>NW_026138142.1:4085575-5447434 GCF_025592945.1 Manacus candei | reverse complement strand
CTCAGAGAGGGAATAAGGGGGTTGTTGTGGGGGTGTGGATCAGGCCTGGACCATCTGTGGGTGTTGTGAAAAATCTCTCAGCCACCTCCCTGCACCTCAGCTCCCCCTCTCCATGCAAAGGGGTTTCCAGCACTGCCATCCCTCCCAGGACATCCCTATGGCAGCAGGGGAATTCAAGCTTTGGAGATGCTCCCATGCCAAGCTGGCTGTCCACATTCATCCTGGAAGGTCAAATTAGGGCTGGTTTTCAGACACTCCTACTCCCCCTCCCCACACCCTGAAACACTTGTGATCCCTCAGAGGTCCAAGGGGACCTTCAGATGTTTTTATCACTCCTCTATAAACAATTTTATTTGAACAACTATTTTTTTCTTTTAATTGTTATTTTAATATCCCTTCCTTCTCTACGATCCTGGAGGAGGAGTTCCCCAGACAGGGGCATCACATGGTGCCTGTGGTGGCTTGTGCTGGCCTTGCACCCCTGGTTTTCCCTCTGACAGGCACCCAGGTGATCCATCCTCTTCACAAATGCTTGTCATACCACAGTTGTGCCTCTCCTTCCAGAACAGGCAGATTCCTTCCCGAGCTCCTTTTATGGAGCTGCAAGCACCTCAGCCAGCCAGGTCGTGCTCTGCACGAAATGCCCCCAAAAACTTCAGGCCCCTGAGCTGGTGAGGTTGAGCAAAGAGCAGATTCAGGCCCTGGGGGTGCTGGGTGGCCCCATCCAGGCAACCAGACTTCTTGTGTGACTCCTAAAACCAGGGTCCCAGACAGCTCCTTCACACACCACCCTACACACACCCCCACAATCCCTTTTTTTTTCCCCTCTGCATTTTCTGGCGTTTCCCAACGTGTTTTTTCTTGTGTTACATTTCTCAGGGGAGGCTGCCTGATGAGCAGCAAATCATTATTAATTCCTCAGGTATTCGCCCTGATACAATACCCCCCAGCACACCACACCCCAGGCTGCACTTCCCAAAGAACCCCCCCCACCACACCTCACATCCATCCCCTCCACTTCCAAAACCCTCCAAAGCACGGAGAGGGATCTGATTACTCATCTCTGCTGGACATGGAAATTCAGAGGCACTGGAAGAGCCCAGCCTCATTTTCCCAAGGTTTTTAGGTGACATGTCCCCAGCTTTCATGGCTACAAAAGTGTCACCTTGCACTGCCCTCAACAAGAGGCATCTTGGAGGGTTTTCCAGCCTAAAAAGTCAAGGGAAGCCAAGAGTAAAGTCCCTTTTTCTCTTCTGGGAAGAAGGAATGGCACTGCCAAGCTTTTGTGGAAGCCCAGACAACCCTTGCCAGCCTTGAGACCTACCTTATCCACATCAGAAAGACATTCCTTTAGGTTTCCTTGATGATAGGAAACCTCCCCCGTGGTGGGGAGGTTGGATTAGATGATCTTTAAGGTCTCTTCCAACCCATTAAGTTCTAGGATCCCATTAAACTCTGTGAGGTGTCTCCAGGTGTCCCTCAGGAGGACATTTTAATGGGAGTTTTCTGAGCACCACAAAGGGAATTTTCTGCCTCTCTGGAAAAAGATTTGGTGTTTCCTCCCCAGGCCAGGGAGGGTGAGTGGTGGTGTCAGCAGGGGAAGGGGTGAGAAGTAGGAACAGTCCTGGAGCTGGTGGTTGGAGAGCCCCCTGGATGCCACCCTCTCATCCCAGCATTACAAACAGCACATGGAAGAGTTAAAAGTCAAGTTTGCAATGAAAAAAAAAAATCCTTCTTTCCCTCTTTCGAGGGATAAGAACTCAGAGCTGCACCTCTCCATTGTCCCAGGGAAGTGGTTGAGTCCCCATCCCTGGAGGAGACCTTTGCAAAGCTGTTTAACAAATACCAATTTTTCCTCCACACCATCCAGTAATTCCTGCAGGGAAAAGGTAACAGCAAAGCATGTTCACTTCAATATTAATACTGAGAAGGGAGAAAACCACGTTGCAGATTTGGGACATGAGAATTGAAAGGAAGAAAATGTTGGTGATCTGGGCAAAAAAAAAAAAAAAATCAGCCTCAGATTTGGGCTTGATCCCTCCTTGTTCCTCCTGCACTGGGAAAACAGCTCAGAACCATTTTATTCCAGTGGGAATAAGCAAAACAAAGAGCAGAATCACCCCTGTGTCAGGCTGTCAACCAGGCTCCAAATTCACCAGTTCTGCTGCTCTGGGCACTCAGCTGGTGAACCAGGAGGTGAAAAGCAAACTGGGATCCCTCCAATTCAGCCTCTCAGGGTTCAAAGGTAACCCAGGACAGCAGGGAAATCCCAGCTTTCATCCTCTGGCTTCCAGCCCCTGCCAGGTTGTCCTCAGCATCTCTGCAGCTCATCACAGAACCATTAAGGCTGGAAAAGAACCTCTCAGACCATCGAGTCATGCAGCATTTCTGGAGCTGCACCACTGCAAGCTGGAGGAAAATGAGGATTCCCAGCCCTGTCCAGCTGTGACTTGCCCTGCAGGGACCCTGCCCCAAACCTGGGTGCCTTCTGCTGCTTCCAAAGGTGAGGAAAACCCATGTGAGGACCTGGAAAAACCCAAAGGATGAGGGATTGCCACCCTCCTCAGCAACATGGGTTTGCTCCAGCATCCCAGGGAACAAGGCCAGCCCCGAGATAAAGGAGCTTGTTGACTTTTAACACCACCTGGGAAGGGGGGTGGGAGGAAGCAGAGAAACAAACCCGGAGAGAAGGAGGAGGCAAACAAGAGGTTTATAGCCTTGAAAAGCCCTAAAAAAAAAAAGAGGAAAAAAAAGGAGTGACATTCCTGCCTGCCCTCACACCTATTAGCTTAGGAAATGGTGCTGGGACCTGACTGAGACCAAAGGCCGGAGGACCCCTTAGCAGGTACTTGAGAGAGGGGCTGGATTGGGCTGGAGGCGTGAGAAGCCCCCCCAGCCTCCCCTAATGACCATATAAAAGGGTCGGGGGGCGGCTGGCGGGGCCATCAGCTCCCCGCCACCCTTCCCGAGCACAAAACCCCACCGGGCATCGCTCCCTGCCCAGGGGAACCAGCCCAGGGACGGCGTTCCTGCATTTCTAAACCTTCCCCAGCCCGCTGGGGGCTGTCGGAGCGGCTTTCCCAAGCTTTTTCCAAGCTGGGTCGCGCTCCGGGTCGGATAATTTGCCCTTTGATGTTGGCGAGCATCGGGACATCTCGGGCAGCAGCTGTGGCATCCCAGATGTGCGTCCCCACACAAAGCAAACCCAATCCCAGATACTTTTTGCTCCTTCTTTCCTGCAGACGCTGATAATTCCTTGGTGAAAACCCGGCAAAGTCACTTTTCTTCATCCATCATCTTTATTTTTTTGCCTCATGCGCCCGGTCCTGAAATGCATTTTAAGTTTGGGACAGTTGTACTGCTGGGTTTGGTTTTCCTTCATTTTGCCTTGTAGAGGACAAAAAAAAAAAATCTGTGGATGGCAAGAGGAAAATGGAACTGTTTCATTTCAGCAAAGGAAGAAGTGGGTTTCCAACACGATGCTATTTTCTTAATTAAAACCACTGCTAGATTAAATAGATATTAATATATATTTTAATATTACACATCTATATTTACATATTACATATTTATCTAGATATTATATATTATATATTTATCTTGAATATATATTACCACATTGAAAGTAATTGTCTATATTAGTATATATTTTATGGTATATCAGTATATTATATGGATATTATATATAATTTTATTAAAAACATATTAATATGGCAAAAATATTTTTCATTGCTTTAAACCATTTATTTTAAAATGGATGTTTGAAATGCATAAAAAAGTGGAATTTACTTGGCCTCATCACTCCAGAGCCATTTTCTTTCCACTCACATAGTTGATTAAGAACATCACTTTTAATTTCCACAGATCCACAGCCATTTTCATTGGGATTTTTATCCCTTTCCTCTTATTTTCCTGAGAAGGAAGCTTTGCTTGCAGAGAACCCATAGAAACAAAACTCAGGAGATTCACAAGTTAAAGGATCTGATTGTGCAGATTCATTTCTTCCCAGTTCCAGAGCTGAAGTGACCAGGAAAAGGGAAAGGAGGGGTGAACATATGGGGTCTAGAGGGACAGAGAAGGTGTTTGGGGATCTGGAGGGGATCTGAGGAGAGTTTCTAACGTTGGGTTGAGACCCCTCATCTGAACAGTCACCTCAGAACCAGTTTGGTGTCTCCTGCCTCTCTTCCCTCGAGTCCAGTTTCAAGGAGGGGAGCTCCCAGTGGAGCTGGGTGAAGGCACAGCCTGGAACCAGGGGCTGGAGAAAAGAGTGGGGTTCCATTGTTTTGTCCCTTTTGATAGGAAATGGGAGGTAGAGCAATTGGAAGTGGTTTGGATGTGGGAAAGAGCTCAAAAACAAAGGAGGGAAGGAAAGGGAAAAAGGAAAGGAAAAAAAGAAGGAAAGAGGGAAGGAAAGAGGGAAAGGAGAAGGGAAAGGGGAAAAGGAAAGGAAAAATAGGAGAAAGGAAAGGAGAAAAATGAAAAAGAGCAGCTCATGTCTCCAGTCACAACAGGCAGGAAACCTCCACTGAGGCTCTGATTTCAAAAGAAGAAGGTGCTGTTTTCTAAGTCGTTCCTGTGTTCTGCCACGCCGCCTCAGCAATTATTTAAGCAACATCAGGATATTCCCCGTGATAAATCACACATTTCTGCTCTCCTGGCTACCTAAATAATGCTGCCTTTCCCCAAAAAACCGCTGAAGGCTCTGGAGCTGCAGCGAGTTCCCTGCAGGGGGAACACTGTCTTCATGCAGTGACCCAGGGGAGGTGATTCCTTGGCTGGCTCCAACCCCCTGCACAGCCTTTCCACCCTCCCTGTTTGAACCTTAACAGCCTCACCTGGTCATCATCCCACCTTTCTGAGCTGAGGAAGCAATGCCAGATCCAGCTTTTGAAACCAAGGCACCAGTTGATGGCAGGTGACTCAGCCGAGGTCATCCAAAAATCCTGTGCTGTGAGAACCTCTTCCCTTCTCTCTCTCACCCACTTGTGGTGGCCCAACCTCAGAGCCAGCCTTTACCTGCCTTTCTCAGCAAATAGTTGATTGTTGTTTGGTATTTTCAGACATTAATTGTTCCAAATTGTTGTGGAAGGACGAAGAAAAGGAACTCTCCACGTGGCTGAGGGGCAACTGGTACTGAAACGTTGTGGGGCCTTGTACATCAGTGATAGATTGAAAAATATCTTTAATGAAGCTGGATTAAAGGGCCAGTCTATCACAGAAATCAGGGAATTCTCCCAAATTCCCAAGAGAAGCCACACTTTCCCCCCTCCAGTCCTCCTACACAGTCTCAAAGGGGCACCCCAAGAGAAGAACAGAGCCCTGATCCACTCAGGTACAAATCCAGCCTTTGTAGATATGCCTTTGATGTTCCTTTTCTTCCCCAAAACAGCTGGAAGTTCAAAGCATCTATCAAGGGAATTCCATCACCTTGTAGATTTATGCTTAAAAAAAAAACCCAAACAACTTTTGGGTAGGAGTTGTTGGGAAGGTTTTATCTGACATCTTGTTCCCACTTGAAACTCCAAATATGATTTGTATCCTGATGGTAGAAGGGCAAAAGGCAGCACTAAGTCTGGAAAAGTCTCCCCTTGGAAACCTCTGCTGTGCAGGAACAGGCAGCAGGTGGGTGTTTTGCAAGAGATTTCCAGTCCTTTGGAAAATTGTTACAGGAAAACCCCTCCCAGATGTGTCCACAGGAGTGTTGGCAAAGCCACTCCAGCTGTTGGCCACCTTCTCAGTCTGGTGAGGTTTAAGCTTTGGAGATGAATTTCCCATACCTGACTTCTAAATTCTGAGTTCCCACTGCCCAGAAAAAAAAAAACAACAAAACCTTCCAGCCAACCTGCTAAAAGGAATAATCCCAATAATCAGTACAGGACAAAGATTTGCTGGGATGAAGACCTGCATCTCCTGTGGGAAAGGTGCAGAAGTCAATGCTGGGACTGAAACACCCAGCTCTGGATTTATTCCTGCTTCAATAGTTTATTCCTCTTTCAATTCCTGATCCCCCCATCCAAAGCCAGATCATACTGAGCTCACACCAGCTTTTGTTTGGCATGGATTTATTTGGCTGTTGATGGGTGCAAAGGAAGGAAAAGGCAGCTCAGAGAGGGACTGAAGGGTTGTGACAATCATTTAATCTGCTTTCCAGCACTGCCCAAGCCAAAGGATTCTCCTTCCATCAGGCTGTGATCCCAGGCTTTGCCTCAGCTTCTTCTCCCTCCTTATTTAATGGCATCTCAAACATCACCTGTTTAAATTTTGGACATTTATCAGAGCCAACAAGGCTTTCCTGGGCTGCTGAAGCCAAACAGCTGGGCTGAAAAACCCTCCTGAGCCTTATTTATCCACGTTTTCATGTCCCACTGCTTGTTTTTGGGCAGTTCCCCAGCGGATTGAGGAGCCCTCGAACCGGCAGCGCTCGCTCCCCAGGGAGGCATTTTTACACCATCCCTTGGAAAATCCAGAGGTGCTTTGCCAGGGAAGGTGGTAAGAGGCTCTGCAGAGGGAAGGGGGGAGAGAGGAGGTTTTTTGGGGGGCTGGAGGCAGCTCCCCACGAGGACAATGACCATCACACCGGCACCACAGCTCAGCACTGCACTGGATCCATCCTCCTCCCTGCTGAGCCCCACGAAATGAAGCTGTACAAGCTGCTGCCTCCAGCTGTCATTTCCTGGGCACAGTTTCTGGTTTCTGACCCCCTAAAAAAGCCACCTGTTAACGGGATTCACTGCTTCCTTCCTGTCCTGCAGCTGCTGTTTGCTGCTCATCAAACAGACCCGCCATCGGTCAAAGCAAAAGCCGGTCAGTGGATCTTGCACGAGGGCAGGAAAGACAAAAAAAAAGCCCCCAGCCCATAAATAAATAGAGAAGGAAGCATAAAAGGCAAGGCTTCCTCAAAGCAATGGCTTGCAGCTAAGTATTTTCAGTCACCTCCAGTGACCAGACAGGTTATTCAGAGTAATTCCAGCCCCAGAGATGACATTTGACATGACATGTACATGAGATGTATCATTTAGGTCACTGTGCTGAAGAACAAGACAACAACCCCCCCTCCCTTCCTCCTCCTCCCCTCCTCTGTGGCCCTCAGGGAATCTAAAAGTTCAGGGTCTTTAAAGCTGAATTCCCCACACAAGAGTTCAGCACCTTTCAACCTTTTCAGACCCATTACAGGAAGAAAACGGGGTGGAAGGAGTGTGGAGGGCAGGAGGGAGGGGCAGGGGGTTGTTTCAAGGCAGGTTGTTTACAGGCAGGTTTGGAAGTTGAAGAGAAAAGAGGCTTTTTTGCATTGGCTGGAAGGGAGATAAAAGGCACTAGATTGGTTCATCTCCAGGGCCAGTGGTAGAGCACAGGTTCCTTCTAAAAGCTTTATAAATGTACCTTTAATTCTGGGGTAATCCCTGCATAATTAAGAGATAAAGGCAACAGAGCAGGATGTGTCATTGTGGGATAGAAGAGCAGTGGTTTAAAATTAAAAACAAACAGATCAGGAAAAAAAAAGCAACACAATATATCCAGCCATAATCAAACAATTTACTCCTTTAGTCACGTTTGGGATTAATTTGTGCCATTTGGCTGGCACTGAACAGCAGTTTGGGGTGGGAAGGTGGTAGTTGAGACTCAAACAAAGCCATGTGCATGATCAGGTCAGCTCCTCTGACCAGAGCCTGAAACAGAAGGATCATCCATCCATGGGATTCAGTTCCCCAAGGAAAATCTTTTGGTATTTGTATTTTTCTTCATTTTTTTCTCCCCCTGCACACTTTCACATGGTTTCTAAATCCCTCAGCTCAGAGAAATATAAAAAACTATCAGTATATGAAGGATGTGGTCTGGACCACAGTTCCCACACAGGGAAGTTCAAAAAATAGGTGGATGTGGCACTTGGGGACGTGGTTTAGTGGTGGCTTTGGCAGTGCTGGATTAACAGTTGGACTTGATGATCTTAGAGGTGTTTTCCAACCTTAGCCATTCCACGATTCTGTGGAATAGGAACAGTGTTCAGAAGCTGCAGGAGGGACGTTATGAGGGACAAACATTCCCTTGAACCACCAGGAAAAGCCTCTTAGGCCCAGCTGAGGTGATGGTTCCACTAACAGGGAGCTGGAGCTGGAAGGGAGATGATGATGTTGCTCAGTCTACTGCCCGTGGGGTGTTTGTGTCACCTCCAGAGCATGGAATGTCTGCCCAGGACTGGCTGGGAGCCAGGAGAGGTGGCAGTGATGGACTGCCCAGGAGCAGGGGCCAGGATAGACCTCCTAGGAAGTGTGTCCACCTGTACTGGGGGGGAAAACAAGTCAGGGCCTTCCAAAAACAGCTCAGGTATGGCTCCGTCCTACAATCCCCCCATGGTGGGCTTGTTGCTCCCCACAGTATTCCTGGGATAACCCTTCTGGCTGTGAATTGCTCCTAAATTTCCCTCTTCCCTGTCTGAGACCAGAAGAAAACAGCCCGTGACCTTTAGGAGTGAAATGTGTTCCTGGCAGGTTGGCTGCTCTTGATACAGCCCGTCCAGAGGGATATTTCTAAGAGGTCCCTCCCCAATAACTGTATCCCAAGTTCTCCAAGCTGCTGCTTCCCTTAAATCCAGAACATGCCCTGCTCTGTGGTGTTGTGTGTCCTCTAGTTTGGCTACACAAGCTGTTTTCACACTTGTCACTCTCATGTCTTCAGTGCCACCAACATCCTGACCCATATTCAAACTCGTTCCCTAAAGCTTCAGGTCTTTGGATCTCGAGCTCCTTGTTCTCCAGAGGTAGCTCTTTTTGTCACCCCAAGTTGCCCAGTTATTTCACGTTCCAGCCCATCAAACTCCATCCTCGAGGAGGTTTGTGTTGTGCTGCCTCCTGCTCTCACTGGGAGGATCAGCCTGGGTGATTGCAATCAACCCTGAGCCTGGAGAGGGACCCCAATTTTGGATGCTGAGCTTCCTGGACCAAGACTGGAGGCTCCCTCGTGTTCTTACAGCTCCATGGCAGCACCAATGGACAATCTAAATCCCAAGACCTCCGAGTTCATGCCCAGTGGACAGCAATGTTTTGGAGGGGAACATCTTGGAGTTTGTCAGAAGTTGGAAATTAATGAAAACGCTCTGTGGTTGTTCAGCTGCAGTTCAGGGTTTAACAGTGACAATTGCCCCTATTGGCCTCTTTCATAGGCAATTAAGGAGAATTAATCAAAGTGTATCGTCCCATCTAAAGGTCAGAGAAGCATCCTTAGAGATTTCTGCTTCTACCACTTGGATATAAAAGGAATCTCATTTAGAATGGAATGTTTTGACATCTAAAGACAGGTAAAGTTGTTCAACAGTAAAGTTGTTGGAACAGCAGGTCTCCCTTGCAAGACATCTGTTAATTTGTGGCTTAACCCCAAATTTTTCTTCTCTATCCTAGAGGTATCCTCACCCCTACTGATTTCAGCCCCTATTTTTTCCAATGCCCATAGGAGCAAAGTGTAGACTGATTCCACTCCTTTCTTCCAGAAAGCCTTGGGGAAAAAAAAAGAGTTCTCAAGGTTAGGTGGAAAAAAAAATATTAAAAAATTATAAAAATGTATAAAAAATTTTAAAAATATAAAAAAATAAGCTTGACCTTTCAGTGAAATTCTTTTCATGCTCTGTGTTAGAACAGACTCAGCATCCTTTGCCTGTAATTCCCTGTGTACCAAAACTATGTGTATTCCCATAGTCATTCCACCTACACTTCCTACATAAAGGAGAAAAAGCTAATGTTGGTCATGATACCTTCACATCTTACATTTCACATCTATTCTTTCTGCTCCCTTTAAGACTATGGAAAGTTTCTGTGAAATTCTGACCTTTCAGTGAAATTCTTTTCGTGCTCTGTGTTAGCAACAGACTTGGCATCCTTTGCCTGCAGTCCCTTGAGTACCAAAAATTTGTGTATTCCCATAATCATTCCACCTACACTTCCTACATAAAGGGGAAAAATCTAATGTTGGTCATGTTACCTTCACATTTTACATTTCACATTTGTTCTTTCAGCTTCCTTTGACACCATGGACGGTTTTCCTCCACGACCAGTGTTTATTCCAGCCTGGTTTTCCAAAGCCCATTCAGAACCTTTGGCTGACCACTGGGCTTTGCAGCACACCAGCAACACCTTCATGGCATTAAAGAAATAGCAATATGGAAGCAAAAAAAAAAAATAAAATAAAACCTGAAGTATTTTCTCTCCCAGCCCCCCTTCCCACCCTGTCCCAACCCATCTGCTGGATATAAAAGAGCATCCGTAATCTAATTAATCTCCCCATTGCCTGTCACGGCTGGAAGGCAATTTTGAAAGACTATCGCCTTGTGTTTTGCCTCCTCTCAGAAGTTAATCTCCTCAAAGCAAAGGGACTTCCCCAAGCCCCCAGAACCCTTAATCTTGCTTCTTAACCAGTTGCTGGTGGATGTGCCTCTGTGGCTGGGTGGAAGAATGTGTCGGAGGGAAGCGTCCCCTCCTCCTCTCCCCTGCAAAAGGGTGACTTGTGAGGGGAGCTGCTGCTCCTTCTCCCACCACAGAAGGACTTGGACAGGATGAACAGCTGGGCTGATTCCAAGGGGATGAGGTTCAAGCAGGCCAAGGGCCGGGTCCTGCCCTTTGGCCACAACAACCCCCGGCAGCTCCAGGCTGGGCCAGAGGGGCTGGAGAGCAGCCAGGCAGGAAGGGAGCTGGGAGTGGGGATGGACAGGGAGCTGAACAGGAGCCAGAGTGTGCCCAGGGGGACAAGAGGGCCAATGGATCCTGGCCTGGCTCAGGAACAGGGTGGCCAACAGGGCCAGGGAAGGGATTCTGCCCCTGGACTCAGCGCTGGGGAGGCCACCCCTGGAGTGCTGTGTCCAGTTCTGGGCCCTCAGCTCAGGAAGGACATGGAGGGGCTGGAGCAGGGCCAGGGAAGAGCAACAAGGCTGGGGAAGGGACTGGAGCACAAGTGCTGTGAGGAGAGGCTGAGGGAGCTGGGGGGGCTCAGCCTGGAGAAGAAGAGGCTCAGGGGAGACCTCCTCACTCTCTGCAACTCCCTGACAGGAGGGGGGAGCCAGGTGGGATCTGTCTTTTCTCCTGGGAAGCAGCAGTAGGACAAGAGGGCTCAGTCTCAAGCTGTGCCAGGGGAGGTTTAGGTTGGACATTAGGAAGAAATTCTTTCCAGAGAGGGTGCTCAGCCATTGGAATGGGCTGCCCAGGGAGGGGGTAGATTCTCTGTCCCTGGAGGTGAGACTGGATGTGGCATCAGTGCCCTGGGCTGGGAACCACGGCGGGGTTGGATCAAGGGTTGGACTGGATGATATCAGAGGCCTTTTTCAACCTGCCTGATTCCATGATTCTGTGATTCTATGACCTCAGCTCCCCAGCCTCACTCTGTGGTGAACCATTACCCTATCTCTTCCATCATCCAGCTCTTTTTCCCTCTCCCTTTTTTTCTTTTTTTGGGGGGGGGGATGAAGATAAAAAGATCTTGGAGAGAAGAAAGAGCCTCCAGTCCATCCCCACCTTGTCAATTATAAACAAGGGGCTGGGGAGGGTTGCACACACTGTTATTGACTCAAGCACTTTGGAAAGGTCATCTTCAAGGTCTGAACCTTCCCTTTGCCACTCCAAGCTCACCTGGGCCCATTAAGGAGGAATTTCTTGGTCCGTCCTTGTGTTTCATTTTGGGCCCACTGGCACTTCTGAGGACTAATGGGCGAGGTGGGGAGGGAGGAGGTGGGATGGGGGCACAGAGGGGAAAATGAAGACAGGTGAGGGGAAAGAGAAGTCATTGAGAGACTTCAAAGTGGAACAAAGACCCATCCAGATGTGAATAATTGCCGGGTCAGCACGTTAATCACAGGCAAGGGCTGCACTGCAAGACATCCCTGGTCCCTTCACGGGGGCAAGAAGGGGAGGGGGGGAAGGGACAAGAAGGGAGAGATGCAGAAACAGGGCTTTGATACAGCAAAGAACAAGCCTGAGAAATACATTTTCCAGGTGATTATGTGGATAATGAGCCAACCCCTGTTTTATTAAGGGCACGCTGGGCCTGTAATTGCAGCTCAGAGGACAGAGGTGGAGGCACCAACCCCTCACACACATCCCCAGCCCAACAAAAGCTCCATCTCCCCACCTGACAGAGGATTTCCTGCCGTGTCCACCACAATATCTGGGCTTTCAGATCTTAGCATGGTGGGAGGGAACGATTAGGGTTTTGTTCTCGTGCCTTTGATTGAATTATGACTCCAGCAGCCTCTAACCCAAGGTTGAGAAGATGCTGGCTCGTCATCTTTGCCTCTTTTTTTTTTTTCCCCCAGTCCCCTGTTCCTGTGCCACAACACCAGCTGTGTTTATCTCTTTTTCTTCTAAATCAAGCCACAGGGTTTCACTAACTGCAGACAAAACACCTTCCCACGTGGCTTTTTGCTGTGCAAATAAACAAATCCAGCATCTAAATAGCTGGGGGTGATGCCCTGTTGCTGACGTCTGCATGTTCCCTCAATATAAAAGATGTTTCTTATTGTAATTGCAGCATTATTTCGGGGCAGCAGTCAGTCTCTCTAGTTTTCTGTGCTCATTTTTAAACTATAAAAACTCTTATTTTTATCAAATATTCTTGTTATGGTATCTGACCCCCTTCCTGAATTAAATGGTGTGGCTTATGTAGGGTCTGTGTTTTCCTCCACAGATGTTTTTGGTGGGGTATTTTGTTTTGGTAGGGTTGTGACCCTGTTGTTTTTAGTGAATGTGCTGCACGGGGTCAGTGCTGGTGGGGATAGAGAAGGGAAGAAGTGGGCTCTGCCTCTGGAGCAGGTGACACTCCTGTTTGCAGCAGGATCTCCATCCAGGACTCAGGAAGGCTCCTGTAGCCTTCTCCTGATGGCAGAGCTGGGAAATGTTATTTCTTCACCCTCCCCATCAATCCCCTTCCATCCACCACCTCCAGCCTACCTGTGCCAGGATCCAGCTTTCCTAATTTTGGGAAGTTTGCACATAGTCACTCCATTATTCCATCCTTCTTGGAAGATCCCTGCTTCAGCTGGGACCTCAAAACTAGCCCAAAAACTTACACAAACACCACAGTGCAGACCTCAGACCTCTGATCCACAAAGCCAAGGAAATCAGGTGTTTGGATTTGTAAAGGAAAGGCAGAGACTCTTCTTGAAGTAATCTGTGAGGTACTGTGGGATACCCATAGGGAATGCAAAACACTGGGGAGCTACAAAATCTGGAGTCCAGGATAACTAGAAAAGAGAGGAGTTTCTTATTTAGAAATTCTTCTTTGAGTAAGAAAAGTGTAAGTGGGCAGAGTTAATGGTTTATTTCCAGACACCTGATTTTTCAGTGAGATGTAGACAAAGGTGGAAAAGGTGGAAAGAGGAAAAAATTAGCTGTTAAGGAAGCTCAGGAGGGATTTCCTGCTCTGGCAAAGAGGAGCCTGAAAACTAAAAGCAAAGGCCCTCACTCAGCAGAGCTGAGTCTGAGAAGAACAAGTGTCTGCCCAAAACATATCAACTTTCGATGAAAGGCAGCTACTGATAAAAAATATTTCTCCCATAAAGTCTCTGGTGGTTCTCAGTCATGGACATTTCCATGTCCAAGAGCTTTGTAGGATCTCCACAGGACAGTGAATAACAGGATGTCTGCACAGATAAACAGCCCAAAATCATGTCACACCCAAAAATAAATGTTTGGAAGCATAAGAGGCCTCAGACTGCAAGAGGAAAAGAGCTCAGATCTCAGTGAGGGGAAGGAATGAAGCCACATTGCAGTTCCTACATGAGTCCAAACCATGAGGACAATCAGAAAGCTGTCATTTGAGGCTGTGCAGAACAATGAGGAAAGGGCACCACGGACACTGATTATTGTCTTCTCCTCACATGAGTTTTTCTCTCTTCTTTGAGAAGAGTCTCTTGCTCAGCTGCCAGAACTAGGGGAGGTTTCATTTCTCCCCCATCCATTCCACCCCTGGGTTAATTGGGAAGAGCTCTTCATCCCAGGGAATGCAATAACCTTCCTCTGTAGCTGAGCCTGGAGAGATGGTCCCGTGCCAGTCATGGCTCAGAGGTGCTATTTGGCTTTGGCACTACCACTGCCTCATAAACACCTATTTGGCCTCCTCCTCATAAACATCTCATAAACAACTACTTGGCTTGGTGTGGGTCTCCAAATTAGTGTTTATAGCCATGCAGAGAGCGAGCTGTTTGCATAAGTAATCCTGAAGCAAAACTTGCCTTCTCAGCCAAAAAAATAAATGAGAATCACTCCCCTGCATCTGCGGGTTTGCTGCACGTGCACGGGGGACATCGGTGCCACCAGCTCCCCCAGGGCATAACCCAAGGGAGAGTCCTCTGCTCTCACCAGCCAGGCTCTGATTTCTCGAGTCCAGGAACATATTTCACCTTCTAGGGTGGTGACCTGTGGATTCCAGGTGCCTGGGAATAATGTGATCACGCAGAGCTGAGCAGGTCTGATATTCAAGCTGGCACAAGCCAGCGGGGATGGGGCTCAGCTCAGCTCGTCTCAGGTGGGAGCTGCTCACCCCCGGGGTCAGCAGGGAGAAATCAGCCCCATATTAGGGATTATTTGATCTGATTTGTCTCAGGGGGTTATGCTTGGGCTGACAAACCCTCGCCACGGAACTGTGGAACGATGACTAGAAATCCAGAAACGTGGAAGTGGTGATTGCAACACTCCAGGGGACAGGGTGACAAAGTCTGGGACCCATCGTGCTGTAACAGAGCTGTTCAAGCAGGAAATAAATTTAGACTTTATGACTTGTTTTAGTGTTTTCCTTGAGCAGCCCCCTGAGTCCTGCAATGATCAAAACTTCATTAATAACAGCCAAGCTGCTGCCATTTGCTGGTTGGAATGTCATTCTCAAAGCTCCAAGGCCCCAAGGAAAGTGCAGTTCACTCAAAATAGTCTGTTCCTTTCTAATTTTCTTTATTTCCACCTGCACAGAGTGGACAATGTTGCCATTTGCAAGTCTGAAAAGAATTCGTGGGATGTCTACATTTCCCTGGCCCTGCTGCACTGGAGGGAAATGCTGTGTCCTTCCTCCCCCTCTCCATCACCTTCATCACAAGATCTTCAAGGTAAAAAAACTGCCCCTCCTCAGCTAGGAGATGAGCAATACAAAAAAAAAAAAGACATGGATTTGAGGATAACTCACTTTTGGTTGAATTTTTAGCCTGGCCCCTGGCACTGCTCAGCCCTGTGCAGTGCCTGCCTCAGTTCAGGACACCCAGGAAGGCACTTGGGATTCAGCTGCACCATTTTCAGGGGAAAGGGAGTTTTGATGCCAGTCAGGCTGTGCCAGTTGGCCACAGGACTGAAGATCAGCCCTTGGCCTGAGCACAGATGCAGAGTTTATGCTCCTGAATGAAACCAAGCACGGTGGAGACTTCATTTCATTAAGAACTGAGGGGCTGCTTTAAAACAAAGCTTTAAAAACCTGTGGTTCATGGACCTCTCAGCCAGTGGTGGTACCTTTGTCCACCATCTGCTCCCCCTGTTGTGTTCCAACATCAACACAATATTTCTCAAGGATATTTCTCATTTTGGGGTTTCAGATTCGCAGAGCTGAGCACCAGACTGGGGGAAACCAAGCAGGGAACTATAAATGTCACCCCTATAAATGTCTCCCACGTAGCTCTTCCAGGGCTCATGGTGAAACTCGAGTGAAATGAAAGCTTTGGCTGGACACAAAGATGCCACCAGGGGAGCAAACTCCAAAATGAGTGTTGGGATCATGTTTAATGAGCTGGAAGTAAATGTCCTACTATGAGGGGGAAAAAAAAACCCCAACCCTATTTCTACCCTCAGTAAGAGTTGCTTGTTCAGCTCCACTGGTTTGTTCTGAGCGTGGAGGTCCCAACACAGGAGTGTCCTGTGGCTCCTCTTCTTCTCAGGGAGGTTTATTATGGTTGCCCAGATGGCACAGAAAACATCCCCACTCTTGCACCTCCCAAACCAGGGCAGGCAGGACACAGAAGGCTCAGTTTTGCTTGTATAAAAGGTTGGGAATTGCTACCAGCAGGAAAAACTGTGGATAAAGGGAGAGAGGGTTCACCTGTAAAGACCAGTCAAAGCAAGGAGGTGACTCAACCCAACCTGTGTGTTTGTTTATTCTTGTTCTATAGGAAAGTCAGGGAAAAGCTCAGGAATGAGATAATATTGTGTGTGAGTGTTTCTGAGTTTGGGGGTGACTTGGGACAAGGTAGAAATGCTGGGGGTTTTTTCCAGCTGAGTTTTGATGCTCTTCCAGCTTTTACTGCAGCAAGTCACTGTCTCATTAAACCAACGAGTCAAATTAACACCTTTGTGTTTTTTTCCTTTGCAATCCCAAGAAAATATCCAGCAGTGTGGGCTGCAGTGTCATAGGATCACAGAATACCCTGAGTTCAGGATTTTGGGGTTTTTTTTATTCTTCTTGGAGCTCTAAACGTTTCTAGAGGCACAGATAATCCTGCTTGAAGGAACTTGGAAAAATCTACTCCATCTCTCTGCCCTGAGCAAAATCAACTCTATCTTAAATACAACATCCCTTCCAGGATGTCCCTAATTGGCTTGTTCTTATCACAGTCATTCAGCTGCTCAAGTACAGCACGAGCAGGGTTTTTTTTTTGCTGTCAGAGAGGAGATATGATTCATTATGATGAATTATAGATTGGTGCAATTAATTACCCTCTCAGAAACTTTTGGTTCCTGTGACTTCACTTTGTCTACTCGTCATATCCTTCCTTGGAGTAGGTAGAGCTGCATCCCAATCTTTAAGAATCTTCAACTAAGCTCATAAATGGGAAGAAGGAAATTACAGAACGATATGAGCTGATTTATTTTTTCCAAATGGGATGAAATGAAGATTCTGTGACTGCAGCTGCCCATCTATCCTGGAACTGTTCTAGTTTTAAAGCCTGACAGCTCACAACCCATAAAAACAGTCCCACACAAATGCCAGGAATTCTTATCTTCAATTTTTGCATGTGGGGATAAAGTTAAGTTTAATTGCCCCTTTCTCTGCTCAGGGGTTGGGCAGAATTCCATAAAAAAACCTACTGGGAGGCATCATTTACATGGAGCACTGGCTCAACCATCCTGAACATATTTCTTGAGGTGTGGGGGAGAAAGATCTGATCCTTGGTGGGTGACAAGGTGGAAGGAGCATCAATCCCTGCTGGAAGCTGCCAAACTCTCTCAGACCAGACTGGCACAGCCCGGGCACAGAAAGGACAGAAAGTTATTGCCTCTCTATTATCAAAGAGCAGCTTGCTTGGGGGAATAAAAGAAAATTAATAAGGACAGGTTTGGGGGGTCAGAAAGCCAGAGAGAAAATTTACTCTTGACTCACAGATTGTTCAAAACAGAGAAAGCAGAGCTGGGTTTGCCTCCATCAGATTTGTAGTGATGCTTCTCAACGATATTTACCACTTACCATTTACTACCTAAAAACAAATCCAACCCTCTTAAAGCCCTTTCAAGCAAATTTTCCTTTTCATTGCTTCAGACCCTCCTTCCCAAGTCTGAATATTTATCACAATCAACAATTTTCCCTGTTTCCTGAGAAATTTAAGTGCTAATCCCACGATGCCAGGATCAGTTTTGATCAGGTCACGTTGAAAAAATTTCCGTCTTTGGTCACAAATTCATAGAACAACTGAGGTTGGAAGAGGCACCTTTGGCCATTTGACATATCCTGCTAAGGTAAGAGGTGGAGACCCTCAGATAAGAAATATATTTGTGTCTTCAACCAGAACTCGTACATCCTGTGAGCAATTTCAGTCTGGATTAACAAGATCACCAATCTTCTCATTTCACCTTCTACCTACACCTCGTGGAAGGGTACACTTGACCCCGAGGGAAAAATTCCCTTTATCCTGCAGTGTTGCTCCTGGGACTGGGAACTGGGTTTGGGATTCACCTCCTCTACAGAAATGTTCAGTTTTACCTGGTCATCCAGGGCTCAGCTCACTTGAGATGCCTTTGGATCCCTGCTGGCATCCAGCAGGTTCAGCAGTGTGAGGTCTCTAATATTTGTTCTCTAATATGTGTTCCATGGTTGCCAACATTTTTGGCTGTTGTCAATACTCCAAGGCATCTCAGAGGGCTCTAGTCTCATTTTGGACAAATTAATCTGGCCCCAGACCCTGTGGTCAGTGGGAAAATAGTCCTACCTGTGGAGGATGCAGTGAATCATCAAATCATGGAATGGGTTGGGTTGGAAGGGACCTTAAAGACCATCTTGTCCACCCTGTGCCATGAGCAGGGACATCAACAGATCAGGGTGCTCACATCCCCATCCAGCCTGACCTTGGATGTTTCCAGGCATGGGGAATCCCTCACCTCCCTGAACAACCTGTTCCACTGTTTCACAACCCTCACAATGAAAAGCTTCTTCCTTACACCTACAATCCCCCTCTGAGGGTCCTGTTTCCACTGACTCCTTGAGTCATAGGATGGTTTGGGTTGGAAGAAACCTTTAAAGCTCATCTTGTCCAACCCCCAGTGCCATGAGCAGGGACATCTTCGATCAGAACACATTGCTCTGATGGAAAACCTAATTTTCAAGGGGCTAAACTCACTTCCACCCTACGGAGATCCCCACCCCCAGGAGTGGCAGCAGCCTGGATCAGGAGTGGAACCACAAGCGTCTCGTTCCTGCTGCTGCTGCTGCTGCTGCTGCAAACTCCCTTTGGGGTATTTGCTTGTCCCTTCACGTTCCCCTTCCCCGGGGGCAGCAACACTTCCTTTGTTGTCTTCTGGGAGCTCTGCAGGGCAGGGACTCTCCCTCGGTGCGTGTCTGCAGAGCTCCTCACCCCGCAGGACCGGGATCGTGGTCGAGCCTCCAGCTCCGAGAGTAAATAACAATAACACGCATTAGCTGCTAAGTAGGGGAATTAGGGGCCGCTTATGTGCGCAGTGTAATGATATCCCCGTGCTTAATGCGACTGGATCCTGCCATTATTAAAGCAGCAGGAGAACTGATGTTTGATCTACAGGGCTAATTCTGGTTTTTGGAGACATCAAACAGCTGCTTTTTTTTTTTTTTTCCCCTTGCCTTTTCTTTTTTTTTTTTTTTTTTCTTCCCTTGGCAAATGCACGCGTTATAAGCAAATCTGAAATTACCAGGTTCACAAGTTGAGTTTCATGCAGAGAAATGTTTACTTTGATGCCAGAGGACCTGGCTCGTTTCCATTTACAGTAAATGAGGAAGAAAATTGATTTGCAGCAGCAGGAGGGGTGTCAAACCTTTATTGCTGCTCAGGACATGTATGCACTGCTAACCAGGAAGATAATTAACCTAAATTAACCTTCTGCCTTGAGATGAGTCATAGTTTGGGGAGGGGGGAAGGTGGGAAGCGGGGGTGGAGAGGGTGTAGGGAGGAGTGTAGTGCTCCAGAGCTGTATGGACACGTCCCGTGCATTTCCAAGCAAAAATAATGGGCCCAGGTAGCAGCTGATTAGATTGAAATGGAAATTCTCGATGGGCATTTTTACCTCATGAAGGAAGGAAAAAAAACCCAAATCTTGTTGTTTAAATGAGGGCTGGACTGTGAGTTGTGTGAGTTGTGTAAGTTGTGCCTGCGAAGTGGGGCAGGAAGGTGGATTTCCAGGTGCTGCTGAGCCAGGAAAAAGCAAGTTCATGTCTTTGACCAGCCATTAGCACTTCAACAAGGGTGAAAAGCTGTGGCTGCTGCTTGAGAAAGGGTTTGGTGCTTTGTTAACCTTTGATTGCAGAGGTTATCCATTTCCTCCAGCAGTGGTTGCCTCTGGAACAGGTTTTGGGCATCCCATGACAGTTTGGCAGTCAGACCAGCCAAGTAGGATTTGGGATGGCTGCTCATAGGGGTGGTCCCACACCCAGGAAAACCAGAGGAAGGTCAAGTACCTCTGTTCTCCCCATTTGTAAATGAAGTTTATTTAGTGGCCTCATCTGCAGATCCCCCTCAGAGAGCCTGTTGAAGGTCACAGGAGAGCTGCCAGTGGTGAGACTACTTCAGACTGTGAGGATGAGGTGGTTCCCAGGTGGGTGACAAGGCATGAACCACACTGCTGTTATCCACCTGCCCAATTAATGGGATTTGGATTCATTAATAATTCAAAATAAACAGGCATGCAGCCACTCTGAGGAGCCATCAGGCACTTATGGGTGATGGAGGGGCAAAACTCAGTTTTGCTCAAAGTGGTGGGCAGGGAACACACACTTAAAAGAGCCTAAAATCCAGGTCCTTCGTTTGGTGATGTTTGAATGTCCTTGACTCGCAAAGATCCAGGAGCCAAGTGCTCCATTTGTGAGGAAATTAATCACCAAAAGTGACCTCTTACCATTAAGGGTGGAAAAAACCTCCAGAAGCTGCTCCATGATCACTCCAAGCTGCTCAGGGATGAAACCTCCCTTCCCTGGATCCAGGCCCCAGGCATCATTTGGGTCAGGGAACAATTAAGGGTTGTTATTTTGCACTTCCTTCATCACAGAATTATTTAGATTGGGAAAGACCTCTAAAATCATCGAGTCCAAAGGTTAACCCAGCACTGCCAAGGCCACCACTAACCCATGTCCCCAAGTGCCACATCCACATGTCTTAAATCCCTTCAGGGATGGGGACTCCACCACTTTCCTGGGAAACCATGAGGTGCTACTCACACAGAGCCAAAGTTGGATTTTTTTTATTTCTTTTATTTAGAGGATTTTTTTTTTGGAGGGGAGGAGCTTCAGGGCTTCGGATTCCCAACTGCCTTTGACACAGGAAATCTGCAGGAAATCAGAGTCCCAGGTTGGAGGGAGAAAACCCTTCAGCGTGGCCCAAATGGAGTCACTCAGCCAAAGGGGGTTGTCCTGGCTCCTTAATTATGTGTGTCCTGCTGAGATCCCAAGGGAACAGCTCTGGATCTGTGCCCACAGCTCAGCACACCCCAACACACCCCCTCAGAAACACCCCAGATTCACCAGGGTCCTTCCCCACTCCTCCCCTCCCAGCTGGAAGTGCAACCTTCATTTCAGTGAAGCTCATCCTGAGTTAAACCTCACTCCCATTTCACATCCCGAGAAAACTCCTCCCCTTCAGAGGTAAAATCCAGGGGACTGGGGAGAAAAACACACATCTCTGGGAAATAAAAACCAGGCTGAGAGAGGGGCAGGCAAAACTGATCTAAGGGCTTTTCTGCTCAGCCTGGACCTCACAGGAGGTGTCAGCTCCCACCTGAAGGACAGGTGACCTGTGTGGGTCCTGTGTGTCCCCCATCCCACCCTTCCAGCAGTGGAGATGATCCTTCCTTCTCCCCCAGGAAGGTGTGAGGATGCAGACCCTGTGGTGGCGAGGAGTGGGTCAGCATTTCAACAGGAAGAACAGTTAAGTCTCCACTTCTCTGGTGGCTTTACCCCACCATCTGTGAAAGAGGAGAAGTCTTCAGTGAGGCCACAGAGTTTTGCTTCATTCCAGGTGGCTCTGTGGCAGAATTTGTGCTGATTTATACAAAAGGTTCTCGGGGAAGAAAGATAACACCTCAAAAAGTCAAACCCTGAGTTGTTTTGTTTTTTTTTTTTAAGTAGGTGTTTTTTGCCTTTAAAAAAAAAAAAAAAAAAGTTAAACATAAAGTAATTAAAGTCATCCAGGGAGAGCTCAGGAGCAACACAAACCGGATCATTTCGGAGCCAAGCACAGCATTCCACTCATCCCGACGCAAAACGGTTTTGACGTTTTTTGGTTCTCTGAACAATTTGGGAAGCCAGTGAACCAAAAAACCAGCAGTTGTGTGCACCACCCTCCACCTGCCCGGCACGAACACCGAGAGCTGAGAAACCTGAGGCTGGGGCAAACCCATCCTGCACCTCTGGCTCTCTCTGCCTGGACGGATGCATCCCAACATGTTGGATCCCAGCAGGGATTTTAAACCACACAACCCACCCCTCCTTTCCCTCATTAAATTTTTAAGCCACTCATTAATTTTTAAATTTTTTTGCCACTTCTGGCTAAATCCACCAACACTTTAACAGTGCTACTGATGTAAGTCCATCCTCATCCTGGTGGACCTGTGCAGGATCTGCCAACAACGTGCTGCATTCTGAGCCCAAAACAGGGTCCCCCCCTCCTCCAAAGACAAACAGGAGTTCTTTTGAAGTCTGAATGTCTGTTCCTGGGCCAATAAAGTGCTTCATTTCCCCAGCAAGAAGGTAAAGGTGGTGAAAGGTGTTAGCAAGCACCTCCTTGTGAAGTGCAATTAGCAGCTGGGTGAAGGGGGGAAGTGTTGGCGCAACAAGGGGAGGCGATGGCTGTGTCACCTCGCTTGGGATGGGCCAGATGGGCCAGGCAGGACCCCAAACACCAGGCCTGGAGACAGTCTGGCATCCCAGCCCAGGGCCATTGGAGCCCTGAAGGGAGGCAGAGGGGTTTCCTTACACCACATCCCATCCTGCTGGTGACCGAAAGGAAATTGTTCAGAAAAGGAGATGTTTGGTCTGGCTTAGAAAATGGGGCCAGGAGAAGCTTCTGTGGTCTCCTGAGCCGTGTTTTGTGTAAGAATGGCCCATCTCACCCAACCTCCAGCCCCTGAAAAGACATCCCAGGCAGTAAGACCTGTCCTTTGAGATATTTCTTGACTCTTCCATTGTCTCCAAAGGACGTGGCTGCAGAGGGAAACAGCTCAGCTTCAGAAATACAGGGCAGGAGTTACTTATAAAGGGGGAAAATGTGGCTACTCTGAGAAAAAGGACATGGAAATGCTGCTCTGCTAAAGATATTCCAGGCAATTTTCCCCAGGGGTTCTCTGCAAAAACAGGGAAGGAGGGGCAAATGGAAGGGTAATGAAACTCCATAACAGAATTTCTGGTGTCTGATCCTCCAAAAAATAATCCACACATGGTTCTTCCGGGAGATTGTGGAAGTTTTGGCATAAACTTGGTGACAAACCCTAAGGAACAGACCTTTTTAGGACTGGCCCAGTTGCCTCCATCTGATCCCACCTTTAATGAAGTCTCTGTCAAGCAAAGAGGAGAACCCAAGGACATCCACAGGATCAGACTTTAATCACACCTTTAAACCCACTGCAGGAACATCGAAAAGCTCACTGCACCAAACACTACCCCATCTCTACACTAACCCTTATATCAGGCTATTGGCTGGGGAGTAAATGTCTTTTTTTTTTTCTTTTTTTGGGACTCAGGTGGATCAAACATTCAAGAACCCTGGGGTTTGCACATCTGTTTTTATCAGCAGACACTTCACTTGTACAAACACATCCAGTCCGAGGGCAAGGCAAACCCTTTCCAATATTAAGCCACTAAAAGCCAGGGGAATAGGTTAAGGGCTGGCTCACAGCCAGTGAGGTTTGCAAAACAGTGGAATCTAATAAAAATAATTGAAATATTTAAAGGCAGTTGCTTCACTTTATAAAGAAGCACCTGCAATGATTACCCAAAACATTTGCAGGTGGAAAAAGGGCTGAGCACGTCACTGGTGTTAATATCATTTGTGCTCAGAGGGCAAATTAGGCATTGTAATTGTGAGGGATCACTGGAGCTCTTTCAATAATGGGATGAGCCTGATAATGAAGGATGATTCCTTCAGATGGCCTTCAGTGTGGAATACACTGCAAAGCCAAGGCTTGGCTGCACTAAAAACCTGACATCAAGGGAAAAGGTGTGCTCTGCAGCCAGGGCTGTGCACCGAGGATCCTTTACCTGCTCCAGCCTGTTGCTGCCTTGGGAAAATTGAGGCTAATTCCCCTGAAACCCCTCCAGCCAATCCCTCAGCTGATACAACTCAGCCCTGACTTCAGTAGGGAGATGCCTTTTCACGCCAGCTGGGCATTTGGCCTTTTGGATTTGGGGTTTGGGTGCTGATTCATCACCTCCCAATTCCCGGCTGGATCCCGGAGCACTGAGGTGTCGCTTCAAAGCATGGCAAACAAAGGATAAAAATTCACAAGGAAGGGGTGATGGACTCCCAAATCTTCATCTCCAAGTGGAGCTACGTTGGCTCCAGCCCCAGCATCGGCCTCTCAACAAACATTTTGGAAGCAAAATCACACGTTCTCTTTAGAAATAGGTGCATTTAAGAACACACCCCCCGTCCTTGCTCTCCTGCATTCCCAGTGGGATGTAGCCACCCTTCTGCATCTGATCCAAAGCCCCCTCATTTCCGTGGAAAACACTCTGTTTTCCATAAAATTTACACCAAGCACCATTAAAAGTTGTTTTAAGAGTTGGAAAGCAGGAGGAGTGATCCCTGATTGTGCCTCACATGGACATTCTTGGCATTGAGGAATAAATGCACCAAAGGCCTGGGACACAGAAGATTATAAATCCACTTTGGGTGGGACACAGAAAATTGTAAGACCAGTTTGGGGCATCCCAGAGCCAAATAACTTTAAAAAAAAAAAAACACAAAAAACCCCAAAAAAAACCAAAATACAGGAGAGAGTAGTCAGATCTTGCTCAATGTCTTGTTAAGATTTTTTAAATCCTGTTCTGCACGTGGTGTCTTGAGTATTTTCCATCCCAGGAGAAAGATGAGTGGAGGTGAAAATTCCTTTACCTGAGGAGAACTTCAGCCTTAACAGAGGATTTATAAATTTAGAAAGGACTTTTCCTACAGAAGGTGGAGAAAACATCATCCAGGCATCATCTGGCCAAGTGCAAACATGAAATAAAACCCTCTGGCTTTTTTTTCTGGAAGTCCTCATGGACTCCTTTGATGGACCATGGAGATCTGGGTAGTACCATCAGTGGAGTTCATCTTATCCCACCCTAAAGCATAAAACCTGAACCTCATCCTTAATTCCCATTGGCTCTGAGGATTTTAAAACTGCATCATCTTGGAACTAGGTGATATTTAAAGTCCCTTTAATCCAAGCCTTTCCAAAACATTTGGAGGGGTAAATTATCCTGCAGGGAGCACAAAAATCATGTATTCCAGAGTATTTTGGTAGTGTTGGCCCCAAAACTTAAAGATTTCTTCCCAGCTCTGGCAGTGGCTGATAGTCCTTCTCCACTGAAGAAGCAAATCACAAGAACACTGGTCGTCTGGGATGAGACTTTCTTTGCAAGGAAGATGTTTCCAAATTGTTTAAGCCCTTTGAGACTTTATACTTTTGCTCACCACTGCAGCAAGTGAGTCAAGAAGGGCTTCAAGGATTGTTTAGCCCAGATTTAGGGGGCTGACACCTGCTGACTCTGCCAAAACAGTGAGTTTTTCCAAAGCACTGGGGTACATCTCTCAACCCTGTTGGTTGCCAAGTGAATGGAAAAGTTGGATTTGAGGACCTGAGCCTTGGTGCCCATCTGGGCACAGATGGACAACTAATCCAGGTATCCAGCCAAATACTGTGTGTATCCATCAACCCTTCCCAAAGATCTGTAAATTCCTCCCAAAATGCTGCATTGCACTACAGCACAAGATGCTCTATCAGCAGATGTGTCCTCAATTTGTTGATTTTTATCACAATGTGACTTTTGTGGTCGCCCCATGCAGAGCCAGGAGTTGGACTCCATGATCCTTGTGGTTCCCTTCCATCTCTGGGTTTTCTGTGATTTTAACAGACAGAACTGAACATTACACCATCTAAGAGCTACAGGATAAAGCTCTCAGTCTGGATTCCTCTCACATGACTGAATTGGGGGATGTCTGTCCAAGAAAACCTCACTCAGCTGCCTTTATGATCAGCGTGGATCTTGCAAGCAAAGCCTTTGGAACCATGGGATGCATTCCCTCCATCCTAAAGCAGATATCTAAAATTAAACAGATGACTCACTAGATCAGCTGGGGATAGAAATAAAACATAAGCCTTCAACCTGGAGTAGAATTAATTTAACAGCTAATGAGATAAACTCATGAAATCACTGAATCACAGGATGGTTTGTGTTGGAAGGGACTTTAAAGATCATCCAGTTCCAACCCCCTGCCATGGGCAGGGACACCTTCCACTAGCCCAGGTTGCTCCAAGCCCCATCCAACCTCACCTTGGACACTTCCAGGGATGGGACAGCCACAGCTTCTCTGGGCAACCTGTGCCAGGGCCTCCCCACCCTCACGGGGAAGAATTTCTTCCATATATCTCATCTAAACCTACTCTGTCAGCCTGAAGCCATTACCCCTTGTCCTGTCTGTGCATATCCTTGTAAAACCAATCCTATTTTCCCTCAAAAAGATTTTGGATTTGTATTTAAATCTCGTCCCTGGAACCACCAAATGGAGATCTCTGTCTCCTATGATGCCACAGATCAGACCAGATGATCATTTGTGTTGTTGCCCCCCAGTTTTAGGAGTCTAAGGATTTTTTGGTTTAGTCTTGAATCTTAGGGCTCAGAGTCTGTAACTGCCCAAAAAAGTGCAATTTGGTGGTGTTGGATCTGCAAAGATCACCTGAGGACAAATCCCCTGTAAGGTTTGTTCTCCAAATTTACCCTCTTAGATTCTGGATACGAGAGGAGACAGATGGGCCCAGCTACTGCAGAAAATAAAGCTTTCCCTCATGGTAGGACACAGCACTAGAGGAGCCTTTTCTCAGGAGGCACTTCTCTAATTGCTCAGAGTCAGCAAGTCGAGGCCTTTGGAGGAGTTTTGGATAACATCCCGAGCCTCTCACCTTGCACAGCCATGCCCAGTGCCCTCCAAAGCCTACTAAAGCCTTCTCCTCCTGCAGCACCAAGGGCTGTTGGACCAGGTTCACAAACCTGAGCACCATTAAGAGAAAATACTCCCAATATCAGCACTCTCCTCTCACTTACACCCTACTTTGCATTTTAAAACACCAGTAAATGACTGCCCAGGGGAGCAGGGAATCAGACCCATCAATGTTTCAGCAACCCAGACCCCAGGAATTTTGGAAGTTCACCAGCATTAAAGCATTATTAATGCATATTGAAAAATAGCTGGAAATCTCCCCAGCATCGTTAAAGAATCATTTAATTATTATTAACTGAGTCACGGAGGGCAGGTTTATGAAACCGATACACTGAGTAACCGAAGACTCCAGACGAGATCCCTTTGTGCCAACCTCTGTAATTAAACTGTGGCCCAAGGACAGGAGCCTGATGCATTCAGCAAGTGCCCTCTGCTGGACTCTGATCCCAGCTGGGATCTTCTACCTCCGTTCCACACACTCCTCTGCAAGGCAGGAGGCACCAGGACATCCTTCCAGGGAGCGCTTTGCAGCCGTCGCCTCCCATTAGATTCCCCAGAAAGAGCAATTATTGAGGGGAAAAAAAAAAACCCAAACCAGCAATATTAAGTTACACCACAGCTTGGTTAGACTCGAATTGTGGGTGCAGCTCTGCCCTTTCCTTGCCCCATTCCCACCAGCTCTCCTTGGTGACTGGGAAATGTCCACCTTCACCGGGCAGCTCACGGTGACTAAAGCAGGTGGGGCACAGATAGGATGGGAGAGAAACCAGTGCAATTAAACAGCAGAGCTTTCAACACCCAGCTCCCAGGGCCTTATTCAGCTAATTAAGAAAGCCCTGCTTACCCCTGGGGTGTTTCCAGCACTGCAGAGGTCAAATTTCCTGCTGACCCTTCATAATGGGCCCTGCTGACCATTCATAATTCCCAGTGCCAATTAGAGAGCGTTAGCCTTCCCTAACTGGGGCATATAACAGTCCTAGGCCTCTAACAGGTCACCAGGGCTCCAGTATTCTGCTGGTCACTGCCAAGTGGCCCCGTGCTCTTTGCTCCATTCACATTTTCCAGCTCCATCCCCTGTTTTGGCCGCCAGGTACTCGAGGCAGGAACCGTCTCTCCTGTAGGACCCAGCACAGCAAGGCCTCTAGGCAAGCTTATAATGCAAACAGAGAGATTAGATCAAGTCTGGCCTCTCTCTCAACGCTGTAGGCAGCAGAAGAGTGTAGTGTTTGCCTCTTATCTGGAGTCTTGGGGGATTGGCCCAACATATTGACATAAACTCCTGCCAATGGCAGTTTACACTGAGAAAAACGGGTTATAAAATGTGTTGGCTCAGGAGCAAGATCAGAGTCCTGGGAAGGCATCCCTGGGCAGAGCCAGGAACCTCCCATGGAGAGGAAGGGACCATCCAAGCCAGTCACAGCTTTGGACTCCCAAACCAACTGGGTGCCTGGGCAGGGGTCTGTAACTCAGCCAGGATTCAAGGCAAAGCTCTGGGGAGATGCCCATAGAGGGATTGAGGTCCTGCAAGCACCTGCAGGGCTGTTCAGAGGCACAGAAAGCAGTTTTTTAAAATCTAGTGGGAAATTCAACAGTTAGAGGGGGAAAAGACAAAAGTCCAAGCAATTTCCACTGAAAAACTGAATTTTCACATTAAGAAACGTCGTAAGAAAATAAAAGTGCAAGAAATGCTTCACTGAGTCAGAGCAGCAGTCAGTGCACCTCAGTAACCCGAGTGTGACCACAGCAACAGGAGATGCTCCCCAGGGAGGCCACGCTCTGCAGTCTTTGCCCTCACGTTGCCCCAGCACCCAGAGCCATCACACAGGGTTCACCTCTGCCTGCTCCTCCATCTGTGGCTGAACCATCTGTGGCTGAACCTTCTGTGGCTGAACCTTCTGTGGCTGAACCTGTCGTCCAGGAACTCATCCAGCCCTTTTTTTGAGCCTGGTGATCCCGGGTCCCTCAGCAACCTTCTGTAGAGACAGATCTCAGGAGTTCATCAACTCTTTTTTTGTGTTTGTGAGTTAAAATCCGAGAGAGTCATCCCTGGGCTCAGACCCACATGTGCAGGCTGTCCCCATGGATGGAAGGTGTCAGGGCTCCCCTCTGCAGCCCGGGGGCCTCATGCCAAGTTAGATGCCCTCAGGCTGTCACAGAATCATGGAATATCCTGAGCTGGAAGGGACCTCAAGGATCATCCAGTCCAACTCCTGACCCTGCACGGACATCCCAACAATCCCACCCTGTTCCTGAGAGTGTTGTCCAAACCCTCCTGGAGCTCTGGCAGCCTTGGGGCTGTGCCAACTGCCCTGGGGAGCCTGGGCAGTGCCCACCACCCTCTGGGGGAAGAACCTCTTCCTAACTATGGCTGCAAAGGACACTGGACTCCCCCAAGATCCTGTGCCATGTGTTTGTCCTGCTCAGGGGTCTGCAATCCCACCTGGCACCACGTATCCACCATGGCAGCAACTCAGCAGCAAATCCCAGAGATTCCAGTGCAGCTCACCCACCTTTTTAGGGTGGCCAGGTTGCTCTGTGGGCTCCAGCAACCAGATCTCTACTGATTACCATGAAGTCTCAAGCACAGGGTTAGATGGTGTGGACATCTGAACGTAGGTACCCAAGTCTGGTGCTCAAACCTACCAGCAAACATATTTTAATTGGGAAAGGTAAGCTTGAAATTAAGCCAAAATTGAAATTTTTGTTTTTTTCAGACACAGTGCTTTGTGTTTTTAAGTGAGAAGACCAACGAAAGAACGGAGCATAATTCAGCTTGGAAAGGGACTTCATCTCTCCTCCAACAACCTGCCCAAAGCAGGGCTGGCTGTGGGGTCAGACCAGGCTGCTTTAAGGAACAAAACACAAACTCTTGAACTAGAAAACTCCAAAACAAGGTCCAGTGCTGAGGACCTGCTTTGATTGCCAAGGTCCCTGGCAAATATTTCACCCAGGTGTGAGGGAAAGCTCTGGTTGTGCACAGAGCAACAACACCAGATAACAGTCTACAACCACAAGGACAGTTGTCCAGAGGTGAGGTGTGGAAAGGAAGGCATCAGGAAACCTTCATAACCACACGAGAAGGAAGAGCAGGAGCTGGTGTGAATTAATGACAACCAGAACAGGACAACCCTGACCTCAAACACCTTTCTGCTCTGTAAGGGACACTGGACACGTGGACATGGAAGTTGCTACTTGAGTGATGTAAATTGGCCCACAAACCAGAGAAAAACCTTTAACATCTCTGAAAATCAGGGATTTGTACATGATATGTTGCATCCTAGGGAGAGGAATTCCATACAACCCTCGTTTTACAACAAAGAAGGAACAGATCCAAATGGTCAAACAGCAGGAGCTTCGACAGGAGAGACTTCACAAGAGTCAATATGTGAACTATTTCAAGAGTGTTTCTACTCACTGATTTAAAATCTACAACCCTTATCAACGAGAAGAGAGACCATAGTGGCTTTTCTTTAAGCCAGATTAAGAAGGAAAGTAAAAGTAGGTATTTAAGATAAGGAATAAAACAAACCGGTTGTTGTATTAAAATTAAACCGGTGTAATGAGTGGAGAAAGAAAGACATTTTTGTCCTCCTGGAGCTCAGGAGTGGGGAAAATCAATCAGGGAAATAAAGGACTTGAAGAAATATTTATAGTCAGCAGAGTGAAGGTTGAAGAGAAGGCACTTTTCTTGTGCAAGCAACAAAAGAAACCCTGACGAGAGCATTAATTTGTTCCTCCAGGGGAATGGTGGAACCATGGATAATAACCAAGAAAAGCCCTGAGTGTTCAATAAAGGCTTCAGCTCTGCATGTTGAGAAAGAGCTGCACAAGCTACTTCTACCACACACTGCTGATGATCACACTTAGGGCTCTAACCATAAGCAAGGGAGATGGTAATCAGCATCTCCCACAGCTAGCCATTAATAAATCTGCACATTCAGATCATTTACACCCAGGAGCTCTTAAAGAGTTGGCCAGGAAGGGATTGGAGCCTGTTCAAAACCCTTTGAACCCCAGGGAAGTTCTAGAGGACCAGAAGAAAATGAATGTTCTGTCGGCGTGTTAAAAGAGGGGACGGGACAACACGGGTTCTAGAGTGCCATTAATCCCATTAAAAAAAAAAATAAAAAAAAATAATGGAATGGCTCATATGAGATTTGTTTATTATGGAATCAAAGGAAGGTAATATAATTGCTGCCAATCAACTTGGGTTTATGAAAAATAGATCTTGTCAAATTAATTTGATGTATTTTCTGATAACAGCACAAGCGTGGTTAATAAGGGGAAGAGTGCTGATGTAATTTTTTTTTTTTACTTGGATTTTCCTCAAGGCAACTGCCTGGGTGCTGGATGATATTTTGATTAAGAAGCTGGAGTACCAAACATGGCACACATTAAAGGGATTAAAAACCAGCTAACGTAGGTCTCGGAGCGTTCCTCTAAACAAGGGATCGCGGCCAGATGGGTGTGTGTTCCCAGCCAGGTCCCACAGGGATCCGCTCCTCAGTGCACATTTTAACAGTTTCTTTATGTCCTGGGAAAAAAAAAAAAAAGAAAAAAAAAAAAGAAAAATAAATAAACAAATTAAATTAAAAATTGCTGATGACGACGCGAGGTTCTACCGGATCAGCACGTAAGGAAGAGGCTGAGGTCAAAAGGACCCGCTCGTTAAGGGGGGGGGGTGAAGGCAGGTGAGGGACAAACGTGAAGGGGAATGTGTCAAAGAGAATAACGTGGCCATATTCCCACTCCTGGGAAGCAGCAGTGCTGGGAGAGACTTGGGCATCACAGCAGGAACCACACAAGGAGCAGCTCAGGTCACTTGGCTTGTTCAGCTCGGGGAGGAGGAGGCTCAGGGGAGACTCGTTAGGGTCTGCAGCTTCAGCAGGAGGGGCAGGGAAGGGCAGCTCTGACCTCTGTTCTCTGTGAGCAGGGACAGGACCCAGGGAATGGCTGGAGCTGTGCCAGGGGAGGTTTAGGTTGGATCTCAGGACAAGGTTCTTCCCCCAGAGGGTGGTTGGGCACTGACCAGGCTCCCCAGGGCAGTGGGCACGGCCCCAAGGCTGCCAGAGATCAAGGAATGTTTGGACAACACTCTTAGGGACAGAGTGGGATTGTTGAGGTGTCTGTACAGGGCCAGGAGTTGGACTGGATGATCCTTGAGGTCCCTTCCAGCTCAGGATATTCTGTGATTCCATGATTCAACCTGGTCTGTTTGCAGTTGGGGTTTATTGCTAAGAGGTCCAGCGCTCTCAGATGCCAGAAAGGAGGAAATGTGGAATTTAGGGATGTCCCCAAGACCCCACACTCCTGTGGGGGCCAGCTGATTCCCCTGGGCTGGTTCTGGGGGCAGTGGAGGGAGATGCTCTTGCTGGGAAGGACCCACAGCAGGTTACCAGGGATGGTGAAGGAGGTGCTGAATGGTCCCACTGCAAGGGAGCAAAGGGTCATGAACCTTCTAAGTCCTCCCACTGCCCAAATCACTCCTCCCAGACTGCACTGGGCACTTCTGAGGCACCAGGAGTCACAATCCCAGAAGGATGTTGTTAAATCAAACGGGAGATGGAGAAGAGTCCTGGGAACAGAGGCAAAGCTGGAAACCCTCAGAGGAGTTCAGTCCACCAGCTCAAAGACAGAAGGATGAGAGTTTGTGAGCCCAGGGACAGTCTATTTAATGGACTTGCAGCAGCAGGGAGCTCTTCAGCCTGTCACCCAAAGGGACAGGGAGATTTAAATGCAAAAAATCAAAGTTAGCTCTAATCAAACATCAAACATGACACCTGTTGGAACACTGAAGTTCACTGGCTGGTGGAAGAATTTAGCAGAGAGAACAACAATTCACATCACACAGGTTTTAGAAGAAGGGTCAAATGTTTTATCCAACTGTATTTTCTGGTTCTAGCAGGAATTTGTGCTGTGTCCTCCTCTGGGTTTTTTTTACACAACAGGTCTGGGGGAGGAATTGCAGCCTTTCTCTGGCCATTTAGACTCTTTCCCTGAACTGAGGCAGAGGATGAGGAGGAACACTGTCCTCTGAGAATCCTTGCATGAGTCACTCCCTGTCCAATTAGTCTTCCACACAGACACCACCAGATTGGGATTCGTCATGAGTTGCCTGGAGAAAGAATTTCACCTGTGAAGACCACAATTCTCAGAAATCCTATCATCCCTTCTGACAAGGCAGGGCTTTCCTTGCATTCTTCCCATTTTCTTCCTTCCTCCTTTCCATACATGAATGCACACACACTCAGTCCATCCCACCTCTCCTGTGAGGGAAAGCTGAGAGCACTGGGGGTGATCAGATTGGAGAAGAGAAGGCTCCAGGGGAGACCTGAGAGCCTCTTCCAGGGCCTCAAGGGGCTCCAGGAGAGCTGGGGAGGGACTTGGGAAAAGGGATGGAAGGACAGTACAGGCAGGAATGGTTTTAGACTGAAAGAGGGGAGATTTAGATTGATATTGGGAAGGAATTCTTGGCTGTGAGGGTGGGGAGGCTCTGACACAGATTTCCCAGAGAAGCTGTGGCTGCCCCTGCAACCCTGGAAGTGTCCAAGGCCAGGTTGGATGGGCCTTGGAGCAACTTGGAATAATGGAAGGTGTCCCTGCCCATGGCAGGGGGGTTGGAATGAGATGATCTTTAATGTCCCTTCCAACCCAAACCATTCTATGATTCTGGGACTATAAAAGAACAACATCTTCTTAAAACATCGTTGCCAGTGGGAGATTTGGTCATGCCTTTGTGCAGAATGAGCCCCCCCCTCATTCTCCTTCCCATTTCATCAGCCTGATTTTTGGGCTCAAATAGAGGTTAGAGAGGCCTCAACCCAAACCCCTCAATGGTCGCTGGATTAAGGAATGTTTTGTTTTATCACTGCATTATTTAGGAACCTTCCTAAGGTTATTTCCAGAAGCTCCACAGCAACTGAGCTCTGGGACCAAATTTCTCAGAGGGATGAACTCGCCAAAACCAGGTGAGTCTTGCAGTCTCTGGAGCAGGGAGTGGTCCCCATCTTTACCTCCTCCTATCCCTTGCCCATGGAGCTTTTCTTCTTTGTGGTTTGCTTGTAGAGGACCTTGCACAGTCAGACCTTTCCTCAGCAGGACCTGGACCTTTTCACGGCATCAGCGTGGGAGGATGTCATTCCCAACAGCCACCCCCTGCCGGGGAGAGCCGAGGGAAGGTGAGCTGTGATGATGGACATGTCAAGCAGGACGAGCCCGTGATGCTTCCTGCTGGATACTGGGAACACCAGTGGGATCACACCCTTCAGCCACAGCACAGGGTGGCTCAGTGTCAGGGAACAGCATCACCCCACGGCGATCCCTCACCCCACGGCCCCACACCCCGGGTCCAACCAGCCCAGGGGATGATGTGGAGCCCCCAGGGCAGCTGTTCCCGGGACAAGGTGGTGGCTGCTCCTTCAGCTGGGGTGCTTATACCGAGGGCTGCCTAATGAAACCTGCCCAGGAAAGCTTTTCACAAAGATATTTATCATGCAGATATCGCTCGGGCTAATTAGACCCGAAGCCAACGCCGCAATCTCTCCACATGTCAGAGCAGGGCACGGATTGTTCCCGGGAGAGGTCGGGGAACGGGAGAGCAGAGCCAAGCCCAGCTCTCGGCCGCAGAGGGCTCAGCTCAGCCCGTTCCACCGCAGCAGGGCCTGGGAATCAGCCGCTGATCAAATAAAGCAGAAGGCAGCGCTCGCACGCCGTGGTTTCTGCCACCCACTGCTGTGAGGATCACAGAGCCCTCGGAGTCACACAGAGCCCTGCCCCGACCGCCAGCCCCAGCCGTGCCAGGGATGGCATCCCGCTTGTTAGCTCTGCTAAAGGCTCTGCAGTCAGGAAGCAGAGACACTGCAGAACTTTTCCCCTCATGTTTCCCCCCCCTGTGCTGACTCCGGGTCATTTAATTGGGTGGAAAAGCTGAAAAACCCCTTTTCATGCTGAGTGAATTTGTCCCTAATATATATATTTATATTTGGTTTTGGTTTTATTTCTATTTTTATATTTTTATTTTTAATTTTATTTTTATTTTATGTATTTTTATATATATATATTTGTTTATATTTTATATTACATATTATATTATATACTTTATTTTATTAATTTTTATATTAATGTATGTATCTATATACATATCTATATACATATGTATCGATATATTATATATATAATATATATAATATATATAATATACATTATATATAATAATATATATGATTGTATATATAATTATATAATATATAATAATATATATATAATATATATTATATTAATGTATGTATCTATATACATATCTATATGTATAGATATGTATATATATTTATATATATATGTAATAGAATGTATATATCATATATATATGTAAAGATGTGTGTGTATATATTATATATAATATATATAATATAATGTATATATTATATATACATAATATATATAGTAATATAATATATAATACTATAATATAATATATGCTATTATATATTATAATATACAATATATATATTATATATGTAATAATATAGGTAATATACATTTATATATATTATTATATTGTTATATGGTGTCTATAACACCAAGGTTGTTGGTTTAATCCCTACATGGGTGATTCTTTAAAGAATTGGACTTGATGAGCCTTGTGGGTCCCTTCCAACTCAGATTATTCTGTGACTTGGCACGGACAGTCCTCTTCTCATGAATGTATTTCTTTGCTCTTCACACTATTTAGGACATCTGTACACACAGACCTTAGACAGATACACATATAAACCTCACATATGTATATATATATAAAAACAATATGTAAATATATATTTCTATAGAAATATATTTATATAGAAATATAATTATATATTATATATTTATATAAATATTTATATAAATATAAAAATAACTATATATTTGATTTTGTGTGTGGGTACCCCCATGTTCCCCCTGTACCTGTCTCCCTTTTGAGGGAATGAGGTCAGCCCTACCTTGTGTAGGGAACACCCCACCATCCCTCCCTGGCTGTGAACTGCAGTTTGCTGTGGTCACATAAAGGAATAAACGGGGAAATGGAGTCAGCAAGGACAGTAATTAAGGAACCAATGTCAACAGATCGATGCAGATATTTAAGATAAAGGTTTATTTTTCAAAAGCACCCTGAACTCTGTTTCCAAAGGCTCCCGTGGCAGGCAGAGTCTGGGATCATCTCATGGACCATCTGTTCCTGCTCAGGGGCCTTTGGAAATATTCACCCAAAATCCACAGTGGGGAGAAAGACTTGGAAATAACTTGTTCTTTGTCCCAAATGTTTTAAGCATTGCGAAAGAACCGTCTTCCCAGACAGGAACTTCACATCACCCTCAGCCTTGGCTCTGAAGAGATTCATTTACACAAGGAAGACTGTTATCTGGTGTTGTTACTCTGGGCACATCCAGAGCTTTCCCTCACACCTGGATGAAATATTTGCCAGGGATCTTGGCAATCAAAGCAGGTCCTCAGCACTGGACCTTGTTTTGGAGTTTTCTAGTTCAAGATTTTGTGTTTTGTTCCTTAAAGCAGCCTGGTCTGACCCCACAGCCAGCCCTGCTTTGGGCAGGTTGTTGGAGGAGAGATGAAGTCCCTTTCCAAGCTGAATTATGCTCCGTTCTTTGGTTGGTCAAACCCCTCACAAGGCATCAAATATGTGTATTAAATGTGGGGGTGTTTTCAAAACAGTCAGAGGGTTTTTGGCTTATTTATAGTTGGCAACTGAGTCTTGTGAAAAAGCACTGGGGATTGGGGAGCCAGGGGAGGTGGGGAAGGACAAGGTACACTCCACAGGGTATTTTCTGCAGGGTCTTCATTCCAAGACCCAGACAGAGCAGGTGATGGCTGGTGAGAGGCAGGATGGGAAGAGGTGGCTTTGGTTAGGGAAACACCACACCTGTCAAGGGATTGCAAAACTAGGGGTTGAGCTGGGCCATCAGGGTCTCACCCCACCAAACACTCCACCAAGAAAAATTGCCACACTGTCACAGAAAGCAAATTTGTCCCTGCAAACCCAAATCAGCCACGAGGGAGGGCTCGGGGTGTCCTGCAACACCTGCAGCTGAAGGCACAACCTGTTTTTCTCCAGCCCTTCCCAGCACAGTTTCTCCCTTGTGGCACCACTTCCCTGGGCCACTCTGGGCCAGCATCCCTGCTCCCCTCACAGCTGGCAGCCCTTTGAAGGGGCTGAGCCCTGGCTTTATCTCTGGGGTTTTTCTAATGAGCTCTTAAACCTCCCCTCAATGACACATTCCATCAGTGGATCAAGGCACCTAAATAAAATTGACATAAGGCAAGGCCTTTTAATTATCCAATTATTTTGTTTCAAGCAGCAGCTGGTTAAAGGTAAAAGGGCTCAGTGTTCTTCTCTTCGTCTCCGTTGACATAAAATCAAGGATCAAAGCGCCTTAATTTTTTTGGCCTCTGATTTTTCTTTCCTTGATTTAAACACGCCTGTTATGAGTTCAGTGGCCTTCCTGCCCCTTTGCTTATTTAGCAGTGATTAGTGAGTGGTGAAGCTGCAAAGCCCTGGAGTTTGCTGTCGTGGGATGAAGCCCCCGTGGCACTGGGAGCTGATGTGGAACAGAAGAGGCTGTCACCCCGTCACCAAAAGGGTTTTCAAGCTCAAGAGTGAGACAGGGATGATTCACTGATGGGGAACCAGCACAGGCAGAGCTGATGGGCTGCATGGAAGTGTTTGGGAGACACAAGCACCTGGCACAGGTCACATCTCTCTTCAGGGACCTACTGAGGTGCTTTGAACTTCCACGTGTGTTGGGTGCCCTGTGTCAAAGCAGATTGGAGATTTTAAACCCTGCTTGCTAATCTCTCCCAGCTTTACAGAGCAGCACTGCAGATCCAGCTTGATTATCCCCTGGGTTTGTTCCCCTAAAGGAGAACGGGTACTCTGTGGATACACATGATCAGGCTGATTTTACACCAGGCTTCACTGCACGTGAGGGGAGAAAGGGAAATCTCATCCTAGCAGGCAACTCAGCTCACCCCAGATCCAACTTGCCACTGCAGAGGTCTGTCCCTCTCCAAGAGATGGGTGATTCCAGGTTTCAGGAAGGTGGGAGAGATCTGGGCATGAGTACCAGGGTAGCCCAACAACAAATACAACTCAGTTTCCCAAATTCCCCCTCCTGAACCCGAACCTGTGGGTGTGGTGGGCACAGAGTTTGGATCCCTGTGCCTGCACGGGCATGGACATCCAGGCATGGATTGACAGTGGTGAGGGGGAGGAAAGAGCCCAAGGAAGGGTTTGCAGTGGCCTGATTTGAGAGCAGAGAGGTGGTGGCAGAGCTCCAGCAGCAGGACAGCTGCCTGCACACCCCAGAGCGTGCCGGTGTGGGATCGTGCAGGCACCAGCACGTCCCCGGGTCTGCACTCCCAGCAGCACGGGGAGAAGTCTGTGTTCCTGCAGGTGTCTCCGTGGATGAGATCCAGCAGACACCAGCACTGTGCAGGAGGAGTCCTCTGTGCAGAGCTCTACCTGCCAAGCAAGGCAGACACCACCCAAATGAGCAAACAAGTGCTCCGGATGGTGTCAGGTACTCCCAGCTCCTCCACGACACTGAAGGTCCCTGAATAAAGACTTTTTTAGTGTCTCTCTTGCAAAAACTGGCACAAAAAGGGTTTTACAGCCCTACCAAGGCTGTTAAACTGGCATGAGCTTTATGTGGGTAGACCTGATCCAGAATTCTTGTCACTCCACTCAGCCATGCTGGAGGACCTGCTTCTAATTCATGCAGCTTTCTCCCACCCAGTGCTGCCAAGCCCATTGGAGAAGATCTCTTTTACTGGGGAACATTGCAAAATCCACATTTCTGACCACTAGGAGAAGCTTGCTCAGTTACCCTCCATCTCCCCTTCCCTAGATGCAGCTGTGAAAGATAAAAATCAAATAAACGAGGGGTAGCAATTCCCAACCAGCCTTTTGTCACAGGGTGGGAGGTGAGAGGCACGTTGGCCTTCCCAATCAATCCCTGCAACAGGATGTTTCGTGAGTCCTTGTGAAAATATGATGTGTTCTCAGTCAGCTTGTTTGGTGTCTGGGCACCAACACTGTGTGGAGTCTCTCCTAGGATGGAGACCTGGGTGATTCCATGTTGGTTTTATGAGGGGGCTTTGCTTAGGATTTTGGCTCCTGTTGGCAAAGCCAAGGCAACATTTGGTCATTCCCTCAGCTGTGAAATGGGATGTCTGGAGGAGCTGGACAGTAAAGATCACCCCTGTCAGCAACCACACATTGTGTTGCTGATGTCTCCAAGCTGAAAATATTGTCTCCATCAGCTCTTCTCCTTCAGTTTTGTCCTATTCTGGGTCTGGCTCCTTCTGTGACCTTGGGCAAGCACAGAAAGGTGTGTTTTGGGCTCCAAAATTAGTGTGGTGAATGTCCACGTGTACGACACAGACCAGATCCAGCCCCTCACTCACCTTGGCTCCACCAAGAGTTGGACTCCATGATCCTTGTGGGTCCCTTTCAGCTGAGGATATTCCATAATTTTATGATTTAAGAGCACCAGTATAGCCCAGTTGCTGTCTTCACTGTCAGAAATGAGTCCACTTGGACGTAAAGACCTTGGGAATGGTCCAACCCTCTTAACTTTGAACATCCAGACAAGGTGGCAACTTCCCTGACGTACCTTCAGCTCCTGTCTGACACAGACTGAACCTTTCCTCAAGGTTTTCCTCTTTGTCTTTATGGCCATCCAAGTGCAGATGACTCAAGATGTTGCCAAACCAACATCTTGAGCAGCCAAAGGCAGGTGAGATGAGCACCATCCTTCCTGGATCTGCTGGACTTCAGCCCCGGCCAAGGGGGCTGAGGTTCCTCTGTGTGTTTTCTGAGTTGGTTCCATGGGTGGCTTCAGGTTTTCTGCAAGACCTCTGATATCCAGGGTGCCATTTAGCAGGGGAATGACCATAGAGAAATGGAAATGTGAAAAAACCCTGGATGTGGCACCACCTGAGGATTTGAGGAAGCCCGAGAAGCAGTGGGATATCGGGCAAACCGAGATCTCCAAGCAGGTCTCCGTCTCTGAGGGTGGAGACTTTATCTTGGGCTAACAGGAGCAGCAGTTTCGAGGGAAAAGAAACCCAGAGTTGGGTTTTGAGTGTTCCTATAAATCAGATTTGGAGGACTGACAGACTACATGACGCAGGTCAGCTCAGATTAACGTTGTGTGGGAAGCTCAGATGGGATTTGGGGCATCAGTGATCTTCAAGCTGCCTCCCCCCCATCCCAAAGGTTTGAACTTAATCGTATCAACAATCCCAGGTTATTCCTCTCAAAATTACAGAATAATTAAAGAGGAATTCCAAGGCAGAGGTTGGCAGCAGGTCTCACTCAGAAGAACATGTATTTCACCCAGCAGACACGGGAGTGACAAACCATAATTAACATCTGGGAGCACCAGGCGAGGCAGCTCCTCCTATGGTAAATTAAATATCACTTTGGTCAGAGGATCATTAAAAATAGGCTTTCACCTGCTCCTAATTATTCTCCCCACTACAATAGCTGTTTGTTCCCACTCAGGGAAGGACGGGGCTGTGAGACAAGAGTCTCAGGGGGTGGAATTTGCCTCTCTGAAGCAGCTCTGACCCGCTCGCGCTCGGGGCTTCGAGAGGGCAAAAGCCCTTTGCATAAAGGTGCTTTTTACTCCCTGGAGAAGCTCAGAGCACCTGAAAAAATTGCCCACATGAACCTGCCGAACCCGTGGATGCTGCTGGCTGGCTCTGGCAGCTGTGGAGGTGGCTGCAGTCCAGCTGCAAATCCAGCCTTTTCCACGTGTCCGTGTGCGGGCAGCTCGTTTTTTAAAGCGTTTAAATATCGGCCCCAAAAATTAAAAATTTAAAACCAAGAAAAAGAAAGGAAAAAAAAAAAAAAAAAGAAAAAGAAAAAGGAAGAAAAACCCCACATTTTTTAAGCCTCCCAAACAAACCCTCTTTTCAACCCACTGGCAATTACTGGAGAGGTCCTGATCCTTTCTGCATGTTACTGTCAAACAAGTTTTCAGTAGGATTCAATAAAGTGATCTGACATTTCTTTGGAGATCTTTACACACAGTAGCTCAAGCCAGGAAAGAACTTTACTTCTGGCAGCTATGTGAATATTTTATTTTGCCCAAAGCTAGACAGGTGTGATCAAGAAGAGCAGGGGGGAAAAATATATTAGCAAAAGGCCTTTCAGTGGCAATACAGGTGTTTGCAGGAGTGCAGTCGGTTTGGGTTGTGTGTGTGTGTGTGTGTGTGTGTTTTTTTAAAGAAGAAAATCTTAGCAGGGCAAAATTAAAGGCACAGTACCTTTATCTCTCATAGGCTGAAAGTTAGGAAAGCATTTTAAAAAAGAAGGGTTACAGTGCAGGGTGATGGAGTTGCTAATTCTGGATTTTTAACCAACAGTTGTTCAGGGTTTGCCACTGAAAAGGGGAATTTTGAACCAGATCTGAAATAAGGATTAAGCTCCTCGTTCCCACGAGCTTGAAGACTTTGGCACATTAGATATTCCCTGGATCTGAGAGCCCTTCTCCCCAAGCACTGGGGAGTCACTAAAGAGTTAATGCAGTTTATAATTCACAGAACAAGTCAATACACTCACTCAAACAGTTACAGAAAGGTCACGGGCTGAGGTGCCTGAAACCTGCTTAAGCAACAATTTTTTGCTCCCAGGGAAAGGCAAAACACGGGACACGTTTCCTGGAAGAGGCTGGAGATGTTGCTGAAGCACCAGGACCAGGGGAAGGAGCTGCTTTGGGTGGTTTGAGATCTGGGAAACCAAATCCCAACCCAGGGGCTCGGGCAGTTGGTTGAGGATGAAGAGGAGGGTTGGGATCCTTCAAGATGTCAACCAAACCCCTCTACATTACAGAACAGAGCCCTCAGTGCCTGAGCTCACAGCATTTAGTGGGAAAAATCCACCTTTCTGGATTATAACTTCCAGGGTCTGTTTTATCCTTGCAGTGGTGTACACGGGTTTTCAGTCTCTCACACACAGAGGGACAAGATATCGACCTGCAGATGTTTCAAGGGTGTGAAGGGGAACAGCCCTGGTGGAGGAAAGGAAGAAAGAAATAAAATAAAGGTTTAAAAAGAAAAAGAAAAAACCAAAAAAGAAAAAAAAAAAAAAAGAGAAGCAAAAAAAGGCAAAAGAAAAAAGGAAAAAAAAAAAAACCAGAAAAAAAAAAAAGAAAAAATAAAAAGAAAGAGAAAGAGGAAAAGGGAAAGGGAAAGGGAAAGAGAAAGGGAAAGGGAAAGGGAAAGGGAAAGGGAAAGGGAAAGGGAAAGGGAAAGGGAAAGGGAAAGGGAAAGGGAAAGGGAAAGGGAAAGGGAAAGGGAAAGGGAAAGGGAAAGGGAAAGGGAAAGGGAGAAGAAGAGGGAGAGGGAGAGGGAAACGAAAAGAAAAAGAAAAAGAAAAAGAAAAAGAAAAAGAAAAAGAAAAAGAAAAAGAAAAAGAAAAAGAAAAAGAAAAAGAAAAAGAAAAAGAAAAAGAAAAAGAAAAAGAAAAAGAAAAAGAAAAAGAAAAAGAAAAAGAAAAAGAAAAAGAAAAAGAAAAAGAAAAAGAAGACCAAAAAGAAAAAGAAAAAGAAAAAGAAAAAGAAAAAGAAAAAGAAAAAGAAAAAGAAAAGAAAAGAAAAGGAAAAGGAAAAGGAAAAGGAAAAGGAAAAGGAAAAGGAAAAGGAAAAGGAAAAGGAAAAGGAAAAGGAAAAGGAAAAGGAAAAGGAAAAGATGAAAAGAAGGGAAAAACCCCATTTCCTTAGGTTGAAACACTAAGATATGTCTGAAAATATGGGGACATTGAATGGGTCCCCAGTCAGGGCAGTCATTGTTAGAGGGTTTTTTTCCATTACTTGGTGCCCTGAACTGCCCCAGTCAGTGGAGACAGAAGTGCTGTGCCCAATAAAATAGAAATAAGTTGAATAATTCCCAGGCAACCTCCAGTTTGAGCCTCTTCTTTGTCTGAGCAAATGCAGAACTAAATATGTGTCAGGACCAGAAAAGGCCACAATTCTCCTAACCTTAAAATACTCAAACATTAAGCCAGGATTAAAATGATAAAAGTGAAAACTGGTTTCTCCAGTGTGTCACAGCAGCACCTGGTGGACAGGACACCTCTGGGTGTCCACCCTCCATCAAGGACTGGAAAAGAGGAGGAAGAGGATTAGGATGGGCCCTTTTGGCTTGGATAGGTCACTTGGCTAAGTGGCTAAAACTCACCCTCACCCAAATATTTCTGTTTCAATAAAGATGATGTGGACCAAAATGCAACATATTCTGTATTTTCCACCTATGTTTTATAGACAGCACATGGTGTTCCACCAGAGGAGGCATCTCTCTCCTTGCTGTGAAGATCTTCCATGATCTTCAGGCTCTTTTTGTAATCCCTGGAGGTAAATGGTACCTTCTTCTTGAGGTTAAGGCAAGTCTCACTTTGGCTGTGCTGATCACACCCACAGTGAGGCTCAGGGGATCCCACTGCCAGAACCAGGTAAGAAATATCTCTTAGAGCCTTCAGAAGAATTGGAAAAAAAAATGATCATGTGCCTCTGGGAGGTGCTTGAGGGAAAAACTCCAGCTCAGGAGCTCTTAACATCACTCTGGAGGAGGTTTTCTGCCCCTGAAGACAGAGCAGATGAGCTGAGGTGCCTTCACCTGGCCAGTGTCTACTCTGTGCCACCTGCTAAAGAGGGTTGGGCCCAGAACATGTTTTTCCAGAAGAGAAGGAAGCTTTGGAGGTGATGGGCAGAGATGGGATAGTACAGGATAAAGAGAGACAAGGTTGTTGGTCCAACACAGAGAGCACTGCTGTGGGCTCTGTCATCTTTTGGGGCTATAAAACACTCCAGGGACCAGCAGCACTGTTGTGACTTGCCATCAGCTTGTGAGAGGCTGCACATGTTGCCCAGGCTGTGCTCCCAGGGCCAGCCCAGCTTTCCTGCAAGGGGAATTCTGGACTGGCCACGGCGGCGTCTCCTCCCGGCCACGGGCAGAGCGTGACCCACAAACGCATAAATTGGTGTTTGGAGGTCAAACCCGGGTGAGCTCAGCACCTCCAGCCAAAGGGAAGGAGGAGGGTGAGTCATGGCAATGGGTGACCAGCAAACCACCCCTCCTGGAGAGCAGCACAACCAGGGAAAGCCGGGCAGAAGCCCCGTGGCTCTGGGAACACAGGGTGTCCCCCTGCATCGATGTGACATTCACCACAGGGTCACTTCTCCAGGCAAAATCAGAGCAATTGGGTCACCAAACTGTACTTGTGGCACCCCAGGGCCCAGATAAATATTACCCATGTGCCAGGAGAAGTGATGACTGGATGACACAGGGCACAATTTCCATCTGGGAAACCGAGGCAGGAGGCTTTTTCTGCTCTGACAGCCAAGAAAGGGGGACTGAGCCACCTCCAGCCTCACAGGTGGCCCCTGTTCTTCACCTGCAAACCCACCCTCTGCATTTCCAGAGAGGATTTACAATCCTAAGAATGATTTTTTCCATTGGTGGTGCCTTGTGCCCATAGTTGAGAGGGTGCCCAGCGCTCCCTTGAATTACTAAAAGTCCCTGGGTTTATTTTGGGGAGGAAAAAGACACTTTTCTTGCTGTTTAAGCAACACAGCCCCTGACTCAAGGAGGGGCTCTGGGCTTGGAAAGCTGCAAGATCTAAGGAGCCTCCCAAAAAACCTTTTAATTACATTTGAAATAGGACAGCTCTCGCTCTTTGGGGAACATCATGAGACCTGAGAGCTGAAAAAAGCTGAGAGAGCTGGTCCCACCGACTCCCAGCTCCAAGCCAAACAGGTTTGGCCAGCTCTAATTAAGGTAATTAATATCCCCAAGCCTGTTATTAAGCAAGGAGCAGTAAAAGGGAGTCTCCCCTTTACCTCGGGGTCCTGCAGAGCTCTTCAGCCCAACAGGCAGCCCATTGTCAGCCACGGATCCTGCTGCTCAGGGGACCTTGGGAAGTCACCAGGGGAGTCTCCAGCCCCTTCTTGATGCTGGGAAGCCACTTTCAGGCCGTGTCCCATCATCTGCTTTGGACCTGCTGATGGCTGGTGTGATATTTAGGCAGTGGGAGGTGTTAGAGCTGTCTGAGAGGTGGCCCAGCTCACTCCCTGCTCCCCAGCAAACAGGGTAGGTCAGGTGGGACCATCCATAGGGCAGGGTCAGGTCTGCACATCACCCCCAGAGAGCTGGAGTCTGAATTTGGACCTGAATTTGAGCCAGCAGACACAGGAACACAAAAGGAGCACCAGGAAGGGAGCTCCTTATTCGCTTTCTGCAAAACAGAACAATTAATAGGACATGGATTGAAATGTAAGATCCCATTTAAATTTAAGAAGCTTTTTCAATGTGAGGGTGGTCAAACAGGGGATGGGGTTGCCCAGAGGGGCTGTGGAACCTCCATCCTTAGAGTGAGACAAAACCCAGTGGGGCACAATCCTGGGCAACCTGTCCTGGGTGATGCTGCCTGAGCAGAAGGTTGGACCAGGTGATGTCCAGAGATCCCTGCCAGCATCAACTCTTCCATGGCTCTGTGATAAGGTGTGTATTAAGGAAATTCATAGGATCATGGAATGGTTTGGGTTTGAAGTGGCCTTGAAGATCATCTCATTCCACCCCTGCCATGGGCAGGGACACTTCCCACCAGCCCAGGTTGCTCCAAGCCCCATCCAACCTCACCTTGGACACTTCCAGGGTTGCAGGGGCAGCCACAGCTTCTCTGGGCAACCTGTGCCAGGGTCTCACCACCCTCAGAGCCAAGAATTTATTCCCAATATCCCATCTAACCCTGCCCTCTGGCAGTTTGAAGCCATTCCCTGTGTCCTGTCCCTCCATCCCTTGTCCCCAGTCCCTCTCCAGCTCTCCTGGAGCCCCTTTAGGCCCTGGAAAGGTCTCTCAGCTCTCCCTGGAGCCTTCTTCTGGTTGAACAATCCCCACTGTCTCAGCCTTTTCTCATGGGAGAGTTGCTCCAGCCCTTGGAGCATCTTCATGGCCATGAATGCATATGAATATATAACAAATTCCATGATGGAATACAGTGTATTCCAGTCCTTCCTTGGCTGATGGATCCATCCAGCTCCACCAATGCACAAGGAAAACACAAGGAGGAGCCCAAAGCAACCACCCCTGCCCGACAGGAGCCCTACAATCAACCTCCCCTTTTACCTGTGCAAAGGAAGCACCTGACGATTTTTTAACCTCATTCCTGTCAGTTCAAGCCCCTTTTTACCCCCCCCAAAACCGCCCCCAAGGTAGGAAAATTCCTCCCAGAGGAAAGACTGTTGCAATCTATTTTGGTTCTCAGTCAAGTGCAAGGAGTTTGGTATTTTTCCACTGGAAATTCTTCTCTGATGCCTCTCTTTCAAACCGTGCCCGGAAGGAAAATTTGTTTTCCCACTGCTGGTCTGTGAGAGCCCCGAGGTGTCAGGCTGCCTGCAGGAATGTGGGGTTGATACCAGGGAGGCAGTGAGGTTGCAGGAGATGAGCAGCCCCTGGAGCAGCACACCCAGGGAATGGCTGATGCATCCCTTAAAATCCCTTAAAAAATGGCTGCACCATCCCTGGAAGTGTCCAAGGCCAGGTTGGATGGGGCTTGGAGCAACCTGGGCTAGTGGAAGGTGTCCCTGCCCATGGCAGGGGGCTTGGAATGAGGTGATCTTTAGGGTCCCCTCCAGCCCAAACCATTCTAGAATTCTGTGATGCTCTGTAGGGCCTGGGATCATTTTTAATGAAGATTTATATCTTCACGGGATTTGCCAGGCTCTGCTAATTCTCAGATCTTCCTTGAGCCACCACTGAGAGTCACTACCATGGAAAGCTTCAAGGGAAGACCAGAAACACCCCAAGAGCAGGACAGGCCGTGGCAATGGCTCTGTGTTTGGTGAAGATGGGCTGTTGCAGGGTTTGGTTTCTGCATTTGAACAGGTTCCCCCTGGACACATGCAAACAGGGGTTTTCTGGAGGAATACACTTCTGTTTTCCTTTTGCAGGAGGAAAAATTCCTCAGGTTAACACCACTTCCAATTGGGCTAGGGGTTCTTGCCCCCAAAATGAGTGAGGTCACACCAGCAAAACCAGCAGCTGTTACTGGGAGGGACAAACCACTGAGGTTTTTAGCTTTTCAACAGCAGCCAACGGGCAGAGGTGGGCCTGGAAAAATTCATCCCAAGTGCTGAAAGTCTGACATGGCTCAGGGACGCTGGAAATACAATATTCTGATGGGAAATGTCAGGCCAACCAGAAACCAGGAGGCAGTGCAGGCTCAGCCACTGCTCCCAACCATCCTCTGGGGGAAAAAACAAAGCAGAGGTCGGTCCCCACACCAGGAGGATGCTCCTCATGCTTGAAGAGGAGGGAGGTGGGGTTTGGTGGGGCCTGGGGGCTGTGTCTGTGTCCTGGGGCACTCAGGGAAGTCGGGAGAGGAGACTTGCCCAGATCCAGCTGCTCCAGCCCCGGGGCAGGCGTTGAGTGAGAGCCGGGCTGGCCCCGGCCCCCCAGCATGTCATCTCCTTTGGTGGTCCTTGGGGTCTGTTCTGCAGCCCTAATTGCTGCCTGGTGATGTGTTTTGTGCTGCCCTGTGGTCACAGCTGGGACTGGAGCCAGGATTCTCCCAGGGTTGTGTCACACACTGCCCACCTTTCCTGTGCTCTTGTACGTGGTGCCACCGTCTCTGTCTCCCTCTCTTGCTCCCAGGTCCTGAGGGTCACCCTGGCTGTGTGTCAGCTCCACTCTGGAGCACAGAAACACCTTCCTCCAAGCAGAGATGAGATCTTTGCAAAGGCTGCACAGGCACTGGCTGCACCAGGCTGGCTCTGACACCGTCCCTAAAAACCTCACATCGTGACCCCAGGAACAGGCCACCCACTCCCTGGTGCTGCAGCAGCCCAAATCCATCCCTCTGGGATCTGGGGGCTCAGTGAAGGGGTCTGACTCCCTTCCATCCATCCCTCCAGCAAGGGGAGATGCATCCAAGTTGCCTCCCAGGCTGAGGGCAGGGTCTGGGATTGCCTGGGAGGGCCTTGGCTGGCCCAGGTCCAAACCACATCGATGGCCGTCTCCAAGAACTTCAGATCATGGAGAACTGGGTTCCTGTGAACTACAGGGCAGTTCCATCCACACTGCCCACTGGGAACAGCCACCATCCTGTCCCCAAATCCTGCTCAGGTAATGCCTTAGAGCACAGCATAGGCTGAAGTAGGTGACCTCTGGAGGTCCCTTCCCACCCAAATTATCATTCTGTTAGCCCAGGGCCAATGCAAGAGAGAAGAAAATGCCCTTATAAAGGAGTTCAGAACCTTCAGCACACAATTTCTCTTCCATCCTGCCCAGGCACCTTCACTGCACCAGCTTCCCATCCCATGGACCTGGAGAAGAAAAGCACATTAATTTCTTTGAACACAACTTGCTGAAGCTTTATAGGGACAGGTAAAACCCCAATAAATCAGTGGAAAAGATAATAAAGGAGTAATTAGAATAATCAAGCTTTGCCTGAGGTGTGTTTTTGCCTTGGGGAACAGAGAACAAGATTTCAGGAGGTTTCAAAAGCAAACTGGACATTGATGCAGATGGAGATGCAGAAGTGTGACCTCCCTGGTGTCCAAGGACTGGGATTTTGGAAATAAGATCTTTCTTCATGAGGAGGTGTCTGCTGTACTTCTTTTACCTCCTCAAGTATGAGTTTGTGAGCCCAGAGCCCAATTCAAAGTCCACAATAACTTTGCACTGACTCCAAGAAGCTTTGGGTCAGGCACAGAATGAACTCAAAACCAACATCTTCGAGCTTCCTCAAGAGAAATTCCCTCTCTCGACATTTCTGAGGCCAAGCAAACACTTGAGCACAGTGGTTGCTTTCAGGGCTGGGCTCAGGTACACGGCCTCAAGCACGTCCAGCACAGCAGAGGAGGAAGCTCTCCACATGAGAATGGGCTTTTTCGGTTGGCTGAGGAGAAATCTCTTCAGCAAAAAGTGTCTGGATGGACAAACATCCTTCCTCAGCACAGTCCAGCCCTGATAAGGTGCCAGCAGAATCTCTCCAGAAAGTTTCTCTCATTCCTCCCCTCTTGGGCAGGTGCCAGTTGCTCAACTTCGGTGATAATTTGCTTTGTGGGTCGGTCCAAACCCAGATCCCTCATGTTTGACCTGTGTCCTCGCTGGAAAATTCAGAGGAGCAATCAGGGAACCACCTTGGCCCTTTGACAGAGCCCTGCTCCCGCGGGAATGTCCACGTTGGCTTGTCCATCCCCCCCAGGATGCTGACAAACCCTACGACAGCCACTGGTGTGTAAAGCCAGAAAATCGATGCTCGGTGTTGTCCCCTTGGTGATGATCAAACCACCAGGAAAAGCCTGGTTGTAGGACAAATTCCTGGCTGGAGGAGAAGGAGAGGCAGCCGTGCCAGCAGAGGGAGTTTGCCGGCTCGCAATCCCGCAGGAGCGCCGAGCCAACAACCCGGCGAGGGGGACGGAGGGGAAAATGCCCCAGCGCCAGATATTTCTTAAACGGATTAATTAAATCAAGCCAATTCCCGTCATTTCACGCGCTCAGCAGCCCGTCACGAGGCAAAACAAGGAGGGAGACGGGCGAAGGAGGAGACCAGACACAGGTCAACTCTTAAACCCATGGGAATCGTGCCCCCTGTGATGCCCAGAGCCTGCCAGCCCCCCCTCCCTGCCCTGCCAAAGGATGCCCAGCGTCCCGGGGAAGCCCATCCAGATGCCTGCAGGGATAGACAAGCGGCTGATTAGAGCCCTGACCATGAAGGGCACTCACCAGCCCTCCGAGGGGCTCTCCCAAAAAGATGTGCTGCCAAAGGAGAAACGTGCCAAGCACAAGCTGGGAGCTGCAGTCACACCGCTCTTTCCCCCTGGTTTTGTTGCTTTTTTTTTTCCTTTCTTTTGCCCGGGGGTGTGATAATTTTTCAGGAATTATCATCTTTGGCTGGTTTAAGCATCTCTCATGGCTGGCAACTCAAATATCCAGCAGCTGACAAGCAAGGAGAGGGATGAGCAGGTTGGGATCAGTGAGGATTTCAGAGCCCTGTGATCATTTCAACCACCTGGACTCTGCAGACAGCCCTTTCCTCTCAGTCAGCCTCAAATTTGTAAGAGCCCAGCTTTTCCAAGATCAGCTGTGCTTCTTCATGAGATAAAAGCTGCTGCTTTCTCAAAAGGAAAGTCATGATTTCCCACAAAATTTCAGTCCAGAACAGCAAGAATCAGGAACCCCAAGAGTCACACAGGGGTTGGGAACACTAAAACCATATTCCCCAGGGGAAAAAAATGTGCAAAAAACACTGAAAATAATTAGGTTGACAACCCTGCTGAGGTTTTCCCTAAACCAGTGGTGTTTCTTTTGCAGTTCAGAATAGCTGAGAAGCTTTTGGAATTATTTGGCATAATTCTTTTTGTGAGTGGGAAGCAGGGGCTCAGAATGATCAAATCATGTTTCTGAGCTCAGCCATGGATTCTTTTATCCCTGTTTGGGGCCCTCTGGCTCTTCTCATTTGGTCTTGCCTTGGGAGAGGTCACTAAACTCAGCTTTGGTGTTGCACCTAAAACCAGCAGCTATTTTTTAGCTGCAGAGTTAAGTTCAAAATAAAGTAGTTTAGCAGCAGTGGATAAAACAACCTGAATTTCTCATCCTTGTCTTGGCCACATTTTAGAAAGACCTGAGATACAGCAACCAAGTTTTCCACAAGTGGAAAATTCACTCCATCTTCTGTTATATTTTAAACTCTCATTGAAAGGGATTCCTATCCCTATTTCACTTCTTGTCCTCAATTAATTTTATCCCCCTTGAAGTCCCCACCAAAGGTTCCCACTGAAATATTCCTGCCATGGGCTAAAACAAACCTTTATTTGCAGAAATCCAGAAGGCACAAAGGCTTTTTGCAATATTTTTGTGCTATCCTTTATTACTTTGTCCCACTGGTGTTTACCAGGCCAAATTATCACCCAGTTCAGGCCACCAAAAATTGCTATTCAGAGAGAAGCTGAGTGTGAATTGTCTTCTGGAGGATTTTTTGAAGTGTTTTTTATTTCATAAAATAGCAATTTTTTCTTGGGCACATCTCAGTTCCCACCAAACTCACCAGGAAATACTCTTTTGCCCCAAAATTTCTAATTAAAAGCAAAGGAGAAATATCTAGCACAAGAGCAGCTCATACCCACTCTAATGAGTAATTAAGTTGTTGTACCATGAAATCACTCCCTTCCTTAAGGACTTTATGAGAAAGGCAAGACAGAGGGTAGAAAGAGGCTCAAACTTGGATCTCTGACCTCAGGAAGTCAGTGAGAGCTGCTCTTTGCTCTTTCCCTGATGACCTGGAGCTCACCTTGCTGAGGAACAAGAAAATTCCTGCTATTCCCATTCCTATTATAATTAATTCCCACCCTATTCAAGCTGGAAGAATCCTATTGCACGCCACACAACCCACTGAGCCCTGAGATGGATGGGAATAAAACACCATTCTCATCCTTGTGGAGGATCTTCCCAAGGCACTGGAGCAGGGGATGCAGGAGCAGGAGCCTGGGTGGCCCTGCCAGTGTCAAAACAGCTTTTTCAGAAGCCCTTAAATAGTACTTAAGGTTGGATTTGCTGGCACAGCTTTTATTTTTTTATTTTTATTTTTTTTTAATGCAAGCATTTCTTTCTTGGCACTCAAGAGGCATCAAATCAATTACTTAATCCAGCAGATCTGCATCAGTAAATCATCCAAGTGTATTGGCCAAAAGGGGTGGGGAAGGAAAAAAAAAGGGGGGTGGAATCAGCTACTGGTTTTAAGCCTAAATGACTTTGAGGCTTTGACAGTTCCAGGAGTTGGGTGGAAATTCAGCCCTTGGGCTGGGGACTGATGGAAATAACCCCAGACCACACAGCTGGTGGGATATTTCCACATGGCCAGGCTGGATCTGTGCAAGAAGAAAATGAGGAAAGATGGTCTTGGAGTGTGATCTCACCACTACCAGTTGGAATTGAGGTGGGATTCATCCCACCCAACGTTAGGGATGAAAGTCAGCAGGCAAATTAGGACAACCAAAATTGAGGTGTCCGTGGAAAATGTCTTCTTGGGCATCTGGTGTCCGAGCTCCCAGTGAAACCTGGGTTTCATCCAGGCACCTGAACCCCAGAGAATTCAATCTAAGGGACTTTTTCCATGAAGCTCCTGGGCAAAGACACACTGAAAACCTCTGCCCTGCTTTCCAATTTCCTTCCCCACCATCATCTGCAAAGAGACTCAGGCAGCACCAGTGGCTGGGATTATCTGCCTGCCTGGATGGGCTCTGTGATACAAACACAAGCACGCTGAAAATGCCAGGAATTGCCCATTTTGGTGGGAGAAGATGCCTTGGGAAGGTCCTTCTCTCCCATGACCATGGCTGGGGAGAGGGTTTGTTTCCATCTCAGGGCAGGAATCCCACCCTCAGGAGGTGCACCCTGGAGTGGAGCAGAGGCAGGCAGGCAGGAACTTGTTGTCCTTGAAGGAATATTTCCTTCCAGTGTTTATGATCAGCCATTCTCAGTTTAAAACTGCTGGATGGAGAAAAGGTAAAATTAAAGAAATCAATCCTTCACGCGTGGAGGCATTTTGGGGTTGGAAATTATGATTTATCAACCTCCAGGCAGAAGAGGTCAATATTATGGAAGAAGGTGGAGAAGACTGGTGGATGGGGGAGAAGGATGGGGTGAGACTTTTGAGATTTGGGGCAGCAAAGAGGAACATGTCAGGATTTAATTCTTCCTCATAAAATCAGCAATATTCCCAAATAGGCAGCTCTTGGTCTTTTTGTGCCAAATTTCCTCAGGAAATATTAAGTTCCATAAGTCTTCTTTTTTTTCATGGGGGAAAGTTGGGGATGGTCCCAACTGGCTCTGCAGAGGAGGACACAACCTGTCCCATGGGCCCTCCAGCCCTGCTGACCACCAGGCACCAGAGATGTGCCCAGGGAGCCTCCCTGGCTCCATCCCAGGACACAGAGTGAGGGATCCTGGTGCTGGGACATCCCAGCAAGGTGGTTACAGAGAGGAATTTCCCAGATGATGTCAAAGGACCAGTCTGAGCAGTGGGAAAGGTGGGACATCGCCCCTGGAGTGAAGCTGGTGATCCTACAAACAGAGCCTGGAGCCAGAGAAATCTGCAGGACCCAAAGGAAGAGGAGGAGAAGGTGACCTCCTGGCTGAGTTCAAGCCCAGGGTGAGGTCAGGGTGAACCTGGCCATGGAAAATACACAGGGATCTGGACACGAGGGATGAGGCTCCTGCTCCGAATTGCCACATCCAAGCTGCCTTTGATGGTCCCAGTTTCCCTCTCCTCGCACTTTTTGGAGGCAGAAGGTGTTTTTTCACCTCTGTCTGTCCTCACCTGCAGAGCTTCAGCTAAAACACAGCTTGGGAGGAGGTGCTAAGGTGGTGCCAAGGCTGTTTGCCAGCCTGCCCAGCAGCGAGGAGCCAGTTTGACAGCCAGGAATGAGAGGGAAGGAGGAGAATCACAACGGGCTGCCTGCCCTGGGAGCAGGGCAAGACACTGGGGGTGTCCATGGATTTTATCTGAAACATCTGGTCACCGGCTGGAGGTGAAAGAGGAGCACTCAGCAAAACCCAGTTCCCTGTTCCAGGGAGTGTTTTAGTGGATAAAACCTTGAAAATTTGCCTTCTCCCTCCTGGTGCCAGGGGTGGAACATTTTGGGGTCTTTGTACATCACTTAGAGAGGGGTTGTTCTCCAGGCTCTTGTTGGCATCTCCTGGGAAAGTGGCATTTGCAGGGATGGAACCAATCACAAATAATCATAATTTTTATTATATTAACAACAATTCTTATTATTGTTAAGGTATTGCTGCCAGTAACTGTTCTAATTTAGAACTGAAGGTGGCAGTGGAGGGGGTGACAGGGGCTGTCTCAGTGGGGTTTGTCCTCTGCCCTGCTTTCACAGGGACATCTCAAAGCCTTGCATCAGTGGTGGGGATAAAAGATGGTCTTCCAGGGACAGCAGCAAGGCCAGACTGAGTGTCCTACAGGAGCTGAGCAATTCCCTCACCCAGCAGGGATGTTGCCACTCACCAGCCTTCAAGGGGAATTTTTGCAGTGAATTATCAGTTTCCTGGAGCTCTTGGCTCCAGCTGGCACTGAGGAGTTGTGGAGCCCTTTGTTGCAACCTGGATGTGCAAAAAAAGGGTCAGCTCTGCATCCCTGAGCTTTTCCTGATGGAAACCCATCTCCTCCAGGAATTCCCAGCTGGGGATGGCCAGCTGGTCTCACAGCAGACAGGTGAGAGGAAATACAGGCATGAAGGTGGTGGGCAGTGTTGGATGGAGCCCTTGCTCACCACCCACCACTTCTGGCTTTCATTATTCTCAGTGATTAATACGATTAATTATTATCGTGATTAATATTATTAATTATTATCCTCACCAGCCACCGCTCCTCCCCCCTGTGCTGGCATCCATGTGCTCTGAAAGCAAATTTGCTTTTCAAGGAGGCTTGAAAACGTGCACTTGAGGAGGAAGGCAATAGACCCAACTCGTTTACACAAACAAGCAGGAGAACAGGCTTGTCACATTCCAGGCGTGTTTCCCCCAGCCCACAGCCCCCTCCCGCTCCCCTAAAGGAAAAGGTGGGGTTTTTTATCAAAGAAATCCAGCATGGAAAGCTCCCCATCTACAGCAATCCAGAGGGAAATCCATTTCTGGGGAGATCTGGTTGTATTTGGGCTCCCAAAGTAATTTTTCAGTCCTTGCCTTGCTTCGAAGCACGAAGTGAACGGGGCTGAATTTTTGATCCCCAAATAGCAGCTGCTTGGAGGGCTGTCATCTTCTCAATCTCTTCCATGAGAAACATGGGATGGCCCCTGTCCTGTCTGGGAAATTGTTTAGTGCCCAAAAAACAGCAGCTGTTGGAGAATGGTCCTGGGTGCATGCTCCCCTGGAAGACTCCAGTGAATCTCACCAGCACCCTACAGATGCTCCCCCAGGACATCTTGCTCTGAAGTCCCACAGGGGAGCCTCAGCCTTGCTTTTCCGGACTGGGGAAGAGCAAATCCAGGAGGGAAATCAGATAAGGCACATTCCTGGGTGCACATTGCTGAGGTGAGTTAATGCCCACACTTGACCGAGGAGCTGCACAAACCCTCTTGATTTACGGAGAGGAGGCACAGGCAGAGCGAGCCTGAGGAGGGGGTTTTCCCACTGCCCTGGTGCCCCTCACCTGGGAGCTCGAGGAGCAGTGACAATGTCTCTGTTGTGTGTGAAGTGCTGCACGAGAGAAAATGGGAAGTGCCAGGAGAGCCATAAGCGGAGTTCCAGCCGGGAAGGCAAACCCGGCGCGTGTCCGTCACTCCTCAGCTCTTTATCAGCCACCTGGGCACTCTGGATGGAGGGATTCTGCCAGCTCAGGGCTTGCAGAGGTGTAAAGGCCCCAAAACCAACAAGGGGAAAAGTAGTTTGTGGATCAATCTCACCCTGCACCGCGGGGTTGTCCCTGCTTTGTCCCACCAGGAATGAGGGATTTTCACCAGGTCTCCTTCACCCACCTCCTCACACCAACTTGGTTTTCTCTCCCTTTACTGGATACCTGGAAGAGAAAATTTTGGAAGTCATAACTATGTTCAGAGCACAGAATCCCAGGATGGCTTGGGTTGGAAGGAACCTTAAAGATCAGCTCCTTCCAGCCCCTGCCATGGGCAGGGACACCTTCCACTACCTTCCAAGCCCCATCCAACCTGGCCTTGGACACTTCCAGGGATGGGGCAGCCACAGCTTCTCTGGGAAACTTGTGCCAGTGTCCCATCCCTGTCATAGTCAGGAATTTTTTCCTCATATCTAATTTAAATCCCTTCTCTTTCAGGTTAAGTGAAAAAGGACACTTCGATAGGTCTCATTTTGTGTAAGGGGAAACTGAGGCATGAAAAAACCAAAAGGACCTTCACTCCCAGGAGGTGCAGCCAAGCCTGAACATGGACTGGAAGCTCCTGGGGTGATGTTTGACCTTCCCTGAGGGAGATTTCTTTGCCTTCTCACCACAGGCCAGAGGGGCAATTCATGAAAAGCCCCGTAGGGATGCAGCCCTGACCGCTGAGATTTGAGGGTGTTTATTTTCTGACCCCCGGAGAAACTGGGGTCACAGCAAGGACTCAGAACCATCAGAAACACGAGTTACCAACTCCCATGTGCTCCCTGCCTCAGTGTCCCCACCTCCAGTGGGATGAACTCTGTTTTTGTCCCCCCACCTCAGCAGAAATCCCAGGGGAATGCTGTGATTTCTCCCACCCCCTGGGCCAGCAGTGCAGCTCTGGCAGCTCTGGGTGTTCCTCAGCCCTGCTGCCGAAATGTGCCCTCACTTTGCTCTCAAGCACAGCCCGGGGTGTTGAGATTGTCACCCCAAACCTGCTGCCTTGGGTTCTGCTGCTGATTATCATCCCCAACCTGCTGCCTTGGGTTCTGCTGCTATCACTCAGACATACCAACCCCCTGAGTGCTGCCTTTGTCCAGCCCAGCCTGGAGTTTCCTGGCTTGCTGCTTGTTTATGCATGTTTCCTCCTCAGAGGTGACTCAAGGCTCAGGTATTCGAGAATTTGGTCATGACTGAGCTCAGACACCTTCCCAGCACTGGCAGGGACCTCTGAAGTCCTCACTGGAGTGTCCAAGTTCCCACCACCCAGGGCTATGGAATGGATTCCCCTGCCCCAGGGCTTTGCACCCCGGAATGATGGGCAAACCTGCAAGGTCTGGTGACCCCAACACGTGCCTTGACCCCAGAGGGAGGTTTTGGGTGGTGGGGCCAGGGCAGAGACACCAGACACACGTCTGACCTCATGGGGACATCCAGCTTAAGGAGCAGCCCCATGTTCTGTAGGGTCAATTGGCTGGGGGTGGGAGCCCTGAAGTTTTGGGGCTCGGTTTGGGTCTGTCCCCATATAGGGATGGTGTGGGATGTGGGAACAGGGTCCTGCACTGGACTGATTGCTCCTTGACATGCTCCCACAATTAATCTCTGTGAAGACCGTTCAAAGCCAGATCCACCCATCAAAGAGCAGGAGTTTGGCTGAGGTGCCTCAGCTGGGAGTTGGGCACTTTCTGGAGTCCCAACACCTCCAGGGACCAAACAGTCCATCTGAACTGCAGAATTCCACGGATTGTCACAAACAAACATGAGCTGAATACAGGCACAGCTGCCCAGGGCCTGAAATCCAGGAGGGTGGATCCAAACCGAGCCTGATGTAAAGGGTCTCCTCTAATTCACAGGAGCACATCATGCCATGGAGATGCCAACCAGGTGAGACACAGCCCATAGATGGCACAGCAGCCACAAGAGACACTGGCACAGGTTGCCCAGAGAAGCTGTGGCTGCCCCATCCCTGGAAGTGTCCAAGGCCAGGTTGGACGGGGCTTGGGGCAACCTGGGCTAGTGGAAGGTGTCCCTGCCCATGGCAAGGGGTGGGACTGAATGATCTTTAAGGTCTCTCCCAACCCAAACCATTCTAAGATGGGGTAAACTGAGGCACCAACTTGCAGGGAGCTCCATCCTGGAGGCTCCTGTTCACCTGCTGAAGGAGGGAATTCCTACAGGCATGGCCAGGGCTGAGGGAGCACAGCACAAAAGTCCCCTCAAACCCCTGGGAAAAAGCACTTTGCTGGCTAAATCCATCCCATTGGGTCCAAACACGTGTATCCCACGTGGATGAGAGATGGGAAATACCTTAGGAAAGGAGGGACATTCAAAGGTGTTCTGTGTGTTCAGGTGGGAACACATCCTATGGTCTTCAGTGAGAGATCCAAGGATTCCTCTCAGCCCTGGAGAAACCCCAGCTTGTCCTTGTAGGCAGCTCATCCACAAAACCGGACACCCAGGCACAACCCCTCTGTGTCCGTCACCTTTTAATCCCCAACCTTTGACCTCCCCACTTTGTGCGGCCGAGCCAGAAACGCCCGTGTTAAGGCAACAAGGAAATGACCCGCAGTCTGATCCCCCTGATCCCTCCTTCCCCTCCCGGGACGGGCGATGTCCCCCGGCAGCGGGTCCCTAATCCCTCGGCCAGCGCAGGTCACGGAGGGACGGTCCCCGCCGAGCATCCATCGGGGGGTGGCGACCCGCCCGAGCGCCGAAAAAGAGCTGTCCTGCCCCAAATTCCCTTCGGGGCAGAGATGGAAGGCGAGGAATGAAAGGCGAGAGGGATGTTTTTTTGCTCCTTCATGTCTAGGGTCACTGCTCCATCTAGTGTTGGAAATGTCCCTTCGGGGACAGACCAGCAGCCTGGAAAACGGGAGGCTGGAGCCCTTTTGGAGGCACAAAAAGCCCCGGTGACTTTATTCTCCTCATCTTTCTTCTTCTTCTTCTTCTTTTTTTCTTTTTTATTGCCAGGAAGAGCTTTTTCTTGTCTCTTCTACATCCCCAAAGCTTTGCCGGGTGATCCACAAAGGGGTGATGGAAGGGGCCAGAGGGTCTGATCCTATCCAGGCCCCCAAGTGTGGGCAGTTTATTCCCACCCACACATCTCACATGTGACACCCCAAACTCCAAATGAAGCTGCTGTGGTCCAGGAGCAAGCAGGAAAACCCTTTGGGAAAGGCTGCTGCCCCAGAGTGGAGGAATTCATGGAGACCAGCAGGAATGTCATCAGCAGGGATCAGAGTTGCCACTTTGTCACCGTGGGAAGTCAGATGTGCCTCTCTCCAAGGTATTTGGGCAGGAGGGATTATCTCAACCTCTCTGCGCCCAGTAAACCTTGTAGGTGACTCAGATCAACCTGGGAGCAAGATTTTATGAATTTTTGGGGTAAAAAACTGGCTTCTTTTTCTAAAAAAGCTCAAAATGATCGTTTTTGGGCCACCTGGGTCTGCGGGTTTAGCAGTTCCTGGGTCACCACCCCTGGGAAAACCCACAGGCTGTGGGAAAGAGAGAAGAAGGGGTTCTTATCCAGCACCTTTCCAGAACTGGATCATTTTGATCCTGCTCCAGGAGAAACAGGAGCAGGTCATGCTGTGGGGCACCCAAACTGCAGAGGTGATGCTGGGAACCAAATGTGCCTTCTCCAGTCAGCAGGGTGAGATGGGCTGTGTTGGGGCAACTCTGGGCACAGCTCTGGTTTGAAATCCCTGGAGAAACACGATGCTGTTGGAGCATTTCTAGAAAATAAAAAGTAAAATTTTAAAAAAAAAAAGATCAAAAGAAAATTCTCTGAAAGTGTCATGCTACTAAAATAATGGGTTTTTTAAAGCTGGTAAATAACAGAAAATGTTTCCAATTTGCTGTGACAAAATGACTGTCACAGCCAATTGAACATTCCACAGAATTTTTTTTAAAATGCTGGAGTGGCAGTGAAATTTTAATTATTTAGGAAGCACCATCCATGGGGTCTGGGTTGTTGCCAGAACAGGACCTTCAGGACTTTAACAGGACCTTCCAATACTTAAAGGGGCTTTCAAAAAAATAAAAGGAGAGTGACTTTTTACACAGGCAGGTAGTGATAGAACAAGGTGGAACAGTTTTAAACTAAAAGAGGAGAGATTTAGGTCAGATGTTTGAAGAAATCCTTCCCTGTGAGGGTGGGGAGGCCCTGGCACAGGCTGTCCAGAGAAGCTGTGGCTGCCCCATCCCTGGAAGTGTCCAAGGCCAGCTTGGATGGGGCTTGGAGCAACCTGGGCTAGTGGAAGGTGTCCCTGCCCATGGCAGGGGGTGGGACTGGATGATCTTTAAGGTCCCCTCCAACCCAAACCACTCTGGGATTCCATGACCTCCTTCAAAACCTGTCCCAGCTGCCAGGATAGAGCCAGGAGTGATGGCTTTTGGTTTGATGAAACAAGAAGAGCCTCCAAACCCAGGGACAGGCAGGGCAGGATCAGAGGTCCCTCCTGTCCTGGGGTTACAGGATAACTCAGGTGGGAAGGGACCTCAGGAGGTCTCTAGTGCAACCTCTTGCCCAAAACACAACAAGAGGTCAGGTCAGACCAAGTGGTGCAGGATTTCACCCAGATGTGTCTTGAAGCCTTCAAGGATGGAGAAGTCACAGCTCTCTGGTCAGGACTTCACTGCTGGTGCTTGGGACAACAGTGTGAGAACACTGGAGGTGACCTGCTCCCAGACAGCAGCCCTGATCCCCATTAACAAAGCAGGTGGCTTCATCCCTTCTGGTCTTAACTGGTTTTGTTGCTAAAATCACAGCCATCCCCACCTTTGAGTCTCCCTCCCAGCAGCACCAGCAATCTCCATCACCTGCTGAGGTGACCTATCCAGGCATTTCCCCTTCCCCTCTCTGATTTAGCCAAGGTTTCACATCCCCCACGTGCTGCACCAGCCCAAAAACTGCTGAGAGGCAATTTCCGAGCAAATGGGCCACTGTTCATCCTCATCTTAGAATCACCACCATCATCGTCATTTGGGTTGGAAGACACCTTAAAGATCATCCAGTCCCACCCCCTACCACGGGCAGGGACACCTCCCACTAGTCCAGGTTGCTCCAACCTGGCCTTGGACACTCCCAGGGATCCAGGGGCAGCCACAGCTTCTCTGGGCAGCCTGTGCCAGGGCCTCCCCACCCTCCCAGGGAAGGATTTCTTCCAAATCTCTAATCTAAACCTATTCTTTTTCAGTTTGAAGCCATTCCCCCTTGCCCCAGGCTGGAGACACTGATCCCAGGAGCTCTCAGCCTCTGGAGCTGAGCCCTCCTCCTGGCTGAAACACCCACCAACATGCCCTGAAGACCCACCCTGGCCTTTATTTTATTCCTTATGCCAGTGAAGGGAGTGTGGATGGAGACATCACTCTCTCATGGCAGGTGATCCTTGGCCAGCCATGTCCCAGCATCAGGAACGGGGTAGGGAATTTTGGGTTCCAGGTGTTTGGCAGCACACGATGTATCATCACTTCTCACTCTAAAAACAGGGAGACAGGGAGGAAAAGCAGCTGGAGCAGGAGCTGGCAGGGTCCACAACTAGTGCACAAACCCCTCTGTGCATCCCATCTCCCTGTTCAGCCTTTCACACCTCCCCTCACACCTGCCCCGGTGCCACCAAGGGTTTTAATCAGATCACACCTTAAAGACAGTTCACCCAGCCAGGGCTGCACCAGGAGGAGCTGAATGAGCTTTTGGCTTCCCCCCCGAATGCAATTTCCCAGCAAATGCTTATTTGGAATGGGAGGTTTGCCAAGGACATGAGATCTCCCAGCCCCTGGGTATTTATATCAGCATCACACACTCGGAATGCTCCGAGACAAGAAGTTACACAGAAAACCCCTTTTGTCCAGCAGCACAATCTGCTTTTTTGTTCCAAGGGGCCAAGACAATCGGGGCTGAGAAGTGCTACCTTAAGGCCCTTCCACCAGCCATGGACTTAATTCTGGGGAGAATAACTCCCTGCAGTTATTGCCATAAAGCAAGGCAGGGATTCAGAGAACGCTTTTCACTCGCCGATGCTGTTGGGGACCACCCAGGAGCCGGGAGGACAAAGCCACCCTCACACCCACTGTGAGGGGCACAGCCCACCTGGGGAGGTGGGGATGGATGCTCCTGTAGTGATCCCCCCCCGTTTTGGGGTAGGGATTCAGATCAGAGCATCCCAAAAAGGTGAGGCACATGCAGAAGGGGACGTCGGCCTCGCTGGGGAGCCTCCGGTGTGTATCCAAAGGCTGAGGGCAGAGGGAGTCATTTTTTTAGGCATCCACCTCTTCCCCAGCTGCTGTGCCCGTGCATCAGCTGCAGAGGCGTTTGCCAGCTAATGCATGCAAATCTATGCATACAAATGTATAGAAATGTATTTTAAACGGGGTGAAGAACATCGGCCCTTTCTTTCACAGCCATCGTTTGGTTTCCACACACAAGGGGTGGGACTGGACAGTCCCCCCTTCTCCCATCCCCTTCTCCCATCCCCTTCTCCTCTGGATGCTCAGACACCAACTCCCTGACCCCACAAATAGCAACTGCCCAGAAACCTGAGTTAATTCCAACACAAACAAATCCCAGAGGAGGGCCGAGCCACATTCCCTGCCCTGGCTGGGTTGTTCCCGGTCCCCAGGGGATGGTTGACAGGAAGACACCAGCATTCCCACAAAATCTTCATCTTCCCCGGGTTGGGTGGGGTCCAGAGGGCACCTAAGTCTTGCCTATGTGGCCTTGAGCCTGTCCCTGTCACCCTCCTGTCCCATATTTACACCAGGCTTAAGGGTATGAGAAGGGCTGGATGGCTGCTCCCATATGGATTTCATCCAGTGTTCAGGAAGGGCATTTTCCTGAATTGGGCTGAAATGATCCTACAGAATAATCCTATGGAGGGGACACACACCAACCACAACAGCCCTCCTCGATTTCATAAAGTAATCTGGAAAAAAAAAAAGCAGAAAAAGAGGGAAAAACATGTTGATTAGGGAACATGGACTATCAAAAGGTTGTCTGAGATTCCAGGGGGAATCTCCACTGCAGAGAAATAAGGACAAATTATCCAGGCTCTGTCTGTGTGCTCGTCTTCCCCATCCCAAAACAGCACAGGAGGCAGGTCAGCCTCAGCATCAAACACAGGGAGGTCTCTGGGATCATTGGAGCCCTGCAGACCTCCTAAAATTTAATATCTGAGGAGGGAGAGATGCACAAACCAGGGCAGCAGGGGAAGGGGAGGCTGCTCAGCCCCTCTGTTAGACCCTGGAGAACCCATCTCCCGAAATTCCAGGTGCTGGGGTTGGATTCAGGCGCTGCTGAGCATCCAGTGGGTCCCACCCACGGCTTCTCAAACCCACTGCTGCCATCTGCTGCAAGAGGCCTCCCTGGGAGCCCAAAGCCACGAAAATTGGGGCTGGAAAACCTTTTTTGGAGCCTTTTTTTGGAGTTTTTCCCCCTGTTACAGATTGAGCAGGTGTCCGTGCTTCAGTTTACCTGCAGGAAGAATCTGTCCTGATAAAAAACATGGATCCACACATTCTGATTTCAAGCACCAGCTGCACCTTGAATTGGCCAGCAGTTACTCTATCAGATGTTTGCTCTTTTTAAAATATTAAAATACCACAGGCAGCTCCTTCCTTCCCCCTCCAGGAGGAAATACAAATGGGACAAACAGGACAAATCCTTCCCTGTGAGCACATAACTCATGGAAAGCCAAACAAGAGGAAAAAGGCCACGTTTGATGCTGTTTCTTCCTGGAGAAGGGCAGTCAAAACATTCCAACTCGGCATTTTTTTGAGCTGCCTGTTGGTTTTACTTTTTCCCCCTCTTCTTCCCCAATTTTCCATGGTTTCCTACTTGATCTCCAGCCAGCCACGGGCAGAATGTGCCCCCTGGCATTGCAAAGAGAGCTGCCAGTCTTTAGTATTTGGCTCCAAATTTAAATTTTCTCGAGAATTTTGCTTTTGCTTTTGTTTCAGCTTGGAAAGAGTACCAAAAAAAAAGAAAAAGAAATTAAAAGAAACAAACAAAAAAACCCAAAGGAGAAGAAATGAAACCACAAAAAACTTCTCACTGCAGAGCAAGTCCTGCCCTTGCCCTTGCCCTGCTCTAATGGAAGGGATCAAGGACTTAAAAAAACATCCCTTGAAATGAGGGGAGCAGCCAGAATCACCCCAGCACAGCTTCCAGTCCCCTGAAAACGGGATTGGACCTGATGGGAGCTCAAAACAGGATTCAGGAGCTTCCTTGGGTACCAGGGGGAAAATCAGGATGATGGTTTCTGGTTTAGGAGATGCCCTGAGGACAAGTGTTCTGGAAAGCTCTTTAGTTCAGAACGTCTTGGAGCAGCTGGTGGAGGGATTTCAAGCCAAGGAAACTCGCTGCTCTAGTTTGTTCCTTGGAAAATAAGGATTTGGGCCCAGACTCCTCCCAGGAGGTGTTGAATGGAGCAGCTGAAGTCAGTCTGAGCTCCTCTGCAGGAGCCAGAGGGGTGGAGGAGCTTCCAGGGTGACTCAGACTCAGGATTTTATGGATCAACATCCTGTGATGGCCAGCTGGGACTTCTCCTCACCAAAAGGCACAGTCTGCACCCGAGGAGAGAGGCCTTTCAGAGGACTGGAGCTTAGAAGAGCAATTCCTAGAAGAGAAATTCCAGGTGGCACATCCCAAGCTCACGTCTTCCCCTCTGCTGAAGGCACCAGCCAACCTTCCCTCCTAGACCAGGGGCAAAACAGCCCTACAACAAGACTTATCCCCACCTGACCTTCATCTCCATGCCCCAGCCAAGTGACCCATCCCAAATCTACATCTCCACCATGCCCATGAGGGGCTCTGCTGGTCCCTGGGTTTTGGGATCAGGGAAGGGTGGGGATGTTTTGGCAGCTCTGGCATCAGTGACAGCATTATCTGTTGGGTGCTCAGCTCCCACCAGGGTGAGTTTTCAAAGGCTCCAGAGCTTATTATTAACATCCTGATTCATTATATTGCCTTTGTAACTGCATCATGGGCTTAAATGTTAATTGCCATCTATTTCTCCCGGATAAATCCCAGCTGTTTCCCTAGAGATAAGCCCTGAAAATGTAAAGGGAAGTGAGGGTTTGTTCAAGGGATGGCAGAAATCCAGAGGACTGATTTTAGCAGGGGATGGGCACAGGTTTTACCCTGTATTCCTGGGATGGGATAAAAAGGACACACCATGATCCCAACCCTTGGCCAGCCCTTGCCCTGGGAGCTGATAGATCAAGCCTTTCCTCTCTGCCCTGTGGTTTTGGGCAAGGGGATGTCCTTGCTCATGATTCCCTGGCTACAGAGACCTCTGGAGACCCTCATTTGTGATGTTTGCAGGTTCCAAACCATGGGACTGATGAATTTTATGACCAAACCATGGCAGATCTTCTCCCACTTCTGCCAGGGCTGCTCGGAGCCACAGTTGGACTAAAACTCCTGGAGGGCTTTTTCCTCCTGGGAACTCTGATGGATCTCCAGGAACTTTCAGCACTGACCTCATCTGCAGTAAATAGGAAGGTGTTCAGGCACTACTGCACCACACAAGCCATAGGTCTTGGTCAATTCACACTCAAATTTGCCTTTGACTTCAGAAGATTTGCCTTGGGTTGGAGAAATGTCTCATGACCCATCTCATGGGAGCCCACAGACCAGGCTTGCTGAGGCTGCTGGGTGAGCCCATCCTGCCATCCTTGCAGACCCTTTGCCCCGTGCTCAGGGCAAGAAGGGGGAAAAGTTCTCAGGTCTGGGTTTGTGGGATGGTGTGAGAACCTTAAAACAGAGAGAGGGGTCCTGGGGACAGCTCTGACAGCTCTCAGATCTCACCTGAGCTCTGCATAATGGCAGGTGAAGAATGTCAACCCAGGATCTCTCCCATCCCTCCAGTGTTCTCTTTCTTCTCCTGATACACAGATCTGCAAAAGGAGGTTGTAGATGCCCCATCCTTGGAAATGTTGAAGGTCAGGTTGGGCTCTGAGCAACCTCATCTGCCTGAAGGTGTCCCTGCTCACTGCAGGGTTGGATTGGATGTTCTTTAAGGGTCCCTTCCAGCCCAAACCATTCCATGGTTCTATGATAAAAGGGAATTAACTTGGTAGGGGATTGCTATCTCACAGACATGAAAAATGGGATTAAATTACCCTGTTCTGCAGTAACTTGGACATTCCTCACCTTTTCCCTTCCTTTCTGCACCACACCTTTCTCCCAACCCCAAACCCTTCCCTGTGGTCCTTCTTCCAGCATCTCCTGACTCCAACTCCTTCTACCTTGCAAACCCTGCTGCAAACAAACCCTCCCACACTGGCATTCCTCCCTCCTGCCCTTACTCCAGTCCCTGTTCTCCTGCAACATGCATCCTCAGATTCCCAGAAAAACGACGCCGGGCGAACAAAACTCCCCAAGGTGACATTTTTCCCAGCCTGGAAACAGAAGCTGGATCCCGACAGCCGCCGTCTGGGGGGTGATTTTTTTCTTTCCTCCATCCCACAGGTGTCCAGTGGGGGTCTGTGACCCGACATTGATGTTATAATCAGGCTGGTTTCCATCTTTCCCCTCCCAAACCGAACAATCGCCGTCATTCTTGCGGGTGGTCAAAGTTCACCGTGGGCCTGGGCTGGTTGTGACATTGATTGGCGGGTCCCAGGGCGACCCCCGTCCCCTCCCGTGACACAGCTTGTCAGGTTTGGGCTTATCAATTAGTGGCTGCACGACTTAATGAGCTTTTGATGACGGAGACCGGCCGAAATTTCGTCCGGAACGCCATGGTAATAACTTTGCTGCCCCCAGTGGGATGTTTTCTTCTAGATGTCTGTAGCCAAGTGATTCCTTAGGGAAAGCTGGAGCACTCTCCTCTTTTACAGCTCAGTAACTGGGAATCCTGGCTGGAAAAAGCCAGGGGTGACAGGAGACAATATTAAGTGTCTCTGAGGTGGCAGCTTCGCTAGAAAACCAGGGGATTTCAGGGCACTCTGCTGCTGGAGGGGAAATGTTTCAGCTGAGCATTAAAATTCCAGGTTTTCTGTGCATAGTCATTAAAAAGAGGAGGATACATGCCACAATAAATCCTACAGGGCAGTGTGGTACCCTGGGGATGGTCAGGCGGTTTTCCCTGAGGGAGCTCCATGAGATGGCATGAAGGTCTCCAAATGGGATGTTTTAATGCTCCTGCCTTTTGTCTTGACACTTGGAGAGCATCTCCCCTCCAAGAGACAACTCCAGCAGTGTCCAATGGGTTTGAGGTAGGACCAGGCAAGGGAATATGCTCTGGCATTGCTGCACTGCTCATCCCAGGGACCAGACTGGTCCCAGACACCAGATCCAACTCAAGACCTCCAGCCCACAGCCACCAAACAGGAGAGGCTGTGGGACCTCCAGGTGAGTTCCCAGTTGATGGTATTTCTAATCCCCACAGCAGCTCAAAGTTATCCAGGTCACTGGAATGAATATCTTTGTGACGAGCCTCGAGGATCCCAGGAAGACCAGATATCCCTAAGGGACCAATCCCATCAAATAGTTTGAGCTGTGGGGAATCCCATGGCCCTGCCAGGAAGGTCTGGAATCACCAGTGGGGAGTGGCTGGTGTCCTTAGGGGATGCCCAAAGCCAGGGGGCAATGGTGGTTGTCCATCTCTCCACCTGGGCCCCATGGAGCTGGACACCTGATGGAGCTGCACTTGCACCAGTGCAGATCTGATGGCAGCACTTCCAAATGACCTCCAGCATTAAAACACTGCCATGAGCAAACCCAGAATTGGAGAAGGGGGAGGGAGAGGCCAACCACTTGTGGTACCAACTATCACCATTACTGGGCTGCACAGCTCCCCCAGGCCCTCAGGGGTTAAACACTGACACAATTCCTCACTCCCAAAACACAAACATCCTCCAGGCTCACGGCTCTGGGAGTTCAGGAGCTGCTGTGAGTTGGTGGGCACAGCATCTCCCCACACATTCAGCTCCTCACCCCCTTTGTGGGGGGGTCTGGCTGCTTAAAAAGGAGGTGCATGCTCATGGATGCGTTTCTTCTGCTGCTGCAGGTGCCCAAAGTGCTGTCAGGGGTGATTATGGCTGATGGCAACACCCCAACATCTGGAGTGCTCTGTGGAGAAGAGGCAGCCAGAGAGCGCTCCTTGACCGCAGCTGATCGAGTGACAGGGTAGGCTGAGCAGGTCACGGGGTGTTTTCCAGGCAAAACACCCTGCCAGAGTGCATTTTCCAGCCTAAGTGCTGAGGAAATTAAGTGCTTGGGATCGAAATGATGTGAGGGACATGGTAAATCCACTGGGGGATCCCACAGGCTAAGTGTGGAGCCTTCCCTCCAGAGGGGATGGAGACCTGCTGGAGGTGCTGCCTGGAGTGGGATGGGTGAATCATTCCTACTTATCTCCACTGACCTCATCGTGAGGGTGGGGAGAGATTGCCCAGAGAAGCTGTGGCTGCCCCTGGATTCCTGAAAGTCCAAGGGTCAAGCTGGAGCAACTGGGCTAGTGGAAGGTGTCCCTGCCCATGGCAGGGGGTGGGACCTGATGATCCTGAAGGTCCCTTTCGACCCAAACCATTCCATGATTCTGTGACAGCAGAAGAACCAACTTTTCCCGTCTAATCCACCTTCCCTGGGCACCAAAAGGCATCACCAGGGCTGCTCAAACAGGGCATGATCCCGCTGAAAATGCAGCTGACAGCTTCATCCCGCCGTGTCAGCAATTAGCAATGCTGATGTTACACATCTCCTCACTCACAGGTCACACTGCACGTCACTGAGTCATGAAGTGCAGCTATTTCCAGATTAAGGAGAGGGGGGGAAAAAAGCCAGGCAGAGAGAGCTGCAGCAATTTGCCCCAAATCCCTGGGGAGTCGGAGAGCAGAGCTGATCTGCTCCCTTTGCTCTCCAGGCTTCAGCCCCACACTGGAGACACTCTCGAAAGTGCCCTGGCTGTGTGGGTCCTGCCACCTAAATCTGGGAGGAGAAACCATGGCAAAATTAAAGCTCTGGCTGCAAATATTCCTATTTATCTCATTTGGAGTTTTGCTTGCTCCTCTCCCCGCTTCCAGCTTCCTTTTGCTGCCAGGATGGCAAAACGTGAGCAGCAAGATGGGGTCTGTCATCTTTTCAACAGCCCAGGCCCATCTACAGGTGACCCCAGGGGCACAAATCCAAGGAATAATCGCTTTTGGGAGTTTGTTGGGGTTTTTTTTGGTAGCAAATTGCCGTGGGGGCGGGGTGGGGGGTGGTGTGATTTCTCAGCTCCTGTGAGTAATTGCAATTCTCACCTCGAGGTGAGAGACTCAGAGGTGAGAAATCCTCAACCCGACAGCAAACAGGAGCTTTAGGGCAGCAGAAAGCAGAGCAGTGACGGACCTCGGCGTCCTTCAGCCTCTTCCACGTGGATGCTCATCCCGATGCCACCCCCAAAATACCCCAAAATGACTTTTCTATCACCGCCAGGAGGGATTTAGTGCTTGGACATTGCTGCCACCAGCTCAGAGGTCTCCACCACCCCGTGATGCCAGACACCAGCAGATTATCACTGAGCACCTTCTCGACAGACAACCTGGGAGAAAAGATTATTTTTGGGGACCTTGGAGTCAGAGCAAATCCAGCCCGTGGTGGTTGTTTTTTTTTTCCTGGGGCAGATGCAAAAGGAAAAACGTCTCTTGGGAAGCACTTTGTGACTCTGGGTGGTATTTTTATAACCTCAGGAATCATCTCGCACGAACGCTTCTTTTTTTATTTTTTTTTATTTTTTTTATATTTTTTTTTCCCCAAAAGGCAGCGAGAACAGGGTGTAGTTCAGCCAGGCAGATTTGTCATCCCAGCGGGGAGGAAAACTCTCCAGCTCCAAGGGGACCATCCAGGAAAAGCCAAAGGGCTTTTGCCACCCTGGGAGCGCCCAGAGAACCAGCCCAGCTGCCCTGAGGGATCCCTTCCCATTTTGTCCTTCTCCCACACTGTTTTTTTTTTTTTTATAGGAAAGAGAAAGCGAGTGACACATCTGCTCTCTCAGCTGAAAAAGAGACCGAGGTCTCTTTTCTCTTCCCATAAATGTCATGAGTCACCAGGCAAAGTGTTCCTCTTGCATCACTAAGGAATCAGATCCACGGGGCCAAACCTGCCGGCTCCACGTCGACTCCACAAGATGATAATAACGAAATTATGGCTCATGGCTGATATATCACAGCTGATAATAATGAAATAACTCACTTTGCACCCCAGCTGGCACCTCCAGCAGCTGGATTTTCTCTGGGGAGGGTGAGTAAAGGGATGTGGAATGAGCATTTCTCTCCCCCCTCCCGCCCTAGCCCTGTGAGATAAAGTGAAGAATTGCTCTGGGTTAAAAATAAAGGGAAAAAAAAAAAAAAAAAGGAGAGAAAGGTTATTTTTAACTCAGAGCAGAGCCCTGATCTGGTTCACCACCCGGGCACGGAGACAGGGCTGTGAAACAAGAGGCTACTCAGCTCAGCTGAGGCCAGGAGGGGATTTGGGGATGGGGAAAAAAATTCATTTAATGGGGTTTTTCTGTCGCCTTGATTGCAGCTTCCCTGTCTCAGCCTGTTCAGGGACACACAGAGTGTGGTCTCCCAGCTCAGCTCCTGCCCCAGGGCTCACCCAAAAAGCACATTCCCCAAAAACCTGCAAGCATTTCAAATTTCCCTTATTCCCCTTAAATCCCGCTTTGCATTTTAGGTTGAGCTCGGTGTCTCTTAAACCAGGTCCTGAGTGAGGCCTCTAACAGGTCACAAAGGCAAGGGCTGCACCAAAGGGACAGGGACATCTGTGATCCCAGTGGGAGCTGTCCATGCCTGGACAGGGAGGTGGGCAGCAATCTATCCACTGGAACAACCATCCCTCTTCCCAAAATCCCCCCTTCCAGACAGGTCTGGTTGTGCAGGGCAGGAAAACGGGATTAATTCCGTTTCTCTTTGCCACCACTCCCTCAGACCGGCTGCTTTGGGACTGTCTGGGGAGATTTAATGCAATTTAGGTGCTTTCTTAAGTAAAATAATAATAATAATAATAATAATAACTTCTACCTGCTCTGCACAGGGATGTGCCTCCCTGGAAGAAGCACAGGGATCATCTCTCCTCCCGCCCCAGCTCCCTCCTGGCATTTCCCAGCCCTTTTCCTCCCATTTCTCTTGCTCATGACCCAGTTTTTTTAGGAGAAGAAGCTTTTGGGCTCATGTCCATCTGTCTGTCTGCCTTCTCTCTGTAACATTTTCAGCTGCTGGGTGATTTCAACCCCATTTGACAGAGGATGGAGGACTTTGAGGAATTCATTTCCTGGGAGCATCAGAGGGAAATGTAAAAATTAAGGACTTTTGGTGGCTTCCTGCTGTGTTTCAAAATTCCTCTTCCTTTCTTCAGCAAAGCAAGTGTTTAGTATTTACCTGGGACAGCACATGACCTCAATTTATCTTACAGTTACCCCAAAAAAGAAAGGAGGTAATCCTAAATTTATCATGCCCAGTTGTTTCTACACCCATCTCCTGAGATTTGGAACCATGGGAATTATCTTTTCTCCATGTGGAGTTAACAAGTTGCTGGGTTGACCTGTGGTTTTACCTGTGTAAGGTAAAATAAAGAAATTTTAATTTAAATAATTAAAATGTTATTTAAATAATGAAAATTAACTGTTTAGGTAAAAAAAAAAAATCAAAAGGATAAAAAATTAAAAGGATTTTCCTTGCATAGGGAAACTGAGGCGTGGAGGGTCTGGAGCAGCACCCAGCACCCCCCATCCTATAAATCCTCCCCTTTCAGCCTTTTCCAGCACCAGAAAGAGTAAAAATTTTGTCAGATCCTCCCTGTTTTGTGAACAGAAGTGGGAGCAGAGAGGCCTGGGAAAGGGGGTCATCCCTGGAGTCCTGCTTTATTTTGGATAAAAAAGCTTTAAGGGTATTCTGTGGATAAGCAGCTGATGCTGGAGGTGGAGAGCACACTATGGGATGTGCAGGAATCCCAGAGAAGGGCAACTTTCCATTTATATTGAGAGCTGGACTTGCAGATCCTTGTGGGTCCCTTCTGGCTCAGAATATTCTGTGACAGGGAATATGATCTTATATAAGGCAGGGGAACATTCCTGACAGACAGCCCGACACAGGGCAATCCTGCACGGTGTGGATGCTTTATGGCAGGGATGCTGCATGGCAGGGATGCCACACACATTCCCAAACACTCTGACAAGTGGGACACCCCCTCACGGCCCTCGCAGGTCCCCCCAAAAGCAGCGCCTGTCCCAAGCCCCACGAGGGCAAAACACATCCCCTTCAGCCCAACACGAGCAAACCCGCCAGCAAAATCATGCCAAGTCCATGAGGCATCCCACATCCATCCCACATCCATCCCACATCCATCCCACATCCATCCTACATCCATCCCACATCCATCCTACATTCATCCCACATCCATCCCACATCCATCCCACATCCATCCTACATCCATCCCACATCCATCCCACATCCATCCCACATCCATCCTACATCCATCCCACATCCATCCCACATCCATCCCGCATCCATCCCGCATCCATCCTGGATCCTGGCAGGGCTGGGCATGGAGTGAGGCTGCATGGCTTGGGCAAGAGGCCAGAGTGGATCACTGGCCACTCTGGGAAAGGGAAATGGTACAGGAAAGGGGGAAAGGTGCAGGGAAGGGGAAGGGTGGAGGGAAACGGGAAGGGTGCAGAGAAAGGGGGAAGGATGCAAGGAAGTGGCGCAGGGAAATGGCAACACTGCAGGAAAAGGGGAATGGTGCAGGGAAGAGGGAAAGGTGGAGGGAAAGGGTGAATGGTGCAAGGAAGAAGAAAGAATGGTGCAGGGAGACGGGGAACAATGCAGCGAAGGGGAATGGTGGGGGGAAGGGGGAATAGCGCAGGGAAAGGGGGGAACGGTGCAGGGAAAGGGGGGAATGGTGCAGGGAAAGGGGAATGATGCAGGGAAAGGCTGAACGGTGTAGGGAAAGGGTGAATGATACAGGGAAAAAGGGTGCAAGGAAAGGGGGAACGGTGCAGGAAAAGAAAAGAAACGGTGCAGAGAAAGGGGAATGATGGAGGGAAAGGAGAACAGTGCACAGAAGGCGAACGGTGCAGGGAAGGAGGAATAATGCAGGGAAAAGGGAAAAGGGCAGGGAAGGTGAAAGAACGGTGCAGGGAAAAGGGGGAACGGTGCAGGGAACGGGGGAGCGGTGCAGGGCAGGGGAAGGGACGGTCCCCCTCGCCCCCATTCCCGCACTCCCGCATTCCCGCGGGTCCCGGTCCCGCGCTCCCCGCGCTTCCCATCCTGACACGCGCCGGCGCGGGATGGGCGTGGCCACACATAAGACCACGCCCCCAAACAACGGGCCACGCCCACCGCCCCTTCCCCGCACCGTCGCTCCCTGCAGTGGCCACGCCCACTCTCCCGTCTAAACCACGCCCACTCCCATACAGGCCACGCCCACACCTCGACATTGCCGTCGCTCCCGCCGTGGCCCCGCCCCCCTCAGGCCCCGCCCCCATCGCCTTCCCGCGGTGCCGCGCGCGGGGCGGGCACTGACGTGGCCCCTCACGCCGCCATCTTGTGCTCCAGGGCGGATCGCGGCCGGGCCGAGCGGGACCGTCCGAGCGCAGCCACACGCACCGCACCGCGCCTCCGCACGACGCCGGTGAGTTCGCTGGCGCCTTCCCCTTCGCCCTCCCTTCGAGCCCTTTCCCCCTCCCCGCCTCCCGCCCGCCGCGCTGCGCCCCCGCCCGCGCCCTGCGGCCTTGGCGCTGAGGAGAGGCGGCGGCGGGCGCTGAGGGAGCGAGGCCGGGCGGCTCTTTCCCTATCATTCTTTCTCCTTCCTTCGTTTTCCCTCCTCACTCTTTCTTTTCTTCTTCTTTCTCGTTCCTTGTTTTTTCCTTCTCATTCCTTCTTCCCCCACAGCACCGGAGGCCCCCGGGAGCGGCGCCCCTCACGCCTTTGGGGGTCCTGGGATGGGGGGGGAAGGTGATGTCGGGCCTTTCGCTTCCCTGCTGGATGGGTGGGATAGATATACTGTGGGAAGGGGGGATCGCTCCGGCTCGCCAGCAGCTGCACAAGGCCCCGCTCCCTCTAGCGATGGGATTAGACGGGATGGGCTCGTCCTCCCTTCCCCAAACTCGCTCATTCCGGCCTCTGCCCCGCCCGGGGACGGCTCCGAGGAGCAGGGAGAGGCATTTCCTCCTTTTCCCTGTGCCCCCTGAAACCCTCTTCTGGAGGGGGAAATGAGCCTTGGGGGAAGCTCGTGGGGCGCAGAGATTGTTTTTTTTTTTTCCTCCCTCTAAGCCCTTGGCTGCTGAGTTGGTGTTTCTGCCGGGCCGAGGAGTTGGAGCTTTATCCTGGAGCAGACAGCTTTGTTTGCCTGCCGTGGCTCGGGGCTGGCGGTCTGGGAGATCAGCTTTCCCTGCTGCCGGTGGGAGGATATTATATTCTGTCTGAAAATACTCCGTCCTGCCCCTGCGAGTGCCGAACGCGATACTTGGGGCTGATAAACCTGCGGGGGATGAAGCGATAGCCCAGCTCTGCCCCGGCAGAGAGCGGCTGAAAACTCCGTGTCGGGTCCTAAAACTGCCCAAATGTTGATGTGTTTGACATTGACCTTGTGGCTTTGCCGCCCTGCTCTTTGCCAAAGCAAATTCCACGTGTTGATTAGAGCCCTCAACCAGAGGTCTGGTGTCGAAACTGTGGCTTTGTCAATAACGAAAATTCCGGCTATTTGTCTGATACTTTGAGCTTTGTCTCGCGAGGCTCACGGCACCCCTTTGCAGGGTATTCCATTAACCTTATTTTTCAGGCAGAGAAATCGAGGCAAAGGTGGATTTTCCAAGGTCATTCAGCAAGATCGTTACTGCTATTTTTACTGCTGATTTGGAGCATTTCTGTAGGAAAAAAAAAAGAAAAAAAAAGGAAGTGTGGCCGAACTGGGGGACTGCTATTTTGCTTTTATTCATGGGGTTTACAACTGAATAAAGTAGAAGTGCAGCCTTATGGATGAAGGGGTTCTCTGAAGGGAAAGTTAGGGGGTTTGATGCACTGATTTCCTCTGTCCCAAACACATCTGCAATGCTGGAGAGCCCTGTTGGGCTGCTCTCCCTGCTGGAGTAATTGCAGTGGGTGAAAGGGTGAGGAAACTCGCCTCACCTGAACCTCTTCGGCTCCAACTCAGCTGCTTTGCCAGGTTTATTGGTGCTTCTCCCAAGGTAGAACATCAGGAGCAAAAATGGCTCAGAAAATGGCTCAGACAGAGCTGTGTCCACCCAGAACCCTTCGTGTCTGTGATGTAAATCCTGTTACAAAGCCAAACACCCGAATGTGGCTTTCACTGATTGGTTTTTTTTAAGGTTTCCTGGTTGTGAAACAGCTGGAATGTGGAAGGGACTGGGCAGGAGCAGTGCTGGGTGCTGAGTTCCCTGTGAGTGTTACTCACGCTGACCAAGAGGAGGGGGAAGGACCAGTCACAGCTTTTCCAAGGCAAACCAAGTGTGTGTGGGAGTAGGGGCTGGATTTTAGTCCTGGTAATTCTCCAAATTGTGCTCCAGCTGCTCTGAGCAGCAGCATTTGCACAGGTAATTATCAGATAAGCCATTGGTGACATGAATTGGGGGAAGGAGGAAAAGCTCACAGCCCAAGATCCCATTTAAATCTGCGGTGGTGAAGTTTAAGAAACCACCTTTACACATCCCAGCAGCTTTTAGTCCTAAAACAGCCTTTTATTTTTAAAGATTTACAGTGGATAAATTCGGTGAACACAAGTTAATTTTATCCAAAAAGGAATAGTTCCGATTTTCTTTCTTTTAGAAATCTCTTGGAAGTTTTGCTCCTGGAATGCTACAGAGCTTGTGTCGGGGCTGGTGCCATCCTCAGCCATTATTCCTTTTCTTTAACTGATGAGTAAAGAAGTTTATAATCAGCTTCCTACTACAGCAGCTGTTTTTCTGTGTTATTCAGCATTTTTGTCTTTCTGCTTGCGAGGGTCCCATTTTATTCCTCGTTTTTAACACGCACAAAGGTCGGGGGCTGTGCTGCTACTTCTGCTGAGGTTTCAGTTCTGATGAAGCTCTAACACAGCTCCTGTTCCCTCCCAGCTCCCTGTGCAGGCTCTGCCATGACATTTTCCCCCAAACCAAACCCCAGTTTCGTTTCTGGAGCTCCTGTGTGAGTTCTTGCCATTTCTACTATGACTGTAAATGTTGACTTAGTGCCCAGTTACCAGGAATGAATAACAGGATATTTGGCTTAAAACTGAAGGTTTTTTAACTCAGGAACAGCTCAGCCTCACAAAAACAACTCGATATTTATCTGAAAAGATATTCTTTGTCATGCCCAGTTCTCACACCAGTGTGCCCAGTGTTAAACTGGTGAGCACAAAGGCACAAGGTGTCACAACTGCATTGTTGGCACCACGTTATTTCCTGAGCAGCTACAGGAGGGTGATGGATGTGTCTCCCTCTGTGCTTTTCCACCTGTCTGCCTGTCCTTTAAGTAAAATATATCTCAGACCAGATCCATGTTTTTCCCGTGGGCTGGTTGGTGTGCTGTTGAGTTCTGGTGGTGTGGAACTACTTAAAATAGTTGGAGATTTTGTGCTGAAACAGCAAGAGTTTGTTTTCCCTGCTTGAAGGTGAGAATAAGGGAATAACTCTTGGGGTTTGAGTATCGAGCCAAGCAACCCTCTCTCTTTGATACTGACTTTTTATTCTGACCACTATTTTAGGAGAGAGTTCTTGTGTCTGAGAAATAGGCATGACCCCAAAGGAAAATATGCTCTTTTGTCCTTGTTTTGATCTTGTGAGTGGAACTGTTTTCTGTTTTCCTGCCACTCCATTCCCAGTTCTCTCAAGGGAATGTTAGAGCACGTGGAAAATGCAGGATCTGGGTGAACAGCAAGCAGTTCAACCTGCTTGGGTTAAATGAAGGTGCTGCAGCAGGAGATTTCCTTTCCCCTGGCTGCTCACTTGGGGGTGGCATGTCCTCCATCTGCCTCGAACCTGCAGATGCTTTTGGAGGCTTTTTGGTTGATCCCTGCAAGCCTTTGGTGGCCAAACCCAAATTATTCCTCTTTAGATGCAATTGCCATTATGGATCTTTAACTGGTATTTCACATGATGGTTCAGTGCTGGTACCTTTCCTCTGACCTCCCCTGAAACTCAAATAACAAGGTCATGATCCTTCAGGACACTTTTTCCATCTCAGGCTTGGCAGAAACACCAGTTTCTGGTGGGAAATTGTTGCAGTGGTCAATGTTGATCTCCAATACTCCTCCAACTAATAATTAAAATTATAAAGGAGTTGGAACTTACTATTAATGAAGAGGTTCTTGCCATCCCCTTTATTATGATGGTGTTTAAGTGCAGGACAATCACCTGGTGAACAAAGAACCTGCTTGTTAGCTAGCTCTTACATTTTACACCTGGTCTGTGCCTAGTGATGTTAGTATGGTCTAAAATAAATCAAAATTACAGTAAATTTCAGTGTCAAGGCCCCCAAGTGAAAGAGTTTGGGTTGATAAATAGTCATCTCTTGGGATATCAGATGTGGAAGGCCAGTAAACAACTTCTAAAAATAGTTGAATGTATCTGTATTGGAACAGTGTATTGGGCCATCCTGGCTGTGTATAAAGAGGTGTTGTGATCTAGAGCATTTTTCAAAATTTGCTGTAACAGAGCACTTTAATCTGTAAAGAAATTAGTCCAAGTTTAAAAGAACAAGTGCTGAAGGCTCTTCCTGCTGAGTGGGGGTGTGAACACTGGGGCTCTGGATAATTCCTAAATTTTGGCAGTGTGCTGTTCTCGTTGGATCACTTCTCACATTCTCTTTTAAATCACACTTTACATTGTGGAGAACAAGCTGCCGAGTTAGATTTGCACTTGGAATTATTTGCCAGTTGTTCTTGCATGTAACACCAGGAACAGCTGTTGGGGTTGGGTGTCTTCTTTTAAAAAAAAAAAAACAAACACTTTCTCACTCCTTATTTACACATTGGTTTGGTGATCTCTTGTAGGAATGTTTTACTTCTCCTGCCAATTTAATCTAAAACCTTCTAGAATGCTGTGAATTAAAAAATATGATACAGGGCAGCTAATGAGAACTGACTGCATTTCAAATCAATAGTTCTGTGAAGGAACAAACTGATGAATTTTTGTTCCCCTGTGACTGATAAAAAGGAATTAAGGGTTTGGGTTTTTTCTAACTGTTTTAAGACATGGAATTAATGCTTAGGCCAATGTCAAGTAGTTTTTCCTTTAAATAGAGATGTATTTTGGCAGTAAATCCTTTGTCTTCATAAACACACCAGTTTTACTTGCCAGAGGTGTCCAAGCAAACAGGATAAGGTGCAGAAAGCTGCTGAGAAACAGCTTTTTGGTAAATCTGCAGCTGTTGGGGGGGGTTAGCTTGTGCTTTAATATTTTGTCAAACATGATATGAAGGTCCCAGGGAGGCAGAACAGCTCCCAGAGACAACAAATGCCCTCTGTACCTCTGGGTCTCAGTGTGTGAGGGGAGGGACAGACAAGGGAGCTTTCCTTGACTGATCCTATCAGGGAATCATAAAATCCTGGAATGGTTTGGGTTGGAAGGGACCTTACAGATGGTGTTGTTCCAACCCCTGCCATCTTCATGGCTGCTGGGATTTTCCAGCTGCCAAAATGCTCGGGCCCACCAGGTTTGGTTATAACACCTGCAGAGTTTGGAGCATTATTTTTGCACTGTGGGAGCTTTATGTGCTCAGTGCTGGTACAGAGCAGTGAAATAAATGTATTTCTCTACTGCAGGGTAATTTGACTGAATTGGCATCCTCTGCCTGAGCCTCTGATTTTGTTTGTAGTCGATCAAAGTTTGGGCTCAATGATTCTGGAGGTCTTTTCCAACCATAAAATCTGTGATTTTATGATTCTGTGATTCCATTTAAAGAACTGGTTAAACCCGGATGAAATCATGGCTCAAGGAAGTTAAATCTCTATGTGAGAAGCACTTTTCCAGAGGTGTAAAATGAAGTTTCTGTGGAAATGTCAAGGTGTGTTGTACTCTTTGATGACCTGCATAACCCTTCTGATCATACTCCTGTGGGCTCACCCCAAAACTTCAGAGGTCAGGCAGCACATTTGACTCCTCCTGATCAGCAGCCCGAACTAAGTGACATTAAAATGCACTCACAGACATTTAACTATAAAATGCTGCGGATGATTAAGTGTTCAATGCTCTTTGGCCCCGAGTTATTCCTCAGAGCTCTCCTTCTAACCACCTACAATTAATAAAAGCAAATGCTGCTTCTCCTCCTGGGCCGTATCACTTTTAACAACCACCAGGCCGCTGCTGTTTCAGACACTCATTCATTTTTAACTCATTACACCGAGCCTCTCTGCAAAAGGCTGCCTGTTCTCCTAATCGCTTATCTAAATGTATCGCTTACTAAAAAAAAAAAAGAGGCTGAAAATACTTTGTTTCCTGAAATGACACTGTAACTTATCCATTGAACGCCTGGCTTGCCCTTTACCAATGGTACATTGTATCTCAGCCGAACCTGCCCGACAGGTTTTTACTGCGGCTGGGCTGGAGTGGAGTGTGTTAAAGTGCTTCGGGGAGAAACTAATCACCCGGACAGCTCAGATTTGGGGTGATCTGGGCTTGGGGAGGGGTGCCGAGCTGCCGTTTCTAGAGGTGAAGTTGTGCTGAGGGAAAACACAGAGTCCTGGGAAAACACTCCGTGTTGTTTATTTAAATGTTGCCTTTCATACGCAAATCTCCCCGCTTAGCCTGATGGATCCCTCTTTTGAGGATGTGCTCAAGTACCTACAAGCAGCTCACAAGCCGTAGTCTTTTATGTTTTCAGGAATTTTACTCAAAAATGATCAGGGTGGCAACTACAGACAACATTTGGGTGGAGGGAAAGAGGAAGTTCAGCTTCAGTTTGGAATATTGGCGAGCTGTGATATAGACTGCAAAGGTTGAAGATGCCTGAAAAATGACAGGATTTTTTTTTTTTTTGTTAATTTAAAAGAGTCTTTCCTGTTATTTTGAGGCTGTCCAAGCAGTGGGTGAAATGAGAATTAAAGTTTAACCCTGGAGTGCAGTGGGATCCCGTGATCCCTCAGCTGAGCTGCATTAACAGGCAGTGAAGTGCTGGGAAGCAGCTCTGGGCTGTCAGGGCAGTTTGTGCTGTGGCAGCGTCTGTGTGTGACACTGCAGGGACAGGAGTGTGGAACACAAACCATGGCAGTGATTTCCTTTCTGTGTGACACTGCAGGGACAGGAGTGTGCAGCACAAACCATGGCAGTGATTTCCTTTCTGTGTGACACTGCAGGGACAGGAGTGTGCAGCACAAACCATGGCAGTGATTTCCTTTCTGTGGGAATAGATGACTGGGACCGACTGCTGGGCAGAGGGTGACCCCTCTCCTTTGTCCCAACCACATCCAACAAGTCACCAGTGGGAACCACAACAGTTTGTGGGAGTTCTGTGGGTGGATTTCTCCTGGTATTTTTCTTTTAGCAGTGATTCAATTACTTTTTTAGTCAACATCTAAACACACTCGTGTTGCCAGGGGTGGGTGGGCTGTAAACGCCACTGTGCTGCCTATAAAAATAAATGGGACTTTCTGTAATGCCACCTACCCTGAAGTACCAAATAAGTTACAGAAGTGGTTTGGATAGCAGGAATGTGGAAGAGAACGAGAGGGAAATGGAGCCCAAGTGCTTAACTGTATCTTAGCTTCTTATTCTTCACAGAAAGTAAAAATAGGGGGGAGGATGGGTAGTATAAAAGCAGCTTCAGTGGCAAAGGGCAGACTTGACCTGGAAACAGCTGCCAGGAAAACAAGGATCTAACGGGATTCACTGCTGTTGGTGCCAAGCATAAGCAACTTGTCCAGCAGCCTGGGACTTCTCCAGGGCATGGAAAGACATCATGGATATAAATGACAGGATTTTGCTTGGTTACCCAATTACTGTGCTCAATCCAAGCGTTTGATAACCTGTTATGCTTTTAAACACGCAGAAACAGAAGAAAGGCATTCTTTGTAAGGTTCTCTGGCCACAAAAGCTCACACACTCGTTCTGAAGAGTTACCAGAGCTCTGGTAAAAGGTTACAGTTCAGGCCTGGCTGTTGCTTTGCAGATGAAGCAGAAGATAGAGGTGGCATGAGCAGCCAGACAAAGGAAAGCTTTACAGCTCCCTCCCCTCCAGCCCGGGGAGAGCTGCTGCTCTGGGCTGGGCTGGGAGATTCCCTGCTGGGTGAGTGAGCTGGAGAAAGGGGCACTCCAGGAAAACTGTTTTCTCTGCTTCCTAGTTAACTTTCCTGTTTATACAGCCCCCATATATTCCAGTGGGAGTGGAATGTCCATGGTTGTGCTGCAGAAATGTGAAGGAAATGGTGGAATCATAGAACTTTTAAACCTCCTGTTTGATTTAAATCCCCAGGCTGCCCTGTCTGGTTTGGGCAGGAGTTTAGTTTTAAAGTTTTGGTCGTGTTGAACTTCAGTCCTATAAAATAAATGACTCTTTGACTCGAGTTGCTTCAGCAGGTTGACGTGGTGGTTGATGTCATTCAGGAACTCTGGAGTGGACTCTGAACTTCCCTGTGGAGCTGACTGTGCTTGGACATGTGACTGGGTTAATGTTACAGCATTTAACTTTTGGGTTAAAAATTGTGTCCAGCAAAGCTTCCTGAGGAGGGCAGAGCTGCTTAGACCTTTCCCAGTGTGGAGTAGGGAAGGTTCAGACATCCCTAGGACAGAGCTAAACAGAGCAGGATGAGGTTTTTGTTGTGGTGTGCTTTTCAACCCAAAGCTTGGTTAAATGGTCTTAAACAGATACTCTGCAAAGTGTTATTTCTAGTGAGAGTTTTGCTTCGAGCACAGCTTCATCATGAAATACAGACTATGGTCCAGAGATGGCTCAAACTTCATACTGTGCTTTAAATGGTGTGATTTGGTTTACAGGAAGTTCATTCTTTGAATGTTACATGTCTTGTGTGTGTATCTTGTGTCTGAAACTTGAATTTTCAGTTGGGCTCAGTGTCTTTTTGAACTGACACCCAAGAGCAGCAGAGAAGGTGTGAACCGTCCCTATCACCCTGTAACGACTCTGTGAAGCTTCCAGGCTGCTTTTTCATGCCTTATATGAGCAGAATATTAGTTCTTTTGGTGATTTCAAACTCTCTATAAACTGTGCAGGAGCAAGTTTGGAAAAGGGGGAAATTTGTGTGGAGTGAGTCCCATCCCAAAGGCTCGGGGAAGTCTGAGGGCTGGAGTGGAGGCAGTTTCTGGATCCCCAAACAGGAAGCTTGTGCTGACGTTAATCACTGTAATCACCCAGGCTGGGGAGGAAGGAACGTTCATTCCTGAACCTGCTCTTTTAATGGAGCTGTTAATTTTCGATAGTTAGGTTTGATTAAATGCAGATTTGCTTCCTCCAGGAGGTTTTCCCCTGATGTTGGTGGAAGCAACACTGCCCTGTGTTTGTGCTGCTCCCTGGCCATTTCCTCAGGGCTGGGGAGGAAGGAAACTGTTCTGAGTAGGAGAGAATGCAAACCATATTCCCAGTTCCCTTCACAAAAGGGGCACCAGCTATTGCTGTGCTAAGCAAAAGCTGTTATCTGCAGATCAGTTAGAAAGAGTTTAATAGTGACACTTTGGCTGCAGATAAATTATCCCATAACAATGGGGGAGAAAGCACCTCAAGTGGTCAGTTGTGTGAATTTTGCAAGACAGAGCTTGAGAACAGCATTTAATGGTAAAACCTCTGAAAGAATATTTGAAATATTTAAAGCACTCAAAGCCAGGTTGTTTCATGAGCACTAACTTTTGGCATATCTTAATTTTTGTGTTGCTTTCAGTATGGGAGAAAATCATGTACAGTTGTGTCTGGGCTGTCTGTAAAGGATTCAGGTTATCTCTTGCTTGGGTTTTTGTGGGTTTCTATGCCCTGGTCAGAGCACAGCTGTCGGGAACTCCTGAGTGACACTCTGATCTTTTCCCTCCAGACTTCACTGGCCAGTGAGAACATATCTCAACCATGGGAAATATTTTTGCAAACCTCTTCAAAGGCCTTTTTGGCAAAAAAGAAATGCGTATTCTAATGGTTGGCCTGGATGCTGCAGGAAAGACAACTATTTTGTACAAACTTAAACTTGGTGAAATAGTAACTACTATTCCTACTATAGGTAAGACTTTCACGTTTCTATGGCTGGTTGCTTTGAGATTTGGGTCTTACTGTTTGCAGCAGTGTCTGATCTCAGCTGCCACTCCTGGTTTAAGCTTGTCTGGCAGAACGAACACTTGCCAAAGCCGTGGGGTGAAGGTGGCACAGCCAAATGTTCTACCATGGCAGGGGATTATGTGGCAGCTCTTTCACTCCATCCCCTCTGTCAGTCACTTGTGGAACGAACCTTCATGAGCCACAGTAGAGCAGTTTGTCTCCCAAGTGAGTTGTGGCATCATGTAAATTAGACTGAGAAGCAAAGGGTGACACCTTCTTTTATTTTTATTTTTTTTGGAGTGCGATCAGAGACCTGATTTGCAGTTCTTGAAGCCCTGGGTTTTTTATTTTTCAAAGCAACACAGTTTGCTCTGCATTTTGTGGCTCTCAGGTAGCAATTGGAGCTGTTCATTGGTGTGGGGTGATGGTGGGAGTCCCAGACAACCCACGTTTTCCTGCTTTGGGAGCTTTGCTGCAGAACTCTGCTCATTTAAACTAATTTCAATTTTAAGATAACTCTTTTAAATGATGACATTCTGAGTGTGACTTGCTAAATACAATAGGCCAGCTATGTTTAACTGAGATTTTATGCCACCATTTCTATTTTAGGTTTCAATGTGGAAACAGTAGAATACAAGAACATCAGCTTCACAGTGTGGGACGTGGGCGGCCAGGACAAGATCAGACCCCTCTGGCGCCATTATTTCCAGAACACACAAGGTGAGTCTTACACTTAAATCACAGCTTTCCACAATCTAAATGTTTGGGGTTTTTTTAATGCCCTTATTTAGATAATTTTGCAAGTTTCTCACAAGGGGAATGGAAATATTTATTATTATTATAAAAGGGTGTGTTTGTGTGCTGCTCTGGCTCTTCTCTTAAGCCACTGCAGGTTCAAAGAGGGATAGGAGGAAATCCAGAAACCAGTCTTCCTTGTCCTTGTGACTCAGAGGGAGCTCAGAAGTTTGCTTTCCTTCTGTCAGGAGTCACAGCTCTCTGCCCTCACTTCAAAGCAGAGTCTTTACTACAGGCTCTGCAGCCCCAGGAACTGAGAGCCTGTCACTTATTTCATTGCTGTGCCTTTGTAATGTGCCTGTCTTTGAGTCCTGTCACAGGGCTCCAAGAGTTGCTGCTCCCTGGAAAATACCAAGTGGTTATGTAGAGGAAGCACCCAAGTTCCAAAAGCACAAACACAAACTAACACCAGTTTTCACCAGCTTTCACCAAGAACAGACCTTCTCTCAGACATGACATCACAGTGATAAGAAAACTCTGTTTTTCTCATCTGTACTGGGTTGTTGTGCACTATTTTCTCTTCACAGCTTAGTTCTGCCCTCCAGATGTATTCATCATTTGTCAATAACTTCAAATTAATGCTTATTCTGATTGTTTCCTTCTTGCCAGGTCTGATCTTTGTGGTTGACAGCAATGACAGAGAACGTGTGAACGAGGCCAGAGAAGAGCTCATGAGAATGTTGGCAGAAGATGAGCTTAGAGATGCTGTTCTACTAGTGTTTGCTAACAAACAGGTATGCCCAAAAAAGGGGTCTTTCTGGAAGAACTCTTGAAAATGTACAAAATGCTCATGGGTGCCAGGTTTTGACCTGGACAGTCATGTTCTCAGGGTAATAATAGATAAATTCTCAGTAAATGGCCATCTGGGTGCATTGAAGGCAGCAAACCATACATTCAATTCTCACCTGAAAGAAGCATTTTTCTAAAGAGTCTTGGCTAATAGGACTTCTTGTATTTTCAGTTTTAGGGAAAAATTCTCCCAGTTTGATTTTTAAGGTTGATGTGGCTCAAGCAGAGCACCTGCCCAAGCTTCCTCCAAGCAGAGAGGAAGTCTGGAATGCTGGAACATGGCTGAATCCTTCACTGAGGGTGTTTGAGGGCTCTGCTGATGTTGGTGAAAGCACTGGGCTGACTTTTAAAGTCCTTGTGTTGACCTGTGAGCTGAGAGTTCTGCCTCTGATTGCTTGTAAAGGTCTTGGCAGCTTAAACCAAATGTCAAGGACCTTAAACATGACCAGGAAAGGTAAAGAAGGTGTAGCATCCTGCTTCATCATTGCACAGGCTCAGCTGGGAAGGGTGAAGAATCCGTAAGTTGTGTCTAGGAGCAGGAAAGGTGGGCTGTAAACAGGTGGGCTGTACTCTGTGCTCAGCAGAGTAGTAATTTGGGATAAAAGTTGATCTTAAATCATAAGTGCAGTCAGAGAAGAGATTTCCTGAGTGGAAAGTGGGTGAAACAGGCCTGGAATGGTGAGCAGGTTTGGATCAGCACTGAAGGGCTTGATGACTCGATCCAAGCATCATCTGTCTCACTTCCCTATGAAATATTCCAAAATATTTGCTTTTGATTGTGGTGTTGAACCTGTGAGGCTTTTTGTGTCAGCACAGGGGAAATAGCTTGAATATCAAAGCTAGGCACTGAGTTCTTCTGAAAGAGAAGTTCTGAGAGCTCTTAGTTTTGGTTTTAATGCCTTTAAAGCTGCTGATCAAAGGGTGGGGGCGACAATGACTGTTGTTCCTTCCCCCAGGACCTGCCGAACGCCATGAATGCAGCGGAAATCACAGACAAACTTGGACTGCATTCCCTTCGTCACAGGAACTGGTACATCCAGGCAACCTGTGCCACTAGTGGAGATGGTCTCTATGAAGGACTGGACTGGTTGTCCAATCAGCTCCGAAACCAGAAATGAAACCATAAACCTTCCTCTTCCCTCTTTTTCCACCCCCTCCCTCTTATTTCCTCCTACTCGCCCTTCGCTTTACTCTAATGTGGCAAACTGTGCTACTTTGTGGTATTGAGTGCCGGAAGCTGTTTTCATTTCTTTTTTGTCACAGTATATATTGCATCATGCTGTAAATGTGGCAAATACAAGCCTGAAAACAGTTAGGTTTCTTATTTAATGTAAATAGTTTTTGTTTCCAATGAGGCAGTTTCTGGTACTCCTATGCAATATTACTCAGCTTTTTTTATTGTAAAGAATCAAGTCACTGTTTAGTACCTGGAAGGGATTTAATTGGGTTAATAACACAAAGGGTTGCCAGTGGTCCTTGTGCAGTAGAGCTGAATTCGATCTCGGTTGGGTTGTGAGATCTGTGAGATCCATTTTGGTGGTTGGTTTTTAACCTGACTTCTGTATTTTTTTAAATAGACAAGGAAAAGTAAAAACACTTCAGCACACAAACGTTTGACATCGCTTCTGCTGCTCCAGCTCTAACGTGGTGACTCTTGATTCTTTTGAAAGGGTGAAGCAGTGATTGACACCCAATTAGCTTCATCTGCTTAACGAACAGATCATGACTGGTAGATCTCTGGCTCTTTCCGTAGCTCGTAGTCTGTGCTCATCTTTGTTGACAACTGTTAAAAGATTTGCTGGGCCTGGTTTAGATGAGCTTTGCAGACTCATGCTAAACATCTGACTTTTGGTTCAGGTGAGATTTCTCGTTTCCATTGGACTTGAATCATTTCCAGAAGTCGACATTTTTAGCCTGTCGTATTTGTCAAAAAGTGTTTTGTACTTTTCTTGTGCGTAAACCACTCCAGGAGGCAAAACCTTTCCACAGGATGCACAGCCTGTCCTAGTCCTGAGCTCTATAGGCAGAAAGTACTGTACTTAACGTAAGAATTGCCATGAAAAACACACCAAACATCTATGTATAGTGTCTAGGAAAAACAAACAAACAAACAAAAAGCATGAGAGTTTGGAGAGTCATTCCACTCTAGAAGTATTCAATCCCATTTTGGAACAATCCCATATCTGTATATGTGTGAAAACCCTTGGCATCCCTCATACTGCAAGGTTCAGATTTGCCATCAGAAAAATAAAAAAAAGACCTCTTTACTTTTCTTTTGTATTTTGATAAACACTGAAGAAGCTGGAGCTGTTAAAACTTTAACTCGAGGAACTATCAGAACTGGTTTATTTAGTGTTGTGGAAACCTTTATTGCTTTCAATACACAATTAGTAATCAACTGTTTTGTATACTTGTTTTCAGTTTTCATTTCGACAAACAAGCACTGTAATTAAAGCTATTAGAATAAAATCTCTTAACTATTTCATGTTTTTTATGCCTTGCTGTTCATTCGATCATCTTGGCAGAATCATGATATACTTGTTGAATAAAAAGTTTCATGAAACTTGCACTGGTATCGTGTTGTTTGTATCATCTTTGTGCAGGGCCGTGTGCTGGATCCAAACCCAGCCACAGTTTGCATGGAAATTTGAGGATATCTCCTGTATTTCCCAAGTAATGTTACCATTGCTAGTTGGAATCCTGCAGGTGAAGTGGTGGGTGATGGAGTTGGGCTCTGCTGGAGTCACTTCATTGCCTCAGGGGATCCCTTGAGCTTCTTTGGTTGCCCCATCACTTCCCTCATTAGATTGTTCTTCCTGCTGATCCCATTTAATAACAGGATCTGTGAGTTAGCAGTTTTGGGGGGGAAAGTAGGAATTCTGCCTTCCTAAACTCTCTGTTTTGCATTTTTCCCTTTTGCAGTCCCCTCTGGATCTGGAACAGAGCTCCTCCTCCTCCTCCCAGCTGATCCTCCTGCCTTCCCTGTCAGCTGCAGCTTCTCCTGGATGGTCACGCTCGGGCTGCTGGCCAGGAGCCGGCTGTTTTCCTGGCTGGAGCTGCAGCAGATTCCCCAGGACACAGGCTGGAAAGCTGTAGGATGAAAGGTCTGTCGTGCAGGTTAGAGAGTGAATTCCCAGCAGGCAAACCTGGGGTCCTGGATGGGTAACAGGGACTGTGGCTGAAAAGGGTAAACATTGCTGGGCAAACGGGGATCCCAAACCTCCTGGGAGTCAGGCTGGTCACCCTTTGGAATGTCAAGCTCTGAATCAGGATTTTTGCATCCCTAATAGTGCAGGACATCTCTCTGTTCCTGCTCTGGGAGGGAACTGAATGTGAAGGGGCAGCTGGGATAGGATCCTGCTCCTCTGCACAAAATTTGCTGTGGAAAACACAGGGAATGTGCTGATGTTACGGGAGCTGTGCTCTGCCCTCTGCTCTGGGCTGGACTGGTCCCTTGGGAATTTTGGCCACCCAGGGGAAATGATCCTGCCCGGTCCCCCCAGGAACCAGTGCAGCAGCTGAGCAGGGAGGGTTTTGGGGTGAGCAGCCCTTCAGTGGGGACTGGCTCCTTCACACCCCTTCACCCTCAGTTTTGGGTTATCCATATTTCTCAAACTGTTTTACTCAGGTCTCGGAGTGTGAAACAGGAAGAGGGGAGAGCTGTGACACAGGAGAGGCAGGAGAAAGCTCAGGAGAGCTGACCTGAGCCAGGACAGCTGTGCCACAGCCCCGCTGGCATCGTGCTTGGCACATCAGCACCTCTGGCACTGGGACACGTGTGGAGCTGTGAGTCCAGCTCTGCCCAGAGCATCCATCCCCTCTGCTTGGGAGATGAAGGCAGGGAAAGCAGGAGCCCGTGGAAGGAACAGGACATGGGGATTTGTGGTTTTTCTTTCTCTGCTCCCTGTGGTGTTTTCACTCTCCCACAGTTCCCTTTCCAGGCTTTTGCTCCCAGCACTGAGTTCCCACAAAGCACAGCCCTGCTCCACCATGCCCATCGCTGCCCTGCACTGGGATGCTCCCAGCAGGCTCCAGTTGCATCCAGGATCCCCAAAAATGCCAGGAGGGTGACCCCGAGCTCAGCCTGGTGAGCACCAGTAGGGTCAGAGCCCCCAGCCAGGGAGTGCATGGGGTCAGGGCCACTCCACTCCTCCTGCCATCCCTGGGCTGGATCTGGAGCTGCTCAGACCACGAGGAACAGCCCTGTGACCCTGCCAGGAGTTTGTCACCCCCCAAAACAGCCTCTTGGTGTGGGGGATCCCCGAGGGATCCCCCCGCTCCGCAGCCTCTCCCGCTGCCCGTGCCCAGCACGTGCTCACGGCCGGGGAGGGACGTGGGACAGAAGGGCTTTGTCAGCTCCTCACCCCATCCCGCTGGGCCTTTGTCCACCAAGACACACAAACCCTCCCTGTCTTAAATTGCATCATTAATTACACAAACGAGGCCCTTGTGCTTGGCATGGCCCTGGACCCAGCAACGCTCCGGAGCTGCTCGGGACAACCCCTTCCCATTCACAGCACTGTTCCTATTTACTGATGTGAAACTGCCTTTTTTCAGTGCACCCAGGACATAAATACTCATGTTTTGAGGGTTTAAATCCTGGATGGAAACAGAGTTTGCTGCTCCCTGAGGTGGGTGCGTGTGGCCAGGGGAAGACACTCCGGTCCCATCCATCTCCCTATCAGCCAAGGAATTATTTCAAGTGTCCAAGGCCAGGTTGGATGGGGCTTGGAGCAAGCTGGGATAGTGGAAGGAGTCCCTACCCATGGCAGGGGGGTGGAACAGGAATGAGCCAAAAGGTCCCTTCCATGCAGCTGTGAATGTAGGGAATGTTTAAGGAAAGAAACTCTATTCCAACCACTGTGCTGGCAGGCACTCGAGGGCAGGGGAAGAAGATAAAAAACGTAATAGTAATAATAATAATAATAATAATCTCTTTCAAAGTCTCTGTACACAGACATGAGGTATCCACAGCATTTCCAGCACCACAGCTGGAACCATCCCAGCACCAGCCCCCACCCCACAGCATCTGTGCTAAATCCTGCCTGGATGGATGGATGGATCCAGGGAGTGAGGAGGAGGGGCCCAGGCACCTGCTGCCCCCAGGGGTGGGCAGGGGCTGCTGGCATCACAAACTTAATGCCCTTTGCCAGACTCTGCACCTGCAGAGCTGCAGCTTTTTTAATGTAACCACCTTAAAAAATATAAATCCTCTGTGGGATCTCCCTGGGACGATCCCGGGATCCCTCTCAGTCCGAGCTGGTGTCGTGGCGCTGCCTGACCCCGCGGGACGGGGGGGTCCTGCTCCTGCTCCTCTTCCTGCCCCTGTGCCTCGGGGACCGGTGGTGGCTGCGGCTGTCCCTGTCCCTGCTGTCCCTGTCCCTACTCCGGCTCTGCCTCCGCCGGGAATGCCGCCCCGAATCCCTGCTGCTCCCAGAGGAATCCGTGTCGTGCCGCCGTCGGCCGTGCCGCGATGTCTCCGAGTGCTGATGTGTTTTCCTTCGGTGGTGCCTGCAGGGAGAGAGGGGGGAGTGACACCAGGGACACCAACAAGGTGATTCTGGAGGTGAAAAAGGGATTTTGGAATGCCAGACCACGTGGCTCTCCTAAATCCTTCATCCCATTTTCCAGTAGTGATGCCCCAAGACCAGGGCTCAGCCCCAGCCCAGCCCATACCTCTTTTCCCGGTCTGGAGAAGAATCGGACGACGATGGGGCAGTGTCCTTCTTGGCATGCTTGTCCTTGTCTTTCTTCTTCTCCTTCTTGTGTTTCTTCTTTTTCTTCTTCTTTTTCTCCTTTTTGGATTTTTTGTTGCTCTCTGGTCTGCAGGGAAGAGATCAAGCACTGAGAATGTGCATCCCTCTGGCTCCTCCAAAAACTCATCCTCATCCCTCCCTCCAGGCACATCCCACCATATCCCTTGGCCAAGGAGAAACCCACAGAAATAAACAACAACAAAGAGGTTTTGGGGGGAAAGCAGAGTTTTTCAGGCAGATGCAGAACAAAGTCAATACCAAAGGGAGCCATGGAAGCATTTTGCAAAATATTCCCTGCAAAAACCAGGCCATTTCAGGTGGTTTCCTACCAAAGTGGGAAAACTCACCGTTTCTCCTCCACCTTCTCCTCCTTCTCCTGCTTCTTCCTGGAGCCAGATGTCTCAGGGCTGCTGGAGACTTTCTGGTGCTAGGGTTGGAGAGAGGGGGGAAAAATAGGGAGCAAGTCCATGAGCCCATAGCTTTGAATGACAAGAAAAAGGGATTTTTTCCACCCTTTAAAAATTAAATTTGAAAAAAAATGAAATAAAATTAAATGCAATCTGGGAGAAAAATTAAAGCCCCACAAATTAACTCAGGAGATGGGGAGCTCCTGCAGGTCTCCGTGCTACAACGCCCAGGTTTGGTTTCTAAATAAACATTTAAATATTTTAAATTAAAATATTCCATTTTTTTGCCTTTTTCCATCTCTTTTTTAACCTCCCAAGGACAACACAACCAGTGCTGTACCGTGAACACAGAGAGCCCCATCTTGGCCGCCTCCTTGTCCTCCTTGGAGAGCATCACCCGGCCAGCACTGCCACTGTGAAGAGACCACACAAAAAAAACCTTCAAAAAGGTAAAATCAAAAAATCTGATTGCTCTGGAATGGGTGTGGGATCCCCCCCATCTCTCTCCATACCTGGAGCTGCCCAAACCCACCACCCGATCCACGTCCTTGTCGTCCCGCTCGGCGCCCTCCCGTTTGCAAACCTCAGCCAGGTCCTGTGGGAAGGGGAGGGGGAAGAGTGTCCTGGGCATGTCCCCCCTCCCAAAAAAGAACCAAGGGGAGGGGACACCCCCCAGGGGTGTGGGGACACACACACTGCCCCCATTACCTCCTTGCTGAGGCCCGTGGGCTGCCTCTTCACATTCTTGTAGCCCCTACAAAAACAGAAGCGGGTGATGCATGTGAGGGAGAGGATTTGCACCCCCTGTTTTTGGGGTGTGTGTGTGGGGTGTGTGGACTCACAATGCTGCCATCATGGCCTCCTGCTCGGCCAGGCGGACGGCAGCCAGCTCTTCCTCCCGGGATAACGGCGGGGCCGTGTCCTTCTTGCCCTTGGCGTACCAGGTCAGGTCCTTCCCCTTCTGCCAGCGCCCCACCGGCGCCATCAGCGAGTTCCCTGTGGGGAGAAACACCCCCAAAAACCTCCACCTGCACCCCAAAACCTCCACCTGCCCCCCAAAACCGCACTGGGGTGGGCAGGGAGGGTGAGTCTGGGCAGGACCAGCCCTTACCCAGGTAGTTCTCACGCTGTTTGTCCGTCTTCACATCCTCCCAGCTGAACTGGTCCTGGCCCCCCCGGACCCCGCCCCGGGATGAGCCAAACATGGTGCCAGACCCCACAGCAGATTTGGGGAGGGGTTGGTGACCTGCAAAAAGGATTTACCACCCTGGGTCACCCGTGCAGCCCTGGGAGGGCTCCTGGATTTGGGGGAAGCAAATGTGGCCCCCTCAAGGGTGGGTGGGGGAACCAAAGCCCTGGTTGTATAACCCTGAGGTGGGGGATGTGCGGCCTGTGGGGGGACTCACGGCCTGGGAGGGGGTTCAGGGGCTGGGAGGGGGTTGCAGAGTGACGGGGGAGGTTCAGGGCTGGAAGGGGAGAGGTTTATGGACCAGGGGGATTCACAGTCTGGGAGGGGGTTGTAAGGCTGATGGGAGGGGGCTCATGGTCTGGAGGTGGGGGGGAGTTACAGGTTGGGGGGAGGTTTCAGGGCTGGAGGAGAGGGGGTCATGGTCTGGATGGGGGAGTTCAGGGTCAGAAGTGATGGGGGGAGCGATCACAGCCTGGGGGGGAATCATGATCTGGGTTGCAGGGCCAAGGTGGGGCAGGGGGGTCAGGGGCTATTCAGGGCTGGAAGGGGTGGTCAGGGCCTGGGGCAGGGTAATTACAAGTCTGAGCGGTTGGGGAGGCGGTTACAGGGCCTGAAGGGAAGATCGCTGCACGGCCTGGGGAGGGGGCGGTTCATCGCCAGTGGGACAGAGTTCCAGGGTCTGGGAGGGGGTTGAAGGGCCGGAATGGCGGGGGGGGAGAGTTCATTGCTTGGGGAGGGGGGGTCAGTGTTTGGGAGGGGTTGCAGGGCCAAGGGGGAGGTTGTTCACGGCCTGGTGGGGGTTCAGGGTCAGGGTCTGGGAGGGGGTTCAGGCCTGGGGAAGCCACAGGGCCTGCGGGGGGGTTTGCCCGTCCCGGGGGCGTGTGAAGCACGCCGGGGGGATGTCCCTGCACCCTCGGCATGGGGGGAGTGCGAGGAACAGGCGGGTGCGACCCGCGGGGTCACACATGGACCCTCCAAATCCCCCCAAACCCCCAAATCCCCCCGTCCGCCCCCGCTCCCCTCACGCACCTCCGGCCGCCGCGCGCGCCCGCCCCGGCGCTACCACCGCGGGCACGGGCGGGGGGGGACGGGCCGGGCGGTACCACCGCCCCCCCAGCGCGGGGGGAGCCCCGCGGAACCGCGCCGGGACCACACGGCTCTGCTTGGGTGGTTGGTTTGCTTGTTTATTTATTTATTAATTCTGCGTTCACTTCTTCCAGAACTGCTTGTAGGTCTCCAGGTCGATGCCCTCGAAGGTCTCCTCCGTCTTGGGCTTGGGTTTGCTCGGGAAGTGCCGGCGCAGACGGGCCCTGCGCTCGGCCTCGGGCAGCGTGGTGCTGTCCAGGGGCAGCTGGGGACACGGGGACACGGCGTGAGACACAGCGACTCGGTGTGATACCCACCCCAGAACACGATGCGACGCCTCTGGGACATGGCATGAGACCCCAGGATGTGATGTGAGACCCCAAAGACATGACATGAGCCTCCTGGGACATGGTGTGAGCTCCCCAGCACAAGGCATAAGCCCCAGGACATAGGATGAAACCCTGGGACACAGCACAAGACCTTGATGGACACGACATGAGCTCTGGGGACACAGTGTGAGACCCCTGGGACATGGCATGAGCTTCCCAGGACAAGGCATGGCACCTTCAGGACACAGGGTGACACCCTGGGACCAAGGTGTGAGATCCCAGGGACACAGAGTGAACCCTCTGGAATACACTGTGAGCCTCCAGGGACGTAGGGTGAGACCCCAGGATGTGGTGTGAACCTTCTGGGACATGGGGTGAGACCCTGGGGACACAGTGTGAGCCCTGTGGGACATGGCATGAGTGCCTAGGAGATGGTGTGAGCCTTCAGGGACATGGGATCAGCCTTGTGGGACACAGTGTGAGCCCTGTGGGACATGGCATGAGACCCCCGGACAGAACACGAGCCCCTCAGGACATGGTGTGACACCCCCTGGGACATGACACGAGTCTCCCGTGCCCACCCTCGCCCCCATCCTGCCCCGTCTCCCTCTGCCCCTGTACCATGAGGATCCTCTTGGGCTCCTGGTAGCGCAGGCGGGTGGTGGAGCCGTCGGTGCCCACGAGCAGGACGGGGTAGAGCCGCCCGTAGTGCTGCCGGTGCAGGTGGGACACGGAGGCGCGGTTGGAATTGCTGCGGGTGGAGGCGGCCAGAGGGAGCCGGGACACGGCCCGGGGGTACAGGACACTGCGGGGACAGGGACACGGGTAGGGGTCACCGTGGGGGTGACGTGACCCTCCATCCCACAGCACAGACCTGGTGCTGTCCCAGGGGGTCCCAGACCCCACAGGCTCACCTCAGGGCCCGGCTGGCGGCCATCCCAGCACAGGCGGGAGACTCGGGACCCTCACGGAGCAGGGGACACAGCCCAGGGACACCCTGGGGACAAGGAGAGAGCTCCTGGGGTGACACCGGTGTTCCCATCACAGGGAGAGCCTCAACACCCCTTCCCCGTCGTGGATCAACCCCATGGCAGCTCCTGGCAGGGTTTGGCTCGGCCATGGCTTCCCCCACCCCCCATAATGGTTCAGCCCCAGCACATCTCCCCCCCCGCCCTGCAGTGGTTCAGCCCCAGCTCCCCCCATCCCCACCATGGTTCAGCCCCACGAGGGTTCCCCCCTTCCCCATAATGGTTCAGCTCCATTAGGGATCCCCCCATCCCGATAATGGTCCAGCCCCCGTGCCCCCATCATGGTTCAGCCCCACGATGTCCCCCCTTCTCCATAATGGTTCAGCCCTACCATTCCCCCCTCCCCATAATGTTTCACCTCTACCACGTCTCCCCCCCACACCATAATGGTTCAGCCCCAGACACCATAATGGTTCAGCCCCACGATGTTTCCCCCTCATCGCCATAATGGTTCAGCCTCACCACGCCTCCCCCCGCCCCGCAATAGTCCAGCCCCGACTCCCCACACCCCGCCACGGTCCAGCCCCACCATGTCTCCCCGCACCTCACCGTTCTGCCCAACACAGCCCCCCCGCCGCCCCGCAATGGCTCACCCCATGTTCCCCCGTCCCTCCCGCGCTGTTCCCCCCCCCGCATCCCCTCATGGTTCAGCCCCATCCCCGCTCACCCGCCCCCCGCCCGCTCGCGCCCTTGGTCCGTCCCGCCGCCGCGGCCGCGCGCTCCGCTCGGCCCCGCCCCCGCGGTGACGTCACGGGGCGGTGGGCGCGCGCGCGCGCGCGCGCGGGGGCTGTCGGGATCCGCCCGCCCCCCCCATCCCCTCATGATCCACGGGCGGATTCGCGGGGCGGGAATCGCCCGGGCGGGTGAGCGGGGACGGGGACACGGGCTGAGGGGGCACGGCCGGCCCCGGGGGTGCCAGAGCCTCACGGGGATCTTGGTCTGAGCGGATCGTGGGAGCTCAGTCCCTCATAAGGGCCTTGGGCTGAGGGGGCACAGGCGGCCCCAGGATGCTCAGCCGCTCGCGGGGACCCTTCTTTGAGGGGGCGCGACCACCCCCGGCTGCTCAGCCCCTCACGGGGGTTCTGCGCTGAAGGGGACCAGGGTGCTCAGTCCCTCACAAAGACCTTGGAATGAGGGGTCCCAGGGAGCTCATCCCCTTATGGGGTCCCTGGAGTGAGGGGTCCCGGGGTGCTCAGCCCCCCACATGGACCTTGGAATGAGGGGTCCCAGGGCGCTCAGTCCCTCACAAGGGCCTCAGGCTGAGGGGACACAACCGGTTCTGGGGTGCTCAGCCCCTTACGGCGTCCCTGGGCTGAGGGGTCTTGGGGCGTTCAGCCCCTCATGAGGTCCTGGAGTGAGGGGTCCTGGCCGGTTCTGGGGTGCTCAGCCCCTCAAGGAGCCTTGGTTGGGGGGTCCCAGCCTGCCATGGGGTGCTGAGCTTCTCACGGGGGTCCTGGGGTGCTCAGCCCCTCACAGGGACCCTCAGCTGAGGGGGCTCAGCCCGCCCAGGGTGCTCAGCCCCTCACAGGGACCCTCAGCTGAGGGGGCTCAGCCCGCCCAGGGTGCTCAGCCCCTCACAGGGACCCTCAGCTGAGGGGGCTCAGCCCGCCCAGGGTGCTCAGCCCCTCACAGGGTCCCTGTGCTGAGAGGCCCCGGGGTGCTGAGGTGCTGACCTGGGGGTGCTGATCCCGCCCCAGGACCCCCTGGATGAGGGGTCTGATCCCCATCCCTGGGGATGCTGAGCTCCCTACGGCCCTCAGAGTCCTGCCTGTGCCCCGTTATCCACGTGGGCTGGCTGAGGGAGGGTGGGATACACCACCCTGGGCTGGTGTATCCCCACCCCTGAGCTGGGATATCCCTGTTCCCACTTAGATAAGCCAGCCAGGGAAGTGCACGTGGAATCAGTTTGGTTTGTGGTTTGGGATAAGCCTCCTCCGTGTATCCAAAACCAAAGGTGGTGAAAACACTTGTGGGGAAGTGGCTGGTGAAACCACAGCAGGGCGAGCCTCACCTCTGTAGAGGTTCACCCAGGTGGGTAAACTGGTTCCAGCCAGTGGGTGGGTTAAACTGGTCCAGTTTGCAGCCGAGCACGGTGCTGGAATCACTGGCCTGGACCTTGGAGATTCCTGCAGTGACCTTGAGCAGGTGGTTCCTGTTCCCTCTGCAGCATCACTGCTGCCTGCAATGGGCAGTGCCCACAGCGCGGCCAGGGGAGGGGCTAATTAGTGCTTATTAGCTAATTACTTCCGGGAAAAAGGTGCCTGAGTGTTCCTGCCAGCTCCCTGCTGCAGTGGGATGCTGCTCATGGAATCACAGGATGGGGAAGGTTGGAAGGAACCAACCTCCCTGCTCCTGTTTCAGTGCTGCACATAACTCCCTGTCTGCCTGGGCAGATCTCTGTCTCTTTGGAAATAATCCCAAATCTTAGAAAGGTGGGAGTGGCATCTTTTTAAGGAACCTGCTAAAAATAGGGAGCAGGTTTATAATCCTAATCCAGGAGACCTTTCTCAAGGCTCCAGGGAAACTGCTTTAATCTTCTTTTCTTCTTTGCAAATGGGGCTTTGCCTTCCCTGCAAAGCCTCTCTGCTAATCAGCATTAATTAGTTTAACTCTTGTGATGTCTGTCCTTTGCTTTCCTGGTTGTGTTGCTGCCTCCCAGGTAAAATCCGGGGTGAGTTCAGCAGGCAGGAGCAGACCAGGAAACATTCCTTGATTTAGGGACAACCTCCTGTATGCTCCTTCAGGGACCACCTCATCTTTTTGCAGCCTAGGGGGGTTCACAGGGCCATTTGTCCTCAGTCCCAGGTGTGAGACCTGCCCAAATATTAATTAAATAATTAATTAGTTGTGCTGTTCTCTGGCTGATCAGCTCCCTGGTGGGTTAGGCTGGATCCAAACCCATTTTTAGGAGACCCTCAGTGCTGGGTGTTTGCAGATTGGCTGCTCTGAAAATGCCAAAACCTGAGCAAAGGATAAAAAAAAAAATCCAGACACTCTGCTCAAAATAAATCCATCTTTGTGATGTTCCTGCTGCAGATGGCTTGGAAATGGGATGCAGGGATGCATTCCTGGGCTGCAAACCAAACAGGAGGGAGAAAAAGCAAGTCCCTTCTTAGTTTAATTTTAGCCTGTTTTCCAAGGAAGCGAGACAAGTGATCGCACCCAGGTGCCTTTTCTCACTTAGTTATGAGTATTTTTAGGGGAAAAAAAAAAGGGGGGGGAGTGAGGTCAAGGAGAGGATCCCAGTATGGACGTGCTGGGACATGGTTTGGATCTGTGGGCAGGAGGAGGAGTTTCCCTGGGGCCTTTGTGGTCCTTGGCCTGAGGGGAAGCAGTGGCTGGAGGTGACAGCCACGTGTGGATTTGGTCCAAAGGAACTGCACTGCCTGCAGAAGGAAGTGCCTGGAAGTGTCCAAGGCCAGGTTGGACAGGGCTTGGAGCAACCTGGGCTAGTGGAAGGTGTCCCTGCCCATGGCAGGGGCTTGGAACTGGATGAGCTTTAAGGTCCCTTCCACCCCAAACTACGTGCAGGTGAAATCCTTGTCCCTTTATGCTGGTGACTGTGAGATGACCTGCAGGGACAGGGACAGTTTTCCTGTGTCCCATAATCCCAGGCCAGCCCCCCTCAGCCTTTTGGGGGTGTTGGATGCAGCTTTGCCAGGTGGGAGAGCAGGGAGCGGAGGAGGATCCACGAGGGCAGATTAAAGCCCAGTGGGTGGCTCTCATTGGCCATCTTAAAACTGCAGCTCGTTAATTAAGGCTTTAGGAGCTCACAAATAGCCCAGCTCTGTGTCCTGAGCTTGTCTCTGCTCCCGGGGGCTGGACTGCATTCCTTGGCTGGAGGAGAGCAAAAGGAAAAGGTAAGGATGCCTTGGAACCTGCTCCCAGCCCATCCCTCCGACCCTTTTCCTGCTTGGAGTGGAATGAAATGATTGGAAGTGATTTTGGGCAGCTTAAAATTCCTGTTTTTCTATCTGTGCTTGCTCAAGAGCAGGTGAAATTTTGAGGTGGGAGTGGGGAGAGGAAAGCTCTGTTCCCTGTAGCTGGGATCTAGGACTGGGAATGGCACATCTGGAACAGTTCCTGCTGGCACAGCTGGATCACCTTGGAGGGGAAGCTGTGAAACAGCTGGGCAGGGTCTGTGCTGCCAGCCCAGTGTCCCATGTGGAGCTTTCCAGGTGGCTGAGGAAGCTGGTATGTGATGAAGGAACATTGTTTGGGAGCAGTGCTGTGAAGTGCCCTGGGGTGTTGAATTTCTGTGGTTCCTTCCTCTTTTTGGAGTGTTTTCCAAGGAATGCTTAGGGCTCACCTGATTTATTGATGTGGAAGAGAGGAACTGTCAGGGGCAGAAGAGAGGGAAATGCTTTGGATGACTCCTCAGGGATCCTCTGCTTCCTTGCTGCAGGCACTTTGCTGGTCCTTTTTCCTCTTCTGGTATTGAATATTTAGGCAAACCCTGTGATATTTGGAAATCACCAAAATTCAGGGATTAAGGGAATGGTGAGAAGGTCCCCAAAAGGGCTTCCTGGAGCTGCTGTTTTTTGAATGATGGAGATTAATCCAGCAACATGGTGATGGGACTGATCCTCCAGGATCCCTGGAGAACGTTTGATCTGATGGATCTCCAGGGCTGCAGCACCTGGAAAACACCAAGCAAAAAGGAGGAATTTCCTTATGGATAATTATTGCCTGTGGATGTTGCTGCTGCCATTGGCACCTGCTTAGACTTTGGATATCCCAGGTCAGACAAGTGTCCTCAGGGAACAGAGGGGAGAAGTTGTGTCACTCCCTGGCTGTTGTGCTGCCTGCTGGAGGGATTTAGGGATAAGGAGGTGTCCAGGCTGGGGTCAGGGAGGCAGCCAGGCTGGATTAGCTGCTTTGGTGAGACAGCACTTGGCTTAAGGCTGGTTAAAAAGTGAGCTGGAAGGTCGGGCTGACATTGCTCTGAGCTAATTTAACATGGAAAGGCATTACCTGCCCCGGGGGTGGTTGCTCCCCAGGCCACACCCAGCCCAGAAGGTTAAAAAAACCTGCTTTTCCCGGGATTTTACTGCTTGAAAAAGTAGTTTTTAAATAGGAAGAGCAGAACTGCCTTGTTTGATTTGTCACCTCTGCCTTGGAAGCTGCTGATGGATGAGGGTCCCCAGTGGTACCCCCTTCCCTCTCAGACAGCATTTTCTTCTTTATTCTTATTTATTCTTTGTAAAAATATTATTAATCTTGATAATTAACATATCTTCTTCCCCAGAGAGGCAGGAACATAAAAACACCCTTTTTTTTTTCCCCTTTCTGGCTGAAGAAACAACTGCAGCAAGTTCTGTGTGGCCCCAGGCTGCCTTTCCTTAACCTGGACCAGGAGCTGAACCCTTCCCTCTTGCCATGAGGCACCTCCAGCAGGAGTTAGTGCTCCAGGAAATCTGGAATGACACCCCAAAGCACGTCCATGTCAGTGATTTCACCTGAGTTCAGATTCTCTTGCAAGGTTTTGGGATTCAGTCATGGAGGACACACTGGAAACTCTTATCCTGCAAACCCTCCTCGAGGCCTCTTTCTCCTCATAAGAGGGAAGGGGCTGGGACTGTCCCTCTGTCCCATGATTTTCCAGGTGGCACCAGGCACAAATGGCATTTTCTTCCTGTTGGAGAAAGTTTTCCTTAAGATTTCAATCCCAGTGGGACTCGGCTGGCATGAATTAACCCACTTTAGTAGCAGCTGGAGCTCAGTGTCCTCCTCCTTTGGGTTATTCCTGTGGGTTTGACCTCAATCCATTGAGAAGATCCTGCACTCCCAGTACTTTTTATCAGCTCTAGGCTTGTGATTTCTCATCATTTGTGATTTTCCTGCAGAACTTTCAATCCAAGGATAAAGAACTGGTGCTGCTCTGAGGAGCTGAGCACCCCTGGGAATCCATCCCTGTGTTTTCATGGCTGTTTCCAACCAGACACATATTTTTCTGTCTCTCCCCAGTCATGCAGGGACCAAGGCCAGTGGTTCTGAGTGGCCCTTCAGGTGCAGGGAAAAGCACTTTGTTAAAGAAACTGCTCAAAGATTACGAGAACATCTTCGGCTTCAGCGTCTCCCGTGAGTATCCCTGTGTTCCCAGGGAAAGGCAGGGCAGGAGTTCAGGGCTATAGCTCTATTTGTACCCCAAATAATGGTTTTCCATGGCTTGCCTGTGTCCCAGTCTGTCTGTGGGCTCTTTGGGATGTTTAAATAAATTGGGATGCCTTTATTGAGTGGCAAGTCTGATTTGTCTGGAATAGCACCTTTTCCAGGTCTGGGAATTCCCTAAAGCTCTGACAGGTAACAAGATTCTTTTGAGTGGTTCTTGCCACTGAAAGTAACAAAATTCCCCCAAATTTCTCCTTCAAAAGCCACTTGATTTTTCCCTGGAGCTCTGCCAGGTGTTTTTAAGTCCGTTACCAAAATGTGTTTTAATGTCCCAACACTTTGGGTCCTGCAAGTGAAATCCTTGCTTTGAGATCTGAGATCTGGATTCACTCCACCAGGAGAGAGCAAACTCTGGATGTTGAAAAATTTAATGTTAAGGGAGGTGAAAAGACTTAAAAATTATCTTTCTTTTTGTGTGCTTCATCCTGTGCTCTTGGTGAATCTCTCACTCCAAACTAAATCTTGCTGTTTTCTCCCAGGTTTTCTCCTGGTAGAGATTTTTTTTTCCCCTAAAGATCCAGGGGCCACTTAGACCTTGGCTTTTCTTTGATACTTTGACATCCTTGGGTGATGTACAGAATTTCCAAGGTTGTTTGTTTTTGTTTTTTTTTTTACCTGCAGATACCACAAGGCAGCCAAGACCTGGGGAAGTGAATGGCAAAGGTGAGTGTCCTGCAGCTGGATTTGTCTCCTTGGAGTCTCCAAATAATTCCCTGAGGTTTCAGTTGGGACACCCTGGTCTGACTTGACTGACCTGGTTTTCCAAAGTTTCAGGGGAAATACCCCCAATGCCCAGTGCTTTGGGAAGTGCAGCTGCTTAATGAGATGTTTTAATCTTCATTAACAGCTGTTTCCCTGTTCATTTGCATGTTTAAGAAAGAACCAAAAGAGCTTTGTACTTAATTTCCAATGGGCAGTTTTCACTCTGAAATGAAAGGGAGGAATTTTAACAAAAGGTAGAGAAACATTCCTTTTTAGTCTGCTTGGTTTTGATGTTCCCTTTTATCTCCCTCTCTCTCATCCCATTCTAGTCTTTAATTATAAATGTTTCCAAATGAAGGGCCTTGCCAGCCCTGCCAGAATGTGTTCCACACCTGTGGGCAAGAGTGGGGAGAGGTTCCCACTGCACCAGGAAGGGGAAAGGGGATGGAAAAGGGGGTACAGCAGCATTTCTGGCCACACAGAGAGCTCCAGAATGTTTGGAAGAGGTCTCTGGACAACTGGTGTGGAGAGGGAATGCTGCATCCAATAACTAGGAGGGAGATCTCTGCAGTCTCCCAGCGTTGTCCAAAGCACATTTTAAGTGTCTTCTCCCCCAGGCTCCCGTGGGTGTCATTTTGACCATGAACTTTACCTTCAAAACTGTCAATTCCTGGCTGTTTTCCCTGGTTTTCCCTCTCCAGATTATCACTTTGTGACCAGAGAGGAAATGCAGAAGGAGATCGATGCCGGGGAATTCATCGAGCACGCCGAGTTCTCCGGGAACATGTACGGGACGAGGTAGGTCAGGTGTCCCTGCCCACGGCAGGGGGCTGGAATTACATGGGGATTAAGTCCCCTCCCAACCCAAACCATCCTGGGATTCCATGAATTTGGGAGCAGAAGCCATGACTGTGCTGGCTGTGACGTCCTGCTCTGCTGAAGTGTCTGATCATGAATTCCGTGGCACCCCTGGCCGGGGTTGAAGAGTTGGGTGGGTTCTAAAATAGCTTTGCCCTGGGCACTGGAGCTGCTGATCAATCCAACATGAGGCTGGAACGTTAATTAGGAGTCAGAGATCTTATATAATTATTGTGGCAAAACTGTGGTGCTGTCAGGGAAGGACCTGCTGAGGAGGGAGGTTAAATGTTTCGTGGGCCATTTAATTACTTGCATTAAAGAAATTTGCCTGAAATGCTTTTCAAGAAGACTTAATGTTTCCTGAAGAGCTGAACGTGCCTTTTTGAGGATTTTTTTTGGAGATGGCAAAGTTTCCTTCTGAGGGTAAATTCTTCCCTGTGAGGATGGTTTGCCAGAGAAGCAATAAAGACTAGTGTGCAAACCGAATAAATACAGGATCTCTCCATGCCTGTCTTTCCTCTCCAAGTGCCTGAGGATGTTTCTAATCTGATGTAGGATAAAATGGAGAGAGTCCCTCATGCCTTTCAAAAGAGTAGGAGTTTTCACCAGTCCTTTCTGCTCCTTAAATCTCATCAGTGAATAATAATAAATAACTAAAAATCAGTTGCTTAATTTTAGAGCCCTGTGTGTGGGATAGCCCTAATTCCTGCCCACAGAAACCAGGATTTCTTGGAAGCTGCCTTAAATCAGAGGCTGAAATCAGAGTTCAGGTGTGGAGTCTTTTCCTCAGGCTTTCACAAGGCAAAGCAAGCCATTTTGAGGAGGTTTTTGGTGGGTATAGGTTGGTGCTGGCATCTGGGCAAGGCAGCAAACCTCTGAATCTGTAGTCCAGGTACTCTGAGTGCACCAGGAGTGGGTTGGTGTTGCTGCATTTCCAGGGAGAATTGTAGGAGTTCGGGAACAAGCTCCAGGCAGTTCCCCCACGCTGGGGAAGAGAGGTTGTCTTTAAGGACATATGAGAAACCACCACTGGAAAATTCAGTGAATCATCAAGTGCATCTCGTGCCCCAGACGGAGCATCCGTGTCCATCCCTCAGGAGAACGTGTGGGTACAGGAGTCAGTGGATCTCTGGAGAAGGGAACTTCTCAGTGGCTTTGCTCTTTGGGGAAGGTTGTTTCTCTGTTTGTCACAGAATCCCAGGATGGTTTGGGTTGGAAAGGACCTTAAAGACCATCTAGTTCCAACCCCCTGCCATGGGCAGGGACCTTTCCGCTGGGAGGTGGAGCTTTGTCACAGCAGGAGCTTTATGGGTGGTACCTGAATCGTGCTGCTCGTGGGACAGTCACACATGATCCATTTCCACACCTTCCAGCATGGCTTTGCCAGCCTCTAGCAGGAGGCAGCAGGTCCCTGCTCCACCCCAGGGTCCCAAAGCACATTTGGAGAAACTGTTCAGCAAGAGCAGAGCCCCATTTTGGGCCCAGGGGAGCCCCGTGAGGTTCCCCCGCTGCCGGACGGGGACACACCAACCCCCCAGTGCACACTGACCCCTTCCCTGTGTGCTGTGTCCCCAGTAAAGGTGCTGTGCAGGCTGTGCAGGCCCAGAACCAGATCTGTGTCCTTGACATCGACATCCAGGGCGTGAAGAACATCAAGAAGACCGACCTGAACCCCATCTACATCTCGGTGCAGCCGCCGTCCATTGACATCTTGGTGAGCGCCCGCCTTGCTTTGCCGTTAGGCAGTTAGAGGTAATCAGCTCTTGCTCTGCAGATGGGGGGGTCTCACCCCTCCTTCATCCATCCCCGTGTTCCTAAGGGCCCTGGAATAGGTGGGGAGGACATTCCCAAGCAGGCAGTTCAGCTCCTCAGCTCTCAGGGATGAATCTTCCCGCGCTCTGGTTTTTTGAGTCCCTCCCGCGTGTTTCCCACACCTTGGCGTGTTTGCCTGTGCTGGGTTAGGGACTCCATCACAATCCTTCAGATGGGCTTCATGCTGGGGAGAGAGGGATTTTGTGCTGAGATTTGCCTCCACAGTTATAATGAAACCCATGGAGGCTGGTTTTGTGCAGCACCATAAATTCTGTAGCCCATAAATTCTGTACCCCTCTGGTCTTGCCCCATGTGAGTGATTGCAGTGGGGCTCTGCAGAAATGGAGTCACTGTCGTGGTTCAGAGAGGGGTGAGGACATGTGAGCACAACCCCTGACTCTCCCCTCTTGCTCTCAGTACATCAGGCAGTCTCTGGTTCTCGTTGAGCTTGAGGAGGAGGAAGCCAACAGCACCACGTGGCCAGAGCCCAGCAGAGAGATTTCATTTCCAGCAGTACCTGGAAAAATAAATAAATAAGAGGGAGGTAAAAAAAAAAACAAACCCTGGGACCCCGAGCTCCAGGTAGGAGATGCTGAGCCCAGTTTGGCCACTGGTTTGCACTGGGCTGTAAATGAGGGTGCAGGGTATTCTCACATGCCCATGGTCACAGACAGCCCTGGCCTGAGGGGGTGGGTGGTGGTTTCCACCTGCAACTTTCAGAACACTTATTTTTTTAATACATTTTTCACTGTGTTTAGGAAAAAAGGCTACGAGACCGAAAGACTGAGACAGAGGAGAGTTTACTGAAGCGTTTGACTGCAGCCCGAGTGGACTTGGAGCTTAGTAAGTCCTTGGAGTGGTGTGAGATGGAGAGGGGATGATGCCTTGGTGATTCAGGGGCTGGTTTTTGCAGGAATATCTGATTTGTGCTCTCCAGAGCCAACTCTGATGGAAGCACTTGATGCCTTTCCCATTGCAGCTCCTTGTGGGTGGTTGGCAGAGCAGTGGCTGAAATAATATTACCACATAACACAAGAGGTGACCCAGGGAAGAAACATCCTCCTCTAACTCTTGTCCTTGTCTCCTTCCCCAGGTAAAGAGCCTGGGCTGTTTGACCTGGTCATTATTAATGATGATCTAGAAAAAGCCTATTCTGAATTGAAGGAAGTGCTGCTGGAGGTGAGTCCTTGGAGCTTTTCCACCTCATTCCCGGGCAGGTGTCACCTCTGGGACAAGAAAGTCTGTCCTCAGGCAGCCCCAGGAATGTCACCTCATCCCACACTTGGTATGATTTGAGGCACGTGACTGAGCACAGCTCAGTGATGATGGATCTAGGGCCTAAAAGTGGGAAATGAATCCAGCACAGTGCTGGGTTAGGGAGAAAATAAAGATACATCCCTGGGTGGTGTAGAAGAGGATTCCTATTTTTGGAGCCTCCAAGTCAAACCTTGCCTTGTCCCTGAAGGTGAACTCTGGGCTCAATGCTCTGATTTGAGTCACTCCTGACCTCCAGAGCTCTGAAACCAAGAGTTTTTCCCCAAAAGTGGCAGATTCTCAGTGGTTTTCCTGCTCTCCTTGCAGGAAATCAAGAAGACCCAAGAATCCAGGAAGTCCTGAGCTGAGCTGACCCTGCTTGGACATTTCAATTTTGCACATCATTCCCGAAGCATGTCGCACGGCTTTATTCCAAAAGACATTCCCTTTAGGCTGCTCCTCCTCCCAAGTTTCCCTAGGATGTTTATATTAAAAGGAAAGAAAAGGAAACCTGGTCGTGCTCGTGTTTCTCCCAGGTTTGTACCCCCAGATCCTCTGGAAGCTGCCCAAGGGCAGAGCCCTTCTGGAAGGCTGTGGAGGAGCAATTTGGGCACCTGCATCCCTGGCACGAGGCTTGGGATGCCACTGTGGGATCTGGGGAGGGACACATTGTGCCAGCTGATGCCACTCCATAAAGGGCAGCTATTTTATCATCAATCCACTGCTTTTTTTTTTTCTTTTCCTGGGGGAAAACTCCTGTGAATTTCTCTGCTATCCCAGCAGCAGTCTTGGAATCTGCACGTTGTTCCACTTGAGTTGGGGTGCAGGTAGATTTTTGGATGTTCTTATACCTACAAGTTTTGGGGGAGAAAAGATTTCCCTCCCAAGCTGTGCAGCCTTTTGGGCTGATGTGCTTGAGGGCAGCAATAAATCCCTTTTCCTGGAGGAATCCATGGTATCCAGCCACTGTCACCCATGCTGGTCTTTGCTTTGAGACCTGGAGAGCTTTCACTTCATTTCCTGAGTTTTCTTCAGCCTTAATGTCGATGCTTTCATGGAACTCATGGTGGGATTTCTGGGGTTGGCCTGTGTAGGGCGAGGGGTTGGACTTTGATCCTTGTGGGTTCCTCCAAACTCAGGATATTCTGTGAACTTCCAAGCCCTTTGGTCCCTCCAGCAGGTCAGATCCTGAGGGTCCTTGGAGAGGTTCCTCACGGAGGGTGAAGACTGTGGAGCCAGGCTGGGAGAGCTGGGGGGGTTCACCTGGAGAAGAGATGGATCCAGGGGGAGCTGAGAGCTCCTTCCAGGGCCTAAAGGGGCTCCAGGAGAGCTGGAGAGGGACTGGGGACAAGGGATGGAGGGACAGGACAAGGGGGAATGACTTCCCAGTGCCAGAGGGATATTGGGAAGGAGTTCTTTCCTGTGAGGGTGGGGAGGCCCTGGCACAGGTTGCCCAGAGAAGCTGTGGCTGCCCCTGGATCCCTGGAAGTGTCCAAGGCCAGGTTGGACGGGGCTTGGAGCAACCTGGGCTAGTGGAAGGTGTCCCTGCTCATGGCAGGGGGTTGGAATGACATGATCCTTAAGGTCCCTTCCAACCCCAACCATTCTGGAATTCTGTCCTGTGAAATGGCCAGTCCACCAGAGCTCCCAGCCCGCCAGTGGTGACTTCCAGCTGTTTTCCCCCCAAACCAATCCCGGATCCAGCTGGCACTGAGCAGCTCATGAGCAGCTGGACTGACAGTGCCAGGCTCTCAGTTCCTCGCCCCCAAACCATGTCTTACCATGGCAGGTCTGTACCTTAACCCTCCAATTTTGGGTTTCATCCTCTTCACATCCCATCCTTCCAGTTTATCCGGCTGCTCTGAGGTACCTTTTGATCCAGGTCACTCCAAAGCTCCGTGTTCTGGACAGCAAGAAGCAGGACCCCACCCTCAGCAACCCTTTTAGCCCCTCACTTGCCTTCACAAACGTGATTTGAGGGTTGTTTTGACCATTTACCTCTCCTGGACTGTTAAATACATGTTTCCTAGATTCCCTAGAAATATTCCTTCCTCTTGGGGGTGTCCTGTTGCTTGGTTCTAACTCTGGTAAAACAAGCAGGAAAATCCCGTGTGGATTCACGGTGTGAACCTCTCTGTGTCCAGGCTTTTCCTGCGCCATCAAGCGATGGACCGGGATTATTTTTTACTCCTGAACCTTGGGATTTTGTTACAATTTGAGGGACGTGTTTGCAATGGGAAAAGGTCCCCTCTAGATGGCAGCTGTGACAGCGGGAAAGCGCCGGGATCAGGGATCGGAGTCACGGAGCAGCAGAGCCGGAGGTGCAGGACGCGGCGCTGGGCTCAGTCTGGTGAGCTCCGGCCATCCCGTGGGACCTGCGGTGCAGACACCACATGGAAATGCCCGTTCCCTGCCTGCTGATCCCTCCTGCCAGCACCTCCGGCCCAGCCTTCACCCATCCCAGCGGGAGAGGTGAGTGGTGCCCGGGAAACGGGGATGATGCTCCAGCCGTGTGGCAGCGCTTGGAAAACGGAAACAAGACAAGTCGTGCAGACCCCTCGCATTCCCCTTCCCTGTGGGAAGGGAGAGGGAAGTCTGGAATAACCCGGCTTGTTTTGGGTGACCTGCTTTGGCTGCTGTGTGTGCCGGAGCCGAGCAGGGAACGCTTGGATGGCCGGGGCTAATGGGAGGTGACGGGGTGGCCGTCGGGATGGGGATGAGCAGCGGAGGGATTGGGAGCAGGTGGTGGAGCCAGGCTGGTCACCGAGCAGGTGGCACGGCTGGGGGGCATCCCAGGGACTCATTTCGGGTGCTGGCAGTGCCCCTCTCCAGGTTGGGGACCCCTCTCTAGGAGGGGCATCAGATCCCAAAAGTGGGTGGGCAAAGGCACTTGTTGAGATGAGTTTAATTCCTGCGTCCTGAAAAAATGAGAGTTTATTTTATTACTTACGTTTGAAACCATAAATACCTTTTGGGATCCATGTTTTTGGTACTGGCTCGTTGGTGTTCCATTCCCACATCCCAAGGACCACGCTGGGCAGTTGTGGCAGCTCCCAAACTCTGGGTTCTCCACAGCTGCTCCTGGTGCTCAGTGTGGAGCTGGGATTGAGGCATCAGACTGGAAAAGCAAAGGATCAGGAGCCTCCCTGCCCAAGGGTTATTTGTGATTTAAGATTCTCCTCCTGGAGGACACTTTCTCCCACCCAGGAGATCTTCCAGGCAGGGAGGTGCTGTTCCCATCTCGGGGCACACCCAGGTGAAGGAACAGGCCCTGCTCCTGGGTTGCTTCCAGAAATGTCAGAAAAAGGGATTTTATGTAACTGTGTGTTCACTGTTCTGTCAGACTGGGATAAAACTGGACAGGCTTCAGCTCTTTTCAGCTCTGAGATGCTTTGGGAAACGTGGCAGCACCTCATCCTACATCCCTGCAGGAGGAGGATGGAGAAGGGTGCTGGGGATGGTGTGAGGAGCCACACCAGGGAAAAGCTGGGATAAAACCTGCCCTGGGAGCTCTCCCTGGCTGGGCTGGGGGTCAGTTGGAGCTGATGCCAAAGAAAGAACAACCTCCTGTAGCACTTTTGCTTCAAAGCTGTTACTTTGCAGTCGTTGCCTTGTGGGTTTTTGCTGAATCTGGGCTGACACCACTTTTGGGGCAGGAACTGATCATTTTTCCCTGATTTTTTTTTTTGTATCATTTTTCCTGCCTATCCCTCTTTGGCAATAGAAATACCTCTCCAAGGAGAGAACGTGGGTTTGGGATGCACCATGAGCCTGCTGGGAAGGATGTTGTGCAGGGATACACGAGGGCAGGCAATCCCTAAAGCCCAAACCATCCCGGGGGAAACCAGGAAAAGCTGGAGGCACACTCCAGGACAGCTTCAAGCAGCCCAAATTAGCCCAAATTAGCCCAAAGCCCCCACCCTGATGAGCCCACGGTCCAGAGACTTGTCCTTGCCGTGGTTTTTCTTGGTATCTCAGTGCTGTTGGAGGCAGCTCTGATTTCTCCCTTCCATGCCAGTGCAGAAAGGCACCGCGGGGCAGAGCCAGCCTGGGAAATAATTGGGCAGCCGGCGTGGAAAATGAGCAACGAGGGGAGAAAACGGAGCGGGAATAACCCTGATTTTCCTGCTTGTCCATCAGTGTCCAGCTCCCTCTGTGTGTGTTCCCAGCACGGAGCATCCCAGGAGTGGAAGTGTGGTGGGATGGGCTCATGTTGGTGCTCAGGGATGGTGTGTCAGGCTGTGCCTGCAGTGATCCGAGTGCTGTCCTAGGATTTCCTGGGAGAAAAAAACTTCCTGGAGAGGGTGTTCAGCTCTCAGTGGGGTCGGTGCTGCCTGGCCCCAAGTCCAAGGGGCTCCAAGGGTGCAAATTCCCACTTCTTTAGGCAAAAAACGTTCTTTTCTGCTCTATCCACTCTGATGGAAACCTCTCCTAGGGAATCCTCTGGTGCCTGTGTGGCCTCAAACAGGAGCTGAGAGGTTTAATCCAGGGAATTTGGGGTGCCATCCCTCTCCCTGGGGTTGCACCTGCTGGTGCTTCCTGATCAGTCACAGTGCAAAATCCTCTGGCATCATCCCAGAGCGGATGAGGAGCGATGGAACCCGTGGGAGCAGAGGGAGGTGGGCTTGGAATGGCTTTCCCAAGATGAGGAATCCAGCCTCCACAATCCAATGGTGGATTGTGGGCTTTTTTTTTTTTAAGGGGCCTTTTTTTTTTAAGGGTGGTGTGACCCGTGCCAGAGCTCCAGGAGCCTTTGGATGATCCTCTGGGATGTGGGGTGTGACTCCCGGGGATGGGCCTGTGCAGGGCTGAGGGTTGGACTCCGTGATCCTTGTGGGTTCTTCCCACTCAGCACAGTCTGTGCCATGCCAGGTGTCCTGATGCCCTCTGTGCTTTCCCCCAGGACAGGGAGGTGACATCCACGTGCCAGCTGCTGCCACCTCGCCCTGAGACACCGCCAGCACTGACAACAGGTGGGTCCCACAATCCCACACAGCCCATCACCCTCCTGGGGGATCCCCATGCCAGCACCCCTCATCCAGGAGCTCCTCCAGGGCTTTTCCCTGATGGCCTTGCTGCTGGGAAGGACGTTGTGTGGAAGGTTGTGTGGAAGGATGGAGTTTCCTCTCCAGCACAGGGCGCTGGGGAGAACCCCGATGCCCTGGATGCTCCAGGGTGCTTGTAGGGTGCTCCATGAGGATCAGAGCCGCCCTGGCAGCCGGACCAGGCCGTGCCAGCCTCGTATTTGGGTCAGCCACATCGACTGGACGTGCAACTGTGTCATCCCTGGAGAGCGCAGGACGCCGATCCATAATCCCGGCCGGCTCCGGGGGGGGTGACACGCACCCGGCACCCACGCCCTGCTCCAGGTTTATCCACTCCCAGCCCCCAAAACTGGGGAATCCAGCTCAGCCTCAGCTTTTCCCAACAACAGCAGCTCGTCCCAGACGTGACTCCAGCCCTGCAAACACCGGGAGCCATCTGGAATTCCGACTGTACCAGTTGCCACCGCAGGACAACTGGAACAACCGGATGCTTGTGAAATCAGGGATGCATCCCCCCCCTCCTGGTGCCTGACTTCTCTCTGTCTGGGCACAGAAAGAGGGAGCAACAGGATGTTTTCCCGGATTTTACTCTCCCCATCTCTGGAGACATGGGGAGGGGATATAAAGAAGGGAGGCAGGAAAGGCAAAATTCCAGTATCCAGGTGGAGCTTGGAAAATATATATATATATTAATTTCCACATAGAGGGGGTTACTTCAGTGATTCTTTTTAATGAGTAAGACCCCTGGAGCCAAAGGGCACAGGGAAGGGTGGGGTGACTGTCCCCCCACAGGGCCCACGTCCTCAGCCCAGCACTAATTTTGCAGATATTCCCTGAAGGGTCAGGGGCTGCTGCTCCTGTTTGCATCAGGGAAGTCTTGATGGAATACAAAGTGCCTGTGTGGTGGAAATCCAGCCCTAGGGATGTCCCTGGCTCCCCAGTGCGAAGCCAGCAGGGAGGTGATGGGGGAAAAACTCCTCAAAAAGTTTTCCCAGTCCCCCCAGTTACACCAGCAATGTGCTGATGTGGATGTACCGGGTACAGGATGAGGAAAAGAGGGTGGCTTATCATTTTTCCTGGTTGGAAGTGCAGGATACTCGAGCTGCATCCCTTGTTCTGAACACAGTGGTGGTCCTTGATGCCTCCTGGAGAGAGAAAACAACCCCCCAGCTCAGGTGCAGAGGGGGAACTGGTGGGATCCCAAACCAGTGGGATGATGTCCCTGCCTGGAGCACATCCATGGGGTGGGAGTGCCTGTCAGACAGTTCCCCTGAGGAGGAGGGTGATCTCACCTGGTCCATCGATTCCATATCCCATTGGAATTATCGCAGTGGCTTGACCTGCAGACCCAGAGAGCCAGAACTTCCACAGCCATCCCAGCCTCAGACCTGGGAACATCCCTTCTGCTCCCTCCTCCCAGTGCTCCCTGCACCTCTGCCCACATTCCCAGGAGCAGCCTGGCTCCATCACAGCAGCATTCCCACATTTAATCTGCCTTTATAGACATAATTTTTATGTAATACTCCGTGTTTTATGCCCTCCCAAGTACAGGTGCTGCTGCTCCTTGGGGCCATCCCCCTCCTGTGGTGGCACCTCTGGGCTCATTGCTGGGTTTATGGCTGAAATCCAACCTCATCCCCCTTGGCCTGTGGGGAAAAAAATGTCACCAGCCTTCTTGCAGTAGCTCCTGTTGTTTCCAAAGACAGGCAGGGTCTTCACTTGTGCCTTCCCATCTCCTTGGCTGCTGCAGATGGGCCCTGGGGGCCACTGAGAACATTTTGGTTTTCTTTTCTTGCCACCTTCCCATTTAATAACTTATCAAAAAGGTCTCCCTGCTCATCACCAGCCTGACCAGACCCAGCTCACCTGCCCTCCAGCCCGGAGAAGCTGTGGCTGCCCCATCCCTGGAAGTGTCCAAGGCCAGGTTGGAGGGGGCTTGGAGCAACCTGGGCTAGTGGGAGGTGTCCCTGCCCATGGCAGGGGGTTGGAATGAGATGGTCTTTAAGTGCCTTGCAACCCAAACCATTCCATGATTCTGTGACCTCAGTGGACACCTCCAGACCCTCTCCAGCTCCTCCGTGTGCTCCTCCCATGGATGCAGCTCCAAAGTCCCTGGAAGGATCCCAACAAGATACCACTGGGAGCTGTTAACACCCCTCCTCAACCCCATCCTCCCCCCACCTCTGCACCCCTGATGGGTTTGATCCAAGATCCCATTTCCTTCCTCTGTTGGAGGAACCTCACCCCGGGCAGCAGCGCTGGCAAGGGAAAACCGGGATCCCTCCTGCCCTGGGAGCAAAATAAAAGGAAAACAAACCTCCTGCTCCTCCCCAGCGACAGGAGGAAGCCTTTTAGGAGCTCTCAGAGGAGCAGAAGCTTCACCCCGTGCCATCCCACATAGGAGCTGCAGCTCCAGGGGGGACAATGGTGCCATTGAGCAGGACACTGAAGCGCTGCCGTATTGTGCCTGGCAGAGAGATTCCCGGGAATAATCGCCTCCTCCTTGCCTTTGTTGCAGGGCTGTGCTGGTCCTGCTGCAGGGCTTTCTCCCCACGGAGGTCTCTGGTTATGTGGTGAAGCCCCTCGGCCCAGAGGCCCCTTTTTTCCTGGCTGGGAAAGGTATGGCTGGAATTGTCATTCCCAAGCGGGGTGGGACCCTGGGGGTGGCACTGGGAGGGAGAAATTGGGGATTTGGGAGCAAAAGGATGCTCTGCTCCTCATCCTGGGGGGGCCTTGTCACTCCTTCGTTGATCCTTATAATATATTGTATTTATTATATTGTGTATATATTATATTGTCTATTATATTGTCTATCTGTTATATTGTGTATCTATTGTGTATCTATTATACTGTGTATATATTATATTGTATATATATTATATTGCATATACATTACATTGAATATACATTATATTCAATATACATTATATTCAATATATATTATATTGCATATATATTTTTAGATATCATTTTTTTAGATATCATATTTTTTAGAGACCCTGTTTTTTAGATATCCCATAAAAAGTCAACTTTGAGAGCCATGAAAATGATCTTATTTCTTTTTATACAGAACCTTTTGCATTAAATACGAGCTTAAGCCACAGAAACCCGGCTCTTCTTAGGGGTCTGGACAAACCCTGAAAATTCAGAGCCAGGGTTTTGCCTGGGACTGTTTTAAACAAGGCTGAATGAGACTTTGCTCTGGGTCTGATACAAAGCAGGGCTGAGATTTTTTTTAGGAGCATATTTAAGGTTGTTCTCGAGCTGGGCACCTCCAAAAAGCATCTCCCTCCTTTCCTTACCCCAAAATCTGCTTGAAATCCTGGGATTTGGGCTGAGCTTTGGGCTTGTGAGCGTGTCAAGGGCTGCAGCAGCTGCAGGAGCAAGTGCTGTGGTGATGTCTCCCTTCTCCCTCCTCCTCCTCTATCCCTGAAGCATCCTATGAGCTGATTTCCCCTTGAAAATTCCTCCTGGGAACACATCCCCCCCTGCACCATCAGCCAGGTTGTTTCCCAGCTTCTTCCTTGCCCAAAGCAGCTGGAGAGCAGAAACCCACTTGAAAAAAATGAAATAAGAGCCTGAAAACTTGGCTTCCCCATCCCCGGAGAAGAGGACATCTCTCAAAAATCCTTTTAAACCAGGAAAAAACAACTTATTTTGAGCAGTTTCACATGGTGGGAGCCACTTAAGACACGCTGAAGGGTCATGTAGGATTAGGAGGTCGGGGAACCACGAGATTTTTGGAGGTTTAGAGTCTTCTTCACGCTGGATTTGCCAAGAGTTAGGATTTTCTTAAAGTGCAGTGAGTAAAACTCCTCTGGTTTGGACCCCTGGAAGCCAAATCTCGCCTCCCAACCCGGGGCCTTTAAGGAAAACATCAATTTTTGTGAGATCAGCCATAAAATCATCTGAGTTGGCAACGGGAAGGAACAGCCAGTGATGTGCCAGAGGGTTGTTGCCTCTGGATGGGGGAAGTTATTTAATCCCTGGGTTCGAGTGAGGGGCAACATCCCCTCCCCCCTGCAACCAGAGAGCTGCACAGGGGGGAAAAAAATCCCTCTGGCAGGGAGCAGGAGGGGCTGGGAGAAGAGGGAAATGTCCCCTCTGTCCCCTGCCAGCTGTTTTCCCTTCCAGCTGTTACCCACAGAGCCCAGCAGTGCTTCCAGCTGTCCCCCCTTCCCTGCAAAACAGGGCTGGGAAGGGAGAAGAGGGATGAAGAGGAGCTGGGATGGTGCTGGCAAGGAGCCTCTTGTTAAATGCCAGTTAAATATTTTTAGTATTTAACTGAAAATATTTAACTGTAAAGTAAAACCAAAAAGTTTTGGCTCTGCTTCGGGTGTGAAAATTGGGGGGGGGAAACAGGTTTTTTGGTGGTGCTGGGGTCTGTCCCTGCAGCTGTGAGGACAGGGGGGGTTTGCAGCCGATTTTCTGCTCGGCTTCAGTGCTGTTGGAACAGAAAGGCAAAGAAATTCCAAACAAGAAAGAAGGAAGCATTCCTTATCCTGCCGCAGCACCTCCGCTTCCCTGCTCCCAGGAGCTCTTCCTGCTATTTTTAGCCCTAAACCTTTGGACTATTTGAATTATTCGATTTTTTTTTTTTTTTTTTTTTTACTTTTCCATAAGCACTGGCTCTGGAAGTATTCACCACATTCCCTTTTCTTTTTCTTTTTTTTTTTTTTTAAATGGGATTTTTTTTTTTTTTTGAAGGAAATTCGAGAAATAAAAGGAAATTAAGGAATCCTTGGCGTCCGGGGGTTTGCAGTGTCAGATCCAGAGGAGCTTTCCCGGCTCGGGAAGCCTCCCCCAGTGGAGGTCTCCACGTCACCATCTCCAGGCTGGATCAGCGGGAAGAGCCCGAAGGGTTCGAAGGGGTGTGGGAGGGAGGAGAAGCGTCGGGAGTTCTGCCCGCGGCACCGGGCAGGGACAGGGATCCACAGCCAGCCAGGATGGGACGTTTTTGGGAAGGACTGAGCCCGGAGATTCTCTGTATGTTACTTTTCAGTTTGTTTTATTTCGTTCCCCCCCCTCCCCTTCCCCGCTTTATTTCGCTGATGAGTTTTTTTAGCTTGGCTGATTCCCAGCGCTCCACAGATCCCCTCCCTCTGCTTCAACCCCGCTCTGCTCCCACCCTGCTCCTCATTTTCTGCCCTTTTCCCGTCGTTTTGTGTGGGAAATGTGCTCGTTTTGACTTGACGTTCGTGTCCTGCCTTTCCTGCCGGCGGTGAGAGCCTCAACATCCCTATTTGGCAGCAGTTTGTGCTCTTGGTGGGTGTAAACCATCCCCCGGCACCCAGGGCACTGCAAATCCAGCTCCTGGAGGTTTGGGATTAAGCTGCTGGTGGTTTAGCTTTTTCCTTGTGGAAAAAGTAAGGAATTCTTGGCTGGGAGGGTGGGGAGGCCCTGGCACAGGTTGCCCAGAGAAGCTGTGGCTGCCCCTGGATCCCTGGAAGTGTCCAAGGCCAGGCTGGTGGAAGGTGTCCCTGCCCATGGCAGGGGGTTGGAATGAGATGATCCTAATGGTCTTTTCCAACCCAAACCATTCTGGGATCCTGTGAAACCCCTCTGTGCTCTGGGACCTCCTGGCCTCTCCCTGCCCCAAACCTCCTTCCCCTCTCAGACCACCAGAGGTGGGGAGAGGAAGATACTCCAGGGTCTGGTTTTCCTGCTGGTCCTGAGTTACACTTGTGAGGTTTCTGCAAGTTTTTGGGTCTGCATCCTGCTTCCTTTGGGATCAGCAGCTTAGATCCCTTTGCTCCTGCATCACAAGGTCTTTAAGGAGGACTCTGGACACAGGAGCTCATCCCAGCAGAAGATGTGGATTTGCAGCTGCTGCCTCTAACCCACGGACAACAGGTCCACTGATCTTCTCTGTGAGGTGCTTTTGGATTGTTTTTAAAACAGATTTTCCACGCTTTTCATCCCCACATCCAAAAACACCTCACAAAGGATGTGCTCCCTCCTGTCAGCCGGGGAAACCGAGGCACGGGGAGCATCACCACCAGTGGGAACATCACCACCAGTGGGAGCTGCACCTGCTCCTTGGTGGCCTCCTCTTCTTGGCCAACCAGCCCTTCCTTGAGGGAAAACTCTCCTCTTGGCTATGGAACACCCAGGATGTTCTTCTGGAGTGGGATCTCCAACTTGCATCCCCCATCCACACCTCAAAGCCCTGAGAAGAGCTTCATGGGGAGATGCTGCTGCATTTTTGTCACCTTTATTAGTCCCATTCTTTTTAAATCCCTGAGATCTTCCTTGGGGTTAATGGGTAACCCTCAGCTACATCCCTTCTACCTCCAGACCTCTGCAAACTTGGGTGCAACCAGCATTTGTCCAAAGGGTTTTCAGGAAAGAGGGGCTGGAAAGAGCTCCTGAGCCCTCCTTGGTCATGCCTGAGCAGGCATTTCTCTCTCCTCTGCTGGAAACTCCATCTCCCATCCCAAAATGCCCTTTCCATCCATACCAAGCACAGGAACTTGGCTTAATTAATTGATTTGAGCTGTGCTTAATGGGTGAGTGTTGTGTCCTGTCCTGGTGGGAGGCTGAGTAAACAACCCCATATCCCAACCTGAGGGACACAAGGAGTCTTAGGAGGCTACAGACATCATCTTCTTTTCCCCCAAATTACCTTGGAATGCCACAGGAGGGCAATCTGTCCTGTGTCCAAAGCCTCCTTAGGAAGCTGGAGGAAGGAAATCCATCCTAACCCAGCTCCAGTGAGTCACTGGCGGGTGGGAAGGGGAGAAAGGGACATGAGGCTGATGGGGAATCTGAGCCTTGTGCTCCTCCTGCAAGCTCTGAGAGCTATTTCTGAGACAATCCTTGGGTCTTGTCCAAGACCAAAATACCAGGAGACTTTTTTTATCAGTGTGTGTAAGAAGGAAACCCCTCCTTGCCCAGCAATCCACTGTGGAGGTGGAGTGGTATTCCTGCAGGTCCCAGCGCTGCCCAGGACTCTCCTCTCCTGTAATTCAGGGTTTCTTTGGAATTCTTCCACCCAGTGTTCATCCAACCAGCCCAGGGGTCATTTTTAAGGCTGCACAGCTCCCTTTGACCTGATTTGTTTCTTGGAAGTCGTGGTGAGCAACCCTGTAAATCCACGTGGTTCCTGCTCCTCGGTGCCAGGAAAAGGGAAAATAAGGGAGCTTGTGTGGGATTTCTGCACATCATCGCTGCAACCTGGGGCTGCAGGAACAGAAGACGGGGAAAATGGAAGGAAAATCAGGAGCCCCATCCTATAAATGAATATAAATTGCTATTCCACCTCTAACTTTGCTGGAGCAGTTTGTTTCTCTCCCTGCCTCGGCCTTTCTTTTTTGGTGCTGTGGGTTGTCCCCTCATTGCTCTGGCTGCACCCTCAGGAGGTGGGGATCCCCCATCCCAGCCTCAGGTGTGCCCTGAGCTGTCCCTAAGGAGTGAGGTGACTTCACAAGGATGAGCCAAGCCCTTGAGCAGGTCAGCAGAGCTCCTCCAAGAGCTGCACGCCCTCCTCCGTGTTCTGACTTTTCCATCCTCCTGGGGAGGGCGGCAGCTTTTCCCAGTGGATGTGGAGATGTGGGAGATGCTGAGCAAGGTGGGGATCTCAGGGCTGAGATCCCTTCAGCAGAGGCTGAAGGCACCTCAGGTCAGGGAGCAAGGCCAGCTCTGATGTTGGATGGAGCTGCCTGGAGTCCTGTCCAGCCGTGTTGTCTCCAAGGGGAAGATCCCACCAGCTCCCTGTGCCACTGTTTGTCTGGGAGACTTATTTCATATCCATTTGAATTCTTTCCTGGCTGCATCTTGTCCTTTCCTGGTGTGTTTTTGAGCTGTCTGCTGAGAACCCCCAACACACCCCCCGAGGGGGACTGGCCCCAAGCTCGGTCCCATCACCCCAATCATTAATGACACTCAACAGCCTCAGCCCTGGGAGATGCCACCACCAGCTGGGAGCAGTGGGGGTGACAGGGTGGCACCTCTGCAGGGGCCAGGGTGGTCCCAAGAGCCTCTTTTCTGGGTGGATGGACACAGATCACCCCCGTTTCCTCAGAGATAAGGTCCATTTCGACAGAGCAAGGATGGAGGGATCTTGGCATCTCCCAGAGGTGTTATTTCTGGCCCTTTTTAATTCCCTCCTGAACACGAGCTGGGCCTGGAGCTGAACCAGTGTCTGCCTTGTGTGAGGGGCCTTTCAAGCACAGGGTGGAGGCCAGGGAGGCAACGAGCCACTGATGGCACATGCGAGCCCACCAGTGGGGTGTACGTGGACAAAACCATGGGAAAACAGCCCAGAAATGTGGTTTATCCCCCACTGTGGCCAAACCACCTGGGGTGAGGCATCACTTCCAGCTCCAGCCCAGCCTTGAGCAACTTTGGGTGCTTAAATCCCTCCTCTGGATCAACACAGAGTTAATCCAACCCACGACCCCAAACAACGGGTTCCAGCCCCAGAGAACACCCTGCCGTGCATCCGGAAGCCTCTGCTTTGGAAACCTGAAGCCGGTTCAAAGATCATCCCGAGCCAAATTCCTCCAGGCGCGTTTTTATCGTCCCTTTTCTTTTTTTTTTCCTGCCGGGGACAATGGGTTCGCTCAGTGCTCTGCCCAGCCCTTTCCTCCGCGCTCCCAGACAGAAACAGTTAACCAGGTTCGCTGAGGAATGAATGTCCTGGTTTCCTTTCCAGGGCAGGCAGCTCCCCCTGCCTCCCCCCTGCCCCGGGGAGGAGCCGCTCTCCAGTGACATGATGCAAGAGCAGGCGATGTCTCCCCGGCTCTGGCTGTGTTTTCGCTGACCCCGTGGCCTGTGCGAGCACTGCCAGGTCGCCCCGGGGCCTTTGTGCGGCACGAGAGCAGCCCTTTTGCTCTCCTCTGGTGATGGGTGGGACGCGGGAGCACCTCGTGGCTCCCGGGGGGGGGGATGCTGAGCCAGCCCCGGCTCTGGAGAGTTCCGAGTCAGAACAGATCAAGGCTGATAGAAAGGATGAGACGCTGGAGAAGAGGAGGGGAGGAGGAGAGGGGGGGAAAGATGATGCCACGGGCATCGCAAAGCAACCCCTCCTGTGGAAACAGCCTCTTTTGGAGAGCCGTGGCTTCTCCCGGGGCTTGTGGTTGGATCTCCCAGGAAAGGGGAGAGCGCCAGGGCCGGGGCCCTGTGCTGACCTCAGCCCCCAGGGGCTGTGTGAGGGACACTCCATGCTGGGTTTGGTAGGTGTTTAGGGGTCACCCCAGATGTCACAACCCATTAGCTGTGCCGGGGCTCCGGGGAGAGCCGCTGGATGATGCCGTGTGATGATGCTCCAGCTGCCGGAGCAGCCGGCCGGGAGGAGCCGCTCCTGCCGCCGCTCCTCCAAGGGCACTGCAGGGAGCCTGCCTGGCAGTGGGGCTGCGTTGCATGCTTGGTTTGGCTTGGCTTGGTGGGAGGTGGTGGCTCTGGGGCTGCAGAATTCCCAGACAAAGCGTTTTCCGTGCGGCGGGGCCGGAGGGAGACGGGTGAGATCAGCCGCGGCTGCTTGGATGGGGCCGGAGGTGTGCGGAGCGTGGATGTGGCACGGAGCGAGGAACGCTGGGCTGGTGGAGAGTGAGGCATCCCACGGCTCTGTCTGGGGCGTGGAGACCCGCCCGGCATCCCGGTGGGAGCGGAGAGGTGAGGAGCTCCGGCTGGAGAGCAAAGCTCTCCCGACACCCCCGGGGTGGGGAGAGGGACCGTGTGTCACCGCGATTTTGGGAGAGCAGGGGCACTGCTGTGCCCTCTGCTTTGGCCCCAGCCTGGGAGATGGCTCGGGCTGGTTTTTAGGGGGCGGGACCCGTGGCAAAATGACCAGAGCTGGGGCTGGTCCCTGCCTGGGGGCTGCTCCAGCCCTCCCTCTCCTCGGCCCTCGGGGCTGCTGTGAGGTTTGGCCAAGGCTGTGCCTGCACATCAGGGACAACTCCAGTGCCAAACGTAGGGTTTGACCTCCTGTGTCAGCCCTGAGCTGTGGGGTCAGTGGGGCGCTCCCAGTTTTGTGGGATAACCTTAACTCCTGGCTGTGACAGCAGAGAGGGAATGCCGTGGAAAACAGGAGGAGAGGGATTTAGCCAAGGCAGAAGGGCAGCTTTCTCCAAGAAATTCCGTGTCTGCAGGTTTCATGTGCCAGCCAGGACACGTGTGGGGGTGGAGCTCGTTTATTTAATCTTCCAGGAGCGGAGCTCTCCCGGAGATCCCGAGGTGGGAGGGTGAGGAGGAAACTCTGCTCCGGGCAGCTCCCTTCTTGCAAGCTTTAGTCCCTGTCTCCCGGATCTCGTGGCTGCAGAGCCTCCTGGCACTTTTTGAGCCGTTCCAGAGGATTTTAATAGCAAGTAGTGAGGGTGAGGTCAGATTTATAGGGAGTGCTTTTTATGGTGTTTGTGTTGGCAGGGTGTAGTTAATGCACGGTTTGAAATATTCACTGAAACCTTTTATCACCAGAGCTTAAAAACAACAGAGCAGTGATGAAAGTCCCGTGCTAATTAAGGAGAAGGGTTGATTTAGGGCTAGAGCTGCTGCAAAATGCCTGGCTTTGGGAGGTTACTGCAGGCTGAAGTCCCCCGTGGGGAAGGAGAGATGATTTCATCCCTCAGCATGGTGGGATCCATCCAGGTTTAGGGATCCATCGTGCCAGTGAAGGTCACATCTGGCACTGAGAGGGACAGACCGTGGTGCCTGGGGCTCCTGTCCGTGCTCACAGCTGGGCAGAGCGAGAGGATCAGCAGCTGCAGGAGGCAGTCGCTTAAATGTGCTTCTTTAATTACCCAAACCAGCTCACCCCCACAGATACGGGGCAAAGCTGGTGTTAAAAACACACCCCATCACTCCTCTCCCTGTGTCTTTGTGGGATCTCAGTGACACAGCCCAAGTTTTGGGAAAATCAGGGGCTTGGTGAGACCTGTGGGGTTTGGAGTGATTGAACCTCACGAGCATCTCACAAAAAAACACCCTCCTGCTGCTCTTTTTCCACTGAAGGGCAGGATTACCCCTCTCCCAAGGTGTGAGAGTGTGAAACTTCCTCATGTGCCAGCAGTGGGTTATCTTAGAGCATAAGGAAGGTCTTTATCCATAAGACACCTACTTTCCAATCAGCTCCTGATCCCTCTGGTTGTGTCCACCTTCCCTCCTCCAGCATCACAGGAGAGGAGGAGAAGCAGGTGATTGAGCAGCACCTTGGTGTGGGGTGGGTGTTTTTAAGGATAGTTAAAGATGTGAACTAGCAGGAAAGAGTTGCAGGGGGATGACACATCTTGGACAGGGCGTGGTTCTGCTCTCCTGGTTCCTGAGAGCCCGTGGAGAGGTTTAGAGGGGAGAGAAGAGCTGGAAACTGAGCTGAGTCCCAGACCAGCCCTTGGAGGCCAGGCAGATCACAGAATATGGAATCCTAACGTCACAGAATGGTTTTGGTTGGAAGGGACCTTGAAAATTAGCCTGTTCCAATTCCCTGCCATGGGCAGGGACACCTCCCACCATCCCAGGTTGCTCCAAGACCTGTCCAACCTAGCCTTGGACACTTCCAGGGATCCAGGGGCAGCCACAGCTTCTCTGGGCAACCTGTGCCAGGGCCTCCCCACCCTCACAGGGAAGATGCTGACCTTGGTTCCAGGGAGGGTTGAACACCCCAGTTTAGGTATCTAAATCCCACCCAAATGCCTTAAAACCAGTCTTGGAGGATGCCAGGAAAGATCTTTTCACTTTGAGGAGACCATGGCACATGGTCCTTCCTCCACCCCACCTCACAGTTGCTCCATACCCCTGCAACCCTTTTCCTAGAAACATCTACTGGGACTCCCCTTCCAGGCAAAAGAGCATTTTATTCCAGGCCAGTTGGTTAGGAAAGATCCTGATTTGCTTTAGGCATCCTGGTAGCTGTATCCCAGTAGATATATCCTACTAGGTGTATCCTAATAGGAAGGAAGGGAGAGAAAGCCACAGGATTAGGACACATCTCTGAGCCTCCAATCTCCATGCATGAGCTGGAAAATCGAGGGAATTTGGTTCCAAGTGGTTTAGTGGAGCAGGGAGCCTTCTATTTTAGGAGATTTCTGATATATCTCAGCCTGCAGTGCACCACACAGATTTAAAAAAGAATAAAAAAAAAAGACACAAAACCAACACCCACACACACACACACACACTTCTGCTACTGGCAGTGAAATTTTGGCTGACACACGTGAATCCCCATTAACCCGTGGCCCCTGTCAACGTGCTGGTACAGCAGGAGAGCCCATCCTGCTGTTATTCCTTGTCGTGGGAAGCTTCCAACAAACCAGCCAACACAAATATTTGGAGGAAAGGCAGGGGCTGCCTGGAGGGAGCCGTGGTGGGCAGGAGCAGCTCCTGCCACCAGGCAGGAGGTGACATCATCCGGATTCCTTCGCCGAGGAATGCGGGATTTGGTCTTCCCTGCCCATAATTGCTCTTCAAAAACAGACCTGCCCAGGGAAGCAGCTTTCACCCAGCCCCTTCCAGTGCACGTCCCCAGTTCCCCTTCTCTTGCCTAGATCAATGGAGGTGTTTCAGGAAAGAGGATAAAATCGGTCGTTCCCCAGATCGCGGGTGAAAGCGCCTGAAATTCCAGAAGTCGGGAGCTGGGCAGAAATCTGGGCAGGCACTGGAGCTTTTGGGGGGAGTGAGGATTTCTGAGGGCAGGTGATGGGCTGTGTGTGTGGAATTCTGAGCTGCATGTGACAGAATGATGGGTGACCCCCAAGGTGACCCCCTTTCTTGGTCCTATCAAGCCCAGTGCCCACGTCAGGTGTTTTTGGATCCAGGGCTTCAGTGATGAGTGAAGTGAGTTGGACTTGATGCTCCTTGCAGATCCCTTCCAATCTGAGATACTCTCTGATTCTGTGGCTGGAGCAGATGTGCTGATGTGCAGAGCACCCTGGACAACCAGCCAACAAACACCTTGCTCAGTCCAGGGCAGGGGTTGTCCCCCCGTGCTGGGCACTGCTGAGGCCACACCTGGAATTCTGTGTCCTGTTTTGGGCCCCTCATGACAAGAAGGTCACTGAGAGGCTGGAGCGTGTCCAGGGAAGGGAATGGAGCTGGGAAGGGGCTGGAGCAGCAGGAGCAGCTGAGAGAGCTGGGGGAGCTCAGCCTGGAGAAAAGGAGGCTCAGGGGGGACCTTCTCACTCTCCACAACTTCTTGAAAGGAGGTGAGAGCAGCCAGGGGGTTGTCGGGCTCTGCTCCCAGATAACAAGTGAAAGGATAAGAGGAAATCACCTCAATTTGCACCAAGGGAGGTTTAGTTTGGATATCAGGGAAAATTTCTTCATTGAAAGGATGGTCAGGCACTGCAACAGGCTGCAGTTGTGGAGTCACCATCCCTGGAAGTGTCCAAAAAGGGTGTGGATGTGGCACTTGGGGATGTGGTTTAGTGGTGAACAGGGCAATGCTGGGGTAATGGTTGGGCTTGATGATCTCAGAGGTCTTTTCCAACCTTAATGATCCTACGATTCCATGATTAGTCTGGCAGAGCTAATTCTCCAGCAAAGCCAAAATTCCCTCTTGGCTTCTCCCCGGGGTCGAGTTTCCCCACGTCCCGTCTCCAGCCCCTCGAGCTCACAAACCCTCCGCCCCCGACTCTGCACTGGCTCCAACCTCAGCAAACACCTCTGGAAATTCACGTCATCAGCACTTCCAGGGGCATCAGGGACAGCAGAGGGGTCAGTTCCTGTGGGATGGAGCCTGTTCCCCTCATTTCAATAGGTGGAACTAGGTGTAGTTCAGCCACCCCCCATTACGAGTCCAACAGGGTGATTTAGGGGTTGGAAAGGCCTGGAGTATTTTGCTCTCAGTGCCTGACAGAGGATGGCTGGCAGGAAATGAAACCACTGTGCTCCGAGGCAGGGGTGGCTTTGCTTCTCTAATTTTCCACCAGGTTTTGGAAATTCTTGGCAATTAAATAAAGAGCAGAAAAGAAGGGCTCTGGCCAAAGGAGAAATCCCACTTGGTCAGCTGGATTTTTGAAATGGGTGGAGTGAGGACTTTTTGAATGGACAGCAGGACGAGGGCTGGCCAGGGTCTGGATCTGCATCCTGAGGGTGGTGGGATGTGGCACTAGGGGTGCCAGGAGGAGCCCTGCTTCTTTTTGGGGCCAACCATAGGGGTGGACACAACGTGGAGCCTGGGATCGTGGCAGGGAGATGCCCTGATGGTTCATCAGGGCAGAGGAGGCACATCTAAGGAGGCAACAATGCAGCTGGCTGGGGTCAAGTCCCACATGGGACAGGGTGGCAGTGCCATGGGAGAGACCCTCATGGCATGTCCTGGGCCTGGTTTGGATATTATCTCCCAGCAGGCAAGTCCCTTCCTTCACCATGTCTTGTCCACCCTCCATCACAGGGCTGCTCCATCACCACCCTGCTGCTGATCAGGGCTCATGGTTTGCAGGACTCTTACTGCTCCAGAGAAGGCAAAAACACATCTTCCTTGTGCTCTTGCCTTTGGAAGAGGTGGGAATAGGGGTCTCCTGCTCATTTCTGCCTGGAGACACCCTGGAAACAGCAGAGTTGGCTGAGCAGCACCAACACGAGCTCCAGAGGAGCTGCAGCGCTGCAGAACATAATTTGGGGGTTTGGTTCATGTTCCTTAACTTGTTGCTTCTTCACATTTCTCAGAAGCACAGATGGTGGTGTGGTTTCTTAATTATTTGTGTCTGGAGGGTAAAGGCAGGATGACTTGGAGAGGAAGGGAGGGAAAGAACCAGAGATGGAAAGAGTGAACTTTCGAGAAGAGCCTCCCACCACTTCATCTTCCTTCCTCAGCTTCTGGTAACGGCTGAGCTCAGTCAGGGTCACTAATTGCAGCTTTTCACCCCAGAAAATTCTCCAGGGGTTTCCTGGAATACCAGCATGTGGTGGGCTGGGTGTCCAGCCAGTGACCACCACAGCAGAGAGGAGGGACCTCAGCTGAGCAGCAGCAACCTTAGATGTGTCCCAAAAAGCTGGCTGAGGCCAGAGCCCCTGACTTGGCATTTCTGAGGGTGAATTTACCACAAAGTGAAGGAGAATCAGGGGTTTTTTCTTAAATACCCTCTATCCACAGGATTTTCCATGTCTTTTTTAGCTTAGCAGAGGAAGCTGAACCAGCTCTGGGCTGACAGACAGCGTGGAAGAAATGTGAGCGAGAGACTGGGAGCCTGGGGAGGGCCTTTCTGCAAATCATGGGGGGATTTTAGTATTACTGTGAATTAAACCATGGCTGTAACATCCTCTGTGTCCCATCCCCAGCCTCACAGTGGAGCTTCAGGCATCCCTGCTTGGAAAACATCCAAAAACACAAGGCCTGGTGGTGCCAGGGCAGGTACCCCTGGCAGCAGGAGCCCCTCCAAATCCCCAGGGTGGTGGAGGGTTTGGTGTGAGCAGGGCAGGACTCACCTGAGCTGCTCATTTCTCTGGGAAAACCTGCACCTGGCACTCTCCCCTGGGAAGATCCCTGCCTTCAGGACCAACCACCTGTATGAGCAAAGAGAGAGGAACCTCCCCTCGCTGCCCTCCTGTCTCGGGGTGTGGATCAGCCCCAAGCTCTGCTGGCTCAGTCCCACAGCTGTGTCACAGGCATGGAAGGGCTGTCCACCTCCTCCTCCCACATCCTCCTTCCTTCCCCTTCCGCCTCAGCGAGCTCATTCATGACCAAACCTGGGCGGGAAGGACGCGGGGAGCGGGATCGGCGCTGGCCGAGGGAGGTTGTGGGCCCAGAGGGACTCAGTCCTTGTTTTCACAGCTGGATTCCGTATTATCCTTTCTTCTCTCCAGCTTTTTATGGCTGCTCGTTCCCTGGAGCAGCCTGTTGGGAAGCAGACTGTGTGCTCATGTGGGGGCACAACCTGCTGCTGCTTCAGGAGGGGCAGCGAGCGGGGCCGTTCACCTCAGGGCTGGGGACCTTTTTTGGTCAGGATGAGGGGCAATGGCCATAAACTAAACCACAAGAGGTTCCACCTCAACGTGAGGGAGAACTTCTTTACATTGAGGGTGGCAGAGCCCTGGAACAGCTGCCCAGGGAGAGCGTGGAGTCTCCCTCTCTGGAGACATCCCAAACCCACCTGGGCTCGTTCCCGTTTCATCTGCTCCAGGTGACCCTGCTTTGGGAGGAGGTTGGATGGGATGATCTCCAGAGGTCCCTTCCAACCCTAAGGAATCTGTGATTCTGACTCTGTGACCTGCACAGACTCATTAAGGATTCAGGCTCTAAGGGATCGTGCATTCCTGCAGTGGGGCCACACGATGGATCCTGTCTGGGGAGGGGGAAATCCTACAGGGAGGAAGATGCCATCCCATAATGGTCCTCTGAGGGTGCCCAGACCTCCTGGCTGCTGGGTAGCAGGGACACAACCAGTGTGGGGTAGGTTTTGGTGGGGGCTGATGTAGGGTTTGGTGCTGTGATGTAGGGTTTGGTGGTGCTGGTATAGGTTTGGTGCTGTTAGAGGTTTTGGGGATGCTGGTGTAGGGTTTGGGGGTGTGGTGAAGGGTTTGGGGGTGTGGTGAAGGGTTTGGTGGTGCTGGTATGGGTTTGGTGCTGTTAGAGGGTTTGGGGTTGCTGGTGTAGGTTTTTGTGGTGCTGCCGTTGGTGTGGTGGTACTGGAGTAGATTTTGGTGGTGCTGGTGTAGGTTTTGATGGTTCTGCTGTAGGGTTTGCCATTGGTTTGGTGGTACTGGTGTAGGTTTTGGTGGTGCTGGCTCAGGTTTGATGGTGCCTGTCTGGGGTTTAATGGTGTGGTGTAGGGTTTGGTGGTGCCTGTCTAGGGTTTGGTGATGTGGTGTAGGATTTAATGGTGTGGTGGAGGGTTTGGTGATGTGATGTAGGGTTTAATGGTGTGGTGTAGGGTTTGGTGGTGCCATTGTAGGGTTTGGTGATGTGGTGGAGGGTTTGGTGATGTGGTATAGGATTTAATGGTGTGGTGTAGGGTTTAATGGTGTGGTGGAGGGTTTGGTGGTGCCATTGTAGGGTTTGGTGATGTGGTATAGGGTTTAGTGGTATGGTGTAGGGTTTAATGGTGTGGTGGAGGGTTTGGTGGTGCCAATGTAGGGCTTGGACAGTTGGTTGCCCAGCCTGGCAGACAGGTAGGTCTGTGCCCATGCCCAGTGTGGTGGAGGGCGTGCAGAAGGTGCTGCCAGTGCCCCACTGGAAGCCCGAGGGCTCGGACCTCCAGCACTGCACATCTCAGAGCCAACCTTTGCTTCCAGCATGGCCCAGGGCCAGGTGGGACTGGCTCCAATCCCACCTGGCTGCCAGCCTGGGGGCACCTGTTCCACCTCAGTATCTCCAGAGGGGACAGAGGGACACTGATCCCATCCCCTCCAGCCCTGCACGCTTTGGGGATGAGGAGACACGTGGTCTCCCTTCTTGGCACGGGGCACCCGGTGGCTACAGAGGTCAGGCAGGAGCTGTGACCTCTCCAGCGTCAGCAGGGGGGGGCCCACCTATGTAAGCACATCCAGGAAGGCTCCCATCCCTTTCCCAGCCCGTGCTCCCTTTGGATCAGACCGTCCGGGCTCCGCCGATGCTCCATCCCCGGGCTCCGGGAAGGTACCGTGTCCCTCCCCCAGGCACTGCTCCGGGCACTCCTCCCTCATCCTCCTCTTTTCTGCATGAAAATACGGCTCTGTCATTAAATCTGTGCATAATCACCCACGGGGTAATTTATTAGTGGTTTTTACAGTTAATAGTTACTGGTGATGATGGTGTATGGGAATATTTGGGTGAGCAGGGTAGGAGTATCCCTGCTGGTGCTGGGATCCCGGCCAGAAGGATAGGAAAGCACTTGGAGTAATAATGTTTCCTTTTTTTTTTCCCTTTATTTTCTGTTTTCTCTGTTATCTAAGAACAGTTGGCAAGAGCACATCCCATCCTTTTACTTCCTCATTTATCCCGTTCGAGTCTCTCTCTTTTCCCTTTTAATTATGTTTAGGTCTAATTAATAATGGGGAGATGGGCCATAAAGAGCCATCTCAGTCTCTGGAACCTTTGCTCTGGCATTTGCTTTCTTGTCTTCATAGAATCATGGAATGATTTGGGTTGGGAGGGACCTTAAAGCTCATCCAGTTCCAACCCCCTGCCATGGGCAGGGACACCTTCCACTGTCCCAGGTTACTCCAAGCCCTGTCCAACCTGGAATTCCTCCAGGAGTGGGGAGTGACAACCTCTCTGGGCAACTTCTTGTTGTCTTCAGTGTCCTTTTGAAGTTGATGCTGGATTTTTTGCAGAGGGGTCTGGTGTCCAGGGCTGAGCTCAGGAGGGTGTTTGGGTGATTTGGGGTGGCAGCTCTGCAGCAGAGTTTATCTGGGACAGGGATGGGTTCCTGTGGTGGAGGGAGGGTTTGGCAGCTCTCCCCAGCCCTTGTCCCCATTTGCACAACACTCGGATCATGGAGCAGCCTCACTCTTATGGCTCCATCTGACCTGGTAAGTCAGAGGCTTCTCCAAAGCCAAAATATTGGGAAACAGATGTCCCAGGGATAAATGTTGGGATTCTCAGAGAGGCTTGGTGTTTTGCATACCATGGGCCAGATAAGATTTTGTCTTATCTTCCAAGTTCTGCTGCCTGAGCTCAGGTCCTGCAAGCAGAGCACTTTCCAAAGTGCTGGATGGTGGGATTGGGACACCAGAGGAAGGTCACAAGGATGATCAGAGGGATGGAGCACCTCTCCTATGAGAAAGGGCTGAGAGAACTGGTATTGTTCAACCTGGAGAAAAGAAGGCTTCAGGGAGACCTTCAAGCCCCTTCCAGTGCCCAACAGGACTCCAAGAGAGTGGGAGAGGGACTTTGGAGTGACAGGACAAGGGGGAATGGCTTTAAAATGACAGAGGACAAGGTTAAATCAGATATTGGGATGAAATTCTTCCCTGTGAGGGTGGGGAGGCCTTGGCACAGGTTGCCCAGAGAAGCTGTGGCTGCCCCATCCCTGGAAGTGTCCAAGGTCAGGTTGGATGGGGCTTGGAGCAACCTGGGCTAGTGGAAGGTGTCCCTGATTAATTAAAATCATTCCCCTTGTCCTGTCACAGTCTGCCCATATAAAATATAAAATATAAAATATAAAATATAAAATATAAAATATAAAATATAAAATATCCCTCTCCCTCTTTTCTAAGCCTCCTTTAGGCCCTGGAAGGGGCTCTCAGCTCTCCCTGGAGCCTTCTCTTCTCCAGGTGAACCCCCCCAGCTCTCCCAGCCTGGCTCCAGAGCAGAGGGGCTCCAACCCTTGGAGCATCCCCGTGGCCTCCTCTGGACCTGCTCCAACAGCTCCACATCCTTCTTGTGCTTTGTTTGTGTGGATCCAGAGGACACAACTGCTCCACTTTGGGGGGTTGCTGCCTTTACCCTCAAGCTCTGCCTAAGGCCTTTCTGGCTGCTCCCACCCCTCCTTCCCTCTTCCTGCACTGACATTGGGAACATGGTTTTCATGCAGCTGAAAAATAGGGGAAAATTTTCCTTTTATCCGCTTGGCAACAGTCAGGGACCTCACCCAGCAGGTCCTGAATGGAGCCCAGAAGCCGTGGCTGAGCTTCCAACCTCTCCTGCCCCCTTTTCCTGGGGCTCTTCCAAGCTCCCTCCCCACACACCATCTCTGCCTATCCACAGGTGTTAGGGGAAAAGGGAAAAAAAACCCAACAAACCAACCAACCCACACCTTTCTGGAACGGCCAAACCCGTGTCTGTTTGCCCTTTTTTTTCCAGCATTCTCCAGCATTTCCCATGCACCCTTGACCTTTTTCCTCTGCCCCTGCCTGCATTAAGGCATCTCTGCTGGGTGAACTGTGGATGGAGGAATGTCCACATGGAGCAGGGAGGGAGGAGACGACGTGCCGTGACCTTTGTGCGGGGACGGATTTCCTCTGGTTTTTAATTGAATTTATTATTTTATTTTATTTTATTTTTTTGTCACTCTTTTTTTGTACGAGTTCAGGAAAGTCTGGAGCAAGTCAAGCCTGGCTTGGCTTCACAGGCTGGAAAGTTTATTGCTTCCTGTTATGAGAGCTCAGGGAGCCAGGATGGGTTTGCAGGAGGAAGGTGGGCAGCGCTAACGCCGGGGGTGACCCCGACGGGCGGGGCTGGACATGGCCCTTCATTCCCATCCCTCCTCCAGCTACTTCAGGAAAGGGAAGCAAATACAGAAGGGGAATGATTGCACCGTTTGACCCCTGGCTATTGAGGCAGAATATTTTCTTTGGAGCAGGAACAGACACGGGGGAAAAAAGTGCTATATAAGGGTTTTGCTGAGCCACATCCCGGGGCTCCCCGTGAGTCCCTTCTTGCCACCTTTCAGGGCCTCCCCTGTGTTATCTCACCACCTTGGAAAACTTCAGCAGAAAGGTTCCCCTCTGAAAAAAAAAAAAAAAAAAGGTGTTTTTTTCTCCACACTGAAATTTATCTCAGGAATGTGTCCATCACAGCGAAATTTGCAGCTGGGAAGGGCTGGAATAAATCCCTTCTGCTCTCCAGCCCAGGTTTAAATGCTTCCTCTGTTTTTTTGTGCTTTGGAATTTAGATCTTATTGTTTTTAACCATATCAGATTAATTTTTTGGTCGTTTTCAAAGTGAAGTGCTTTTACCTATCAGTCAGTGATCTCCAAAGGAAACCTTTCCCTGTTTTCCAGCATAAATGTTATTCTTTCTGCTAACAGCATTGGCTTTTTGCTCCAGGCAGAAACCAGTGCAGAAATTCATAGAAATTCCATGTTCTGACCCATCTTCTGGGCTAACTGAGGCACAACCATGGCCCAAATTCCATGGAAATTCCGAGTTTACATTTGCAGAGTGGACAGAAGAAAACAGCCTTCACCTCGTGCCCAAACAGCCTTTATTAAGCAGCCAAAATCCCCACAGGCTTTGGAAAAGTGTGTGAGATCAGATTTTCTCTTGCAAAGAGCCAGAGACCAACCACATCATCCTGATCCAGATCAAAACCTTCCTGGGTTCATCCAAAGATCAACCTGAGGGTGAATAGGAAGAGCCCTTGTCTCTCTGTCACCCAGATGACACGTTTGCACTGGGATTGTTGTCACCTCTGTCCTGAAAGGTCCTCACAGAGGTTTGTGATGGGGCAGATTTTAGCAGCAGCCCCTGGCACAGCTTTTTCTGCTGCCTGTGAATTGGGTTTTTAGGAGAGTTAAAGTTTTGGCTGAGTTCCGGGGATGGGAGCCCTGATTAGTCCCAAGTCTTAGAGAACCCCCAGAGCTCTGTGTGAAGGAGGAAGAGATGTTTTCCTGCGTTAAGTTGGGAGTGTGGTGGGATGGAAAGGGAGCCTGGAAGTCCTTGGCTGGCATGGCTGAGTTGAACAGCACTGGGGCCATTCCCATCTGCTCCCTCCTGTCTCTGCTCTGCATCTCCTGGGCAGATCCCTGGGACATCCAGGTTTGGAACTACAGGATCTTTAAGGTCCCCTCCAGCCCAAACCATTCTGGTGTTCTCTGCAGGTTTACCTGGTTCTGTCAACCAAGGACTGCCTGGGAATGAGCCACTACAAATGTCAAATAAATAACACAGTTCAGTGAACTTTAAGACTGTGTAAAAGATCACAGTATTTTCCAAGTCCAGTATTCCTTTTTTAGCAGGTCCTTTGCCATACTTTCCCTCACAAAGTGGATGGCACCCACAGCCACCAAGGGTGAGGATTTGTCCTGCATCCCACGTCTGAGAGTCAGGGAGAAAAGGTTAGAGAAGTTAATCCAAGAGGAAAAGATAAGATTTAAAATAAGATTTCCTTCAGCATTTTCCCTCACTTGTGGTGTTCAAGCGTTTTTGCTTCTCAGGAATGAAATTCTGTCACCTCAAAATCTCAATTTCCAACAAGGTAAAACCTGACATTCTTAATTTATTTCAGTTTTGTGACATTTGTCCCAAGTCAGTGATGCTGCTTCCTGGGCCATGTTTTAAAAAAACAGGCTTATCATTTGCAAAATGTGTCTTCATTTCATTCAGCTTAAAAGCTGAACAAATAAATATCCAGAAGGGGGAAATCAGAGAAGAAAATGAGCTGTCAGCACAACCCAGTGCAGAGCTTTGGAGGTTTGTGCTCAGAGTGGACAATTATGGTCCCTGCTCAGCAGTGACGCAGCAGGGAGATGTTACACCAGGTCTCATTATCATTTGTGACAGCACTTATTTATTTCAATGGGACATTTAAATAAATATGTATAGATCCCTGCTCTGAAACACAAACGGTGCCTGGGGGAGAGGTGACCTGCAGAGGTGACTCCCAGCAGCGGCAGCCGGAATTATACAAGGCTTCATCACATCTTTTCCCCTCTGTCTCCTCTCTTTCATTCCCCTTTTCTCGATGCCAAGCATTAAATTGAGGGCATGGGATGCTGCAGGGGCGGGTTTCCCCTGTACATTCATTTGTGGCTCTGCCTTCAGCCTTCTGCCTCCTTCCCTGGGTGATGCTTTGGTGGTGGGAACCACTCAGTCCCTGCCACTGGGGTGGCTGGAGAGGCTGGGCCTCAGCTGGAGCAGGAGCAGATGTTGCCTGGCTTGCCTGGAGCACAGATGCCCCCAAAAAACTTCCACCAGGCAGCAATTGCTGCGTTTGTAAATAAACCCACGCGGTCGGAAAGCAAAGGGCCTGGAAAATCTGTGTGACCCACGGGGCCGGGACCACGCCGAGCTGCCTTTTTATCTCTGAGCTGCTGCCTGAAGTCCTGCAGAGCCTGGAAGTTGTTCTCAGCTGGTTATTTTTAAATAACTAATAATACTTCCCCACAGCTCCATCCTGCACCGGCTGGAGCGGGCGGGAGTTTCAGCACAGCTCTTTGATGGGAATGAGACCTCGGTGGCCGCCCCTCAGGCCCGATGGATCTCACAGGGCTGGTGTTTTAGGAGGTGGTGGGACATGTGCTGGGAGCTGTGGGGTCCCTCCTTGTGGGGGATGCACCCAAAGACCATCCAGTGGCCCCTTTGGAGGTGACCACGAGGTGACCCCCACCACACTGCGCCCAGACGTGAAGGACCATGAGGGGAAGGAGATCCCTGGAGGCCAAACCCTACCCCAGCAACACGAAGGGATAGTGTGGCCTCAGCCTGTGCATGTTTTCACCCTCCCAAAGGGATCCCAATGGGAGATCTCCAGGGGGGCTGGGGGTTTTTGGAGATCTCCAGCCCTGGTGCTCTCCTCTGAAACCAGCTCCCTCTGTCCTTTGAGAGTGCAGGTTGTTGCTGTGCCGTGTGCTGCAGTTGAAGCACGAAGCCAGGGTTGTGATAAATCGTGCTAATTTAACTCCTTATTTCCCCAAAATGCCCCCCAAAACTTGGTTTCCCTGGTGTGGCTTATTCCCACAAGGATGTGGTTTCCCCTGCACCTGACTTAGCTGACAGGGCTTTTCCACTTGCCCGTCTCAGATGACTAATTCCAAGCAGTGAATTAACTTACCACTGTGTATGAGTAATTAATATATAATGTATCACTGTCGGTGAGTAATTAGTTTATAACTTAGAGCCTTGAGGGCTGTTGGTTCCAGATGCTCCAGTGAGCAGGAATTGCCCTTCCACATCCATTCAAGCTCTTTGGGAAACCAGAGGTCTGACAGCAGGATGAATATCCTGCTTTGTCAGGACCTGGGATGAAAGTTCCTGATAAACCATGTGGTTCCCAACCTTCCCCTTAAATGAAATGCATTTAAACATCTTCCCGTGCTTTGTGCCCTCGGAGACTGGATCTGATCCTTTCCATGCCTTGGCTGCTGCTGTGGCTTCCTTCTCCATCCCTTGGATGGACCTTCTGCCTTCACTCCCCATTTCCACCTCAGCAGACACCCAGAGCCCTGACCCTGCTGGGATGGCAATGCCAAAGCTCCCCACGGATGGAGCAGGGATGAGAGGTGCTCCTTGGAGCACCAGGATGGAGGTTTTCTTCTTGAAAGCCACCTGACTTAGGCTTCCCGTGCACTCCCATCCTACTTCTTGCTAATCATTGCTCCTGCAAAGAAGCCTGAAAGCCTCAGTGTGTGCTCAGACCCCCTTCCCCACCCTTCACCTGCTCTCTGCTCCAGCCACCAGCCTGGAGAGAGGAGCACCACCTCTTCCAGGGCCAGCCTTGCCTGGGGGAGCAGCAAAGCAGGAGCTCCAGGGCGGTTTTTCCTGCTAGCGAGCCTTCCCTCTTTCTTTCTTTCTTTTTATTTTTTTTTTTTGTTGTTGTTTTGTTTTTGTTAGTTTTTCGCCCCCAACAGCCAAGGAACCTTTGCCAAAGCGTCTTTTCCACATGTTCCCTATTAGTCACGCTCTCCGTCTTACAAATCTGTTACCAGCGCCACAAGCCGATGCCATTAATTTACTCCCAACCGAGCTCCAGAGCTCGGCGGCGGAATTTCCAGGCAGCCTTCCTAAAGCCAGCCCCGGCAGGCTTGTTTGGATTTAAAACCGATGCCCCCCTCTCTCTTCCTTCCCCCGGTGTTATTTATCCAGCGCCTTCCCTCCTTCTCCTCCCGAGGCTTGGCAAGCGCCGGGAGCCGCGGCGGGGTCGTGCCCGGGGGTCGGGCAGGACCTGCCGGCGGGGGATGCCACAGAGGCGGGGTCTGACAGCAGCATTAAATACTGCCCTGGAGCTGCTCTTTCCAGCCGCTGGGGCGGGGCTGGACCGAGGCAGCGGGAGTTTTTCGGGGGCAAAGGCACGGGAATGTCGGTGGAGCCACCGCGGGAAGCACCATGTCTCTGTAAGTAGATTTTTTTATCCCCCCCCCATTTGTTTTCCACGCGGTTTAAGCAACCGTGCAGAAAGGAAAGGCTTCCAGCTAGCGCTGGGTAATTTCTTTTCTCCCTTTGGTTTACTTTAAACTCAGGTTTTAAAAGTTTTTGTTTTGCCCGCGTCTAATAGTTGTGCCTGTGATTGTGTTAGAGGGGATCAGCAGGTTTTGGGAATTCACTGCGATGAGAATGTGGAGCCAAAGTCTCATTCCTGTACCTGGCTACACATGATTTTGACTACTTTAGGTGTTTCTGGTGGTTTGAGCAGTCCGGTTCCTGCTGTGCCGCTGTCTTGGAGTGAAACTTGTGCCCTGTGTGTCACCTAATCTGGAGGTGACGTGTGAAGATGGATGATTGAATGAATGGATTTCAAAGCCAGAGGGACGATGGGTCATTTCTTTGGTAGATAATGAGCTTCATGAACCACCTAATCCAATCCATCTACCTGCTGCAGATCCACACAGGTTTGGGGTTTTTTTTCCCCAGACTGTGTAACTTTCCCGCTGCATGAAGGAATTAGATCTCGTGGAAAGATGTAAAAGTCCATTTTCTAGTTGGCACTGTGAAGAGAAAAGGCAGTCTTTTTCCTGGTAGCATCCTATCCGTCAGCACTGAGAACAAATCTTTCCTTGGAAGCTTGTTTGCCATATGATTGATCCCAGATTATCACGGTGCACTAACCCCCACTCGAGCAATTAAAGGCGTTGAAATCTCTTAGTGTGGTCTTTGTAGCCAGTGAGCCACAAAAAGCACTGGAAGTTCAACTGAACTAACTGATCGTAGGAGGGGTTTTAACTTGTTTTCTTCAGCTCCCGCTCTCAGATCCGATGCCAGGAGGGTGGGTGGGCACACAGGAGTGTGACATCCAGGTGTGATCCCACGCAGAGGGGTCCCAGGGGCACAGGAACGGCTCGTGGCTGCTTCCTGCAGATGTTCCTGCAGATCCAGATGTGCACAGAGGGCTGAGCTGCAGTGTCAGCGGGCAGGACCAGCACCTCGAGCTGGTGGCTGGTGGCCAGAGATGCTCTTCCCAAAGTAACAACCCTCCACTTGTGTTATCTACCAATTTCTTTCCTTTTCCTTGGCTCAGGAAGTTTGGGAGCTGTCAGGGACTCCTTTCTAAAACCTGTCTCCCAGAGGAGAAAGCGGGTGCTTTGCTAACAACCAGTTCAAAACTTGAATATTTACTCCAAAAGCCATCATCACCTCGGTCAGACCCTCCCAGCCCCATCAAACAGCTGCTGGGAGGTGAGTTGGAGCTTTGAGAATCGTGTCTGTGAGTAACAGTCCCAAAATGGCAAATTATCCTCGGTGTAAACCTCAGAAACCCTTTAGGTGAGCCCTGAATTTTGAATGTATTGCTCTGCAGGACATTTGAAGTGCATCTTTAGGGACAGTTTGGGGCTTGCAGTTATTTGGGGATGCAAGTGGGAGCTGGTGAAGCTGATGTGTCCTTAAGCCTCGGGCAGACCCGGGTGTCCCACACGCAGCAGGGTCTTCCCTTCCCAGCCCCCCAGTCAGCTGGAGCCTGGCTGAGTGCCTGGATTAATCCTACAAATGCCCCATTTCACCCATATTTGCATGTGAACACAACAAGGGAAGGGTTAAAGACACTTCAGGATGTACCCACTGCAAAGCAGCAAAAAGAGGCACTCAAAGGGGATATTTTTTCCCATTTCACCCCTGAATAAACCCAAATTCCTCATTAAATATCTCCATGGGGGTTGCTTTCCACATTCACCTGCACAGTGTTTCTGTGCTGACCGTTGGGTCCAAGGCATCACTTTTGGGGCAGGAGGTGGGGATTCTGGTCCCGGCAGCTTTGGGGGCTGTTGTTCTTCACCGGTCAAGTTGAGGGCAGAGAGGAGAACTTCCCCAACCCTTCTCCCTGCCTCAGTTTCTCCAGCTGCAGGACAGGAACAACACCATCTGCAGAGCTCCCACAGGCCCAGCCCGGCGTGTGAAGACTCGGGGGTTTGGGTTCGCAGGGGATTCGTTTGATCTGGAAATAGCAGGGTTAGAAAATTCCATCTGCTGCTCTCGAGAGCCCTCGACAGCACAGGAATTTCGCTGCATCTCGAGGCTGGGACGGTGCTGCCTCCTGGGGCAAAGCAGCCCTGCTTGGCTCCTGTCCTAAAGCAAAGCCACATTCCAGGAAGGCTTGGTGTGGAGAACAGAGCAAGGCACGTTTCCCTTCCCGCTCCCGTGTGGGGCTGTGCCTGTGGCTGCTCCCACGCTGTGCCTGGCACGGGCAGCGGGATCAAAGCCTGGATTTGGACCATGGAAACCCCACAATTTTGTGTCTCCAGTGGTGCAAAGCCAAGTTGGGACCTCGCTCTTGTCTCGTGGCATCATCAAGCCAGGTTGGACGGGGCTTGGAGCAACCTGGTTTAGTTGAAGGTGTCCCTGCCCAGGGCAGGGGCTTGGAACTACATGATCTTTAAAATCCCTTCCAATCCAAAAAATTATAGGATTCTGTGATTCTATGATCACTCATATGATCTTCATCCTCACTCAGCCATACTCACCCAGCATGGAGGGTTAGGTTTGATGTCAACACTCTTTCCACACGTGGACAACAGCCCCTTCTCTTCCCTCTCTCTTCCCTCTCTCTTCCCTCTCTCTTCCCTCTCTCTTCCCTCTCTCTTCCCTCTCTCTTCCCTCTCTCTTCCCTCTCTCTTCCCTCTCTCTTCCCTCTCTCTTCCCTCTCTCTTCCCTCTCTCTTCCCTCTCTCTTCTCTCCTTCCAGTGCTCTCTAGGACTGTGATATTTTCCCTGTCACTCTCACCTCCAGGCATCTGTCAGGGCTGTGCCAGTCAAGCAGTAAAAAGCCTCCTGTCTTTAGTGATGCCTGGGGTCACCCAAGGAGCTTGGGCTGAGGTCCCACTTCAAGTTAAGCTAAACACAGAATGGTTATTACAAGCTCTTCCTCCCCAGCTGTCCAGGTCTTCTAATAAATACACGGGTTTCTCTTGAAAGCTTTTTCAAGGTTTATTTTTGAAACAATCTGCATTTGATTAAAGTTTTGTTTTGTTTTTTCAAAAGGGACTTAAAAGGGCCATCGGCCTGTAAACATAAATATTCCCATTCTTTCACTGATTCTTTGCATTTCTCTGGGTTTGCTAATGAAGGGTATTGCAGCAGTGCAAGTCTCTGTGATGTGGGCAGCACCCTCTGCTCCTGCTTTCAGCTCAGGCCCTTGAACCCATGTTGTGCGAGTGAGTTTATCCCACAGAATCATTTAGGTTGGAAAAGAAATATTTTTTTCTTGGTTGTATTTTCCTCCTGTAAAACCTTTTGCCAAAATATCTTGTTTTTTCCTCGCTAAATTAAAAGAACTTCTCTTGGAGAAGAGCGTGTGACTCTTTGTCCAGAGCCTAATTTGAGGTTATAGGAAACCAAAGGGCTTTTAAAAAGTCTTTAATAAAATGTAACCTCTCTGGGCAGCTTATGGCTTAAAATCTGGAGTGGAACACTGCCCCTGGGGCAAATTGAGGCAATTTCCTCTTGTCCTTTCCACTTGTTATCTGGGAGAAGAGCCCGACCCCCATCTTGCTCCCCGCTCCTCTCAGGGAGTTGTAGGGAGGGAGAAGGTCCCCCCTGAGCCTCCTTTTCTCCAGGCTGAGCCCCCCCAGCTCCCTCAGCCATTCCTGGTGCTCCAGCCCCTTCCCTGGATACGCTCCAGCCCCTCAATGTCTTTCTTGTCATGAGGGGCCCAAAACTGCCCCCAGGATTTGAGGTGTGGCCTCACCAGTGCCCAGCACAGGGGGGACAATCCCTGCCCTGCTCCTTCTGGCCGCCCCGTGGCTGACACAAGACGTGACCTCACAAAACCGTGGTTTTTATTCCTGCAGGTTATAACTGAGTAGCCCTTATGACCAACATGAGCTGGAGCTTCCTCACCCGCCTGCTAGAAGAGATTCACAATCACTCCACCTTCGTGGGGAAGGTCTGGCTCACCGTGCTCATCGTGTTCCGCATCGTCCTGACCGCGGTGGGGGGCGAGTCCATCTACTCCGATGAGCAGAGCAAGTTCACCTGCAACACGAAGCAGCCGGGCTGCGACAACGTCTGCTACGACGCCTTCGCGCCGCTGTCGCACGTCAGGTTCTGGGTCTTCCAGATCATCGTGATCTCCACCCCTTCCGTCATGTACCTGGGCTACGCCATCCACAGGATCGCCCGCTCGGCCGAGGAGGAGAAGAAGTTCAAGGGGTTCAAGAAGAAGAAGCAGTTTGCCCTGAACTGGCAGGCCGTGCGCAACATGGAGGACGCGATGGAGGCCGACGAGGAGGAGCCCATGATCTCGGACGACGCGGCGGAGCACGAGAAGGCCAAAGCCAAGCCCAAGTGCAAGGAGCCGCAGAAGCACGACGGGAGGAGGCGCATCCAGCAGGAGGGACTGATGAAGATCTACGTCTTCCAGCTGCTCACCAGGGCTTCCTTCGAGGTTTGCTTTTTGATAGGGCAGTATTTGCTCTATGGCTTCGAGGTGGAGGCGTATTACGTCTGCAACAGGGTGCCCTGCCCTCACACCGTGGACTGCTTCGTGTCCCGGCCGACGGAGAAGACCATCTTCCTCCTGGTGATGTACGTGGTGAGCTGCCTGTGCCTGCTGCTGAACATGTGTGAGATGTTCCACCTGGGCTTCGGGACCATCCGCGACGCCATCCGCAACCGGAAAATCAACAGCTTCAGGCAGCCGCCCTACAACTACGCCTACCCAAAGAACATCTCCTGCCCCCCCGAGTACAACCTGGTGGTGAAGTCGGAGAAGTCCACCAAGATCCCCAACAGCCTGATGGCCCACGAGCAGAACTTGGCCAACGTGGCCCAGGAGCAGCAGTGCACCAGCCCGGATGAGAACCTCCCGGCGGATTTGTCCACCCTCCACAAGCACCTGCGGGTGGCCCAGGAGCAGTTGGACATCGCGTTCCAGAGCTACAGCAGCACCCAGGCCAACACCCAGCCCTCCAGGACCAGCAGTCCCGCCTCGGGGGGCACGGTGGTGGAGCAGAACAGGGCCAACACCGCCCAGGAGAAACAAGGTGCTAAACCCAAGGCCTCCTTGGAGAAGGGGAGCTCCAGCAGTAAGGATGGGAAGACGTCTGTGTGGATATAACTTTGTGGAAGAGGTGAGGGGGCAGCATAAGTGGGGGGGTTTATTTTGGTTTGTCTCTGGTTTTTGGCGTTACCTTGCGTTCGTTTCGCTGGGCACAGGCACAGTTTTTGTCTGGAAGTCGAGAGAGAGAGAAGGAATTTCAGACCAGTTTAGTGCTGTCTTCCAAGGTGTTAACAAAAGACATTTCTTCCCTGTTTCCAACGTGTTCTCCAGCTGGGAACCTCCAGTGAGTAACAGCAACCCCCCTGCACCTCCCACCCCTTTGGCCACCACCAGAGCCCCCAGCAGGGATGGACAATGCGCTGTGGTGGGACGTGGAGCTGCCGGTGGCTCAGGAGGGAGGTCAGGCTGGCACGAGCAGCCGCCTTCCTGCACGGCAAGGCTTGAGGGCTGCAGGTCAGGCGGCATTTAATTACTAAATACCCTTAATCAAATTAATTTCCGATCCCCTGATATGAGGACAACTGACGTATTGCACGGACCTTCACGACACGGCGTCCTGCCTGGATTGGCGGGTGCTCTTGCAGGGCATCATGAAGATGCTGTTGGATGCTGCAGGCCAGGGGCTGGCACCCCCATCAGGTTATGGGGCGGGAACACGGCGACTGTCTCACTCAGAGAGCCCTAAGAACAGCCCAGCACTGAAGGTTTCAGCTTTTATTCCTCTGCATCGAAGCAAAAAGCAGATCTGCTCCGACCCTCCGGAGCAGGAGCGAGCAGTGACACTGCATCCTACCGGTGCCTGTGTAGCCCTTGCTACAGATGTGATGGGAATCCTTGCAGTTACAGAGGTTTTTTTAACAAACTGCTGCTTCACATCATCAGAAAGTGCCTTTATGCAACCAGGAAAACAAAAAGAGTAGAGGGTTTAGGCTTCTTTGTTTGCTGAGTTTAAGTAGAGGTTGGAAGGTTGGCATCAGCAAATTTGGTTTTTCTGATTAATCAAGGAAGATCTCAGTCGGCAAATCTGGGGTTTTTTTGATGAATCAAGGAAGATCTCTGGTGGTAAGTTTGTTTTTCTGATGAATCAAACCCTTATAAATAGTGGCAGAAGGCAGATCTATGCATAGTGTGTCTATGGTGTGTGTGTGTGTACCTGTACGTGTATATACAGACACATATGAACATGTGTGTGTGAATATAGACATAGAGAGATATATGTAAATGTAATATCAACCCTCTGGTCATTTTACAGCCTTCCACCTCCTCTGGGAAAACCCAGCTGCTCCAGGGCTGGGGCTGATCTCATCCTGGAGCAGTTGTTGGGCTTTCAGCCTCCAGCCTCACCTGGGCCATGGGGAGCTTTCCCACACTTCCTTGAGGGGCTTTGCAGGAGGTCTGGCTTCGGTGGGGACAGGACCAGGATGGCAGCAGGAAGTTTTTCCTCAGTTTGTGGGGTGTTTTTTTCAGCTTGGCTTGTTTTTAGGGTGGTTTTTCTGCACTTGCAGTACTCTGGGGGCATGTTGAAAGCTGCTGAGCTCCAAGGCTCCTCCTGGTGCTGAGATGTGCTTTGTCAGGGTGGTTCCATCCCACGTCTCCTGCACAGCTCTGGGGCTGTGGCTTTTTTCCCCTACAGAAAGAAAAGCTCATCACTGAGAGCACAGGGAGCATCTCCTGCCAAGTGGCAGAGGCTGGAGCTGCCCAACTCTACCAGAGGGGGTCTGATCCCTGAGATGTTCCCAAGATACCTGTGGCTTGGCAGATGCTCTCACAACCTCCCAATAGTCCCATGGCTGATTCCTCACCATGGAGAACCCAAATAGGCAGAGCCTTCAAGATCAAGCCTAACACAAAAGAAGTCAATCCTCCCTAACACAGCACTGTCCCTGTGCTGAGCTGCTCCCTCAGGGCTGTGCCAGCCACCCAAAGTCACATCCAGGTCCCTGGACCAGTACTTTTTTCTCCATTGGATTTACAGAATTTCTTGCTGGGCATCACTATCATGTCCTTGAGATCAGTCCCTGAAGGCCTTGAGGATGCCTGTTGTGTCCAGGCCCTTTGGCTGTTCTGAGGAACAGGCAGAAAATTTGGATGTGCCCTTCATCTCCTGGGAACCTCAGCTGAGCTGCTCTATGCCTTTAGAGAACAAAAAGTGGAATTAAAAAGGAAGCAAAGAAACACCCTACAAGGTATCCAGCTGCAAATAGTCAGTGTGGCTTTGTGTAACAGCCTGGGGAAGACTTCCAGGCTTGTTCCTGGTCCTGCTGAAGGCATTGGTAAAATGCCTGGAATGCTGTTTGCTCTCACTGCTGGAGATCTTCCCCTCCAAAATGCATGGAGGAGGAGGATCAGCACATCCCCCCAGCCGTGGCAGTAGCACACATCCATCCCTTTCTGCTGGGAATTTTGCAGGAAAGGCTCAGAAAGTTCACACCACGGTGGTGGGGAGACAAACATATCCAACTGTGCTGTTTGTCCTTGTGTTCTCTCCTGGCTGGGGGTGTGCTGGGCAGAGCAGGAGAGGCTGGATGCTGACAGGGCTGCTGTCCCCTGTCCTAAATGCCTGCACGTCCACAGCCCAGGCTGCTGGGAAGGAGAGAGGGGTGCTCCTGGGTGGAAATCTCTCCCTAGTCATTACAGGGCACAAGGTTGTCCTCCACATCAGTGTGACTTCTCTTTTATTCCCAGCCCTGTGTCCCATGGGAAACAGTGTGTATTTAAAGTCACGATCCCAAAGGAATGATGGAAGCTCTGAGGAGATCCATGGTTGGATGCTGCCTGGGTTCTTCTGATTCCTTTTGGATGAGCAGCCCTGGGTAAACTCGTCCTTCCCACACAACGCTGGGAAGTGCTGCCCTGTGCAGGAATCTGGATTTTGGATTTGTCCTGCCCATACCAGTGACATCTTCCTGAGCCCCAGATGTGACCTGAGCATTTCCCAGTGACTCAGATGTTCCCCTCAGCTCCTGCTGACCTGCAGGTTCACCGCTGAGTCACCAAGGGATGGGAATGTGCATCCCTTGCTCTTCCTTCAGGAAACAATCCTGGCAAATGTCTCGCTGTGGGGAAAGCAGGGCACAGATTTTAAGCCAAAAAACCCCAAACCTGGTCACAGAGACCTGATCAACTCATCAAACCCACTCTTACAGGGCAGGTTTACCTGCCTCAGTGATACAGGGGGTCAGTGCCTGATGGGAGGAGATTCCAGGGCTTTGTGGCTGTAGGTTCAGAGACACTTGGAGCAGCAGGGTTAGAAAAGGACCATGGATCTTCTTGCCAACTTGCCACCATCAAATGACTCCTTAATGGATAACATGAACCCTCCTCACAGCAACCCCTGGTGTCTCCTCCTCTCAGCAATGGAGAATGTCTCATGCTTTTAACATCTGCATATTTTGGGTGTTTGAAGATTGTTTCCGTCCTCAAATCTGCTTTAAGCCAAACAACTCCAGCCTCATCAACCTTTCTCCAAGGGCTGTTTTTCTAGTGTGGTTTTCCCTGGTGTCTTTGAACCAACACCAGCCATTCCACATCTTCCCAGTGGTGTGGCAGTGCCAGTCCTGGGGCCACCTTCCCTCTCCTCTCCACGCATCCATCTGCCACCCTGGTCCTCCCCAAAACCCCATCCTCTGCAGGCATGGGGATTGCTCCCCTCTCCAGATGTGTGGTTGTACTTTTTGGACCCTCCTGCCCTCCTTCCAACTGCTTTTTTTTACTGTCCCACCACAGTCCTGGGGTTCTGGGTGACCTGTGGGTCCTGCAGCGGGTTCACAGCCCCCTCCCTGCTGGTGTCACCAGCACACTGAACACTCACACGCAGTTTTCCATGGGCAGAGTCAATAATTGCAGTATTGATGAGTGCCAGAGCCAGGGCAGACTGTTGGGTGATCAATACACCCCCCCTTGCTTAGGGACACGGGGTACCCATTCCCTGCACCCTCCCTCAGCCAGCCCCGCTCATCTGCCAGCCCTGAGGTGCTTCCCTGCATAACATCCCTTCCAACGCTGCTTTCCCGTGTTTTCCAAGTGTTTTGGCAGGGATTGAAGCACGAGGGCACATTCCCAGCAGGAGTGCTCCTGTGTCATGAGCTGTCTGGGAGAGATGCAGAGTTTCCTACAGGTCCCAGCCAGCCTGGAGGGCACCACTGGCTCCTCTAAGCCTGGGGAGGAGGGATCCTGGTTCTCCCAGATCCCATCTGAGCCAGCACAAGTCAGACAGCCCTAGAAACAGAAAAGATTATTATTATTATTATTTTTATTACTCTGTATACTGCGTTGCTCACTTTCCCCCTTCCTCCTCCACTCAGTGACCTCTAAATCCTCTAGGATATTGCCTCTTCCCACTGAGTCACTGCCACGAAGGCATTAATGACTCTGCAGGAATGACTTCTTTTGGGGGAGGAGCAACTTTATTCGTGTCAGCTGGGGAAGGAAAAGGACAGACAGGCAAAATATGCATAACCACGAGCAAAATCCCCATCAGAATCATTCCAAACCCAACCAGCAGCTCAAGGAATTTCAGTTAAACCACGGAGCATCAGCCATGGAAGAAATGCCAATAGTACAATTAGTGCTTTGCTTTCCTTTTTTACAGTTTGCAGTGTTGTTCACACACGAGGCAGGTTTGGCTCTGCAGCTGAACTAATTGTAAATGTTGACTCTCTTGCTAAACTTGGTCAGATGAAGTGCCCACACTTATATTTCTCTTCTTACCATTCAGGGCCAGGAATGTCCCAAGTAAAAGCCAGATTACCTTCTTGCTTGCATTGCATTCCACTGGGAAATACTTGAACTTAACTCAAGGCCATAACCAGTCTGTGCTGTTACAAAGCGTCTGGGATTGTTATTTTTATTGTTGTTGTTGTTATTTTTTTTTATTATTATTATTATGTACTAACTGTATTTGTACTAGAAATTTTTGGAGTATGAGGTTGAATCTGTAAGTATTTTTCAGTGTAAATGTTATTACATCTTGGACTGTAGTTAGAATATTAAACACTGGTCAAAGGAGAAGGAGACATCACTCCAGCTCTTCAACTGGTTGTTTCCACATCCATTACTAATAATATGGAATAAAACTTACATTTTGTTACGTTATGCAAAGCGTGTGATGTTTCCTTGAGCAGGGCTCTCGAGTGCTGAGGAGAAGTTGTTCTCAATCCATTATTTGCCTGTTTTAGCCATGGAGGAGCTCTTTTTTCCCCTGATATGGCTATAAATCATTGCAAAATAGTTTTGCCTTAAGAAGCAGTTGACCTTCTAGTTGTTTGGGATGCGTTGTCTCCCTGATGAATCACTGCCTGCAGTTCCTTCAGGCACGGAGCTCAAACTGCTGAGGAAAGCCTGCGCTCCCAAAAGCAAGAAAACTTGGGAGAATCTGGGAGAAACTGATGATTCAGGCTGAGCAAACAATGGGAAAGCACTTGTGAGAGAGCCTGACTTTCCACACAGGCTCGGTCTTTGCTCTTTCTGTTAAATCACGGGCAACCTCTGTCCAAAAAGTCTTCAGGAAAAAAATTTCCGGACACAAACATGCATTTTCTTCCTGTTTTTGTTCCTGCTTCTCTGGAATTTGAGCTGTGTTGACAAATTCTTTGGTATGAGCAGGATGTGGTTCCACCAAGAGAGAGGAGAGCCAAGGCCAGGCTGGATGAGGCGTGGAGAAATCTGGTGTAGGGAAAAGTGTCCCTGCCCATGGCAGGGGGTTGGAACTGGATGATCTCTAAAGCCCCTTCCAAGCCAAACCATTCTGTGATTCTGAGAGCAGGATCCTCTGACAGGCCCACGGGGGGGGGCAATAGTCAGAAGCATTTTAGGCTAAAACACCCCAAATAAAGGAGACCTTTGCTAAAGAACAAGGTGTCCTCCAAACCAGGGAAATGCCAACAACAACGTTACCTTCATCCTCAGTCCCATTAACGTGGAATCATTAGGGCTGGAAAAGCCCTCTAAGATCACTGAGTTCAACCACTAACCCAGCACTGCCAGATCCACCACTAAACCATGTCCCCAGGCACCACACCCACATGTTTTTTAAACATTTCCAGGGATGGTGGTTCCACCACTTCCCTGGGCAGCCTGATCCAATGCCTGACCACCCTTTCAGTGACGAGATTTTCCCTAATATCCAACCTGAACTTCCCCTGGTGCAACTTGAGGCCATTCCCTCTTATCCTATCACTTGTTACCCGGGAGAAAAGACTAACCCTCCTTTCAGAACAGCCCCTTTGTCTCACTCCCTGCAAACTCAGCTGCCACTTTATTCCTGCTTTATTTCTGCATCCTGCCTGTTGTCCTTGCAATTTCCCTCTATAATCACTGGTCTTTGCATTGCCCAGGCCAGCCACAATCCATGTTTCCCTCTCCAGCACTGTGAGATGTTATCCCAGAGCCAGAAGTGCTGCCGTGGTTCACCACAGCCCCATGTCCTGCTGGCTGCCTGTGACTGATGTTCCAGAGCACAGCTTGGGGAATATTTATTAAATAGGGTTTGGGATGAATAATTGCAGCTCATGTGGGTTTGGGGATGAGGGTTTGTGCTCAACACCCTGAGAAAAAGCTGGAGAAAATGAGTTTATTATACCAGCATTAACCCCAGGGTTAATTAACCCCCCAGGGTTAATGCAGTGGTTATCCCTGATTTCTGCTGGTGGAGGAGTTGTGGATGAGTAAATAAATGCCAAGGATGAGCCCTCACAAGTGGGAGCCTCAGGCTGTCCTGCTGCCACAGGGGTTTGGGCAGTGGGAGAGCAGAGTGGACAGCTGATGGAACAAGGGACTGCCAGGAGCTCGTGAGGAACAGAGAGAGAGTCTTTGTCCCTTGTCACCATCCTCTTATCTGTGAGGATTTCCAAGTTGCCCCAACACACCTGCCTGGATGAGAGGTGTTCCACCAAGGGGGGATTTTCCCTTTGGGATAGAGCTTAGCCAGGGATGCTGTGCCTTGTCACCCTGTGCCACTGGCTCTCCTTCCAAAAACACCTTCAGGAGTGACAAGGCTGGTGGGGGATGATCCATCAGGCTGATGTGTAGGCAGATTCATGGATAAGAGGGAGTTGTAGCTTCCATGGGTCCCTTCCAACTGAGAATGTTCTGTGATTCTGTGTCATGGAGAGCCTTAGGCACAGAGGAGAGACTAATCTCCAGCACCAGGAGATGCCTGCATGGATCTGGTTCCCAAGGCCCACTTGGAATCCGTGGGGAGAACAGGCACTTCTTGGGCACAGCTGATGGGATCCAGTTTACAAAAACATTTCAGAGTGAAATGAAGCACAGATCCAACCTCTGCTCCAAACACAGATTCCAGAGAGGGAGAGGGCATTACTCAGTGCCACAGTACTAATCCTGTGGGAGAGCATCAGCCAAGGGCAATAATGTTCCCATGAGGAAAGGCAGGAGGATTTGATCCCGCTGGAGATGGGTCCAGCTGTGCCAGTGGGGTTTAAAGTCAGTGTAAGTTCATCCAAACAGCAGGAGTGATGGGGAAGAATCACCAAGTGTCTGCTGAATTATCACAGAATCCCAGGATGGTTTGGGTTGGAAGGGATCTTAAAGATCATCTCATTCTAAACCACCTGCCATGGGGAGGGACACTTTCCACTAGAATTCCCCACCTTCCAGTAGAAATTCATGTCATGGAAGCTCTGGGAGCTGTGTTGTCCCTCCAACAAGGTTTCAGGTCCCCTGATTTTAGTGAGGACAGACACCCATTCAGTGAGGGCTGGCACAAACCTCCCAAGGGCTTTGCAGGTCTCAACCATGCCATGACTTGTCTCAAACCATCCCCTGAGCTGATTTAATGCACTAAACTGGCAGAGCTGTAGTTTCTGACACTGAAATGTTTAAATATGACTTTACTGGCTGCATAACTCTGTGATAAAAGAAAAGAAAACCCAGAGAAAAGTGAATAAAAGTATGGGAGAGGGAAAAGCAAATGAAAGCTTGAACTGGCCGCCTGATTCTTTTCCATTTTTGATTTTATTTAACTTACTGCCTTTGCAAATACCTACGTGGGGTTTGATACAACCTGTGTGATGGTTGGGAAGCAGCATGGGAATGCATGGAGATGGCCAAGGGCTTCCCATGGAGTGGCCATGGGACTTGGTGGGTGCAGCAGGGATGTGGCACCGGCAAAGAAGAGCCAAAGCTGGATCCAGCTGTGAGCCCACGTTGGACTCTGGAGCTTCAGCCCAGCTGTGCTTCCAGATATGTGAGTTTTCCCCTTCTCCTGGGCCTCTAAAAAGCAAACACAGCTCTTGCTCCTGGCACATTCCCATTTCCAGGGAGAGGAGAAAACCCCACTGGGCACCAGCTCCCTGCATCTCCAGATGGTTTCAGGCCAGGCTGAGGTTTCCTCAGCCCCGTTTCTGACACCCAACACATGCCAGGGGGAGGGCAGAGCTCGTCCACGTGCCAAGGTCACCTCAAATCACATCTGTGCCAGTCTTTATTTCCCCACCTGCTCTGCCTGTGCCTGACAAGTGTCACCTCCAAGCAGGGCCAACCCCGAATGGAACACTCTGTACCTCCTGGCACCACCAGGAGCTGATCTGTCCCCCCCACACAGGGGTGTGTGATAAGGTTATCACACCCAGGACATGCAGGGAGAGTCCAGTCCCACCCCAGGGCCAGCTGGAGGAACACACTCTGCATCCCCAGCTCCTGGAAAACGGATCCCTCTGCTCAGGGTTTTGGGATCCGTGGGTTTTAGGGGCTTGGCACCGGTCCTGGTGGTTTTAGCAGGCGACCACCCCGCTCCCTGCAGAGCTGCTCATTGCTGGTGGGGGCAGCAGGAGGGGCTGGATGGCCTGAAACCCAACTGCAGCCACTGCAGAATGGGAATTACAAATGACAGGGGTGACTCACAGCTATTCCTTGGACTGTGGGATGAATTCCAGCAGAAAGAGCTGCAGCCAAACCCGGGGCTATCCGGGCCCTTCAGACTCCACTTCCCAGAGCGCCAGGGAATATTCAAGAAGGGAGCAAAACAGCACCTTCAGCTCCGTGATTTTAACAGCAGGATTTTAACCAGGGATTTCCCATCCCTGGAAACATTCCAGGTCAGGTTGGGCTGGGGCTCTGAGCAACCTGAGGGATTGAAGGTGTCCCTGCTTGTTGCAGGGGGCTTAGGCTATATAACCTTTAAAGGTCCCTTCTAACCCAATTATTCCATAATTCCATGGGTTTATTTCAGTGCAATGCTTAGTAGAATTCCCACTGCTAAACATTAAAATTTACTCTGAGACAGAGCTGCTGACAAGTTTTTCCAAGAGTGTTAAAGGAGGAGGGGGGCAGTTGGTGGGTCCTGCAGAAACAGAAGTAGGGGAGAATTAAAACAGTGGAAAACAGGGACCTTTGGAGTTTTCCAGCAGGTTAGCCAAAATGTCCCTGGAAGAGAATGGGTCCATGTGGCTTTTAGGGGATTTTAGGCTCGGCAGGAGAAGGAGTGGAGGCGTTTAAGGAAACATTCGGCATGGCACTCAGTCCTATGGTCTGGTTGACAGGGTGGTGATCGGTCACAAGTTGGACTCGATGATCTCAGGGGTCTTTTCCAACCTCAATGATTTGTGATTCTGTAACGACTAAGGGGGAGCAGCCGGGCTGGGCAGCCCTCGGGCACTCCCACAACCAAACCGCGGGAGGTGCGAGCGATTTAGGTGTTCCCCTCGCTCCCTCCATAGCCGGGGAACCCGGGGAGCAGCGGGAGGGGGTCCCCAAATTCCATCCTCAGGATCCCGTTGGTCGCCCCGTCCCGATCGGGATCGCCCGGGGGGCGTGGCCATGGGAGAGGGGGCGTGGCGTCAGGGAGGAGACTGAGCCGGGAGGGCGTGGCCATCGGCGGGGGCGTGGCCAGAGAGGCCGTTGAGTTCAATGGAGGGGGCGTGGCCATCGGGCTGGGGGCGTGGCCAAACGGCCGAGCCCTTGTGAGGGGAGAGAGCAGGGAGGGGGCGTGGTATTTGTGGGCGGGGGCGTGACCAGCGGTGCGACCCCCATCCCGCCGGCAGGTGTCGCCCTCCCCCGGGACACACACAAGATGGCGGCGGCGGCGGGCGGCGGCGGCGGCAGGACCCTCTGACGGTGCCGCCATGTTGGTGAGGGCGGTAACGGCGCCGGGGCTGCGCCGCCTGTGCCGGGGCCGGCGGGACGCGGCCGCCGCCTGCTTCCCGCCGGGCCGAGCGCTGCTGGGCGTGCGCGGCGCCGAGGCCGCCGTGTTCCTGCAGGGGCTGCTCACCAATGACGTCACGCAGCTGGCGGCGGCGGTGGCCGGGGCCCCCCCCGCGCTGTACGCGCACGCGCTGAACGTGCAGGGCCGCTGCCTGTATGACGTCATCCTGTACAGGTGAGACCATGCGGGGCCGCGGAGGGGGGGGAGCTGGGCGAGACCATTGCGGGGCGGCGGGGGGAGAGGAGACAAATCCAGGCACGGGCGTGGTTCCTGGTTCCTGTTACCGCCCGTGCCAGACACGCGGCATTGCTGGCTTATAAAGAGAAGCGCAGTAAAGCGCTTATTCAGAGTGGTTTTACTGACTTGCTGCAGCCTCTGCGGGTTGCCCCGGCAGGGAAGTGTGATGGCCGTGGGGATACCACCTGGGGATGTGGACTCCCCACATGGAGTATGGAAAGCTGCATCCAGGTCTGGGGCCACCCAGGCACAGGATAAGCTGCTGGAGCAGGTCCAGAGGAGGCCACGGGGATGCTCGGAGGGCTGGAGCCCCTCTGCTCTGGAGCCAGGCTGGGAGAGCTGGGGGGGGTTCACCTGGAGAAGAGAAGGATCCAGGGAGAGCTGAGAGCCCCTTGCAGGGCATAAAGGGCTCCAGGAGAGCTGGAGAGGGACTGGGGACAAGGGATGGAGGGACTGGATAAGGGGAGAATTGTTTCAAAGTGACTGAGGAGAGATTTAGATGAGATATTAGGAAGAAATTCTTGGGTATGAGAGTGGGGAGGGACTGGAATGGATTTCCCAGAGAAGCTGTGGCTGCCCCTGGATCCCTGGAAGTGTCCAAGGCCAGGTTGGACGGGGCTTGGAGCAACCTGGGCTAGTGGAAGGTGTCCCTGCCCATGGCAGGGGGTGGGACTGGATGATCATTAAGGCCCCTTCCAACCCAAACCATTCTAGGATTCTACAATACTTGGAAACATTCTCCAGTCAATGCAGTCAGAAGTAGTGATGGGAAGTGGAACTGGATCATCTTTATTGCCCCTTCCAACCCAAACTGTTCTGGGATTCTGTGCCAGTGGAAGGCACAGCTGAACGTGGCTTCTCCCCCTGCTGAAATTCCCCTCACTTTAGGGAAGGGGTGGAGAATTCCTCACACCCTGTTCCTGTCCCTGGGAGAGCTGAGGGCAGTGTTTGCTGGGAAAGAGTACAACCGAAGGCTGGAAAACATCAGGTATTTCCTGCTCCATGCGTGCCAGCAGCCTTCCATGAAGCTGCCCAGACTTCTGGATTCGCACCAGGATCCAGACAAAGCGTTTTGGCTCCCGCTGCTGTGGGGGTTTGTTTTCCTGACCTTGCAGGTGTTACTTTTTTTAGGCTCCACGGGAGCGCGGGAGAGGAGCCTCACATCCTGCTGGAGTGCGACAGCAACGTCCTGGAGCCCTTCCAGAAACACCTGAAACTGTACAAGATCCGCAGGAAAGTCGACATCTCCCCCTGCCCTGACCTCTCCCTGTGGGCTGTCATCCCTGGGGAACAGGCTGGAGACGCCTCCAGCTCCCTCCCGAAATGTGCAGGCCAGGCTGTGCTCTTGACTCCTGACCCCAGGGCAGGAGTCATGGGCTGGAGACTGATCACAAAGAAAGGAGCAAATCTGTCGGAGATTATCCCTGGGATTGAAGTTGGAGACGTTCAGGATTACCACAGGCACAGGTATAAGCAAGGTAAAGGAGAGTCCTGTTTTGCACTCTGTGGCTCTGGATTTTGGGAGTCCGTGTGCTGAGATAAGACAGGAATAAGAAATGTGTTTAATTTGTTAATAAATAAAGGTATTAGTTGCTGCTTTGAGTAAAAAAGTTCTCTGGTGCTTAGAATTCCCTCTGGTGACAGAAGTAATATTTGGGTTTTCTGTTACTCAGATGATGGGGATTGGTCAGGAATGCTGAAAGAAAACCAGGATTAGTCATTTTCTTAGAAGCTTCTGTGGTTTGAGCAATTTTGGTTATTTTGGGGTCACACACAGGCCGTGTGTTTTGCTCGTTGCTAAGGAAGGAAAAGGGAACACCCAGACTTACCTTCCTAAAAATTCGAGGGTGTTTTTGCTGAGTTAACTCAGAGGCCAAGGGGAAGATGTTTGATTTGAGAGGAAACTCACTGCTGGGAGTCCCAGTGCCTTTGATTTTATGGTGTCCAGGCTGATGGTGGATTAAATTAATTGGCAGAGTGAAAGGTGATGGTTCTGTGCTTAAATCAGAGTCCATCTGCTTTTGGAAAATAAGTTGCTAACGACTCAAACAATTTAAGGCACTTGGGGCACAAACCTTATGGAGGAGTTTTTACCTCTTGGCTTTACTCTTTTCCCAGGAATTCCTGAAGGTGTGAAGGATCTCCCTCCTGGAGTCGCCCTCCCTCTGGAGTCCAACCTGGCCTACATGAACGGCATCAGCTTCACCAAGGGCTGTTACATCGGGCAGGAGCTGACGGCCAGGACACACCACATGGGCGTCATCCGCAAGCGCCTGCTCCCCGTCTCCTTCTCAGCTCCTCTTCCCAAAGACGGCGTTCCCGAGGGTGCCGAGATCCTCACCGAGTCGGGAAAGCCGGCCGGGAAGTTCCGGGCGGGAGGAGGTGACCTCGGGATAGCTCTGCTGAGGTTGGCTCACATAAACGAGCCGCTCTGCGTCGACCTGGGAGGGGATAAAGTGAAGCTCAGCGCAAACACGCCCGAGTGGTGGCCGAAAACTGCTGCTAAGTAGGTGAGGAGCCGCCACTTGCCTGCTGGAGGATCTTATTCCATGGGAGAAGTTTGGCCTTCGGCTGGTGTTTGTGGTGTTTGATGGAGGGGTGTCACAGGATGCCTCGAGTCGGGACTGAACTCACACTGGGTCCCCTCAAATCGGGAACCCAAAGCTGTGAGCTCAGATCGTCCACTGGGTGTTGTGGAGAGAGATACACAGGGAAGTGCACTTTTTCCTGAGGGTAATCCCTGTTTATTTAGGGGTTGCCACGTGTTGTTGGATGGATTTTGAGTCTGACCCTCCATCAGACTGTGCTCCGTGGAGGATGTGGGGCGTGTTCCCACCGAAGTGAGCGATGGGAGCAGGGGATTCCCTGTTCCACGCACTGAATGTTTCAGTTCAGAATAACCATTTTGTGGTATTATGATGATTTTTGTTTTTTTGGTTTTTTTTTGAGTGGAGATCATGCTGCTCTTACGTATTCTCAGGCTAAAAGTTTTTACTGCAAATTACTCCTTGCATTGAGCTTCTTAAACTCGCTGATTGTGTGGGTGTTTCTCCCCACCGCTGGAATTGTGTTCAGGAAGAGGAATGCCTTGTACTTCACATTTCAGACCTTGATTTTAAGTTGGCATTTCTTTGCTTCACTTTTTTTCTGGCCCCCAACACTCTTCTGCCTTCCCAATTTTCCTTGCTCCTGCAGTCAGCATGTTTCTCTTTGCGTCCAAAGCCAACCGGCTCCGTGCCTCCTATCCCTGTCAACCTGCAGTGATTTACAGGAGCCCTTTCTATTTTTGTATTACAATAAATCCATTACACAAGGGCGTGATGAGAGAGGTGCCCAGGTCCCCTCCCATTTTGACCAAAAAAACCCCCAAAAACCACAACCTCTTGCATGAATATTTTTAACAAAACCCGTCCAAAGCACATTCTGCTGCTGTTTCAGCATTACTGTGAAAGGAATTTGTCTGTGAAAAATGCTCATATTGATTAAAACTCTATGGTTGCTGTAAAGTGAGTCTGTGGAATATCTCGTTAATTATTGTATCTAATTTAAAAGTGATTTATGTGAAGGAGAAGAGAGGGTGCCTTTTATTTGCCTGGGCTGAAGACACACAACAGGACAAATACTTTTTCAGGACAAATACTTTTATTTGCCTGGGCTGAAGACACACAACGGGACAAATACTTTTTCTTGCTGGCAAGAAAAACGCCTTAGGCTGTTGGTCAGGTTTGGGATTGTTAACAGAGTCTTTCTGCTGGAAAAAAATAAATGAAACTGGATCCTCTAAGTGCCACAAAGGCGAGGCTGTGCTGCCCGTTGATGCTGCTTTGCCAGAAGCAGCTTTTCCTCTCTGCCACCCATTGTGCAAAGTCTCCACAGAATAGTTTTATTGTCCTGGTGTGTGCAGAGCCTGAATAAACACTGAATAAACTCCTCTGTTTGGGGAAGCCCTGAATTTTTTCCTGCCTTAGACACACGTTCCTTTTGTCCTCTTAACGTATTTTAGAGGATTTTCTTGTTGCCAACAGCTGCAGGTTGCACGTACGGAAGGTCAGACACAAAATAAGGTGGTACTGAAATAAAAAGGTATCAGGTGGATTCTGGAGAAGGGATGTGGCAGAAATGGGAGGGGGCAGCCCCAATCCATGTTATCCTTATTTTTTATTTTTTTTTTTTATTCTCCCTCACATCCTGCTCTCTCATTGATGGTTTTAGCCGGGTGAGCTTGGGCTGGGTTGATTTTGCAGGGGCTTTTCCCTCCCCGACAGCCCTGGAATCACTAAGGCTGGAAAAGCCCTCCAAGATCAGGGAGTCCAGCCCTTAACCCAGCATTAATCCACCACCACGCCGTGTCCTCAAGCATGGTATCCACAGGTTTTTTGGACACTTCCAGGGACGGTGACTCCGCCACATCCCTGGACAACCTCCCGTCCAGTGAGGAAACGTTCCCTCAGCAAGGGACGCACCGAAGGGGTGCTGGCAGGTTAACGTGGTGCTTCAGACTAAACGCAGCTGGAAAGCTGAGGAGAAACTGAGGGGAGCTCCTTCCCCATCCCCTTTTTCCCGGCCTTTCCCCCCTCGCTGCCTCAGTTTCCCCCTCCCCTCCACTGCCTGTTTCTCCCCCCGTCCCGCCTCACGATGGTCCCTTCCCGTCCTCCTTGCCCTCCTTCCCCCCCCATGTCCCCCTCGCAGTGGTTTCTCCCACCGGCGGCCGTTGCGTTCCCGCCTGGGCCGGAGCGCGGGAAAAGCGGCGCGAGGACGTTGGGGGGGGGTGGGGGGGTGGGGGGCCTCGCGCCGCTCCCTCATGGCGGGAGGCGGGAAAACGTGAGGGAAGGGAAGCGCTGTGGCCGCCGGAGGAGCAGAAATAAAAGAAATAAAGGACGTATCTGCGAAAGTACGACGCTGTCCGGTTCTTCCACTTGGCCTCTCGCGTGTGTGCCGATAGGGATCTGTGGGCGGTGTGGACGCCCCCCAAAAAGTGGTGTTTTCTGAGGTTGTGGAGGGAAATACATTGAAATGTCTGGTTACGGGCAAAAGAAAATTTCATCTTTTTTTTTTTTTTCCCTGCATTTTTCTAGTAGCAGTTCTTCCTTCCTTGTCATGTTTTTTTTATATATCCTGTCATAGTAAAATTCCCCAAAAGTTGTTTTGGTGTGGTGAAGAGTCCAGAAGAATGACTGCTCATACTTCATCAGTTTACTCTGTAATATCTATCTATCTAATCTATCTATCTATCTATCTATCTATCTATCTATTGGTCTATCTATCTATCTATCATATATAGCATATAATACATATATAATATATACTATAATATATATAATACATATGTAATATATAACATAATATATATAATACATGTGTAACATATACATAACATGTATGTAATACATATGTAACAAATACATATATAATATATACCATATATAATACATGCATAACATATAATACATATATAATATATAACATATATATAATTCATATATATATTTATATATTTATATATGCAACATATATACATAACATATATATATAATGCATGTATAACATATAATACATATATACATAACATAATACGTACACAATACATATATAATACATAACATAATAATGTATAAATAGAATATAGGAAAACATATATATAATGATATATATGTTTTGTATATTATTATTTTTAGATATATTATTATGTGTTATGTATTTTATATATGTAATATACACAACATATACATATGTAATACACATAACATATATATGTAATATATAAAACATATAAAATATATGTAAAACCTATATGACATATATAACATAGAATGTATGTTCTACTGAGTTATTAAAATGACTGCAATCCAATATTGAAGATATAATTACTCATAAGGTTTCACACTGCTGTAGCCAGGAGGTTCTGTGTGATCACCTTCACGCTGCATTACTTGAAGTCAGCAACTCTAAAATACCCTCACAAATATTAACATGTGCTCAATAACAATAATAATAATAATAATAATAATAATATTTGCTTAATATTAATATTTTGGGTGTGTTTTCCTGCTGTTAACACTGAAACCTTTGAGGTCCTCGGGGAGTGTCCAAATACTGCGCGGATGAGAGCCACAAATCTGATTTATTCCTCACAGCCTGTGGTGATCCTGCTTTTCCAGGAGACTCCAGTTCTCCAGCGTTTTCAGAGCTGGAAAATTTGACAGCTTTCATCCCCTTCTCGCAGCAATTCCTACTGAAACCACACTCTGCACAAGCGCTGGGGGCATTTTGCATGTTATTTTGAGAGGAGGGTGTAGCTCCTACTCTTTCTAGTCACTTAATATTGTTGGGAGCACAGTTTCTGCTGGATGGAAACACAGAAAAATGCTACATTTTTAATTTAAACTATTTTCCCCACCCTTTCCCTGAGTGGCATTTTGCTTTTAGGTGGACTGTGAGCCCTTCAGAATAGGCTGTCTTGTTTTTTTATTCTGTAACACGCTGTTCTCAAACTAGTGGAAATAATTCATGCCTAAATTCTTTTTGTGGATTTATGTCTGGATTTCCTCTCTTTCCCTCTGTCCTGGAATTTTGCTGTCTACTCCTATCACTAAAATAAGAGTTTGTACTTTAGTGCTGTGCTGCCAGAACACTGGAAATGTTTGGGCTTTCTTTTTCTTTTTTTTTTTTTTCTTTAATCCCAGTTTGAGATTTTCGATCTTTCCAGTTTTTTTGAGGGGAAAAAAAAAATGGGAAATAGATATAAAAGCTTCATGTCTCGTGTTTATTTATGTTTTTATTCTCAAATTTTGCTTCCTCCAGGCAGCTGAAGGAGGACAGTGGCAGTCTGGGAATGTCATCACAGCTCTGTGGAGAAGAACTGGAGGGGGGATAACAATAAAGCAAACAAAGACTGAAATTTTTAGGGAGAGGTGACCTAATTTCCTATTTATTTTTGTGTCAGAAAAGCTGTGTGGAATAAACTTAATAATTGGGGGAGGTTATGTGCTGTGTGGCACTCCCAGTGTATTTTAGCAGCGCTTTCAATGTAGTTTTATTGTTCAGGGTGAACAACTTATTCTTAAATTTAACTTGAATGACTTGAATAAATGTATGTTGAAGGGAAGCTTTAGTGTTTTGGGGGTTTTATGTGTATCTTTTTTTTTAATTTGGTTGGAATTTAGCACTCTGCTCTCTCTTTTTTCCTAGTCTCAAGACTGTAATTATACTTGCCTGGTGATGGGCCACACTTCCCAGCAATTGAACTATATTATAACTATCATATTAATATAATAACTAGTATGTTGATTTCCTTGAAAAAGATGAAAATGGCTCTGTTTGCCATTTCCATTGTCTCTGGATATTTTGTTATCTACTTAAATTACGTTCATTCTTTTTGTAGCACTAAAAATAGGGGGATGTCAGGGGATGACCAGGATTTATCATCTGAGTTAAGGTAAAGGAATTGTGGAAAAACGATGACTTTATTAAGGAAAAAAATGTTTGCCAGGGGATAAAATGTAACTGTCGACGAGATGCTTGAAAGTGGGGAGAGGGCAAGTTGCTTTAGTGTGAAAAAAAGCCTTTAATCAAACAACCTTTATGTTTAATTCTTGTTACAGAAAGCAGAGGGCTTGATTTCTCATGGATGGTTACACAGCTGGAGTGAGCCAAGTGATACCTTCAGTGGGGAGAGAGGAGCAGAAGTGGCAGGAGTGTCACCACCACCAAAAAAACATTAATTCCAGTGAATTATTGGAGATGCCAAAACCCCAGAGATGTAAGAGCTTGTCATGAGAGCTCTTGCACTGTCAAATATGATGTGTTTATACATATATTGTATATTATATGTATATTGTAATGATTAAAATTTTCTGACTGGCTTGTGCTTTCTTATTACAAATTAAATGGTTTTGGAAGTATGAAAATATACAGTGTATTTATATATATGTGCATGTCTATGTATACATGTATATATACACACACATGTATGTATATTAGTGTATATATACACTATATTATATCATATAATATATATTATATATAATACATTATATATATTATAATCATATATAGTATATTAAATATAACACAACTGCATTACCACATTATTAATTAATGTATTAACTAGCAAATTAATTTCCAAATTAAAATACATTAATTATTAATGCAGTGATATGTAACAGGAATATATTTTATATATTATATAAATATAAAACATATAAATATATTTATGTAAAGTATAAAAGGAGATATTAATATAATAGATATTATAGAAATATAAAATATATCAATACAAATATATAAAAATAATATATAAAATGTAAAATATAAAATATAAAATAGGAAATACAAAATATAAAATAGGAAATATAAAATATAAAAAAATATATATTATAGAATATATAGTATAAAATATGCATAATATATATTATAGAATATATAGTATAAAACATACAATAACATATAAATATATAAATATATGTGTATTATATATAACTTTTATATATTATTTAAATATATAAGTAATATAGAAATATACGAAACCATAAATATATAAATAATATTTACATATTATGTAGAAAAATAAAAATAATATATAAAATATAAAATAATATATGAAATATAAAAATAATATATAAAATGTAAAATATAAAATGGGAAATATAAAATATAAATAATATATATTATAGTATATAAAATATACATAATATATATTATAGAATATATAGTATAAAACATACAATAACATATAAATATATAAATATATGTGTATTATATAATTTTTTATATTATTTAAATATATAAGTAATATAGAAATATACGAAACCATAAATATATAAATATTTATATATTATTTAGAAAAAGAGAAAAATATATAATATATATAATATAAAATATATAATATAGTATATATTATATATTATAATAAATATAATATAGTATAATATAATAATATAATATAAATAATATAATATATAAAAATAAAAATAATATATAAAATGTAAAATATAAAATAGGAAATATAAAATATAAAATAGGAAATATAAAATAGAAAATAGGAAATAATATAAAATAGAAAATAGGAAATAATATAAAATATAAAATATAAAATAGGAAATAATATAAAATATAAAATAGGAAATATAAAATATAAAATAGGAAATAATATAAAATATAAAATAGGAAATATAAAATATAAAATAGGAAATAATATAAAATATAAAATAGGAAATATAAAATATAAAATAGGAAATATAAAATATAAAATATAGTATAGTGATCACCTGAGGATAATTACTTAGCAATCACTTCTGTTAATTGGGAAGGAGAAGGCGCATCCCGAACACCCCCTCGCACTTCTCTCCCAGCTGAGAAGCGTTTCCCGACCGAAGGAAGCGGCTCAGGCCGCTCCCATCGCACCCCGGCTGAGGGCGGCGGGTGCCGAGGCTGCTCCCGGATCCCGATCCCGATCCCGATCCCGCAGCGGGCGGGGAGCGCCTACAATTCCCATCGTGCTCCCGCCCGCCGGCCCCGCGCTGACATCACCCGGCACCCAAAATGTGAGCTCGGCGTTCCTTCCCCTCCCGCTGCGGGGCCTCGGGCGCGCCGAGGTGTTTGTGGAGGGGGAGGATTTCAGCTGCCGCCGAGGGCTTGGAGAGAGGGCGCCTGGATGAGAGAAAAAAAAAAAAAACCCTCGGGAGACGTTCCGGGCGGGAATTCCGCGCCGTTCCTCGCAGTGCCCGTGCAGTTCCGAGGCTCCCCGTGCCAGTCCCAAATCCTCTTGTTCTCCTTGTCCTGCGGCTCCAAGGGGTGGAGGAGGGACGCTCCCCACAGCCTGGCAACAGCGTGCCCGTAGTACCCGAGGCTGGAGTGTAACTATGCTGGAGTAACTGGCGCATTCCAGCGCCGGCGCCGGGAATGGCTGGCGGGAGCAGCTGCGCAGGTTGGTCTCGCTGGAAGTTGGTTCTCGCCCGCAGGTTTGTTCTCCGGGAGGGATGTTGGGGGGTGTAGCCTGGAGCGATGCTGGGATTTCGGGCGGCCGAGTGATTTCTGCGCCCTAATGTTGGCTTGGGTTGCTGCAGGTTAAAGTAAAGAGTCGCGACTTAACTCGCCTGAGAGTTGCTTCAGCCTTTCGAGTGAGTCTGTGATTGCGGGTGCCTGGAAAAACCCCATAGTTCTCTAAACACAAATGTCTCTTGCTGTTGGCAACCGGAGTTTCCTAAGGAGACTTAAAAAGTGGGTGGGAAACGTGGGAATACTTGATGTCAGTCTTTTCTCTGAGAAACACAGTAACTTCTCAAGCGGGTAGGGGATCCTCTTTCACTTTTCATTAGAAACAGTTTAGATCTTTGAGGACACTTGAATATCACTAAGTGAGCAGCCGGTCAAGTGGGAAAAGTGGCTTTATATCCAATCTCAGGAGGCTAATGAAATTAAAATACAAATCTCTATGTATTGTGTGCCCTGATCCTCATGCAGCTGGTGAAAAAAAAGTTCTATTTATTTGGCCTCGCACGCCTGTTTGTAACTTCTAAGAGTGTGGTTTTTACACACTCATCGGTGGATAACTTCAGCGTTTTCGTTTGTTTAAAATATGTTTTGAAAGGCGTTTTGGTTTGGTGGAGTTTAAACTGTGCTGGCTTGTCCGTCTGTCATAGTGAATCTGGAAAAATATTTTGTGACTTCAGTTGGAATTTTATATCCCTAAATAAAAAGGTTTATATTAGTGCAAGTAATCCTGTTTTACAGCACAGGACTTAATCTACGAATCATGCACTTAAGGTGCCTTTGGATTAGTTGACTTTAAAGTGAGGGGAAGTTCAGTAAAAACTCTCTACCTGTTTGTTTAGTATCCCCTTGTGTTTCCCTGGACTGCCAGGAGATAATGGAGTGTGATATGTGGTAGGAGTTGTGAGTGAAGGTGAATATATAGAGGGAGCTGGCATTAAGTTCTCTCGTGTCCTTGGAGCCTGGAAGAAAATATAAAATCCTCTCAAACTCCAGAGTAAGGGCTTCAGTCATTTTTCCATGTAAAAGTACTTGGGAATAGTAGGACTTGAGTGTTTGGAGTACTTGTGGCTCTGGACCACAGTTAGTGTGCAGAGCTATAAAAATCTATCATTAAAAACAGTATCAGGAACTTTTTAAACAGTTCAAATGAATTACAGAGCAGGGCTTTGTTTCTAAACTACCCACTGGCAAATTAGTCCCCCCCCTTTTTTTTTTCTTCAATAAAGGAAGAAGTGAGGAGGCTGCAAATTCGAATTTCTGAAATGACTGATTTTGGGCAGACTGAAGTTGTGATAATTGCACAGATCCACAGTTCCCAGTGGATAAATCTGCATCCTGAGTCCTTACTCTGTTTAATTTCTTGTCATTGTAATTTAAGATTTTAATATAAATGTTGCAGAAATGCTCTGGTTTTTTGAGGGTTTTATTCTGGCTTGGGAAAAAGAACCTCACAGAGGTACCAGTGTACTGCTCCAGGGATGGAATCAGGGAGCAGATTGGAATCTCTTCCACAACAAACTTTCTGCCACTTTAGCTTCGTAAAGATAAACCTAAATATAAACCAAAGAAAAAAGGTGTGTTAAGGAAAAATGTGGATCTTGGGACTTGACAGCAGTTTTCCCACGTAACCTGATTCTGGAACTTGCAAACCCTCAGGAGTGTGAGTGGAAGTTTTTAGGCCTTCCTTATGATCTTCCTAAAACACTGAGGTATTGTTTAAAATCACCTTTTTTTTTTCTTTTAATTAATCTGGAGAATTAGATGTACCACAGCACGTGGAATTGCAAACTTTTGGCTTAGATATTTGAAAGGTTGTGGGAAGTGTGTGTGTGTGTCTGTATGTCTGTAAGTGTATATACAGGGGAAATGTTATCCTTTTTAACCAGGGTTTGGGATATGTGGATCAGGAGGCACCAAAATCAGTGGGGTGACCCTACAGGTGCTGTTTATAAGGTTCATTTGAAGTTTCTGGTGTTAAAGTGTTGATGGGAAGGTGAGTGGACATTGCACTCTGAAGATTAGGAGGACTGTGTTTCTTTGGGATGTGTTGTCAAGGAATGTCATTGCCCCAGTGAGCTTTGAACCATCCATCAGACTCAGTGCTGCTTATCCTGTCACCTTACAGGGTGAGCTGGACACCCTTGGGATGAGAAGGGGAGGACTTGGGGATTTCCAGGGAGGCTGAGAGGGTGTGGTAAGGAAACTGTTGCTGTCACATTGAATTTGGGATAGGGAACGAGCATCATCCCATGAGCTGTTCATCCCATTTCCCTGCTGATGGAGCACTTCTGGTGGTGTGCTGTGGGCATTGCTCTTTTTGAGGACTGCCAGTGGAAAATAAACTTAAAACCATTTGTAAGTTCGGGGCGTGATATTAAAGCACTCAGTGAAAACATTTTTATTTTTAATTTGTCAGTGTAACGATGCAAGCTGGCAGTGCTGCTTTAGGTAAAACATTGGCTTCTGCCAAAGCTTTAATGTGACACCCTCATATCCTGAAGGTACCCAACGGGGCCTTTTCAGGAATTAATTATTTATGAGCAGTGCAAGAAGCTTGTGCTTGTATCAACCCCTAAAAACAAAGTGGCAGCCGCAGACAGTTGCCATTGAAAATCCACTTTTCTGAAGGAGGGTGTGATGGGCAGACCTGTTTTGAACACCTGGGTACATTTTAGGCTTTGTTGGGACTCTTTTGTAGGTTGTGAAGCCAAATTGCAGCACCTGCAATGCTTTGGAGGTTCCTGTTTAGGGATATCAATGGATTGCCGTTTGGGCTTTCAGGTGTCAGTTAGTGCTTTGTGAAACTCATTTAAAATCATTAAACCCACTTTTAAAGTGAGAGTAGGTCATCCACAGTGGGATGTGGGTGTAGTCTGACATAGTCCTATTATTTTAGGACAGGAGCAGGTGCTTGGTCAGGTTTTAAGGATTTATCATAATGTGATGGTTGCACACTTTATCCTAATTTATCTTAATCATAAAAGCAGCCCTTCCCCCAGCCAAGGCTTTGTGCCAGTGAAGATGAAGCCTTACTTTTGTGCAGTGCATTGATTGCTGACCTGGGACATTGTTTTGCTGTGAGTTAGGTTGGAAAGGACCTCTGAGATCATCAAGCCCAACTCTGTCCCCGGCACTACCCGGTTCACCACTAAACCATGTCCCCAAGTGCCACATCCAAAAGCCTTCTGAACATTTCCAGGGATGGTGACTCCCCCACTTCCCTGGGCAGCCCCTTCCAACGCCTGACCACCTTTCCAGTGAAGAAATTTTCCTAATATCCAACCTGAACCTTCCCTGGCACAGTTTGAGGCTGTTTCATCTCCTCCTGTTGCTAATTACCTGGGAGCAGAGCCTGACCCCTCCAGCTTCCCCCTCCTGTCAGGGGGTTGCAGAGCCAGAAGGTCCCCCCTGAGCCTCCTTTTCTGCAGGCTGAGCCCCCCCCAGCTGCTCCTGGTGCTCCAGACCCATCTCCAGCTCCATTCCCTTCCCTGGACACACTCCAGCCCCTCAATGTCAGCGTTGTCCCGAGGGGCTGGGCTTACATCCCACCTGGATTTGGATGACAGCGTGTGTGGCAGGAGCCAGCCTGGCCTCTGCCATGGGCAGACCCCGAGTCTGAAGATGGGATGGAGCCCTTAAGGTGCTGCATTCCCAAACATCTGCATTCCCAGGTGTCCTGTCACGTGATGGGGAGGGATGTTCAGTTCTGTGGCAGGTGTGAAGGTCACGGGGTGACCGTGTGTGCTGGAGTGGTGGACGTGGAGCTGCGGGATGGACCTTGATCCGACAGGATAAGGTTGGAGAGAGCAGAGGTGTCAGGCCGTAGCCCTCTGCCTGTGTGATCCTTGGTGCTGCTGTCCTGCCCATTCCAGGGCTCCCTGTGACCTGGGGTCAGCAGCTCTTGTGTCCTGTGGGATCTTACAGAAATAAATCATCATTGCTCCGCCAAGGCGTTGGGTGTGGGTGGGCCTGGAGGAGCTGTGGCTGTGTGACCTGGGAGGGATGCTGGGAGGAGCCATGAGGGGAAGCTGGAGATGAGTTTTCATTCATAAGTACAACTTTGGCAGATCTGGTAATTGCCTTTTTTTTTTTTTCTTGTAATTGCTTTTAAACAGGCTGAGTCAGTCCATAAGGCTCTAAATTTCAGCTTGCACAGCAATGCTGCACTCTGCAGAGAGGAGAAGCTGTGTGCTGATAACAAGGACGTGGTCAAAGTGCCACCCCTGCTCCTTGCAAGCCACAGGTGAGTCCAAAAAGTGAATTTGCTTAGGTGAACAGAAAGAAAAACCGAGGTGATGTGTTTGTTTCGTAGTGAATAACCACATAACAAAAACCCCTCGACACCCGAAGAGATTGTTACATCACAGTTTCACTGTGTCAGGACTAGGGAGGGATCATCTTTTCATGGAATTCAGCAGATCCTCACACACTCCTCTTCTCAAAGGCATTTGTGAGATTTACCACGAAGAACAACTGCTGGAAGTTACTCTGAACCAAAAAAAAAAAAAAAACACCAACCCCCAAACTTTGTATTTAATGAATGTTTTTAAGTGCTTTTGTTAAAACAGATGGCCCATTAGTGCTCTTAATGGTAACTAGACAATAGATCCCTTATATTGAACAAGCATCTCATAAATATACTTAGTCCCTCACACCCTTAAATGGGGCTTTTTTTATGGGCTTTTGCCCCAACTGTCTAAGAGGTGTTTCAGACTTGATTGTTTCTCCTGGGGGGGGAAAAAAGCTGCTTAATTCTTTGACTGCTAAAAAGGAACGTTTCCCTTTGCTGCTGCAAAAAGCCTTTTTGATGATGTGAAACTGGGATTTAGAAGGAAGTCTTCAGTAATCTGCCATTTTTATGGGTTTATCTCTGACATTAGGAGATATCTGAATAACTGACCTATTTTTCTCCCCTGAGTTTGGTTTTTTTACATGTCCCTGTTGCCCGTTTACTTCTGCTGGTTCATTTCCTGGGTAACCCAAGAAAGCAATGTATGGAATTCTGATTTTTTTCCCTTTTTTTACCCAGTAGTTTCAGAGAATTCCTAGCAGCACATCCTGAGTTCACCAGTCCCAGTGTGCTATAGATTAAGAAGGCTGTAGGTAGGAGCTCTTAGAAATCTTAAAAAAACAAACAAACAAACAAACCAAACCAAAAAACCCCAACCAAACAAAAAACCAACCAAAACCCAACCCCAAACAGTGCTTTTTCTTATGTTTTCTTTTTCTTGGTGAGGTGCAGCAGAAATAAACAGGAAATATTTATCCTGCCAAGAAATCAGAGTAGAACACACAATGTAAATGTAACAACACTGTGCAGTGCTGTTGTTTAATGTTGTTACCAGAGATGTTTATAAAAGCATTGTTGAGCAATGCTCTGTAGCAGGGAGTTCCTGCAGTTTTGGGATAACTGGCTGTAAAAAGGCTTTTTGCTAATTTAGCCTGAATGCTTTTTGGAAAATCAGGAACTCTGTCAGGTGGGACTTTGTGTCAATGAAAGTAACTTCTTCTAATTGTATCGTGAAACAAATATTTAGCTGTGATTACATAATTTTTCAGCTTATAACATATCCTTTCAAAGAACTGTTAGTCTGATATGAGCCATAAACTGCTCTTACCTCTAAACAGGAATAAATCCTTCCCTGTGAGGGTGGGGAGACCCTGGCACAGGTTGCCCAGAGAAGCTGTGGCTGCCCCTGGATCCCTGGAAGTGTCCAAGATCTGGCTGGATGGGGCTTGGGCTGGTGGAAGGTGTCCTTACCCATGGCAAGGTTTGTAATGAGATGCTCCTTAAGGTCCCTTCCAACACAGACTATTCTGGTTTCCATGAGGTTCCCCAGATCTAAGTAACAGTGGCATCACTTAGTAGTCTCTATGAAAATTCCTAAAACTCCTTCCAGTCTGCCTGAGGGGAGCCTCTGGTGCCCTCTCAGCAGCAATTGCCATCTCACAAGAGCAGTTGCAGCCTCGAACTGTTTTCCAGGACTTTGCTGGACAGGACTAGAAACAAAACATTTCCAGTGATGAGAAACAACACATGAGTCTCCTGCATCCACAGAGCTGTGAAACCTTCAGACAGAGGGTTTGCACAAGGTGTAAATCAGTTTTTAGCTTTTTGGAAAACGAAGGGCTTGTTCACGTGGGACTTTGTCAATGGAAGTGATTTCTTCCCATATTTATCCCACCTCAGGCAGTGCTGGTGAGGCAGAAACCTCTGTGTGGAGGATTTGTCTCCTCTCTGTGGCAGAGTCCCGTGGGGGGACACTGGCACTGCTCTGTGTCTTCTGTCCTGTTCATGCTTGGCACTGCACAAGGTCCTGAACAACCTGCTCTGTGGCAGGGCATTGACTCCAAAGGTCCCTTCCAGCACCAGCTGTTCCCAGATGTCTGCCATGCAGGATTCTCTGTTCCAGGTACAAGTGACAGGACGTTTATCACGTCCCTTCCTGAGGTCTGTAGGTCCATCTGCCTCTGGATGCCTGGCAGCTGTTCTGGCTTGGTAGGATTGGGGACTGGAGGGAATGGACTGGGCAGGAGGAGGAGTTGGGGGAGTAACAGCTCTGCTCAAGGTGCAGGAGCAGTGAATCCATCTGTGTAACAGCAGCAAATCCTGGGGACAAAGGGGAAGCACAAAGGAGCCAGGTGACAAAAAGTGAGTTGGTGTGGGGGGAACACAGGACTTGGGGAAGGAATCCCAGGATGGTTTGGGTTGAAAGGGACCTTAAACCTCTTCCAGTTCCCACCCCCTGCCATGGGCAGGGACACCTTCCACTAGCCCAGGTTGCTCCAAGACAAGTCCAACCTGGCCTTGGACACTTCCAGGGATCCAGGGGCAGCCACAGCTTCTCTGGGCAACCTGTGCCAGGGCCTCCCCACCCTCACAGGGAACAATTTCTTCTTTAATCTAAATCTCTCCTTTTTCATGTCACAGATACAACAGTGTTGTTGTCCAATAGCTTTGATTCTTTTTAGTTTCCTACACATTTATACTTAAAATATTTAACATTTTACTGACAAAGAAAGTTCTCCTCGTTTAATTTCTCCTCAAACAAAAGAAACTTTGGGACAGTTTCTAAATGCTGAAGAGCTGCCTGATGCTTTTGGAAATAGTGACTGTGTTTGGTAAATATTTGTGTTTGCTCACTGCTCTGTTGTGATGAGCTGCTCGCAGAGGTCGAAAGCCCCCTGTGTGCATTTCAAGATGTGGCTAATAAATGTTGGATGTCTTGGGGAAAAGCGTGTCCAGTTTCATATGCAGGGAGAGAGTTTAGTACATGCACACTTTTTATTTTTCAGGAGGAAACAGGAGCTGTGTCTTGAAGAAAGAAAAAAAAAAGTCCATCCTGATAACCTACCTGGGTTTTAGGGGTTTTTTTTGTTATTGTTTTGAGAGATAATTTAGTGAGAGCAGCAGCTTTCCCAGGATTTGCAGGGCGGAAAGGATAAAATAAAAGCCCTGCTGAAGGCTGTAATTGTCATAATTCGATTTTTTTTTTCTAATTTTTTTTTTTCGAGGCAGCGTTTTGTTTGTTGTGGTTTTTTTTAATAATGCTGAAATTCTGAGCGTGTTTTTACTGTAACTTGCTGTTAGTTCTCCTGTAAATCCCAGAGGAGAACTTGTGTTTAACTGGGTGGAAGGACAGGCTCTGCTGTTTTGGGAGTGCCAAGGCTGTATCTTGGGTACACGAAGTACCTCGTCCCCTGATCTTTAGACACACTGTCCTGCACAACTCACATTAGCAGTGATTAATGGCTCTGAAAATAAAAGATAAACCCATTCCTTACAGATCCTATTTTTAATCCGTGCAGGAATATTTTATGCCCTGGCCAAGGAGCAGAATTTATCTCTGTGTGTTGCTCCCTTTTAGTCCAAACAAGACCAGGGCTCGGGCATTGGCCTGTGGTTGTTGATGCTGATAAATTTTTCCTGGAATTTCAGCCTTGGTCAGCTGCTGCTTTCCAAAATGTTACTTTTGTGGGGTTCAGGAGTCATTTGGAGCACAAAATGTGGGTCCCACCCTCCTCTTCCTCTGTGGGGTCAGAATCGACCTGTGTGACTCGAGCTCTGTGGTGCCACTTGGTCCCTGGGCCAGGAAGTCATTATTTTCTGTTCTTTAATGATACAAATCGATATAAAATGATATAAATATGAATAGTGTGTTTGCATGGAATTTTGCAGAGTATTTGTGCAGCCTCTACAAGGTTCTAGTACCTCTAATTCTGTTATTTAATAAGGATTTGTTTGGATGTGTGAGATCACTTTATAGGAAGTGATGACCCCTCAGTGGAAACTTATTTTTTTTTTCATTCAAAGAAATTCCCTAAAGGATTGTTCTGCCTGTGGCAGGAACACACCTGGCCAGGAAATATTTCTTTACTACCTCTTCAAACAATACCCAGGGAGATCTTCCCAGTCCACGACAGCTTTCACTAAACCAAAGTTTGACCAATGATTTGTACTAAGCAAAAAAAAAAGAAGCCCCTAAATTCACAGAATTCCAGGTTGGAAGCGACCTCAACTGTCATCTGCTCCAACCTTTCTTGGCATAAATAACATTTGAATAAATAATTTATTTGTAATAATTCTGGAGCAGCACTTAAAGCCAAGTTACTCTTTTTTACCCACGGTGGCTCTGTGGAGTTTACAGATGTCCCTCCCTGCTGTCCTCTTTGTTGGAGTAGTTTGTGTTTTCAGGGATATAAGTGGGATAATTGCCCTTCCCTTTGTTTTCCAGAGGGAATGTGTTTGCCTGTGCCATGTGCATTTCCAGCCATATAGAGCAGAAGGTTCTGAGCTGGTGAACGGGACACCCCAACACCTGCAATGTGAAATCTGTGGAGAATTCCTGTTATTCTGTAGTAAGTCATTTTTGTTACTTACATATTTATGTAAATAACACACGTTTTTAGAAGACAAACAGCTTTGAGCTAATTTAAGGCAAGGGAGGGAATGTGATTTAGACTTTATCCTTTTATCACAGTGGTGCTTCGTTTTCCTAAACAATTATTTAGCTCAAGAAATAAAAGTAAAGGCTTTGCTGTGTTGCCTTTGCTTCTCATTTACAGACATGTGCAATAATAAAAACATTCCCTTCTCTTTCCAACACAGGTAAATAGCAAGAACCAACCAATGGACACTCAGTTATTTTCCCCATTGCTGGGAGCAGTTCCCAATGCCCCCCCACCCCTGGAATCTTCCCGGCTGTGCAGCGACTGGTCGGGATGTGGGGAGGAGATTGGCTCAAAAACTGCTTTTCAGGACTGCACAAAGAAAAGGTATGAGCATTCCTGCTGGGATCTGGGACGCTGGGATTGTTATGGAGCAGAACAAACGGGATTCCGGGTGTTTTTTGAAGGCAGAGTTTATGGGATAACTAAAAACTCAATGAGTTTTCTTTGCTGTGTTAGAGTTATTATAGAGGTTGTGGGGGGAAAAAAAAGGTGTGTGTACAGATGTGTGTTTACCTGTAAAAGCATCTGAAAAATTTGGAAAGAATACCACATTTAGGGAACAAAATGGGGAAACTCCTGTGTGCCACTGAAAACTCCTTAAGGAAAATCTCACTCACTCTCAGTGCCTCCCACCCCTCAGTACCACAGGTTGTGATTTCATGCTTGATAATGCAGATTATTTCCTGGAACATGAAGAGTGCTAGAAACAAGTCAAGTGTAAGTGGTACCTGTGCTGCTGGAAGCATAAATATGGTACCAGCTCCTCCTGAAAATATGTCACCCCACTGGCTTGTTGTGCCCTTGATATAATGCACTCAAGTTTGATTTTGTGTTAAAAGCAATCACTTTGCACTTCTGGATGTTGAATGAATGCAAAAGGTCTTTTGGTACTTGAGTCATGAAACATTTTTATGGAGAAGTTTCCTCTGCCCAAGTCCAGCTGTTGGTGTTGGAGGCTCTTCTGATCCACCAACTTAATGCAGTGAAATTATTAATGGTGCAGAGAAGGCTGGACAGGGGTTTGAAAGCTTCCCTGGGAGTGGAGAGCAAATAAAACTCCTTTGGGGTTTTTTTGGGTGTTTTTTTTTTTTTTTTGGTTTTTTTTGTGGTTTTTTTTTTGTGTTTTTTTTTGTTGTTGTTGTTGTTTTTTGGGGGGGGTTGGGGGTTTTTTTGGGGGTTTTTTGGGGGGATTTTTTTGGTTTTTTGGGGGGTTTTTTTTTGGTTTGTTTTGTTTTTGTTTTTTTGGGGGGTTTTTGGGGGGGGGGTTTGGGGTTTTTTTTGGGTGTTTGTTTTTGGGGGTTTTTTTGGGGGTTTTTTTGGGGGGTTTTTTTGGGGGTTTTTTTGGGGGGGTTTTTTGGGGGTTTTTTTGGGGGGGTTTTTTTGGGGTTTTTTTGGGGGTTTTTTTTTGGGGGGTTTTTTTTGGGGGGTTTTTTTGGGGGGTTTTTTTGGGGAGTTTTTTGGGGGGGGTTTTTTGGGGGGGTTTTTTGGGGTTTTTTTGGGGTTTTTTTTTGGGGGGGTTTTTTTGAGGGGGGTTTTTTGGGGGGGTTTTTGGGGGGGGTTTTTTGGGGGGGGTTTTTTTGGGGGGGTTTTTTTGGGGGGGTTTTTTTGGGGGGGTTTTTTTGGGGGGGTTTTTTTGGGGGGGGTTTTTTGGGGGGGGTTTTTTGTTTTTTTGGGGGCGTTTTGGGGGTTTTTTGGGGGGGTTTTGGGGGGTTTTTGGGGTTTTTTTGGGGGGTTTTTGGGGTTTTTTTGGGGGGTTTTTGGGTTTTTTTGGGGGGGGTTTGGGGTTTTTTTGGGGGGGTTTTGGGGTTTTTTTTGGGGGGTTTTGGGGTTTTTTTTGGTTTTTTTTTGGGTTTTTTTTGTTTGTTTGTTTGTGTTTTTTTGTTTGTTTGTTTTTTGTTGTTGTTGTTGTTGTTGTTTTTTAAATCTCTCCAGAGGAATTATTTCTATAAAATCACAGATGAGGATTACAAGGAACAGGGAATGATGGCAGTGACCAGGGAGCACCCACTGAAATAATGAGTCCTCTCGTTCACCCTGATCATTTCGTGGCCTGTGGACAGCAATTAAAAGTTGTCACACTGAAACTATTCCAGCCTCAGAAATGCATAAACAGTGTTTTTTATATTGGGCTTCCCTCCCCTCCTCTCTCCTTTCCTTCTTTATGCCAAATGATGGCAATATAATATTGATTTTTGGGGGGTAGGTTGGTGCAGACTGGCACAGCAGCTTTTGGCACTTAGGTGATGCCTTTCTAGTGAGTATTTCTAGTACCTCACTGCTTTTTTTTTTTTAATCATTTTCCTAATAAGATGAAATTTGAGATGGGGAGAAAGAGGAATCCCCCAGTTCACAAGGTGCTGAAAGGTAACAATTAAGGAAGACACATATAATGCAGAAAAGCTATTTTTTTTTCCCAGTCTTCCCTGGAAAGTGTCACAGTTTAAGCTTTAAGTGTTAGGTTTAAGCACAGTGACAATCCTCTGATTAAAATATTCAATATTTTCTTAAAAGGCAGCCTTTAGATTACTACAAGGTAGCTTTTTTTTTTTAAAAAAAAAGGAATTATATTAAATGGTACTTGTCTGTTAGTGATAATCCATGTCTACACCCATTCTGAATGTGCAGATATTCAGTGTTCCTTGAGGTGTCCTTTAAGAAAAATAGAAAAAGACAGAAGTTTGCTATTTCTCACAAAGACACGGAAGAGATTCTCATCAAATAAAAGTTTTATGTTTATAAAACACTTCCAAGAGTCTTTGCACTTCTGTATGTCTTAAATAAAATCACTCAGACCAGATCCCTTACACAGGGAACTGAGTAGTCATGAGGTAAGAGGTAGGTAAATTCAAAATATAATGAGTATTTAAAAACCAGTAAGGAATAAGTGGCTTATTTTTATTGTAGCAAGAGATTAACAAAGTGATTTGTCTTAATAGTTTATCCCACATTTTATGGTCTCTGTTAATCAGCAAAATTAGTGAGTAATTGTGTGGCAGCATTAGATGTGGTTTGGATGAGCTGACACCAGGGAAGACTGGGAGACCTTCAGGGACACTGAGAGGGATCAGCTGAGCCACAAGAAGCTTTTGAGTGAACTTTATTAAAGCAAAACAATGTGTGTCACGGGGAAGGAGATCTTACAGTGTTATGTTTTAATTAATTTCTGAGGAAGGGGCAGGTGTCAGCACCTGAGCTCTTAAAGAACTCATTTTGCACCTGAGGTAAAAGTTGGGCTTGTGTAAAACTGGTGATGGTTGAACGCCTCTGGTATTTATTATAGCTTTAGTAAATATTCCTGATAAAGTTATTTCTAACAAGGCATTAAAAAGTGGTTCAACCTAAGTATAACTTCTTTTTTTTTTTTGAGATTAAAATAATAGTTTTTGAGTTACAGAAGTAGATAAATTACAATCCCCAAGACTTTGAGAAGGTTGATCTTATTTATCCTCTCAACCAGACAGTCAAGGTTTGAAGGAATGTCTGTGGAATAGTTGTTTCTTGGAAAGAGAGGAGATTCTCTTGCTGCTCCAATCTCTTCACCTGACAACTGGGGAAGTCTCTGGTGAAGCAAGAAATCAAGGAAATTGTTCTATTCCTCTTAGGCTGTAGAATTCACAGATACAGGAAAAGATTTCTGTGTGTGGATGCTGAGAGTACATTAAATCCAAATTTCAAACTAGCTGATGCTGCTAAAATAAATTAAAGGTTTTATCCTTTGCTTTTCCTTTTGCCTGATTTGTTTAGGAGGAAAAAAAGACTTATTTGTCTAAGCTTTTATTTATTTGTTTGTTTGTTTTTAGGGCACCAATAAATCTTTCTTATTCTGGCAATGGCCCTGATATGTTTGGGCTGGTGTCAAGCATTTTGGAGGAGCCAAACAAGCCTGAACCAGTTACAGATTGGTAAGTTTGTTCTGAAAGCTCTTAAAATTTCTGTGGTTTTTTTTTTATGCCCATTGTCACATAGATGTGATACCCATTTTTAATTATTTCAGAGTTCAGTAATGAAGGTCTTATAAATTCCTTTAAAATGTGGAAGTGTTTTTACTTGCCAGTAAAAAAAAAGACAATAAACTGTTAGAAATGCAAATTTTCCAAAGTCTTCCATCAGCTTTACAGCATTTGGGGAGGGAAAAAATGCAATTAATTTTAACCAGTGGGGAGCTGACTGAATGCAGGGGAATATAAAATATTTAATAAATCCAAATAAGCTCTACAGTTTTGAATATATGTATTATAAACAGCAGAGAACAGTGTTGGTAGTCAGATTTCACAGACCCTCATTTCCTCAACTGCAGTGGGAATATTCCTCTCCTTTATTTTTTTTTTTCTTGAGGAGAGCTGGGGATGGTTGGTCAACAATGTGATGGGAAAGATGTGTAGTGGAGGGGAATAACCATGGTGTGTAATGTAAGAAATGTTTAAAATAATTAAATAAATTAATTAAATAAATAAAGATAAAATGTTTAACTCTGCTACAGGAATTCTCTTTCAAGGTTGTTTCCCCCCATGTGGGCGCCTGACCTGGGAAGCAACGGGGGATTCCCAGCCAAGCACCCTGTGGAAAGCAGGGATTTCCCAAGCCTGCTGGGGAGGACACAGAGCTGCCACCAGGAGCAGCTGCAGAAACCTCCTGATGTGGAGATGCTGCCCAGAGGTTTGGAAGATCTCCAGCTCGTCCAGTCTTGGCTTTCTCCACCCGGCCCTCGCCCTCAGCCCGACGGCGTCCCGAGCAACAGCTGCCCTGAAAATTCCTCCTTGCAAAACAACAATAGCAACAGGATTCCCCAGGAAGGGTTTTCATTTCACGGGGTGAACTTTAACCAGCATCTGTGCAGCTACGACCACGTGAGGCTCAATGGGGACCACGAAAAATTCGGCTCCAATTTTGGCCCTTTTTCTTCTCAGAGCAGGCTGAAAGAAGGCACTAATGCTCAGAAGGAGTACTGGAAGAGTGAAAGGGCAAGAGGAAAAGCCCTGAAAAATTATGCTCAAGAACAAACTAAATGTTCCCCTGATCTTTGCAAGCAGCCCTTTGATAACTCTTGGGATAAAGTATCCCAGGACAACCACTGGCTTCCTAAAAGATATGAAAATGTTGGATCTGCTCACAAACTGCAGTCAGCTCTCCATCCATCACTATATTTTTTCAACCAAGTCCCTAATGAAGATAAATTCCCTGGAGAAACAGCCAGGAAACCCCAGGAAACCCACGTGCAAAACGGCCACTGTGGCTTTCCTTTGGGGAGTGCTTTTAATAATAATAATAACGAATGTAAGGTTAATGTTGGCCCGAAAGAATTCTCTCCTAAAGCAGCTGAGTGGGATTTATCTGTGAAAAACGTTGTGCAGAACGGGAGCTATTCATCATACCATGGATGTGCGTGGCTGGATGGGAAAGGTCTGGCAGCTGGACTGGATATTCCCTACGGAAAACAGGTCACAAGCCCACAGTCGTCTTCAGGGGTTTCAACCGTGTCTGGGGGTTCTCCCACCCATCAGTCCTCTTACTACTCACAGCTCCTACCTGTCCTCCCTCCCAGGAAAGATGGAAGGTTACAAGTATCAAATGGTTTTTCTGATAACTTGGGGCTTTCTAATTTCACCTCAGAAAACCAGAAGCAGGTGAAACCCGTCGGGCAATCCCAGCAGGATTCACTGACTAATAAGGAGGGGCCGTACCATAAATTCCCTGTTGATTCCTCTTATGACTGGGTGACGCAACAGAAGGCTGTGAGTGAAGACCCTGAGAAATACCACAGGTTTCCAAAAAAGCAGAGCCAGGAAAACTGCAGTAAAGATGACAGGAGAGGCAGAAGGAATTGGATTCCTCATTTGGGGTGCACCGCCCCAAACCGCCCTCCCTTCAGTATGTTCCCAAAAAAGCACGGTGAGAATGGTGGCAGCCTGTCAGACTTCATCAACCCTTCTTTTCTTCCTTCTTTCCCCTTAGTGTCTGATTTTAAGCAGAACCCCAGCCTGCCTCTGTTTAATCCCCACCTGCTTCCATCAGCCAATAATTTGGGGTTTCCCCCGTCGCCGTTCCCCTTCTCGGAACTCGTTGACCTTTTCCACTGCGACGACTTGAACCCCCTGAGCCCCTTCCTCAATGACCTGTTCTGTGGGGAGGTGGCTGCCCCCTACGTGGCCTTCCCACCCCCCTTTCACAAGTACAGACCCCCAAGGAACCGCAGTGGACCTGCTAATGAGCTTCACATCCGACTGGAGGAGTGTTACGAGCAGTGGAGAGCTTTGGAGAAGGAGAGGAAGAAGGTAAAACCCAACGGATAATTATTCCTGATAAGAACTTGACTGGTTTTAAATCACATGAAGGAAGAGAAAACTTAGGGTTTCTTCTTCGGTTGGCTTTTTTTTTTGTTTTGTTGATTTGTTTTGGCTTGGTGTTGTTTTGGTTTTTTTTACTGTCAATGTTCATAGAATCACAGAATTAGCTGGGTTGGAAGGGACCTCCAAGATTATCAAGTCCAACCCTTGATCCAACCCCGCCGTGGTTCCCAACCCATGGCACTGATGCCACATCCAGTCTCTTTTTAAAAATCTCCAGGGATGGAGAATCCCCCACTTCCCTGGGCAGCCCATTCCAATGGCTGAGCACCCTCTCTGGAAAGAAATTCTTCCTAATGTCCAACCTAAACCTCCCCTGGCACAACTTGAGACCATGTTGTACTTGTGTCTTTCCCTTTTGGTTTCTTATTTTACTAAATCTTTGGGTTTAGTAATATAGAAAATTAAGCAACTGATCCTGGGCAAACCCACAGTGTCTTGAGTGGATGTGCCCTCTCCCAAAGGAAATTGCACAATTTATATTCTTATTACAGTCACTGTCCTGCCTCAAACTCTCTTGCTGAGAACTGTTGCCAGGGAGGGATCACGCTGCTGATAAGTGGGAACGATAAAGGAGCAGGAGGTGCTTTCCCAAGAGGAGTCAGATCTCTGAATTCCATGCCAGACATCCGAAATTAAATTGTCAGTAATCCCTGTCCTAATTGTACACCGAGCCTGGCTGTTTCTTCCACTTTGGAGAAGACTCCTGGTCTGATAAGGAGACAGGTGTCTGACCAAACTGGACCTCTGGAGAGCACCTTTTTCTTTCCCACATCAATTATGGGACCTTGCTAATGGACTTTTGGAGGTGTAAATAGAACTGCTTATATTGTTCTCTCATGGATGCCCCTAAACAAGACTCCTCTCTGCCTGTCTGGTCTTCTAGGAATTCCCTACAAGTGGGAAAGGGTGATGGTGATTCCTGCTCCAGGGTCTTCAGAAACCCTTCTGCTTTCTGTTGTGGCAAAGAAGGCTGTTCCAAACCTGCTCAGGCAGGATTCGTGTCAATTAAGTCATTTGGGAAGACCAAATCATAGTTTTTCTCTCTTATTTTTTTTATTTCATGATTAAAGGAAGATTGTTTATCCTCATACCACGTGCTTAAGAATCAAAGGGATTTAACTGACTCGCTTGGTCTGGTCTGTTCCATGAGATCCAGTTTTATCCTGATGATCTGCTTGGGATTTTTCAGTCCTTTTTGTAGTTACACACTCCACCTGCAGACACCTCTATTATATTTGAGGCTGCCTGCACTATTAAATGTGCAGATCAATTAGTTAATTACTTATTAGTTGTGATTCTTAAATACCTGGTGGTGTTATGTGAATCCATGACTCTTTTCCCATCTGCTTTTTTTTTCTGGATGCCTTTCAGGCTTCTCAGATGAGAGGAGGTGGAATCAGCGAGCTCTTGTAATCCATGTTAGGTGAGGGCAGAGACTAAATAATATGGAAGTGTCAGTAGAGCAAAAAGCAAAGGACTTCAGCACATATTTGCAGTAGGAATGTACACAGTGGGAATGTGGACTTAACCTTGCCTTGAACTGCAGGGTGGCACCTGGGCCCTCTCTCTCCTGTATCCACTGTACATTGAAGAAGAAATGAGACAGGGAAATCTACTGTGGTTGTATCTTTTTTTACTCCAAGTGTAAAAAAATTCCTCTCCAAAAATAGGTTTGGTGATGTTTAGTTGCTGTCTGTGTTACAGAAGTGGTTTGCCCAGTGTCTTTCTCAACAGGGAGTTTGGCAGCTGTATTAATAATTTTTCAGAGCTGATATAAGTTTGTTAAATCTGACTTAATCCTGATGAGCTTTAGATACAATTTATGCTGCTGTGATCACCTGTTCCTTTGTTTTAGTAATCACAGTATGTGACATTTGAGAGATGCAGTGAGAGCCACTGAGTTTAAATTCACAGAATTGCAGAATCAGTAAGGTTGGAAAAGACCTTTAAGATCATCAAGTCCAACCATCAACCAGCACCATGATGTTCACCACTAAACCACGTCCTCAAGTGCCTGTTCCTTGGGTGCTGCACAAGAATTTCTTTGCCTGGGTCTGTGTCCAAAGTTGGTTAAAATAAAGTTGCACAGGTTTGGTTCTCACTTCCCAGGAAAGCACATATCCAGCTCAAATAACACCTCTGTGGCCTGACTCCCTGCCACTGAGCATTGTACTCTGAGGGAGAGCTGAAATTAGGGAGGCATTCCTGCAAGGAAGCTGGAGAGGGACTTTTGACAAGGGCATGGAGTGATGGGACAAGGGGTAATGGCTTTAAAGCAAAACAGGGCAGGGTTAGATTAGATTTAGGAAGAAATTCTTGGCTGTGAGGATGGGGAGGCCCTGACACAAGTTGCCCAGAGAAGCTGTGGCTGCCCCTGGATCCCTGGAAGTGTCCAAGGCCAGGTTGGAGCAACCTGGGCTAGTGGAAGGTGTCCCTGCCCATGGCAGGAGGTGGAACTGGATAATCATTAAGATCCCTCCCAACCCAAACCATTCTAAGATTCTAGGATACTTGAAAACATTTTCCAGTCCACGCAGTCAAAAGCAAAGATGGGAAGTGCACTTCCAATGCACTTGACAATTCTGAGCACCCCCCAGAGTGGATTGTCATACTGTACTGATTTCAAACATTTACACTTGGTATTCATTTCCCTTTCAGGCTGAAGCTGACCTGGCAAGACACTTCCCAGGGAAGTGCACACCCAGCTCCAACAACCCCCCCGTGTCCCGACTCCCTGCCAACCCATCCCGGGTGGATCGTTTGATCGTCGACCAGTCGCGGGAACAAGCCAGGGTGGGCCTTGCAGTTCCTGCTCTTCTTTGGGAGAGGGTTATATCTGTTGTAAGGGAGGCTTTTTTTTTTTTTTTTTATAAATACTTAACGATTTTTGGTGTTTCCTGGCAGGTGGTGGCGTTGATAGGAACGATGGAAAGGCTTCGTGGTGCCCCCCTGCACAGGAACATATCCACGGCCTTGGAGCACCACATGGAAGCCATCCATGGGACACGGGCCCGTCGGAAGGATGAGATTGTTAATGCTGCTAATCCCCAGAGACACGGAGTGCCACGCTCTAGCCACGAGAAAGGTACCTACTCCTCACCCTTGGAGTCCAAAAAAAAAACTTTGACAGAGATTTAATCGTGAATATACTCAATTTTAAAACATGTCACTTTGGAATTTGCAGCAATTCTCACCACTCCAGCAAAAGAAAATTTGTAAATACACACTTGTTACTTTTTAAGTTACTTTGAGATCTGTTGCGTTTTTTTTTTAATTTTTCTGTTATTGGTTTAAATGTTTTCCTTTTGACTAAGAGAACTGTAAAAACTATTCAGTGATATTATATATAACCATCAGTCACTGTCCTGAAAGTAAAAATATACTTGTTTTTAAGCAAGTAGAATTAATTAAAAACATAAATTTGCTGGGGTTGTGTTAATTAATTATGTCTGCCTACCTTATCTAAAATCACAGATACACCAGGAATTACATTCCAAATTCTGTTGAAGTAAAACCAGAGGAACCTGTAGCAGCAGTAGAGGTGATATATGTAGGAATTTAGGGTTTGGGGGGTAAAGATAATTTTCTTTTTCTTCAGAAAATTATTTCCAGAGAGGGGTTGCACCTCCTGCTGCTGCAGTGGAGAGGACAGAGAGATTCCTTTTGGCTTCCAGCAAAGGATAGTTCTTCCTTGTTAGAAGGGAAAGATAAACTGCAAAGAGAGTCAAAATGTTTTTCTTTTGCAATTCAGGTGTCAAACATGATGTCAAATCATTTAAATGATAGTCCTATGTGCAAACTGAGTCCTGAAATAACTCCTAAAATTGTGTCATGTGACATTAACCCCCAGCATAAGTCAGGAGTAGTGGAAGGTTCTTGGCAAGGCATGAGAAGTAGGACACAGTGGCTACATGGATGGTTATGGTTAGATTTATTGCCAATACAGTCTCTAAATTAAACAGCTCTATCATCTGTTACAGTGGATTGTTGATCATCAGATCCTGGTCCCTCTTGTTGAGTCACAAATTTTGAGACCCCCTCACTTCCTAAACTTCCCGGAGAAGTCCAAGTGCAGCTCGATCCACTTAGTCCCAGATCTGGTCAACAATCAGTGTCTAAAGAGTTAAAATATCAGCAGTTCTGTGTGGAAACGTTCAGGTTTCATGCCTGACCTTGCAGATCTCCCAGTTACAAAGCAACAAATCACCTGTGGAGCTACTCTAGGATTTTATCTCCACATTTGACCGGATCTCAGCGCTTTTATTGACCCGTCCCAAAGTGAGTATTCCCTGTCTTTGGGACGGTCCTTCCCTGCTGGGAGAGGGATCCACCCAGAAACTGCCTGAAAACAACCAGCTGGCTCAGTCTCCACTAGCACTTTTTGCACAGACACAATGAGTGTGAGGTGTTGTGGTGGTCCTTTGACAGAGAAGAACCGCAACCGATGGGGTTCGACCAACACAGCTCGGCTGTTTCTTGACCACACTTAAGGAGATGAGCCCAACCATTTTTTTTGTTTTTAACATTTCCAGGCTTGCATGCTGATTTAAGATGTTTTTTCCTGTTGCAGATGTCCTGGCTCTGGCAGCTGCCATCAGGGCTCTGGCTGGTGCCACGCGCCGGGCTCGCACCGCGCTCTGGTGCGCGGCACAGATGACTTTACCGACAAAAACCCCTCCTGCTGGACCAGAGAAACAAGGAGCTGTTCAAAGGGCATTGCAGGAGCTTTCTCCTCTGAGCACAAGCACACAAGAACAAAGCAGTGTGGAGCAAGGAAAGCCCGAGGAACCTGCAAAGATTGTGGAATAACTGGGAATAAGAGCGGCGACAAAAGGGGGAGAGGCTGAGGATGGGGAGGGAAGGACTCAGGGTCCTGCACAGCACCTTGGGGAGGGGGTTTTGATGGGATGTGAGAAAGCAAAAGGGTTAATTCATGTGCCTGGTCAGTGCTGCAGTTCTGTTACTGTGATTCTGGTGCTGGGAGACACTTCTTGTTGCAGTGTTAATGCAGTTTTAATGTCGCTGGTATTGCGGGAAGGATTTCGATGATAAGAGGAACTAAACAGTAGCTGAGCATTCCCTTGTGTGCTTTTCCAAAGCTCTGTGAGTCTCAGTCACCTGAGAAACCAGAGAGTGTGGTAGAACTTAATTCTCCAATTTTTTTTGTTAATGAGATAATTTAGCACATTTAAAGGTACTTAATAATTATTCAGGGCTCTGCAGGGGTTTTTTTTTGCACCATAATATAGTTCTTTTAAGAGCCAAAGTGATCACTGAGTAGTTTGCATCCCATCACTCTGCCAGGAGCAATCCACACTCCTGTGTTTTTGGGAATCAGGTCATCCAGGCTATCACTAATTTGGGGAGAGTAATCAGTGTTTAACGTTGTTGTGTGAGATGCTTCAGCAGCTGTGCTGCCAGTTCAGTTTCTGGCAAAACCAGTGTGAACTGAGCTTTCCCACAGCACAGTCCACTTCAATATTTCCATTAAAAAATGATTTTGTAGCTTTGCAGTGTGTACTGCATTGGAGTACACGTCAGCAGGTGATGGAAAACTGTCACTCAGGATTAGAAATTGGATTTATTGGTTCCTCAGTGGGTTAAAAACCAGTAACTGTATAACATAGTATGCATTTATATTAATAACAAACAATAATTTTGTAATTAAGTTCATGGTACTATAATTTTTTCTTTCAGACACATTCCGTATTTATTTTGATGTGTTCATTGAATGTTTATTTAAAATTCTATTTTAGTAATATAAATATTTTGCCAAATCTTCTGAATAATCAGATCTAACGATTTACTCAGGAACTCTGTATATTCTTATATAAATATACACATGGTATTTAGGGATTTTTTTTTTTTTTTTTTTGGTGAAGGGATGTTTGCAAAATATTTACACAGAGCTAACTATGTACTAGGTTACCAAAGCTGTTTAACTGATTATTTTTTGGTGTGGAAGACTTAATATATTTAATTGCTGTTAACTTAGTCTTTGTTCTGTGGCTTAGACAATCAGAGTATGGATGTTCAGGGTGAGAATTAGCAAAGAATGAGTAATTCCAGGTGTGTTCTTAGGGCATTTAGGAATATTTTAATGCTTTAACTTACTGTTACACTGTCTCTTAACATGTACTAATAATCAATTAAGGCTCTTAAGTATCAGTATATATGGTTTGGAGAGCAGTTCTTATTTTAAAATTGAATTAAGTTGGTGATATAAGTAAAGTTTGAAAGGCAAAAATGAAGATTTTTTTTACGTTGCATAGTGTTCAATGTGGAATTTGACGTTTTGTGGGTGATTAGAGAGCTGTTTCCATATCTGTGTACTTGCAAAACGTTCCAAATGTGTAGTTTTGGCTCCGTGGATGTTCCTAGAGCAGATTTTTGTCTCGATAGTGCCACCCTTAAAACTCTATTGAGGCAGTAACGTGGAAACTTGTAGCAAAAATGCACACCTTGTAATCCACTGAGCAAAGTTTCAAAGCAAAAGTAGGTAGAAATCAGATTCTTAGTGTAGCAAGATTATGGTGGTTTTTTTTTTTCCTCTACAGAAAGTGAATTCAACTTAAAAGAACATTTTTTTTTCAGCTTTAGCCTAAAAAACAGGTAACAGTTATTTGAGTGTGAGTGTTTTCTCTGTGTGCACATGCAGTTTATTTGCACAGACTTAATTTAACGAGGTCAGATTTGTGTTTGTGAAACTAAATAACCCACAGCTGACAAGTGGAGCCTGCAGTATTTCAGTTCGTGGATGATTCTGTGGTTTAATTACCATTGCTGTGGTGAGAGGAAACCAGGCTTTGCAAGCCTGGGTCAGCTTTTTCTGTTTACAGAACACTTGTAGGGTGGTTGTGTGGTGAATGTATAGAGTATAGTGGGTCCTTATTGTATTATTAGTGTTAATTAATTAATGTGAAGGAACGTGGTATTAATTGATTCATAGTTAATGTGCCTTTAACAGCCTCATTTTCCCAAAATGATAAACAACTTTTTTTTTTTTTTCAATTACAGTTTAAAAATGCAGTTTTAAAGGGTTCCAGCTTGGCTGCACTGGACTCCAATTAACACCCACTGTTAATTATGGTAATTGCACTCATTAGACCGGCCAGTCTGGGGCTCTTTAAGTGGCTGTGGAATGTTGTCACCCCGGGTCTCCTGTGCCAGTGTCAGATGTCCCTTGTCATGCCCTACAAATCCCCCCAGCTCCACACGCTCGGGTTTCACTTTGCCTCGCTCTGTTTTCTTCAGAAAAACTCCAGGTCTTCCCCAAAAAATGACTTTTTGTGCCCATTTCTTTAACTGATTTGCCTATGGGCAGCATCAGCCCCAGGCCTGCCTTCAGTTCTCATGTCAGAACGCTTCAGTTCTGCTGCTTTATTACTCCCCCTTTTGTATTTTAGGGGGAAAACCCTCTGTATTTTGTGAAACAACACCTGGAGTTGCAGCAGCTCTGTTGTTCACCACGTTGTTTTTGGTTAATTTTTCAACAGGGCACGAATTCTGTAAGTCTTGCACTGAATTTTTGGTATCGATAAGTACAAGTGTAATGCTTGTGGCTTTAGGAGCTAATTGTTACTGACTTCAGGGGGAGCAGGGTTGAGGTTTTAGGTCACACTTAACTTAAGCCAGGGAGGTGGTTTGGGTTTGGAGTTAGGTTTGATTTTTTTTTTGGAGGGGAAAAAAAAAAATCCTCCTTTCCCTCCCCATTTTGAGAAGCAATCAGGTAAAACTTAATTTATTCCCTTTTCCATTTCCACCTACCTCACCCCTCCCAGCTTTTTTGAGATTTAATTCTTTGGGGTTTTCTCCTGTTTTGATTTATACAGTTTAAACTTCTGGATGAGGTGAAGAGTTGCAGCCAGTCCTGGGAGCAGTGATTGCTCCAGTTGAAGCAAACAGGGTCCTTAGAGTCCCTTCTTAAGTCAAGACTGTTATCAGGGTGTGATTTTTATAGTTCATAGCAAATCTTTAATGCTTTAAAAATCCCAAATCAATAGTCCCATACAACACAGACTTAAGAATTGTGATTATTTATTTATTTATAAATAACTGGAGGCTTCTGATGATCCAACCTTATTAATTCCCAGAAGGAGAGGCCACAGCAGGGGAAGAACCCTGAGGGTTTTTTTTTCTGGTTATGAGTTTTGTATCTCTGTTTTTCTTCTGTACCCACAGGGTCCCTCTGGCAGTTAAATTACTTTGATGGTATTTCTAGAAAGTAAAACCCAGAAATTGGTATTAATTTGGTATTTTCATTAGAGCAGCATGAAGGGGAGTTATTTAAGTTCATGATGCTTTTCTTGCTGTGGCCTTTTCAGTAGTGTGTGAGACTTAGTTCCTGAACTGCTGCTGTTGGATTTTTTTTTTTTTCCTTCCACACTGAATATTCTTTGCTGGTGGTATTTAGAACCACTACAAATCCTTTTTGTCTGTACCTGGATAGGTGTAAGTTGGGAATTATTTGCCTTTTGGCTTGGAAGCTGCTGCTCTAGTTCAGAATAAGTCTCTTATGGTTGTTCCTGGCACCTTTTTTCCTTTTGGTGAAATAAATGGTTTAAGGTGGAGATCATGCAAGTGGGAGGCTTTGCTGAGGTAGCTGCCTTTTCAGAGAAGTGTGGGGATACTCCAGGTTTTTGTGGGAAGCTCCCTGGCTTTCCTGTGCACTTTTCCAGAGGTGCCATGAGCACAGCAACTTGCTGGGACTGTGTTTGATGTGCAACCCTGGCCACCTCCCTTTCTGTTTGGGGATATAAAGGGGGGAAAGGGGAGCTCCAAGAAGGAAGGACACACTGGGAATCTTAATTCCCAGTGGGGAGGGTCACTCCTCTGTGTGACTCCCATGGCCAGAAGGGTGTGAGGGGCTGGGAATCTGCCTTTGCTTAAACCAGGATTCCCTTTTCCCATTTGCTGCTGAGACCTGTGGCAGAGTTGGCTCGTTCCTGTCCCGCTCTGGAAGTCATCCTTCCACCCCTGTGTGCTTTAATCATGTGGAATTAAGCTGTGTCCCAGCCTGAGGGACTGGGAGAGGGCTTGGGAACAGCAGGTTCAAGCTGAGGGGTCTGGTGCTCCCTCTGGGATCAGGATCATCACCTCTCCCAGCTGCTTCTGGCAGGGGAGAGAGCGAGGTGGGATTTAAGCTCAGCTTTTCTAGGCTTAGCACTCCTTGCCTTCTGTCGTTTTCTGAGCACAAAATCTGTTTGTTTGGGGGTTAAATCTGTTCTTCCTCCAGTGACAGCACCCAGCTTTGCTCAGTGGGATGTTCACAGATACGACTCAATGACTTCATAAGTCAGAGCTCTGATTCTGTAGAAAGCTGGATTTTTTTTTTGTTTTTGTTTAAATGCTGTAAAGATTATGCAACAAACAGACCTTAAGCCTGTATGTCTATTTTTTTAAAGCTCTATTTTTACCTGCTCTGGAAGCTGGTGGGGTTTTTTTGGGTCCCTTTGTTTGGGAGCTGCAATGTCAAAATGCTGCACGTTGGCACAACCCAAAGCAGTGGGTTTGGGGATTTTGTTCTTTATATCTTTTATTTCTTTGGTGTGTTTGCAGCTGTAAAACAAATTTTTAAATTCTTTAGGGCCACAGTCTTCTCCAGGTTTATTTATTCTTCCTAACAAGGGTCATCAAAGTGGAAGGACTTGAGTTGCTGATGGTTTAATTATCATGTTTATTGTGTTGAACAGGGGAAGGGGACACTTCACATCAATCAATATGAGGGCAGTTGACTTTGGAATGTGTATTTTAATTGTAATTTTTAGATGTTTAGGCTGAGCGTGGTCCTGTTGCCATTGGAGCCACAGCTTTAAGAGATTTCTGTCCTGGTCTGGCTTTGCTGCTTCACTGGTTGAACCTCCAGTTAAGCAGCTCTTTGCAAACCCCAGCTGAGCAGTTCACCTTCAATGTTTGTTATCCAGAAGCTCCAGAAGGATGAGTTCCCAACCTTTTTTTTTTTTTTTTATGAGCTTTCTCTCTCCTTGGAATTAGCCAGGATAACGTTGCTTTCTCTTAAAGCTGAGGAATGGACCTACTGCACAAATTGGGGCCAAATTGGGGGATTTCTGGGAGTTTTTGCACCTTGTTTTATCCTGTCCTGCTTCGAGGGAAACAGAGCCTGAACCATGTTAAGACTTTGATTTATTTCCCATGCAGTTTATCCATGGCAGTCACCAGCACTTTTTTTGATTTGTGGAACTTGAGATGTCTGATTTTTATCTGTTGGGTTTTTTTTTTTGGTAGATACTGATTTGTAATTTTTTTTCAATAAAATAACAACTTTGCCAATCAATTTTCTGAGTTTTGTGGAATGGAAGGTCCTTATTCTTCTCTTAATTAGCAATACTGTAATCAAAGGTGCAAAAAAAAAAAGTGTTTAATGTGTCTGTGCTGTTAGAGATTGAAAATGTATCAGGTTAGAGCAACTTTTAAACCAGGTGAGGAACTGGAGCTATAAATCCTCTTTGGTTGTTGCAAAATGGGCTTTAAAAAGGAAAATATTTGCATATAGTGAATTACAAAAGTTTGTTAGAGAGAATAAATCAAAGATCATTGCCAGACAAAGATTGCTTCACATTTTTTTACTGTATGAAATACAACTTGTTTATGCACAGTAATAATGAGCATAGTTTTTTTTTTCACAGAATGAGGCTATTTCCAATATATAGATGGGAAAAATAAGTTTCCTTTTATTTTTTATGACAGATATACAAAGATGAATAGTGTCTATATTTTAATAAACTGTTTATGTCTGAAGTGTATCTTTTACATGTCTGTTGGTCCAACTCATTTGTTTAAACAAACCAGTTTTACACTGCTGGTGTAATATTCCTGAAGGAGATTTTTGGAGTGATCCACTCAGTTGGCCCAACAGAAAGATGTCAAATTATAATTTAGCTTTACAAAAAAAAAAACCAAAAAAAAGGTCGATTAATCAGTTTAAGCTTCTTTAAGTATTTCTGTAAAACAACTGTGGACGTTTGAACGCTGCAAAAATCTTACTTCTACCTCTTGTGTAACATCCTTAAAAAAAATAATCCTTCACAGATGTGCTTTGGCGTCACAGGGTGTTGGTTCACCTTAATTTGGGAATTTCATCTGCTTTTCCTGGTTTGTTTTTTTTTTTCCCCCCCTGTGGAACACCAGGATGCCTTGTTATGTCCACCTGTGTTAAGGAGCTTCAGCAAACTGTGCACATTCACATGGTTTTTATTAAAGGCCCAAGGGTCAAAAGACATGATTGAGTTTGTGTTACGTGTGTGAAAGTCTCAGAAATTGGAGAATTCTGTAATAATAAATCATGGCCAGCATAATTTTTCTGGGTTTTTATTTTTTTTCATGTGTGATCTGATTCCTCTTTTATTTGAATAATCACCTGTGTTGTATGTCCCTAATAAACAGTGACAGCTTTAGTTCAACCCTCACTATTTCTCAGCTGCTTTTCTCCCCAGGAGATGAATTTGAGCTGGTAATTCTGCCTTGTTACGTGTTCAGTTCCAAAAATGACAGTTCTTTTGTGTTTTATGTGACTGATCTGATTCCTTTAATTCTGCAGAAGAAGAAAGGGGCAGTTTTGGTTGTCAAACTTGGGGCTGAGGAACCTCTTTTCCTCTAAATGTGAGGGGGCACACAGAAAATGTGGATTTGCATCAAGCAGTTGAGAATAAAGGACTTTAGTAAGGACTTCAGGGGGTGTTACTGGGGGGAATCATGGATTGTTGGAGTGAGCTGTTGGAGCAGGTCCAGAGGAGAACAAGGAGATGCTCCCAGGGCTGGAGCCCCTCTGCTCTGGAGCCAGGCTGGGAGAGCTGGGGGGGTTCCCCTGGAGAAGAGAAGGATCCAGGGAGAGCTGAGAGCCCCTGGCAGGGCCTAAAGGGGCTCCAGGAGAGCTGGAGAGGGACTGGGGACAAGGGATGGAGGGACAGGACACAGGGAATGGCTTCAAACTGCCAAAGGGCAGGGTTAGATGGGATATTGGGAAGGAATTCTTCCCTGTGAGGCTGGTGAGGCCCTGGCACAGGTTGCCCAGGAAAGCTGTGGCTACCCCTGGATCCCTGGAATTGTCCAAAGCCAGGTGGGACAGGGCTTGGAGCAGCCTGGGCTAGTGGAAGGTGTCCCTGCCCATGGCAGGGTGTGGAAGGAGATCATCCTGAAGTTCTCTTCCAATCCAACCCATTCTGAGATTCTGTAATTCCTTTACGCTGAATGTCCTAAAAGACAATGAGCTTTGCAAACCACTGACAGGCAGAGCTCGATTCCCTTCTCAATGAGATGAATTTGGGAAAAATGTCAATTATATGGAAACCCTTTATAGCGTGGATTTGTGTGTAATAGCACTTTATTCACTTCATGTCCTTGAGGGAGGCTCCTCTGGGGACACAGTGCCAGCCTGGCAGGTGGCAGGGGCTGGGATTGCACTTGTTTTCCAGGGCCAGATGGAGCACAAACTGCCAATCCCTGTTGTTACTTACGTTGTCCATGGAATTAATCCCATCCTGCACAGTCTGTGGACGTGTTTCTGGGCACAAGTCAAGCACTGCACAGGTGATACCCGGACTGGGCTGGTTTGTCCTGTGGGGTTGAGTGTGACATTTCAAACCTCACAGGGGGGAAAAACTTCACTTGGTTTAGAGTTTAGATTTCTAAGCATTTTCTTTTCTTGTGACATGCAGGGGAAAAAAAGGATTTACACTCTTGTTTTTCATTAGTGGAAAACACGAAAATGTTCATGGTGCTTTGAATAACTTAAAGGTGTAATTTCTACATTCAGCTGACCTACACATGTCCAATACCTCAAATTACCTATTCTGAGCAGGTTTCTGTTGTTGTTGCTGTTTAAACACTGGTTTTATAAATTAATTTTGGAGACACTGCAAGAAGCCTCCTCTTTTTTTTTCCTCTTTTTCCACAGAGAAAGGGATTTCCAAAGGAAGATGAGTAGAGAAACATCCCCCTGCTGACTGGTATCTCTGCTCTTATTTAACTGCTGCTTGGTTGCTTTGATACTGGTTCCAAAACACCTGTAATGGAACAGTTGCAACTATTTTAGTAGAACTATGCTGGCAGACTGCCTGTGGAGATACTTTGGAAAACAGTCCCAGGGAAAGGTTTTCCTGCCAAATTAATCTGATAACGGTCGGTATCTTAGGTTGATTTTTTTTTTTTAAATAATGTTAATTGGAAGCAATTTAAATACACATTTGTTTGATAGGCTGCTGTTTGGGAAGCTGTGAAATTCGGTTGTGCTGTTCTGATTTGAATAATAATCCCGTATAAAAATGAAAACACCATGTTGTCACAGAGCAAAATCACTCCACTTTCCGAGGAGACCTCTGATTTGGAGCTGAGGAATCATATTATTTAGGTGTGTATATATATATATACACACACATATACATATATATACGTATATATATATATATACACACACATATGCATATATATACATATATATATATGTATATATATATATATATATACATATATATATACATATGCATATATGTATATGTATCAAGTGTTGAGTTGCAAAAGATGCACAATGAATTTGGATAAATTAAAAAAAAGTAGTTTCTGCTACTGCTTGTGGGACAGAGTTCCCAGATCCTTGTCCCTTGGCTAAGTCCTTACTGAAGGAGCTATGTGGGTGGGCATTCTGACTTTGAGAGAATTTATGACATAAAGCTTTAACTCTGCTGATAAACTGTTAGTTTGGGGAATGTAGGTGAGTTTTGGAGCTTTGAGAAGTTGCTTGGTTGTATCATGGAATGGTTTGGGTTGGAAGGGACCTTAAAGATCATCCAGTGCCACCCCCTGCCATGGGCAGGGACACCTTCCACTAGCCCAGGTTGCTCCAGCCTGGCCTTGGACACTTCCAGGGATCCAGGGGCAACCACAGCTTCTCTGGGCAACCTGTGCCAGGGCCTCTCCACCCTCACAGGGAGGAATTTCTTCCTCATGTCTGATCTAAACCTGCTCTCTGTCAATTTAAATTTATTCCCCTCTGTCCCATCAGTCCATGCCCTTGTAAAAAGTCCCTCTCTCGGATCTTATCCCCTGTGTTTATCCATGAACAGCCCTCGGGAATGGTGTCCTTTGTTGTTTGTGCTACTGTTGCTGCCCAAACAGTTCAGAGTTAGTCCAGCTCAGCTGAGACCACTGTTAAGCAGGAGAGAATTATTTTCCCCCTGTTCAGCAGGGACATCATTTATCAGTAAGAGAAGTTACACTCCATTTTAAACAGAAACACTTCAAAACTCTCAGTCCAGTTATTCAGAGCTGTGCAGAAGAGCTGAGGATGGGGAGGTGTGTGAGTGAAGGTTTTCCTGGATGTTTAATTACCTTGTAAATTATTGGCCTGGGCTCCAGCTCAGGAGAATCTAAGGACTGAATTCTGTTGTGATCTGGAAGGAAATTGCCCTCCTAGGGTTAAAAATCCTTTGTGCAGACACTTTAGGTGTGGATGTGCATCCTGTTGGGACACAATCACACTAAACCTCTGTAATTGCCACTGACTACAGCCAGTAGTTGTACAGATAATTGTATAAATGTCATTAAAAGAATAAGTCCCTTTCAGAAGAGCACACTTGAATAAAAACTTTGGCCCTTGCTCCTTCTTTCCTGATGGACCTTTGCTGCCTTCCAGAGGGTAATAAAAAAAAAATCCCAAACTAATTATTTATACCTTGAAACAATTTTAAAATAATTCAAGGTAATTTTCATACCAATAAAATATTTAAGCTAGCTTTATTTATAAAAATAGCCTGGTTGTCACCCTTTGATCTAAATCTTCCCTGTTGTATCAGCTCTTGATAACCACTTTTCTTAATCCAGAGCTGAGCATGCCACGTGTGTGTCTGACTCAGCCTTTGACACAGGCTGGATTGCACTTGGATAACTCACTGTTGGAAGAATTTGGAGGTTAAACATCACTATTGGCTTCTCCAGCATGGCCAAAGTGAGTAATGTATAGCACATGCACTCCATTAGGAATTCCCTGGAAAGCAGGGCTGGCCTCACCCAATAATTATGTGCCCATGGAAGCTTTATTTTTGGGTGAAGCATTCATTGTCCTGGGGCATTTTTGGGCAAAGCATTCGTGGTCCTGGGGCAGGGAGGATGCCCAGGAAGAGGGGCAGTGGTGTCTCTGCCCGTGGTGATGTGGGAGGTGGGTGAGCTGGAGGGGCAGAGGAAAGGTTGAGGTGACACTCAAGCCTTTGACCTGTCCAGAGCAGGGATTGTGGGCACTGGGATGAGCTGAGTCACTGGGCAGGGCTTGGGGTGAGGAAAGGAGACAATTTTATCACTGCTGACACCTCTTCCTTAGCTGAAAGCAGGGAGGAGGTTGATGTGGGTGGCTGTGGAGTGGCTGCCTGATCCCAGAGACTTCTGTGGTGCTGCTTAAGCACTTAAAAACAGACACTGTGGTGGGGGAACTCTCTGAAATGGACAAAAGTTCTTGTGTAAAAGATGTTTCACGAGGCAAATCAGCCTCAGGCTTCTTCTGCTGTCCTGCTGTTGGCTGAGTATTTGGACGGGGCGTGGAGCAACCTGGGATAGTGGGAGGTGTCCCTGCCCATGGCAGGGGGTGGAACAAGATCCCCTCCAAGGTCCCTTCACACCCAAACCATTCCATGATTCCATGATTCTATATTTTTTTTGTTTTGTGATAGAACTATTTCTGAGGTTGCTCAGAGCCCAACCCAACCTGGCCTTGCACGTTTCCAGGGATGGGGAGTCCACAATTTTCTGGACTTGTTTCTACAGTGTGGGATTTTCTTCTGTGGCAATTCCAGTGCCCTCAGTGGAAAAGGAATTGTAAATCCCCTGTGTGTGCCTCTATCAGCAGGATGTTTTATTTCATCTAGAGAATAAATCCATGGAGAAACTAATTCTTAGAGCAAGGGAGTTTTTTCCCTGTATGTCAAGGGTGACCCACCTCATACTCAAGAAGCTTTCCTGGACAGAGTTAAAGGGGGAATCTCCAGGGAATGTGTTCAAAGAGGGGAAAACTGGTAATGATTACCTAAAAGAGGGTAGATATTAGGAAGAATTTTTTTTTTTTTTTTTACAATGAAGGTGGTTGAATATTCAGTAAAGCAGGAGAGCTGTTAAAATGTATTTGATTGGGGTTTTTATTTTATTTTATTTTTATTTTCGTATCCTTCAAATCTGCTGCAAGCAGGTGAGTATCACAGTGCCTGTAAAAACAGGGTGAATATCTCTGTCTCTAACAGGTAAGAAATTGGTTAGAAAGTACATTAAAAAATGTTTTGAAATGGGCTGGAGCTCATGAACTCTTTTATAGCACTTGTGATATTCCAGATGATGGGGAGACCTGAGGTCACATTAATAATGAAACCCCTGATGGTGGAAAACCAGTGAAAGGCAAATCAACTTCTGTCTTTAAAATGGTAAAAAAAGGAAAAGGAAAGGAATAGAAATTTGTAGTCCCAGAAAGGTGTTGGAATAAAAAGTAAAACTTACCTTGTAAGCACAGAAAAGATGCTGAAGAGGAGAGTCAGAGCTGACCTGGTGGAGCTTTTTCCGTGTCTCCAAATTCCCCAGTGCTGCAGGAAGAGAGAACACAAATCAATGTGAGTAGAATTTGAAAAATAAATAAACTTGGCACTCTTTTCTATGAGAGTCTTGTAGCCAGTTTGGGGTTGTGGTGTAGAACGGGTGCAGAGCTTTATTCACTGTAATTATTGAGGATTTCGTGTCAAAATAGAAGGGTTGGTCAAGCAGAACCAAACAGGTTCTACCCTCAGTGCACTGATCGTATTTTTGCTGAAAACCTGATTTTAGCAGCGTGTCCTGAGGCTCTGGTAGGTCAGGCTCAGAGTTCCACCATCCCAAATTCATGAAAAAACTTTGGAAAAGTTAAAAACCCAGTCTAGGCCTCAATGCCAGCAGGGGAAGATGCTGCTGAGGTGCAGTTCTGTGGAGGGTTTGGGGATCACCGGGAAGAACGAGTGGATCTGGGATCAACAACTCCCCAGCTGGTTTGAAATGGGCCAAAATCCACAATTTTTCAGTGGAGGAATTTTGCAGTGGAGGAATTTCTGCAGGGGGGGGAATTTCTGCAGTGGGGCAATTTTTCAGTGGGGGAATTTTTCAGTGGGGGAATTTTTGCAGTGGGGGAATTTTTGCAGTGGGGGAATTTTTGCAGTGGGGGAATTTTTGCAGTGGAGGAATTTTTTTGCAGTGGAGGAATTTTTTTGCAGTGGGGGAATTTTTTTGCAGTGGAGGAATTTTTGCAGGGGAGGAATTTTTGCAGGGGAGGAATTTTTGCAGGGGAGGAATTTTTGCAGGGGAGGAATTTTTGCAGGGGAGGAATTTTTGCAGGGGAGGAATTTTTGCAGGGGAGGAATTTTTGCAGGGGAGGAATTTTTGCAGGGGAGGAATTTTTGCAGGGGAGGAATTTTTGCAGGGGAGGAATTTTTGCAGGGGAGGAATTTTTGCAGGGGAGGAATTTTTGCAGGGGAGGAATTTTTGCAGGGGAGGAATTTTTGCAGGGGAGGAATTTTTGCAGGGGAGGAATTTTTGCAGGGGAGGAATTTTTGCAGGGGAGGAATTTTTGCAGGGGAGGAATTTTTGCAGGGGAGGAATTTTTGCAGGGGAGGAATTTTTGCAGTGGGGGAATTTTTGGAGTGGAGGAATTTTTGCAGTGGGGGAATTTTTGCAGTGGGGGAATTTTTTGCAGCGGGGGAATTTTTGCAGCGGGGGAATTTTTGCAGTGGAGGAATTTTTGCAGTGGAGGAATATTTTTGCAGGGGGGGAATTTTTGCAGCGGGGGAATTTTTGCAGTGGAGGAATTTTTTGCAGTGGAGGAATTTTTGCAGTGGGGGAATTTTTGCAGTGGAGGAATTTTTGCAGGGGAGGAATATTTTTGCAGGGGGGGAATTTTTGCAGCGGAGGAATTTTTTGCAGTGGAGGAATTTTTGCAGTGGGGGAATTTTTGCAGTGGAGGAATTTTTGCAGTGGAGGAATATTTTTGCAGGGGGGGAATTTTTGCAGTGGGGGAATTTTTCAGTGGAGGAATTTTTTGCAGTGGAGGAATTGTTTGCAGTGGAGGAATTTTTTTGCAGGGGAGGAATTTTTGCAGTGGAGGAATTTTTTTGCAGTGGAGGAATTTTTTTGCAGTGGAGGGATTTTTTGCAGTGGAGGGATTTTTTGCAGTGGAGGGATTTTTTGCAGTGGAGGGATTTTTTGCAGTGGAGGAATTTTTTTGCAGTGGAGGAATTTTTTTGCAGTGGAGGAATTTTTTTGCAGTGGAGGAATTTTTGCAGTGGAGGAATTTTTGCAGTGGGGGAATTTTTGCAGTGGAGGAATTTTTGCAGTGGAGGAATTTTTGCAGTGGAGGAATTTTTGCAGTGGAGGAATTTTTGCAGTGGGGGAATTTTTGCAGTGGAGGAATTTTTGCAGTGGGGGAATTTTTGCAGTGGGGGAATTTTTTGCAGTGGAGGAATTTTTGCAGTGGGGGAATTTTTGCAGTGGAGGAATTTTTGCAGTGGAGGAATATTTTTGCAGGGGGGGAATTTTTGCAGTGGGGGAATTTTTCAGTGGAGGAATTGTTTGCAGTGGATGAATTGTTTGCAGTGGAGGAATTTTTTTGCAGGGGAGGAATTTTTGCAGTGGAGGAATTTTTTTGCAGTGGAGGAATTTTTTTGCAGTGGAGGGATTTTTTGCAGTGGAGGGATTTTTTGCAGTGGAGGGATTTTTTGCAGTGGAGGAATTTTTTTGCAGTGGAGGAATTTTTTTGCAGTGGAGGAATTTTTTTGCAGTGGAGGAATTTTTTTGCAGTGGAGGAATTTTTTTGCAGTGGAGGAATTTTTGCAGTGGAGGAATTTTTGCAGTGGAGGAATTTTTGCAGTGGAGGAATTTTGATTAGATACATGGAAAAATGTTTCGTGTTAAGAGCAGGGGAAACACAAAAAACCACATAGGAACCTTCATCAGCTTTTTTTGGAAGCCTTGGCAAGATGTTATTAATTAATTCAGCATCTCTTTTTTAATTCAAAGGAATACTTAGATTTGCCTTTATATATTAATTTTCTGTCTTCTCCATGACTCTACCAATCAACATTTCCAGGTATATGTAACCTTTATTTTGGGAATATGCTCCTTTATGTTAGAAGTGCTTTAGGGAACTGCTGCTGATGTTTAACAGAGAATTAAATGTGGTAGGAAAAAGAAGAAATCTCTTTCTGTGGGTTATTTGTGGGTAAAACTTTTATTAACATTGATTTTTATTTTACTGTTTATTATTTTTCTGACTTATTCTTAGTGTGAGATAAGGAGACAAAACATCAGGGGTTTTTAGTTGTCTGTAAAAACTGAATAAAAATACTGAAAAAATAACAGAATAAATTTTAGATTCTTGGGCACTATCAAGCAGGAGAAAAATCAAATTAAATTCTCCTTCAGGGAGGAGGAGGAATAATTTTTTTGACAAAAATCTGCTTTTTGATGCAAAAAATCTAGTACTTAAGAGGAATATCGTAATAAGATCTTATGCCTCAGGCTTTGCTAGTTATAATAATTCAAATAATTTAATTGATTTCTTGGAGAAAACCCAAGCACAGCTTGTTTAAGTGTCTGCAAACTATGGCTGAATTCATTTGGCATCATTTTACTTCCAGCTGAAGAGTCTGGATGAGCAGTTTTGGAGCTCCAAGATCCAGTTTTCAAGTGCAAGGAAAGATTTTTCTGTATTTTAAAACTGCTTCAAGTTGCTGTTTAAAGCACATTTCCCTGATGTTTGGAGTGGGAAGAAAACACTTGTGGAAAAGCTGCCTGTTGGTTTTTCAAGGGGGAAGGGACCAGTTCTGTGCCTGGTGACATTTGATTTGTTTTCCTACAAATTCAGGTGCTTCCAACTCTTTCATCATTCTCTCTATAAATTTGAGTTTTTATTAGCCCATCATGTATAGATTCTCCTTCTGTTTTAAACCTGTGGCACGCTGTAGTTCCTGAGTAAATAAATAACTCGTTGACACAGGGGGCATTTAATTTATTGTCATTTTTAGTGGCCTGTTGGGGTATCTCGGGCAGTCCACTCAATTCAGGATAATTAGGGCAAGTCACAGCATCCAAAAAGACCCCAAAACCTGGAGAAAAGGAGGCTCAGAGGGGACCTTTTTACTCCCTACAACTCCCTGACAGGAGGGAGGATCAGGCCCTGCTCCCAGGGAACAAGGGAGAGGAGGAGAGGAAACGGCCTTGAGCTGTGCCAGGGGGGGTTTACTTTGGATATTAAGGAAAATTTCTTCCCTGAAAGTGTTGACAAGCATTGGATCAGGCTGCCCAAGGAAGTGCTGGAGTCCCCATCCCTGGAGGGTTTTTAAAGAGGAGTTTAAGTGGACATGGTTTAGTGGAGGATTTGGCAGCGCTGGGTTGATGGTTGGGCTTGATGATCTCTGAGGGCTTTTCCAACCTTAATGATTCCATGAAAACAAGAAAGCATTCCTTGTCCTTCTCTCTGAAAGGCACCAGGTGAAGCACAGACACAAACTGCCCATCTGGGAGCCCTCCCAAAACATGTGCCTTCATTTCAGGAGTGAACAGGACCAGAGGGGGTGCTTTGGAAGCACAGCAGAGGCTTTGGTGTCACCGTCCCAGGGCTACCAGGTGGGACCGATGCAGTTGCATTTGTCTAAGAATTAGCATCTCCAAATAGCCATTACCACATATTAATTACCTGATCCTCCTTCAAGGGCCTGGTGGTGGAGCCTGCAAGGAACTCATTAGTTATGTCTGGATGGATGGTGGAGGATTTTGCTGCTGTTTGTCCTGCTTTTCAGAGGAGCACCACCCCCGTGGGTCCAGCAACCTGTGTACCAGTAGTTATGGAGCTGCTAATCATGCCAGTGGTAAAAATGAACTTGTTATGACTTGGAAATTCTAGTAAATACAGGTGGTCCTTCACAAAAAACAAAGGTGGAGGTCATAAAGTGTTGTCTCTGAGCTCTTTCTCAAAGGCAGAAACTTTCTTTCCCCTCAATCCTATAACTTTATGGTCTGTTTTGAAGATGAGATGAGCTTTAAGGTCCCTTCCAACCCAAACCATTCTGGGATTCTTTGCCTCTTTTCAACCCCTGCTTTCGAAACCCCAAATAAAACTCCCTTTTGCTGCCTTGATGGTTTTTTTTTGTGCCCTGAAAAGTGATTTAACACAACATATCACTGTGTCTTCAGACCCTTGGACTTTGCAGCACCTTATCTGCTTTGTTTACTGCCAAAAATAAGCGTGTCTTGCAGTTCACCCCTGACAGTTGCACAGAGCTGAAGTGGCTGTGGGGGAGCCTGCTGGGCTCTTTTCTACCTCCTCTGTCCTTAGCAGATTTTAGTTTTAAATTTAAAATCCTGTGATTGCTAGTGAGAGTCGATGTGAACTCTGTTTTTAGGGAATTGTTTAAAAATTTAGAAATTTTACTGGTGAAGTAGGAAATTATGATCTTGAGCCTCTGAGATGGGCTGGAGGTGCAGCTCAGGCTGTTTTTGCAGACACTTTGTATTCCTGAGGCATAAAGGTGAGGAGATACATAACCTATGTGTGTATATATAAGGTTAAGAAAGGGAGATAGACACTTAGGTTTATTAACTTGCTGGGTTTTTTTTGCCATTGTGACAGCTCCTGCCTGGGAGGTTATAAATAAACCTACTATTGATCTGATGCCTTTGGAGAAGAATTCCCGGGCAGTGTGTAATGCTGATAAGTCGGCAGCTGCCTGTTCCCGGGTCCCCACATCACATCCAGCACTTGGCTTTGGGATGGACCCTTGAGGAGCAGTTCTGACCCCAGATCACCGAAAATCACACCTCTGATGGTGTTTTCTTTTTTTTTCCCCCCCCCTCCTGTTGCTGGAGTGTCCCAGCGAGTCCCTAAAACGCTGCCCTTTCGCCCCTGTCCTGCAGGAAATTTAATCTCCCCGGTAAATGACACCCAGAGCTATTTTGGAGCTGGGCTGCAGAGGGAAAGCAAAGCACGTCAGCAATTTGACTGGGGGAGGACAACCCAGGGGAGGGGTGGGGAGGAGGGGGTGGCACAGCCTAACCCCGGGCAGCAAAGCTACTGCTGGGGGACTTGGGGGGACCTTCTGCCGCACGTCCCTGCCATCGCTGGGGTTTCTGTTTTATTTTCCTGGAGGGGGTAGGGGGGGGGGAAACCCAAACCAACATGGTCTCCCCATGTCCTCTGTTCCCCTCTTCCCTCTTCCCCCTTCTGTCATCTCAGTAGGAATCGGCTTTTTCTTGCCCTGCCCAGAGCTTTGTTCTCCTCAGACTCAGACAAGACTCCAGGTAAGACCTAAGCCTTCAGCTAAGGAGAGGTGGATTTTTGGGGATGCTGATTTCCAGCAGGAAGTGGAGAGTGTTGGTAGCTGAGGGAGGGGTGAGGTTGTTTCTGTGCCTTGCTGGGGTATGTCTTGCTTTATGAAACATATTTGGGGGATGAAGCTGAAGGTACAGGGAGTAAATCCATCCTTCCTCTGCTCCAAACCAAATGCGGAGTGTTTTGCTTAATTACTTCTGGCCACCTAATCAAATGAGCAAAGATCATCCTCCAGAGGAGAGGAGAAAAGAGAAGAATCGAATTTAAAGCTGTTGATTCTGCTGGATACATTTTGTCCCCAAATTTGAGACAGCAGTGCTTGGAAAGCCTGGAAAACATGTGGCTCCTGTGGAGAAGTGGCAGCGTGGAGTGCTTTGAAAAGTTTCATTTCCAGGGCATAGTTTCAGAGCTGCTTTTCTCTCCAACCAGGGCTTTTTTACCCCCTCCTGCCCAGTGTCAGCACAGATTCACTCTGCGACCCCCCACCCTCCTCCCGGTCCTCCCAAGGGCTCTGACGAGGGATGGGGGGAGATGGAGCCCGACAGCTGAGGCTATTTTGGGCCCTCCAGCTCAATGGGGTGGAGTGACTGTAATGACAATGACGTCCACTCGTTAAAATACGAGGGCTTAGGTGGGAGCCGCTGCCGATTGTCACCGAGGGAATTCTTTGTCCGTGCGGGAGCTGCGATCCCGCGGCTGCCTCGCATAGGAAACCACGTGTGCTGAACCCAGACCATTCCTGTCCCTGCAAGTCTGGGTTGTTTTTTTTTTCTGGGATCTGCCACAGCTGCTTCCCTCCGGGGCTGTGTGTAAAGCAAAGGCCAGTCAGGGGGAAATTTGTAAGGAAATTTTTTTTTGTGGTGAAATTGCCAGAATTTAATTCGCTCCTTCTCTGTCCCCGGGGTGGCAAACCCGGAATTTTTGCCTTTTCCCTCCATTTGTCTCCTCCATTCTCACCCCTACAGAGCAGGAATGAGCATCACTGTGAGCCTGACACCTCCCTGGTGCTTTAGCCTTTTCTTACTTCGGATCAACCTTGTTGCCTTTAGGCTCAGAAAAATAGAAGGGGAAGGTGCTGTTGTGGAATCTTGAGGGGCTGATCTGAGCAGTTTTAGGCCTCTGGAAGTTTCTGGGGTGGTTTTAGAGCTCCATTGAAGGTGGAATCTCAAGTGAAGCCCCCATGCTGCAAGTAGGATGAAGTCCCTTTGCTGCATGGAGCTCTTGGAGCTGTTGGTGTGTTGTTGGAAAGTGCTGAAAAGAGGGAAGAGCTTTGCAAGCAATAGGTCTGTTTATATCCAGGAAGAAAGATAATATGTTCTTTAAGCATATAAATCATCCAAGTGCCTTCAGCCTCCCATGTTTTTCAATAAGTGTGTGCTACTAATGTGCTAGAAGGTGATCTGACTGCCTTGCCCAGTAGATTTCACTAACCAGGTGATTTATTCTTGGTTCTTTTTGGAATTGTCTAAATGTTTTGGCTCCTGTTTGCTACCAGTCGCTGGAAATGCCCAGGTTATCGATAAAGGATTAATAATGGGAACATGAGGTCAGGTAGGTCCTTTCTGAATCCGTTGGCACATTTTTAGCCCTGCCCTGAAGGTCAGAGCTGTGAGATGGTCTTGCCTCGAGCGGAGCCTTTTCCCCCGGGGGCTGCTCACCGTGTTTGACACCATGTCAGCCCCTGACCTGCTGTGAACTTTCCCTTAAAGGAATCTCCTGTGGGTGCTGGATTATGATGGAGGCAGTAGATGGCAGGGAATGCAGACCAGCCTTACTCTGGACCCAGTTAGAAGCTCCTTGCAACAGGCTCAGTGTGTCGCAGGGTCTCGGCGTCCGACATCTCCAGTGCAGGAGATGGATCCACCACGGAAAGCTCATCCAGTGACCTTTGAACGTGCCAAAATGGGTTGTCCCTCACTGAAGTGGAATTCAGAGTAGCCCAAGCTAAGCCCTGAGCCCAGCTCCTCGGCCACAGATCCCGTTCCTGCTCTGCTGAAACGGGCATGGGATAAATTCTGGGATCTCGGGTTGATGAGCTGGTGCAAATCTGTGCTTACTCCTGATTTAGGGCTGTGATGGGCAGGGAGCTCTGGGTGTGCTGGTGTGCATTTCACCCTCAGAGCACTCTGTCTGCTGGGGTGGCTCCCGGGCCCCCACCAGAGCCCATCTGATGTCACCCAGCCCGCAGCTGACACCGGACACTGGTGCTATTTCCAAGCTGTCCATTCCCTGGGAGGCTGCTGGAAGCAGGAGGGCAGCAGGGGGTTACTGCTGCTTCCCCTCAGCAGGATCTTAAGCATCAAAGGAAACCCACATTTCCCATTTGAGGACCCACCAACTTCCCTCCCCACCCACGAATTCCATTTCCTGATGGTTTTAGATAGAACAATACACGCAGAGATGTCATGTAAACTGGAGTAATACCAGCACTGCCTTGATTTTTATCTGCAACTTCTGCTCTAGTGATGTTCTTTGAAAGCTCAGGATCCAGAGGCAAGAAGTTCCCTGTGAATGTTGCCCTTCCCATCAGGAAAGGAAGGAGTACAAGGCTTAGAAGTCAGTATTGCAGAGAAAGTCCTGGAAACATGAGATCTAAAGGCAAGAAAAATACCCCAAATCAGCGTTTTTTGACTTGGGCAAAGAAAGGGTAAAAGAGGATTGAGAAAATGAGCAAACAGGAGCATGGTGGGCATTCATGTGGTATTGAGAGAGCCTCTGTGCTTCTCATCTGTGTTTAACCTTCGGTGATCTCTTGGATTTTGGTTCATCCTCCCTTGGGCTTTACATCCCCAAAGTCTCCTTTATGCAGGTGTGCAACTCGTGACCACCTTTGCCTCAGGAATGTTTTAGGAGATGGATTGCACGGTGCTTTTTGCACTTTGCCCGGAGTCAGGGTGGGGAGGATTCCCTTTCTAACCACCCAAGTGAAAGGCTTGGACAGAGAATAACCTGCCACCCCTGTCTTCTCCTGCCAAAGAGCATTGTCACAGGCTGCTGATGGCTTGGGGGGGCAATATGCCATGGCAGGAGACCTCTGAGTTCTTGGGGGTGGGTGAAGGCTTTCCAGGTTCAGATCAGCATCGATGAAGCAACAAGAGACCAAGCCATGAGCCAGCAGAGCACAGTGAACCACAGGAGGGCAGGAGATGGAGCCAGGCTGGGAGAGCTGGGGGGGTTCACCTGGAGAAGAGAAGGATCCAGGGAGAGCTGAGAGCCCCTTGCAGGGCCTGAAGGGGCTCCAGGAGAACTGGAGAGGGACTGGGGACAAGGGATGGAGGGACAGGACACAGGGAATGGCTTCAAACTGCCAGAGGGCAGAGTTAGATGGGATGTTGAGAAGAAATCCTCCCTGTGAGGGTGGGGAGGCCCTGGCACAGGTTGCCCAGAGAAGCTGTGGCTGCCCCTGGATCCCTGGAAGTGTCCAAGGCCAGATTGGATGGGGCTGGGAGCAACCTGGGCTGGTGGAAGATGACCCTGCCCATGGTAGGGGGTGGAATGAGATGATCTTTAAGGTCCCTTCCAACCCAACCCATCCTGGGATTCTGTGGCACCACCACCAGGACTCTCCATCTCCTGCTGACTCTCCTGACGAGCTCCACCTCTGAGTACTCCAAGAGGATCTGGAGAAGCCTGTGGCAGTTCCCACTGCAAGGGACTCCTTTGCTTGTCCAGGGGAAGCAGGTGTTGGGCAGAGACTGGAAGTGGAGGGGACAGGAGCAGGCAGGAGGCCTTGGGTGGCTGCATGGCCGAGTTTGGCTCCTGGGCAGTGATTTATTTGCATTATCTGACAGGTCTGTGCACTTCTGCCTCTTTCCCCCCAAACGCAAACCAGTGAAAAATTGAATGAATAACAACATAATTAAAATTACAAGTGCTGCCAGTTTTCCTTTGGCGTGCTCAGAATTACCCCAGATGGGAATGTGATCTCTGCTGCAAATGATTAATCACAGAGGGATTACATGGGGAAATGTGACACTGGCAAATGTCTGAGATTTATTGGAAAGGGCATCTGCATTGACTTGGTTTATTCATGCTTTGTTGTCAGTCCTGTCCCTTCCAAGGGAGCTGTCCTGGCACTTGCAGAGAGTTATTATTATTTTTTTTAACTTCAAGAGTCACTGGATTTTTTAAAAAGTTTAAATGAACATATAAATAACCAAAATTAATGTAATTATTTACTAAATTGATTGACAAGCTACAAGTTGATTGACAAGTTGATTAACAAGTTATGCTGTAGAAATATTAAATCTTGTCCTTTTTGTTAAGTTTGTTCTCTCCTTACCCCTAAATATAATTATGAGCATAATCCAACGTGATGCATTTTATCCCATTTAAAATTAGATAAAATGTGATTTATCTCATGCAGCCTGTCTGGCCTGTTAGATGTGGTAGATACTTGCAGCCTCATCCTTGCCACAGGTTAGGATTTCATGCCTGTTACTGGATTTCATGCTCTCAGCACCCATAAAACAAGATTTTTTTTTACCTGTTTTTCAGACAGGGACTGAAGATCCAAGAGTTTGAGTGTCTTTCTCTTGTTTATATAAGTAATTCAATAGCAGAGCAAGGAATAAACTGTGTTTTTCTTTCTGACAATGTCAGAAATAAATGTCAAAGGTAGCAATGAACCCTGTTTCCACTGATCCCTGGGTTTTCTTCTGGATCCCAGCCATTCATAGTGGAGTAAGAAGCTGGGAGTGTGAGGGCAGGGGGTGGAAGCTGGGGGAGGTGCTGGTTACCCCGAGGGATGTGGTGTCATCACCCTGCCCTGGGAGGGCTGTGGGCTCCTGCTGATGGAGAGAAGGGGGTTGCAAACACCAGGCAAGTGCTTGGGAGCAACAGGAGAGGGAAGCTGGGCCTTGAGGCCACTGGAAAGAAGTGTCTTGGGTGGATTTGGTGCATCAGTCTGGTTCAGAAGCAGAAGCAGCAGGCAGCTGGTGCTGCAGCTTCCCTGTGTTTTGGCTGTTCTTCACTATCAGAGGTACTCAGGCTGTGTTTGGGCACTGCTTAGCATGGAAAAGAGAGGAGGAGGATGCTCAAGAGCTTTAGGAAGTGGTCAGCATTCCTGCTCTTGTAAGAGCCAGCCTTTGAGAGCCCTTTCCACGCTTCCACAGAGCAGAGCTCTGCTCCAGGCATGGATACATCTCCTGGGCTCCAGGTGAGGGTGAGAAAGGTGGTTTGAGAGAAGCCACTATTTGCTGGAAGGTCCCTGGCTGGTTCCCAAGCAGGCACCTCTTGTGTCCATTGCCATCCCAGTGCTCCAGGCACTTCTCCATGTAATGCAGGGCTCAGTTTGGTGGAGAGTTGAAGCAAATTTTTTTTTTTCTTTCTCTTTTTTACGCTGTGGATTTGAATCTGAAATGAGTCTGAGTGACACATCTATCACAGACAACCAGGGAGCCAGGAAGGATAAGACATGGCAACGTCTCCTGAAGATAAATCCAAGTGCTTTGATGACACAGGGCAGCCTGAAATCCAAATTAATGGCCCTGAAAGTTCAGGACACGAGCTCTGAGCCCGTGTTTTCATTGTTAACTCTTATTTCATGCAGTGAATGGTGCTGCTGGGCTCTCCAGAGTACAGCTTGAACCCCTTCTGACCACTGACATGGTGCTTCCCCAAATTAGCAGAAGACACTGATTGTCAATCAATTGGCCTCAGTGGAAATTTCCACTGACTTCAGTGTACTTTGGCTCCAGCCCCGGGCTCGTATCTGTGCCTTCAAACCATTCATGCAGCTTCTCTGCCCGCAGCTTTGCAGGTGTTTATGGAAAACACATTTTTAAAGCTCGAGTGAGGGCAGAGGTTGGAGGTATTAAGAGGCACTAAAGGAGTTCAAACTAGTTCTCTGATTTCTAGACCACTTTTAGACCAAGAGAAAACCAGAGCTGTGTGTTCGTTGCAATTAGTATTGAAGGTGGCCCATTAACAGAAAGTCAGCTTGTGTTGGCACTAATGACTTCAAGTCAATCATTCTTTACCCTCTTAGTGTTTGTTAAAAACGATTTCCCCCCATTATGTTTTTTCCCTCCCCTCCCAGTTTTAATATTTGAAACCATTTTCTTTAATCTCTAAAGTTCTGTGGTGGAATAATGAAATTTGCTTCATGCCAGGAATCAAAAGCAACTGAAATTAGTTTAGAAAAGAACAATCTCATCCAAAGGGAAAAGTCTTTGACTGCTTCTTGTCATTTCGTGTGTTCTTTGGAATGAGAGAGACAGGATAGGACAGAACATGGTGTATTTTTCCTGCTAAATACAGAAAGAAGACCAGGTTTGGTTTTGCCTTAGGTCTGTGACCCAAATGAAGTTGGGAGTTTGGCTCAACAGTAGCATCTTCAATGATAATAATGATCACAGAACATCCTGAGCTGGAAGGGACCCACAGGGATCATTGAATCCAACTCCTGGCCCTGCACAGGGCACCCCAACAATCCCACCCTGTCCCTGAGAGCAAGGCCCAAAAGCTTCTTGAGCTCTTTTAGCAAATAGCATTTGGTATTTTTGTGACCACTTTCCCAGTCTTTATTTTTGATGGCAATATGTGTTTTTCAATCCCCAGCAGCATAAATGGAATGGAAATTGCAATTTTATTCATCTTCATTCATGACTTGCCATGTACCTCAGCAAGTACATTGTCATATATATACTGTGAATGTAATTATTTCATAATAAAGACCATCCCTGTCTTGATATGAATAAGTAGGAGGGAAGCCAAGAAACAGGGAAAATGAGTGATTTTTGCCAAGGCCATGCAGCAGGTTGATCCAAATCCCTCTCCCTGGTGCCACCAGTGATTTCCACATTAACATTAATACTTTGACAGGAGCTGGAGAAGAATGGAAAAATGGTGATTTAAGAAATGAAAGCAGGTTTTTTGGTCTGCTCCTACTGATTTCTGCTGGAGCTGGAGGGGGATTGTGAGAGCACCTGCCATTGGGTGAGAGAGTGGGTGGATGTGTGGCCAGCAGGGAAACCAAACTGCTGGAGGATTAAGAAGGATATTTCTGTCTCAGTGACTGGTTTTTATTTCCTTTCTGAGTTACAGCACAGAGAGCCCTGGTCCCTTTGCTTTTTGTGGCACTTTGAAGGTGAAAAAGCACAGCTGTGGGAGCAGCACTGTGATCACCCCCGAGCAGGACCATTCCTAAAGCTCAGACAGGAGCTTTTCAGGACAGGGATGTCTGGAATAATGAGGCCAAGGAAATAAAACAGCTTAGAGAGAAATGGTGCATTGAAGTCTCCAGGAACCTGGTCTAGTGGGTGGCATCCCTGCCCATGGCAGGGGGGTTGGAAATAGATGATGTTTTCGGTCCCTTTCAACTCAAATTATTCCATGGTTCTTTGGCTTCCAGAGAGGCTTGGAACTGGGAAGCTCAAATTCCTTACAGAGCACCATCAGCAGGTCTAATCCTGCTCCCAGGGAGAGTCAGCTGGTGCACAGTTACTGGTGTCAGTGGGGTTGAGAGCAGATCTTTAGCTGTGCTACACTTGCCAAAGTAAATCCTACCCAGTCCGTGCAAAAGGTCCCTTGGAGGGTTAGAGGTGGAATGACTCCAGCAGAAGGGAAAGAACATCCAGAAGTGCATGTGAGGAGCAGTCAAGAAGGAAGGAGTGTTTGTGGGGTCTTGGGGGTTGCCCTGAAGGAGGTGGTTGCTGTTGGATTGATCTCCAACAGCACAGGGGTGGGTAAAGTCTGTGTGTGAGTGAACATGGCTGTGAAGATCAGCACCACTGATTGCTTTGGCCTTCCCTGGGACACAGTGGCTCCAGAATTGCCATGAGCTTTAGTTTTCAACTCTGCTGAAGCCTCATCCCCTTGGCTGGTCCATATCATCAAACAGCTGCAGGTCAGTGCATGGGTCCCTCTGAGGGCAGCTGAGAATAAGCAGATGATGAAACATCTTTCCTGTAATCCCTAAGCCATGTGGGGCTCTTCTGGAGAAGGCTGGCACCGTCTGGATTGCTGTGCCCATCCCCTGGGGCAGTTCCTTCACGTGGCTTTGCACTCCTGTGAGCATAATCACAGAATAATAGAATCAGAGATTCTCTTATTAGGTAGGTCTGGGTTGGAAGGGACTCTAAAGATCATCTGGTTCCAACCCTCTGCCATGGGCAGGGACACCTTCTACTATCCCAGGTTGCTCCAAGCCTCATCCAACCTCGCCTGGAAACCTTCCAGGGATGGGACAGCCACAGCTTCTCTGGGCAACCTGTGCTGTGGCTGCTCCATTCCTGGAAGTGTCCAAGACCGGGTTGGACAGGGCTTGGAGCAACCTGGGACAGTGGAAGGTGTCCCTGCCCATGGCAGGGTGGTTGGAACCCAACCCAAAATGATCTTGAATGTCCCTTCCAACCCAAACCATTCTGTGACTCTATGATGGAGGAAGTATCTTGATGTTTAGACACATCTCTCAGAATTTAATGCCCATTCGTTTCCCTACAATTACAGAACTTGCCCATATCTTCCAGAGCATTAGTGAAAGGGACCATCATGTTCCTTCTGTATGAACTGCCCAGAGAGGTCTAATTTGCCTCCCATGGGGAAGTGATCTCCCTTATCCACCAACAGTTTGTTAACCTCAAATATAGGAAATCTTCAAGGCCAAAAACATTCAAAGGCCTTCTCCCCCATCCCGAGAAGGACATTAAAAACCTGGCTGATCCAGATGGCAAACATCCTGATACCATGGGAGTGCAGCAGTTCTTTGCTTGCACCCTCTAATCCTCTCTCTCCTGACACATTTTGTTTCTCCCCCTTTAGGAAGGAAGCCAGGATGGATTACAGCTCCCTGAGCGGAGTCCCCCGGTTCCTGACCCGGCCCAAGGCGTTCATGGTGTCCGTGGGGAAGGATGCCACCCTGAGCTGCCAGATCATCGGAAACCCCATCCCGGTGGTGAGCTGGGAGAAGGACAAACTGCCAGTCCAGTCTGGGGGGAGGTTTAAAACCACGGAGGACGGGGATCTCTATCGGCTCACGATCTACGACCTGAGCCTGGAGGACAGTGGCCAGTACATCTGCCGGGCCAAGAACACCATCGGGGAGGCCTTTGCCGCCGTCAGCATCAAGGTGGGGGAGGAGACCACAGTGACAGAGCAGGCCCCTTACTTCATCCAGAGACCCTCCAACATCAAGGTAACCCTGGGAGAAGATGCCATGTTCAAGTGCAAGGTCCAGGGCAGCCCTCCCCTCTCGGTGAACTGGGAGAAGGACGGGAGGCACCTGCGGAACCAGGCGGACGCCGGGCGCTTCCAGATCGAGTCCGCCGGGGAGTCCAACGCTCTGACCATCCAGTGTGCCCGGCTGGGGGACAGTGGCACCTACACCTGCCGGGCAGAGAACCTCATCGGCTCCGCCAGCGCCTCGGCCGCGCTGGTGGTGGAGACCCACGGCTCCTCCAACCCGGGCAGCAGCGCCAACTTCGACTCCAGCTGCGGGAAGACGGCGTCCCTGCTGTCCCACTTGCAGAAGAGGCGGGAGGAGATCAGGAAGATGGACATCTCCCACGGCACTCTGGACTCGACCTCTGCCCAGTCTTACTCCGAAGGGTTTTCCGGCATCGCCTACGGGCTCTCCCGGGATTACGAGCGGGCGACGGGGCTCTCCAAGGGGGCTCGGAACGCCACCTTCGGGGCGCTGACGCGCACGTGCAGCGTCACGGAGGGCAAGCACGCCAAGCTGAGCTGCTACGTGACAGGGGAGCCCAAGCCGGTGATCGTGTGGAAGAAGGACAACGAGGTCATTTCGGAGGGGCGGCGGCACGTCATCTACGAGGACGACCAGGAGAACTTCGTGCTGAAGATCCTCTTCTGCAAGCAGGTGGACAACGGGCTGTACACCTGCACGGCCTCCAACCTGGCGGGCCAGACCTACAGCTCCGTGCTCGTCACCGTCAAAGGTGGGTGCTCGTGTCCCTCGCGTGCCTGCGAGGGGACGGCCAGGGCACTTCTGAGCTGGGGTGGGGGCAGGAGCAAAACTGCCACCAAACCCTTGTTGGAAGCTTGTCCATCCATCTTTAGATAGCTCCTGTTGGGAGGATTTTCCATATTCTTGCTCTCAGAGGAGTGGGTCAGATGAGAGCAAAGATGAGTGGGATGAGAACAAAACCCTCCCAATGAAAAGGGGGTTATGTACCGGAGTAGATGACCTGGGTACAGAGTTCCATCACCGGGGAGTTTTTAGGAAGGGCATTAAAGAGGTGCCAGCCAGGGATGGGTGATGTGGAACTGGGAGGTTGTGGGGCAGCTGGGGTGAACTCAAGTCTTCTGAGTAGGACTTGAGCAACCTGGTATAGTGGGTGGCATCCATACCCATGGCAGGGGGTTGCAAATAGATGGTCTTTAAGGTCCCTATAAGATCTCTGAAGGTCCTATCAGTCTTGGTTTTGTAGTAATCTAAGAGATCCATTACCATGCTCTGGATCAGTGACTGCTAATGCCCTGTCTGACCCTCCAGCCTTTAATCACATCTGGGTTTGTATTCCCCACAGGGTTTGCCCACACTGGCACATGTGCCTTTTAAACAGTAGTAGAGGAAACTCCTCCCTACAAGCTGAGTGTGCCTGGCTGCCTTGGAGATCCCTTGGGGCACCCACCTCAACTCTAATTACAGTCCATCTCAGTTTTCCTGTACAGTAACCCACCAGCAGCCTTGTTCTTGCCAGGCCTTTAGCCTTTTCCCAGCTTGTGTTCCTGGATAGCCTGTATTCCTTGTTTGCTCCCAGGAAATCCAGCAGGCCCAGCATGCCTCTGTTTGCCGTGGTCAGTGGTGATGAACTTGACTTCAGAGGGTCCCTCAATGCTGGTTGGAGGTCAGACCAAGTTCTCAGTGGCAACAAAAATGTGACACAGAGATTTCATAGAATCCCAGAATGGTTTGATTTGGAAGGGGTCTCAAAGAACATCCAGTTCCAACCTCCTCTGCAGGGACATCTTCCACTAGACCAGGTTGTTCCAAGCCCCATCCAACTTGGCCTCGGACATTCCAGGAAGCTCTAAATTTTCAAGCTGCTCTCCCATCTGGCAAGGGGACAGCAGGCAGTTTGCAACCCAGGCAGCACCTGTAAATTAGCTGCCAGAGGCTAAAGATTTTGCCACTGCAGTGGTAAAACAGGTTTTAAAAAAACAGTCAAACGATTTTCCCCTGGCAGCACAAGATATTAGAAATCCAGATGAGCAGGAATCTGTGTTCCATGCTCGTCTTTAAGACTCTCAGCTTTTATTTGCTTTTCTGGCTTCCCTTTTCTGGACCTCTCTTTTCACCCTGCCTTTCCTGTCAGTGGCTCAGTGTCCATCAGTGACACCTGATCCGTGGAACTCGCTGGCACTTGTCCCACCCATTGCTGTCCCTCGGAGGTGCTGAGTGGTGTTGGGAAGGGCATTTGTCCTCTTCCATAAAGCTGGGATTACCTCAGAGCTGGAGACTGATCCTGGCCCTCGGGTGGGCCATGGCTTCGAGGGTGCCTCAAGCTCAGTTCCTTGCACAGACAAACAGCCCCTGCTCTGCCTGTGCTTATGTCATTATTCTCTGTGGGAATTAAAGGAATTAATTCCCACACCTCCTGTTCCAAAGGAGATGGGAAAGCATGGGAAGCAGCGGGTCTGGGAGCAAGCACCATGGGAAAAGGTTTATTTATTGATCAATGTCCACTGCCCAGAGATGCCTGTGAGTCAGAGGGATGAAGTGGAAATGTTTATGGATTGTTTTTTTGTTACCCTGTGCCATGTCTGGCTTTCTGTCCAGGCCAAGGCTGCCATGGAAAATCTGCATGTATTGGTTATAATTAGGCCCTGATAAATGACTCTCCCTTGTGTCAGCAGAAGTGCTTCTGAGCCCTCCCAAGACAGCTCAGAATGATACAGCAGCAAAGGGAGCTTTTAATTCTGTCATTTATGTCACTGGTGATACCATTTGCTCACCTGCCATGGGGTTTAGGGAGGGAGATTATCTTGCCACACAACCTTCCCTTTGCTCAGTCGTGTAGAAGAGGCTGAATGCTCCAAGCAGCTACCCTTAGAATCATAGAATCTTGGAATAATAGAATTATAGAATATCCTGAGTTGGAAGGGACCTCAGTCCAGCTGCTGGCCCTGTAAGGGACAGTCCCAAGTGCTTTTGGTCTTTCTGCAAGTAACAGCATATTTAGAGAGCCTGTGACACTGCGTGCACAGTGTGTGTCCATAGACACACGTACCAGGAAACACAAACTTTGTGGGTTTAAATATCCTGTGGCATTTTGGTTTCACAGAATTTTAACACAAGAATCTGAGTGAGAATTTTTATGGGTCTTTTAAAGATAATAATAAAAAGCCCCAGACTTCTTAGCCCAGCATCATGTCTGTAAGGTGACTCTTAGTGGTCTCTTGTGGCATAGGAGTGGGCACAGGTCAAACCTCCAAAATCACAGAATCAGAATGGTTTGGGTTGGAAAGGACCTTAAAGACCACCTCATTCCACCCCTTTGTCATGGGCAGGGACACATTCCACTAGACCAGGCTTTTCTGTCCAACCTGACCTTGAACACTTCCAAGGATGGGACATCCACAGAAAGCCTCCTACACTCTGTCAGTCTAGATCCTGGGGACCTGAGGACCTACAGGACCCAGGTTCCCAACATGTTTGTGAACCCTTTGCTGAACTTGTGCCCTAGAGATCATTGAGATGAAAGAAAGAGATTTTTGAGCTCTTCCTAAATGAGATTTAGTGAATCAGACTTAAATCTCAAAGGAGATGCTACAGGGCAGAGAGTCACCCTCCCAATTAAGAAAAACTGAAACTTGATTAGATTTAGAAATGTTTCCAGAACAGGGATAAAATCACAATCCATACACTGAGCTGTAAAAGAAGTTGGAAAATTCTTCCCAAGATTAAACCTTTAACAAACCAGAGAGTGGGGAGGATGAGAGACACATGAATAAACCAGCTTGAGTTTCCTGAAGGTTTTGGAGGTTTCCCTAGGCTTGTAAAGTTAGTGAGAACAGCATTCATGTCTCCATCCTGGGCCAACCAATGTTCATCCGAGTCCCTGAATAAAGTAATCAGATACTGTATGGAAAGGTTAAAGGTTGCAAGCCAAACAGGGAGAAACAGGCTGGTGCTGAGGGCCACTTCATTCTCCCTCTGATCTGCAGTGATTTTGGGTGACCAACATCATGAGAGTCACACTGGAGATCTGAAGGAGAGAACTGCAGCTTGAGAATAGTGGAGTTAGAAAGGAAACTTGGAAAACGCAATAACTAGGAAGACCAAGGGCACAAGAGGGTGGAAGCTTGTCTATCCGTCTTTAGATAGCTCATGGTGGGAGGATTTTCCATATTCTTACTCTCACTGGATTGCAGAGGGAAAACTTGCCTCTGGAATATTGAATAGAGCACCTGTGAGGACACCAGCAGTAAGCAAGAGGGAATGTAGGTGAGTGAGAAAGTGAGGTCCAGCAGACAGATGTGCCTTGGGAAGGTTAAGAAAATATTGGCTTCTCTGCAGGCTGCACCTATTCTTAGCAAAATATGTGTTAGCAGGATTTACTTCTTAAAAATAACATCATCTCACTGCCTGTTTGCTTGTTATGGGCCAGACAAAAAAGCCTATGACGCTGTGGAGAAATATCTCCTCGAGACAAGCGGCCAAATTCATCCCTGAGCTGATTTCTTGCAGTTTCCTGCAAACTCCACAAGCTGCTCTTGCTCTGTACTCCCTCAGGGTTTTGCTTTGCTGTGTCTACCTCACATTTTCCCCAGTAGGTAGGTTTTTTGCAGCTTTCTTTTTTTAATCTCTTACCTTAATTGCATCTCTCTGGCCCGGGCAGGGGGCTGATGAGTTTGGATGCCTGCTCTCTAGTTATGTATGGTTCTTCTGCAGACCCCTGACCAAAATTAACTCCCTCTGCCTTCTCAGGTACATGCTGGATCATGCAAAGAGCATGATTGAGGAGGAGGCTGGTGGGTTTTGGAGCCACTGCAGCAACTCCAAAGCAGAAGAAGGAGTGGGCTGGGTGCATCCCAGGCTTTAATTCAGTTTATCAGCTGCTGCCTCTCTGAAGCTCCATTCAGAGTGAGATAAGACACGTGTGCACATGTCAGCAGGACGAAAGCAAAGATGTTTTCAGAGGGTATCTGTGACCCCAAACTGCCAAGGATAGCCTTGTACTGACTTTTCCTGGCTGGGAGAGCAGTGCTGCTACTGCAACACACACACGAAAGGGTCAACCAACCCTTCTGTCTTCGTACATTTAAGAGTTTTTTCCTAGAACAGCTTTTTTTTTTTTTTCTTCACCTTAGGTACTGCTTAGTGCCTGTAAAGGGAGAGGGGTTAATGATATGCCCAGTTGCTCCCAGGATGGGAGTGCACTTGTGTTCTCCTCAGGTGCAGCTCGGATTTCTTTCTGGCCCCTGCGCATTCCGTGTGTGTTCCCAGTGTCAGCTCCAGTCTCCCTCCCATCTCACACAGCAGCACTGCATCCAGCTCCCAGAGCCTGGCATGATCCTTCTGATCAAAGCTTTCCTGCTCTCATAGAATCCCAGAATGGTTTGGGTTGGAAGGGGCCTTAAAGCCCATCTCATTCCAGTCTCCTTCCACTAGCCTAGGTTGCTCCAAGCCCCATCCAACCTGGCCTTGGACACTTCCAGGGATGTGGCATCCACAGTTTCTCTGGACAACCTGTGCCTGTGTCTCACCCCCACAGACAAGAATTCCTTCCTAATATCCCACCCAACCCTGTCAGTGTGAAGCCATTTCCCCTTGTCCCATCACTCCAGACCCTTGTCCAAAGTCCCTCTCCAGCTCTCATTTCCTCTTTAGGTACTGGAAGGTTCCTCTTGCTTGTCCTGTTTCATCCTCCCTTAATGGGAGCATGGGGTGTTTCCAGAGGGTGATACACAGGATTGCAGGGCAGGAGTCTGAGTTTCCTGTTGTGTAAAGGAAAAAGGACAATTGCCATGTGGAGTGTGGGCAGGGCAGGTCTGTGGAACCACAGCTGAAGGCTTTTCAAGGCAAGACTTTGACTTGCCTTAAATTGAGGTGCATTAAGGCAAAACATATATATATATATGTTTTTTAAATGAGCAAATTGACATGGTCAGTGAGTGTCATCATGTTCCTGAACATCCTGTGTGGATTCCTGGTTTTAATCTCAGGATAACAACCAAGGTAGTCGATAGCATTGCCCCCTCCTGGTGTCCTGTCAACCCCTCAGAGTCTGATATCTTATTTGAATTGAAAGAGGAGAGGTGTGTATCAGGAATTAGGAAAAAATTCTTTGCTGTGAGTGCAGCGAGGCAGAATGGAGTCACAAAAACCAGCTGGGAGCTGGCACGGTGGTTATCAGAAGGTGAGGGTACATATCAAGACATGATCTCTCATGAAGGATGAGTGGTGATGTATCAGCACTGGCTAATCCAAGTCTGTGACCTGACTGTGGCACCAGTCCTGTGGCTGTGACCACCAGCTGTCCAACTCCCCTTTCTCCACTTTTGGTCTGGGGTATCAGGATGATGTCACTGCTCAGCTGTCACTGGAATTAGACATGGTTCAGTTCATAAAATGACTTCCCTCCCTGTCATGCAGCTGTTCTGTGTGTTTGATCCACACTCTGGTTTCTCCCTAAGCCAGAGCACTGCAGCCCCACTGCTGGAGGGAGGCAGAGGCACTTGGGAGGCTTGGGTTCATTCTCTAGTTCTTTGTCTTTTGTCATTGACAAAAGCTGACACAGGGTCTTTGGTGCTGGTGGGGAGCACAGAAAACTCCTCCCTCAGTTACTTCTGTGCTTTCCCCACATCAATCCCGTGCTCAGCCACCTCCCATCTGTCTGTGCCCTTTCAGGTTGCTCTGCTGAGCTTACTTCTGCTGCAAGACCCCAAAAACATTGGTTCTTGCACCAGCTGAGCAGCTCAGCTGCTCACACTCACCGAGAATTGCTGCCCTGAGCTCTCTCCTAGGACCAGATTTTTTGTTATTGACCCAACTTTTGTAGGATCACTTTTAAGGGCTTTTACTCCAACCTGGCCTTGGACACTTCAGGGATCCAGGGGCAGCAACATCTTCTCTGGGCAACCTGTGCCAGGGCCTCCCCACCCTCACAATGAAGAATTTCTTCCTAAAATCCCAACCAAACCCACTCTCATCACAAACTCTTGTTCCCCCCTTTCTGTTTTCACCCTCTGAAGAACCCGCCATACCCTTCAAGGAAAAACTGAAGGACCTCGAGGTGAGGGAGAAGGAATCTGCCACCTTCCAGTGCGAGGTGCCCGTTCCCGGGACAGAGACCTCCTGGTTCAAGGAGGAGACCAAGCTGAGGCAGAGCAAGAAGTACAGCATCGAGGAGGAGGGCACGTACCGCCGGCTCACCGTGCAGAACGTCACCGCCGACGATGACGCCGTTTACATCTGTGAGATGAAAGAAGGGAGCAGGACCATTGCAGAGCTGTCTGTCCAAGGTAAGGAGGGCTCTCAGTGTTGTAGATCGGGCAAGTCTTGCCTGCCATAGCGTGAGATTCGTGCCTGACACTCCAGACTCGACCTTGTGAGTGGCATTTGCCACGTCCGTGTGTGCAGCGAACAAGAGCGGAGTCCCTTAGGGTGTGAGAGGAATCATAGATTATCCTGGGTTGGAAGGGACCCACAAGGATCACCAGGTTGTGCTCCCTGCACAGGACACCCCAATAATCCCACCCTGTCCCTGAGAGTGTTGTCCAAAAGCTCCTGGAGCTCTGGCAGCCTTGGTGCTGTGCCCACTGCCCTGGGGAGCCTGGTCAGTGCCCAACCACCCTCTGGGGGAAGAATATTTTCCTAATATCCAACCCAAACCTCCCCAACACACCTTCATGCCATTAAATGAAAAGAAATGGTTGGTCAGTGGGTCCCTGGAGCTCCTGCCAAGGTATATCTGGGACACAGGGTCAGGGAGCAGGGACAGACTGAGTTTCTGCACAGGACATGTCACCCAGTGGGGACCCCTGCTGAAAGAGCCTTCTGAGGTGTCCTGAGCTGTAGCCCAGCACTGCAGACTTTCCTCAACATGACCACAAGCACCAGATGGGTCACCTGCCACTGTCACACACATCTTGTGTGGTGTCCTGTGAACACAGGGGTGAATCTTGTCTAAGGGTGGTGCTGACCACGCTGGGAAGAGGGTTTAGCAGCTGTGGTTTGTGGTCTGATGTGTGGTGCAGGCTGCAGTCAGCACCAGGGTGATTTAGATTGGAAACCAGATCCACACTCCAGATCCTTGGCAGCTGGAGCTGTTCTCTGGAGCTTGGAAAGGTGATAAGAAAAGGACAAAATGTGGATATCCAGGTTTAAGTCTCCTGAGTCTGGTGGTGGTTTCAGACTGAAGTGGAAGTAGGTGTAGAGTTGGGATGGTGTAGGTGTAGATTTGGGATGGTGGAGGTGTTTCACATTGAGTAGACACAAACAGCAGAGTTGCAGGCATTGGAGACCTGTCAGAGCTACAGGATTGCTCTTGTCCTCACTCACTGAAAGCCTGACCTTACTCCCAGTAAAGCCAGAGGGGTTTCTTCTGTACACAAATTGCTGCAAGACAAGCTGGGTGATGTATTCCTTGTGCAAATTCCTTTTTGCATCATCAGCAAAAGGCTGAGAGTGTCCACAGGTGGATGCAGGAGGAAGAATTCAGTCTGGAGACGTGGGATAGTTCAGACAGGCACTAATTGTTGCACCTTCCATTAGGTCTAGACCAGCCAAGCTCTGTTAGTGCGTTTGGCCCCAGTGGGACAGCTGGTATTTCTTTACTTGTTTGTGCTGTAATGGTATGTTCCATCAAAGAGAGAGTGACTGAGCCAGGTGGAGCTCCCTGGAGAGAAAGGAGGCAAAGCCTTCCTGGGGGAGCCTTGTGCCTGCCCTGAGAGGAGAAGCTTGGAGAGAGAAAGATGGGTTTGGGAGGATGTGAGAGCACATGGCTGGATGTAAAGGGCTGCAGGGGATGGGGACACTGCTGAGGGCAGTGGGGCCAAGGAGGAGGATGAGCAGAGAATGATGAAACCTGTGCCTGACCTGTTGCTTCATGAGGGAGTTCAGCACTGCTTCTCATTAAACAGCTCTGGGTGAGGGCTCTTTCACCTTGCAAAGACTGGTCTGGAGCTGGAGCCTGTCACCATCTGTCAGCTGGGGTTGGCTCCTGAGGCTTTGTCCAATCTTTCCTGTCAATAGTCACATCTTGTAACTCTGAGGTTATTCTATTATGTGGGAATAATCACAGTCGTTTGGAAAGGACACAAATAAGTGCAGTTCATTCCATATGAATTTCTGGGTTGATTCTAAGAAGAACTCTGAGGGTTTTTGTGTACTTCCTGTGAATTCAGGTGACTGACACATTTGTCATCTTAGTTATGTAAGTTACTGGTAACTTTTGAAGGAGGTAAAATCCCAGAGATAGGCAAGAGACCTGTCTGGCTTAAGACTGACCTACTTTAGCAAAGTTTTGATTTGAATTCCCAGCATATCTGGGCATTGAAAGCTGTATCACTGTCAAATCTGCTCTTGGCAAGGCCACGTATACCTTGTGTTTACCCACAGCAGACTCTGTGTGGTAGATGAGAAACATGAGTGACTGCAGTCAAACAGGATTGTTTTTCTCTCTTTGAAGGCCAAAATGAGCCCTTGGGGTTATCTGTTCTGCACCCTCAGAGCCTGGGAATTCATTTAGGGGTGTCTGCACAGTGTCTATAATGTTTTGATTAGGTGTGGACTCGTCCTGTCACAGTCGGGGTGGGCCAGCGTTGCCAAAATCTTTAATACCTGCCGTTTGCTGACCGGGATTGCTTTCTCATTTTGAAGGGAACATAATTAAAAAGCTTCCACGGAAGACTGCAGTGTTCATCCACGACACAGCCACCTTCTGCGTGGAGCTGGACAACGACTGCCAGAACGTCCGGTGGCTCAAGAACAAGGAAGAGGTGAAGCCCAGCGACCGCATCTCCATCACGCGCTCTGGCAAGCAGCACACCATGACCATCCGAGAGTGCAAGCTGGAAGATGCTGGGGAGATTGCCTTCCTGGCTGATGAAAGCAGGACTTCCACTCAGTTCACTGTGACCAGTAAGATTCCTGTTTATTTTGGCCTTGGTGTTGTGCCTTCCCCAGTGAGCAGGTGCTCCTGGTGTTGTTTTGGGAGCCGCCGTGGTGATTTGGTTGTCCAAAGACAACAGAAGGTCTGATGTCTGCCCACAAAAAGCCAAGAGCCTGAAACATGAGTGTTATGAGATGTTTTGGAGGGATGAAAACACAGAGAGAAGAGTCAGAGAGCCAGAGAATGGTTTGGGTTGGAAGGGACCATAAGGATCAGCGAGTTCCAGCCCTCAGCTGCAGGCCAGGACACCTTCCACTAGACCAGGTTTCTCAGGGCCCCATCCAACCTGGCCTTGAACACTTCCAGGGATGGGGAACTCACAGCTGCTCTGGGCAAGAGCAGTCCTGGGAAAGGGCATGGCACAAACCTGTATCTTAATTGACAGAGCAGTAGCAGCAGGGGCAACGTAGTTGAGATTGGGTCTGAAAAGAGATTTTGGTGAAGTTGTCTCATTTTGTTTAGCCTTATTTTGATGGCACTGCATTTCCCAGGCAAAACCTTCTTCATTTAAGACAAAACTGCACATGGTTTCTTGCTGTGCTGCAGTTCCAGTTTGTATGTGAACAAATAATCCATTCTAGTAATAATTTGGGAAGAATGATGCTTTTTTTTCTTCCCTGCTGCCACTGACTGCAATCAGTCAGTGGCAAAACAGAATCTTTGATTTAAAGATTAATAACTGCTGTGTTATCTAAACTTGGCTGGCACATTCTGATGCCAATGAACTAAAATGAGAAAAAAATTCCTAAGTGTCACATTTGGCTTTGTGACAGTTTCTAAGGTGTTTGGAAAGCTGTGACATCCAACCAATTCAATGGGAACAACAAAGTTCAGTTTGATTTCAGACACTGCTGTTTCAGTTACGGAGAAAGTGTTGATTTGATGGAACAGGAAAAAGGCAGGAAGCTGCCTTCCCACAGAGAGGTATCGCTGAGGAAAATATTACATGACCACTTCTGATGGTAAGGTCAAGAGATCTCATTCCAGGGCTTAATACTCAGCTTAATGTTACCCTAGTGGGACCTTTGACATCTAGCTGTGACCAGAGTTACTGACAGGCTGGTAACTGTGCACCCCAAAACACTTCTGTGTCTATTTATGTAACATCTCTGACCATCTGCTTGGAGAATCCTGTGTACTGTGCTCGTGTCTTCTTCAAATTAGCTGGAGAAAACTGGTGTTGGCTGTTCAAACAGCATTTATAACACACAGGCTATTATTGTATATCATTTGCTCAGTGTCCTGTGTTGTTACTATGCCCGTTTTAAAGGTGGGTAAACTGAGGCAGGAAGAAGATCAGTTGTCCCAGAGCTCAGATTTTAGTTTAGGCTCATCCTACAGGCTCCCTCCACAGCTGTGAATAGCTGAGGATGTGCAGTGTGGGATTGTTTCACCCATCTCCCACACCTTCTTTGAGCTGGGATGGGTTGCTCCTGAGAGTGCTGTTCTCCATGGGATTACAGCTGGAGCCTGGTTAGCTGACTTAACCCAGACACCTTTCAAATAGCCAAAATTAAATGAAATTAATCCTTTGCCGTGTCAGTAGAGGTGTAACTAGAGTGTATCAGATAATTCCCAGTTTCTGATGATATCAGTGGCAGCACGTAGTGAATAACCCTGATGGGACTTGAGTCTTCTCCAAAGGATTCAAGAGGAATGAGAAGGCTGAACATAAATATTCATTATGCAAATACCTGCAGGGAGAAATTTGTGGCCTCAGGTACCATAAAATAATCACATCTCTGCCATTATAGGGTCTCACAGTGGGAACACTGTCTTTATGTCATTTCCTTTTGAAGTTAATTCTCAAAATCTGGTTCTGCATAAATCAGTAGAACAGAGATCCCCAATGATACTATCAATTAGCTGTAATTAACACAAAGTTACAGCAGATCTTCTGAGTGGGGATAACATAAAATACAGAAGCAGGACAGAGAACAAACACCCACAAGGAAGAGGCTGCAGAGAACATCCAAGCCTGTGTAAAAGGCATCTGAAATGTCCATAATTCCAAAAGGTTTGAACAGCCTTTGGTGGTGGTTTTACCCATCTTCTGAGCGAAAATGAAGAGCTGAGTGTTAGTCTGCCTTCCTCAGGAGCTGTGTAGGCAGCAGGACGGGTCTGTATCTAGCACTGAAGACTTAAGTCTACAAAATGTTTGTTGAAGATTGTCTGTGTTGACAGTTTTAATACTGTGTAGAAACCACACGTTTCCGTGGGGGTGAGAATGTTGTACATTAAAGGTTGGACTCGATGAGTTCAGAGGTCTCTTCCACCCATAATGGTTCTATGCTTTATGTGTAATGCACCCCAAAAGCATCTTCTATCCCTTCCCTTGCTTTTCCATCTCACATCAACGTTTTAGGGAGGTTTATTAAGCAAGAGTAACTTTTAGTCCAGCGTGAGCTTTCTGGGCGACGCACAGTGGCTTTTCCACTCCGACGTAAAGTTCTTCCTCTAATTTTATTTATTTATTTTTTTTCCTTGTGCAGCGCCCAAAAAACCTCCCACCCAACCCCCAGCCGACCCTGTGGTGAAAAATAAAACAGAAACCTCAGTGACCCTGGCATGGTCCCCTCCCAAGATGGACCGTCCCATTCCAGTCGACGGATACATCGTGGAACGCAAGAAACTCACTGGCTTCACCTGGATGAGGTGCCACGAGTCCCACGTCCCTGTCCCAGAGCTCACCGTGAGCAACTTGGCAGAAGAGGCTGATTATCAGTTCAGAGTGTCTGCAGTCAACACCTATGGACAGAGCCCCTACCTGGAATTCCCCGGGAGCATCCACCTTGGTGAGCACGAAACCTGGTCTGGGGCGATCGGATGTGTGGGTGCTTTGAAAACGTCTCCCATGACTTTGAGGATGGAGCAGTGGCACAGAAAAACCTTTTTTCCCCCTTTCACTGCTGGTTTTCCTACTTCATGTCAACCCCTGACTGCCACCAAAGTTGGGTGGAGGCTGGGTTTCTGTGGAAGAGCTGTGAGTGTGCTTATATTCCAATATCCCAGCTGTGTGAGAGGTAGAGCTCTCTGCAATGAACCCTAAACCTTTTAAGTCTTCTTCTAGGCTTGGTATGAGAGTAAAACTTGAGGTGGACTTACGATATAATTTTCAATATATGTGTGAGGTGTCCATCTTGCACCTAGAGAATATTGATGGGTGATGATACCATCATGAAGACCAAGTTCTAGCCAGTCTTTCTTTAATCTGGGAGTTACTGGGAGAAATGTTGGGGGTTTACTTTATTTCTAGGGTGCCAGTGTGTTTCTTCCTTTGATTCACTGCACTAGACAAGATTTGGAAGACCTTGATTATGCTGTGTCTTGTTATTGTGTCACCCTTTCCCTCCCTTGCTGCCTGAAAATGCCTAGAATTGTAGATATTCCTAGACATTTCTAGAATGTAGATATTCCTAGAATATCTACAAGTGACTAGTAGGAATATCTAGGAGTGATTCCTCAGGATCCTTCTGAAATCTAAGAATTGTGCTGGTTATTAAATTAATAACACCCTTATAGGGAAACCCGGGTGTTTCAGGCTTATGCCTTTGTATATCTTAGGGGATAAAAAAAATCAGCAAAATATGCCTTTTCTTCCCCCTGAAGAAACAGCATTTACCCTAATCCAGAGGTCAAGAACTTGAAGCTGTAGGAAACAAATCCTACAGACCGAGCATTAATTGCCTTCTATATAAGACTGCATGATTTTATTCTGGTGTCTTTTTTACCCTGAGAACTTTGTTCTTAGGATGAACTGTCCTCCAGCAGGGCTGTCTTGTGCCTTGTTCTCAGAGATGTGTGGTGTTGTTCCTCCCTAGAACCAGTCCTGGCTGTGAAAAGCCCCCTGACAACAGCTGAGGCTGTACCTGGAGGGGATGCCCTGTTTACTGTCGACCTCACCAAGACGTGTTCTGGCACCTGGTACCTCAACGGTAAAGTCTTACAGGAAAGTGAGACCTGCATCATCAAGAGAACCCAAACCACTCACACCCTCACCATAAAGAACGTCACCAAGAAGGATGATGGAGCAGAAGTGAAATTTGTTGCCAATGATGTTGAGACCAGCACCAAGATGAGAGTGAAAGGTGTTTGTTTTCCTTTGTTCTTCCAGGCATGGGGCTGTTGCTGTGACCCGATGATTAGAACTGGGGCTGTGGGAAATACCTAAAATTTCATCATATGAACTAATGTGGGTGCTGGGAATGACATCACCATCCTAATTCAGAGTTCAGAGTGAGTCCATCTAGCCAGCTGGTGGTATCAGGACTAGACTGCTCACAGATTTCTGTTGTTCACAACCATCAATCAGTGGATTCTGTCACCAAATCTACCACTGAGTCACCTTAAAGTAGATATGTCAGCTCCAGATTCACCTGGACTTTCTGAATAGTAGCCTTTCAAAAGCAAAGGAGCATTAATTACTAACAAAGCTTTTTCTTGGAGGTCTTTTAGTTCACTGTGTATGGGATGCACAACTTAATATTGTGTAAATCATTTAAGAACCAGAGTTGGGTGCTTCCTTTATGAAATGACAGTAACATCTGTATCTACCCACATTGCCTGGCAAAACATGATGAATAGACATTGATTCTGGAAGGATGTGTTTGGCTTTGGGTGAAAAATCTCTGCAGAAGCATGTTGGGAGTATTATTAATCAGTAGAAAAACATGGTTTGGGTTTTTATTTCTTACTGGTTCAGTTAATAAAAACACGTCAAGTCCTCTGAACTGGAAAAAAATGCTCAGCATTGACATGAGTGGGAGGGCAGGATCAGGATTTAATACTTTTAGAGATCTCACAGTCTAAGGAAACTCATAGCAGGGAAAAATTACCTCGATATAAGCTGAAATAACAACTTGTGCCCTGGCAGGTGCCGCAGTGAGATTTACCAACAAGAGCAAAGAGGTAGAAAAGGTCTCTGCTCGACTGAGGGAGGAAGCCAAACTCCAGGCTGAGCTTTCAGACGCAGAGGCCACAGTGAAGTGGTTGAAAGATGGGAAGGAGCTCAAGGCCAGTGAAAAATATGAGCTTCAGACTGCGGGGAAGAGGCACATCCTGAAAATCCTCAGCACTTGTGAAGAGGATGCTGGAGTTTATGAGTGCACCTGTGAAGGGGATAAAATGCTCTTTCAGCTTTCAGTGAAAGGTATGTGAGTGCCTGGGCTGCTTAATGGCCTGTCCCTGCCCTAAACTAATGGAGGTATCAAGGGATGCAAAGAAAAAGCTCCAGAGGGAGTTGTGGGAATTCCCCATCCACATCCAGCCTGGACAGTGTCCGTGGTTCCAGAGCAGGATTACTGGGGATTGAACACAAGACACAGCACTGGTTTAGTGCTAAGAGCTGTGCTTTCACTCCAACTGGCATCTTGATATTCCATGGGAACTTGGTGTTGTTTTAGGAAGTCGAGTGTTGGGTGGGGAAAAAGTGCTGTTGTGATGAAGGGATTCAGCCTCAGGGGCAGGACATGACACACAGGATCCTATGTCTGCCCTACACTTGCTGTGTGACATCAGAAGAGAGAGTTCAGCTCTGATTAAAGTTCTGAAGGACTTTAATCAGATCATCTTGACATTGTGGGATTTTTTTTTTTAAATTTTATTATTATTTGATGATTTTTTGTTTGTTTTCTCTCAATACTCTGGTGGATAAAAACAGGCCTTTCCAGGGCACACTGGGTGGCTTGGCTCATTCCTGTTTCCAGGTGCTCAGATAGAAGGCTGTACAGATGAAACAGCAAAAGGGAATTTCATTTTGATGTTTCTTACTTGTTAGATTTGAACCAGCATTGGTTTACAGCTGTTTTCAAACTTTTATGAACTTGTTTATAGTAGAGTTTGCTTTGCCTTAGAAGGGACCATTTTTGGGCTAAAAAGCCCCAGTGTATCCCCAGACTGTTCCTTGTAGGGGTCATTAAGATATTTGAGGTTCAGAGTGTGCAACCTGACTCCAGGACAGTCTAAACATCATTTGGGGTGAGTTCAGGAAATATTTTGCATTGCTGCCAAGTTCACTCTGTAAAACCATTTCATTTCCATGTTCTGTCCCATAACTCACTCCTCACCTTCTTCCCAGCAATGATCACACTGTTTCTACATGGAGTGAATTTGAGGTGCTTCATCATCATGTTTTGTTGTCGTGTCACCCTCTTTGGTCTCTGTAGAAGTAACAAACCCCCAGAGTAATGTGTTTTTGGTTTTTTTTTTAACATTTGACAACTTGCTTGGTTATTCTCAAAGAGCAAACTCAGGAGAGAGGAAAAAATAATCTAGACACGTGACTAAATCTATATAAAGAGTAATTTCAGTCTACACTTGACACCTGCTCTCAATTTTGGTTTTCTTCTCTGTCTCTCTGCCTCTTTAGCACTGCTTTTCATGCTGACAGCCTTACCCACAGATTTAATTGGATTAGTTGATGGCTGTTTCCACGTGCTCTGCGCTGTTATGTGACTATCGAATGAGTAATCACTGTCATTGTTTTAAAATCTCTGCTGTCAAGCTGTAACTGTAACTTGAATATCTGCAGTTTACAGCTTGATTCCTGGAGAATCCCCTTTGGTACCTCCCGCCCTCGTAGGCTGAGGGTCACAAACATTGGGTCAGTGTTTTACCTTTCATCATCACCACCTTTTATCTGTCCCAGGGAGCTGGTGAATCCCTTGAGGAGCAGCTCAGCTGTATCTGCCACACGTGGGCATCACGTGGCTGCCCAGGGGCCACTGGCCACGGCGTCACCGGCTGGGCCTGCTGCCCAAAAACCAGCCCCAAAATGCACTTGCCATTTATCACTGGAGCCCCTCCACTGCCACGAGGCTCCACGTGCCAGGCATCCCCTGACACATGACCTCCTGACATGGAATGGGACACCTGAGACGGCTCCCTCGGGCTGCTGGGGTGGTATTTTTCACTCCGGTTTTCCGAGGAAGGGAAAGGTGCATGAATGGACCCATCTCTCCCCCTCCTCGCCCCCCTCAAAATTTTAACCTGTGGACTGAGTACTGGCACTTCTGGTGAAGGAGGAGAGGTCTCAGCAGTGTTTGGTCCCTGCAGATTTCATGGGTGTTTGGGTAGAGGAAGGACTGGGATGTTTTCTCTCTGAAGGGAAAGCTCCGCTCTTATGAGCTGCTGGAGAAACGAGTTGGAAACAGAGGCCCCAAGAAAAAAGCAATAAAACAAAACAGTTTTTTTCCCCAGTTCAAATGCTTCTTTGCCTGTAGATATTGCTTTTAACAAGCAGACTTGGCAAACCCCAGACAAACAGGACTGGTGGGGACCTGGGGAGGCCAAATGCAGGTTCCTGTCCCTGCCAGAAGCTGTTGACTGAACTGAGTGCCTTGAGGACCAGAGCTAGAGAGAACCCTGATTGCACAGGCTTCCCCCCCCTTTCCCCTCTCTTTCCCCCCCTTTTGCCTCTTTTCCCCTACCCAGAAAACACTTACCTAACCAAGGCTTTCATTTTAGTAGCTTTGACTGCACAGTCCCAAAAAAGTGACTCAGTTGTGTGAGTTCTTTTAAAATAATATGTTAAAAAGATGTTTGAAAATTAAACCCATTATCCAAAGTAAGATGGAACTGTGGTTTCAGGGTCACATTTTTAGCTTGGATATCGGTGGGGTTTTGAATCTTTTGCTTTGAGGCAATTGGTGACTCAATTATTTCACTACATGTTAATACAATGCCAGAATTATTGTTTATTTTCTATGCTCCAGTTAATTTCCAGGAATAAATTTCATTTCAGTCCTATGACATATCTAGATATATTTTTAATTTAATGTAATTTATTTTGTCTAGACTACATTTTAACCTCTTCTAGAGCTGATTTATTTGCCAGGTGGTTACAGTGCAATGAATAACTTTCATGGCTTTCCCTCCAGTTTCTTTTATTTCTCTCCTTACCTCTCAGATATTACCTTTAAGCCCTAATGCCTGGGGCTTCCTCTCCTCCTGTGTTGGATATGTGCTCTGGTTTTTTTGGACACATGATAATCAGGAATATGATTGGAAATTTGGCTGCTCCTGCATTGGAATCTAGCAATTAGATCCATAATTAAACATGCAGTTTGGACTTAAGATAAATGAATACCTAATGCAGATGTAAATGTTCTTATTTATTGGTGTGCACACAATTCTTTGTCAGAGCTCTGTGTCTGTTATTTTGTTTCAGCACTTGCAAACTTCATAAACAAAGAGAAAAGTGGAGGACTTGTCAAGGCCATCACTGGGAAACAGGCTGAATTTGTTTCTGAGACCTCCGAGGCCAATGTCATGGTGAAGTGGTACAAAGATGGGAAAGAAATCACAGCCAGCAAGAAATTCACCCTGGAGGATAAAGGAAAGCTGCACAAGCTCGTGGCTTCGGCTGTGACAAAGGAAGATGAAGGAACTTACACGTGCAAAATTGGAGATGACAGCCTTGTTTTTGATTTAAAAGTCTCAGGTAGGTTCGTGATGCACGTGTGGGATCGGAGTCTGTGTGAGGAATTCAAAGTTTTGGTCATTTTACTTGTCCTTCCTTGTAAATTGATGGATTTTTGGGGTCAAGGCTGCACATGCCACTGTTTTCAGAGGCTCTGACTCTTGTTGTGGTCCTTATGCAGATCCACAGTAATATAAAAATGATGTGATATTTTAAAGTCAACACAAGCCTTAAGTAGGGCTGGAGTCACAACTCCCCTGGCTCAGCAGCTGGGAGTCTTTATTCTTTTAGCTCAGCACGAGCCTCACCTTAGGTCCACCTCAGACAGGAGATCCAAAATCTTACTGTGTCCTCCTTTGACAAGTTGAACTCCTGCTTTTGAGAGGGAAGCATCCCCTGCTGCTCCCAGAGGACACTGTGATCTCCCTGTGGCACTGTGAGTGAAGCTGTTAGTCCGTGTCACGTGCCCATGGCAGAAAGCACGTGGTTGTCAGGTCAGGCCCAGAAGAGAAATGCTTGTCACCACTGCATTCCAGAGCAGGATGGAGCCAGGGTATGAAATGACACAGGAATTCATCCGTGAAATTCGATGTCTGTGAAATCCAGCTTGAATCAGTTTGCGTAGCCTGGTGGGAACCTTTCTTCTAAAAGTGGTTTTCTGGCTTATTATGCCTGGAGCCTAATTTTTAACCTGGTCCTAAGTGAAGTGAAAGCTTCTCGTGGCATGTCTGCATTGCAAGCACAATGAAATTTAAGAGAAGCATGAACTGAGTACTTGTGACCTGTAGCAGCACATCCAGGTGATGCTAAAAACTCAGCAAAGCCAGTTAATTTAGGACAGCACTTGTCTTGAGGGATTGCTGCAGGATTTACTGAGCCAGAGGGATTGCTTCCAGTTCACAGTTGGTGTTTGCTCAGGTATTGATTCTGCATCTCACTCCAGTTCTTTTTGGCTGAGGATCCAACATGATGGAAATTCACTCAGAGTGTAATTCCCAGTTCCTGACTTTACCCACTGATAAAGTGACCTAAAGGAGCCAACCAGGCTCTGCTAAAGGCAATTTGTATAAACTGATTTATGCTGTCTGATTAGAGCATCCTAAGGTGGATTTAAAGAATGTTCTGGAGCTGCCTCAGTCTGAACATCAGGTACAGAGGAAGCCTGCAGGATTACCTGAACTGGGTACCTAAGTTTTGATGATTATGGTGAATCTCAGGCAAAGAAAATTGGGATCACCTCAGTCATAGAATCCCAGAATGGTTTGGGTTGGAAGGGACCTTAAAGGTCATCTTGTTCCAACCCTCCGGCCATGGGCAGGGACACCTTCCACTAGCCCAGGTTGCTCCAAGCCCCATCCAACCTGGCCTTGGACACTTCCAGGGATGGGGCAGCCACAGCTTCTCTGGGCAACCTGTGCCAGGGCCTCCCCACCCTCACAGGGAAGAATTTCTGCCTAACATCTAACCTAAATCTACCCTCTTTCAGTTTAAATCTAAACCTGCCCCCTGTCAGTCTGAAGCCATCATCCCTTGCCTTGATAATTACGATTTTCAGTGAAATACTTGCCTGGCATGGCAATTGTCCTTGGGATACTCAGTGACTGAAGGCAACAGTTGCTGCTAAAAGAAATGCAATACTGAGCTAAGGTTGGCTCGAACTGGCAGCCCTCAGCTTGCTCTTGAGGCAAGAGCTGCCCTGGTGGAATGAAGGGTATGAAATCCCTGACATGCCCATCAAATATTCCTTGTTATCTTAGGGACGGGGTGTGTAGAATAGGTTTGCTCACATTTCACATCAAGATGCTGTCTCCACTTTGTTGCCTTCTCTTTTACTTTTACAGATACACTTGAGACAAACCTGAGCTGCTAAAAATGATGTGTTTTTGCTGCCTTTGTGACACGTGTTCTCTGTGGGTGTGTTTGCACAGCTCATACCTGTGCCAGCAGCAGGGTTTGAGCTGAGGCATCAATGCAGGAACCTCAACTACTTGAGCTGTGTGGGCAGTTCTGAGTTCTCTGCTGGGAACATCAATTCCCACAAAAACATATGAGATTCTTGACTTCTCTATTCATAAAATCATAGAATGGTTCGGGTTGGAAGGGACTTTAAAGATTATCTCGTTCCAACCCCTCTGCTGTGGGCAGGGACACATTCCATTAAACCAGGTTGCTCAGAGCTCCATCCTAAATGAAGGTGGAGAATATTTTATCAACTAAATTATTCCATATATACCCTGGTCTGGGGAAGAATTAATCCAGGGGGCTGATATTGTGATCAGGGAGGTGGAATGGTCTCAGAAACATTTAAAAAAGTCTGCTCATCACTTCTAACTAGATTTTCTGAGACTTTTTAAATCTCAAGTGTTTTTAAGTCTTTTCAAGTCTTTCCAAAGCTGTTTCTGTATTCAGGCATCAATATATCCCTAAGACTTTGCTTAAAATCAGAAACAAGGGGTGGTGAATAAAGTGCTAGCAGCTGGAGGGCATCTGAAACTTGATTTAAAAGATCCATGAGGATGTAGGGGAGATGAATGGGATTGCAGTGTAGCAGAGAGCAATTATCTGAAGATCAGAGAATGAGTTTGCACCATCTGTTAGGGAGTCAGGCACCAACATTCGTGTGTGTGATGATGAAATAATGATCAGTGATTACCGTGTCCTCCCTTTTTGCTGATAAACCTGAACCAAGGCATGAACTGCTTTCCATTTTTTGCTCCAGACGAAGCTGTTACTTTTGTCAACAAGCCCAAGACGACTCCAGAAGTATCAGTCAGTCCTTCTGAAACCCTGGAGCTGGTGTGTGAGGTGTCAGCTGCCAGTGGAGCTGTGGTGTGGAAGAGGGATCACACCGAGGTGAAGCAGGACCAGAGGACAGCAGTGGTGTCCCAGGGGACACAACGGAAGCTCATCGTCAAGAAGGTGACACAGCAAGACCAAGGGAGCTACACCTGCGAGGTGAAGGATGACAGAATAACATTCCAAGTCAAAGTCAGAGGTGAGGAAACGCTGGAAATGCCAAAGATAAGGGAATGTTCCATTCTGAGTCAGATCTTGGGTTCAGAGGATCATCTCATGGGTCTCTCTGGGGTGAAATATCTCAGCCAGAGGGCCGATTTTTCAGCCAGATTTAATGACAATACGCACAGTTCTGCATCCATGACCAGTTGTGATCACAAAGAAATGATGGGCAGGGATGGAAATTCCTTCTCTCACAATTAGCTCTGCAGAAAAACTCCCACAGAGGCACAGTGTGAGGCCATAGCAGAGGTGCAGGGATAAGTGAAAGGGAAGGGGGGAGGTGCTTGAAGAGCTCTGATTAGATCACATCCCTGGAAGTGTTCAAAGCCAGGTTGGGTGGGGCTTGGAGCAACCTGGTTGCTTCCACACCTAGCAAGGTGGAAGGTGTCCTTGCCCATGGCAGGGGGGTTGGAATGAGGTGAACTTTAAAGTCCCTTCCAACCTGAACCATTTTGTGATTAGATGGAGAATGACTGAATCTGAATGACCCAAATAGGCAGAAAAAGAGCAACGGTGCCTGGATATGAGGATACAAGGGCTATTCACTGGAATCTTGGAGAGACATAGGAAGAGAAAAAGAGGGAGAAGGTTTCAGGCAGTGCCTGATGGTGCTCTAAGATCCAGGTTCAAATTTGTGCTAAAACTGTGAGGTTTTAACACTACACCAGAATTCCCATAAAATTCCTATAACTATTCACCTCTTAGCAAAATACAGGTGAAGGTGCTTTCTTGTACTAATGGACCATTATGGAGATGGGGAAGGGCCTTGAGGGGCTGTGTGAGGACACTGAGGGCACTTGGTGTGTCCAGGTGGAGAAGAGGAGACTGAGGGGAGACCTCAGTGCAGTTCCAATGTCCTGGGGAGGGGCAGAGAAGGGGAAGGGACTGAGTTCTGCCCTGTGGGGGCCAGGGACAGCACCCAGGGAATGGCTGGAGCTGTGTCAGGGCAGGGTCAGGTTGGATCTCAGGCTAAGATTCTACCCCCAGAGGGTGGTTGGGCACTGCCCAGGCTCCCCAGGGCAGTGGGCACAGCCCCAAGGCTGCCAGAGCTCCAGGAGGGTTTGGATGATCCTCTGGGACACAAGGAGGGACTCCTGGGGATGTTCCTGTGCAGGGCTGAGGGTTGGACTGGATGATCTTTGTGGGTCCCTTCCAACTCAGCACAGTCTGTAATTCTGTGATACCTGTAAGAGACAAGTGTAGTGGAAGAGGAGGAACTTGAATAAGCTCTGGAGAAGACGACTGCAAAAAGCTGTGTGTGACTGCTGTGGTTTTCTGACAGAGCCAGAAGTTGTGTTTACAAACAAGGACAAAGTGAAGAAAGAGGTGACAGCTGCACTGTCAGAAGATGCCACGCTGAGCTGTGAGGTGGCCCAGGACAAGACTGAGGTGAAGTGGTACAAGGATGGGAAGCTGATCACCTCCAGCAAGAAGTTCAAGGTGGAATCCGAGGGCAAATCTCGTCGTCTGGTGGTGGGTCAGGTGGAGAAGAAGGATGCTGGGGAGTACAGCTGCGAGGCTGCTGGCCAGAAACTCACCTTCAAGATCCATGTCACAGGTGGGAGACGTATTTTGTTTTTTTATTTAATTGGATTTTCTTTGAATCTGAGTGAAGAACTGGGCAGATCAAGAGTTTACCTGTAGGTACCGGTAGTTCTGGGCTCCTTAGTACAAGAATGACAAGGAGCTACTGGAGAGGGTCCAGTGTGGGGCACAAAGATGATGAGGGGTCTGGAGCATCTCTCCTATGAGGAGAGACTGCGGGAGCTGGGCCTGGTTGGTCTGGAGAAGAGAGGACTGAGAGGGGATCTCATTAATGCAGATAAATATCCCCAAGGTGGGTGCCAAGAGGATGGTGCCAGTCTTTTTGGTGGTGCCCAGCAACAGGAGGAGGAGCAATGGCCATTAACTAAAACACAGGAAGTTTCACTTCTACTTGAGGAAGAAATTCTTTGCACTGAGAGGGGCAGAGCACTGGAACAGCTCCCCAGGGGAGAGTGTGGAGTTTCCTTCCCTGAGGACATTCCAAACCCACCTGGACATGTTCCTGTGTCACCTGCTCTAGGTGACACTGCCTTGGCAAGGGGGTTGGATTGGATGGTCTCCAGAGATCCCTTCCAACCCTAAGGATTCTGTGATTCTTTGATGCTGTATCCTGATATCAGCTCCTCAGCTCCCTGTGTGTGTCCTCAGGCTGAGATGAAGTGAAGAGACTTTTCATCAGCAGGCACTGTGTTAAAGGACCTCTTCCAATCTGATCATCATTGCTGGTATTTCTCCTCCTGTTATGGATATTTTTCTATGAAAGCCACTCTTTCCTCTTTTATTGCAAGTGAGAGGACAAGAGCAAATGGCTTTAAGTTGCTCCAGGGGAGGTTTAGATTGGATATTAGGGAAAAATACTTCACCAAAAGGGTTGTCAGGTATTGGCACAGGCTGCCCAGGGCAGTGGTGGGGTCACCACCCCTGGAGGGATTTAAAAGCCCTGTAGATGTGGCCCTTGGGGACATGGTGTAGTGATGGACCTGCCAGCACAGTGTTAATGGTTGGATTTGATGATCTTCCATGCCTAAATGATTCTAGGATTTCTCTGGTTTCAGTATATTTTGCAAGAGGTCTGGTAAATTTTATCTCAGGCTCTAGTTAGCCATGGAATCAGCACCATTCTGAGTGATTATTTCTGAATTGGATGATAAGAAAGAGTTTGATTTTTTTTTTTAAATTTTTATTTAATATTAATAACACTCCACTGTCTTTACAGCCAAATCCCTCTTTGTTAACACTACAATTCTAGTCTCAGAGATGATCAGAACAGTGAATCTATTTTTCTCCTCTGCTTTCTTACAGCACCAAACCCCCTGGGACCACAGTCTGGCAGGGGTTTGGCATTTTATCAGCTGTGTAGAAGAGGAACTGTGTTGGGAGTCTGTTGACTCCACCCTCTGTGGGGTACCCAGGGTGTGGACTGGGGCACTTTGGCTCTTTGCCACGAATTCTGTAGCTCATCCTTTTCCCTGAGAGAGCTGCCAGTTTCAGTGAAGCATGAGCTACAGTAAGGATAGAATTGAGAGGCACCTTCCAGAGAAAATTCAGCATGAACAGTGATGGAAAGATCATCAAAGAAATCTAGAATGGTTTGGGTTGGAAGGAACCCTAAAGATAACCTAGTTCCAACCCCCCCTGCCATGGGTAGGGACACCTTCCACTATCCCAGGGTTGCTCCAAACCCTGTCCAATGTAGCCTTGAACAATTCCAGGGATGGGGCAGCCACAGCTTCTCTGGGCAAAATTGTTATAAACCAAGTACATGATCAGCTGTTTAAACTGGTTCATAAATTCCTGCAGAGGTACAGATAGAAAACACAGAAATTTAGTGCTTTTCCACTGGAATTTCTGTCTCTGAGGGCTGTTCTTAGCTGTCTGCCTCAGAACCCAGAGGTTTTCAGCCCCCTCAGACCGGATGACTTCCCGGCGGCGCAGGGTAACACAACACCCTCCCCCTGTGCTGTAAGGGGAGAGATTGCCTGGCTACCGTTGCTGTATTCCTCATGGGAACAACTGTAACATGACATCCCGGTCCAGCACTGGCTGGAAAACGATCCAGTGTGAAAGTCAGGAGGGATTATGAGTACTCTGGGTGGTTGGATCTTTTGCGGCAGAAACCCGTCTCTTACTCCGTTATCTCGAAGTCCGGCGGCTTTCTGGGTCTTAATTTATCCCGTTACCCTTGCACTTGGAAAGCTTTTCAGAGGGTTCCTGTACCTCAGGGCTCCACTGGGAGCACAAAGCCTGCCCTGTTTAAGGGCAGGTTGAAGGTTAGACCCTCAGTGTTGAGTTTTGGGATGCAGCTGTGGCTTTTTTGCATTGATATAAAAAGAAAGGGGTACTGCACACCTTGGGACTGGGTTGGACATGTAGAAAAAGAGCTGATTCTGAAATCTTATTATTTCAAGATTCGTGGTATGTATAGAAATCCATATTTTAAAATGGAGAAAGCTCCATGTGATGAAAATGGTTTTCCTCAGTTCCACTGAAACTTCCCTAACCAGTTTCGGCTGAGGTTGGAAATGTCATCTGAATAAACTTGCTTAGGTTTAAAATAAATTTATAAGGCAAATTACCATTTTAGTCCCATTTCCTAATCACTATAAAAATGGTTTATATTGAAGCTCAGGAGTGAAGAGGACAAGTGAGATGGAGCAGGAATGTTCCTTCCCTGCTAAGTTGACACTTTAAACACAGCACCCATGGACACAGACTGGTCTGTAACTCATTTAGTGCACCCTGCACATTCCAAATCCAAGTTGTAAATGGACATTAAATCTTTATAATTTTTGAACCAGTTTTGAATGCAAGCCCTGGTGTGTGGTTGAGCTCTTTTAGATACCAAAATGCTGCTGCCACGTGCCTTTGAGGAGTTTTGCATCACTCAGCATAGGCCACGTGCCTTCTAAATGGCAATGACACCTCCTTACACCCCTGCCCCAGCCAACATCAACAGAGGAGCTCAAGTTTAAAGCCTATAAGCCGGATTCCTGCTCTGGTTTGCTCCCAGCAGGATATCTCTCTTTCCATGGGCTGTAAAATGTTCATAGCAAGGCTGTGATGTGGCTCCAGGACGGTGGGTAGCGACACAGTCAGCAGTGTAGGATCTTGACCTGAGCTTACCCCTTCTCCTCACCCTCCCAGGCAGCTGCTGCCACTCAGAACACAGACATGATGAGATGGGATGAAGAGGAGAAAGTCAGCAAGGAGGAGTAAAGGATGGCCCTGGGAGGCTGCTGAGAGTGAGGAAGGGAGGGACACAGGTTATGGAAGGGGCTCACCATGACTGCCAGGGAGAACCACGAGCCTTTAAGGTCACAGAATCACTGAGGCTGGGAAAGACCTCCAAGGTCATCAAGTCCTACCTGTGACCAATCCCCACCTTGTCCCCCAGCCCAGAGCACTGAGTGCCACGTCCAGCCCTTCCTTGGACACCTCCAGGGGTGGTGACTCCCCCACTGCCCTGGGCAGCCCCTTCCAGTGCCTGACCACCCTTTCCAGGAAGAAATTCTCCCTAATATCCAATCTCAACCTCCACTGGCACAGCTTGAGGCCATTTCATCTCATCCTGTTGATAATTACTTGGGAGCAGAGTCCGACCCCCCCCCAGCTTCCCCCTCCTGTCAGGGGGTTGCAGAGCCAGAAGGTCCCCCCTGAGCCTTCTTTTCTCCAGGCTGAGTCCCCCCAGCTCCCTCAACCCCTCCTGGCACTCCAGCCCCTTCCCCAGCTCCGTTCCCTTCCCTGGACACGCTCCAGCCCCTCAACACTTTTCTTTCTCAATGTCACCTTCACCAGATGACCCAAACACCTCAGTCTGGGTGGATGCATTATTTTCAATGTTTGCACTGCAGCTGGAATGCACTGGGAAACCCACCCACTTGCTAATCCAGCATTTCCTGTGGAGCTGGTGCTTCTGTTCAGTACAATCATGGACTTCAGTGCTCCAGTAAAAACCTGGGAACCCAAACAGTCATAGGCTGCCTTTGCTGTGTGATGTCCATCAAGTGGGCCCACCAGAAATACGTTACCCTTCTTGTGCAGTTATGTCTTGTGGAAAATCAGTGGAGAAAAAATGTAGCAGCTTATTTATTTAGGGTCTATTTCTCCTTCCACATCTCAAATGTACATTAATATAAAAGCTAAAGGTGTGACCACATCAGTTTTTGGTTAAAGGAGAACCAGGCAAAACAATCATTAATTAATAAAAGATTCAATTTCTCAGTCAGTGCTACTTAGTAAGGTGACACTTGAATTTTATCAATGCATATACCTAATTAACTGGTAAATACACAAGATATTCTTCTGATGCCAACTGGACTTGTTGAGATGGAAATTTGAAGTGGTGCCATGGAAGAAAGTGATTTTAAACCCTTGATTCTTGTATCTTTTGTTGAGTATTAAAACAAGATTCCCTATGGCCTGTTTGCTGAAAAATCAGAGATTTTTTTTTTTTTTTTAGGAAATAAAAGTATACTTCAACTTTTGTAGGCCAGTTTTATATGCTATGTAGGTCAAGTATTTTTCCATATTGAGAACTGTGTGTTTGTAATTTCTTTGGGATTGGGTTACACGATATTTTCTGAACACCCAGTCTTAATCTAAAATACCTGTTAAAATCCTGTAAGTAATGTGATAGTGGAGGTGACAACTTGTAGTTGTGCTGTATTTGGCTTGTTCCAAACGTGGAGAGTAGGAATATCATAAAGACACAATGGAGGAATTTTATCTTTGTCTTCATTACAAGGAATTTGAAAATGAGGTGGTTGAGCTGTTCATGAAGATGAGTCAGAGAGGTATAACTGCATGGACTGTTTTTTGAGGGGTTTATGTGATAAAAAGAACTGCAAAGCTATGTTACTTACCAGAAATTATTATAGAATTAAAGAATTATTTAAGTGGGAAAAGTCCTTTCAGATCATCATGTCCCGTGGTTAACCCAGCGCTGCCAAGCCCAAGTTCCTGCAGAGCACCTACACCAAATACATGTAATATCTTCTTGCCACAAGTTATTTACATCTTATGTGTATTTTAAAATTGTTTCCCTATTTCAGAGGCAGAAGATGCCTTTGTCCACAAGGAGAAGGTGCAGAAAGAGGTGAAAGCTGTGCTATCAGAAGATGCCACGCTGAGCTGCGAGGTGGCCCAGGACAAGACTGAGGTGAAGTGGTACAAGGATGGGAAGCTGATCACCTCCAGCAAGAAGTTCAAGGTGGAGTCTGAGGGCAAATCTCGCCGTCTGGTGGTGGGTCAGGTGGAGAAGAAGGATGCTGGGGAGTACACCTGCGAGGCTGCTGGCCAGAAACTCACCTTCAAGATCCATGTTGCAGGTGAGGGATTGCCTTATTACACCTTTTATTTTTGCTGTAGCTGTGAGGTTTCCTAGTGACATAGGTTAACTTTAAGCCTTGCTCTGTATGGGTCTGCAGCAGAACTTAAGTGGTTATTCTTAAAGATCAGTATTAAGGGCATGTGTTTGGATGCTTTGGGAAAAAGCCCATTTAGGCTGAGTAGTCTTTTCCCTGATTTTGACCAGGAAGGGTGATAAGGAAAAAGGACATGACAACAAGACAAGCATAACACAATCCTTCCACTCTTTAAGGGTCTGTAGTTGCATTCTTAGAATTTGTAGTTTCTGTCTCTTCTGGGACAGAGCTTTTCTGTCGCATCTGTACAAGAGATGTGGCTTTGCTGAGTTTTGCCAACATGACTTCATGTGGAATTGCACCACACAGAGAGGTTCAAGTGTCAGTTCAGATCAATATTCAGAAGTCTCTGTGTGCTGATGAATCATCAGTGCACCCATTTCTGTCCTTGCTGCCAGTTATTTTTGTGGAAAAAAATCACGCAGTACTTCCTTTCTCATCTTCCTTTCTTCTGTCCTGCTTGACAGTGCTTCATGGGAACAATAACTAAATTTGTTGTAGATGTTTCTTTTCTGACTGTGGACCACGAGAGAACCTCAAAGAAGCATTCAATTAAAGGCACATCGATTAAAAGCACATCCCAGGGATGTGGGGCAACACAATTGGATTTGGTGCAAAGATTTGTCCTTTTTCTCGTGAGATTCGCCCAACCCAGGAATCTAACCATGTCTTTTTAGAAGTGTTGGCATTTTCCCAGCCTGGTGGCCTGGTCACACCACTGAACCTTTTATTTTGGACCTAGCTGTGAGTGATTTTAAGTATCTTCCACGCCGGAGGTGGTTTGGGGCTGGCCTGCTCCCAGGTATCCCATGATGTTACAGCACTGGGACTCATGTGACTGCCAGCTGTGGGCCTTGCTGAGGAACAAACTATTGGGTTTCACTCTGCTTGCTCTGCCACGTCTGCATTCTGTGATATACATTGCTGGGGGATGACCCTGCAAGGAAACTGGAGACAAATCTGCCTCGTTATCCCTCGTGCCAGAAAAACTGTGGTAATATTTATTCCATGGCTCAGTTATGTGACCTTTTTTTTTTTTCCCCTCTAGCTCTATGCAGGTTGTAGGAACAGTACAGGGTAAGACTGAGGTTGCCATTTTATTTCAAGCAAGAAATGCATTTGATAGAAGAAACTCTTAAAAAAGTTGCAGTGGTTTATAAATCGAACTGTGAAAGGCAGAAATTAGCAAAGGATCTTCTCACAGTGTTTGAAGGAAAAGCTCTTTGTTCCAGTATATGTGACTGCTGCCCAAGCCCATTGCTGTTGAGGAGAGGCCGTTTCTCAGATTTAGCAAATGGGTAAATATCAGAAAGTAGAGAAGAAAAGGCCCTCTCTTGCCACTGAGAGATTTGCTGGTCACTGTAGAGGCAGAAATGATGGGATTCATCTAGGTCCTCCTTCAAGACTGCTAAGGAAGTATGCTGTGGAACTAGAAATAGAAAATGGATCTTCTGATCCATTCTGATCTCTTGCTTTAACCCCAAATAATCTTTGTTATCCCCTTGTTGCTGGCTGAAGATGCAGCTGAGCAGAAATACCAACATGAGTTTGTGTAAAATACAAATTACCCTGAGGGAAATTCAAGCAACTGAAAACTCTCACTGAAGAGAATTACCTGGGATGGAGCACAAATGTGAGCCTAGGAGTCCCTCACTCAGCCTCCTGCTGTGTGATAGAATCCCAGAATGGTTTGGGTTGGAAGGGACCTTCAAGATCATCTCATTCCTTCCACTGGACCAGGTTGCTCCAAACCTCATCCAACCTGGCCTTGAACACTTCCAGGGATGGGAAGTGTAATGTCCATTGCTTATAATGAAGGGGAAACTATATGCCTAGAGAGGGTTAGAGCCAAAATGAAGAAATCAGCCTGTAGGACAGCACTTTTCAGGAGCACTGGCTTGTTCTCTTCAGAAGTGTCACAGGAAGTGCTCTGAAATTTGTAACCCACACTTTTTGCACCACTGTCAATTCCTAACCCCAGAGACACAACTTTCCAACAGAGTTCTCCTTTTTTCATTCCTTATTTGTGTTCTGTCTTTTAAAGGATTTATATATACAGGGGATTATATATATTTTTTGCTGGCCTCAGTAATCCTCTCTTTTCTGTTCTTCTGCTGGGTAAGATATAAATTCTGAGCATTTTAGTGGGGAGGTAGCAAGTTCCACACTGAGTGTTGAATAAATTGTTGTTCTGTTCTTCATTAATCAGTTCTCATAATTCATGCAAGTTTGGTAGTTCCAAAGAAGTTTATTACAGAGATTTTTTTTTTATTCCTCTATTTACTGTATCATCTTAGGATCCCTACCTCCAACGTTCTTTCTCATGTCCAGCTTCTTAAATTATGCCCTTGGAACTTATCAAAACCAAGCCTAAAATCAAATTACTGTTCTTAATTCAGTGTCTGATTGGAGTATCTGGCAGTCATTCCATCTGGAAATCCAAGATGCTCCTGGCACAGCTCCTCTGGAGGAGACCAAGATGATTAGGGGGCTGGAACACATGTCATATGAGGAGAGGCTGAGAGAACTGGATTTTTTCAGCCTAGAGATGAGAAGAGAAAGCAAAAGGGAGCTTTAATTACTGCCTGCATCTGTTTAATAAGAGGATATGGAGTCCACAGCTCTGTCTTCTCAAAGATCCGGGGTGATGGGAGGAGAGATAAAATATACAAGTTGGAACTTGTGTGGGAGGTTCTGAAAAGATATTAGGAAAAATTTGCACCATGAGGGTGGCCAAGCTCTGGAACAGGAGCCTTGAGGTTGTGGGGTCTCCATTGCTGGAGATACTCAGGACTCAGTGGGACATGACTGTGCAGAGCTTGGTGTAATTTCATCTGCTCTGAGAGGGGAAGTGAGACTGGGTGGCCTCCAGAGATCACTCCTAACCTGAATTACTTTATGACTGTGATTTTGCACCATTAGTAGCATGTGCTCTGTAGAATATGTCTGGGAAGTGACGCTGTTCCATAAGGATACAGCTCTATATAAATGTCTGTGAAGGTACTCCACCTGTTATGCATTTATTTCATGTTGTTATTAATTTTTCCCTAAATATCACTTGGGTCCAGCCATGAGGTCTGCACTGGCAAATGAAGGATCCTGCCTGGAGTTTGTCCTGTTTACTGTGACTGTGCAGCCCAGACTTCCCTTCAAGTGAACAAAACACACCCTGCTTTCCCAGGAGAGCCCATCCTGCTTGGCCTGCAGAGAGGGACCCTCCAGAGGGCCTGCAGGAAGGCTGGTACCAGCCTTAAGAGCAGGCATGGAAGTTCTTCTTGCTGCCCAAATGAGCAGCAGCTGGAAAATGTGATGCCTGGAAGTAAATTGTTCCTGCCATTGCTTTGTTGACCATTTGCTTGACTCTGACTCTTTCAGCTTTTTTTCATTCCACAGCTAATTTATTTAAGCTGTGATGCACCAGGAGGTGTCTCACCAGAACCCCAACACCACGTGATCTTGGAGGTGAAGCTTCCATTTTCATGGGCTTTTTCCTACTTTTTTTTTCCTGCTTTCCAATCTTGCAGATGACGTGTTTGAACACAGAGACAAAGTGCAAAGGGAGGTGAAAGCTGTGCTATCAGAAGATGCCACTCTGAGCTGCGAGGTGGCCCAGGACAAGACTGAGGTGAAGTGGTACAAGGATGGGAAGCTGATCACCTCCAGCAAGAAGTTCAAGGTGGAGTCCGAGGGCAAATCTCGTCGACTGGTGGTGGGTCAGGTGGAGAAGAAAGATGCTGGGGAGTACAGCTGCGAGGCTGCTGGCCAGAAACTCACCTTCAAGATCCATGTCACAGGTGAGGGAATGTGCTTCATCCCTGTTTTAACCTAAAAAAATTGCAGGAGAGGAAAGTTATGTGGCTTGGCAAACTCCATCTCAACAGGCAGCGACTGTGGTGTTGGTTTACTCATGAAACCATCTTTGTGCTATTATGTCTGTCTCCCTTCTTTTGAAACTAAAAATGCAGTAGATTTCTGTAGTCCAAACTCTGGTTAGGCTGAAGATCATCAGGGAATTTCCCTGGGAATCTGGTGAAAATGCACTGATAGCAAACTGGGAATCCAGTAGTGGCAGGAGAAATTAAAAGGCGCAGCAAATCTGAGCGCAGGCATTATCTCGTGGAAGCTCCTTTCTGAAATAAACTTCATTATAGAGGAAACCTTTTTATTATGAATGGAAATACTACAGCTGTTGTCAGAAGCAGTAGATGAGAAAACCAGATATCACCATGATATCAACAAGAAAAAGTTTTAACCTTGGCATCCCTCGGTTGGATCTCAAGGAATTTAAAGCAAATTGGAGGGTTCATACATTAAATTTCTTTTTGATTATGACATGGTGCAGTGCAAAGGAAATTCCATGGGAGCTGGCTAATCTTCATTCACTACAGAAACACAGTTCTGGGATGGCACATGTCTAAAACATTTGGAAAATAAAGATACAGACGCAAAACAGGCTTACAGAGTTTGTTTCCCAAAGTTATCTTTGCTTTTTGCTGCAATTGCGGCTCTTGGCAAAACTGAATTTAAGTCAGCAAACTGATTTCTTATAGACCTCGTCCACCTATCCTGTGTGCTGCTGGATTTTGGGATATGTGAACTTCTTTTCTGCAGATTTTGGAGAACGACAGTGGTGGAAATAAAAACAACTTTGGGACCATGTCTTGGACTACCAGTAAAAGAGTCCTTCACCAGCATTTGATGTAGTTCAAATGTTAGCACTTCAGTTGATGCTGTTGGGAGGGAACGTGAATGGGAAATCCATTTCAGCACCACACTCCAAAGGCTGGTGTGTGCATTTGGGAAGAGATCTGTATATGAGAGAGCTTAATTTTCAGAATCTGCCCTTGTACCCTTTAACTGCAGAGGTAGAAGATGCTTTCATCAGAAAGGACAAAGTGAAGAAAGAGGTGAAAGCTGTGCTATCAGAAGATGCCACACTGAGCTGCGAGGTGGCCCAGGACAAGACTGAGGTGAAGTGGTACAAGGATGGGAAGCTGATCACCTCCAGTAAGAAGTTCAAGGTGGAGTCCGAGGGCAAATCTCGTCGTCTGGTGGTGGGTCAGGTGGAGAAGAAGGATGCTGGGGAGTACAGCTGTGAGGCTGCTGGCCAGAAACTCACCTTCAAGATTGATGTCACAGGTGCGAGAAGACTCTTCAGCCCCACCATTCCTATTTCTAGAATATTTAGAAAAATCAATATTATTTTTTAAAACATTTTCGTGTTACGCTTCAAATTTTTGGCCGATGTCGTTGGAATGGCCCAGCTCTGATGTAGAAATGGGGCAAAAAGTTAAAAATACAGTTACCTTCATATATTCTATGTCAAAGCTTAGAAATCCTTAAAACAGGGGTCCTTGGAAGCTGCACATCACTGCAGGAAAAGTAGATTGTACCTCTTCTTCCTCACACACTGGTGCAATGACAATAAACCTGCACCACAGCCTGTTCTCAGTGCAGGGTCATGGGGGAGAGTGGTTGGGTGTGTGCACTGTTTTATTTCCCTTGGAAGGGCTCGTTTCAGCCTGAAGGGACAATATGGCAGCAGGGCTTGATACATATGAAGCCTCTAAGGTGTCAGGTAAAAGGCAAACTGGGGAAAGAAGATGTCTTGGAGACTCAATCCAGACACATCTCCCTGCTGGGGCTGTAGAGAGGTAGAATGGATTCAGCTTTACAACTCCCTCAAAACTTCCTGAAGCACTTCTGAGTGGTATGACACATGTGTCTTGTGGAGAACAAGAGGATTTCACCTACTGGATGTAAGATGAGCTGAGGTTTTTCCTCAAGGTTGCGCTGAGAAGTAATAACACTGTCCTGGACATGTCAGTCCTGGTCTAGCACCTTTCTCTCTTAACAAAATGATCTAAGCAGCAGCAGAAGCAGCTACTGAGAACCAAAGAAATCAATTATACGGGGCTATGGTGCAGCACAGGACAGCTCCTTCCTCCAAAAATTTGTTACTTTGCACTCAACTTCAACTCAAATGTGTCCTGCCTTGGCTGGACCCTGCCATGCAATGCTTCTGTGAACCTTTCAGAGGATCTTCTGGATTTCAGAAAACCAAAACAGACTAAAACCACATAAAATCCCCACCACAAAATGGCTTGTGTGTTCTTCCAGTAGTTTTAGATGTGCATTGTCAAGTCAGGGGTTGTTTTCCAGGGCTGCCTGTAAGCCACGACAAGGGGACTGGGCAACAGCTTATTTTGGAGAAACTCTGAACTTCTCTCTCTTTTCAGAGCCAGAAGTTGTGTTTACAAACAAGGACAAAGTGAAGAAAGAGGTGAAAGCTGTGCTATCAGAAGATGTCACGCTGAGCTGCGAGGTGGCCCAGGACAAGACTGAGGTGAAGTGGTACAAGGATGGGAAGCTGATCACCTCCAGCAAGAAGTTCAAGGTGGAGTCCGAGGGCAAATCTCGCCGTCTGGTGGTGGGTCAGGTGGAGAAGAAGGATGCTGGGGAGTACAGCTGCGAGGCTGCTGGCCAGAAACTCACCTTCAAGATTGATGTCACAGGTGCGAGAAGACTCTTCAGCCCCACCATTCCTATTTCTAGAATATTTAGAAAAATCAGTATTATCTTTTAAAACATTTTCGTGTTACGCTTCAAATTTTTGGCCGACGTCGTTGGAATGGCCCAGCTCTGATGTAGAAATGGGGCAAAAAGTTAAAAATACAGTTACCTTTATATATTCTATGTCAAAGCTTAGAAATCCTTAAAACAGGGGTCCTTGGAAGCTGCACATCATTGCAGGAAAAGTAGATTGTACCTCTTCTTCCTCACACACTGGTGCAATGACAATAAACCTGCACCACAGCTTGTTCTCAGTGCAGGGTCATGGTGGAGAGTGGTTGGGTGTGTGCACTGTTTTATTTCCCTTGGAAGGGCTCGTTTCAGCCTGAAGGGACAATATGGCAGCAGGGCTTGATACATATGAAGCCTCTAAGGTGTCAGGTAAAAGGCAAACTGGGGAAAGAAGGTGTCTTGGAGTCTCGATCCAGACACATCTCCCTGCTGGGGCTGTAGAGAGGTAGAATGGATTCAGCTTTACAACTCCCTCAAAACTTCCTGAAGCACTTCCGAGTGGTATGACACATGTGTCTTGTGGAGAACAAGAGGATTTCACCTACTGGATGTAAGATGAGCTGAGGTTTTTCCTCAAGGTTGCGCTGAGAAGTAATAACACTGTCCTGGACATGTCAGTCCTGGTCTAGCACCTTTCTCTCTTAACAAAATGATCTAAGCAGCAGCAGAAGCAGCTACTGAGAACCAAAGAAATCAATTATACGGGGCTATGGTGCAGCACAGGACAGCTCCTTCCTCTAAAAATTTGTTACTTTGCACTCAACTTCAACTCAAATGTGTCCTGCCTTGGCTGGACCCTGCCATGCAATGCTTCTGTGAACCTTTCAGAGGATCTTCTGGATTTCAGAAAACCAAAACAGACTAAAACCACATAAAATCCCCACCACAAAATGGCTTGTGTGTTCTTCCAGTAGTTTTAGATGTGCATTGTCAAGTCAGGGGTTGTTTTCCAGGGTTACCTGTAAGCCACGACAAGGGGACTGGGCAACAGCTTATTTTGGAGAAACTCTGAACTTCTCTCTCTTTTCAGAGCCAGAAGTTGTGTTTACAAACAAGGACAAAGTGAAGAAAGAGGTGAAAGCTGTGCTATCAGAAGATGTCACGCTGAGCTGCGAGGTGGCCCAGGACAAGACTGAGGTGAAGTGGTACAAGGATGGGAAGCTGATCACCTCCAGCAAGAAGTTCAAGGTGGAGTCCGAGGGCAAATCTCGCCGTCTGGTGGTGGGTCAGGTGGAGCAGAAGGATGCTGGGGAGTACAGCTGCGAGGCTGCTGGCCAGAAACTCACCTTCAGGATCGATGTCACAGGTAAGAAATACCTTTCTGGATGACAGGAGAGGACAATAAAGCAATACCTGTGATATCTGTTCCACCCTGACTCGGTTGCTGTGCTCTGGGTTTTGTTGCAGCCCGTAGGGTTCACCTGATGTTCTGCACCTTATTGCCTGGATTTGTAGAAATGGGAATATTTGGCTTTAGATGGCACAAAGACCTATCTCATTTTTAATTGGGCTGCATAATAATAGTTGCAGATATAAATATAATGATCAACATATTATTTAACGTAATATTCAGCATATATTCATGAACCTGCATGCCTGGGATCCCAGAGAGCAATTCTTTGTGCATTGACCCCCTTGAAAGGAGAGAACCATTCAAAAATCCTCTTTTTATTAGACTTCCAATCCCATTTCTGAAAACTGAGAGGCTGGAATAGATTTTTCCATTTGAATATTCAGCATCAGCACGTCTCAAGATGGGTTGAAAACAGAATTTTTCTGGTGAATTTGGGTGGTTGTGTGCTTCAGATTTCAGACTTTTGAGATGCCTTACTAATTCTGCCAGGTGACAAATGCCCCTTTACTGTGAAAGATTCCAAGAAATTGGTCTTTTGGAACAGGATTCACTAGGTGCCCAAACTGCTTTAAGCATGTGATGTTAAAGGATGTTTTGATGTTGCAACAACCTTGGGGACCTTGCCAACCATGATCCTGACCCCCCTGAGCCCTGGAGAGAGATCATATTTCCTTTGTCTCTTTTTGACAGTCACGTTTCTGGCAATGGAAGAGGCCATGAAGAGTCTGTTCCAGAAGCCCAGAGTTATTTATTGTGTCCTAGATCTCAAGTAAAAGGAATTTGGGAGGTTTTGATGATATGAAGGACAGGTGTTTTTGGGAATGTTTGAATTAAATATTTTTTTTCATGGTGACTTGCAACCACAGGGTTGATATCAAGGATGTTTTGGTCCTTTCCATTCCTAGGCTCTTAATCCCCAATTTCCACATGGCAGCTCAGTCCCACAGAAGGGTTGATGTTGCCTAGTGACAGCAGTTGGGTTTGGCAAGTGACAACCCAAATATTTTCCAGACCTACCTACAGAAGTCTGTAAGATCAACCTCATTTTTGTCCCTCAATCAATAAATAATCAATTATTTCCTTCTTTTTCTGTGCCCAGAGCCCAAACCTGCATTTATTAACCAGGAAAAGGTCCAGAAGGAGGTGAAGGCTGTGCTGACAGAAAGTGCCTCCCTCGTGTGCGAGGTGGCACAGGATGCAACCGAAGTGAAATGGTTCAAGGACGGAAAACTTCTGGTTTCCTCCAGAAAATTCAAAATAGAGACCGTGGGCAAAACCCGGCGCCTGGTTATAGAGCAGCTGGAGAAGAAGGATGCTGGGGAATACATCTGTGAGGCTGCTGGCCAGAAGATGACATTCAAACTGGAACCAACTGGTGGGTACTCCCTTTGTGGTGTTAAGCACCAACCTGTGAGGAAAACTGGGTATTCCCTACCCAGCAGCTGTGGTGCAGCCACCACCTCCCCTGGAGCAACGTCAGTGAACCCCCAGGGCACATTAGTTTTCAATCTAGCAGTGCAGAGGGGGGAAATCTGGACTTTTTATTTTTTTTTTTGGCGTGTGCCCCAAAAACGCCAAGTTTTGTGGCAAAGTGTTGTACAAGATAGAGAAGAGGCCAAGAGTAAGGTGCTGGAATCACAGAACGGTTTGGGTTGGAAAGAACCTCAAGGATCATTTTAGTTCCAACCCTCCTGCCAGTGGAGCAAATAGAAAACAGGCCATAAATTCAGGCTTAGCATATTAAAATCCTAAAGATGTGAGAGAGATGGATTATAGAGGTTATTGGACTTCTTAGAAAGAAGCTTGTTGTGGGCAGCAGATAAAATACATATGTTTGCTTTTCCTTTCTTTGCTTCTCCTCTAAGCAGAAGCTCTGAGTTACCTGAGAGATCATTTTGTTTCTTCCCACTCAGCAGAAGATGATACCAGCCACAAATCTTCACCCATATTCCCTGGATTATTTGCAGGCTGTGGATGAGCTGGCGTTGAGTCAGGAAGAGAGAGCAATAGAATATTGCTGCGTTAAGGATTCGATTATCTAAGTTCTTAATTTTCCTGTTTCGATGTCTTTCCTAGAACCAGAGGCTAAATTTGAAAAGAAAGTTGTCCAGAAAGAGCCCCTCATTGTTCAAGAACATGAGAGTATCACCCTGACAACCTCAGTGACACCTGAAACTGCTGCAGTGAAGTGGCTCAAGGACGGGACAGAAATCAAGGCGAGCAAGAAATGTGTGATCAAGAGTGAGGGGGCGTCCAGGACCCTGGTGGTGAACCTGGCTGAGAGCACAGACACTGCTGTCTACACCTGCCAGACCAAGAATGACAAGCAGGAGTTCAAAGTGCAGGTGAAAGGTGAGCAGAGAGCAGAGCACAGGTCGTGCCCCGACCTAACAGTGACACTTCTCTCATGGTGGGATGGAGGTGAAACCCAAACTATCCCTAAAGCTGTTCCAACCTCAAGGCTTGTTGCACCCTCTGTGGATGCCCCAGCATGGGCCAGCAAGGATCTCCTGCTTCAAAATACCCACTTTTTGTCCTTTGCTGGCCTGTTGGGGACAAGGAAGCTTTTCTTGATGTCTACTCCCCTTCTCTTTCTGTCTCCTCTTAACCCTGGGACGTGACAGAGACTCAGCTCTTCCCCTCTGTGCTCACAGGAAAAGCTGGTGAGGCTGTAGAGGGATGTTGTGTGAGGAAAAAATTGGTGATTTAGTCACAGAGGGAAACAGGACCTGAACTGAATCCTCCTCAATTCATGGGATGGAGCACCTGGGATGTTGTTCTCTACTCAAGGCTGTAAATTGGCAAGCAGGATGAAGTAGAGCTGGTCCACAGATGGAGATGAGAGGAGTGATGTTCCAGAGCACAGTCCTGCTCCTCTCTCTTCAGACACTTCCCCTTGGAGATGTCTGGAGCTGAGATGCACTCCCTCAACTCCCTGAGGAGCCATTGCAGAGGGGAGGTTGCTGATGGGTCATGATGCTTCCAACCTCTTGAAATGTCTCTTTGGGATGAGAGAAATCACACCCTGGATTTCTCCAACACCACTGGCTGTGTCTGCAGTGACAGAAGAGGCAAAGGTGGCTGGGGCTTATGTATCCATACAGATTTTAGCATTTAGTCAGGAAAAGCAGGGTCTGCTGTAAAAACACCACATGGTCTCATTAGGTAACAGAAAGAAAAGAAGGCAATAGTCAACCATGTTTGAAGACATTGCTCTTGCTTTACAGAACAATGGTGATATGAAAATACCACGTCAGAGGAATCTCACTGAATTCCCACTTTTCCTGATTTGTTTCTGTCTTTGATCCCCAAGTATTTTCTAGGGCAAGTTCGTCTGTTTGATTGTTCGTTTCCAAAGTTGTCCAGAACCAGTCACTTCAAACAAAGTTTCATATATTTTCCTTTCTCAACACTCTCCCTTCTTCTGGGCCCCAGAAATCCCGGTGAAGTTCACCAAGAAGCTGGAAGCTGTCAAGGCTGAGATTGGGGGCAGTGTCTCCCTGAGCTGTGAGCTGAGCCACCCCCGGGGGAAGGTGACCTGGCGCAGGAACGGAGTCGAGATCAAGCCTGGCAAACGTTTCCAGGTTCACGAGGAGGGGGTCAAACGGACCCTGACGATAACAGAGATCCGGGCTGAGGATGAGGGGGAGTATTCCTGTGAATCCAGAGACGACAAGAGCAGCGTTGCCATCACCCCCAAAGGTACGTGTCTAGTGGTGACAGTGTTGGAGGGACCCTTGGGTTCTGTCCTCAGCCATTACAGCTCTGCAAAGCTGAGTTTGTTCGTGTGTCTGTGTTGTCTCATGTGCTGAGAGCAAAGTACAAACCTCCCTTTTCCTCTCAGTGTCACTGGAACCTCTGTTTGTGGAAAACATAATGATTTTGAGACCTGTGGAGCTCGGGTCTCTTAATATTGACCTTGACGTTGCATTTGAGGCTGGAATTCAGTATTCCAAATCTAAGATGGGTTTCCCCCCCCCCCCCTCTTTGTTTGCCTCTGGCTTCTGGCCTCTTTATGTACAAAACTTACTCAGACATGAGAAACATCCAGTGATGACCCATTGTTGTGAGCACTCACAGTGAGTAATGAAGGTGACCAGTGGCAGAACCCGAGGGGAGTGGCCTGGAGCTGTGTCAGGGTAGAGTTAGGTTGGATATTAGGAAAAGGTTCTTCCCCCAGAGGGTGGTTGGGCACTGAACAGGCTCCCCAGGGCAGTGGGCACAGCACCAAGGCTGCCAGAGCTCCAGGAGCTTCTGGATGATCTTCTGGGGCACGAGATGTGACTCTTGGGGTCAGTCCTGTGCAAGGCCAGGAGTTGGACTGGGTGCTCCTTGTGGGTTCCTTCCAAACCAGCATGTTCTGTGAAATAGTAATGATTCCAATAAAATCAAAGGTTTTGGCTCTTTGAAGGTGCTCATGCCACGCCTGAAAGACATGCTCTAAGTGTTTTATTCCTATCCATCAGCTCCCAGAGTGGTGAAATTCGTCACCAGCCTCAACAGCGTGGTGTCTGAGGAAGGAAAAGAGGCCGTGTTCAAGTGCACCGTCTCTCCCAGCGACGCCGTGGTCACTTGGCTCAGGAACGGCGTCAAGATTGAAGCCAGCAAGAAGTATGTGATCTCCCAGAAGGACACCAACCACAGCCTCACCATCACTGACCTGACACTGGAAGATGCAGCTGAAATCTGCGCCAGTGCTGAGGGTGTGGAGAGCACAGCCAACCTCAGAGTCCGAGGTGAGAGGTGGTAATGCCCCTTTTTACAGGCTGCCCTGCCCACGGGGTTGGAACTAGATGATCCTTCCCAACCCAAACCATGCTATGATGATGATTCTACAATACTGTTTTATAATAATGTGTAGTAGGGAAATTCTGCCTTTGCATCGTTGAATAGGGATGCTCAGAACACTTTGGGACTGGAGATATATGAGCCACCGTCCTAATTTTCCTCTGAAAACCTGTTTTCTGGATTATCTACTTTCTTACTAAAATTTCTTCTCCTTTGGCAGAGGCCTCGATCTCGTTCAAGAAGAAACTGGAGCCCAAAACAGTTGAAGAGAGGGAGACAGTGACCTTGGAGGTGGAGCTGACCAAGCCTGCAGAGGTGAAGTGGATGAGGAACGGCATCGTGCTGAAACCCAGTGACAAGATAGAGATCAAAGCTGAGGGAACAAAGCACACCTTGGTGGTGAAGGACATCTCCTTTGCAGACAGGGGCTTCTACTGCTGTGAGAGCCCTGATGACAAGACCCAAGCCAAGATCAACGTGGAAAGTAAGTTCAGTGATCTCCAGTTCTATAAATACCCTGGACAGGGTTTGGAGGTGGATTCTGGTCTCTGCCATTATCATGGAGACAGAGGGACATAACCATGTGCTTGGCCACCAGCCAAATGACCAAGTGGAGGTGAAAGAAAGGGCAGCAAACAGGGAATGTCTGGCTGACTGCTCCGGCCTGCATCTCATCCCACCAGCTTTCAGTCGTTTTGTTGACCATCAAACTTCTTACCCATTCTTCTCTTTCCTCTGAAATTTCCCGCTCTAGTGGCCTCTATGTTTTTCCTTTGTATGTTTTTTTTTAGCAAAACGTTCCCTCTTCAGCCATTCATTGTCTAAATTTTCCTCTGCAAGTGACCTCTTTCAGAATGTCTCTTTATGTTCAGTCAGGGTCAGAAAAACTCCAAGAGCAAATCTTATATCTGAGGGTGTTGCTCTTTCAGGTGATTTAATGGTGCCTCATCTGTAGCTCTGTATTTCTGTCCTTTTTCCTACATCCTTTTGTCACGATTGTCACAGGACAGATGAAGACAGGATTTAAGGACAGCCCGCCTCAGTCATGTTTGTGTTCTTATCCTGGCTGAATTATTGGATTATCTCTGCTAAACGTGCATTAGGAAGGTTGAAATATTCCCAGGAGACCCTTTGAGAATTGAAGGTTCTTGTGAATAATTCATGGCTTTTTAGAGGGTTGGGTTGGGGGTTTAGGTTTTTTTTTTTTAATTGGTGTTTTTGGTGGTTTGGTTTTGTTTGTTTGTTTGTTGTTTTTTTGTTTGGTTGGTTGTTTTGTTTTGTTTTGTTTTTAATTGGTAACTTAATTACTTCTAGTGGTGAAACAAGTTTAAATACTAAATCCATTTTACTGGCTGATAGGACATGGATATCTTGTCATAAGAACAGGTAAACCACAGGTGCTTTGCCCCCCCCAAGCTGTGAGGTGTCAGCACACTTTGCACCATGTCACAAATTTTTTTTCCTTTTACTAAAGGCTTTTCTCTCCCCCTGCTACTTCTTTCCATTGTTTTATCCTAGTTGGAGAACTGCACAATATTGTAGTGCATTAATTTTATTGGTTGTTTTTTTTTTTTTTTTACTAAACCTGGTGGACCTTGATAGGAAAGGGACCAGATTGCCCTTTTTCTGTGATATTTGGTTGACCTGCTTGTCAACCAGCTGAAAACATCCATTTTAAAAATAGCAGCCATGTGTGGTCGTGGACAGGTTTTATTTCCTGTAAAAGTGGTTGTTTAATTGACAGATACCAATTAATTGGCAAGCACCTGCATGGGGAATGGGGAAATAACCCATTTTGGAAATCCTTGGGATATTTCACAGCTGTCAGTTGTGAGATCTCCAATTTTTCCATGGTGTTTTCCAGTGAGGCAGATCAAGCTGGTGAAAGGCCTTCAGCCCCTGGAAGTTGCTGAGAAAGGCACTGTCACCTTCGAGGTGGAGGTGTCACACGAGGACGTGGAAGGGACCTGGCAGAGGGATGGAGTTCGGCTCAAACCCGCACCCAACGTCAGCTTTGGCGTCCTGGGCAAGAAACACTCACTGACTCTTTCCTCGGTGGCCCTTGAGGATGCAGGGGTCATCTCCTTCAAGGCAGAAGGCATCAGTTCATCAGGGAGACTCACTGTGACAGGTACACTGACCCAAAAAGCTCAGACTCTGCTTGGTGTGGACATAGTTGTTCTTCTCCTGACCTGGAGAGCAAACTTGAAGAGGTCAACCAGCCATCCTTGTAACTGCAAGGGGTGTTAAGCACTGGGCCACCACCAGTAACATACCCTTATATCATCAGCATTATTGTAGCATCACTGTCCACAGAATAACACGTGATAAAGTGCCCAAAACGTGATGATTCTGTTTGTCACGGGTTTTATTAACCATGGAAGCCAGGCCTTGCCTACCCATTAGTGCTCGTGTCAGACGTCCTCCTGTAAACCTCATTCCCCACTCATTGGACTTTCTCTTTGTTGTTTTTTTTATTTTTTTTTTCTCAGAATTGCCTGTGAGAATCAGCAAACCTCTGGTGGATGTCAGTGTGACTCAGAAACTCAAGGCCACATTTGAGTGTGAGCTGTCCAGGCCCAACGTGAATGTGAAGTGGTTCAAGGTACGGTGTTAATGGATAGTGATATTTTAATTCCCTACTTCTCTAGAAGGGAATGAGAGCCTTTATTTTGACTTCCAGGGGATGTGAATCTGAGCCTTGGCAATACAGCTCTTGGCATTGCCCTCTTGTCCTTACGTTGATTTACTCTCCCACTTTATCACTGTTTTTTATTTACTGGGTGTGTTTTTTGGGTTTTAAAGTTAAACTTCTTTATTCCTGTACAAAATGTGAGTGCTGCTGTTATAACAATGCAGTTTTGTGCTTTTCTTCATGCCTAGTAGTTCTCACTCAGCATTTATAAGGTCTTTTGGAACTGTGATTGAAGGGAAGCCTCAATTTCCTTTGTCAGAGAAAGTCCAGTTCCCTTTCCCTTGACATTTTGTGGATCAGCTCTTGCATTTCATGTACCTTCCTTGGGCTCAGCTGATACTTTCCTTAATTTGGGATAACAGCAATTCTTCAAGATAATCATAGAATCACAGAACAGTTTGGGTTGGAAGGGATCCTTAAAGGCCACCTAGTTTCAATCCCCCCTGCAATGAACAGGGACATGTTCAGCCAGATCAGGTTGCTCAGAGCCCTGTTCAACCTGACCTTGACAAATGGGACATCCACCACCTCTCTGGTGCTCTCTCTGGTGCCTCACCACCCTCATTGTAAAAAACTTCTTTCTTATATCTAGTCTAGATCTACCCTCTTTTAGTTTAAGATCATTTGTGTCTGAAGGGGCTTACTGCCAAACCCTGTGCAGTGTTTTAAGCCTTCAAATAGGTGTCTGAGACCATCAAAAAGTTGTGTGAGTTCTTCAGCCACTCCAACTTGTTGAAAGCTTTTCGCCATGCTGATGTTTCACCGTATGTTCCATTAAGTCCAACGAGGCAGGTGAACAAAGCACAGCTCTGAATGTCTGTTTTGCTCACTGCAGATGTACGAGAGTTGATGGTGATCTGGTTTGGCCTTTTCCCCTTCTAGGATGGGAAGGAGATCCGTCAAAGTCAAAATGTGGGGTTTGTTTCCCAGGGAAATAAGAGAAGCCTCATTATTCACAAGTGTGAATATGAAGACCAGGGAACCTACAGCTGCCAAGCAGCTGAAGACAAGACATCAGCTACTCTAAAGGTTCATGGTATGTTTGGCTGAAGTAGGAAATTACATTTACTGCAGTATTTTTGGTCACACAGTGAGAAGTTCTTTGTGGACAGTTTATGTATTTCACAATTGCCCATTTTGGTTAAGTTTCTCTTCCCAGTGAGAAAGTGCTGGCAGAGCTCTTCTGTGCTTGCTCTATCACTCCAGTAAAAAAAAATATTTAGTTTTCCATTTATCTTTAGTTATTTCTATTCTCTGGAATTTCAGTGGTGTTTCTGGATTGACACATTAAGAAATCCTGGACAGCCTGGCACAAAGCAGGGATTCAATGGCTGGTGCTGACGTGGTTTGGTTTAATTTCTGCCATTGTCACGGGGGGACTTTACCTGAACAGGGACTGGACAAACTTTGGGTATGAGCTAAAGAGGTGCCCTAATTTTTAGGTTGTAAATGCTAAAGAGATGTATATTTTTTCTGCCTGCACCTCTCCTTTATGCACCAAGCAGCTGCTCAAGCAGCAGGAGTATTTGGTCACCAGGCTCTGAAACACCAGAGATAAGCTGGTGCTGAGGGCAAGTTACTCACCAGACAGGTTTGCTGTGCCCTGGCAGAGGTTATTTCCCAGAGGGACATCTGAAAAACAGACCTTGCTGAAAGATAGAGCATCCTTCTTATTGCTTACTAGCTGCTGTCCTCATGTGGCCGTTTGGGTTTAGCAATATCTTCTCAAACGTGTGCCCTGTTTCCTTGCTCTGTTGAGCTCCCCCTTTTCTCCCTGATTTTGTGGTTGGGAAGGGTTGTTGTTTGCATTTCTCTGCTCCTGAGGCTGATCCAAGGGGTATCAAGGCCTTCCCTTTCAAAAGGAAAGGGCTGCAATAGCACAGAAGTACGGATCAGTTCTGCTAAAATGAGTGCCGAGCTGCAAAGTTAAAGAGGATTATACTGAGTTCAGAACACTCTGCAGAAAAGGCTTTTCCTAGGTAGAACAGGAGGGCATGAAGAGGAGCACATGAAGGCTTGTGTTTAGTTTTTCCTTGGCAGATTTTCTTGCATTAATATGTTTAATGTCTTTTAAAACCTGCATGAAGTTCCAGCACTCACAAAATCCTTTTGCAGTGAGCTCCAATGTAGCTGGTAATTCTACCTGCTGGTTCAAACATAGAATATATTCACTGTCTTGAGGTGAGAACTCCCCAGAAAGGGAGGCTGGGCTAGAACAAAACACAATCCCACTTTTTTCCGTGTAGTTATGCAGAAGGTAAACACCACACACTCGGGTATGGAGAAACCCCAAATAAATATTTCTCTCTTTGGTTTCACAGCCCGAGATATCAAGATTGTAAAGCCACTGGAAGATGTGGAAGTGAATGAATACGAGAGTGCATCCTTTGTCTGTGAGATTTCGCATGATGAGGTCGAAACCCAGTGGTACAAAAATGACAACAAGCTGAAGACTTCAGACAACATCAAAATGCGACAGGATGGTAGGAGGGAAAAGAGGGATCTCCTCCTCGAGTGGGGGTGTGTTGGGATGGGAGACTAGAAAAAAGGGTGTGACCTCCAAAATCAGGTTAAGAAGGTTCAACACAGTGTCCTGCTCTGGTTTTGGGGCTGCAACTGTGCTGGGATAGTGTTGTGGTTGGGAATTTAAACAAGGCAGATTTGGTGTCATCCCAAATGACAGCAGTGGGTCGGAATTCCTATCATCGGACAGTGGGTGGGATTCTTCTGCTTCAAGCACTTTCTCAATGATGTGAGGGTGATGTTAAGTCAGCCTTTGGAGGAGTTGAGCTTGGGTTATCCTCTGGTACAGGGACACGGGGGACTGGTTGGCCCTGCAGCCGTGAGAGCAGGTGGTGCTGAGCTCAGACCAGATGGGGGATGCTCAGCCCGGCAGACCTCCTTGGAGGGTGAAGCTGTTTGCTCCAGGGAAGCTGAGCAGTGTCTGGTTGTGTGTCTGTTTTCAGGGAAGACCTACTCGCTGACCTACGCCCGTGTCCACGTGGAGGATGCGGCAGAGATCAAATTTGTGGCAGAAAAGGCAGAATCTCGCGCTCAGCTGACCGTGAAAGGTAATCGCGATTTTCGTGCCAGTGCTGCTCGTGCTCTCCCACGTTACAAACCAACCAACCTGCCCGTGAAGAAAGCTAAACAACACCTGCAGCTCCCAGGGAAGGAAAAACTCCTGCCTACCTTACTGCCCATCAGATATCAGCCTGGGAATTTTACTTTGGCTAAATAAGAGTTAATTTTCTCAGAAGGCTGGTTTTGTACCTTTTAGACATTAAAAGTTGTGCGAGAAATTCAAGGGACAAAAAGCTGTTGCTTTTCTCCTACATTTTCACTTTCTTGTGTATTTTATAATAGAAAACACGATTTTTTGTGTGTGTTTAACTAAAACAATGTGGTAGAGGGAGAGAGAAGGAAGACATTTGAATTAACCCACTGATCAGGAGCTCAGTAAATAGGAGATCAGTCCCTGGCTTTGCCACAGCACTGCTGTGTAGTGTCGAGGAAATTACCTTTATCTCTGCAGTTCAGCCACTCAAGTGGTAAAATAGGGAGAAAAAGCTTCCCTTTAATCACCTCTTTACTTGCTGTGTGTTAGTTGAGTGCTGAACATACTGGGCATCCCTGTCAAATAACTGCCCACAAAAGAAATATTCCTAATGAGTTTTTAATTGGAAACTGTGCCGATAACTCCATTTTTTTTTGTTTTTTAACCTTTTTTTTTTTAGAGCTGCCTGTAAAAATAGTGAAGCCTCTGAGAGACAAGATCGCCCTCGAGAAGCACCGGGGGTTCCTGGAGTGCCAAGTGTCTCGTGCCAACGCCAAGGTCCGGTGGTTCAAACGGGACGTGGAAATTCGCCCCAGCGACAAATACGAGATCGTGAGCGAAGGCGTCTACAGGAAACTCATCATCAACGACGCCGACTACGAGGATGAGGACACCTACACCTGTGATGCCTTTGATGACAAGAGCAGTGCTAACTTCTTTGTTGAAGGTAGAGAACCCTCTCTTCGCCCCTGCAAGGAGGATTGGCCGATCGCCTTTGTGTTCGGAAACACGATACCACGGAAAAAAAAGTGTTTTTAATTCAATATTGATTTATTATTAAGTCCATTGGTATTGAACCCTTTTAGGATTATCAGCGCAGGAACATCCTGAAAAAAATTAATATATGGTACATTCTCCTAAGGAAAGTGATGAAATTCCTGTTCCAGAGAAGCTTGTCAAGCGTATTGCAGGAAGCTGTTTTTTCAGAAAAACGATGCAGTTCCTTATATCAACATCTGCATTTCAATGAACCTTTTTTTTTTTTGCATTTTGTAGTGCCACAAGTTTGATACCAGGATAGAAAGGTGGCTTTAGAAACAGGGCTGGGAATCAGGAGGTATGGATTCTTGAGGCAGTGGTTGCAGTCTCAGTGTCTGGCCTGTGACCAGATAGATAGAGTTGGTTTTATGTGAATATATATATATATATTATATATATATATATATATGGTTTTATATATATAAAAGGATATTTTAAGGCCTTTTGAGATAATAAGTTTGGTATTGAAGAGGAGGAAAGACCACATCAGTGTTCAGGTTGATAATAGAAAAGTTTTCATGACTCCTAAATCCCTGCTCTCTCGTTCCATGCAGAGCAAGCCATTAATATCGTGAAGGAGTTGTGTGATGAGGATGTGACTGAGCCTGAAGAAGCCAATTTTGAATGTGAGACATCCATTCCATCCGTGAAACCCGCCAAGTGGTTTCTACGTGGAGAAGCTTTACAGCCTGGCAGAAACTTCATCATGCAGCAGGAAGGCACCATCCACAGGCTGACAATAGTGAAAACAAGTGCTGATATGACAGGAACCATCCAGTTCTCCATTGGAAAATCAAAATCCACAGCAAACCTGCTTGTCAGAGGTATTGTGACATGTCCTGGCTTGAATTAGAGCAAAGATCTTCCCTCTCACAGCTCCTGGAAAGCAATTTGTCATACGTGCTGTCTAATGTGCAGTATCCACTGGGTTCTTGGAAATGTGTGTGTACCTGGAAGATCTGCTTAGTTCCCAATTGCAACTCGCAGGGAGCAATGTTGGACACACTAAATAAACCAGCAATGTTTTAGGAAGGGATCTGATTAAATGACTTTGGTGTCCTTGGTATTCAAACCTGATATTAAAATCCATCACGCTAAAACTGGTTTGGGATTTATTTTTGTCCTCTTGACTTTACCAAAGAGGGCAAAACAGATGAAATTTGCCAGGAGAGTTTATTTTGTCCCATTTCTGAACTAGACAAGTTTGATAGCTCATTTACTTAATTCATGTTGTCACTGACTTGATCCAGGACAAAGCTTCAAGGCTTTTTATCCTCCACTGTCACCATGGCAAATATGTCCAATCACATCCTGAAGTCCTTGTTTTGTCTTTAATTTGCTCTTACTTGAGTAAAAACTTCAATTAGAGAGCAATTCTGTGGACACTGAACCAGAAGTGGACCATGAATTTGGTGGTTAATATGTGATATTATCTTATAGAATGAAATTTGTAGGATCTTTAGATCACTGTGATGATGTAGCTTCAAAGCACATCAGCTCTATGAGACACTTGAGTGGTTTGTAAAACACTTGTGAACATCATACATGAGATTAATCAGCATGAAATACAGATTAAAAACCTCCTTTTTCTCCAGACTGATCCTTTGTTCTTTCCCAACCCTGCAGATTACCACATACAGATCACCAGGAAGCTGGAGGACAAGACCGTCCTGGAGAAACACTCGGCCGTCCTGTCCTGTGACTTCAGGCCCTCTCCAAAGATTGTGAAGTGGTTCAAGGACCACGTGCTCATCGAGCCCTCTGAGAAGTACAAGATCAAGCGGGAGCAATACTCAGCAGAGCTCAAGATCTTGAAGGTGAAGCCTGAAGATGCCGGAATGTACAAGTGCCGGGCCGGGAACGCAGAGACCAGAGCCACGCTCACCGTCGAAGGTACGAGAGGTTTCCAGCAGCAGGGCTTGCCTGTTGCATGTCTTCAGGGCTCACTGTTTCACTCTGGGTTCCTCTTCTTGAGGAGAGGTAGATTCCCACATTTATCTTATAATTCTATATAAATGCAATGTCTTCGGTGAACTGACATTCCATGATACTGAAATCCAGCCCTTACCATGAAGTAGGTGATGCACGTGGAAAAACGCCAGCTGGGTAAGGTAGAAATTAGTGTTTGTCAAGGCACATTATTTTCCATTTCATCAGAGGAATTAGACCTCTGGTGCTTCTAACAAAAAATGTTCTTTATGTTAAACTGCTACAGGTGTTGATTCTGGTGGTCTTGGCTGTGGTTTTCATTTCCTGACCACTGTGTCAGCTTTTATATTTGCTATACGTTTTTATATCTGCAACAGATACATTTTATAGCTGCTATTTTATATCTGCATATATTTGTTATTCATAATGACGTTCTCCTCCCCCATCTGGGCATAGAACTGTGTTTAGCCAGTTCTTCCCCTCTGGTGAAACTAAGAAAAGCTGTTCACTGCTTTCGGCAAGACTTGTTGATGAGCCACAGAATCATTTCTGAAAGCCCAGGGAGCACCTCTTGTTTGCGGTTTGGCCTTGCAGAGGTTCTTCACTGAATGTGTTGTCAAACACTGAAATGGGCTTCCCAGGGCAGTGGTGGAGTCACTGTCCCTGGAGGCATTTAAAAGATGTGACACCTGGGGACATGGTTTAGTGGTGGCCTTGGCAGTGCTGAACTAACAGTTGGACTCGATGATCTTACAGGTCTTTTCCAACCCTGATGATTTTATGGTTCTATTCCATCTGAACAACAGAATTATTTAATACTCCAAACCCCTTCTCTGAGTTGTCTAATCCTTGAGAAACAGCATTCCCTGAGCGGAGAAACTGCAAAGAGAAACCTCTGACCAAGGACTGGGAAAGAAAAGAATCAAACTTGTTGCTTCTTAAACCTGAGCAAGCTGCTTAATCTCTTTGTACTTTTCCTTTGTGGCCAAAATCATTGCCTTCATCATGTCCTGTGTCACAGTTTCACTGGAAGAGAGTCAAGGACAATTTGATCATAACATGTTTGTATGTGTGCAGTGACTAGAACTCAGGGGCTGGAGCTCTGTGGGATACTTAGACATTTCTGTAACATCATTTTAGAAATAATGACTTATTTTTAAATTAAAAAGGGAAAGAAAAAAAAAACCAAACCTGATTTATGTATAAAAACAGAACTGAAGGTTCTAGACAATATAATCTTTTTAATGGATTTTTTTTTTTTGTTGGAGCAAATGCAGAACCAAGCAGATGAAATGAGGTGATCCACGGTGTGAAGGAGACCAGACTAAATCATCTGATAAACCCTAAACAGTATGAAATTGTCAGTGGTAACAGCTGATTTATGATAATGGTGGTGATGGTGCCCCTTGGTCTCCCGCAGCCCGGAACGTGGAAGTCCTCAAACACCTGCAGGACGTGGAAATCGAGGAAGACAGCTCTGCCGTGTTCTCCTGCGAGCTGTCCCACGACGACGAGGACGTGGAGTGGTTCCTCAACGGCACCCTCCTCTACACCAACAACTTCAACGACATCAAGAACGTCGGCAAGGTCTACACGCTGACCATGAAGCAGGTGAAGCCTGAGGACGCTGGCACGGTGACAATGAAGTCAGACAAGGTGTCAGAGAGCGTGAGGCTGAAGGTCATAGGTGGGTCGTGATCACATTCCTCCCGAGTGCAAATAAGAGATGCCAGTGAGATATTATTTGCCATATCCACGCAGCAATCCTGCTTAAAAGCTTCGTCCCTCCAGGGCTGAGTGAAAGGCATGGAGGGGTTTTCTTCCGGTGTGAATTTCTCTCGTGGTTGGTGATTTTTCTAAGGAACATTGTTTTGATGTCCTGCCAAAATTTTCCATAGATCTTTATCATCCTTTATCTTATCTTCTGTACTTGTAGGTCTCTTCAATACTATATAGTTGATAAATTGTTGTTTCCAAAGATTTACGGCTGCAGGGACCTGAGGTTTGGTGTACCCCCAAGGGTAGGGCATGCTGAGTTGGGAATGTTTAGGCTGGATATCAGGAGGAAGTTTTTCACCCAGAGGGTGGCTGAGCACTGGAACAGGTTCCCCAGGGCAGTGGTCACAGCCCCAAGCCTGTCTGAGTTCAAGAAGCATTTGGACAATGGCCTTAGGCACATGGTGGGATTGTCAGAGTGTCCTGTGCAGGGCCAGGAGTTGGACTCAATGATCCTTGTGGGTCCCTTCCATCTCAGGATATTCTCTGATTCTCTGCCTTTTAACACATCATTTCTGGAGCTGAACTGAATCAGCAAAGAGAAGAGAGTTTGCTGCTGTCCTTCATATGTCCTAAAGTCCAGTCACACAGCTGAGTTTCTGTGGTTTAACATGTTCTTGTGCAGCCTCATCAAGTTTGACACCAAGATGAGTGGTGGGGTTGGGATACCATCCACAGGGACCTGACCAAGCTCGAGAATGGGCCCATATGAACCTCTGAAGGTTCAACAAGGCCACGTGCAAAATGCTGCACCTGGGCCAGAGCAGCCTCTGTGTGAATCCAGGCTGTGGAATGAAGGGATTGAGAGCAGCCCTGCTCAGAAGGACTCGGGGGTGCTGGTGGATGACACTGACTTAGGTTTTGCTTTGGTGTCAGCAGCATTGCCATTACTTAATCTGTCTTTCAATATTTGACGATGACTGAAAGTGTTTCAACTTAGATATCCTGGTTGTTCTCTGTTTTTCCTGTTTAACCTTCAGAGAAACCTGCTGTCTTCATGAAAGCCTTGGATGACGTTTTTGGTGAGGAGCGAGGTGTGATTAAACTGGAATGTGAAGTCTCCAAAGAGAAGGTCAAACCTGTTTGGAAAAAGGATGGTGTGAAGATCCCTTCTAGTAACAAGTACGAGGAGATACAGTCTGGGAAGACCCTGTGCCTCCTTATCCATGACCTTGAAAAGACAGATGCAGGTTTATACACCTGTGACATTGGCACTGATGTTGCCAAGTCAAAGGTCAGCGTTCAGGGTAAGTATTGTAGACAGTGGCCAGTCAAGGGGGGCTGGAAATATGGGTGGGACTGGTATTTTGGTCTCACATCTTCTCCTGCCTAATCCTCACATAACATTGCCATGTTTGAACAATCCCTGTTACTCGTTGATTTAAGCATCTCTGGTGTTTCTGTGAAAATCAAGTGTCAAGAATATAGTGACAATGTTTCCTTGAACATCCATAAGGTGCAGAAATCTTCCCAGAAGAGGGAATGATTTCTCAGAAAAAAATCCCAACTAACAACAAAAAAATCAACAAACTCCCCCCCAAGCAGCCTGTGTTTCTTATTTTAATTCAAAGTCCATTGCGGGAACATAAAAGTGGGACAACATGGTCTACTGAAGAACCCAGCAGTTCATCCTGCCCTCTTGTGTTCGTGGCCTCCAAACTCACAATGATAATAAGAAAAATTTCGAGTTTGTCTGATTTGAACACGAGGAGTAACAAGTTAAAAAATCCAAACGTTTCACTTCTCATATGAGCGTGGAGAAGAAGCTCACACATCATCCCAGAGGCTTCTTTTCTGACATCTTTTCTTCTTTGCACCGCATTGAATCTTGATTCTTCCCCACTGAGTGAGCTGTTCTTCATTCAGTCCTTCCATAGCAGAGCCACAAGATTCACATTTCCCTTTTTCTGTAACTTTGTGCTGATTCTGGGTGGATAATACCTGAGAAATCCTTCCCATGTCACAGACACCTGTAAGGAATGCAGTGTTGTCCTGCCAATCCAGCAGCTAAACCACTCTTATTAAGAGTTAAAAACATCACTACTCAAAACTGTCATAAACCCTTTTTTCCCTTGTGTCTTGACCTGCTTCTCATCCTCCAGAACTGAACATTGGCATCACCAAACGGCTGAAGAACATCGAAATCCAACTGGGAGAGGACTGCACCTTTGAGTGCATTTTGTCCCACGAGAGCATCGATGACTTCAGCTGGACGCTGAACGGGAGAAAAGTGGAGAGTGGGGGGAGGTTTAAAGCCTCCAACGCGGGTCGGAAATACACCCTCAGCATCCAAAGGGTGACTCCCGACGATGCCGGGGAGGTCGTGTTCACTGCCCGAGGTCTGACCTCCAAGGCTTCTCTGGCTGTGAAAGGTAACGAGGTCAGAAGGGTACTGGGGGTTGATTTCCTGGGTGTATTTTCATAGGGTTTGTCAGCAAGCACTTGTTGTGATCCGGGTAAATAACAACCTTCACCGCGAGCCTTGAAGAAAGGAGATTTTTCCTTAAAAACAAGAGGAAGGCTGAAACTTTTAATAGATATTTGAGAACTGGCTACGCTGGGTAGTGTGTACAGGTAATTACAAGCCAGACTATCTTCCAGAGAGATAATCACCCAAGGGTCCCTGGGTGGTCAATGGAGAGAAGAAATAGGTGGTTTTCAGACATAGTTCATAACCTGCAATTAGTCCTTTTTCATAGAATCAGAGAATCCCAGAATGGTTTGGGTTGGAAGGGACGTTAAAGATCATCCAGTTCCACCCCCTGCCATGGGCAGGGACACCTTCCACTAGCCCAGGTTGCTCCAAGCCCTGGCCAACCTGGCCTTGGACACTTCCAGGGATGGGGCAGCCACAGCTTCTCTGGGCAACCTGTACCAGGGAGGGGCTTTGAGCAACCTGACCTAGTGGAAGGTGTCCCTGCAGGGGTGGAACAAGATGATCTTTAAGGTCCCTTCCAACCTAAACCATTCTGTGATCCCATAATTTGAATTGCAAAAACCTCAACCGTATAGTGATAATGATTTTCACTCAAACGTCCTTTTTTTTAATTTTTCCTCTCCAGAGAAACCAACTGAGGTTACAAAACAGCTGGAGGATAAAACATCACAAGCAGGGCAGGACATCAACCTGAGCTGTGAACTGTCCAAACCTGATGTGAACATCAGGTGGTACAAGGATGGCAAAGCAATCCGAAAAAGCCAGAAATACGACTTGCAGCAAGAGGGAACACGGGCCATCCTGATCATCCATGACTCCACGGTCAAGGACAGTGGGGAATACACCTGTGAGACAGAGAGCTCCAAAACAACAGCCAGGATCACAGTGCAAGGTCAGTCGAAGAGTGAAGAGGGGCTGGCAGGGACAGAGGTTGGGGTAAACATCTACAACCCGCTGGAGGTGTTCTTCTCTTCAGTCTCCCTAAACAGGATCAATTTTTAGTTTTCAAAAAGCACTGTTGGTTAAAAGCTTAAAAAAAAAAAAAAGGTATGAAAAAAACACCTTTGTAGGTACTGAAGAATCTTGTGTGCTGTGTAATGACCCGAAGAGAAAAAGCAATTTTAATTAGTCTGTTGTGAACATGGGACATGAAAACTGTGCATGTTCTGTAACATGAGACCTCACTAGTGCCTGGACAATGGCATTAAGCTTTGCTGGAGATATTTTACCTGATCTGTCCTGTGACAGGATGTTGACCTGGTGATCTTCTTGGATCCATTCCATCTGATAGGATGAGAGGAAATGGCCTCAAGTTGCACCGGAGGAGGCTTAGATTAGATACTAGGAAAAATTTCTTCGTGGAAAGGAGGGTATTAGCATTAAAACAGGAGAATTGTGGAGTCACAATCCCTGGAGGAATTTAAAAGACGTGTAAATGTGGCACTTGGGGACGTGGGTTAGTGGTGGACTTGGTAGAGTTAAGTTAATGGTTGGACTTGATGACCTTAAGAGTCTATTTCAAACTAAATGCTTCTGTGATTCTTTATTCTGTAATTCTCCAAATGGGGGCAGTTGGGAATCCAAGACCACCCTGCATGCTTAGGACTAGTTTGGGTAACAAACCAGTCTCTGTCTGTCATTTTTTATTTATTTTTTTTCTGATTTGTTTTTTTCTTTCCAGAAAAACCTAATTATTTTGTCAAGGAGCTTTCAGACCTGAAGGTCGACGAGAGTGGGACCGCAGTTTTCACATGCCAGAGCGAGAGAGCTGCATCCTCCGTGGTCTGGAGGAAAGGCATCGCCGAGCTCAGGGCCGGCAGGAAATACGAGATCACACAGAAGGGACAAGACCTCCAGCTGACCATAAAGAACCTGGAGAAAAGCGACAGTGACACTTACAGCTGTGACATTGGTGATGCCCAGTCCAGAGCCAAGCTGGTCGTGCAAGGTACGAATGGGAGGGATGTGACTGTACATCCCATTTCTCCGTGGGAAACGTTATGTGCACAGGCACACCCGTTTCTCTGCATGTGGGTGGCAGATCCGTGGATTTTTGGGTCTGGCTCACCCATGATGTAAGGAATACGTAGGCAAAAATATAGATGTGGAGCTGGACAGGCCAAGAAACTTGAAGCAATTACACCTGGAGTGTTTTGGGTGTGATTTAACCCCAAAATGCTGGTGTGAGGAGGAGGTGGTGTTCCTCTGTCAACATACAATGGACAGGGTTCAGAGAGCCTGCTGTTAGATGGGGGGGAAATCATTCTGCATCCAGGCTTTTCTTTGTATCCCTTGATGCCTCTTCCCAGTAGTGGTTTCTAAGAGGTGATGGCTTAATAGTAATCCATAGAATCACAGAATGGTTTGGGTTGGAAGGGATCTTAAAGATCATCTCATTCCAACCCCCTGCCATGGGCAGGGACACCTTCCACTAGCCCAGGTTGCTCCAGACCCATCCAACCTGGCCTTGGACACTTCCAGGGATGGGGCAGCCACAGCTTCTCTGGGCAACCTGTGCCAGGGCATCACCACCCTTACAGCCAAGAATTTCTCCCTAAAATGTGATCCAAACTTGCTCTCTTTCAGTTAAAACCATTCCCCCTTGTCCTGTCTCTCCAAGGACCTTATCCCAAGTCCCTCTCCAGCTCTCCTGGAGCCCCTTTAGGCCCTGCCAGGGGCTCTCAGCTCTCCCTGGAGCCTTCTCTTCTCCAGGTGAACCCCCCCAGCTCTCCCAGCCTGGCTCCAGAGCAGAGGGGCTCCAGCCCTTGGAGCACCTCCATGACCAGAATCTTTTTTGTGTCCCTCTGCACCTCAGAGGTGAAGGGAACGACCCAACCTCCCCCTGAAGAGCACAACCAGTACAGCAGGTTTTTTTGGCTCCCTGGGCAGTGAATGAGCTGTGGTGGGCAGTGCTGGTGGCAGGGCAGTGTTTGAGGGGAGGGAGGGAGGTCTGGTTGTTACTGTTCCTCACAGGTCTCCAGATGGGAGAAACCCCTGAGAGGAAATTGGTAAAACAAAGAATAGAACAGGAGGAATGATTCCAGAACAGTCAGATGGAGATGCAGTGGCAGTGTCCACTTGCTAATTGTTATGTTTTTGAAACACAAGGGGATGAAGTCAGACTCCTCCATCTCTGATCATCTGCTAGAGCAGATGTTGAGAAACAAAGAAATGTGTTTAATCCCCCTCATAACATCAGGCTCTGAGCTACCTGAATTCATTGTGAGCTTCCTAACAGCAGCTTTTCTGAGTGGAGAAAATACTTAACTGTCAAGAAGATAAAAGTAAAAAATCCCTCCCTTTACCAGTTTTGTAAGTAGGAGGAACATCACAGGTGTTTTTGTATACAACAATAACCTTATTTTATGTATATTTATAGTTAGGTTTATCTTTATATATATGTATTTATATACTTATATATTTATTTCTAGTTAGGTGTATATCTATTTATACAGGCAGGTTTTTGGGGGAGAGGTTTTGTTTCTTTTTAGCAAAGCTGCAGTCAGACACACTCTCCCCTTCCCACTGTGTTTGTGGTTGGACTGACTTCAAAGAAGGTGGAGGCTCTGTGGTCCCATCCCATAGAAATGAAGTTATATTTGCTCTAGAAAAAAACAGAAGTTGTCATGGGAGGGATTATCTGCTCAGTGATGTCTAGAGCCCAATAATGCTGTCAGAGGCTCATCTTTTCAAACTAGTTTAACTAGGAGAAGGTTTATAACACTAGATCTGCATTCTGCTTGTTCTGCTTTATGTTTTCTGGTGCTTTAAAGTTGTCTTCATCCTATTTTGGTGTGTGTGTCCTGTATATATTCTCTTCCTGTTGAGTGGGTTTTGTGTTCAGTATCAGGGGAATTATGTTTCAGCCTTCTGTATCATGAACATATTTCTTTCTTGAAAAAAAAAAAACTCACATGGGAAATCCTGAGAGTTTTCCATATGGCTTTTCGTGCTAGAAGCAGAAGATTCCAGTAATTGATGTATCTATGTTCCTTTCAGGCCAGAAAGTGCTAATAACAGAAGACCTGGAAGATGTCACTGTGTTAGAAGGAGAATCTGCCACGTTCAAGTGCAGAATCTCTCCCGTAGACTGTAGCAAAGTGCAGTGGTTTTTGGATAAGACCCCACTCCATACCAATGAACTTAATGAGATCCAGTCCCAGCCTGGGGGATATCACCTGCTAACGCTGAGAAAGCTCTCACTGAAGGACTCGGGGGTCATTACATTTGAAGCTGGTGATAAGAAAACATCTGCCAGTTTGGTTGTGAAAGGTAAATCCGTCCTAAAAAAACCTGCAGGAGAGGAAAATAACGAGCGGAAATAAGCGGGGTTAACGTGGGCAGGTGGAAAAAAAATATAAAAAAGAAAAAAGAAAGGACAAAAATGCTACAAATTTAGCCCCATCATGTGTCTATCTGTCTGTGTTCAAGAACAGAATTACTTATATATAATGAAATTACAGCTGGAGAATGAACACTTTGTAATCCTGGACAACCCTTGGAGTGTTTATTGGATCTTAGGTGGGAATGTTATTCTGCAGTGATGGTACATTGGAGGCCTTGTTCAGTTTTCCTTGAGTGGGCTGATAAGGTGCTGATTAACGAGGACGAATCAATTAATTCAATGAAAAAAAATCGAGTGCCAGCAATAAGTTTTAAATTTAGTTTTTTTGCTGTTTGAAAGGCAACACTGCATGTTGTTCTCTGCTGTGCATTGTTGACAACGGGTTTTTTTCTCTGGAAAAGTTAAAGTGAGTTAAAACTGCAGTGTTAGTCTGCTTCTATGGCAAGGAAACGAAATGAATGCCAAACAGCCCAAGAATGTGGGATTAGAGGCAAGTTTTCTTCCTGGAAATGTAAATATTTCTGTTGCCCGGAGATAAAAAACACGCTGTCTCCCCCGTGTCAGATCACAGCCTCATTTTTCACAAATACCTCGTTTATTTCAAAGAATATTTTTCTTTTTTTCAGAGTTTGAAAAGGTACCCAAATTTTTCCAACCTACAGAAATGAAAATAGATTATTATGTTTGTGGTTGGTGGGGGTTTTTTCTGGTTTTTTTGGGTTGGGTTGAGTTGGGTTTTTTGGTGGTTTTTTTTTGTTTTCTGAAGGAAAATGAAAGGTTTTATTTGCAAAAGACTAATATGTAATGTTGTAGTACCATAACCAGGCTTTGGTCTCCTGATTGATTGGATTTTTAGGAATTAAAAAGCATTAAACTGGGAGGGATGAGATTTACATTGGCCAATTTAGCTATTGGTATCTACCTTAGGTTACTTCTATAAGATGTGTAGAAAGGTAAGCACTTCCAGGGAGTTTCTCTGTCCTACTGGCCTATTTTGGAATTAAATATTTGGTTTCTGGAGGTGTCTGTCACCTTCCAGAGGCTACAGAAACACCCTAAATGACCTATCTGAGCTATCTGTTTGACTTTTAGAGGACTTGTTCTACTGAGATCTGCTCTAGATGAGAGAAATTTGTATTGCACCTCAATTCATGCAGAATTAACTTTTCCACATTCATGTAAAAGGTTCAAACTAATCAGCTGCCATGGGAAAAGGCTTAGAAAAATTGTGCTTCAGTCTTATTGCTGTTTACTGGGAAGTGAGAGAGGTTTTATTTATGTTCCTCAACAGGAATATTGTCTTCTCAGTTTCTCCCAGATGTCAGTGGGTATTTAAACAACAATTTGTGGCATCACTGGTGCTTCCCAAGGACTTAATAGTCACAAACACCAAACTATTTGTCAATAACCTTGACCTGCAGCTTTGATACAAGTAGTCCTGGATGCAAACCTCATGGATTACTTGTGATCTGAAAATCCACACCCCTTCTGAAACATCTCAGATGGATTTTATGTGATTCTAGAGAAGCCCTGAGCCTTCACAAAGGAGCTGATTGATACTGGAGAGTGTGAGGGAGAGGATGTGATCCTGCACTGTGAAACCTCCAAATCAGACAGGCCTGTAAAGTGGTGCAAAGGTGGGAAGAGCCTCAGGAATCCTTCCAAGTGCAACATCATCTGATTGGGATTTGAAGCCAAGCTTGTTGTTCACAGGGCAGAAGAGACAGTGGCAGATATGAGTGTGAGGCTGGAACAGCTAAAAGCAGTGCAGTTATTCCTGTCAGGGATAATAACTTGGAGTTATTAATTAATATTATAATTTTGGAGTGATGGTTTGGGTCCTAAATCATCACCTAACATCTAGGTCAGAGTAATTAATGGAAATGAAGAAAACATGAAACTCTACTGAAAAGGGACTTCGTGTCTTTGCACTGAAATGTTTTCATCAAGTTGCCCAGAACAGCACCCAGAGAGGGGAAAGAATTGAAGCAGGAAAATCCTTCTTCTGAGCTGGTTTTAGCTCTGTGCAGATTAAGTGTCTAAGTTCTCTGGGAATCACATAATCCTGGAATGGTTTGGGTTGGAAGGGACCTTAAAGATGATCTTGTTCCAACCCCCAAGGAGAAAGCAGTGGGTCAGCAGAGGACAGGTATCTCTGCAGGAGATCCACCCAGCCTAAGAGGTAATCCAGAGAAAGGATGAATCACCTCCTGAATCTGTCTCCTAAAAATGGACAAAGCCAAGGAATGACACATGAGAGGAAGAAACCTTGTGTTCTCCCCCGTGGTAAAGGAGAACAGCAAACTTGCAAAGTGCAGCTTCTCCTGGGGGAGGGACTTGAATAAAACAAGATTGAGCTGAACCACTACCCCAAAAGAGGGAGTCTATGAAAACGAAGGACCTTGATCTTCTGCAGTAATCTCCCAAAAATCATAGACACTTAGTACGAGAGTGCCATTAGAACCTCTTCAAATGTGTATTTTGAACTAAAAAAAAAATCCAAATAATCTTTAATCCATCTACCTGAATCCCAGAATATAAAATGGAAAGTATGTTGATCCTGCCCTTGTTAACGAGCTCTTAGAGGAAAATGGGTGTTTGAATCCTTTGTTTCCAGTGCAAGTGGATTCAAATGTGTAAATTCATCAAATTTCTGATGAATCTCTCCAAGGAGGGAGATCACACCCCTACATTTGTCTAGGTAATTACTTTAGGCATCCAAATTTATCAGAGCAATGCACCCAAGGAGTATGATCAGGCAGGAGGTGCCATCCTGTTTGATAGGACAAGGGGTGATGGTTTTAAACTAAAAACCATTTAGATTAAAACCAGTTTAGATTATGTGTAAGGGAGAGTTTTTGTTACAATGAAAGTGGTTTAAAACACCATAAGAGGTTACCCAGAGAGGTGGTGGATGCTCCATCTCTGGAAACATTCAAGGCCAGGATGGATGGGGCTTGGAGCAATCTGATCTGGTTGAAGATGTCTCTGCTCATTGCAGGGGAGTTGGGTTTGATGACCTTCCAACCCAAACTCTCCTATGATTCCATGATCTAAAGGGTTGTTATCTAAGCTGAAGCAAAAGTTCTTAGATGAGCCTTTAGTGCAATTCTCTGAGTTAGAACTGGGCCTATCTATAATCACCTCACAATTGCTCCTGCCTGTCCCAAGTCATTGCCCCAGCCTGAGGTTTAGGGGGAGCTCAAGTTTCTGTGCCTTAAAAATCACTTGTTCACCTGGGCAGGTTTGAGCAGGCACAGAAGGCTGTTAAAGGCACAGGCTGTGTTTAAACCAGACCAGTGGATATCCTGTGTGGTATTTGGCACTTGGAATGCAGGATCAGAACATGCACTGGGATTAGAGGGTTCAGGGTGAACAGAGAAAAGCATTTGGGTTGTTGGAACGGTCAACCTGAACCTCAGAGCGTGGAGTTGGGAGGACAAGCTGCTCACAGGGTTTATCCAGAGCACCAAGAAACAAAGCAACTTAAGGCTGAGGTCTGCTGTGCAAGGAAAGAGAAGACCTTGATGATGTAGTGAAGAAGAGATGGTGGTTAAAGGTCCCAATTTTCTCTGTCTTTCTCTACAAAAGGACGTTTTCTCAATACCCATTATACACAAAGGATCTGTGTTGGCTTCAGTAGGACCTGGACCTCACCCATGGTGAACAATTCTCTGTTAGAAGAAAATCACATTGGTAATGTTCCACCACAACCCCTTTTTTTTCCCTTCACAGAGAGGGGTGTGGGGTTGAAACACATGGATTCGGATCACCAGGAGATGTGAAGGAGTCAAGTCATAATGATGTCTACAACAAATTGCACCTTTGGAGCTTCCCTTTAGGGAACCTTTCTGTTAGAGTCACGTCAGAACAGGAGAATGCAAATATAGGGAAAAAAAAAAGGAAAAAAATAGGAAAAAATAGGAAAAAGTTCAGTAGTCATGTGACACTGAGTGTCCCAAACTAGAGGTAAAAGGGAAACAAAAGAACAAGCTGTAGTTTTTCAACAGCCACAAATTAGGTGCATCTCGAATCAGTAGCTGACTTGCATATTCATAAGACAGCAGAATTCAGGAAGGATTTTGTTTTTCATTACCTAAAGGGAGAACACTTCAGTTGAGGTATTTTTCCAGTAAGTTCCTTCCCTGCCGTAACTCAGCTTAAAGCCTTAAATCCCAGGCTGTGACAGACCCTGTGGAGGAAGATCCCCAGGGACCCTGCCATGTACGGCTGTGCTTCCCCCTCTGTGTTTGCTCCGTGCTGGTTTTAAGTCTGTGTTGTTTTTTTTTTTTAATCATGATAAATCAATACTGCTGGCTGTGACAGAAAGTGCTTTGCCACTGCTGTGTCCTCTGTGCTGTGTGTGAGTTGACCTCCTGAAGTTTTATGGGTTTTGTGCCGGTGGTCCAGCCCTGAGCACCCCTCTGTGACACAGTTTGTGCCATTTATAGCAGTGCAGCGTCTGCCACTGATGTTAATAATGAAAGCAGTGATAGCAGCAATGTCTTCAACAGTGCAGACAGTGGTTAAAAGGAAAATAAACATATGGCCTCAATTTTTTTTTTTCTGCTGCTGTAAAGTGCTGGCAGCCAGATGTGAGATGTCAGAATCTGTTTACTGTTTGCCAGTGCTTTTCCATTCCTGCAGTTTTCTGTCTCAAGAACAAAGTCTGATACTAAAAGGGGGAGGATGATTGCCAGTCTCACGCGTTTCCTTCAACATCTTTTTCAGAAAAACCACTCCTTTTCAAGCAAGAGCTCCAAAACGAAGAGGCTAAAGAAGGAAAACAGGTCAAGCTGACCTGCGAGCTCAGCAAACCTGGTGCCCCAGTGAAGTGGATGAAGGGAGACACTGTCCTCCATGCCAGTGAGAAGTATGAATTTAAGCAGCATGGAACTGTGGCAGAGCTCGTTATCCGAGACCTCAAACCCATGGATGCTGGGGAATACACCTGCAGCTCTGGGGAGCTCAAAACCACTGCCCGGGTGAAAGTGAACGGTGGGTAGAGTTAGAGACATTAAACACTTCCTTAATCGAGTGCTTAATAGGTCTATTAAAAAAATATCACATAACACTTCATTTTTTTTTAATGTTAATGCCATCTTTAACACGTAGAATTTAAAGGTAATATTGCACGCTTTTTATCACCTGTGTATATTTAATTCACGTTGTCTCACATTCTGTGTTAGGGGTTTTAAATCTGTAACTTCCAACTGGGCAAAAACTAATTAAGTGGAGTTCAGAGGACTATTTTTCTATGCCCTACGTGCTGTATTTCCTGACCTATGAGCTGTTTTACATGGCTGGGGTTAAGAATGGAGTTACAGATGGAGACCAGTAGTGTTGGAGCACAGGAATGTGAAAACATAAATGCAGTCCATGAAAAATTGCAGGTGGCCAGGTGATTAATTTTTAGACCCCCAAACTCCCACAAACATCCTTTTTAAAGGCTCTCAGGTGCCATCTGCACTCCCCAATGGCCTTTAACAAATATAGTAGCTTTAGTAACATAGGAAAAGTAGTATGTGCTGGAGCAGAGAGTGGGAGAAATATAGGATATGAATATTATTTCAGAGCCCTGCAGGATCAGGGAATTCATTAGGTGATGATGCCCAGGGGATTCTGAAAGGGTCCTTACTAAAAATGAGGAATAATTTCCCCCATATTCCCAGGAATCCACAGTGAGATGATAACATCTGGGGGAGAGATTTATTCCTGCTCCCAGGCAGGATCATGTTGATGCCACACAGCCAAGGGAGGCTTAAGGGCTGCTCTGCTCACTTGCAAAAGGACTGGTTTTAAGAGGTGACAGCTCTCTTGGGGGCACTTGTCGTAGAGCCAGGTCAAGAGGGCATGTCCTAATCCCTGGATCTGTGTTCCAGCTGTGCCTGTCCTTTTTAAACAAGCCCTGGAGAACACGGATATGGAAGAAGGGAAATCCGTCTCCTTGCGCTGCGAACTCACAAAAGCCGATGCCACCGTGGTGTGGAAGAAGGGAGGAGCCACGCTCCAGGCAAGTGCCAAATATGAAATGAAGCAGAAGGGGACAGTGGCAGAGCTGGTGATTCATAATGCAGAGCCAGAAGATGCGGGAAGATACACCTGTGACACTGGAGACCAGCAGAGCACAGCCCAAGTCAAAATCCATGGTAGGAACGAGACACCTGCTTGTGACCATTTGTTGTTGTCCTTGCCATGGTCCTGCTACCTCCTGCACATTTAGAGTTCGGAAAAATAGGGATGAGTACAAACAAAAGGGTCTGTTGTGTTTTCTGGGATGGTAACTTCATACTAAAGCATATCAATCAAATATATCTGATAACAAAATATCTTTTTTTTCCTTATGAAATATCTCTTATGCTTTGGATAGAGACGACTGTCCAAGCTCTAAGCCAAGAGGTAAGAAGGGCCTCAGCTACACCTTTTATTAAAGAATATGCAGTTCTTTTCTCCACTTTCTCAGCAAGTTTTTACTTGTCTGTGACTGCCAGCGTTTGGGCAGCAGAAGGGTAATTGCTTTGACATTCTAATTATTGGTAAATAGTTGCTCTCTTTTCATGTGGTCCAAAACTCTTGGTGTGTTATTGTAAATACAAATGGAGTCCTGGAAGTGCAGGTAGGTCAGAGCTCATTTGCTGTGCCTGCCAAGAGAATTTGTTTTGGCTTTGGGTCCCGTATGAGGTCACCAGATGGTGATGATGCTCCCAAAGTAAACTGAGAATGCTTCATTCCTCAGCTGCCTCTGTGCTCTTCAAGGAAGAGCTGAAGCCCGTGGAAGCTGTGGAAGGTGGGACAGCCACCCTGCAGTGCCAGCTGAGCAGAGAGGCCCCCGTGGAGTGGAGGAAGGGGCAAACTCTTCTCCGGCCAAGTAACAAGTACAAGATGAGGCAGGAGGGCACAGTGGCTGAGCTGCTGATCCATGATCTGGACCCAAAGGATGCTGGAGACTATTCATGTCTAGTGGGGAACCAAAAAACCACGGCAGCCTTGTCAGTGAATGGTAAAAAGGCAGAAATAACCTGTGAAACTCTGGAATGGTTTTGTCCACCTCTTCCCTCCTCCTCTCTGTACATTCCCTCACAGCACTCATCTCCATGTCCTGCTTGCACTGCTTTCATCCATCTTCTTTTTCATGTTGCCATGTCACTCCTGTCCCCAGTCTTCATCCTCAATCGGCTTTCATTATGCCCAGTGTTGGATATGTGTGTGTGTGTGTTGTCTTCTTACCTTTCCTCAAATGAAGAGAGCTGTCCTGCACGTGTGTTTTCCTGAATTAACATGGAAACATAAGATTCCTTGGGATTTTCTGTTAAGGAGGGTTTAATGATGAGGATGAGTTTGTCATTTACATGCATGATCCCAATCAAGACCATGAATCGATTCCCACAGAACAAGTTACTAGAGAATTTCTTTCACCATCCATGAAAAAAAAGACGGGATGTGCTTAAGGACAGAGGGTGTTGGAAGAAGGCTTGGGTGGATACACAACAAATAACGAGTGAGCCTCTGAGCAGAGATCTGAGCAGGGTGTCTTGGGTTGCAACCCCTTTCCCTTCTGCATCTCCCAGCCCTGCCAGTGCGTTTCAAAAAGGAGCTGAGGAACGAGGAGGCCACGGAGAGCGGGACGGCGACGCTGCAGTGCGAGCTGAGCCGGCCCGGGGGCTCTGTCCAGTGGAGCAGGGATGGGAAGGTGCTGGAGCCAAATGGAAAGTACAAAATGAGACGGGAAGGGCGCTTTGTTGAGCTGGTTATCCAAGACCTGGACTTGGCGGATGCCGGGAGCTACACCTGCACGTGTGGAGACCAGAAGACAACGGCTGCTCTGAGAGTGAATGGTAACTGTTCTACCCATGTTTCTCTTTAAGCCCCAAACACACCTTAAATTGCAGAGTTTTCTGGTCAGCCAAAGCTTGGTCAGTGTATTTTTTTTAGAGGTTTCGTGTTCTTGGCTCTGTGGTACCAAAGAGTCATCCTGTTGGAGGATATTCCCTTGTGCTTTTTTTGCCTCGAGGCGGCACATCTATGATGCATATTGTTTTCTTTAATTTGTTTCTCTCTTCTTTAGGAGTTTTCACCCCCATTTCAACAATACACACCCAGAAATAATGCATTTTTGGTTAAATGTATACACTGAGCCCAGTAACTTACAGCACAGTCCAGTTCATTCCATTCCATTCCAGTGCTGATTCCCTCTCTGTTGGTATTGCATCCCTCAGCCTTGCCTGTCCTCTTCCAAGAAGAACTGACGAACAAGGAAGCTACAGAGGGGGAGGCAGTGACTTTGCACTGTAAACTGAGCAAATCGGCCCCAGTTGAGTGGAAAAAGGGGAATGTGGTCCTCAAGCCAAGTGAAAAATACAAAATAGAGCAGGAAGGCCCCTTTGCAGAGCTGAGGATCCAGGATTTGGGACTGGCAGATGCTGGTGATTACCACTGTGTGTGTGGAGACCAACAGACCACGGCTGCTTTGACAGTAAATGGTAAAAAAGAATTTCTCAGCACGTGCCCAAGTAAACCTGTGTGATTCCAAGACCTCTTCCTCTTTTTCTTCTGCTTCCTCTGATCCCTGTATACTTCCTACCCTCCCCTCTGCTGATTAATCTTCCTCTCCTGTTTTCCTTCTCTCTCTCTCTTTTTCCTTTCACCTGATGCCCTCTTGACGTGCTGTTTGTCTTCCTGGGTGCTGAGTGAGCACAGGCCCCCAGCTCAACACAACCTCCCTAGTCCAGAATAGCTGCTTGTTTAGAAGTTTTCCCACGGGGATTGACCTAAAAGTGGGAATAATATTTACTTTTTCTGACTTACACTGTCACACTTGTTGCTCCTAAGGGGAACAAGTTTCCCTCAATATTTGCTGCTACACAAGGACAACCTTCATGAAAAATAGGCTTTTTTTTTTTTTTTTTAATACTCCTGCTACTCCCAGCTCCATTTTGACCAATTTTGGCTTAGCTCTTCCAAAGCAAATACTTTATCTCTGCAGAACACTGACAGCATGTTTGTGACTGCTCTGCTTTAAGGGGCTCTATTTATTTCAGACAATGCCATAAATCAGGCACTTCTGTAGAGCTGCTGCTCTTCTCAAGGGAAACAAAATGCTCTGGGTCTCATATTGAAATGTGGCCTCTGATTTTATGGTATATAAAGGAAAGGATAGATGGCTTGGCAACTATTTTTTCAGATAGACTTGTTTTTAAAGAATGTTTTAAAGCATGAGGAAGAAAAAACAAAGTAAAAATCAAACTGAATTGTCTTTTGAAGCATTAGAGATTGGAGGAATGAAATCCTGGAGGAGATCAAGAAGGTCTTATGGCTTCTGGGAGATAAGAGAGTGATTAGATCTTGGGTCAGGCTTTCTCAGGGTTGATGCCATGTCCATGTTGCATTTACTCTGCAGTCCTGCCTGCTCTTTTCACCAAAGAACTGACAGACCAAGAAGCCACTGAAGGTAAAAGTGTCTCCCTGCACTGTGAGCTGAACAAGGCAGCTGCCAAGGTGGAGTGGAAGAAGGGATTCAAGACCCTCAAGCCAAGTGACAAGTACAAAATGAAACGGGAAGGTGTCACTGCAGAGCTCACAATCCAGAGCCTGGACACGGCGGACGCTGGGAATTACTCCTGCGTGTGTGGGGACCAGCAGACCATGGCAGTTTTGACAGTTCATGGTAAAACAAACAAAACAAGGCACACTCTGGAAGTAACTATCCTGTTTTCTCTGCTCATTTGGACAGGTCACACTCCCATCTCCTCCTTCTGCCAGAGCTTTATCCACAGTTCCATCAGCTGGAACGTGTGGCACAAGAGGGGTATCGGGGTCCGAGCTCAGAGTGAGCCAACCAGGGTTGTTCCCACTGCTTTAATTAAGGATCCATCATTTTGCTTTTCCCTTGAAAGTTCCTTTACTAGACTCCCCGTTACGCTCAAGCCAAAAATTGTCTTTCCTCAAAGGGGTTATGACTTAGGGATTTTTTTTTTTAAGGTCTCATAAAGTTCCAAAAGGTGAGGTTGTTCCATGGAATCTTATGCCCACACTTCATTCCTGAGACAACAAGGTGATTTTACACTTACAGCCCAGTTGTCATGGCATTCAGTTGGTGTCCTGTGTAATAGCCCAAATCTTCTAAGGGAGGGTAAAAGGGAGAGCTTTGATTTTAACTGAACCTGACATCTTTGAAAGGGTATGTCAGTTCAGGTGAAAATGCTTGTTTTCTCACCCTGTATTGAAATGAACAACTTCATTTCAAACTGACATTTAGAATGAAACTCCAGTGTTTCATTTTTATTTTTTTTTTTAAATGTGAAATGTCTCTTTGTTTGCTTGAGGATGTGAAAACACAGCAAACATCCTCCCCTTACGGTTTAAAAAGTCATATAAGAAAACCATTTTTTTTCCCCCAGAAATTTCAAACTAGTCTTTTTGCTTGAAATTTCACAGGGAAAAAAAAAAAAAAAAGGCCTTTCTACTTCTGTTTGTATTGATTTATGACTCTAAGTACATGTTAAATACTTCTATGGATTGCTGGAAGCTTTAAATCCTTTCCTGGTAATGACATTTCTTTCCTAATACTGATTTCACGGAGACTCTCGAGAATCTGTGTTCTTGTATCAAAAAATCCCTTCAAGATAAGAGGGAAAATGGGAAGTTAAACACGATTTTAACTCTTTGGAGCGTTACATCTCACTGCTCATGTTGCTGTCCTTCAGCTCTGCCTGCATATTTCAAAGAAGGGTTGAAGAACAGGGAGGTCACAGATGGTGGAACGGCCACCCTGCACTGCGAGCTCAGCAAGGTCGGGGTCCCCGTGGAGTGGAAAAAAGGGGACAAGACACTCAAACCCAGTGAAAAGTTCAGGATGAGACAAGAAGACACGGCTGCAGAGCTGCTGATCCGAGATCTGGAGGTGGAAGACACAGGAGAATATACCTGTGTGTGTGGAGAGCAGAAGACCTCGGCTGTCTTGACAGTCCACGGTAAAAAAGCCATTCTGGGTTGTGATTCCGGTGTCTCCAGGACATCCCTTTTCTCTCTCTTTCCCACTTGCTTTGATGTTTTGATTCTGCAGCATTTTTTCTTGGTTTGCTGGTGGTGTTTCATCCTGTCTCCCACTGTCTGTCAGTTCAAAACTGGTGGCTTTATAGCAAAGTAAAGAAGAGTTATGAGAATTTTTCATCTTGGGCACTTAAAAGACGTCAGCAGCAAGATTATTCTTAGAGGGCTGTCAGTGGATTTTGGTGCTTAACCGGGAGGAAAGTTCTTTAAAACTGCTGAGCTCAGTTAGTGAGAGGTTTTTCCATTCAAGAATGAATGACTGTCCTCCTCTTTTGCAGGACTTTGATATATCCTGCTGAGGATAAATTAAATATACCCCACCCATCAGCATTATTCTGCAGATCCTGACTTAGGGGGTAGTGGGACAGATTTTGTTCCCACAGATTTTGTCTCTACTTTGGTGAACAATGATGAGCTCTGGTTGCCCCTCCAGAAGTAGTTCATGTACAATCCAATAGATAAAAGAACAGGTTTTATTTGAGATATATCTTAAGGAATAAGGTGGTTGTAAGGACAGGTGGAAAACTGTGGAGTCAAAACTCTTCTAGATTTTCTGCACACTTTTGCTTCCTCTTCCTTCTTCCACCTGGAGGTTATTTCTGTTCCTCCCCTTCTCTGACCCAGCACTTCCATCCCAGTGCAAGTCTCTTTGTTTTTACTTCAGTGACAAAAAGCAACTTAAATGCTGCTAAAAAAAGCCCTGTATCCCTGACATTAGAGACATTTATGTCCTTGGAAATTGTGGCTGAAAGGTGCACCTGAAGTTATGTTACTAATTTATTTTCTGAACCAAAAGGATAAGTTACGGTGTTAGGAAAGGGAGGGATCTCCAGATGGCAGTGCTGTCACCTGGGTTGAGGACTTCCAACCCAAAATCAGGTCTTTGATGTTCAAGATAGATGATTTCAGACTGAAATAGGTGAGAGGACTACTGGAATCATCTGGGAAGAGATGAGCATGCTAATAAATCAGTGTTAGAAGCAGGTCATGGCAGTAACATCCCTGAGGGATCCTGCAGTAGTTTTCTAATAGATGCAGTTTTCCAGACTGTACAGTTTGTTTTCCTGTGTAACGGTGAAGGACTGGCCTCAGCACCTAGCTCTGAGTTTCTCAAGGTCTGGTTGATGGTTTTGATGCCCTCTCTGTTTATATCACACCCCATAGCTTTGCCTGCACTGTTCAAAAAGGATCTTGTCCCTGTGGAAGCCACGGAAAGCAGGGCGGCTGTTCTGCAGTGTGAGCTGACCAAACCCGCCCCAGTGGAGTGGAGGAAAGGGCAGGAGGTGCTCCAGCCTAGTGAGAAGTACAAAATGAGGCTGAAGGACACCGTTGCTGAGCTGACAATCCATGGCCTGGAGGAACAGGATGCAGGAGATTACACGTGTGTGTGTGGAGACAAGGCAACCACAGCTTCCCTGACAGTGCATGGTAAAATATTTGGGTTTAATAGGAGTTTTCTGTGTTGTCATCTGTGGTCTCATGGGGGATCACAATCTGGTCTTGGTCCCATCTATTAAATTGTTATGACAGCTGTACCAACCACTGGGAATATCTTCCACTAAAAGTCCTTCCCTTGGGATCGTGAATAACATCTTTTCAGTTCCTACTCTTTCCTGTTGATGGAATCTGGAAGCAGACAATGAAGAGTTTGATGAAGTCATAAATAGCACTTGGATTATTTCCACTAATTAATTTCTTTAGGGCATATCACTGAGATTTCACTTGTTTTTTTCTGGAATGGAATTGAAAAGTTATGAAAGCATTGCAGCCTGTAATTTTAAATGACATAGTGTTCATTTTAATTATTAAGCTGGTTTTAAGAAAGAGCTGTGCATAGTTCCTTGAGATCTTGGGATCAGTTTTTTGTTGTTATATCCTAAACTGCCTTTAAAACATCCCTTCAAATACTGAAATTATAGTTTTACAACACTGATTTCCAAATCAGTGAGAGCTGGGAAGCTGACACTGGGGTGGTGCTCCATTTCATGCCCTGGATCATACCATAAAAAAAAAACCCTCTGACTTATGAATAAGGTGTTTTCCATCTGTCCAAAGTCAGTCTTTTATGATTCTTGGAGTTATTATTAATCAGTGTGACATGCTCAGTGTGATCCATTGCAAAGCACAAGGCGGGGGTGCCCCCCGAAATCATTCTTTGCTTCTCAGATACTTTATGTTCTAAACCTTTATAGAGTAAAAGGTTTTAACTCAGTGGAGCAGTCAAGGCGCAGTTTTTCCTCGATTTTTAAAGTGCTCTCTCTTCACCTGTGACCTTCAGCCCTCCCTCCACGTTTCAAAGAGGAGCTGAGGAACGTGGAAGGCACGGAAAAAGGCACGGCCACTTTCTGCTGCGAACTGAACAAGCCCGGCGCCGCCGTGGGGTGGAGGAAAGGAGACACAGCCCTGGGGACAGGTGACAAGTTCACCATGAGATGCCAGGGCACGATTGCTGAGCTGGTGATCCGTGATCTGGATCTGGCAGATGCTGGGGATTACACGTGCTGCTGTGGAGATCAGAGAACCACGGCCGCGCTGAGAGTGAACGGTAAAGAAAAAGGAAATACGTGACAAATTCAAAGGGGTTGTTTTCAAACAGTTGTTTTTATAAGAGCTTGGTAGTGTCAGCTCTTAAACTTAACAGCCTTATTTCTGATGTATGTAGCAACATGTGCTTGGACATAAATGCCTGAATGCACTGGTCAGTACCAAGCACAGGTCAGGCGTTCAAGGCGAAAATCTGAGATATTCATCTTGGTATTAACTCACTTCTTTGGTGCTCATATTCAGTAGCAGGTGCTAAGAAATGGGAGATCATATTATTGTGATGGTGGTTGTTAAGGTTCTAATCCAAAATCCTAAAGCTGAGAGGATAATTTGTTGCTGAGATATTTTTGATGCAGTTTTCAGTGTTTCAGAATAACTTGAGGGTCCAGTTCTGCCTGACCACTGTCTGAGGAGGTACAGAATTCACAGAATAGTTTGTGTTGGAAGGGACATTTAAAGGTCCCTCATGGCCTCAAGGAAAAGAGAAGTTGATGCCTCAGATAAAATTTCATTTGTGAACTTTTAAAGCAATTAATTGTACTCCAACAGAATGTAGATACTCTGGTCAGGCTTTGTTTTCCATTCTGGCAGGCAATATCCAAGGAATGTAGGGCTCAGTCTTGCAGGTCTGGAGAAGTTGAGACTTGCTGTGGTTCTCCATTTCATGCCAAGGACTTTACCATAAAAAAACCCTCCTCATATTGATGAATAAGGTGTTCTCCTGCTTTCCAAAGCCACTCTTTTATGTTTCTCAGAGGGCACATCAATCCTGCTTGATTAGGAAAGGCTTTGCTTGTCACATGTGGTTGACAGACCACAGCTAAGTGGTTGCTTGAATAGCTGCCATGGTCACACTTTGTGCTCATTTTGAACTCCTCAGCCTTGCCTGTGCACTTCAAGAAGGAGATGACAAATGAGGAAGCCACAGAAGGTGGAACAGCCACTCTGCAGTGTGAACTGTCCAGACCTGCCCCCGTGGAGTGGAAAAAGAAGCACAAGGTGCTCAAACCGAGTGAAAAATACACTGTGAGGCAGGAAGGCACCACAGCACAGCTGCTGATCCACACTCTGGAGGTCAAGGATGCTGGGGAATACACCTGTGTGTGTGGAGAGGAGAAGACAACTGCAGCACTGACAGTGCATGGTAAAGGAAACAGAAGTGGGGGATTTTTGTGGCATGTTTCTCCCTTCTCCTCTGGAAGCCTCAGTCCTGACATGCAATGAGTTCTTTCCTTAACCTCGCCATCATTAATTCTGTTGCTAAGAGATTTTCTTCTTTTATTGTTGTTTTTATCTAATTCTCACTAGAATTACAGTTCCGTTGATTATACTAATATTTTCCCTGTTTTCTTCTCCCTGCTCTTGTTGGTGCACAGCTTTGCACCACACCAAAGGCTGAAGATGCCACATCCTTGCTTTTTTTATTCTGTCTTACTCACTTTTAACTTGAGCTTAGAGAGGTGGAGCAGCAGGAGTATTCATACTTCTTGAAAAGGATGATTAGATTTCAAGCTGTATTAGGATTTGAGAAATAATTTTTTGATTTTGGTTCAATGCAACTTTTCTATATAACTCTGACCTAGGATAATGTAGATTTGTGTCCAGGTGTTGCAGAATACTCAGCATTATAATGGAAGAATAATTCACAGTCTTCAGTCAAGTTTATCTACAACTTTCCTTGGAAGAACGGGAAACTTTATTTTTATTATTAACACAGGACAGTCAGAAGTATTTTCAGCCTCTTTCTCAGCTGGAAATTCAGTAGGTCTGAATTCAGGGAGCTGATTTCTTTGCTTTACTGCCCAGACCTTTTCATCTTTGTATTTACCAATAACACAAGGATTTCTTCAGTCTTCAACTTCCAATATAACCATGGAAAATAGCATTGGAAATGTCACTTAGTCCATCTTCAAGCCTGAGGTCACCATCATTCCAGCCAGAAAGTTTTTCTTAATTTCAGCAATAGTCTTTCTCGAGCTGGCTTGTCATTTTTCCTGTTTCAAATTTTATAAAAAAATGAGAAATACTTGGTTTTCTTTTTTTTTTTTTTTTTTTTGAAACTTCCTCTTTTTGAAACTATTTTACAGGATTGAAAACTTTCCTCATGTCTCCATTCTGTCTTCTCCTTTCTGGGCTGAGAACCTTGAATCCTTTTAGCCTTCCTTCATAGGCCATGTTTGCTAGACTTCAGCTCATCTTTGCTGCTTTCTGGGCCACTTTCAGTTAATCCACATCTTTCTGGAAGTGTGGTGGCCGAAAGCAGAACTGCAGCTCTGCACCTGAGGCTTTGCCAGAGGGGAGCAGGATGGAAGGAACTCCTGTGTCTTGCATGGGACACTCCATTTTATATATTCCAATTGTAATTTATTTATTTGCATCAGGGTTGCATTTTTCAACTTGCATTTTTTCCAGGATCTCTTGTAATCCCGAATCCCTTCGTGCCTGTTGTTCTCCTCCTTGTACTTGATCATCCCTAATTAGGATATTTTCCACCTGCTCTTGCTGAATTGCAGCCTGTTTTTCCACCACTCCTTCACTGAGGTTTTCTATGTCTTAATCCACTTTGACAAAGTGCTTTCACTGTCTCTTCTTTCCCGCCTTGGGACCATCTGCAAAATTAATGACAACTCTGCATTTCATTGTCCAAGTCACTAAAGAAAATGCTGAATAATACTGGATTCCAGAGCACTGAGGAACTCGACTCATTCTGTCATTGTGAGTGTAAATCACAGTTGAATATTCTTTGACTGTAGTTTTCAAATTAGTGGCACGTTCCCTCTGTAGTTCCACCTGTACTTGAGTTAAAGTAAGAGCTTTGCTAAATTAATAATGTACAGCATATACTGGGTCTTTCTGTCTGTGAAGCTTAATCTATGCCAAGAAAAAATTACACTGGTCCACTCCTTCAGGAAGAGAAAAGCTCTTGGCAAATCCAAGTTTTTCAAAGAATTAAGTTGAGATGTATGTAATTCCTTGGATCCTCTCTCTGCCACCTCTCTCTTTTTCCAAGAAGGTGAAGGGGATTCATCCTGTAGGTCAAGACTGATGAGTATTCCTAAATTCCCATTTTTGTCAGTGGAGATCTAGTCAGCACAGTCCATGGAAGACAGGGATGCATCCAGTTCACCTTATTTAGCAGACATGTGGTCAGCAGATACCTCTGCTGACTCCACTGACTTCACCTGGATCTTCCTTGGCTGCCTGGGAGTTTAGACTCCTGTTTTGCATGGCAAGAACCAAATGTGTGCGTGTCAATGTGTGAGGCCTTTTTCCACCTCTTAGTTTCTGGTTTTTTCCTTACTTGTGGAATGTCATCCATTCATGCTCTTTGATTTCTCCAGTGTAAATGTTGATGTCTGATATTCATTGATCCTGTGCCATTGATCCATGACAAATTTCATCACCCCAAGGTGCCTTAAGAATAGTCAGACTATTTAAATATTCTCTAATCATATTTTTCTTATCCTAACCAGAATTCCCATTACTTTCCTCACTGTCCTTTACCTTTAATATCAAAGAAGAAGGAACTAAACTCTTCAGCTTTCTCATGTCACTCACAATCAACTCACATTCCTGAAAGAGAGGTAAGCCAACATGGTTTAGTGGTGGCTTTGGCAGTGCTGGGTTAAAGGATGGACTCACTGACCTTAGAGGGCTTTTCCAAACTAAATAATTCTATGATTCCATGATATCAGCATCATTTTGCAGATCACTTTTAGCCCCTCTTTCATGCTGATCTTTTGTTGAGGAGGTGACAGAGATTGGGAATGGGGAACTGCTCTTGACCTTCTTGAGACACTCAGAGAACCTGCCCTTTCTGGGTTTGTCTCTACATTCAGCAGTATTTCTTTTGCACTCATCTAAACCTCCTGTGTTTTATAGTCCTCTTGAGTTTTGGGACATTGAAAAGTTTGTGCTTTAGATAGACTATTTCTGATAATCCTCGGAGTGAATTACTCTCTAATTGTGCTCTTAATATTGTTTGAGAAGTTTGTTTGAAGTTTTCCACTCTCTTACACTGTCTTGTCCTTTAAGTTGACATCTGCATGATCATAAGTAACAATTCTCAAATTATTGGAGCTTGTTCTCTTGTTACCCACAGAATTTTCTTTCGTTCTTCTCCATCATTACCTGTCCTAAAATCCATGAGCTTTCCTGCTTCGTAATCAATGTCTGCACAATTATCCTCCCCATCCTTATTCTCAAATATTTATTTCTTGTTGGTCAGAGAATGAATTGGAGACCCTTCTCTCCTGTTCTTCATATCTATTCTATATCCAAATGTAGTTCCTGCCCCATTCCAAGGACTTACCAGGTGTTGTCCCAACCTGCTGCTCCCAGAGTACATATTAGCACATTACCATCCAGCCTTACACTCTGAATTATTCTATTCATTGTTCCTAAAGGGATGGGGTTTTAGGATGCACCTGAACTTCCTGGTGTGAAGATTATGGCAGATCTCTGCACTGGAGACATCATCCTTTTCTTTTCTTTTTATTGCTACCCAAGCACTTTCAGGAGATCTCTTTACTCTTCATCTTGTTCTAACTCTGGGTTATGCCTATAGGCATCCTTAACACCTCAATTCAAACCTGATCAATTTTTCCTTTATTTTTTTTTCATGGATGGATTTTCCACGCTGAATTACACTGAGGAAGTTACAGTTTTGACCATACATGAAGTTTGCCCACTCCTGCTGTTTATTCTCCATCCACCTCTAAACCAATCAGAAAACTTGCTTAAAATTTACTTTAAAAAAAAAGAAAATGATAGGACCCTTTTTTATCTGCGGTACAAATTAGCATCTTCCTTGCGTGGGATGATCCTCACGTCAACAACCAGGCACGGATGGATAGATAGAAACACCAGGTTCATTTAGTTTGGTGGCCCAGAACTGCATGTCATGAAAACATTTGCTGCTCTGTTTCTCAGCCCTCCCTGCCCTCTTCAAAGAGGAACTGAGAGATGAGGAGGCCGAGGAGGGCGAAGCGGTGACTCTGCGCTGCGAGCTGACCAAACCCGCCCCGGTGGAGTGGAGAAAGGGACACACGGTGCTCAGACCTAGTGAGAAGTACAAAATGAGGCAGAAGGATGTCACTGCAGAGCTGGTGATCCAGAGCCTGGCTGAGAGTGATGCTGGGGATTACACCTGTGTGTGTGGGGACAAGGAGTCCACGGCTGCCTTGGCAGTGCACGGTAATGCCCAATTCCACCTGGATGTCCTTGTTAACAAGTTTGAATTACTTTTATCGCCCTGTTCATTGTCATCTGTGCATAGTTCCTGTGAGCCTGACTTTGCATTGAGCCGTCATGAGGATTAATTTTGTGATTTAGGGGTAAAACCTTCCAGCAATTCCATATACAAAGTGGTTTTAGGATCCCTAAAGCAGATGTGAGATCAAGCCTGAGGACAGCCCCCCACTGGTGCCCTCACCTTTCCTTCCCCTCAGCAGGAGGCTGTTTTTCTGCTCCATTTTAACCCTCTTCCCATTGCATCCTCAGTGCTGCCTGCAGGGATCAGGGAGAGCCTGAAGGACCAGGAGGTGACAGAGGGTCAAGGGGCCACTCTGTGCTGTGAGCTGACCAAGGCTGCCCCAGTGGAGTGGAGAAAGGGCAGCACTCTGCTCAGAACCAGTGACAAGTACAAGATGAGGCAGGAGGGCACAGCCATGAAGCTGCTTATCCATGATGTGGAGCTGAAAGATGCTGGAGAATACACGTGTGTGTGTGGAGAGCAGGAGACAACAGCTGCCTTGATAGTGCATGGTAAAAAAAACCATATACAAATATCTGTATTATACTGTGCATTTCTTTGTCAGCTCACTGATATTGGTCGTGGCTGAATTGTTCCTTTACATTTGTAAGCTCTCTGTAAGATCTGGTTGTATCCAGGCTGCTTTTCTCCTCCTGTCTGTTGGTTTGTCCGATGTCCCAGAATGAAAACCTCTCACCCTAAAGTGTTGTCTGCCTCTGTACCACCCCATCCCTCCTGTAATCTGTGTGCCACGTGTCGTGTTTAACGTCCTCTGTCCACTTTGTGACCTTCAGCCCTGCCAGCACTTTTCAAAGAAGGCCTGAAGGACCTGCAAGCCCTGGAAAGCCAAACAGCCACTCTGCGCTGTGAGCTGTCCAAGGCTGCAGCTGTGGCGTGGAAGAAAGGGAATAAAATGCTCAGGGCAAGTGAAAAACACATCATGAGGCAGGAGAGTGGCCTTGCTGAGCTGGAAATCCGTGACCTGGAGCTGCAGGATGCAGGAGATTACACCTGTGTGTGTGGAGACCAGCACACCACGGCGTCTCTGGCAGTGAATGGTAAATGCAGATGAGTGTCCACTTTCTGTTCCTCTGTTTCTGGCTGTGTGAAGTGTCCACCCATCAGCTTTTCCTTAGGGATTAATTTGTGTGCAGGAAAGGAGAGCTTCTTGTCCTGACGTTTAATTTTGGTCTGATATTCCTGAAAAGGAAGCTGAGGATTTGGCTGTTTCTCCATGCAAACTCCATTGTTGTAGGTTTAAGGGAATAAACACTTAGAAGAGACTCCTGTTAGACCAGCTGATTTGTCCTGTCCCTGTGATAAATTCTTTAAATTCCACCTTGTATGCATCCAGCCTGTTGTACCTTGACCTGTCAGCTCAGCACTTCTTTGTCTTACAGTCACTGCTGGATTCAGTTTTCCAGATCATCATAGCAATAACCTCAGCCTCAAAGTCCAAACCCCCTGATCTGGCCAGATTTGAACTTCATCATGCTGATGGCTTAGTTTAAACATGCTATTAACTTTCCATTCCCAGCCCTGCCAGTGCTTTTCAAGGAAGAACTGAAGAGTGAAGAAGCCCAGGAAGGAGCATCAGTCACTCTGAGTTGTGAATTAACCAAAGAAGCTCCAGTGAAGTGGAAAATTGGGCCCAAAGTGCTGAAAGCAAGTGACAAATATCAAATGAGACAGTCTGGCACCACTGCAGAGCTGGTCATTCATGACCTAGAAGTAAAAGATGCTGGAGATTACACCTGTGTGTGTGGTGACCAGAAGACAACAGCAACCTTGGCAGTTCATGGTAAAAAGACCTTATTAAAATTGATAAATAACTCTAGAGACAGGCATCATTCTGAAGTTCAGTTGTTTCTTCCCTGGGTTAGTAGCTTGTCTCTTTTTTTTTTATCCCTTTCTCTTCATTCTATTTATAACTCATTTCTTGCTGAGAGAGAGAGTCGCTCATGGCAAATTTTGGGGTCATTATTAATCTGTCCTTTGAAAAGAGAAAACAAGATGTTTCTTTCTGCCCAAATCCCCTCTTCTTGGATATTTACGTTTTCCAGCTCCAGCCCTGTGGTTCACTTCAGTCAACCCCAGTTTTCTCCAAAACACACAGGTATGGTCTGTCAGCACCTGCCCAGGAACCGGACAGAGGAGAAGTGAGGGTTAAATAAACCAACCCATAAAGAAATCCTTTTGTTAATAACCTCATTACCTGATCTCTGCTCTCCTCCCATTGATGAATATCCATGTTAATGAAATAACAGTCCTTGACTTTGAGGAACTTGGTCAGAGGTTCAGTTCTGCCCCTCCAGATTCTTCCAAAAACAGGGATCTGGGCTTTCCTGAGACATGGACTTTTCCTGAGGCATTTGGGGTGTACCCCTTTACACAAGGCACTTTTGTGGGTAGATGTCAATAATTAGTTTTCCTGAAGGTTACTTCCTGTAGGTTGTTCTGTCTTTGGGTTGTGATTCCAAAATGGGAAATAGCAAGAATCTGAAATTCTCGTTACATGTAATGGCCCTTCAAACTTCAATTTAAAACTAGAACTAGTTTTATTTTTAAATCTGACTGCTTTCAGGTAGGTGGGGCTATAATATTTTAATTAAAAAAACCCCAGAAAATAACAATATCAGCCTCCAAGAAATGCTACTTGTGTGGGTAAAATAGTCCTGTGTGCAGCAGTGTTATCTGTGAGTGCTGTTGATCTCAGATCTGGGTCTTTCTGTCTTCTTCTTTCATTATGAATAACAACAGACACCCAGGGAACTGCCCCTTAGGGTGACTGAAATCACATCACACTTGAAGTGGGATGCTTTTGGAGTTTCTAAACTTGGTTATGCCTAAGCATGTCTATAAAAGGCTGGGGGGGGGGGGGGGGAAAGGCATGAGGGGAAATAATCTCAAGCGTGAAAAAGAAATTGGGATTTTAATTCTGGTTTTCTGCTGACCATCTGTCCGTGTTGCATCCTTCAGCTCTGCCCCCACTCTTTAAGGAAGAGCTCCAGGACAAGGAAGCAGGAGAAGGTGGAGAAGTCGCCCTGCACTGTGAGCTCACCAAGGCTGCTCCAGTGCAGTGGTGGAAGGACCAGAGGATGCTCAAAGCGAGCGAGAAATACAAAATGAGGCAGGAAGGGACCAGGGCAGAGCTGGTGATCCATGACATAGCTGAGGAGGATGCAGGAGGCTACACCTGTGTGTGTGGGGAGCACCGGAGCACAGCTGTCCTGACAGTCCAGGGTAAAGCCATCCTGACCTCCTGTTTCCTGGCTGGAAGCCTCTGCCCTCTGCTATAACTGTTCAGTTTTACACACCTGTTTGTTCAACCTTATTAACTGAACTCCCATTCATTTGAAAATATTCCCTGCCCCTCCTCACCTGCAGGCTGTGCCAACTGGAAAATCCCAGTCTGTCTTTCTCTGTCCCATCCTCTTGTCTTTTCCTTTCCTTAAACACATGCCTGCTGCTCTTTCATCTTTCCCTTCTGCCATTCCTTTCCCAACACACAAACCCACTATTCTTTGGTCTTTCCTTTCCTGCATTTATTCTCCAAAACACAAATCTGTTTATTCTTTGCCATTCCTTTCTGGCATTCTCAATACTGACCATTGTAATATGGGGAAGAAGAAGTGTTAGTTAGTTACAATTTCTTCTGTACTGAGCTATGCTTATATTGGGCTTTGTGCCCATAACCCCTGTCCTCATGCACAAATTTCCATTGGGAGACTAATTTTCTAAGGCTGTAGATCTCCTGCCAGTCTTGTTTTGTTGGAAGAACCACTTGCTGTGCAAACAAAACTGGTGTTTCAGCTTCAGAGTGCTGGAGATGGGAAATGTACCAAATCTGGTTTAATCCCGGTTTCTATCTTGGATATTTTAACTTAGTCTCACTGCTGGGGACACTAAGTTTTCTAGATCTGAGGTATCCAACCTTGTCAAACAGGTGGAATGTCCCATCATCCCACTTACTTAATAGAGGGACATATGTGAAGGTCACCACATTTATTTCAAGGACACGACTTGCAATGGGTTACAGGAACGATGTTCAGTGAGGAAAAACATGTTCTGAGACAAGAACACAGGCTGGGATTCAGCATCTGGAGATTTTCTTTGGGGTCAGGAAGAACCTTTGAGTCCTGGATGAACCTTTTCAAGGATAGCTCGAGGAAGAAGATGAGGATGAGTGAGGAGCTGTGCCAACACTCAGAGCACAGTAGAACAGCTCAATAAGTAGGAAAAGAGAGCACGAAGATATGAAGTGTGTGGGAGACACCAACACATGGGAACTAAGGAGCTCAGAGATGATATTCTTGGTTTTTCTCTCATGGAAATTGGTAGAAAGCAGGTTGTTGAGGACAGGGCAGTTTTGCTAGTAGGAAGCCAGCATAAACCCCAAAGGATTAGGATGTATATTCCCACTAGGATATTTTCACTTCTCTTCCCTCTCTTCTTTGCTGATGCTCGACCTTCCATAACTTTCACAACTTCCCCCCCTGTCAGTTCCTCACCCATCCCTGGAGACGTCCTCAGTCTGTAACACTTTTTACCTGCATCCTTCAGCTGTGCCTCCATTTTTCCAAGAAGAAATGACCAGCAAGGAAGCAGTAGAAGGTGGAATGGCCACTTTTCAGTGTGAGCTCAGCAAGGCATCTGCCCCTGTCCAGTGGAAGAAGGGCCACCACGTCCTCACCTCGGGCAAGAAGCACAGCATGAGGCAGGAAGGCCGTGTTGTGGAGCTGGTGGTTCATGACTTGGACCTGGATGACAGTGGAGATTATACCTGTGTGTGTGGAGACAAGAGCACCACAGCTGCCTTAACAGTGCATGGTAAAGTAACCCTTGGGATGGTCCTCCAAACCTTAGAGCTGCCCAAGCCTCTGTTGTTATGGTCTGTTCCCATTCCCTTTCTGTTTGCTTGGGTTTTCCCGTTCCTTTGGACTTTATGTGCTTCCTCCTTGTGTCAGAATTGGGATAAGAGTTCCCTGTTGGTGTTTGTCCCCCTCAACTGTGTTGGTTCATCTCACCTTCTCAGTGTCCAGGGAAGGTGGGGGAGATTTTCCATTGTGTCCCACTGACCTGCATCAGGGCTCAGCATTTCACCATCCATCCATCCATCCTCTCCCACGGGACTTTTGCTTTTTAAGGAATATTCACACTCTCTGTGGTACCCTTTTACTCTTCAGCACTGCCTCCAGAATTCAGGAGAGGCCTGAAGGACCTCGAGTCCATGGAAAATGGCACAGCTGCTCTGCACTGCGAGCTGACTAAACCTGCTGTGGTGGAGTGGAAGAAAGGGCAGGAGGTGCTCAAGGCAAGCAGCAAGTATAAAATGAGTCAAGAAGGTGCTGTTGCAAAGCTGATTATCCGTGAGCTGGATGTGGAGGATGCTGGAGATTACACCTGTGTGTGTGGAGATCAGCAGACAACTGCCACTCTGACAGTCAACGGTAAAAACAAAGGAAAAAAGCCACAAGGTTTTCTGAAATTAAAAATGAGAACGGTGGTTTAGTGTTGCTGAAGGAAAAGACCTGATTGCAAATCGTGAGGTGTGCAGGGTAGTGTGGTTTATACAGTCTCAGAGACAGGCAGAAAATGGGAATTGAGATGCAAAACAGTGCATTTTTCAGCGTGTTACTTTCAGGATAATCATAATCTCTCCTGCAAGTGGCCTGACCTAAGAGGGAATCTGAACTCCTAAAATTCCCTACCTTAAGAGGGAATTTGAACTCCTAAAATTCTCTGCCTTAAGAGGTAATTTGAATTCCTAAAATTCCCTGCCTTAACAGGGAATCTGAACTCTTGCAATTCCCTGCCCTTAGAGGGAGTCTGACCTCTCAAAATTCCCTGCTTTAAGAGGGAATATGAACTCCTAAAATTCCCTGCCTTAAGAGGGAGTCTGAGCTCTTACAACTCCCCGCTGACCTTCAGAACACCTTCAGTGATCAGGGCAATGTGTTGGCTACTTTTGGAGTAGGAAAACAACTGTGCCATTTTTAGATCACAGATTAGATTAAGCTTCCGTACACTTCATGGCAAAATGTAACTCCTTGAAATCCATCTCTTCTTGTTCTGTAGATGTTCCTATTTCATCTCTGGGGAAATAGCCTTGTACTTTGAGTGTAGGATATAGAGGTTTAGAGATATCAGCAAAACAAGCTCTTTTGGTGCTTTCATTTTCTTTCAACTCCCTCTTTCCCAAGCCCCAACTGCGGAATGTTGCAAGTCATTTTTTCTATTTTATAGCCCTACCAGCACTTTTTAAACAAGAGCTCCAGGACACTGAGGCAGAGGAAGGTGGCACAGCCACACTGAGGTGTGAGCTGACCAAAGCCAAGGCTCCAGTGGAGTGGAGGAAAGGGGATGTCACCCTCTACCCTGGTTTGAAATACGAGATGAAGCAGCAGGGCTGCATGGCTGAACTGGCCATTTCTGACCTAGAACTGGATGATTCAGGAATATACACCTGTGACTCTGGACACCAGCAGACAACAGCTGTGGTGACTGTACATGGTAGGCACAGTGTTGACCCTTGACTCAACAAACGTGGAGTGGAAGGAGGTTCTCTTGGTGTTCTCTGCTTGCTTTGCTGCTGGTCCCTGCCAGAATAAATGTTCTTCTTTGGCACGACAAATGGTCAGGTTAGAAAGGTTGTTCTTGCAGTATCTTGAGTGATTAATGAGCATCAAAGCTTATTAGAATCATAGAATGGCTTGGGTTGGAAGGGACCTCAAAGATCATCTCATTCCAACCCCTTGCCATGGGCAGGACACCTTCCACTAGACCAGGTTGCTCAGAGCCCTGTCCAACCTGGCCTTGGACATTGTCATGATGTCAAAATATGCTGAACTCTCCTCCCCTGAGTGCAGGGAGTGTGGCTGGGTATGGGAATGGCATAAGGGATGATAAGAGAGGCAACAGTTAGGGGATAAAGGATTTCTCTGACAGATGACTGTGCTCTATTATTACTGAAGGCTTTGAACTTCAGGTGTAAATGTTCCTCCACCCCTTCTTCTACCATTCAGAGCAAGACCTTACCTGAAATCTGAATTTCCTCTCCCATTTATCAGTTAATGTGTTTTGAATACCAGTTTGATCACTATATGTTTATACAAGCTCTATTTGGGTGAAAAAATACTCTGCTTAGTATTGCAAACTCAGAGACCTCTCTTAAGGAACAAGGGTTGGTGTGAGAGAGAGCGTGTCCCAGGGATCTTTGCCTAAAGCACCTGTAGTTGACATGGAGACACTTCCATGTGAAAGTCTGGCTCCTTCAGGCCACAAACCACTCTCTAAAATCAGATCTTTCCTCACTTCACCGCCAGTCCTCAGCTCTTGGTTCACATGATGGTTCAAGAAAGATGCTGCCGAGACAGAGAGTTGCAGCCCAAGGATTATGGAATCATTTCTGAAGAATGATGGTAGGATTGTGTCCTTCTTGGGCTAAAACACTCTTGAAACGTTTCCCTCTCAAATTTTGCAGCACTGCCTGTCACATTTAAGCAACCCCTGCAGAATCAGGAATCCGAGGAGGGAAGCACAGCCACGTTCTGCTGTGAGCTGTCGAAACCCAAAGCTGCTGTGGAGTGGAGGAAAGGAGGAGTGGGGCTGCAGCCCAGCCAGAAATATGAAATGAGGCAGAGGGAATGCCTGGTAGAGCTCTTGATACATAACCTCAAATTAGAAGATACAGGAGAGTACAGCTGTGACACTGGGGATGAGGAAACCAAGGCAGCTTTAAACGTGAAAGGTACGTGGGCTGAGCTGACTCCTAAAGCAGCAGATCCCATTCAATGTGCAAAGCAGCAGTTTCAGTGTGAATATTTTTAAATATATTATTCTTTTTCTCTATAAATATTTTCTTTTTCACCTGACATACTGAGATTTTATTTTGTTCTAATGAGAATGGAAGAGGATGATACTTTGTTCTTCTGGTGCTGCATTTGAGCTTTGGGTTCTAATAAAGAAATATTTTCCAGCTCTGTGGCCAACAAGAAATTAAAGAAAGAACAATAATTTAACATAACATCTGCATATTTCACTTGACACGTTGTTTAAATATTCTTAAAAAGTATTTTCTTCCAAATCCTGTAAGAAGACAGGCAACGAACGACCTTCCTGATCTGTCAAGGCTGCTCATGGAATTTTGAATTTCTAGCTCTTGAGATCACTGTTAGACCAACTGAAGGATAAATTCACTCAAAGAATTCAACCCTGGGAAGGATTTGAGTCAAGAAACAAAGGAAATAAAGGCAATAAATGTTATGGGTTCTTCTGATGTAGCAAGACCTAGTAGCTCCAGGCAAATTAGAAAACATGGATCCTGCCCAGGAATGTCTCACTTGAAAAGCAGAGTATCTTCTCTGGAGTGTCAGTCTGTGTCAACCAGGACTTGACTCAGGCTTCAATAAAAGCTTCTTTTTTTGTCTCCTTTAGCTCTGCCAGTTCTTTTCAAAAAGCAGCTCAAAGATGAGGAGGCAGAAGAAGGAGCTGCGGTGAAATTCCAGTGTGAGCTGACGAAGGATAACGCAGCAGTGGAGTGGAGGAAAGGCACCATGGAGCTCTTCCCGTGTGCCAAATATGACATTAAATTAAGTGGTTGCACGGCTGAACTTGTGATTCACAGTGTGGAGCCAGAGGATGCTTCTGATTACACGTGTGACACAGGAGACCAGCAGAGCACTGCAGTCCTCAGAGTGCATGGTTAGCGTTGCATCAGACTGGAACAGAGGAGAGAAGGCATTTGTGGAAATGTGTGAATGGTGTTATTTAATTTACTGGTGAATATGAATCCTTCTAAAAGTTAGGAGATTGAGGAAAACTGCTGTCCAGACATAAACAGAGCACGGAGAAGTGGATCTTGTGGGACAGGGTTCCTATTTCAGCCTGTAAAGCACAGTGTGCAGTGCACTGACAGCTTTCTCTGACGTGACAAAAGCAAGAAACTCTGAATCGTGGGGACCTTTATATTCTAATAGATCTTTATTTCTAGCACTTTGCATTCATTCCTGGCTCACTTGAATCAAAACCAAATCACACATCATTTAAAAAAGCATTTTAAGTTTAATTATATTTAATCTTCCCATGAAGACTCTGAGAATGCTGTGTTTAACTAAACCAGGAATGATGACTGTGATTGATCACAGAATTACAGCATGGCTAAAGTTAGGAGGGACCACAGCAGGTCATTTGGTCCAACCTCCCTGCTCAGGCAGGGCCATCCCAGCACCATCTGTGAAACGTTTGTGGTCATCTCAAACAGTTGGGTGGAACCTGTGGCTTTGATCTAAACCACAACCTTTCAAACTACATCCTCTGGCTGAACCTGACCCACGAAGCAGCCACAGGGTCAGCTCTGAGTGAGAGAGCCTGTGACTGCTTTCCATGTCTCACAGCAGGGTTTAGACAGAGGAATCACAAGCACTGAGATTCCAGTTTCCCCAGCTGCTCACACACACAGACAGGATATTCCCTTCTGGTTTCCATCCGTTGTCTGAGCAGATCCACATCCTCTTGATTAAATATGCATTTGTGCATCATCTGGAAAGACTCACTGGTGCTGGTCCAGGGTCTTGAAAAGATAACTGAGAAACCAAAAAAGAGTTTAAAGCTTTACATCATTTAGGTGTTGGAAATCATGAGTATTTCTATAAAAATGAAGAAATTTATGCCTGTTTTAATCAGAAAGTAGCAGGTTTTGCTTAGTCAAAATCTTTCTGTGTGTGTAAGTTTTCAGTCTCCAGAACAGGTGCATAAAAGGTTTTGATGTGGATGCCTTTGACTTTAAGGGAAGCATATCTGGGGAAGTTTCTGATCCTCTCTTTATTTGGGTGTACACATTATAAGTCTCTTTGTGGGCAAAAAAAAGGTGGTTTTATTATCATATAACCCCCTAATGCAAAATTGCCCCGCAGCGTCAGAGCCCAGGCGCTTGTGCTGAGCTGTGCATTCCAGGGAACAGATCCCGTATTATTTATCTCTTCCTCACTTTGCAGCCACCAAACCCCGGCTGAGGCAGCAGCTGAAGGACGAAGAGGTGGAAGTGGGGGGGACAGCCAGGCTGCGCTGCGAGATCTCCATCAGCAAGGCAGAGGTGGAGTGGAGGAAGGACGGAGCTGTCCTGCACCCCGGCTCCAAGTACGAGATGTGGCAGGACGGGACCCTCCGGGAGCTCCGCGTTCACCGCCTGGAGCCTGGAGATGCCGGGGAGTATTCCTGCAAGGCTGGAGATGAGATGACCTCTGCCAAACTGACAGTGAAAGGCAAGAACTGTTTGTTGGGGCGAGGAGGTTTTCGCTTGAGGAGGCTAAGGTTTCATCATTATTACTGTGAGGAACGCAGAGCACAGGAAGGGTGTCCTAAAAAAAAATCTGGTGGTCAATGGATGTGCCGAAGCAAAGATTGACGTGGTGGACAGGGGAGGATGAAGCAGCTGTGATTTGTGACTCATAGCTTGAAATATTTGCTTGACATCATATGCAGGGGGGCGAACAGATGGTCCATCCCCAGCTTCCAGTCACACAGCAGCTGCATCTGGCCTTAATGCCATCGCAGAGCTTGGACCACTAGTGTGGAACAAACACTGCCAGCATCTCTATAGGCTGCTCCATGTTGTAGATCCTCTGCACATTGCACCCAGCTGCACCATTTGTCGTGCAGATGGTGACCTCAGTTGTAGGAATATCTGCTGTGCTTGCTCGCATGAAGATTTCACTGCTTTTTTTGATGGTTGGACTCAACAATCCTAGAGGTGTTTTCCAACCTTAAGGATTCTATGATTCCTTTAGTATTCCCCAGCAGATTTGGGGTACATATATATTTGGGGGTATGTTGGGGGCTGTCTTTGTGATCTTTGCACAGATCTGCAGGAGTTCAGCTGTCCTAGAAGCAGGACTCAAGCCAACTGTGCTTACATTAATCCAGTGAGTCCTGCTGAGAGGACAAAGCCATCCAGCTCCTCAAGACATTTGGAGCATCAGCATGGAGTAAACGCAATTCTGTTTGCAAAAATATGATAAAAAGGATCAGGTTTTAATGTTACTCGATGAAGATATCTAAGTTCAAGTGTAACAAATTTCAAAACCCTCATTTTGGCATCTGGCATTCATGCCTTGTTCACCCAGTTAGAGTGTCAAACATTAAATTAAAAAATCAATATGTAATGTATCTCTGAGAAAGGACAAGTGATAAAACCACTGTTTGAAAGTTAATTGCCCTTTTACCAAGTACACTGAAAGCCGAATTTGGGATGTGATTTGAGAGGCTGTGCTGTTTCCATCCTTGGAGATACTTGAAGCTCAGCTGGACAAGATGCTGAGCAGCCTGCTGTAAAAGCCGGCCCTACCTTGAGCAGTGGTTGGACCAAGTGACCTCCATAAGTCCCCTATAACCTGTTTCATTAATGATTCGATGATCTGATCCGTGTTTTTCCTTCCATTCCCCGCTCCTGACTGTTTGCAGAGCCCGACGTGACCATCGTGAGCGGCCTGAAGGACACGGAGGTGTTCGAGGGGGACGACGTCACGTTCCGGTGCCAGGTTTCCCACGAGAACGCCAGGGATGTGGAATGGAAACTGCAGGATGTCGCCCTGCAAAACAACGAGATGAACGAGATCTCGGTGGAAAAAGGGAAGGTCCACACCCTGACCCTGAGGAAGGTGACGGAGCAGGACATTGGCACCGTCACCTTCCGGGTGGGATGCCACACGTCCACGGCAGAGCTCACGGTGAAAGGTAAAGGCTCTGCGTGGGGTGGGACAGGATCAGTGAGGACAGCTGATGTTTTGCTTATGCTGACAGTAAATTCACGTCCATAATTCACCCCTTTTCAGGTCATGTTAGTGCTTCAGAGCACACGTGATGTACTGGTGTGGTCTCATAGACTGCAATCACCATGGATAGACAGTGAATATGTCACCAGGGTCCTGAAGCTAGCTGGTTCCTAAAGAAACTCCTGTGTTTGCCTCAGGAGTTGGATTGAAAAACCTGGAATTTTCACTGCTTCCATTCTCCCTTTTAGAAACATAGAATGATTTGGGTTTGAAGGGACCTTTAAAGGTCATCTAGCCCAACCCTCCTGCATTGAGCAGGGACATCTTCAACAGATCAGGTTGCTCAGACCTTTTTTTTCCTTCTTTGGTGTCTTTCTTTCTCCAAACATCATTTATTTGGAGAAATTCTCCACCCAACATCCTTCTCTTTGAAGCTGGTTTTAACCCCTCAGTAGAAATTGAAGTTTGGTTTTGGTTTTTTTTTTTTTTTTAATAATGCTTAACCATTCAGCTGTGGCTTTAACACCACAGGGAAAAGAGACAAAGACGCCTGGAAATGCCTTTGCTGTGTTTGTAATTTCAGTGCCACCTCCAGTATTTAAGGAGAAACTGCAGAGCCTGGAACTGCAGGAGGAAGACACAGCCGTGCTCAGGTGCCAGGTCTCCCAGCCCAACGCTCAGGTGAAGTGGAAGAAGGGCACTCAGGTGATCTCCCCGAGCTCCAAGTATGAAATCAGGCAGGAAGGAACAGTCCACACCTTAAAGATTTTTCACTTAAACGCAGAAGACTCTGGCAAATACACCTGTGATAATGGAAACGAACAAACGACAGCCACTGTAACTGTTAAAGGTGGGTGGTTTTAAGATGAGAAACTTGCTCCACTTCCTCAGTTTGGCTCCACCAAGAGGGTTCTATCGACTCTCCTTGACTTCAGATGTCCTTTGCTGGCACAAAGCAGCTGAGACCATTTGCTCTCAGAGGTTAAGTCCTGTGGTGTCCTGAGCAAAGAAAATGGAGGGACCCAAAGTGCAGTAATTACTTCCACAATCTGAAAACCCAAGGGCCTCTTTCTGGTCACTCAGAAAACCAAGGCTGGAGCTAAAATGAGAATAAGACCATTTTTGATGTCTCAGCATCCCTTGAGCTGTAGTTCTATCTCAGAAAATGATGCTCAAGCATGACAGTGTTCCAACTTGGACACTCAGCTCCAGTTGACAAGCAGCATTTCTAGTGCCAAGGGTCTGAAAATAGGTGTGATGTGGCAATATATCAGTTTTTCCAAATCTAATCAGATATAAATACAGCACTGAGGTGACTTTTCTGAGATACCAGATCAGCAGAAGCAAAGAGGATCCAGAGTGTTATTGTGAATTACTGTCTTTTGGAATATCCCTTGAGGATTTTCCTGTTAAGGACACTCACCTGCCTGCTATCACACTAATGCCAGGATTTGGTGAGACCAGAATATCAGTGCTCTGAGCAGATCCTCTGGTGGTGGTTGCCTGTTTGTGTCTCTGTGTGTGCCCTCAGCCACTCCAGCACTCCTTGAAAAAAATTCCAAACCCAGGAAGCTGAGGAAGGCTCTACAGTCACCCTCCAGCCTTGATCCAGTCATTCCCCATCCATCTCACAAAATACACCACCCATTCCTACATCACCTGCAAGGACTGTCAGATCTCTCTCCTTTTATAAGTGTCTGACACCCAGTTCCTGTGAATTCCCTCTGATTCCTGTAGCCCAACCTCCTCCCCTTGTAAATAACAGCTCATAAATGTGGAACCACTGAGGTAATTCCAGGCAACTGTACTCAAGGAGCTAAACACGTGGGACATCATAAATCAACCCATCAAAACTCCGTCGTGACCCATCAGAGACAACATCAGTGCAGAGGCTTCCAGGGTTCATTTCTCTGCTGGGTCCAGTTTTCAAACAAGGGGCATCATATAAAGTTTTTTCTCCCAGATACCCAAGAACTTAGGCCAGGAGTTGTGGCTTTGGTACCCATCTGGAGAGACATGCACTTAGATTCTCAAGACTCTGTATCCATGACCATTCCAGTGTAAGAAGGAGCATAATCCTAGAGGTGCTTGGTGTGTGCAGTGTCCAGTGACTCTCCAGGAGTGCAGAGTGCTTAGAGCTCCTGGAAAGTCAGCACTTTCTGTCATTCCTTGTTTCAGTTTTAAAGTAATTTTGGAATTGAGCTTGAACCAAATTTGGAATGGCACCAGAGCTTCATTTAACACAAGACTTAGTGACACAGCTATTGAAACATAATTTTTTTCCCCTCTGATTTCTCCTGGTTTAGCTTTGCCTGTAACCTTCACACAACCACTGCAGAACCAACAGGCTGAAGAAGGTGGCACCATCACTTTGAGCTGTGAGGTGTCGAGGTCAACCACCACAGTGCAGTGGAAGAAGGGCGGGACTGTGCTGAGACCAAGTGACAAATACAAGATGCGTCAGGCCGGGCCCGTGGCTGAGCTGACCATCCACAACCTGAGTGGAGCTGATGCTGGGGAATACACCTGTGACACAGGGGACCAGCAAACCACAGCTGTGGTGCACCTGAAAGGTGGGGCTTTGGGTGTGGGAGAGCTGAGCAGAGCTTGGTGTCACAGCAGGGGCGTGTTTATTTAATAATCTGGCAGCTAAACGTTGTCCTGTGCCCAAACTGAATCGTGGGGATGCCAGAGATGAGTGATTTCAGAGGGATAAGAACTGGGTCAGTTATCTCTGGGGAATCAGAAATGGGACTTTAGTCACTGATTATGATAATGGCACCCACTGAAATTTGTTGACAATGCTTTCCCAATATATAGATTGAATTATAAATATATATTTTATGCATTCGTTACCACAGAACCACAGAATATTCTGAGTTGGAAGGGACCCACAAGGATCACAGAGTCCAGCTCTTAAGTGAATGGCTCATAGAGGGATCAAATGCATGACCTTGATGTTATTAGCACCATGCTCTGACCAACTGAACTAATCTCAGGGTCCTTATATATTTATTATATGCATAATACAGTATAAAATGCATGCTTTTTAGACTATATGTGCATAATATATATGCACACATACATAAATTATGGATCTGGAAGGTTGTAACATATTACTACGTGACTGTGTACCTACATTTCCATGAATTTAGAACCATAGAGCCACAGAATGGTTTGGGTTGGAAGGAACCTTGAAGAACATTTAATTCCAACCCCCCTGCCACGGGTAGGGATACCACTCACTAGATCAGGTTGCTCAGGGCCTCATCCAGCCTTTCCTTGAACACTTCCAGGGATGGGGCATCCACAATTTCTCTGGGCAACCTGTGCCAGGGCCTCCCCACCCTCAAAGGGAAGAATTTCTTTCTAACATCTAATCTAAACCTGTCCTCTTTTGGTTTAAAACCATTGCCCCTTGTCCTGTCACTACCTGCCCATATAAAAAGTCCCTCTCCCTCCTTTTTATGACCCCCCCCTTAAGGTCTTAGAAGGCAATGAGGTCTCCTCAGAGCCTTCTCTTCTCCAGGCTGAACACCACCAGATTTAACATTTAGGGCTTCAAATAACAATAGCATAGTCCTGTCAAGGAAGAGCAGAATGAAAAGTTTAACCCAGGAAGCATCACTTGAAAGTAGATACGAAACTCTGTTGACCTTTCCATAAAGAACCAGCAGTGGCCATAGTGGAGATGCTGAAGGACGTCACCTCGTACGAAGGGGAGGACGCGGTGTTCGAGTGCAGGCTGTCCCGGGAAACAACCCAGGATGCCAAGTGGTTCCTGGGGGATGTGCCCCTGCAATCCAACGAGATGAATGAGATCAGAGTCCAGGGGACACGTCACAGTCTGATCCTGAGGAAGGTGACCCTGGAAGACTGCGGGTCCATCAGCTTCAAAGTCGGGGAGCACACGTCAGCAGCACAGCTGAAGGTCCAAGGTGAGCAATGCCAGAGGGAGAGGGACTGGGCAGATGCTGGTACACTTGTTTTGGCTTCTGGAGAGGTGTATTTGGGATTAGGGGTCCTTGGAAATTTTGGGATATTCTGCTAACCTAATTTAGGCATTTAAGAGTTAGATATGTACATCTGAACTGGTCGTTTCGGTAATTTTTATTGTCCGTGGATGAAGATTAATATTAACATCCTTTGGAGACCACCCAACTAAGCAGCCAATCATATGTTGGAATCAATGCTGAAAGATGTCAGTAATATGCTCTGAATTAATCTCCTACTCATGATGTTTTTAGATCATATTTACTGAAAAAAATGTCTGAAAATTTAAAAAAACCCTTTCTATTAAGTCACATAGAATGATTTGGAAAGATGATCCATGGCAATATTACAGGTTCCTCTCTGATCTGGTGCAAAGTATAACCATAGACCCCCAGCTCTGATCTGGGGGTGAGGTGGATCAGTCTGTTGCAGAACTGATGCTTCTCTCCTCCCCACAGCTGCTCCGGTCATCTTTGTGAAGGCGCTCCAGAACCTGGAGCTGCAGGAGGGTGGCACAGCTCACCTGTCCTGCGAGGTGTCCAAGCCTGATGTCCCCGTGGAGTGGAAGAAAGGCACGTCTGTGATCCACTCCAGCCAGAAGTGCAGCATCAAGCAGGAGGGGAAGGTGCACACGCTGGTGATCCGCGATCTGAACCGCGCGGACGCGGGCGAGTACAGCTGCCAGACGGCTGATGGGAGGACTGTGGCCAGGCTGGAGGTTAAAGGTATGGTTTCCTCTCTGTTCAGCAGTGGTGAAAGGAGGACACATCAATTTTTGGAGCTCTCTAGTGCAAGAGAGACAATGATTAGTGGAGCAAGCGCAGCAGAGGCCAACAAGTTTCTCAGGGGGCCGGAGAACATGAAATATGGGGGACAAATTTTTATCGGGGCCTGTTGTGATAAGAAAAAAGGTGATGGATATAAACTGAAAGAAGGACAATTTAGATTAGATATAAGACAGATGTTTTTCACAATGAGGGTGGTGAGGCCCTGGCACAGGTTGCCCAGAGAAGCTGTGGCTGTCCTGTTCCTGGAAACATTCAAGGCCGGGTTGGATGGGTTTGGAGCAACCTGGTCTAGTGGAAGGTGTCCCTGCCCATGGTAGGGGGTTGGAATGGGTTGGTCTTTAAGGTCCCTTTCAATTTAAACCATTCTAGGATTCTAAGTAAAAGGAGAGGTAAGGGTGGCTGCATTTGTTAAGAGTGGGGAAGAGAAGGTTGAAGGGGGGACTTCTTTGCTGTCTGCAGCTTCTTAATGGAGGCCTACAGAGGAAAGAGAGAATTTTCTTGGAATGCTCAGTAAACAGGTGACAGGAAACAGTTGAAAGCTGCAGCAAGAGAAATTAATTTTAGAAAAAAAACAACCTTTCACAATGAAGGGGTGGTCAGACATTGGAACAGACACCCAGAGGGGTGGAGGAATCTCCATCCATGGAGGACCTCCAGAGGTCCCTTCAGCCTTAATTATTCTGTAATTGATCCCTGGCTGCATGATCTGATGCCTCACGTCTGCAGATGTGTGTTCTTTGAATGATTTTATCCTCTCCTGTGATTTTTATTTCAAGGATGAAAAGCTATCTGGTCTTCTGAAATAATTACTGAAATTAATTAGGAACTCTTTGTGAAAAGAAGGCTGGGATATGGGGACAGAAATGTAGCTCATATAGAACTCAATTTTTTCCTGCTGATTAACTCCCCTTCCTCCTCCTCATCCTCCTCTGTCTAGCTCAGGCCTAGTCATCCCTGTTCCTGGCAGCTCCCCTTAGGTAAATGCAGCCAGAATCGTGCACGAACTTCATGAACGGCACTATCAGTACCTTAAAAATCAAACATTCCTATTTTTTCCTATTTTTGCTTCACCTATATTTTTTTCCCCCTCTTTGCACCATTCCCCCCCCCCTCAAGGCCTCCCCGTGCTGTTCAAGCACTGGCTGAAGAACGAGGAGGTGGAGGAAGGTCGCACGGCCCTGTTGTTCTGTGAGCTGACAAAGCCCAACGCGCACGTGGAGTGGAGGAAAGGGGACACTGTTCTGCAGGCAGGTGACAAGTACGAGATCCGGCAGGAGGGGACACGTGTGGAGCTCCTCATCTACGATGCTGAGGCTCAGGATGCTGGGGAGTACACGTGTGACTCGGGGGATCAGCAGACCACGGCGTCGCTGCAAGTCAAAGGTAGGAGAAGGATTTTTTTGGAGGCAGGGAAGTCGTGGCTGTGACTGTTCTCCACAGGGGTGATCGTGGAATCATCTGGGGCAGGCTGGACAGGGCTCTGAGCAACCTGGTCTAGTAGATGGTTTCCTGCCCATGGGGTTGGAATGAGATGATCTTTAAGGTCCCTTCTGACCCAAACCATTCTGTGATTTAGGTTGGAAAAGACCTCTGTTGAGTTAACCCAACCATTAACCCAACACTGCTAAGTCCACCACTAAACCATGTCCCCAAGTGTCTAATCCACACAGAACTTTTGTCACTGAATTGCCATCAACACTGTATCTCTGAGTTACAACTGCAGGAAAGGGTCTGATACACAATCTGTCCTCCAGAGAAGAATTTAGTGCCTTTTAAACCCAGTTCTAATTCTGCAGTTGCAGTTTTCATCTCGCTGTGACAGCTGGGAACAAAACTGCAGCTGCTGCTGGGGAAGGGTATGTACAAGAGCAGTTAGAGAATTTGCCTACTACCTGTCAAGAAAATGAGGATATTTCACCATATTTAGAATAAACTCATTTTAAATGGAGCCCTTGTACCTACTAGTGCCTGAGCAGCCCAACAGTTGTGGCTCTTGGCCTTTTTCTAGTGGCTTTGTTTTTGGATTTTATACTAAGAGTTCTATGTCTTTTGACTTGAACATCAAGACTATATTTTTTAGATCTTGAGTTTGGTCACCATAACCCACTCCTGCTCACTGTGAGGTTTCAATGCCCAAAGTCTTATGTCCCAGCTGAAGGAACTGGGGTTTTTTTAACCTGGAGAAAAGCAGGCTCAGGGGAGATGTTATCACTCTCTACAACTACATGAAAGGATGTTGTCATGAGGTAGAGGTTGGTCTCTTCTCCCAAGTTAAAAGCAATAAGACAAGAGGAAATGGCCCCAAGATGCACCAGGGGGGGTTAGACTGGATCTAAGGAAAAAATTCTTCACTGGAAGGGTGGTCAGGCATTGGAACAGGCTGCCCAGGGAAGAGGTGGAGTCACCATCCCTGGAAATATTTAAAGGACGTGTTATGTGGCACTTGGGACATGGTTTAGGAGTGGCCTCGACAGTGCTGGGTTGATGGTTGGACTCGAAGATCTTAAAGGTCTTTTCCAACCTAAACGATTCTCGTTCTCAGTGCTGCGATTAGCACTGTCGTGCCTCTATCTGCTTACACTGAAAATGGTGGCTATGCCCATGTGGAGACCTTTAGAGCCCCTGTGACCTCTAACAACCCTTTATGGAGCAGCAGTGGACACCCTCCCAGCATCAGCAGCTGATCCCTTGAGCCTCTGGCTGTGGCACAGCTCAGGGTGTGGCTCAGAACGAGGGGAACAGCCAAGCTGGAGAAGTTACAAGCGAGTTCCTCACCTCTGAGAGCTGTCACTGATGCAGTTGCTTCTCCACCACAGTACTGCCAGTGCTGTTTAACAAAGAGCTGAGAAACGTAGAGACTGAAGAAGGGGGAACGGCTGTTTTGCACTGTGAGATCTCCAGGCCGGACGCCCCCGTTGAGTGGAGGAAAGGAGGGGTGGTCATTGAGCCCAGTGACAAGTACGAGATGAAGCTGAAGGGCAGCATAGCTGAGCTGATCATCCATGGTGTAGAGCCTGATGACTGTGGGGATTATACCTGCAGCACTGGATACGAGATCACCACGGGTTCTGTGTACGTGCAAGGTAAGGGGAAGCGTGGTGGAAATGCTCCCGTTTGGCTGCCTGGATTTCTGGCTCCAAAGTCTTTGAGAGTAACTGGACAAAATGGTCTCAGATGCAAACAGCTGAAAGGCCATTCGTTTCTTTCCTGATTCCAGTGAAGATATAAACACTGACCTCCAGGCTGGGGTTGGACCAATGTTTTTAAGTAAAACTAGTTCAAAGTACTGTGCACTGGTGGTACTGCTGAAAAACTGCTTGCTTGGAGCAGTGGTCGTAAAAAACACTGACATTCTTGTTATAACTGGTTTCAGCCTCTATCTTTGTTATTCTTACTACTCTTTTAAAGCACTCAAGTGAACATTTAAATCTTAAGCTACATCTCTGCCTCCTACAATGCCACCGCAGACGGCTGCAATGCACAGGCATGACCTGGTCATGGAGTGGAGTTTCCTCCCAATGAAATGGTGCTTGCACAGACACACACTGCTCCTGGAAGCAGGTGGAGGATGGAAGGTGGTTTCTGACTCCCTTCAAGAAAATTTTAGCTCTTTTTTATTTTTTCCCCCTGGAACAATGCTACAAGTTTAACTCTCCAAGGATGACTCACACTTGTGTTAGTTCTGCAGGGAGCCACGTGTGTGTGTGTGTGTGTGTGTTTATGCTCTCGTTTTCCTTTGGCACCTTCTCTTGCTCTGTCGTGCAGAAGAAGCAGCAGTGGTAGTTTCTGGTTTAAGGAACACAGACGTCTTTGTGGGCGAGTCAGCCACGTTCACCTGCGAGCTCTCGCACCCGGGCGTGAGGAACGTGCAGTGGTGGCTCGATGGGACCCCCCTCCACAACAACCTGGTGACTGAAATCTCTGAGCAGGACGGGAGGATCCACACTCTGACCCTAAATGACGTGGCCTGCCACGACTCAGGCACTGTCACCTTCAGGGCTGGGTCCCTTATATCTTCAGCTAAATTATTAGTCAAAGGTATTTCCTCGTTGGAAAGAAACACACGGCCACCTCTGGACCTGCTCCGTGTGCTGGTGCTTCTGCCTTCCAGGCTACCCTTACTAAATCCCTTCACAGCTCTTCTGTGCCCTGCAACCCTCCACTTCTGCAAGTCACCAGTACCCAACCCAGAAGTCTTACAGGTACAACCACATCGATTTTTGCAGTGGTTCAGGTGAGGAAGGGTTGCAGGCTCAGGGCTGCTGCTTTCACCTGATGTCAAAGAAGGGATGAACATAAACAGCTGTAGTAGCACCTGACTTTGTATCCCCACTTCAACTCTTTTGAATAATACCCCAAAATCTTGTGGAGCTGGTAATTCACAAAATTATCACAGTCAGGCTACTGCTGCTCAGCTCATCCTGTTCCCAGGACAAGACTTTGAGTTGTCCCTGTAAAGCAAAGGATGTATGACATTGTAGGAACACAGTGACAAAATGAGCCTCGTTTGTTGAATAGTCATCACTGCCCTAACAGAGCTTTCTGGTCTGTTAAATAACTATTTTTCTCATTTGGTAAGGGTAGCCACAAGCTGCAAATAACACCGAGCTCCAGACTTGATAAAGCAAGTTCCCTCCCAGTCAGTCCTTTTACAACCATGGGGAAAAACTGCTATTTTTCAGACAAAATTAATGTTTGTTCCTTGCTTGGAGAAAGGATTTGTATATACAGAGATATAAAGGGTTAAAAGATCCTTATTTAAATCTACCCCAAGAGGAGCAATCCACAATATGGAATTGTAGTCAGTGGTTGATGTCTCCTCTGTATAGTCTCTTGTACATTCAGAAAATTTGAATCTCTACAAAGATAAAATGCCAAAGCACTTCTTCCTGATCTCAGAATGGTGCAGCAACAACAGAGTGTGCAAACCCCACACATCTTGTGTCTGCCTGTTTCAATTTGAGTTTCAGGTTTTCAGAGACAGAACCTGGTTATGAACTCTCTAGGGAACAAATGCCAGTGGGTCTAATACATAAATTAAAAATAAATGCATCACTAGGTGTCCTGCTCAGTCAAATAAAAGGCTCCTGAGAAGTTTCCACTTCACAGAATCACAGTATATTTGATATTGGAAAGGACCCTTGGAGATCATCTACAGATGCTACTACACATAGGAATGGGGATATTTTTTGCTGCTGTGAAGGAAAGATTTCTTTATTGTGAGCTTGAATCACAGTAGCATATAATTATAATTGTATTAACAGACACTTTCAGGCCCTTTTTGTCCATAAATTTAAAAGTAGATCCGTCTTTGGACTGTATTTCAGTCTACCTGGCTATCCATGGCTTGTCCTTCATCAAGGAGCAAATCAACTTTCTCTCTATTCCATGTGCCTCGTTCTCCTGCTTTAAGGCATGCTGGTAACTGGATATATTCCATAAAAAGTGAGGTCTCAGCCCTTCTTATTGGGCCTCTACCATATCATTGTCCTACAACTGCACTCGTTCAGTGGCCCAGTGTGACAACATCTTCATGTTTGGGAGGTGGGGAGAATGGGAAAGGGTGAAGGAGCTGCTGCCTTCTTCTGACCCCTTTGGGCAGGTGAGAATTACAGGTCCTGGTGCCCACATTGGCTCCCAAGTCCCAGGGAACTTTCTACCATTCTGCACAGGTGAATAGGGGCACCAAGGTCCTTTCCCAGCAGTGGCAAAGAGGGAAGGGGCAGTGGATCCAGGACATTTCCCTTCTCCAGTGCCACAGGCGATATTTGCTGTGAGAGGTCTTATGAAAGGAGACGGTGTTGTGCTCCCCATCTGCACAGATCCCTTCTTCCTTCTTCAGTCCTGGTGTCACCAAAACATCTCCATGGTCTTCCATCCAGGCCTCCTCTCCATAAACACACCTGCAGACACAGGGAGTGGCAGAGGGAACCCCAGGGAGCGGGATCAAGCCTTGCTACAAAGTTCCCAAAAGATGTTTGCAAAACTGTCTTTGCTTCCCAAGGTCTGCTTGTAGCATCCCAAATCCTCAGCCTGATCCACCAGTTTCAGGAAGAGCATTCCCAGACTGAGGCCCTGTGTAGTTTATTCCTGCTGGCTTGTGATCAGAACAACTCTTTGAAAGATAATTGCATACCAAAGAATCATAGAATGTCCTGAGTTGGAAGGGACCCACAAGGATTATCAAGCCCAATTCCTGATGGTGTATCAGCTTTCTCTGACTGCCCCTTTGTAGCCCTATCATTTTTTTTTTTGGAAGTTGACATAATTCTGCTGAGAATGATGTTGCAAAGAGACTTCCACTTTCAGACTTCATTGAGGTTTTTCTTTTCAGCATGAGTGGTCCAACCTGAAAACTCAGGAGGGACTCCTTGACTGCTCTGGAAGCTCATAATGTTTTAGATTAGATATATCTACAGTGCCCTACAGCTGCCTGACAAGAAACAAAACCAGTATTTTAAAAGAAAGAATGGATGCTCAAAAGCAGCCTCACGGATCTCACATTCTTCAGAGGAGCTGCATATCCAGCGGCATTTTATGAGCTCTCAGTCTGAGATGTCAGTGGTTCATGGTGCATCTCTAGATGAGCTGCTGTAAAGGAAATCATATTGTTTTTCCCCCATCTGTGTGTCTGCTGCAGAGGAACATGTGGCTAATCAAAACAATGTGTACCTGCCCCTTTGGAATGCCCTTTTTTGTCACAGTTATCCTGGATCTTTGCTCCTCACACTGCCAGTGACTCCTGACAGCCCAGGACAGGAATGGGTGTTTGCATTAGAGGACTGGGTTTCTTTCCCATGGGTAGTTGCAGTTTGCTCATACAAGGAGCCTCCAGTAGAGTTTCGGATGTGTTGCTATTTCTCTGTGAGGCTGAGAGTTACAGGGAACCACTCCCAGCATCCCACCCACTGCTCTCTCCTCTGTTTTACCCTTGTGCTCCACCTCCGGGAGGCAGAACTCTTTCACACCCAGTGCTTCCCAGTCTGGGAGATCTCAGGGATGCTGGGAGAAAAACTAAGCCCAGAGGGAATTCCCCCAGATGTTCTGCTCAGAAGTCCACATTCAGGAGTTTTAAAGCACGAACCTTAATTGCTGGTGGCCCGTTTTCCAGTGTGGTGGTCATGTCCTAACATACCAGTTTGGCTTCAACCCTGCTTGATGCTGACACAAGCACAGACTAAACTGCTAATTCCCAGCTCGCACTGACGCTCTGCCTGCTCCTCACGAGCTCTGTCAAAAAACTCTCCAAGTTGCCATTTCCATGGGGATCCGCTAATGCATGTCCTTCCTGACGTGTTGGTTAACAGATCCCACCATTGAAGTGGTCAGTCCCATGCAGGACATAACTGTTGATGAAGATGGCCCAGCAGAGTTCATATGCCAGTATTCTAGGCCAGTGCACGCCATCTGGAAGAAAAATGATCAGGAAATACATGCAGATGGGCAGCGAGTGATTATCGATCAGGACTGGAATGTGAGCATGCTAAAAATTAACCCTACGGTCCCAGAAGACACTGGCATCTATTCTTGTGAAGCTGGAGGCACTAAAGTGATGGCTACACTTGATGTTCAAGGTGAGGCCTTCCAGCCAAAGAAGGGAGACTGTCATGGTTTCCAAATAAAAGAGGTAGAAAAATCATGGCAGCACTTCGGAACACATCAGATACCTGCTCTTGGTGTTCACTCCAGTACTGATAATAAACTGGGAATTGGTGGGAATTGCATATGAAAATGCAGCATTAGCTCAGTTCTAATTAACTCTCACTTGTGACACCACTCACCTGTTGCACCTCTTCTGCAAAGAACTGGAACATTGGTGTGATGGTTTGTGTCCTGCTGAATAATTGTGAAACCACAGATGCAATCTTTGTCCAAAGGAATAGTAAGAATTTTTTTTACTCTTAAATAGCACTTTTTACACCCAGTGTGCCTTTAAAACAGTAAATAATAGTGTGGAATTCTGTTTGATTTCTGCTGAGCTAAGGTAATTTACTTTTTCAAATAGTGATCCTTCTCACTTGGCATCAGCATTTGGGAAGGCCCCAAGGAACAGTAAATAAAAACATTAAAACTAAATTTAGGATTTTCCATGGATGTCTTATTTTTTTTTTCTGCTGCATATGGAATTACTGTGTTTGCTTTACCAAGTGAATTACTGTGATCAGCAAGAGCAGTGTTTCTGATTTATGAATATTTGTGGCTGTTTTGCCTTCTTGCTTAACTGGAGCTGTTAGTGCAGAAGAACAGGGTGTTATTTATTGTAATGTTTTCTGCATCTATAAGCACTTTCCATTTTAGGGATTTAAAAGGATTTTAATGAATAAAAGCATCCCAGAGGAGGTAGACTTAGCAATTGGCTGCTTTCCATAATTAGGGAAACCAGTGCTTCAAAAGATAACCAACTTGGATTTGTTCTAAGAAAATGATACATTCTGCAAGAAGGATTTTCAAACACCTCATTGTTCTCCATAAATATGAATATTATAAAATACAGGATTTTTTTACTATCGTAGAATCCTAGAGTGGTTTGGGTTGGAAGGGACCTTAAAGATCATCCAGTTCCACCCCTCTGCCTTGGGCAGGGACACCTTCCATTAATCCCAGATTGCTCCAAGCTCCATCCAACCTGGCTTTGAACACTTCCAGGGATGGGGAGCCCACACACAGTCTCTCTGGGCAACTTGTAATTAGCAATAAGCTAATCAATAGCTAGTAACTTTTCTTTTTCTTTTTGCTATTAAATTAATTGTTGAGTTTGTTGGTATTTTTTAAATTTTATTTATTTTTACTAATTTTTTTTTTGCTTAGCACACTTCCAGATAATGGCTGTAGGAACCTAAACAGGAATGTCTGTTGGGTTATATCACAGATCATTCTGACCATTCAATGGTATTTGTGTGAACTGTATTTACTCAGCTGTGTGTCCCCACCCCTGTGCATGTCACTTGTCCCTGTAGCTGCTGCAATACAGGTTATATCCCTCACACCAGCCCACATTTAATTTTGCATCAGGCTGATTGTTCATGTCCAGGTGCCAACTGATGCATGACCGTGTAGGAGAATGGAGTTTGGAGGTTTTTGCATGTTTCTGACCCCACAATTCACCCCACAAGTGTGGGAAAATCAACCCAATTGTCACAAGGCTTTTGTGATAATTCAGAAATTTCTGTTCAAAGTACTCTTAATACAGATTTTAACTTTCTGTGTGTTTCCTAGAGGCAGAATTAGCTCGGATGACAGTCACTTTAGCTTTGCCAGCCATAATATTCTCTTATATTTGCTTTGCAAGAAAAGAAGTAAGATTTTACCATGAGCTGTCAGTGGATTCTCAAGTTATGACAATAATCATGCTGTCTGGGAGATCTTTGGGAAATGTTTCCTGCCGTGGGACAGAAGGAATTTGGTTCTACTTTGTCTTCCTGAGCTATCCCTTCCTAACAATTGTTGGCCTTTTTTATACAAATACCACTTTTTTTCTTAATTTGTAAAGAAAAGTCAGGTATTTGGAGGAAAGACAGATGAAATACTAGAGGTCCTGGAGTTTTATGGTTATTTTTAAACTGTCTCACTACTTTAAATCTTTTTAATTTTAGTTAGAGTGTGGTTGAAGTCAATTAAACCTACGAGCACACTTTACCACATCCACGTTTTTCCATCAGCTTTCCAGCAGTGGGAATCGTCCAGCTCTCCGAGGCTTGTTAACATTCAGATAAGCATGGCCAAATAATTAATGCTGTTCATTGTCCTTCTTTTCCAGCCAAGAACAGCATCATCCAGGGCTTGGAGAACGTGGAAGCCGTGGAAGGAGGGGAGGCCCTGTTCGAGTGTTACCTCTCCAAGCCCGAGACCTACAATTACAACTGGCTGATTGACGACGAACCTGCCAAGACCACAGAGAACACCGAGATGGTTTACTTTGAAAATGGGCTCAGGCACATCCTGCTGCTGAAGAACCTCACCCCCCAGGACAGCTGCAGGGTGACTTTCATGTGCAGCGACGCGGTGACCTCGGCCTTCCTGACGGTGAAAGGTAACTCGAGCGCTCGGGCGTAGGGGAGTCCTCAACTTCTGCTTGGAAAGAGGAGAGGAACCAGGAGGATGTGATGAGTAGCAGGGAGGAAAAGCTGCATTTGTTGCCTGCTTCTTACTTATAATCTTCTCCCTGCACAATAAATCATAGAATCGTTAAGGTTGGAAAGGATCTCTTGGATCGTTGAGTCCAACCGTTAACCCAACGCTGCCAAGCAAGCACTAAACCAAAGAATCACAGAACCATAAAATCAAAGAATGGTTTGGGTTGGAAGGGACCTTAAAGATCACCTAGTTTTAACCCCCTTGCCATGGGCAGGGACACCTTCCACTATCCCACGTTGCTCCAACCTGACCTTGGACACTTCCAGGGATGGAGTAGCCACAACTTCTCTGGGCAACCTGTACCAGGGCCTCCCCACCCTCACAGGGAAGAATTTCTTACTAATATCCAATCCAAATCTACTCTCTTTCAGTTGAAACCCTTTCCTCTTTGTTCTATCACTACAGGCTCTTATAAAAAGTCTCTCTCCATTTTTCTTGTAGCTCCTTTCAAGTACTGGAAGGCCTCAGTTAAGTGTCATCCCGAAACCTTCTCTCTGCCAGGCTGAACAAACCCAATTCTCTCTTCCTTTAATGGATGATATTTCACAGTTTTCATATTTTCTTGTTCTGTAAGATATGACATGGTTAAAAGCAACCACACCTGGCACTGAGTGAGCAGCAAATGACTGTCTCACAGCTGTCATTATTCTGATGAGTTGGGTTGTATTTATTTGTTCTCCAGGGCTCCAGAGATGAGAGTTGTATCAACAATGATATTATCTCTGTGTCCTTGTACTTTATGCTATTACTGGAGACTCCTGTGGGGATCAGGACCCCTTTCAGAGTACAGAAACAGCCATCAGTCTCCAGTTTTGAGTTGGATGAGGCTTTGAACTTGGTCTAGTGGGAGATGTCCTTGCCCATGGCAGGGGGGTTGAAATGAGACGATCTTTAAAGTCCCTCCCAACTTAAACCATTCTGTGATTTTATACCTTCTGTTCTGGTGATAACCATAACTTCCCTTTTAAGGACCTCCTTGGTCTCCAAGGCCTGACTGCCCAGAGCTTCAACATAAATATTCCCAGCATCTCTTGATTGTTTCTGTAACAGGGGCCTTGATTCCCGATTTTAATCTACAGGATGGCGCCTGCAGTTCTTGCAGCCTCTCAAGGATGTGGAAGTCTCTGTGGGGGAGAAAGCCACATTTAGCTGTGTTCTGAGTGAAGCTGTGCCCATTAATGAAGTGGCCTGGTATAGCAATGACGTAGAGATCCAGTTGGGTGAGGACTGGGAGGTACAAGCAGATGGAAACAAATACAAACTTATTCTGAAAAAAGCCCAGCTGCACCATTCTGGAGAGGTGACCTTTGCTTCCAGGGAAGCAATTTCATCAGCCAAGCTTTCTGTGATAGGTAAGTGTCTGTTGTTCCAGCCCGGTGGCACCTGGAATCTCAAAATCTGGTATTGAGCTACTGCATTGAAATTTCTGATCTTTGCTCCAGTTCTTTTCCCTTTGCCTCGCACGTCCCAAAATGGTGTTCTTAGTCTGAGAAGATGCTGCTGGGCAACCTGTTCTTTGACCAGAAATAGTCTACCTCATCAGGCTGGTGATGGTAGAGATGTTCACCGACTTTCTTTAGCTGCAATCTTTTGTAAAATGTAATGTAAGCTCCAACGAAAATCAATTTTCTCAGAGTGCAACATCACCCTCAGCAACTGTGGGTGTAGGAGGGATCTGAACTGGAGTTCATGTGGAAAAATTATCCAGGATAGCAAAGAAGTCTTTGTAATCTGTTAATCAACTCAAGAGCAGGGCAACCATTTTTCCAGAGTAATGAGTTCCATATTAAAACCTCCATGTGTAGGACATCCATGAAACACACACCTTGTTTTCTGACAGATTGAAATTTTCTTTATCTTATTTTGGGCACTATACAATCCTCATGAACTCTTCCTGTTGACAGATTTTTCTGTATGAAATTTAGCTGACAATAGAGGAAAAAAAAGCTTTTTTATGTAATTTTTATTGTGTCCAGAGTTAAAGAACTGGCTGTTGACCACATTTGCCTGGTACATTGTGGCAGGTAATTTAAATGGTAAATGTCTTGAACTTGAAAACTAAAACAATTATTTCTGTCTTCCAAGCCAAAGTATAATTTAATTATAATTTAATTTCCAGTGTACTGAGTATGGGGGTTGGAACTGGGTGATCTTCAAGGTCCCTTCCAGCCCAAACCATTCTATGATCATCAGTAATCCATCTGGTAGGGCACTAGATCCTTCCAATTACATATTTATTTGTTATTGCCTGATGCCGTAACACGTATCACAGTTGCACAGAAACTGAGTGATTTGCTATTAAAATACTGGAGTTACACTTTAGTTGCCTCTTTAGTCCATCAATAACTTGATTTCCATTAAGGCCAGACCTAAAATAAACATCATCAAGGCCCAAATATACCTGAAGTTTACAGCAAAATTCCTCAATGATACGGAGAGTGTAGGGTTATCTTTATTTTGAACTGGGTGGGGCAAACCAGCAGGTTTGACATCTTTCAGTACTTGGCTGCCAACATGAGAGGAGGAAGAGCTTGGGAAAAAGTTGTTGTGGGCTGCCTTGAACAAAACCTGGTGTGTTGTTGGTGCTCTTGTTTCCTCCAAACTGCACATCCTGTGCTGCATCCATCACCACGGGTTTCATTTCTGGTGGAGTTAGGATAGAATGAGGCAAAAGGAACGTGTTGGAACGAATTTGGGGTGACCAAGACCCTGCAGGGGGGTGGGCAGTGTTGTCTTCTTCACCCATCTTTCTCTTTTGTTGCATTATTTGTGTATATTTTTCAATAACCTCCTCGAAGAAATGCTGGGGGACGCAGTGCCTTTGCTGCCTGATGGTGGAACTTTGGAAGCTACAGTGGGATGGGGAGCTGCTCCCTCAGTCTTTCTTTTCTTGCAACTCTTTCTGTGAAAGCTGAATGCCAAAAAAATTCCTCAGACTGAGAATAGTAACCTAAAAATCCTCTTTTACTTAAGGCTCAGACACACGATGATGGTTTTGTCACATAATTGCTGCCAGTGCCGGACGCTGATGACTCTGCACATGCTGACTTTGTCTGTGAGAAACCCAAGGCATTTTGGGCAGGGCTTCCCTCTCCCTGGTGAAATGTGCAGAGGGGCAGATCATGCTCAGGAATGTGCTGATTTGGGGAATTTAACAGTGCTTTACATCCCAGTCAAACTCTTCGTGTTTAATGCACTTGCCACAACTTTGAGTATCACTGTCGTACAAACACCCTTCCACTGGCAGGTCTCTTTCCTAAGTAAAGCATTTTTATTTTTAAATTCTTTATGCTTTTTGGTAATTTTTACTCCTCCTAAGCTAGTCTAAATATATATTTATATATACTTTCGAGGCTGGGATGAATGCTGCTTTGAATAATTTCTTTTTTATTCTTTTTACTGTTTCTTTCTCGCCTCACTTTCGGAACTGCCTCACTTCTAAACATTTAGGATCTCCCAAAAATCTGTAGAACTGCTTGAATACTGGGGATGGGTAAATGAAGACCAGCAAATAAACACAGGAATGTGAAAAATGCAAAGACTTCTGCATGTATATATTTAAATGGAGACAGGTTAATCACTGGAAAAGCTTGGAAAGTTGTTTTGATATTGTCTTAGGAATTACAAACTTTGGATGCTGCCAGTCTTTTTATTACTTTCCTTTGGTTGTCTACAACAGCTGATGAATCTGTAAATGATGGATGGGATGCTTGGAGTGATGTAGAGTGATCTGGAGTGCCTGGAGCCAGATTATGATTTGTTCTTTGCATTAATTCACTTTATTTTTGTCCTTGCAGAGCCTCCAGTTACAGTCACCCAGCCTTTGGTGGGAGGATCAGTCACAGAAGGGGGGCTGGCTCGCTTGGAGTGCACATTATCCAGCAAAACTGAGGAAAAAGTGACGTGGTTCAAAGGAAAGGAACAAATAAAAGCTGGAGGGAGATACGAGATCCTCTCTGACGGGAAAAAGCAGACGCTCATTATTCATGGGTTCAGACCTGAAGACCAGGACACCTACACCTGCATGGCTTCCCCTGAAGTCAAATCTGTTGCCAGCCTGAGCCTTGAAGGTACAGAGTGTGCATTCCTGTGGTGTTAAATCAGTTCTGTTTACGGACAGCCAGGACCATCTCCACTGCTTGGACTGGAATTTGCTTTCTTTCACAAACCTTGATAACAATCTACAAACAACTGTTATTTTCCTTTTTTTCTGGTATTCCCCGGTATGTTTCTGCGTCCCAAATAGTTCTGAGTTGCTCAGCTAAGAGTTTCCTCAGTCAGAAATTTAAAATGTGACACCATTGTCTCTACATGGGGTTGTGGTGCCTTTTGAGATGCTTTAGGGTATTCTGTGGGTGTCCCAGACAACCTGGAGCATCTCTAAAGGCACTGGGCACTGTGGAGAGGCAAGTGAACGTGTCCCAGAGACTGAGGCACAACCTTCAGACTCAGACACATCCAAACAGGCAGGTGAGGTGTGTCCATGGGAGGTGGGAGTCTCAGCTCCCAGCATAGCCACTGGAGGTCTATTAAAATCCATCAGTGAAGCTCTGTCTAAATGTAAGAGAGGATGAGCCTGAGGAGCTTTCCAGCCTCTACTGTCAGTCTTAATTAAGTGTTCATCAACTGCAACATTAAAAAGGAGCAAAAATTTATTTATTTGGTTTAAAAATGCAAGGAATAATAACCAAAAAAAACTTGCTTTTTGTCTGTGTTTTAAGTGAATAGAATCACAGGGTAGTTGAATTTGGAAAGGACTTCTGAAGACAGTGTGGTCCAACCCCCTGCTCAAGGAACAAGCTTCCCAGGGCCATGTCCAGCCATATTCACCTCCCAGAGAGGTTGTGGATTCTCCTCTGGAGATTTTCAAAAACCATCTGGACACTGTCCTGAGCAATGTGCTCCCTACTTGAGCAGGGAGGTTGGACTGGGTGACCTCCAGTGATCCCTTCCAACCTTCCCAGTTCTGTGTGATTCTGTAAATCCACATTTTGTCCCCAACAGAATGCTTAGTTAAATGCCACCGATACACTTGTGCTCAGGCTTTAGGGTAACATTTCCATGTTTCTCAAAGCTCAGTCACAGTCTTTGTCTTTCAACGTCTCACCAATTTGATTCTCCCCAGTGCCCACGGCGACGATGCTAAAGGAGATTGCCAGGGAAGCACCCCCTGCAAGCCAGCCAGGGGAGCTGGTGGATGGCCAGGTCCAGCCCAGCCTGCCCCCTGAGGCTGCTCAGGAGGGAGATCTTCACCTCCTGTGGGAAGCCCTGGCCAAGAAGCGCCGGATGAGCCGGGAGCCCACCTTGGATTCCATCAGCGAGGTGCCTGAAGAGGACCTCGAGAGGCTGCAGAAGCTGAGGAAGGAGGAAGCAGAGATGTCCCACTACTACTCAGAGGAGTATTCCACGTGTGACGAGCTGGCCAGGACGGGAGAAGCCGATTTCTCTTTCACAAGCTCAGATGATGAGTCCAGAGCTGGGACACCCTCACTGGTGAACTACCTGAAAAAGAAAGCTGGGAAGACGAGTATCAGTGTTACCAGCAAGGTTCAGTCCACCTCCACAGACAAATTATGGAAGCAGTGGGAGAAATCCAGTGTGGAGACTGCTGTGACCACCACAGCTGCCAAACCAGCTGAACCAGAGCTGCCAGACTTAGATGACCCTTCCATGAACAAGGCTGCTGTGAAGATCCAAGCCGCTTTCAAAGGCTACAAAGTCAGGAAGGAGATCAAGCAGCAAGAGTGCCCGGTGTTTGCCGAGACCTTCAAAGACTTCTCTGGCGAACCTGGAAGCACTCTGCACCTGGAGTGTGTGGCCCACAGCAAATCTGACATGAAGGTCCGGTGGCTGAAAGACGGGCAGGAGCTTTCGGACGGCCGCTACTACCACATAGACAACTACAGCGACGGGACCTGCTCGCTGATCATCGCCGGCCTGGACAGGAAGGACGCGGGGAAATACACCTGCGAGGCGTCCAACAAATTCGGCAAGGTTTCCCACAGTGCCAAGGTGGTGGTTGGCGCTCAGGAGGCTCAGGTGCTTCCTAAGAAGCCGGCGAAGCAGAGCACGGACAGTGAGACGGAGAGCTCGTCCGGCAGCGAGCTGGACGACGCTTTCCGTAAGGCAGGGAGGAGACTCCACAGGCTCTTCAGGGCCAAGATCTCCACAGAGATCTCCGACGTGGAGGAGGAGCTCTTTGTCAGCGCGGACGAGGGGGACATCGACGTGGTGGACCACCAGACGTACCGGGAGGACGACCAGTACATCTACATCAAGTTCGAAGTCTTGTCCGAGGCCAAAACGGCCGCCACCCGGTTCAGGGAGATGTTTGGGGCCCTGGGGATCCCCGTGGAGATCGATATTTTGGAGCAAGGCCCTAAAAAGGTTGAACTGCGCATTGGGAAGGCCTCACCACCCACCTTTGGGAAGTTTGCACCACCCATAGCGAGACCTCCGCCGCCTTTGCTGACTTCTGACACAGGTAGGGGAAGCAAACCTTGAGGATTCCTTTTTTGTTCATGGAAAAGACAGCTGGAGTAGGTCAAAATATTACCTTTTCACTCTCAAACAACTGAAAAAAACCACTGTTTTATTTTTTTTTCCTTCATTTGGTGCAGATATTTTTCTGGAAACTTTGCACTTTTGGGAAAAAAAAATGAATTTTTTATTTTTTATTTAGAGAGAGAGAAGGGACATTAGTGCTGAAGGAGGGGGTTGTAAAATATCAACTTATCTATGAAGCTGCTTCTCATGATATAAATGTCTCCTCTTACAATAATATAGCCATAAATGCTGTGATTATTATACTTAAATGAACAAAACAGTTTTTAGGAAGGTCTTGAGGGAGACAAGACATTTTGGCAAGGAGAGGAAGAGAGGAAATGCACAGTTGGCAACTGTGCTTATGGAGGATCTTCATGGTGTTTGTCAGGGAGTTCCTTCTTGACTGTTTTCACAGACGTCACTCTGAAAATAAAAACCCAGAAACCAGAAGTCTTCAGGCATTGGGCACCTCAAATAACATCTTTTAACACAGGTTTTTCCCTTTCTCCTCTCCGACCACGCCCACTTTAGCTCCCATGTTCATGACTGAGCTCCAGAACCAGGAGGTCCAGGATGGGTACCCGGTGAGCTTCGACTGCATCGTCATCGGCAAACCGCTGCCCACGGTCCGCTGGTTCAAGGATGGGAAAGCTATCGAGGAGAACGACCACTACATGATCAATGAGGACCAGGAGGGGTGTCACCAGCTCATCATCACTGCCGTGGTCCCCACTGACATGGGCGTTTACCGTTGCCTGGCTGAGAACAACATGGGAGTGGCTTCAACCAAGGCCGAGCTTCGGGTGGACCGTGAGTCTCAAAATCGCCGTGGGAAAAAAGAAGGGAAAGGGTCCTTTGGGGAGGTGGATAATTTTATTATTTTTTTTTTCCCCCAAGAAAAGCACAATTTACGTCAGAAAAAAGAAGTATGTGTTGCCCACAAAATGTTTCACTTGTAAAACTATAAAGTTTCTTAGGCCCAGTTGGGTTTTGCCTCTTGAGTTCAGGTGGGTTTTGCCAACTCCAAGGCAAGACTCAGAGCAAAGCTTTTCGGGTAAGCAGAGGTGTTTCCCATAATCCAGGGTCATGTGGGATCCTGCTGCAGGGAAATCTTAGTGGGAAATCTACGTACCAATCACTCGAATTAGCAAAGCAACTTATTTTTCTTTTAAATTCCCCTACTTACTTATTAGAGCAAGAATTATAATAAATAAAAAAAAAAGAAAAATAGTTTAAAGCTCAGATTATAGAAAACACAACTTTTTCCATTTAACAGTGACCAGCACTGACTATGAGACAGCAGCAGATGCAACAGAGACATCCTCTTACTACAGTGCCAAAGAATATATTTCAAGGTAAAATATCAAACTCTCGCTCCAATTTCTGACTTGATGAGATCAATGCGTGTATTTATGTCAAGCCTGGTTTTACCCTGTCTAGCAGGACCAGTTTAGTGTCACAAAGCAGCAGCCAGACCAGCTGAGATGCAAAAACTGCAGCAGCTGGACATTTATCACATGCACATTTGTTCTGGCTGCCCTCAGGCAAGCCTGGATATTTCTTCGTGGTGTCACCCCATTACTTTAGGGTCAGATGGTGCTGAATCTGCTGTCATGATGACAAAACCCACAGTCTGAATTAACCTAAAATAGGCCATTCTGATTCCTAACTCTTACCTGCCTTGCTGACTTCCCTCTTTCTGATTCTCATTGTTTCTTAGCCGAGAGCAGGAGGAATCCACCACCGAGGAGGAGCAACTGCCCCAGATCTTTGATGAGCTTCATGACATTCATGTGGCACCTGGAGCATCACTGGCTAAATTTCACCTGAAGGTCAAAGGTGAGTGGATCCCACAGTACTGTCAGTTTTCCAGGTTTGATGTCAGGTTGAAGAGCTGGACAAGGTTTTCCAAGGTGCTCTTCCTCACCTGTGACCCTAGTTTGTGCATCTTGCACCATGAGTGCACAAACCAGCCTGGAGAACATGTTCATGCTGATGAACATTGATGAACATTGACTTTTGCAGCAGACAAAGTGTCTCCAAGCATAATGACAGGCAGATGTTTCTGAAAACTGAGTTCTGTCTTTCTCTGAGCACAGGAGCAATAATAATAATAATAATAATAATAATAATAATAATAATAATAATAATAAAGCAAGGGTGTCCTTTGTCCTCTTAAATAAATTAAACAGTTGTGGACTTGCCTTATTCTAGGTTGCTGCCACAACCTAAAAACTGCAAAAACATCCTCCTGGTGTTGACTGTGGCAGGGATAGGTGGGGATTTTCCTGTTTTCTCATATTGCTGTCTATAAAAATTATAAGAACTGATTTGGCTTCAGCTTTTCTCCTTTGGTGTATGTTTCAAATCAGACCCAGGTGTCGTTTTTCCGACCTTCAAGGCATTTGCACTTGCAGCCAATATGGGGAGTGCCAGAAACTGAGGAGACAGGAAAGAACTTCAACAGATAAATAGAATTTAATGAATTTTTAGCCATTCCTAGTTGAGTGAACCCTTGAAACAGCAGCCCAGGGCAGAGCTGGGGGCGCATCGCCTCCTGCCTGTTTGGAGATGCTCCCAAAGGGATGTTGCCAAGGAATTCTGTTCTCCATGCCACAGGGTACCCACAGCCTCGTCTCTACTGGTTCAAGAATGGGCAGCCCCTGAAGGCCTCTGATCGCATCCTGAAGACTGACAGGCAGGAATTCCACTCCCTGGAAATTCAGGATGTCACCAAGGCAGATGCTGGGCAGTACCTGGTCTTCGTCATCAACTCTGCTGGCTCTGCCTATTCCTCAGCCAGGCTGGTGGTCAAAGGTGGGCATTGCACTGTTTTGGGCACTTACTTTTCTCTATTCCAGTGTCTTTTTCCATTTGATAAAGTTATTTTTCTTGAGAAAGCCTACCAAGGTAGCTCAGGCGAGGTGGGGAAGTCTGTAGATAAAAGATGATGTGCTTTGATTTTAGTTCACCGATAAATTTACTGATTAGGAAGGTGAGACATGTCACTTCTCCAGGCTCTTACAAACATGCATTTTATTCCTGCTCAACCTCATTAACTTTCAAAGCTTATTTTATTAAACTGAAGGCCTCTTATGAATCATACCAATATTTTTGTGTAATATCTCCAGCAAGGAATAATCTCCTGGAGTCGCCTTTGGAGTATTTTTTCTGCAATTCATGGGTTGAAAGTTATTTATATTTTTCATTTTGTTTTTTTCTCCTTTCATTACAGATCCTTATGAGAAAGAGGAGCCATCCAAAACAGGTGAGAGAAGCCACAGAGGGACATAACAGAACCCCCAGGAATCTTTCAGTCTAAACTCACCGTGTTTCATCAATAATGTTGTTTTCAGATTCCCATGAACAGCTGATACCACCGAGGTTCCTTGAAAGATTTACTAATAAAAAGGTGAAAAAAGGTGCAAGCATCACATTATCTGTGAAAGTGGAAGGTAAGTGGGTTGATACCTTGTCTCCCTGCAAAAAAAATCATGTAACTTCATGACACATTCTGGACTCTCTCTGCCCCAAGTCATTGTAACCTCATCTCCTGTATCTCAAGTCTGGAATTCCGCTCCCTGTTTACATCTCTTACAAAGAGACTTTGCACAAAATCATCTTATTCATCTTCGCCTCCATCTTCTTGTATGTGACAACTGGGATAACAACATTTATTAGTCTTATGAAGATTTATTAACAGTTTTGGTTTTACAGAAAGACTAAATGTCTTTTCTGAGGGTGCTGTAAAATGATTTATCATCCTTTATTGCATATTATGCCTGTTATTGCTGGAAAAGTGTCAGGAAATGGATCAAAACAACATTTATTCACAGCATGGCTCATATTTGTGAGGAAGGAACACAATTAGGAGGATTAAAGCTCATTGCTTTGCTTTTCCTTTAGGACATCCACCCCCAAGTATTACTTGGATGAAAGAGGAGTCCCGGAAAGACATCCTGTGGATCAAACCAGACACGCCTGGGTATAAACTTGCCAGTTCCAACATGCACCACAGCCTGATCCTGCTGGATGTGAAGAAGAAGTACAGTGGAGCTTACACGTGCATTGCCACCAACAAGGCTGGCCAGTCCATCTGCACGGCCAACCTGGAGGTTGCAGATGGTAAATCTTTGTTGCAGCACAAACACATTCTCTGTATTTCCCTTTTATGCAGTGCCCAAGAGAAAAAAAACAAATGTGACTGATGAGGAAATTATCAAATCATGCACACAAAAAAGCACTTTCTCAAGATTAGCCATGACTTCTCTGCTCTTGTAAATGATTTTGTTCTTTGCTTCTATAATATTTTGGATTTTTGACTCTATTTTGTATTAACAGCAGCACCTTTTCTGTGTAAACAGGGGACGAGTCTAAGAAGCAAACAAATTAAGCACAAATTAGAGAGAAAGAAAGAGAGAAAGAAAGAAAGAGAAAGAAAGAGAGAAAGAGAGACAGAAAGAGAGAGAAAGAAAGAGAGAGAAAGAGAGACAGAAAGAAAGAAAGAGAGAGACAGAAAGAGAGAGAGAAAGAGAGAGAGAGAGAGAGAAAGAGAGAGAAAGAGAAAGAAAGGGAGAGAGAGAAAGAGAGACAGAAAGAAAGAAAGAGAAAGAAAGAAAGAGAGAAAGAAAGAGGGAAAGAAAGAGAGAGAGAAAGAAAAAGAGAAAGACGGAAAGAAAGAGAGAGAGAAAGAAAGAGTGAAAGAAAGAAAAAAGAGAGAGAGAGAAAGAAAGAGAGAAAGACAGAAAGAAAGACAGAAAGAAAGAAAGGCAATGTAACATAAAAACCATCATTTAAAAAATTAGTTTGAGTGCTTCACTCTGTTATTTTGCAATGTAAAATTGCCTTAAGGCAGCTAAAATTACTTGACTTCCCTTTTACAGAGCTTTCCAGGGCCTCTTTTGACATTATTCCTTCAGTAAAATGGAGGAAAAGCAAATATAGGCTGAGAGTAAGGGCAGCACTGTAGAGGACCCCATTTTTCTGTTATCCTTCCTTGCATCCCACATTTTTGCTGTACCAAGAGCCACAGGAGCAGAGCTTGGGCAGTGTAGAGAAATGGGGCAATCCTATGAACATGACCAGGGAGCGGAGGAAGCTCTCAGCAACAGAGGAGTGGGGATAAGTATTCTCTGCCTTCTGTCCTCTAATGACAAACCCCTAATCTTGCAGTGAAAGAGGCTGAAGTTCTGACCCAGGAGCGGGTGATGGTGTCTGAAGCCATCATGACCACACTGGGGTAAGTGCTTGGCCACCCAGGGATGAAAAGTGCTGTAAATACTCTGAAATCGAGGTCAGACATTTATTCTTGATGGTCAGGGAGGATGGGGAAGAGGGATCAAAAGAATGAATGAGTTTGGGTAGCTCATGTAAAACTCTTGCGACTTTTTTCATCTCCTGAGCACAATGCAAAGAAAATTCACAGGGTCAAGGTCTGGTTGTTACTTGCCAATACTGAAATACGTAGAAAAAGTAGGTGAAAAGGGTCTACTGCACAAATTTCTTGTTCATAAATGCATCTGAAGATTAACCTCCTCAATTCACTGTTCTTGGTTTGGACATTAGGCAGATACAGTCTGGAAAGTGATATCACCTGAACACAAATTACCTTCTGGAACGTGTCTGGCCTAAAAAAGCTTGGCCAGTTTTCCTCTGAAATGTGAAGGAATGGAAGAAAGCTGCAGTGTGTCTTTACCTATTCCACTGCAGCCTCTCCCAGTGATGTGTGATTTATCATTTATCAAGTGGGATGAGCTTCCTCTTGCTTCCCATGTGCTAACAGAGAATTAGGGATGATCAGCTTTTGCAATGGAAATTTATATCCTCTCTCCAAAAAGCTGAGGCATAGCAGAAATGTTGACATCAGGATATTAATTTTTACAGAGCTTTACTCTTGGGAAATGCCACAAGTTCTCTTCAAGGGACCCAAGCAAATGCTGGTAGTTCTTCACATCTGTGAAAAAATCTGCCCTTTCCCTGCTGACATGAATTAGTTTGGTGCTGGTAAAAGCTGAGAGTGTAAGAAAGGACTTTTTGGACCTCAAAACCGTGGCAGAACCACTAAGTCACCTTGTTTCCCAACACACGGGCATCCTGATGTGATGGGAGCAGATCATGTCATCCAGCCTTTGGTTTCCTGATGAAATCACTGGAAATTGTTGAGAATTACTTTACTGAAAACTGACTGACACCACAGATCCCACCTGACATAATGTCTCTGACTGCAGAAGTTTTATTGCAGTGTCAGCTGGGGAGAAAGTCCCAGCAGCACCAGGGAGATGGAGCCTACTCTGTTTTGCAACCCACTCCTGGTCTTCTCAAGCTCTAGGCTGGAATGAAAATCAGGAATAAGGAGAATTCTCAGATGGGTTTTGGCTCCAAGTCTAAAACACCCTTTTTTTTGTGTGTGTGTCCATATGAGCCAGGTGCCAAAATTCTCATTTCTCACAGTGAGCCTGGTGTGTGTCAACTCTCAGCACCTGCAGCCCAAACCAGAGCCCTAACTTAGATATTCCCTTTATATCCAAGGTGGGAGAAGGGGGAATGTGTTCCTCGTTTAGCTCTCCTTACTACCCCTTTTATTTTAACTTTTAATTCTGCTTTACTTTATTTTTCAGAGCTATTCATCCCTCTGAAGCAAGAGAAGGTAAGACAAGATATTTTCTCTCTCCCTACTCCTGCCTGTTGTATCTACAGCTGAGGTTGTCCATGTATTGAATGATTGCCACCCACTTTTGTCCCATTTTCTTCAAACTGTCTGAAATTTTAGAACTTTTCAGTTCTCAGACTGCTCTCTGTTCAAGACTGAATTAATTGGGGGGACTGTGAGCAAGCACAATTTTAAAAACAGGGGAAGGGAAGAAAATCAGACCTTCCTTCCATGGCAGCTTTTATTACTCAAAAAAAAGATTACTTCCCAATTCCCATCTTAATAGCAGAACCTCTCTTTTCCAGGAGACCTTGAAGGAAGGGAAGGTGTTCCCAAAAGCCCTATTTCATTAGCTGATGTTGGCTCAGAAGAGTTCTTCCAGAAACTCACCTCTAGGATCTCGGAAATGGTGTCTGCAAAAATAACTCAGGGTAAGGAACCTGCCAAACACAGTTTAATTTGTGTAGAAAAAAAACGAAGTCAATTTTTTTAGGTGCTATTTAATTAAAAGTGAGATTTATAGCAGCAGGTTTTGAACCAAGCATCCCACATAAGCTCAGGATTAAGAAATTTTAGTGGGAGTCCATCCAAACTGTGTCTTAGTTTACAGTTTGGAACTAGGGGGAAAAAAAGCTATTTTATTAAGGTCTAAAAATAGCAGCGTATTTTTTCCATCTTAGGTATTTCAGTTTCCTCAGATATTCAACCCTCCTGAGTTGGAAAACAATCCTGCTTTCAAGACTTCACACACCTTCAAGTTTTAGCTCACAATGGGATTTTAAAATCGAGTTAAGGCTGAAAACTCTGTGCAATGAGTTGCACTCTCAGCAACAGTTTGTTGAATTACATGAAAATCCTTGTTTGTGTTTGTCCTGCTTATCTGGTGGAAAAATTTTGACTTGAAACAAAAATAGAGGCATTATTTCTCCAAGAAATATTCTTGCAGTGCAGTGGCAATACATGCAGTAGGCATTCAACATCTTGTATTAAAACATCTCAAATTTTTATTTAACCCTAAATATCCATAGGAAATAACACTAAATACTACTACAAATGCTCTTCCTAGGGAATGTTTGCTTTAAAGAAATGGAACACTATTATAGATTTATCCTTATATATCACACTTTGCTTTTCTTTTTAGCCAAGCTTCGAGTGCCAGGTGCAGAAAGTGATGATGATTCAAAAACTCCCTCTGCATCTCCTCGCCATGGACGGTCCAGACCTTCATCCATAGCTCAGGAGTCCTCCTCTGAGTCTGAAGATGGGGATTCCAGAGGAGAGGTACAATGTCTTTATGGACAAGTTTGACACCAGGGGAAAACTTTACTCAGAATAACCAGTTTTCTACAGTTTAAGGATGTCCACCCCCTTTTAGGGCTGTAATTCACTTTAGAAGGTGTGTTTAATAGTTAAATATTGGGTCTGTGATACAGAGAATCAAATTCTGATGAGCAACTTGAACAACAAGTTGTTAAGTCAACGTGGTCAAAGCTCATCCATCATTTGGCACTGCTTGATTTCATGGCTGAGCTTTAGAAAGTCAGGGCTTGATTTTCTGTGGGTCTTGGAGAGAGCTGGCCGGGAGAATTTTGTTGCAGAGTTCTTTGTGACAAAAAGGAGAATACTATGAAAATTAGAAATTAGAATTTTTGAGGTGATCATGTCAAAAACGCTTCCTAAAAAAAAAAAATAAAATAATTAATTAAAACTTTTGAAATGGTAACTTATTTTGAAATTTTCAGGACCACTGGTTTTGGGGTTTTTTTGGGGTGGGTTTTTTTTGCCTTTGGAGAAAAACTCTGTTTCGTGGCATAAATATGAACCACCTCAAATAGACAGTTCTGAAAATACCTGAAAGCCTCCAAGAGATTTAGTTTTCCACTCACAAAAAGCAAACAGTGGTTTTCTTTGCCACACAAAGGCTGGAGAACGAAACATTAAATGGAGATAAGCACTTTGACCCTGCTAGTGTTGCTCTACTCCATTTCCAGAGCAGAAAATAACTGTTGTTTCATCCCTGCAGATCTTTGATGTCTACATGGTCACTGCTGACTATGTCCCTGCTGCACCTGACAGGGAAACCATCACCCTGAAGGAAGGACAATACGTGGAAGTCCTTGATTCAGCTCATCCTCTCAAGTGGCTGGTCAGGACTAAACCCACGAAATCGAGTCCCTCTCGGCAGGGTTGGGTGTCTCCAGCTTATCTGGACAAGAAATTAAAGGTGACTGATCGCCCTTGGTTATTTTTCATTCAAAGTTCCTTACTCCTGTTGCAGTTTGGAGCCATCCCTTTTGCAAGGAGCAGTGGATGAGGAAGTTGTCAAAGGAATCTGTAACGTGGTCAGGCTTTTTCATGTTTTGATTAAACAATAACTCTGGTATGTGCAGAGGTGCCTGGGTTGGAAAGGCCAAATCACCCTCCAGCAAAATAGAAATTTCACACTGGTTTAGGAATTCTTGAAAGGGGCTGTGAGCACGTGAGGGATATTCCTCAGTGTGCACTGATAAAAGCACTGCAAAGAAATAAAGAAATAAAGTGATAAAGTCGCTTAAAAGAAAAACATTTCCTTTTTCTTGTACTGCAGCTGTCACCAGAGTGGGGGACAACAGAAATCCCCGAGTTTCCTGGAGAGTTTGTTTCTGAAGATGAGTATAAAAGGAAGCTGAGGTGAGCTCGTGTCTTTTGGTATTTGCACCTTTGAGTTTTCCTGCCTTTTGAACTAACAGGAGTGTTGATCTCTGGGTCCCTCCTGTCAGAGTCACTGGTTTTGTTCTGCTCAGTCCTGCCCCCTTCCCTTTCCCGGGGTCAAGCAAACCCTGGATTAGATCAGATTTGTATTTTCAGATATTTGATTGGGTTTTGCCATTGATTTCAGCCTAGGAAAATTCCAGGCAATCCCAGAACAGTGTGGTTTGGAAGGGACCTTCAAGATCATCCAGTTCCAACTCCCTGCCATGGGCAGGGACACCTTCCACTAGCCCAGGTTGCTTCAGCCTGGCCTTGGACACTTCCAGGGATGAGGCAGCCACAGCTTCTCTGGGCAACCTGTGCCAGGGCTCCTCACCCTCACAGCCAAGAGTTCCTACCCAATACCCCACCTAACCCTGCCCTCTGGCAGTGGGAAGCCATTCCCTGTGTCCTGTCCCTCCATCCCTTGTCCCAAGTCCCTCTCCAGCTCTCCTGGAGCCCCTTTAGGCCCTGGAAGGGGCTCTAAGTTGTCCCCAGAACCTTTTTTTCACGTTGGATAACTTTAAAGGAGGGTTTTACAAGACATAATCCTGGAATATCTCTGATTTCATGAAATCCTGAACTGCAGCACCTCTGCACTTTGGGGTGCCCCCTGTCTGAGGATGCATCTCAAGGGCAATTGTGATGATTTTTCTGTGATTTCTTTTTGCCTCTTCGTCTTCCCCTCAGTGTTCTCATCCAGGAGCTACTGATCTCAGAGGAGGATTACATTCAAGACCTGCAGTTCCTCCTGACTCATCACCTCAAGTACACAGAGACCTGTCCCAACGTCCCAGGAGCTGTAGCCAGTCAGAAATCCACCATCTTCAGGAATATTGGTGACATTGGTCACTTCCATTCCAGGTGGGCATTCCCATGTGCCTTCATTTGAGACCGAGGAGTGGTTCACATACAAGGTGTCAGAGCCACACTATAATAATAATAACAACAACAATAATAATTATTATTGTTATCATCATAACAATCGTTATTATTAATATTTTATTATATTATTATATTGATATATTATTAAATAAATATTAGAATTTTTATATATTATAATAATAATAGTATTAATGTGAAGCACTGGCAATACTGAGGTGCAAGGGAATGGATGATCCTTTCAGGATGATAAATGATGCCATGCTTTCCATCAGAGCACAGGGTTGGGACTTCCATAATACCCTTCAGTGCTTCAAGGCTTATTTCTTGCCCTTTTAAGTGAATTTAACTGAAAAATAGTGAATTGTTATAAAAAAGGCAACAGAGTCTTACAGGGACTTCAGTGGTGTCTTCACAGAGACATTCATTCATCTAAAACTGAACATCCATGCAATCCAAACACATCCAGCTATGGCAGGCTGCCCACATGGCACAATGATTCTGCCTTCTCCAAGGATTTACTGCAGATCTGGGCCAAGAAAATAGATTTCCCTTCTCTTTCCCCCTTCAGCTTTGTACATGTGAACCTGCCACAACACCCCTCATGAAACAGAGTGAGGATCTCTATTTTCACTCCTGTGGGTGGCTCAAAGATCCTCTTACTCAGGGTTTAACTTACAAGCTTGAGCTAAGACCTTAAAAGTTCTCCCTACCTTCCTTGCAGGGCATTTCATAGAATCATGGAATGGTTTGGGTTGGAAGGGACCTTAAAGCTCATCCAGTTCCAACCCCCTGCCATGGGCAGGGACACTTTCCACTAGCCCAGGTTGCTCCAAGCCCTGTCCAACCTGGCCTTGGACACTTCCAGGGATGAGGCAGCCACAGCTTCTCTGGGAAATCCATTCCATCCCATCCTCACAGGAAAGAACTTCTTCCTAATATCCAATCTAACCCTGCCTGCTGTCAGTTTAAAACCATTCCCCCTTGTCCTGTCACTCCATGCCCTTGCAAAAACTTCCCACACCTCCATCCAAGCTGAGAGGTTCAGCATCCTGCTGGGTGAGGGGGCACTGAGATGTTTGATGCTGACGTGGCAGCATCCCTCATGCCCCCCAGTCACTTCCTCTGACCTGATTCAAAAGCCTGGCTGCTGGGGCTGTGTTCCAGCCTCATTCCATCCAGCACCTTCTCCTCAGCTGTCCTCTTTCCTTTGCCTCCACAGTGTCTTCCTGCGGAGCCTGCAGGGCTGTGACACTGATGATGACGTGGCCATGTGCTTTATCAAGCACGAGGCAGAGTTTAACAGGTACATCCAGTACCTGGTGGGAAGGGTACAGGCTGAGTCTGTTGTTGTCAGCAAAGCTGTCCAGGACTTCTACAAGGTAAGGCAGTAAGCAGAGTATCTGTGGGAAGTGCATCCTATAGCCCACTGCATGGAGAAATGTAGTTATTCATCACAAATGTGATCCTTGAAAGGATTGTTAATATCTTTTGTAATGTTTGCTAAATATGACAGTTTTTAGTTCACTGTCTTGCTCTTCTTTGTAGGTATAATCAATACAGGAACATACTTTTGTATGTTTAAGCATTTATTAATCTTATAAAGATCATACAGAAACGAATGTGGCTCTGCTGATGTGACTGTAAGGGGGGTTTTAAGGGCCACCACACTATAAGGCCAAGTGAACTCACAGAAATCATAAGTACAGATAATAAATATGTAATAGACAAATCCTCCTTCTCTGCTCCAGCTGCTCAGGATTGAAGTTCACTGGTGAAAACACACACACAGAGCTCCAGATCCACGAGCACATGGGTGGTTGTGGATCCCTTGAGTAGCAAGGATGGCTCCTCTGCCCATCCAATACCCAAACCCAGATCCTGCACTTTTACCCTCTCCCAGCCTCTTACTTTTAGGGTAAAAGTAGTAGGTACTTTTTTTACTACCTACTCAGCAGTTACTCCAGCCTGATGCTCACCAGAAAACAAATGCCCGTGTTCACACTCACCCCACATTCCCATGAGCATTTTCCAAGGAGTCATTATTTATCTTGTCCTTTTTGACAACCTTTCCTCATTTCTCTATGTATTTTTTCCAGAGATACACAGATGAATTTGAAACTAATGAAGATCCTTCACAGCCACTTATCCCACCACTGCAGTACTACCTGGAAAAACCCATAAACAGGATCCAGCAGTATCAGACAATAATTAAGGTAAGGGGGTTTTGTTCTATCTGACAGGTTTATGTTCTGCTCTGTGCAGCTTGTGGAGAAAAAGATTTTATTTTTATTTCCTATTTCTTGGCTTCCTCCTGGTGCAACTACAACTGAAAGCTGATTGTCTAAATAAGAGAGTAACCACCACCAGGGGTGATTTTTTCTAAATGGTTCTGTACATGTAAATCCAGGTAGAGGTTCACAATCTCCAACCCCTTAAAGTTCTGTGAGCTTTGTATGAATGATCTTTAAATAGGTGAATACATATGTGTAAAAATATGTGGGTTTATATATATATGTATATATATATGAATATTTGTATATATATATCCATGACAAGTATCAATTTGCTTCAAACTAAGCAACACTTACGTTATAAAAATAAGCATTTTCCAAAGTGTAAGATATTGGCTTACCACTTTTTTAACTTGTGTTTTATGTTGACATTGTAGCAGGATGGAGTTTTTTATTTTCTGAAAAGCCTTGCCCCGTTCTACCACCCTGAAATATTTAACCTTTCAAGCTTTCATCTGTCCTGCTGTCTCAGGTTCTAGCCCAGGCCACGAGCAAACATTTCAGAGCAGCATTTTAAACAGCATTTTCATGAGAAATAGCATTAGGGTGTCCAGGAAGAAGACAGTCATGCCAAAATATTTCTGTGTTCTAGTGTTATATAAATGAGCAATTGGAATAGTCTGGAGAGCTTTCTATTGTTGAACACCTTCTTGGACACCAAAATTTTTAAGGGTCTCTTGGAGGAGTGAAAGGACTTTCCCTGCCTTCATTGCTGAAAGAGAGGAACAGGAACAAATTTGAGAAGAGCAGGAAAACTGGCATTTCATGTTTCTCCCAACCTCTCTTTTTATTAATCTCATGTTGACTCTCAGTTCAGCTCTGTCACTTGAATTGCTTGTTCTGTGGTGTTGTGAGGGTAAGCAGAAGAGAAATGCAATGGATACATTTTGCTTTGGAATTTTTGGGGTTTCAATCGCTTTCTGGTATTTGTTTCAACTTTGTTTAATATTAATGGATGCAAGGAAAAGCCAAACTGGCTAGTCATTAAGGCTGTAGGAAAGAAAATACTTTATTATCTAAGCAGCATATGGTGAAAAAAATGGGATAAAAGCTACTCAGGTGAAAGAATTGGAAGAGATATTGAGAAACTCTTTGGCTCTGAAAAAAATGTGGGATTTTTCTCTGATTGTCCTTCATTCATCTGCAGGAATTAATCCGAAACAAAGCAAGAAACAGCCAAAACTGCACCTTGCTGGAACAGGCTTATGCTGTGGTGTCTGCACTGACCCGGAGGGCAGAGAACAACCTCCATGTCTCGCTGATTGAGAATTATCCAGGGACCCTGGAGAGCCTTGGTGAACCCATCCGGCAGGTAACTGGGATTTCTCAGTGCTGTTGGTGCCACCTGTGCCTCCACTGGGTCCTGAGTAGCCTTAATTCCTACAAGAAGCCCCTTTAGGCACCATCCCTGAAAGAGAGTTTTTGCTTCTCCCATTTCTTGCTGCTTCAGAGCAGCCCTGGCTGGACTAAGGTTTGGAGCAGCAGAGCAGAGGCACTGATGGAGCAGCTCACACATAATGGAGTTATTTGTCTTTCTGATCCACTCATCAAACAGGGAGAGATTTGTTCTGGGGTCCCACATGATTTTAAGGCATTTTTCTTCCTCCTCCTCTCTTATTATTCCCAAGCTACATGGGCCAACTCCTGACATTCTTGTCATCTAAAGACCTGATTCTCCTCCAGGTCTCTCCCGTGAACCAGGTGTGGGATTTAGGATCACAGAGGAAATATGGCAACTATTAGGACACCAGCCTGGGACTTTCAACACCTTTACTCAAATTCCTGTTTCTTTATAGACTTACTTGCCATGCTGGGCTAGTCATTTATCATGTCTGTTTGTATCCAATGTTTTCCATGGGAATCACGGTGTATTCCTGAGTGGAATTGTAAGGCTGAATTACAGCGATGGGGATTCATCTGTCCACATTTAGACATTCAAAAAAAAGAGGCAAATCACACCCTCAAGAGTGTTTACTTTTTCCTAGTGGTGCCCTGTGACAGGGCAACCCCTGTCACTAACTGAGCTGTGTCTGAAGGTATGTGAAATTAATGTCCTGCTCTGGTAAAAGCAACCAAATCATCAGATAAATTGTCTGTGTAACACATAAAATGCAATTTTCCATTAGTATTTCCAAGAGTGCTCCTACCTGACAAGTGCTCTGTATTTTTCTGGCAACAAACCACACCTTTGAAAGCACAATGTGATGACAACCCCTGCGTGTGCCCCCGGTGGTTCTGTCAGTCTGATGGGTCACCTTTAGGATTAAAAACCATCTGCTGTGCTGTAATTAAACCAGAGACAAACCAGGTGATGATGTAACAGGAAACATTTATTTGTTCATTGAAAAATTATGGTGAATCATCATTTTTTATTACCTATTTTTATTATATTACTATTATTATATTATAATATTACTATTATTTATTAATTATTCCAGATGCATCACGACGTGCTCTTCCTTCTTTTTCCTATCAGGGCCACTTCATTGTGTGGGAAGGAGCTCCAGGAGCTAGAATGGCATGGAAAGGACACAAAAGACACGTTTTCCTCTTCAAAAATTACCTTGTGATCTGCAAACCAAAGCGAGACACAAAGACAGACACCTACAGTTACATCTTCAAGAACATCATGAAGGTCTGATCACTTTATCCTCTCTGTCACTTCACATTTGTATCCAGCTTGGACACTTCTCTAATCCTTTTGAGCTATTCCTTTGTTTCAAAACCTCTTTGAAGCACAAGCAGAATCCACATTTATACCAAAATGTCATTGTCAGAATTGACAGAAATACGTCAGAAATAATCAGAACCTGGATGCAGCAATGAAATTACAAGTATTAATTCATCCCTGTTACCTCATTGAGTTAACACCATACATATATTATATTGAGGTGAATTTTGATGTTTATAGTATTTACTAGCATTTGTAAATCTTTGGTTTTGGCAGTCTCTGATATTGGGAGTGAATTGGAAGAAATGTTATGGTCACATGCTACATTCCATGGGGTTTTCTCTGCTGGTTACACCCTTTCCAGACACAAATTCCTGCTTAGAAATGAAAAAAATTCAGAGAATGTGACCAACTCATCCTCAGACATTGAAGGTTAAGACTAAAAGAAATTGAGGAAGGAGTTTTCATGAGGCAAGAGATGCTCAACTCCAGTCAAAAACACCAACCAAAAAAACCCATGGAGTTCTTGACCAAGCTCAGTCGGGACATCCTGAAAGTCCTGATCTCTGTCTTAATTGATATTCATGAGCAGATATTACATTATTTTCCTGAAATGGGATTATTATTCCCGGTAAAATGTCAGTTTGGGAACCAGAGAGTCAAGTATACTGAGGAAAATAGCTCTCAAAGTACCTCTGATTGCTGTTCACCAAAGCCACGTCGTGTTGCTCATGCAATCCAAAAAATACCTTTGGAAGCCGTTGAGAGTTCCTTTTGCTGCTGGGAATTCCTGAGAACTTGGGATGTGTGCTGAGTTCCTTGTCCTTCTGCCACACAGCTGAACAACATAGATGTGAACGACCTGGTGGAAGGGGATGACCGGGCCTTTGAGATCTGGCACGAGCGGGAGGACCTGGTCCGCAAGTACCTGCTCCAGGCACGGACCGTGAACATCAAGAACTCCTGGGTGAAGGAGATCTGTGGAATACAGCAGCGGATCAGCGAGCCCATCTGGAGTAAGCGTGGCCCAAGATAGCCCAATCCCCCTATTTTTTTGTTTTTTGGATGGTTTCCTTGGTTCAGGAGGGAAATGAGCAGACAAGGGGAGAGGACCCGTTCCTGGTGACCCGAACACCGCGCGGGCAGAATTGAGGGAGGTGGTTCTGCCCCTCTGCTCTTGTGAGACTCCACCTCCAATGTGGTATCCACTCCTGGGACCCCCAACATCAGGAGGATGTGGAGCTGCTGCAGCAAGTCCAGAGGTGGCCACAAAGGAGATCAGAGGGTTGAAACACCTATTCCATAAGAAAAGGTGGAGACAGTCAGGGTTGGACTCTGATCCAGAGTCCTGCACTCACCAACGTAAATCCCTCTGTGACTTTTTTGGGTATCAGACCCTCTATTTGACTTCTGGCTTACACTGCTGTTATCTGTGCTCTTGGGTTTGCTTTGGAATTTTCTCTAGTCATTCAGGCTGCATCATCCTCAGAGTCTTTAGAGATTCCGCTAATTTTCTATCCACAACATTTATGAGCAGGGATATTAAATCTTTATTTTCCAGGCATAAGCTACAAATGGTGTCCACTACAGTGTAAGGATATTTGGCATCTTAAAATGCTAGAAGAGGATTGTATTTAATCTATATATTCTGAAAACAAGCCTGGGCATTTAATTTTTGTGCCTTTAGTGAGGTGTTTTAATGAGGAAGACTATCAGAATAATTTTGCATTGTTTCATATGGTAATAATGTGTTAAAATAAAAATCCCTTAACAAAGGAACAAGTTGCCCAGAGAAGATGTGGATGCCTGGAAGTGTTCAAGACCAGATTAGATAGGGCTTAGAGCAACCTGGTCTAGTGGAAGGTCCCTGCCCATGGCAGCAGGTTGAAACTAGATCATCTTTAAGATCCCTTCCAACCCAAACCACTCTAGGATTCTCTGATTCTAGAAAGTATGGATTTTATTGTATGGAGACCAACAGAATACTAGTTTGGATATCCAGGGTACATTTTATTTGAGGAATTATGGTAATGGTGACATCTGTGTGCTGTCTGAACAAAGGATGTGCTCGTTAAAAATCATGGTCAGCAACAAATCCCTTTTTTTTTTTTAATATGGCCTAACTTTATGGCCAACAGCAGACATTTGATGGACTGAATTTAGCCTCAGATAAGCAAGGACAGCACTTCACCTGGAAAATCCTGAGCTGCTAAAATTTCCTTTCAGCTTTCCATTCTGAACCTCACAGATTTGCAGATCTATTCTTACCTCACATAGCAGCAGCCACTCTTGGGCAGGGCCACCCTCCTCCAGACTAACACAACTTACCCTGATGTTTCAGTACCTCCAGACTTCGAGGAAGAACTGGCAGATTGCACAGCTGAGCTGGGAGAGACAGTCAAGCTGGCCTGTAAAGTGGTGGGAGCTCCCAAACCATCCATCAGCTGGTACAAAGGTACGGGCAGGAAGCTGTGAAATGACTCCTCCAAGTTCGTCCTCTGTCTATATTGTTTGATGGTTGGTTGGTTGGTGGGTAACCCAAGAGCTGATCCCCTCGAGATACCCAAGCCTAATGAACGTGTTTATGGTCACTTTGGAGGTGTTCCTTTGGCTGGCAAACCAGAGCTGTGGCTGCACAGCACATGCTCTGGAAAAATGTCACTGTTCAGTGAGGATTGGTGACGTGTGAGGTCCCTCAACAGTGCTCTGCCCGGAGGATATTCTGTGGGGAACTGGACAAAAAGATGAGGAGCTCATTCCCCAGCTACCAACATCAGCTGCAATAAAGCTAATACAGCTCTCAGTCCTCTCAAGTGGAAAAGTTGGATAAATCCAAAGAAGAAAACATAACATACTAAGATATTGCAAAAAAATCACTTGCTTTTGCCTTTCAGATGGAAAACCAGTGGAGGTGGATCCTCATCACATTATAATAGAAGATCCTGACGGTTCCTGCACGTTGATCTTGGACAACCTGACAGGTGTTGACACAGGACAGTACATGTGCTTTGCTTCCAGTCCTGCTGGAAACGCCAGTACCTTGGGAAAGATCCTTGTTCAAGGTAAAGTCCTGCACAGGTGCATTATTTTAAAGGGGTCTGCTATGTGATACTTTAAACTTGTGTCAGCAATAGTGTGGCCAGAAGGACCAGGGCAGGGATTGTCTGTGTTTCTGTGATGAGGGTCTGTATAACACCTACTGGATAATGTTTTAAAATAGTTATTTTATGTACAAGTGCAGTCAACTGTTCTTAGGGCAAAAAATGTGGTCTTTAGTGTCCTGTGCGCAGACACCGTGAGAATTACCTGGTCAGGGACACATCCTTCCTTCCTGGTCCTATTTCCAGCTATTATTTAATTTACCTTTGCTTTGCAGTGCCGCCAAGGTTTGTGAACAAGGTCAGAAATGCTTATTTTGTGGAGGGTGAAGATGCCCAGTTCACCTGTACTGTGGAAGGAGCACCAAGGCCTCAGATCAGGTCAGTCCTACAAGTCACGCTGGAACAAATCCTGGTTTCCCACTTGGCATAGCCAGAAAAGTCTTTCGAGGTTATGACCCTTTCTTCTCTGTGTCTTCCACCTTTAACCCATCCCAATCCTGGGTCTTCCCAATCCCAACATTCCTGAGATTCTCAGCCATTTATTGTAGCTAGGATCTGAAAAAAAAACACCTACAGATGATCCCTGGCTGTGTCAGATCTAACATTTTATCACTCCTTTATCCTCCCTGCCTTACACCTGAACTGATTTTATCACCAACCAGTATTCAGACAAAAAGCTCAGCAAATCTTTGCAGCATTTAAAGCCCTTTTCCTGCCTTGGCTGATGAGATTGCTTGAGAAGAATCTTGTGTAGTTTAGTATCCACATGTGACCCACTCACCTGCAACCAACCTTCCAAGCTGGTTGCAGGTGAGTGGCTCACACATGTTTAAAATTAACTACTGAGATGGTTGATACCTGGATCAGTGAGATGGGTATCTCTTGACACTGGTTGTATTTTTCCTGGCTTATACCCCGTGTTTTCCACACGCAGATGGTACAAAGATGGGGTGCTGATAAAGGACACAAGTAAATACCAGGCTTTCAGTGAACCACGGAGTGGCATCGTGGTCCTGGTGGTCAAGAACCCTTCCAATGAAGACATGGGACACTATGAATGTGAGGTGAGTTCAGAGAGATTTAAATACCTGTCATGTGCAATGATATAGGTAGAAGAATTCATTTTACTGGAGCAGACCCGTGGCATGAGATCAGAGGCAGAGTAACTGCTGCCACCTGGGATATAAAACAATTATATAGAAAGTCAGGCTGAACTGATCTGGATTGTGAACATCCAAAAGTTTCAGAATATCCTGACCTGGGAGTTTGCTGGTTCAAGTAATAATCAGCTGAGCTTGTTCTGTAGCTCAAACTCATATCCAGATCTCTAGAGTTAACTCTTACAAAGTTTAGGGACACTCTGATGTGACATTTTGTTTCCAGACTGTCTTTAAATTATGACACATTCATGCTGCTACTAAGAAATCATCCAAAGCTAAAAGAAAGAAATGAAATCTAATTAGAAGGATACACCACTGAAACACACAAACAAATTCCTGTTTGTTTAGCAAGTATACATGGAAGTATCTAATAAACTAAAATAAATGCAAAATATTTTCTGAAAATTAGTCATAACCTATGCATTTATTGTAATAAAATAGTAATAAGCTCTGAGGCCTTGGCGATAAAAATAATTGATCTTGGTTTAGGAAATGAATGGGTCAGTTGCCCCTTGGTAAATGGTTTGGCTCATGGAAGTGTTTAGGATGTTTGCCATAATTTAAAGACTTCTATTAGAATTTTAGCAAAATCAGGCTACTTTGCATTTGCCATTAACTAAGACCCCAAGGTCCCATATCCCCTTGGATGAGTAAAACCCCATAGATTAATGGATGATGAACAAACAAAACCCTCTTTATTTACCACCCAAGGGCACAGAACAAAACCTGTGCCTGTTGGTGGAGACAGAGCTAAGCCAGGACCGAGCCACAGGCTGCAAACCGCAAATAACTAAGTAAATAACTAAGTTTGCTGATGTCAGTTTGCTGTGATTTGTCTGTGTGGGGGTCATTTTTGGTAAAATATCATCAAGAACTCCACTGAGCAGCAAAGTGTCCCTTCAAACCCCAGCTCAGCGTTGGGGTCACACCTTCACCCGTTCCCGTTGTCGTTTAAATGCATCGAGTTGTTTAACGTAGCGTAGGAAGCTTTTGTTGTCATCAAAACCCCCCCGTGTTTCACTGGGCACTGCCCAATTCTCTTCAGCTGATGAACAGATTAGGGTCTGCAAAAAGTGGAGCAGAGCTTTACCACCACAGTGCTGCAGCCCTGACCCAGGAGAGGAGAGGAGACCAAGCCATCACCATCGAAGGTACGGTCCTTGCCCAGCTCCGTAAGTAGGTCCCTGAATTCCTCCAAAACCACCTCGCTGAGGGTCGAATATATTTGCCATCTTATCCATGTTGGTTGTTGGTGTTCCTGTATCTGTATGTCTACCCAGATGTGCATGGGCAGAGTGCAGCTCAGCTCTGGACCCATCACCATCTGTTGATTTCCAAACCTGGCAAATCAACTTCATATAATGCTCGTCAAGGCATTATATGAGAAAGGAGGAGCAAATGAAGGGTATGTCACACCTCTAGTGCAAGAAAAATGTCCTATATTCTGTTGGAATACTTGAAAATGTGTGTCAGCCTGGCAGAATGTGAGTTACAGGGGCCAGCAAGTAAAGCTGGAGGCATATTGTGATTGTATCTGAAATGCCACTGAAGAACATCAGGAATGATTGAGAAAACAGAACTGACAGCAGTAAATCCTGAGCAATATTGGTTCATCCATGGTTTAAGATTGTTCTGGGATAGTCATAGAGTCTATTCTTTTTTTTTTCCACAAGTTTACCCTGGATTGAAGGGTCATAGGAATTGATTTTACACCCATCCAACACATCTCTTTCTTGACACCTTTAGGTATTTCTGCCTAAAGTTACCTTCTCATCCAAGGGATGTCCACACACAGTGTTAGACAGGCTTGCTACAGACCCATCACAACCCACTTTCAATCTATGGGTACATCTGTGTAAGGGACTTTTCCTGGCATAGGAAATTGGTTCTTTGTACATCTTGGAAGTGTCCTTGGCTGGTTGAGTGTGGACCAGCCAGTGCTGCCTTTCTTGAATAGCTCAGGGGATAATACAGCCAAGGGACCACCTTCAGTAGGTAATAGATGATGATTTGGGGGGTAAGAGAGAGGACTAGGGCAGGCACAGGCCTTTCCATGCCAGCAAACCTTGGTTCCAGAGACCTCTCCCAGATGTGGTTGGTGGAGACATGGTCAACAAAAGCCAGAGGTTTGCCAACGGCTGTAGAACCTTCTTTCCTCATCTTCAGTGATTCCACACTGTCTTGTGATAATAACAGGAATTCAAGTGCCTGTTTGATAGGAGATAATTGGTATTATCAATATCCACTAAGGACATGTTAATTCAAGAAGCTGCCGGGCAGAAAATGCTGGAGAATCTGGAAAAATATTCAGGGAAAGTGGTTCTCTATTCCTATTTTCTTCATCACTTTCTATATTACTCTGTTGTTGGCCCTGTCTGAGGCAGGGTCCTGGTCTGGATGGACCTATGGGCCAGCTCTTTGGAGGCACTAATGTTTTATTATTGCATTAAGAGGATTCCCTCACAATAAGCTATTAAGATTAGTATCCTCATCTATGGACTTGCTTGACTTCATTTTAATCTTGTTTTCCCTTTATTCCTTTCGCAGAGTCCCATCAGAAAGCATTACATGGAGAATGTTGTTTAGTGTAGAAACACTGTGTTTTTCAGCAGAATAAACCTTCAAGTACTTGAATGTTTTCTCTGTGCTGTGCCCTAAAGAGAGAAAAATAAGCGGTATACAGGATGCAGAGGAACATAAACAAAGCACTGTTAGGGTGGTGTATCTTGATGAAGTTCCCTTCAGGCAGAAGATGTTATAAAGGAAAACAAGGGTTGTAAAAAGTGCTAGGAGCATTTTCAGCTCTTGGGGTTGCAAATGTATATATTCAGCCCCAAATTACTCATCTGCTGTTATTCCTGCAGTCACAAACAAAACAAATTTTGCGCTTGATTGAAGAAATAGAATTGGAGTTTGCCTGGAAGCTTCAGAAATGTTATGAAATAGGTTTTCTCTGTGATGTGCAATTGTTTGAATTTGGTAATAGGGAAGGAAATAGATCCCTGAGTCACCTCCAGGGAGAAACAGAGGGAGAGCTGCTTCAGGCCAGTGGAGAAAACAGGCTCATCCATGGAGCAAGTGGATTGTTGTGAGCAGAATCCCAGCAGGGATGAATTTTGACGTGATGCATTTGACCAAGGAGGGAACTTGTTGCTTTCTTGAGAATCAATAACCAGCCTTGATCTGCCTGTGCTGTGGAAAAATCAGGTTCATCTGGCAAAGAACCGGAGGATGGATGGATCTCATGAAGGCTTTCTCTTTCCATCCTTACCCTATATTTGTGAATAATGGGATTGCTTGTAACTTCACCAAGAGGACAACATTACTGCTGGCACCACAGGACAGAGATACCGTGTCTGCTCCCTCGCTCACCTGCACTGTGGGTCTGAGTTTTACCTGATTTATCCTTGGTTCTGTGAAATGACCATTGCCTGGGTCTCCTGAGGCACCCGAGGGGCTTTAGAGGCAAATATTTTAGTTTGTATCCTCCTGCCTTTGTGTACTGTCACAAACCCACTGTCACACTTTGGGACACCGTTAGTCCAGCGGTTTGTGAGCCCTGACCTGCAGCTGGTGACGACCCACAGCCCAACACCACAGGTCTCACAACCGAAATTCTCATTTAAATTCACACTGTGGGAATTTGCAGGCCCTTTGGAAGGACCAAACCCAAAAAAAGGATGGAAACCACTGGACTAAGGGGTCCCCTTGTGAGCTGAGACCTGCCTTCAGCCACATCTGGTCGCTGCACTGAAGTCAATGGAGAGTTGCTTAAAAAATTCCTCTTTCTGTGCATATTGGAAGTGTTTTAAACGCTTTAAAAAAAGTGTAACAGAAGAAGATCCTTCTCTTTGACTTCAAGCTTGTTGTCTGCTTTGCACCTTGTTGCTTTGACCTACACATGGCAGATCTGGGCTGTTGTGCTCTGGCGTCCCTTTTTAACATGTCACTGTTGTGATTCCCTCACCTCAGGCTCCCTAATGGTCATTTTAAAAGAAAAGCCCAGCTTTTGAAAGGTGTTGCATTTTCCTATGAGTGGACAGGTCCAGGAACAAGCCAATAGCAAGGGGAGGAGTCAGGTAAACAAATGGAGATAAGCAAAGCCATAAATAAAAATTTCAATGCAGTTACAGCCAGGGAACAGGAATTTCTCCATGGTTTTGCCACAGATCTCATGCAGAGCTTTGGGTATGTTTGGTTGCCTTATTTAGTAATGCCCACCTTGCAGGGAAAAGCTAAATATTCCACGACTCTCCCATGGAAGATTGTTTTAAAACACAGGAACAGTAGATCTCCTGGTGTCACCCTTTTACTGAAGAAATAGGGCACAGGATTTTTTTCTCCTGACCACTTGGAAGTTCACTGTTTAGGGTGGTGATTTTTATTCTGTTGTCACCACGGGGTTAGTGACATTTTTAGGCTGACCACGTGGTTCTCAGAGCAAATTCAATCTGCCTTTGCAACCATGTCAGTCATTGCAGGAGTGGAGCCTTTTGGTTGGTTTGGTTTAGGGTTGGTTTGGTTTTTTGTTTTTTTGGGTTTTTTTGAGAGAGAGAGATCAAAACACTTGAATTTCATTCACACAATTTAGGAAACTGTTGTCTCCATGAATTGAGTCACCAATATTTTGAAGACCCGTAGATGTGGCACTTGGGGACACGGTGGCAGTGCTGGCTGAGCAGTTGGACTCGATGATTTTAAGAGTCTTTTCCAACATTAATGGTCCTGTGATTGTGTGAATTGCTCATTTTAGGTTTAGCTTTAGCAGTTCATGTCAGATTGGTGCATCCCCTGCTGCTGATTAATCTCCAAAGTGTAGCAGAGAGGGGTGAAAGTGGAGCAGTGCTCCCGTGGTTCACGTCAGGAAAAATAGGTTTATGCTCCTGTGAGTGGAGAAAACAGACTTAGAAGTTGTAATAAAGGCCATAAAGCACCTTTCATCCATTCAGAATTCGCTTATCCTAAATGTTTCATCACTTGTAAGTCAATGTTTTAATCTATTAACCGAGGAGGAGTCTGGTCCTGTAGAAGCACTGGCTGATCCTAATGCTTCCAGCTTTTAACCTGCTTATCAGGGGCTCCTGCTTTGCAAAGCTGTTTTTTTTCCTAAAACGCTCTTGAAAAGTTGAAATGATAAATCCGGTGCTAAAATGGAATGCAGAATATTTTCCTCTCGGGGGGAAAAAACAACAAAACAAAAGAAAACAAAACAACAAAAACAACAACCTAAAACCAAAAGAGAAACCCAAATTCTCTCATCCTACTTTCATGTGGTTCTATCCTTCACATAGGATTGCTCAAATCCTCCCTCACACCTTGGAAAACACATAAAAAATTTGACTTTATTTTCAGCTTTCTCATCCCAGGCCTGCTGAACTTTTGAATATTGAAGCCCTTTGACACCTGTTACATATAAAAATATTGTGCTCAGGGTAATTTGGGAGGCCTGCAGGAGCAGGCATTAATAAACATTAAAGAGACTTTTTCTCACAGACATTTTGAGATTTCATTAAATTCATCCAATTATTTAATTTCTATTATTTAATTCTCACCTCAGCACAGTTGCTGTTAAAATAATTGTATGAACCACCTATTTTCAGGTGTATAATCAAATTAATTAACACTTATTTACATCAGAACCCTTCACTCTTTAAGAGTCTTTACTCAGATACCGCTTATGGGTTAATTTTGTGATATTGTTTGATGAGATTTTCCAAAACTTGTGTAAAAATTGCACAACATTATTTGAAAATTCAGTGAAAATCTCAAACCTGGGTGCAGCGAGTTTTTTGAGCGCTCAGTTCATCTGCCACCATTGTATAATTATCATTCCACCATTTAAAAAAGGGTTTGAATGATACAAAAAAAAATGTATGAATTAGGGATAGGTAAATGGTCATACTGTAATTGAGTTCAGGGATAAATATTTGAAAACAGTTTTGCCCTTTGCTTACCCAGAAAGCGTAAAGTCAAAATTCCCAAACAGATTTCATTTAAACCCACCCAATTCTGCAGCAATTCCCTCCTTTCTAGAGGAAATCATTCCAGAGTTTTACAGGCATAAATGAGACAAAGCTCTGCAAAGAAAACATGAGCTCTAGGTCAGACATTAACATCGACATCTGCACGAAATTGTTTTTCGTCATGATGGGATTTGTGTTTTCACCTGAGGCAGGAAAGAGCCCTTGGAAGTGAAGCAGAAGGAAAATTAGTTTGAAGTATTCCATCTAATATTGCAAATGTATTTTTAATTTTCAGCCAGGGCAGGTTTGGGGCGCCATTGAAAACATCAGCACTAATCACCAGTTATTTAGCAAATAATACAGACACTCCAAATTCCCTGGGCAAGAAGTGGGTGTGATTTCATAGACATATTTTTAAGTGGCAGTTCACTTAAATTGCTCCAACTGAGAATTACCAGAGCTTATTGATTATAGAATGGAAAACCAACATAAAATTAAAACCAATTGCTAGACAAATTACTTTGAGAATTAAATTATAGGTTTTTTTAGGAATTTTACTAGTTTATTAAATAAAAATTGGGGCTTGGTGGTGTTTTTTTTTCTAGACCTCAAACAGGTTCAGCAGTTCAGAGTGTGTTCAAAACAGCCTGATTCAAACAGTGCCTTTATATTATTCCAGCAGATAGGATGGGAAAGCTGCTGAAAATCTCAATTAGCTCTTCAAATGGTATCTTTCTGCTTTATAAAAATGTCAGTTTTAAAAAACAGTTGCAGAATCCTTCAATCATTACTTTTGATCTTGATATGCATCAACAGCTTCCAGTTTGTTATGGGAGAAGGGTCAGGAAAAATTGCAAATTAGAGCAAAAAAGAGACAAAACAGGAGCAGACACAGATGGATAACAGGGCTCTCCTGGGTTTCCTAGGATTTGGGGTTTTTTTTAATGCTGATTTTCTGTACTGATGATAATGATTTTAGTTGTCATTGTTATCAGCTTGGGTTTTACATCAAGTCCACAAAAGCTTGGCAACAATTCAGTGTCTGGGGAAACTCTTTTTCTAGGAAGTGAAATCACAGTTGAAAGAATTTCAGCTCTCCAGGATTTTCCAGGCCGAGGCATTTTCAGGTTTCTGACACCATCACTTCCTTATTTATAGGATAAAAATATTAAATAAGGACCTTGTTTTCTAGCTCTGACCTGCCAAACCAAAATGGTAGAATAAACAGATTTTTTGCCATATCTCTCTCTGCACAAAATATTTAATTTCAAAGCTAAATCATTCACTGCTCAGAGAACATTCTGGATTCTCATTCTTGGTGAGAAACACTAAGGATGATGCTGGAAATAACCACAGAAAGCATGGATGGGATGGTACAGTTGGTTGGTTTTCACTCCGGTTTATTTTGATTAACTGAGCAAAGATAATTTAATCATTTCAGCTTTTGCCTTTCTTTAACCCCATGCTGTTCATACTGTTTTCTTTGTAGTCACTGAACAAGAGACTAAAGTGCCCAAGAAAACCATCATCATGTAAGTGCTGATTTTTTATTTTTTTTTTTTAATTTTTTTTTGTAACATTTGTGTTTTGCTTTGCTGCCTCTGCATGATCCAATAATAAGCTTGTGTTCATTGGCCATGCAAGTGTGTTCACTCCCATCCCACTGGATCCCACAGAGTTCTGAGCTATGTAAAGTGATCACCTTTGGAAAAAAAAATGCTTTAAATCCCTTTTAAAAAATAGCAGCGCTGGTTCAGACACAGCCTGGGGCAGGTATTTGAGGATATTACACGTGAAAAATATTCAGTGTTGAAAACAAACCAGCTTTGAGAACTGTCTACCTGCAAACATCTATCAGTTTAACAAATATCTCACAACTCACAGTGGTTTCTTCTGGCTTTCTGTTTTAAATTTCTCAGGAAAGCCTTTTATGATAAAGCAGAAGGAAGATGAATATTTTTATCCTCTTCTATTTCTAATTTGAATTTTTGTCCTGATAATGACATGGTCTTTTAGGATACTTTGAGGCTGGTTTGTATTGGATACCTATAATATACATAAATTGCAGCAAAAAGAAGTATTTTCTCAGTCATATGTAGACCAGAAGCTCATTAAAATCCCAATCTGTCTTCTTCTCTCTAAGTATCATGAAGGAATACATTATAAAAAAGAAGTACATTATAAAAAAGAAATATATTATTAAAAAGAAATACATTATAAAAAATACATTATAAAAAAGAAGTACATTATAAAAAAGGAATATATTATAAAATTGCTTCATGTGCGAGAGGGGCAACACTGTCCTTGTGTGATAGGCCTTCAGAGCACCTCAAAACTATTCAAATCATGTCCTGATGGCAGTAAATAACTATAGAATGGATATTTTGGGAAAATGGATTACCTCCAAGGTTGTACTATTGCTAAAATCAGTCCTTGACTTGGACATGGTGCTTAAGTTGACTTATTTTACTTTGGTTGGTGAGCAGAATGTGCGAAACCAGAAGAGCTGCTTATCTTTTATTTTTGTTATTATTTTCTGTGGTGACTATTTCTTAAGATCCAGGCACTTGGTCCATTTGGGATCAGGGGCTTATAAGGAGATGGGATTCCTAAATGAAAGGCTGCAGCCTCAAAAGAGGTTGGTAAATTTACGAGCAGGATCTCAGAACAATTCCCCTCCTCTCGAGGTCATGAACTTTTGTAAGAGTGGACTCAGCTGGAATTGGGACACTGACGGGATAAAATTTGGGAACAACTCTCTAAGGGCACATTCCAGCTCTCCTTAATGTGTAGGGAGCTGAGGAGCTTTGAAACTATTGGCAGAAAATAAGGGATAATTGAGAGATGGGACTGAACAATGTTCTGTATGTGCAAATCCCAGACACCACCCAAAAAAAGGGTTTTGAACCTTGCAACGTAGAGCCAAGTGTGGAGCAAGCACACCAGGACTCATTTTCATCTTTATCTAAAATGATTCGTTTTTGTGTAATTCAGAAAGGCCCCGTGGCCATTCTGAAGGCTCTGCACAGACCTTCAAGGTCTGCAAAAAAAATTGGGGAATGAGTAAAGCAGTGGAAATGAGCAGGAGAGGAGAGAACGTTCTGGAAGGAAATAAACCTCACTGTAGCTGATGCAGTTCTGGACCTCACCACACCCTCAAAGGGAAAGGTTGATGGTGGAAAGAAATCTGTTCTCCATAGGAGAAGGCAACACCAGCCTGGATTCGTAAACTCAGTTCAGGCCATTGCTTTTAACTTCAAGTTAATTCTATTTTTTTAATCCCATTCCTTGGAGGGAGGGACAGAATCTCGACACAGAAGCAAAATGAGCTTTTCCTGTGATTTCCACAGATCCAGCAGCAGAGCATTATCTTCCCTGTGCTTGCAAAGCAAACGCTGTCCTCACCTGCAATTTCTGCCACGTAAGAAACTCCACAGAAAAACCTGCAGGAAAAACTGCACGTTAAACATATAAATTAAAAGCATTTAAGTCTAGGTTTAGATATTGGGGTAGAAGAGAGCTTTAAAGCTGATCTAGCCCAAACCCCTGTATTGAGCAGGTACATTTTCAACTAGATCAGGTTACTCAGAGCCCTGTCCAACCTGACCTTGGATGTTTTACAGGGGTGAGGCCTCTACACCATCCCTGAAGTCCCACCTGCTTTGGATATGTCAAAAAATCTAAAGTAAGGCCAGCAGAAATATGCTGAGAAATCATAATCATGCATCCCATATTGGTTGGTGTTCCTGTGTCAATTGGAGTTAGTAGGATTAGGCTGTGTCTGCAATGATAGATAATTCTATGAAGGGTAAAAATAAATTCATTTTGGCACGGATGACTCATGCAGGAAATGTTCTAACTTTCTTTTCCTGGTTGTCTGCACATGTTAAGGGTTAATTCCCTTTTAATGCAACTGTTCTGTGCCTGGAAATGCAGATCTCTGGCCTCAAAAGAGCTTTGATAAACAAAATAGAGATATGTTACATTTATTAAAAAAGAGAAAGCTGCTGACCCTACTGTAATAAAGGGCATTTAGCCATTGAGGTGGATAAATCCAGGATTTTAGCCAAGGATACTCAGGAAAAGGTTAAAGTATTTAAAATGTTGGGGCTCTGAAACTGCTCTGTGGGTCCAAAATAGAACAGTAGATGGCCAACACAAGCACAGGAAGAACGTTCTCAGCTGGACCAGCTTGTTGTGTGTTCATGCACTCAAGGGGTTAATGGGGCTGGGGTTCACCTGGGGAAAAGGCACTGAGGTTTTCCCTGGATCAGAAGGGAGGTGGAGATGGGCACGTGGGTGTGTGAGTTGTGTGTGTCCCCCTCCCAACATGACCTGCTTCACCAAAGGCTGGAGTGCTCCCAAAACTAACCCCACTGCAGTGCCCCGAGCGACCACGGCATGTGCTGATGGAGTGTGGCTCCCAAAAAAGTCTTGTCTTCCCGCCAACTCCATTCCAACCCTTTCTGTCATCAGAGAGGAAACCATAACCACTGTGGTGAAGAGCCCAAGACAAAGGGGAAGGGTTTCTCCTGCTCGTTCTCCCTCTGGTCATTCTCCTTCCCGCTCCCCGAGGGCGGAGCCGACTCCAGAGCCGGTTTTTGTCTCCAAGATCAGGCAGCCCGTCCACAGGCATGACCAGGAGGCAGCACCCAAGTCTGCTGTGCCCAGGCTTTATGTCACAGAACCAGAGGACAGGCAAGGAGCAGCGGCAAGAGAGGTCGTAGAGAGCAAGGTGGAGGAGAAAAAGCCCAAATGGGTCGAAGTGGAAGAAATAATTGAATTCAAGGTGAAAAAATCGCCAAAACCCGCAAGGAAAAGAGGCTCTTCCCCAGTGAAACAAGAAAAGGATGAGTCAGGGGTGTTGACATTCACTTTTCCCAGCTCAAGGCCGAGGCGTTCCCCAGAAGATGATCCAAACACAAACAACTCCAACAATAAGTTGGTGGAACAGTCAAAATCTCTGCCCAGTGAGGGGCTCTCTGAAGGTGACATCCAGCCCCTGGTGTACACAACCGAGCAGGAAGGGCCTCAGGTCAGCAACGAAGACAGAAACTCCCCGTGTGGGTCCGAGCAACTAGGAAATGATTCATTCGTAGATTGTGGAACCGAAGGAAAGAGCTCCCCGCAGGAAGCAAGTGCTGACTGTGGGTCAGACGCCGCCTGCCCGCTGCTCGCCTGCAGGGGGGAGCCTTTGGTCTTCAGTTTTGAGGCAGCTGCTGGAGACCAGCACGAACTTGTGTTCTCCCTGGAGAGTCCAGAGGTTAAGGAGGAGGTGGATGAGCCGGACGTGTCTTGGCCTGTGGATGAGGGGGTTGCTGGAGCGATGCAAGAGGACAACGAGGACGACACCGTCGTCATAGTCGACGAGCCCGAGGAGCCGCGGGCGGACGACATCAGCACCCGGGACCGCAAGATCTTAACCCACAACGGCAAAATCCTGACTCTGGAGGACCTCGAGGATTACGTCCCCCGGGAGGGCGAGACCTACAGGTGCGACGACCAGGCGCCCGCGGCGGAGCGGCCCTGCGAGATCTCGGTGCTCCAGACGGAGATCAACGAGCCAACCATCGGGAAACCGGTGCTGCTGAACCTGGGCAGGCCCGTGGTGCCCGAGCCCAGGCAGAGGTTCTTCAGCCAGTACGAGGAGCACGTCCCCGGGGGCGTGTTCGTGTCGGCGTCCCGGGTGACCCCCTCCAACATCTCCTTCCGTGTGAGCGATTCCCGCCCGGCGGCAGCGGCGGCTCCTCCGGGCCCTTCCTTCACGGTGAAACCCTCCTTCTGCACCGAAGTCCAGCGCTCGGCGGACAGCGGCCAGTCAAGCTTTAAAACTGAAGTTTCCACCAGAACCCTCAGCTACGGGACCGTGGGCGAGCCCGTCACCTTGCACATCAGCGCGGAAGACCTGTCCCAGAGCTGAGCCGGATGCGAGCATGATTTTTAACGCAAAAAAAAAAAAAGAGAAAGCGGCTTTTTGTATAAAAAAAACAATTAAAAAAAATTAAATAAATAATCGAAGTCGTCATAGGCGAGGGGGATTGGTGGCAAGGATTACAAGGGAATACTTTGGAGGAAAATACGTTTAAGTACCATATGGCGAGCTTTTCCAGTCTTAAAGGGAACAGTCTGTCAGAACAGTTTGTAGCTTTAAAGGCTTTGACCGAGGTGAACATATATCATTCCATAGTGGGGCAGTGATGGTAGGTTTAGGAAAAGCCTGATTCTTCTACCTATGACAGAAGTACGAGTGGAAAAGCGCATTTTTGTCCATGAACTTAAAAATTGTTTCATGCGCCAATTCCTGGTGTGGCAAGAAGGTGAAAAACAAGCTTTTCAGCATCTTTCATCAACCCAGGATAGGAGGATTTTTTCCAGCTAAAGTGTCTCCTGTCACTGTGTGGGCCCAAAGGTCATGAAGCTTCACATTGCTTTGACTCTGCTCTACACTTTTGACACCACTTAGCTCTACCAAAATTTCTTCATAAACCTTTCAACACGCACAGTCTGGTTACATTAGTCTAAACTCCTGCCACGGAATTAAATATATATAGTAAATATTACATTTACTAGGGATGCAAAGGGCTGCTCAGGCCTTTTGGTTGACATCCCAGTTTTACTAAAGTCAGTGGTGAAAATCCCACTGTCATGAGGAAACAAGAGTTTTGTTGTTCTGCTTCAAGTGAAAAAGACTATTTTTTTTAAATGACTGATATTTTCAAATCCACTTCCTAGTTGTCTAATAATGTAGGTTTCATTATTCTGCATTCTAGTGAAGTGGATTTATATAGCATTTATATACCATATCTTTTAAAATATAATTTACTTTATGTGCACTTAAAGGTTTAAGTGCTGCACAAAATGATTTCTGCATCTGCAATCAAGCACTAACATGTGCAGAGAATCACAAATGTGATCTTAAATGAATCACAAATGTGGTCTTTGCTAATAAATATTACTGGACTAGTATTTCGTCTCCTGCACACGCCAGTGGTGAAACATTCCTACTAACAGATGGATGGATGATGTATCCTGTACGTGCTGAGAGGAATTTACCACTGAGCTACAGCAAAGTAGCAGGAGCACAAAAACATATTTAAAAGAAAAAAAAATAAGAAAAAAAGAAAAGAGAGCTTTACCATAAATGTTTGGTTGAAAAATAGATCTGTTCAAAATGTATTGGGTTGCCCATTGCAGTTGCATCGCGTTGCTGTAACCCGGAACGCTGGGATGTCTCGTAGAGGGATTGCTTTCTGTGGAGTTCCTCTGGAGCTCTGCAGTGGGAATGCAGGTGGAGGGGAAGGCTGAGATGCACTGAGCCCATTCCTGTTGGCTTCCCCCAAAAGGGATGTTGCACAGACCTTCAACAAGCTGCTCAGCCCTGGAAAGAAAGGAGCTCACCGGCCCAACCTTGGTGCCAGTTGAAATCAGATGGAGTTTGTCATTGATCTCAGCAGGACCAAGCGCTGGCCCTGTGGCTGACAGAGGGGTAGGGTGAAAAATCCCCACACTTTGTCCTAGCTGAGCTCTCTACAAGTGTTGCAACAGGAAATGTTTTCCCTTTGGTGGTGTAGGGAAACCAGAAATGCCCGGGCACTGCTGGATTTCCGAGCAGCCTGAGGAGGGAGGATGGAGTGAGTTTCTGCCTTGGGAATGTGTGTGTGGTGTTGTCTCAGTGTTTCCCGGCCAGGTAATATCGAGGAGCTTGTTCTGGAGTCTTGGCAAAATATTCCTGCTGACAGGGACTGAATTCACAGAAGGTGCTTGCAGAAAAGAACACGTTATCTTTTTTCCCTTCCGTGGCTGCACCTTGATCATGTGCTGACTAAAATGAACGCAGTGATTTCACAGCCTTCCACTCTCTGCATCCAGACAGGATGTTGTGTGGAATATAACGTGCACTACCTTCATGATATAGGATGCTTTTCCAGGGGTTATGTGTGGTGAAGGAAATCAAGCTTCCTTTATGGTACTCTCCCGTTTTTTTATAACATCTCCTTGGTTTATACTGTTTGTTTTATAATCAGCAATACAATGGATATATATATTAGTGCTTTTTTCATATATTGCACTGTACATTGGAAAGTAACAGACACACAACGGGGAAATACTTTCAAAACTGGAAATATTTCTTTTATATTGGGCCTGATTCTGATCTCAGCTATTCCAGTATCAATCTAGAAAAATTCCACTGAAGGAAGTGGGTTTCGTTCAGATTTACAAAGATACTGCTGAGAAAAGAATTTGCCCTGTGATAAGCTTTTAAAATATGATATTCATTCAAAAGTTAATGAAGATGTGTAAAGGAATGGGAGGTTTCCTCCTGTTGTGGTTGATGCTCAGGTTTTTCTAAAGACACTCTAAGGCTGCAGTTCAGATGGTCATAGAAGAAATAATTATACTTTGACTCATTAGCTCAAAGCAATTAACATCTGTTTACATTTTCTTTTGAAATTTAAGCAACAGAGAATCAATTGAAAGAAATTTTTAAAATCCTCTGTTCAAAAAGTGAAAGATTTATGAAAAGTTCATTACATATACCTTCAAAATATTTTCCTAGAGGTTAAAAATTATGCTTGTAAGTGATTGAACTCTGTAGATAACTAATGAGACGTGTAGGGATTTATTTCTTGTAGATGAAAACATACAGCTGTATGAAAGATTTTAATACAGTGGATGTTTTACTAAAATTCCTGCAGGTAAATGGGTATTAATAAAGTGGAAACTTCAGTTTGCTTGAGGTACAAAAAGAAAAAAAAAAAACACACACCAAAAAAAAAATCCAATGCAAGATATGCTGTTAAGTGCTGAGTTTATATCAATAAATGTCTTGCATCAGCTGTCACTGAACTCCTTGGGTTTCTGTGTTCTTTTTTATGGCATTTGATATTCCATCAGCTCATCCTCTTCTCCTCCTGACTTCAGCAGGAGCTGGATCATGGCCCAAGAACAATAATTCAGTTGGGCTCTGGCTCCTTTTTTTATAGGAAGTTTCAGAACTGTTGAAGTGGAAGGATCTGTTCTTAGGGATATTTCCAACTCAGGCCTATGAGTCAATAATCTTGAATGATATTTGGGTCCTTCTCTGAGACCGAACTGGAACTTCAAAATGCATGTCAGTCTTGACACAATTCCCTGGCTGTGGGCTGAAGGAGATGTGGGGTGGAAAGGTTCAAGGGTGGGATTTTAGAACTGGGAATTTTTGTCCATCACGGGTGTGTCATCACTGTGGTGTTGGTTCCATGTACCTTGGTGGATATTGAAGTTCCTCAGGTCAGCAGCTTGAATCAGTGTCCTAAAGAAGGAAGGAGGTGGTGTAACATCCCTAAACAGCTGTGAAAATGGTGGTTTTAGCAGCATGGAGGAGACCTGTGATTATATATAACCTCTATATCTCTAGGTATTTCCTCACTGAGAGATCCTGAGCGTTTCATACCTTTCCAAAGAGATCCCTTGTTGGCAGCTGCCCAGCTCACAGGTCAGCACCAGCTGGCAGCAATCACAACAGGAACACCAGGGAATTGAAATATTTCTCTAGGAAAATACTTAAAATCTTCCACCCATCCCAGTGCTGACAAACACGGAGGGTCAGTCTGGGGCACCGAGTGAGCAAAACTTGCTTTTTCCATCAAAAAATTTAGAAAATAAATATTTCATGACCACTATGACCATTGAAAACAAAAAAACAAGCGATGTGTCTTCGAAGGGAGCTGATCCAAACTTGACCTATCATGAGAATCTGCTTCCTTAAGGATGGGAAAGGAGCAGAATCTAAACAGCTACAGGATGTGCTCACATGTCAATGACATTAAACGGGTCAGAGATCTTTGTTCCAAGTGCTCGCATTTTTTCTTGAACCACGCGATGGTTTGAGTTTTCTCTCTTGCTTGGTGAGCAATCACATCGTGAACATGATGATTTCTCTTTGTCTGACATGCATTTTGCCTGCCTTGATGGTTACTTGAGGGCTTCTCTAAACATCATCTGTCCCTTTGTTGTACCTCTTCAAGATCTGTGAAAGGTTTATTGGGCAGTAAATTGATGAGATGAACTCCTGAGCTCCTATGATCCCATTCTAGAGTTGCTGCTTCTACCATCACTGGATGGGGGGTGAAACCATGCTATTTGTCTTCTGGGTGGCCATTCTGCAAAAACTTATGCTTTGGAAGTCCATTTTTCGGTGTTTAAAGCTTCTGTCTTCTCTCTGCCTTCAAGGCAGTGAGTTTCTTGAGGCAGGAGTTACCTCTTCCTCTGTATGATGCTCTCCTCTGCACCACTGCTGGGCATGACTGTACAGACCGGATGACTTCACTTTTGGGGTATCTTGTAAAGGCATATCTGAGAACAAACTTAAAGGTCTCAGGTACCTCCTGCAGCAAAGCCCAGCAAAAATATCCAGAAATGGTAAAGTAGGACAAACACCTCACTCAGGAGCAAAAGAACAGCTTTTCTGCTGTCCTATCGTGAAGCAGAAAAACCTTCCCTTCTTTCCCCTGCCCTTCTCCAGAGCCACTGATGACACTGGTGCCTTTTCCCTCCTTCTTCCCTGTGAGGACAACGTCCCCCTGGCACATAGGATCTGTATCAGTGCAGTGGGTTCAGATCATTGGTCTTAACCAGTGATTAGTTCCTCCCCCAGAGGGTGGTTGGCACTGACCAGGCTCCCCAGGGCAGTGGGCATGGCCCCAAGGCTGACAGAGCTCAGGGAGTGTTTGGACAACACTGTCAGGGATGGGGTGGGATTGCTGGGATTGTCCTGTCCAGGACCAGGAGTTGGACTTTGATGATCCTTGTGGGTCCCTTCCAGTTCAGGATATTCTATGATTAATAAAGGTATTTTTGACCAGCCAACGTAGGGTTGAGCCAGGAGATGAATCCTTTGTTCCACTGTCTAGGGAGACCCCACATGTGTACACAGTGTGGCACAGTGTCCTCAGCCTGGGGGGACACCTCTTTCCAAAGCCAACCTTCTTATTCCAAGTCTCAGCCACATTCCCTCTTGCTGGAATAAGCGTTTCCACATCAACTCTCTGCTCTTGGGGAGTCAAACCATACAATTGCAAAGATTCCCATGGGTTGGGCGGTGCTGCTGTTTTCTTTTTGCCCTTGAGAGAGAAAAGCTGTTGTTCTTGCCTGTAGGAATGACTCCCCCACAGCCAAGGATGGAGACTTCTGTCCAGGCCTCGCTCCAACGCGCCGATAAGGAGATCAAGACAGCCCTGAGGACACTCATGGACTCGGCGTCAATGCTGGTGACTCTTCCCCTGGGCATGAGAGGAGAAGGTGGCCTTGGCCTTCCTGGGTCTGTTCCTCCAGACCTCTCAGAAACATCAGCTGGGCCCCCTGTGCTGGTTCATGAAGCCAGCACCCAAACCCAGGCTCCTGGAGGCCATGGTAGGTTGGGCATGGATCTGGGAGAGGTCCCGTGGGAGTCAAGAGAGAGAGAGAAACGCTGAACGTGCCAGCAAAGATATTTTTTTACCTCATTTTTCTGTTTCAGTGTGTTTTGAGCAGACGAAGATTAAGAGAGGACATTCAGACCCCAAGAAACGTGGGGGTGTGGGTTGGGGTTAGGTTGGATATAAGAACGGGGCAGATCTTTCAGGAAACAGGAGATGTTTGAAAACCACGTCTGAAGTAGAGTTTGATTCATCACCTGCCCAAAATGGAGGGAATGGGAATATTTTCCAGCTTTGGGCTTTTGTCCCTTTTCTTGTTTCAGGTATTTTTGGGGGAGAAGGTGGAATGAGAGCCCTCTTTTACATTTATAAAGTTATTTGGGATTTGGTTTGGTGGGGTGGGTGAGGGCAGTTGCTTTAGTTTTTGCCATAAACAAGCTGGAAATGTGTTTAACATCCCTGGATCCGCTGGCAGAAGTTTTAGAGGATGTTCAGTGCATCAAGTTCAGCTGAATTTCACTGACCCTGGAGCCTTGACAGACTCCTTAGCAGCTCCTGTGTGACTAAACCCAGTGATGTGTGTGACTGTGTCTTGCCAAGATATCAAGTCCTTTGTTTTTCCATTGTTTTCAAAAAATCGCAAATGAGAGACAACCCTTCCACTCTTCCTTCTGCTTCTGCCATAACAACTTGTCTCAGCTGTCTCTGTGTCAAGTCAGAATAACTGTTTTCTCAAGTAACCCTCAGCCCCAAATCAAAATACTGTTTAAAAAAATAAGATATTCTTGTTTAAAACAGAACAAGAATAAAAGCTGGTCAGGGAATCAGACCCAAAATAACGGCATATAAAAATGACAGGACTTTAAAACCTTTTTTTTTCCTTTCTAGTAGGAAATCATCCTTGGCAATAATAGCCTGATGAAGCAGGACGACTCAAAAATCTGAAGTAAAACGTCAACTAGTAGATTATTTCCTTAGTCATAACTACAGAGGAAATACAATAGTGAATGAGATGGTTTTGCAGGTTTTTCATTGAGCAAAATTAAATATTTTATGGGGAGTTATTTTAATCAGATGGAAACTTGACAACTGTCCCTATGATCACATGCTTTGATTAAAAAGAAGGCAAATATTTCGATAGTGATAAGAAAGCACAATCCCACTAACCTGTCAGCAATGTCTTGAATAACCACTTTTTCCATCCCCATAAAGCTGTTTTCTGTGATTTCTAGAAACTGCTGCTTTTTTCCAAAACCATTCAGCACCAAACATCCATAAAATGCTTCCTGCTGGGGGAAGACCCCTCTTAATTTAACTTTTTCTCCTAAAATGGAAAAGAAGACAATGCACTTTATCCTATGGTGCAATTCCAATATCAGAAGACAGTCGGGTACTTTTGGAATGGAAGATCAAATCAGGTTTTAAAGATATGTCTCATAAAATAATTAACTAAAAAAGTTGAAAAATACCCGAACTGCCATCAAGCTGCACCAAATTTTTGTTTCCTTGTTCCTATAAGCCCCAGATGCCAAACCTTGTTCTGGTGTAACTTAGAGCTCTATGAAGACATTTTCCAACAACCCAGTGGAGGTGCAGCAATGCTGATGTTAAAATATCACATGGTTCTCTGTAAGAATGTGCCTCCATATTTTCTCCGGATTAATCATATCCCCACCCAGGACTTGCTTTGACCACCACTTTTACGTTGATGTGAGTTTAATCATGTCACTGATGCTGTCTGTGATCACAGCAGTGAGCCAAGAGCTGTTCTCCTAACAAGGTTTAATTGAAACACTCATGTGTACAAAGCTAATGTTGGGTTTCCCTGGATATATTTAAAAGATGTGTAGATGTGGCACCTGGGGACATGGTTTAGTGCTGGCCTTGGCAGTGCTGGGTTAATGGTTGGACTCGATGACCTAAAAGGTCTTTTCCAACCTAAACAGTTCTGTGATTCTACGATTTCATCACAGCCATGAGCTGGAACTCCAACACAGATAAATTATCTCCTATAAAGGATGGATGAACCTGCAGTATCCTTCCAGTTGTCCTGTTTCTCCCTGTCCCTACAGACTGCCTTTCCCATCTCTTGTCTGTGTGTGCTTCCTTACAGAAAAGTTAGTATTTCCCAGTCAGAAACGTACCTCCATTTGGTCTCTCTGATGTTCAACCCCTTTGCTTTATGTGATCTTTGCAAAAGGGCCAAAATCTCCTCTGAGCTTCAGTGACTGCACTCAGCTGGACTCAGCTGGACTCGGTTCCAACTCCAGGCAGACTAGAGAAGGCCCCAAAGGCTTGCTCTGGGTTTCAGGTGTGCTGTCATAGGTGACACGTTTAACTTGCCCTGTTTCTGCTGCCAGACAAAGCACAGAGGCAGGTTTCAGCTGAAGAACCCAGTGTGCCAAAGCCCAGCCCTGGTCCTTCCAAGGAAGACACAACTGCTGGAGACGGAAGCGCTCGGGAACGCACCGTTCCCATCGACAGGTAAATGCCATCCCAATACATTGATACAACACACAGGGATTTCTGAGCGGGGCAGACTCTGCTGCAAGAAAATCAAGTTCTCTGTTGTGGAGGAACCAGGTGGTGACTTGAACAGGTTCTTGTAGGTTTGCCATAATTTTTAGAATCCTGGTGGCACGTGCTTTGTCAAAGAAGGGTAGAAAAGGTTGGAGAGAAATTCATTCCCCCAAACCAAAGTTGTGTTAACTTTAAGTAAATAACTCTTCATCTGCTGGTTAAACAGGTCTGTGGCAGGGGAAATCTTGCACCTCTTGTCACTGCATGTGACAATGTCTTGATCTTTTCTCTTGGGCTTCGTGGCAGAACCTCACCAGAGGCAGGGGCAGGAGGCTGGTACAGGAGAGAAGGAGACGTGGTCTGGGATGTGCACAGTGAAGTTTATATTGAGACCACGGAAAGAACTCGTGTGTATAAGACTGAGGAGAAGACCCCAGCAAGTAAGAGCACACCCTGTTTCCCTCTCCCACATTCCACAATTGCCACTGTCTTTTCTTTTGGTATCAAGTCCCCATGACTGCTTTTTTTAAACAATTCCAATTTTTTTTAAGTGGTAACTTGATTAAACAAAAAAATAATAGGTAACCCTGAAGATAAGAAGCCTAAAAGTAATGCCAGTATAAAGAAACCCAAATATATTGCTGTGGTACCTCTTGAGTTGACACTAAGCTGTTATACCCTAAATGGCCCATCCTATAAACACCATTTGAGTAACTCCACCTACATCAGCACACTGGGGACAAAGTTATGGCATTGTGCATGGAGCAAACCCTTGTGTCCCACCAGGTCCTCCCTACATGCAAGTGACAATAGAGGATGTGCAGGTGAACTCTGGGGAACGTGCCAAATTTCAGGCAGTCATCGAGGGAACCCCTCCACCCACCGTGCTGTGGTTTAAGGTGAGTGCAGATTTTGGCTGACAGTGAGGACCACAGAAAGGACTCTAGTGCTGGACTTCCACAGGGAATGTCTTCTGCTCTTTCATGCCACATATCTTAAACTGGTTGTGGATCGTGTCTGTAGGGTTTGTGGAACCAGCTGCTCTCACTGGAACCACCATCCCCGTGTCTCACCCTGTGTTGTCTCCAGTGTCACTGGGGATCCTTTTTCAGACAGGGCAACCCAGATGGTTTTGGAGACCAAGATGAGCAGGAAAGGAAACTGGTTCCTGCCTGAGAGTCACTGACATATGTGCTGTTGTTTGGGGCTGGGGATGGGATTAGGAGTGGTTTATTCCAATTGTCAGCATGACTTCCAGGCTCTGTATCTTTTCTGCAACTAATTGTTAAAGTGAGTGTGACCAAGGACAATGAATATCCCACAGGAAGGAAAGAGAAATAATTTCTCATTCCTTAGAATATTGCTGCCATATCTTGTCATATTGCTAAAAGAAGCCTCAACTTGCTCTGTCAATCCTCATCTGGAAAGGGTTACAGAGGACATTGCTGCAACAGTACCAAAGCATGGGCAAGCCATGGATTTATTAAATGATGCTTTGTGTCTTATTCTTTATTCCTTCCCTAATAATTCTAACATCTGATATTTTTTGGGTCCCACCAAGCACTGAGCTGGTGCTGCTGTGGAGTGATTTGCTCTGAGTTAAAATTTGCTCCAGTATAAAAAGGAACAGCTCTGAGACTGACATTTTATGTGTGGGAATAGGGTTCACTTCACCTACATTGTATTATATACATATATGTATATATTGTATTATATATATTTATGTTGCATTTTACTGCCATAGGGACCTTTTGCAAATGCTCACAATCTGCCCTCTGTGTCACACACACTCCCTCCTGTCCCTTTCTTCATAGCATTTAGGAATATATAGAATCACAGAATCTTTAAGGTTGGAAAAGACCTCCATGAACATCAAGTCCAACCTTTGACCAAACACCACCATGTCAACTAAACCAGAGCAGTGAGTGCCACATCCAGTCCTTTCTTGGACAGCTCTAGGGATGGGGACTCCACCACTTCCCTGGGTAGTCTGTTCCAATGCTTAATCACCCTTTCTGTGGAGAAATTCCTCCTGATGTCCAACCTGAACCTCCCCTGGAACAACTTGATGCCATGTCCTCTTGTCCTGTCCCTTGTTCCCTGGGAGAAGAGCCTGACCCCCACCTGGCTCCTCCCTTCTGTCAGGGAGTTGTAGAGAGTGAGAAGGTCCCCCCTGAGCCTCCTTTTCTCCGGGCTGAGCCCCCCCCAGCTCCCTCAGCTGCTCCTCATCTCACAAACACCACAAGTGCCAGCACAAGCTGGAGACCAGGCAGGAGCAAAGCAGCTGATCCTTGTGTTCCCTGGGCTGACTGCTCAGGAATGGTGTGCTGGGAGAGCTGAACAATCAACCACATGGCACTGGTGATCCCTCCCAAGCCTGTATTCCTATAAATGGGAACACTGGGACATGGAGGATTCTCCAGCCAGCACTTTGCTGGGGAGATTTGCTGACCTCAGCAGTCTGTGTGGTAGCTCTGCTCCCGTAGCTTGTCTCTTGAAGAGAGAAAACATCTGTTTCCATCTTGGTTTTTCCAGTGCTAAAATGTCATTTCCTTCTTTCAGGGCACTTCACTGCTAACAGACAGTGACAGAGTCCACCAGGGGAAGGAAGGGACAACGTATTTCTTAGCGGTGGACGATGCTGCCGTGGAAGATGGTGGTGTTTATACCTGTGTTGCCAAAAATGCAGGAGGGGAGGTTTTGTGCAAAGCAGAGCTCGTTGTACGTGAAGGTAATGCCACTCCCTCAGCTGCAGGAGTTGCTTCCATAGCCATGGCAACGTGTTCTCTGGTGTTGTCGTGTTCTGGTACCTGTATGGTATCAGCTCTCTATTCCTGTGTGCATTTATAGATTGCTAAATACCACAAGATCCAGTATAAAAACAAATCACAGAATCCTGGAATGGTTTGGGTTGGAAGGGGCCTTAAAGACCACCTCATTCCAACCCAGTCCCATGGGCAGGGACACCTTTCACGTTCCCAGGTTGCTCCAAGCCCTGTCCAACCTGGCCTTGAACACTTCCAGGGATGGGGCAGCCACAGCTTCTCTGGGCAACCCCAGAGTTCACACTGACAGGTTCTGTTATCAAGCAGCTCCACCTAATTCTCTTCAGAAGTTCAGAGAATCTCTGTCATTTTCCTGCTTTAGATTGTCCTGTGACAACTCTGCACACTATTAGCAAGGCATTGCTGTCTGAATATTAACCTTTATATTTTCCTTCATTGCCAAAGCTAAGAAAGACCAAGAAGGAAAGAAAGTGGCCACCAGGAGAAAGCTCCATGCCCATTATGAGGTGAAGCAGGAAATTGGAAGGTAAATGAATTTTCCAGCTCTAGAGCATCACTGCCAGGGAACATCTAATTGCCCTTCCAAGCTGCTGAGGCAGAGGGGGCCCAGCTGTGGAAAAGTGGAAAAGTGGGAGGTCACCTCGTTGCAGGTGTGCTGGGAATGCTTTCCTGTGGTTTCTGACAGAGGATGGGAGAGTCCATACAGCCCATAAGTGCAGGCATCAGCCTTTGTCAGCACCTGCATCACCTGAAACAGCTTTTCTCGTTATGTGGACACCTTGCTTCGCTTTGGAGGCAGCCAGGAGAGGGCAACAGCACCTCACGGACAGGAAAACGAGCTTTTTGTTCAGGAGGATTTAAGCACTGGGCAGTGGGGAGCTGTCAAAGGGCAGGATGTGGAAAACTCTCTGCCTGCTGCTCTTTAAACCGTGTCTGAGCAGGGCTTGTGTCCTTCGATTCCTGCACAGGGGCTGCTTCAGCTTCGTGAAACGGGTTGTGCACAAGGGGAACAGAGTGTCCTGTGCTGCCAAGTTCATCCCTCTGCGAAGCAAAACCAAGTCTCGAGCCCACCAAGAGAGGGACATTCTCGCCTCTCTGTCCCACGACAGGATTACCCGGCTCCTGGATGAGTTTGAAACAAGGAAAACACTGATTCTGGTTCTGGAGTTGTATCCTTTTTCTGTGCAGCTTGTCTGAGGAGGCTGGGGAAGTAGTGGGTAGAGCCTGTTTATTAAAAAAACTTATGAATTAACAATTTTTTGGTTTTGCCTGAGATAAAAGGACATGCACAGCCCTTCTCTGCACTGCAGGCACAGCTCTGTGGGAGCTCCACTGCAGTACTGTTGAGTAAAATCATACTTGTATATCCAAGTGTGAATGGGTTATTAAGCATCAAAACTCTATTCTGAAATGTCTGGAAGTTAAGGACTCTTTTTTTCCCATGAGATCCAGTCTGGGTGAGCACCAGGAAAAGGCAGTGCAGACCAGAAAACCCAGTAGCCAACAGGTAGATTTTAGCACAAGCAATACCAAAATCTACCAACCTGCAGATCTTATCTCCCCCTTGTAGGAGCACGGGTTTAGAGCAGCCCAACTCTGCCAGAAGGGCACAGCAATAGAGATTTTAATGATCATCACATTGCCTGAGACCACCTGGTGAATTCTGCTGCAAAAATGAGCTTTTACCTTCAGTTCTGCTCTCCCTTAATACCCTTGTCAGATGCTCCAGCGAAGAGCTCCTGGACCGTTTGTTCAAGAAGAGTGTGGTCACCGAAGCTGAGGTAATTCCTCTCCCTCACTTGAGAGCCCAGAGTTGGTTCCACCTGCATTTTCCTTATGGAGGAATGTCTTTCTTTAGGAGGAATGTCTTTGAAACCAGTGGCAACCTGTCAAAACACAATCAGCTCTTCAAATGTGTTCCCAACAAGTTGAGTTTCTCTGGACAGTAACTAGAAACAGGCAGTGGTTTTGACCACCAGGATTGCATTCAGCCTGAAAAATATTATTATATTTGCTCTAGTATTATCATTTCTTTGCTATCTGTCACCTGGAGCTCCTGTATCTTCGCTTGCTTAATACCAATTTATCCCCTTGTAACTGAATTCTATCCACTCCCTTTCAGTCCCCAAAACAAAGGGATGAAATTATGGTTTCTAAAAGGTTCTTTTTTTTTTTTTTTTTTAGATCCTTGGTGCTCAAAGTTCAAAATGTTTCATATCTCCCATCTGGTAGCCAGGTGTCCCACGTTTATGGGGAAAATTGATTTTTCTTAGAATACTCAGAGGGAAACATCACAGAATGGTTTGGGCTGGGGGGGATCTTTAAGGATCCCACCTCAACTGACACTATAACATGTCAAAGGTAAAGGACTTCCAGAGCTGAATCTGGATGTAAATCTAGATATAAATGTTCAAAGTCATAGTCTGATTGGATCTGCATGTGGTCAACAAATAGGTTTACAAGATAGTTTTAAGATGTATTTGTGTTTTAAAAATTTGTGTTTGCCTGATTTAAACCAAGCCAGAGCTGAGTTTGTGTTATGACAGTTGATAAAGTTTGTCAAACTTGAGGATTTTTGTCTCTTTTATTTCTTTTAATTTGCAACTCTGTAGGATTGTTTTGGTTTGGTTTTTTGGTTTTTGGTTTTTTAAAAAAAAGTAGGGACTTTTTCACACACGGAAGGTTCCAGCAGGGCAAAGGGGTCACACACGAGGCACAGCTTCATTCCACAGGGTGATGTTTGGTTCACATCTAATTCCAACTGCAAGAATAATAAAAGAAGATAATTCTAGCTTTAAAAGTATTTCTGGTTCAATTTCTCCCTCTCTCATATACTACAAATATTGGTGGAATCAGGGACCCTCCTATGTACTATTACTGTTTAATGATTTTTTAATAATTAATTTCATTCTTAGGTCAAACTGTATATCAAGCAACTTTTGGAAGGACTCAAATATCTTCACGACAACAACATCCTTCACTTGGACATCAAGGTAATGTGCAATGACAGGCTTTTCACAGCCTCTTCTTTGTCAGGGAATGGGCATTCTATGTTTGAATTATTTAGTTATTATTCAATTATTTTCTTACTTAAAATGGAAAATATTGCCTGCTTTAAAGTAAAATTTCTCCTTTTATTTTATTTTATTAATTCATTTTATTATTTTATTTTATTTTGTTTTATTTTGTTTTATTTTATTTTGTTTTATTTTGTTTTATTTTATTTTGTTTTGTTTTGTTTTGTTTTATTTTGTTTTGTTTTATTTTATTTTATTTTGTTTTATTTTATTTTATAATTTTATTTTATTTTATAATTTTATTTTATTTTATAATTTTATTTTATTTTATTTTATTTTGCAGCCACTGAATATCCTCATGGTTTACCCCGAGAGGGAAGACCTGAAGATCTGTGACTTTGGGTTTGCTCAGAAGATCACCCCCTTTGAGCCTCAGTACAGCAAATACGGCTCTCCAGAGTTTGTTGCCCCAGAAATTGTTTCTCTGTCACCGGTGTCAAAAGCAACTGATATCTGGTAATATCTGCTCATCTCTCATCTTCCTAAAAAGCTTTTTCAGGCCCTTGATGGCCTGAATATCCATTTACTGTTAATAAGTAAATGGAGCAGTGATAATTACACAGGAAACTGGAAGTGAACTCTGAGAATCCAAAAGCCATCAGGGCCCTTTAAAGCTCCTTCTGTTTATTCTTTTTTTTCAGTCATAATTGAACTCTGACAGCTTATTGATGCAAAGGAGCATCTTAGAGGAGATGATCTCTATTAGAGGCAGCAACAAGAGACAATGATCCCAAAGAGCTTTCTAGAAAAGGCAAACAAACTCCAAAAAAAAAAAAAAAAAGTATTATGAGCCCTTTCCTTTATCTGTGCTTTAAAATTGGAAGATGGCTCGAGAACAATTTTAAAAAATATTGAAGGGGGAAAAAAACCCTGAAGGGTGAAAAAAACTTTTGGGATTTATTTTCCTTGGAAAGGTGAGGAGAAGGGGGTGTCTAGTGGCAGGAAGAGGGGCTGTGTGCTTGAGAAGGATGGATAAATAGTGACAAAACACCTGACATCTGTGCTCCCTTTCTCCTCAGGGCTGTTGGAGTCATCACGTATTTAAGGTAAACAAATCTTCTTTTAATGACTCATTTAATAATCCTTTGTCCATCAGAGCCCTCCAGTGCCTTCAAGTGGGGGATTTGAGTGGAGCATTGAGTCTCTCTATGATAAGGACAATTTATTTTGTGTTTTCCTCCTCTCCTGGGTTCCCAAGGCTTTGGTTGTTGTCCCTGAGAGCTGCATTCCTTGTAGTTCACAGTGGGAGCAGTGGATGAGGTTCAGTCTCCCCTGTTTTAGCCAACACCCCACTGTACCTGTGCCTTAATTCCTTATCTTACTATTATCCCAAATAAATAATGATTCAGTCAAGTGCCATGAAATGCTGGGGTGAAAGACGACTTGTTAGTGAACACCTTGCTCACAAAGCAAGTCCCACACACGGAGTCCCTCAAATATCTTAAAATCCCAGGAGGGCACTTGTGCTTCTGGCATTTGAACAGCAAATCAAAGTCTAAAACCTGTCTCCTTTTATTTTGTGGTGTCCAATAAATAAGCCTCACGTGCAAGTCTCCGTTTGCTGGGGAGAACGACAGGAAAACCCTCCTGAACATCCAGAGCGGGGAGATTTCATGGACCATTCCTGACGTCGTTCACTTGAGTGAAGATGCAAAGGACTTCATGAAAGGGATCCTGCAGCAGAACCCCAAGTGAGTGTCCTCCTGTGCTTCCTTCCTTAACTGAACCCCAAGTGAGTGTCCTCCTGTGCTTCCTTCCTTAACTGAACCCCAAGTGAGTGTCCTCCTGTGCTTCCTGCAGCCCCGTGCAGGGGTGTTGGTGGCTCAGCAGGCACATCTCGGCTCCTCGGAGCTGTTGTTCTCTAGAAAAGTAGCAAGCTGATGTTTCGAGATGTTCTGCCCTAATTTTAGCTCGTTATTCCCCGTTACCCAAACCACAGTTTGGATATTTGCCACGTTGGGGTGGTGATGGTGACTCCCTGCCCCCTCCAGGCAGGTGAATTTCTGGAGCGACATAGACAAGTGGGAAGAGCAAGGACTGGTGTAGAGGGAGTTATGAGAGAATTAAATACCATTAACCATATTCATTAAGCAATTTCAGGTACAGAAGGAGGCTTGAAGGCAAGTTTGCAGGCCCTTGCTTTTTAATTTCATTTCTATTCTTTCTGCCTCCTGCCAAAGCTGTTTTCTCTCTGGTCACCTAAAGAGGCAAAGTCCCTCTTAGGGCTGCTCTGGACACCCTTGAACAGGCTCCACACAGAGTGTCACAGGGCCTTCCTGGGGATCTGTGGGGAATCTGGGAAAGAAAAAAGGAGTATTATTTCACCTCAAGGGAAGGAAACCTTGGGCTCAAAGCTTGTTGGCTTCTCAGCTCTAAACCTGAGGACACACACCAAAGCGTACACCTGTGTCCATGTGTAGCAGCACCTTCAGGAAGATCTTGTGGTTGCTTTGGAAGTGACTTCCAACTAAAATGCCCATCTGTTCTCTTACCAGAGCCAGGCCTAGTGCTTTGGACTGTCTGTCCCACAAGTGGTTCATGGTAAGTTTGTCCTGGTCCTTTATTAGTCATTACAATAATGAGGTTGGAAGAGACCTTGGCAGGGGCAGCCCCAAAAGCTGCTGGATGTTTGCTGGTTTATTTTTTTTCCCATAGTCTCTTACTTTCTGTGCCACAGAGGAGCTCAGGAATGGCTCCTCAGAAAGGGGTTTACATGCCAGGATATCTTTCCTTTCAAAGGATAAAGATTTACTACTGACGTGAGCAGATATAACAAGGAATCATTTAGGTTGGAAAACCCTTCTAAGGTCATGGAGTCCAACCATTAACCCAGCACTGCCAAGGCCACCACTAAACCATATCCCCAAGTGCCACATCTTCTAAATCCTTCCAGGGACGGTGATTCCACCATCCTGGTTCCAATCCTGTTCCAATCCTTGACTACCCTTTCCAGGAAGAAATTTTCCCTAATATCCAAACTAAACCTCCCCTGGTTCAGCTTCAGGCTGTTTCCTCCACACATCAATATAGGAAGGAACCTGTGGCTTTGCAGGACAAAGTTATAGTTTATATATTGCAGTGCCTTAAATCACTAAGGGGAAGAGCTAAAAATTAGCAATAAAAAAAAGGATTTAATGGCATGTATTGAACAAGGCTTACTTTTATCACTGATTTTGTCTGCAATTTAACTATGAAGGGAGTGTAGCATTTGGTCTACTGTAGCTTTCCTAAATTAAACAACTGTGGAAGGAGGGAATCCTAGAGATTTATTAGGAGATGAAGGCAGTTTTTTTTGAACCAATGATTTTCCTCTCGTTCCACCTGGCAGCACAATGTCCCCCTCGAAGCAGCTCATTTCATTAATACCAAGCAGCTCAAATTCATCGTGGCTCGGAGCAAGTGGCAGGTGAGTTGCCCTTAATCTATATTTTTGTTATATAATTTATATAATCATCTATAATAATCTATATACCATATAATAATATATACTATAGGTTATTTATATTATATACTATCTAACATATATAATATAATATATAATATATAATATATAATATATAATATATAATATATAATATATAATATATAATATATAATATATAATTGTATTACATATTATATTATTATATACTATATATTATATATATTAATCTGTAATATATAAGATACAATAAAGTATAATAATCTATATAATCTATATTTTTGTTATATATATTTTTATTTACATTTGAATCTTTGAAAGTCTTTTGGGCTTGGACAGTGAGCTCAGCAGAGATCTCAGCTTGGCTGTGAATGGGGAATAAGCCCAGTTGAGGGATGTGTCAGGAATTAATTATCTAGACTTTTACTGCCTGGGAAACACTTGGTCTCATGCAGGTGCCTGTAAGACACAAAGTTGTGTCTAAGTGAGGTGCCCTCAGCTGCCTTTGCTGAATTATAGACAGGTCTCCAAAAATACCTCTTTTCCTGAGGTTCTCTAAAATGATGGGATTGATTGCCTCCTGAAGAAGCCAGTTTCCCCCTGCTGGTTGGAAGGGGAGGGCAGCTGCCCAATTTCAACTGAGATGTCTCACATGGCAGAATTTAGAGCAGAGGAATCCCACCCCCTGCACTGTGGTAGGTCTTCTGTTGACCTGAGTCACTGTAGGTTGAACTGTAATCAGTGGATTTAAGGCCATTGATTCCAGCAAGCCTTTCTTCTGATGTTTTCCATTAAAAGCGCCTTTCCATCTGCTTTGAGTGGCCAGATTGACTTTGGAAATCTCAAGCAGGGTCCTGCTTCCCTGCTCACAACAGCAAGTATGTCCCCTGAAGTCAATTTAGTTTCACATCTGTCAATGAGGGAAGAGAAAGATTTAGAGAGCAAATGAGGCCTGGATTGGTGACGTGTACAAAGGGTTGGCAGCGTGTAATTAAACTCGTGGGTAATTAGGAGTTCAGGAGTTCATTTGGGTATGTTTGCTTTGCCATCCTCCCACCATGCCTCCATCTCACTGTGCTGTATTTTGTTTGGCTCCCCAGAGGTCTCTGATGTGCTACAAATCCATCCTGGTAATGAGGTCTATCCCAGAAATCCTGGAAAGGACCCACGACAACACCTCCCTGGCCATCTCCCGACACCTCATCGAGGAAAGCACTTCATCCAGTACCAGTGGCTCCTCTTCAGACAACGAGAACTCGAATTTCCCCAAGAAGAGGCACTTTGGTTCCACCCCCGAGCTGCACTTGCCCGTGTTTGAAGCACCAAGTTATCAGGAGCCTCCAAGACGTTCAAGTGAGCAGAAGCACTCCAAGGCACCAGTCCCTCCAGTAAAACCCATGAGGAGGAAATATGCTTCCATGAAGGCTGAGGTGGGGGACAAATCACCCACGGAAAGCAAAGAGCTCATGGCGAGTGTCTTCCAGGACAAGGAGGAGAGGCTCCATCCCAGTGTTCGAGATGAAAGGAGTGGTGCTGCCGAGCCTTCATCCGTGAGGGCTTCCATGGAAAGCACATCATATCCAGGTCAGAAAGGAAAACCAGACATGTCTTTAGCTGATAAGGAGAGGATTGAAAAGGCTGGGGATGGCACAGAAAAGCCATCTGCCTTTGTGCCCAGGCAGAGCGTCATCAAAAGCACTTTCTACAGCCAAGCAACAGAGCTGCCTGCAAGGCCACCTTCCTCACCAGGCGGGGAGTTCAGGAGGCACCTGGACAGAGCCAGGAGGACTTTCCGGAAAGGTGGATATTCGAAGGTGCCCCTCAGTGGTCTCCGTGAGCCCCTCCTGGAGCAGTTTGAACTGGAAGAGGAAGAGGAAGGAGATGATCGCAGGGAAAGCCTGCTGGGATCCTTGACCAAATCAGCATCGTTTGACACCGCCAGGAAACCACCACATCCTGCCATTGCTGGTGCCAGCAGGAGCCGTTCCCTGGATGACTACAGGCTGAGAGCCTCGAGGTCACTGAGGGAACAAGACATTTTGGAAGAAGACTGTGATGTCTTGTCCCAGGAGAGCTGCCCTGAAGGCAGTGACCACTGTGACATTTCTGCAGGGCCTGGCAAGGGATGTTCTGTAGGCACATCAAAGCAGGAGGAAGTCAGGAGAGCCAGCAAGGATTGTTCAGGAGAGAAGCCCTCTCCTTCCACACATTGTGAGGGTAATGAGTGCCCAGCTGCTTTTATGCAACAGGCTGAAGGACTTCCAGTGTCACCTCACAGGAGTGAAAATAGGAAACCTTTACTGAAGAAGTCAAAAGCTACTGAGATTGAGGAGGATGTTGAAGATTTGGAAGGCAAAAGCCCCATTCTGACTGCCCAGTGCTCAGACATAACTGCATCAGCAGCCCAAAAACATGAGAGTACAGAGGGTAAATCTTCCTCTGACACTGCTTTTCAGGAGAGCAAAGAGTCCATTGCAACCTTGACACAGTCAGAGGCCACCTCTGAGTCATCTCCCACGAGTAAGGGAGGTGTGTGTCTGCCCCAGGAGTCTGCTCACAGCGCTGACATCCACCCGGATCAAAAAGGTGGAACGCTGCTGATCAAAAGGATGGCCCCAGTTCCACCTTGGAAGGACAAAAGGCAGAAACATTCAGGTGAAAAGACCTCTGCTCACGGTGTTGCCGAGTCTGAACTCATGGAGCATGAAAGCTCTGCTGTTCCAGCAGAACAGACAGACATCGATTCACTTCCAGTACACAAAGACAAAAGTCAGGAACTTCCTGGGAAAAGTGTTCCAGCAGCTCCTGTGTCTCTGGGCAAGCGGCCAGGTGCCCTCACAGCTGGTGAAGGGGCTCCTCAGAAGGTGAAGACCCGCAAAGAGGTGAGATCTGCTGTCCTGGAGGAGGAAGGGCTGGGTGTGACAGGAGTCACTCCGCCATCAGCCCATGCTGGTGAAAGCCAGGCTCACAGGAAGGCTCCTGCTCATGGATTCACAGCATCAGCCAGCCTGAAAGGAGAGCACCTCGCTGTTCCCAAAGTCCCACCACCACAATCAGTGCCGACTCCGGTCTCCAGTGGAGCACAGGCTGAAAGGGAAGGGCCAGCTCACAGCAAGGAGAGGTTTGTTGCTCTGAGGAGCGAAAGCTCTGCGGTCACAGAGGTTGTTCCCAGCTTGGCCCATGAAGGAGCCAAACCCCAGAAGGTTTCTGAAGGCCATGCTGTTCCAGGGAGCAGACACACAGCAGGAACGGTGTCCTCCCAAAGCACTGCTCTCCCTTCGGTCTGTCAGAGGGAAAAACAGGAACATCCAGCCCTTCACAGCGAGGTGAGATCTGCTGTGACAGCAGGTGGAAGCCCAGCAACTGCACAGACCACGTCTGCTCCTTTCCCCAAGGCTGGACATCGGGAGTTGGAGCAGCACAGGGCTGCCAGTCCCAGTGCTGGGATTTCTGATGGTCTGGGGGGTGCCTTAACTGCTGCACAACCAGAAGGTGCTCCAGCTTCAGCCTATGAAGTAGAATATGAGGAACATCCAAAGGTCCATGGTGAGGGTGGAGGCATTGCCTTAGAAAGTGGAAGATCTGATGCTGGAAAAGCTGTCCCACCGTCGCTCCGCAGGGATCGCCGTCAGGAGCAATCACATCACAGGTCTTCCTTTTACAGTGATGAGGAGTCTGCTGTGCTGGAGGGCTTAGTGGACGAGATGGTTTCCCTCTCTGAAGAGATGAATGTTTGGGCAGAGTCAGTTTCTGGAGAGAAGGAGAGCAGAAAGCACATGGACACCTCCTCCCCTTCTGTAAAACAGAGGGAAGATGAGCGGGATGGCCTTGAAGAACCCTGCCTTGCTGTGAGTGAGGAGTCAGAGGTACTGGAAGGGCAGGGAGCACAGACAGTTCCTCGTGAATGTGAACACCTGGAGGACTTGGCGTTTGAGAGCCCCACTTCCAGCCGAGCCAGCGTTTCCTCAACAGAGAGCTCGGACACCGGGAAAAGACCCAGCCGAGTGTCAGTGATCAAGGACACCGGGAAACACCCAGAAGTGTCTTTGGTGAAAATCAAAGACCTGTCAGATGAAACCCCCAGTACTGGCAGCGGCCCTCAAAAATTTGACATCTCAGAGGTGGAACCTGCCTACTTGAACTTCTCTGACTTGTACGACATTGTCTATTTTCCGTTTGAATTTCTGAGCTACAAGAAGCCTTCGCCCAAGCCGGTTCGTAGACGGTTTATTCCTCTCGGTGAAAGGGCAAGGTCTCCTCCTGCAGGGCATCTGCATAAGGACAAAAGGCTGTGCATCAGGGAGCAGGCAGAGGACAAGAACAGGAAGAACCACTTGGAAATATCTGAGGATTCAAAGGCAACTCACTTAGTGGCCATGGGGAAAGGGCAAGAGAGCCATAAAGAAATGTACGGCTCCCAAAAGGACTCCAGTGGGAAGCAAAAAAGCTCCTTCCACACCAAGCCAGGACTCTTTAAGCCATATGCAAGGTCTCATTCAGTGGAGCTGTCAGTGGAGCAGAGTCTGAAGAAGAAAGTAAAAGCTTCTGTTGCCCATATTTCAAGAATCCTAAAAGGAAAGACATCTCCTGAGCCAGAGGCAGAGGAAGGTAAGTATTTCACTCTGCTCCTTTATAGATTTTCTGCTATAACTGGGCTCTGATAAAGCTGCCTTTTCCTTTTATCTGAGGCTGTGGTTAGACTGGGATTGTAAAACTGGCCATGGCAGGTTATGAAATCAGCAGTTTCCAGCTCCAGCACTACCCCTCTGTTACTGGGTTACCCCAGTGCAGAGGCAGATGGGTTAATCCACTGATGGAAGGGGCTCAAATTCCCCTGTCTGAGGTTGCACAAAAGCAGACCTGGGTGATGTTTTCCTTGCTGCAGTTATCATCTGACCATGGTAAGTCTCAAAAAAATAAAGTGACTGGGAGAAGCTGGTGAAGTCACCCTGGCTGTTGGACATCAGGATCTGTCCTTTCTTCTCTGCCATCCCTAGATATTGCTTGTTCTTCCAGGACACTGTTGTGTTTGTCACAGCTGTCACTGCCTTCCCTGCTGACTGAAGGCTGGTTAATAAGGGAACCTGTGAGTGATGAGCTGTTTATGTGTGAATGGCGGAGCTGTCACTGTGAATTGATGCCGCGGGGAGAAGGGTGGCCTTGAATGACTTCTCATCCTTTCTCAAAACAGAGTTTGGTGAGCTGGGAAGTGAGGCAGCAGAAAAAGAGCTGTTAACAGGGGCTGAAGGATCTCTGAAGAGGAAATCAGCGCTCTCCTCATTCAAGTTGCCAAGCCTCATGCCAAAGGAGAAAGGTATTGCTGTGGCACTGTGGTGCCACAAAGCCAGTGGTTTGCTTTAGCATGAAGTATCAGTAATGAAAATCCAGTGCTGTGTGAGGCCAGTTTCTAAGGATGGATCTGCAGTGATTGTCTGCAGAGATGACCTGGACCAACTCATGTGACATGGGCCAGTCTCCTCTGTTTACATCATAACTAGGACCTTGAGAAAACCTGTCATGGCGTTGTTTGCAAATTGGAGCCACTCCAGGAAGCCACTGCAAAGGAATAAAATCCAGGTGTAAGATAGAAAGAGAATAAAAGCAGTATCCATGGGTGGGAAGGCAGAGGCAGGGAACTGTGAATTCCTATGCTCCAGTCCTGAATGGATGTGTTAAGTCCAGACATGCTGCTACAGAGCTGTGGAATGAAAAATAATGGGGCAGCCCCACATGGTGCATCAGCAAAGCTGAACTTGCTTTTTCCTAGACAAGTTTCCCCTTGACTCTGTCAGGAGCATTTCCCAAGGTCAGACTAACGTCCCAGTACTCAGCAGAGCCCAGGGAAACACTGGGAAGGGCAGGTGTGGGAGGCTGGCAGCTCCTGGCAACTGGGGAGAAAAAAACCCTGGAGAAGCACAGAAGAAAACCTGAGCTCCCCCTTTGCCATGGAGGCAGGAGCAGATTTGATGCTCTATGGGGTTTTTCCTCCTTTCATATTCATCTTTCATCTCTGCTTCTCTCTTCTTACGTTGTCTTGATCATGGTATCATTTAGGTTGGCAAAGACCTCTAAGATCATCGAGTCCAACCATTCCCCAGCACTGCCAAGGCCACCAGTAAACCCTGTCCCCAAGTGCCACATCCACATGTCTTTTAAATCCCTCCAGGGGTGGTGACTCCACCACTGCCCTGGGCAGCCTGTTCCAATCCATGATGACCCTTTCCACGAAGATAGTTTCCCTAATATCCAATCTAACCCTCCCCTGCTGCAACTGGAGGCCATTGCCTCTTGTCCTATTTGATCCCCTCATCCTCAAAATACCATCATTTAGTTTTGCCTCCACAATTTGGCTTGGCCAGGGGAACACTCTTGCTGTGACATGATCTCTCTCTGCTTTGAGCTGTTCTGCTGCCTCAGCTGTACCAGCAGGGCTGGGCAATGCAGGTATTCCCTATGGACTTCCCAAGATCCATCTGGGTGATCATGTATGAGCAGTCACACTGTGTCCCTGGGGCTCCTGCACCTGTGCTCAATGCCCAGGGGGTTCTCAACGGGCAGTCAAAAGGATGACGGAGCAAGAACCAGAAATGTTCTTGAACAATTAGAAAGGTTTTCTGACGTCCTGCATGCATTTGTTTTCCACATAACTCTCCTGGCTATTCTGAATTGATGTTTTTTCCTCTTCCCTGCAGCCCCATCCTTCACTGAGGAGCTCATGGACCAGGCTGCTGCCGTGGGACAGTGCGTGACGCTGTCGTGCCGGACGGCAGCTCACTCCTCCCTGCACATCAGCTGGTTCAGAGGTGACACTGGCATCCCTCCAGGGAGTCCCTGACCTCTGGGACAGGGGTGCAGGGAGGGGTTTAGAGACCTTGGTATCAACTTTCAGGGTGTTTATCTCTCCTACCTTCTGCTTTTCAGACGGGATCCCTGTCCAGAGCAGCAGCCGGATCCTCATCTCATCCACCCTCAAACACTTCCAGCTCTTAACTATTCTCTCTGTTAATCCTGAGGATTTTGGTATTTACACCTGTGTGGCCACAAACTCCCTGGGCTCGGCATCCACCTCTTGTGTCATAAGAAAAGCAGGTAAGAGGAGAAGCAGCTACAGAAACAGATGTTATAAATAATTCTGCCCCAAAATGTGACCTGTCAATACCTTTGAGGTGAGATTTCTGCAGAGAGGTGCAGAGGACAATCTCTCCCTTGCTGTTGTCCACAGTCTTTGCTGTCTGGTACTGTGGCACATATTGCAGGGTTCATTCCCTCTTCTTCACTCTTCTGGATTCAGAGCCCTCCAAGACAAAACTTTAAAACTGAGTTTAAATTAAGGTGGGGTTAAATTGCTGTTTCTCTAGGTGTGTGCCTATATATACATATAAAACATATACATATGTATATATATAAAAATAATATCTGTAACTGAGACATGCTGGGTGTAGGGTTTTGATTCACAGCAGTACTGCTCTTAACAGCCCCTGGGTTTTGTGCCTCCTCTCAACAGAGGTTCCTCCCAGCCCTCCACCCCCTGACATGGTGGAAGTCTACAAAGATGGAGTGCAGGTGGTCTGGAAACCTGTGGAGACCAACACCCCTGTCCATTACACCATCCAGTGCAAGAGTGAAGGTAAAGTGCTGTCCTTACACCTCAAAGGGAACATCTTGGTTTGTGTGATCCCTTCACCTGCTGGATACTTTACTTTTATTCAGAAACAGCCTGATTAACTCCCTCGTTTTGAGTTAGGAATGAAATTCATACAGCCATCATTCAGCCATCTGAAAGTTAAGTGTTGTGCTAAATAAATCAGCCTGGAAAATATGCATCCTCATACCAAGGCTTTGCTGAAGTGTGACTCAAACTAGGTGACACAAAAGTTATGACCAAAAAGTGAGCAGCTACAGAAGAAAATGCCTGGTTGGTGCCTGATACACAGCCTTGAGTAATTTGGCAAAACAATACACTAATAATACCCAGCAAAAAAACATCATCTTATATCCAGGCTTTCTGGACAGTCTGTTGTGGAGGAAGGTGATCTGTCAAAAAGGGAGTTCATCCTCTGCTAAACAGCCATGCTTTCTTTTCCCACTGATTACGGAGGAAGCTCAGGGCAAACAGCCAGAATAAATACCCACATTTTGGCAATACTGCATCACCCCTTTGATGTTCTCTTGCGAGGGTTTGGTCCAGAGCTTAAGGAAGTCAGTGAATCATAGAATCATGGAATTATAAAAATGATTGGGTTGGAAAGGACCTTAAAGACCATCCAGTGCCACCCCCTGCCATGGGCAGGGACACCTTCTACTAGCCCAGGTTGCTCCAAGCCCTCTCCAACCTGGCCTTGGACACTTCCAGGGATCCAGGGGCATCCACAGCCTCTCTGGGCAAACTGTGCCAGGGCCTCGCCACCCTCACAGAGAATAATTTCTTCCTGACATCTGATCTAAATCTCCCCTCTTACAGTTTAAAGCCATTCCCCCTCCTTCTGTCACTATGTGCCCTTGTCAAAAGCGGACGTTTTCCTGTTCAGTCACAAAAGCTTTGAACCAAATCCCCAAGCCTATTCCATCTCTCCTGGGACTGCTTTGCTGTTGTTACTAGGAATGTGATGTCTGACAGCAATGCCTTCTGCAGACACACAAACACAGCCCTTTGGATTCAGCTGCTCCATGTTCCCTCATCTAATTCCCCGAATATACAAACACTCCCTTCTGGATTAGCACAGGCATAGGCAGTTTTCAGCCTTTTCCCTCTGGAACTGGTGTGAGTCACTTTTTCTCCTACGCCCCTTTCTTTTTGTTATTCCTTTTTGACACGACAATAGGACACACTCTGTGGAGGATAGAAACACAGGTTGTTCCAATTAGGAAAAAACCAGGAAACAGCATCTATAATCTTCCATTGCATTCTGTGTATTTAGCAGGAACATGAAAAGCTTCTGAACACAGGAGGATTAAGGTAAAAAATTCCTTGTTTTATCCATGACTTGACAACAGGCTTTTGCCAGCTGCTTCTGCAGACACTTTTGTCTATTTCTAAGCTGTATCTGCTCCTTCTTATACAAACACATCCCTAAATTCAGCCAGTACCCTGCAAAGTCATCAATACTTTCAGTTTGGGCAGTGAATTGCTGCTTATTTAAAGGTTTGAGGCCTCCAGAAGTGTTTATTTGAGTGAAAGGATAAGTTTAATCTCAGGCAGTAGAAAGGAGTTGAGTTCAGCCTTGAGCACAGCAAGCAAAACATGAGACACAGCAACATGTGAAATGAAAGGTCATTAAATGTTTGCTGGTGATTTTCTCCTTCCCACCTTAGTCCCATAAATTATGAGTCCAGAACATATCTGCAATTTCAGTTCCTTGAGAAATCATCTGAGTTTCATAAAAGCTGAGTAAAACTGCCTACATTTCAAACACTGTTTTTGCTTGGAGAGTGTTAGTGGATAGTTCTGTCCAGGAATCCTCATGGTCTCAACTGGATTCAGGGCAGGGCCAAAAGGAAAAACAGATCAGTGATTTAGCTGGGGGTTCTGTTTGGAGTTCTTGGTGGATATTTGCATTAGAGATTGGTGCAGGAATTAGATAAACAGAAAGAACACAGGAAAGCTTCCCCATTTCTCTGACAGAATATTGGCACAACTTGGACTTGTCAGATATAAACCAGCTGATTCCAGAGAAGAGTAACACAGGGACAGTGAGTGTCACCACGCACAAAAGTTGGCCATAGCAAGTTGGTTTTTCTTTCATTCTACAAGATTCAGAGAATCACAGAAAGTTAAGGGATTGGAATGGGCCTTTTTTTCTTCATATTCCCAGCACATAAGTAAAGCTGGTGGAAAAAAACCCCAAAACAATAAACCCCAAAACCTCAAAAAAGCTACAGCCCAGTGAGATCATCATAATTGAGTCCTGGTGTCTTTTCTCTCTTTCCTTGGTGAAGATGGGGAGTGGACAACTCTGGCTTCTGACCTCGCTGACTGCTGCTACTATGCCAAAAATCTGCCCAAGGGGTTTATCTACCACTTCAGGATTGCCTGCACCAGCAAAGCAGGAATGGGCCCCTACAGCGACCCATCTGCCAGCGTGAAAATCACCGGGAAGGATCCAGTGGGTAAGATCAAATCCCGAGAAACCATCGGGATCTTCCTGCATCAAAACCACTGCACCCTTTTAGATGTGGGCCCAGAAGTCAAGAGCAAGTGAACCAAGGCCAGTTCCACTTGGCTCAGGGTGGTTTAGGGTTTTTCTTTTTAAAATTACGTTATTTACTAATTCTGGACTGAGGGGAATATGTATAAATATATCAGAAAACCCAATAAGAGAATAACATTGTGTAAATAGAAACAATATGTAAATATGTGTAAAAATTAATAATAAAATAAAAACCTGGGAACTGAAGATTACCTGTTGAAGACACACTCAGGTTTGATCAGAGATGATGAAGAAATGGATCTTGGACCATAAATGTGTGACTGGAGGCATTTATCTCTTGATATAGATCTGCCACTGGTGAAAGCCCTGGACCTGCTCTATATTATGGACTAAATCCTAAATTCAGTAGTTAACGTCTCTATTCTGGTGGTTTCCTTTGGGAATTATTGTCCTTTTGTGATGAATTTTCCAGCTGTATTTTGTCTCTGAAGTAAAGAAAGCCCAATTTACTTTTTTTTTTTTCACTTGTTTGACTGCATTGTACAGCTCACATGTTTTTAAAATTAAGAAATCCGTAACCCCACAGCAAACATATCCTTGTAGCAAAGCCTCCTTTCTGCCAAGAAATAGAAGGATGGTCTAACTGGAATTTCCTCCCAGTGGAGAGGATTGCTCTGTAAAAATCAGTTCACAGAGATATTTTTAACTCACCTTAAATCCTCTGCTTTCCCTTGGTCCAGGATCCATCAATGTATCTCAATGTGTCCAGCATTTCCAAGCAGATGCTTTAAAGAGATGATTTAGTGTTTCAGGGAGCACTTGGGCACAACCACACACCAGAACTAGAGCAAAAAGTTTCAGCTACTGCCCTGAAATATCCACCCCAAAGAAGTTTCTAGTTCTCTGTCAGTGTCTTGCTGTGACCTGGTGACTCGTTATGTGAGGAGATGTGAACCAGTGGCTCAGATGTTTGATATATCAAGCACACAATATACAGTCCATCTCATACTGCCTGGAGTGGCCACACCAGGGAACTTTTGGGTGGAAAGAGCAGGATCTGTTGCATTCCAACAGCACTGGGTGCCACAGCTGGGATTCAGGCTGCAGAGTCACCTGGAGAAATCTCTGCTGTCGCCTTTGCTGTTGTTCATAGATAGTGGAGCTTCAGAAAGGCCCCATTTTCCACACAGAGATGTTTTCCCATATAATCCCTGTCCCTTTTCCTCTGCAGAGCTTCGTGCTGCAACACAGGAAATCCCAGCACCTGCTACTGAGGAAGAGAGTGAAGTAATCACACCATCCGAGCCCTTCCCAACCTACCAGACCTACGCCTTCCAAACAGAGATCAAAAGGTAGAGAATCCAGCTGAGTTCTCTGTGATCCAGAGGGAAATCCTACGTGTGATGGAGCACCTCTCCTATGAGGAAAGGCTGAGAGAATTGGGATTGTTCAGCCTGGAAAAGAGGAGGCTATTTGTGGCTTTCTGGGACCTGAAGGGAGCTACAAGAAAGATGGAGAGGGACTATTTACAATAGCATGGAGTGATAGGGCAACAGGGAATGGCTTCAGACTGAGAGAGAGCAGTGTTAGATCAGATATTAGGAATAAATTCTTCACTGTGAGGATAATGAGGCCCTGGCACAGGTTGCTCAGAGAAGCTGTGGCTGCCCCTGGATCCCTGGAAGTGTCCAAGGCCAGGTTGGACGGGGCTTGGAGCAACCTGGCATAGTGGGAGGTGTCCCTGCCCATGGCAGGGGGTGGAACAAGATGATCCTTAAGGTCCCTTCCAACCCAAGCCATGCTAGGATTCTGTGTTTCTATGATTTTGCGATTCTGTGTGGCTGGAGTTTAGAAAAGTCACATTTATAAATGTGCAGCTCAGCAAGTGTCACAGTGGGTTGCTGAAAACCCCTCCACAGTGATACACACAAACTGTTGGCTGAGTGATCTTCACCTTCGTTTGGTAGGATTTAGTTGTGGATTTTTTGGGAGAGCAAAAGGGTCATAGAATCATAAAATGGTCTGGGTTGGAAGGGACCTTTGAAGGTCATCTAGTCCAACCCCCTTGCAATGAGCAGGGACATTTTCAACCAGGTCAACTTGCTCAGAGCCCCATCCAACATGACTTTGAACATTTCTGGGGATGAGGCATCTGGTACCTTTCTGGGCAACCAGTGCCAATGTTTTATACCCTCACTGTATAAAAATTCATCCTTATACCGCGTTTAAATCAGCTCTCTTAGTTTAAAACCATCACCCCTTGTCCTGTCATAACTGGGCAGCAGGGCAGTCACTTGATATCTTGTGAAGTGAGCCCAGGGCTAACAGAGTTTCCTGTCCTTGCTGCATCAGCCTTTGCAGGTACCAGCTTCAGTCAGGAGGTTGGGATGCAACTTTCTCTGCCTAGAAGAGAGGCACTGACTTCTGTTGCCAACAAGGGGTAGTTCTCTTGCTGTCTCCTTCTCTCTCTCCAAAGGAGTTAAGCTCTCACTCCTGTAATTTAAAATGACTCTACAGTTTAGAGACACAGGAGGATGTGCAAACTGTGAGAATGGATTCAATAACACCCCATCAGGTGTGGACAAAAAACACAGCATGGGATCCTGGTGCTTTTAAAGAACAGCAGTTCCTGGCTCTTCCAGGAGCAGCAGAGAAGTTTGATGTCCCTTTGTGTTCCTTTGTACCAGGGGGCGATTCAGCATCGTCCGGCAGTGCAGGGAGAAAGTGAGTGGCAAGACTTTGGCTGCAAAAATCATCCCTTACTGGCAAGAGGACAAGCAGACTGTGCTCCTGGAGTACCAGGTCCTGAGGAAGCTCCACCACACAAACATAGCCCAGCTGAAGGGAGCCTATGTCAGCCCACGGCACTTGGTGTTGATCCAGGAGGTGTGTGTGGGACCAGAGCTGCTCCACTCCTTGGCACTACGGTAAGAACATGGAAGGGTTTTCCACTCGGGGCTGGAAAACACCTATTGCTTTCTCCCGACAAACTGGATCATCCCTCTCCATCAATTCCAGTGTGCTGTCATTGCACATGGGATTTGTTCTGCAGCCTCTTGAGAGATTCAAAAATTACTTTAGTTCCCTATAAGGCTGGGACAATTCAGGGCTGCCCAGCTGAGACACTGAAAGCAGTTTACAGTAGTTGATATGAAATCCCATCTCCCACAACATGGAGGTTACTCAGAAAATCTCGTTTCTCCTCCACATTGTTTCTCAGAATGTCAGAAAATGGATCTGATGAAAGCCTGTGGTTAAAAGAGAGGCAATGATGGGCATCAAACCTGCATTTTGATTTCTGCCCAACCCACTGCTTTCTCTGACACGCAGCTCTACGACCTCCTGAGCTTCTTGCATCTGTAAATTTGACTCACAGGATGGGTTGGCCTCCCCATACACAACAGATTTGCTAAATGAAGAGTTGTTTCCTCTTGACTCTCAAGGGCCTGATGGGATTAAACATCCAGGGGTGTAGAAAATCATTCCTGGGCATGGAGATAGGGAGTAGAAAACAGAGCAGTCCTTTCTCCCACCAGGACATCGTACTCCGAAGTGGAGGTCCGGGACTACCTGTGGCAGATCCTCAGTGCCACCGAGTACCTCCATGCCCACAACATCCTGCACCTGGATCTCAGGTCTGAGAACATGATCATCACTGAGCCCAACCTGCTGAAACTCCTGGATTTTGGGAACGCACAGTTCTACACACAAGACAAAGTCATTACCATGGACAAGTGCATGGACTATGTCGAAACCATGGGTGAGTACAGAGTTCAGTCACACCACTCCAGTGGGCATCCAGGGGTCCAGAGCTCAGGGATCAAGCACTGCTGCCACCTGGCCTGAGGTCCTCAAGGTTTCACTGCAAACAGCATCTACAAAGGTGTCTTACCTCAACCAGCTCCCTGTCCCGGGAGCTGCTGCTTCTTCACTCTTGGGAAGGCAGCAGAAGTACCCACTGCCTTTGTGCTGCTCTCAGTGCGTTGGAGCAGAGCTGGGCTCACACCAGTTTGCTTTTCCAGCTCCAGAACTGCTGACAGAGCAAGGAGCCCTCCCACAGACTGATATTTGGTCCATCGGAATCACAGCCTTCATCATGTAAGTCAGTCTGTCCTTCCCTGCCCTGTGAACAGCCTTAGAACCACAATTCCTGAGTCAGGGAAGATGCATTGACTCAGAGAATTGACATCGGTTGTGCCAACCCTCCTTGGCAATGCCAAGGAAGGCTGTGGGATGGAGGGGATGGAGTTGGCTGTGGGATGGAAGGGATGGAGCTGGCTGTGAGACAGAGGGGATGTAGCTGGCTGTGGGATGGAAGGAATGCAGTTGGCTGCACAACATGAGGATGCCCAGTCCCAGTGATGTCTCCCTGTACAGGAAGGAGGCTGTTTTACAACACAGCAGCTGCTGGTGTTTTTCTCTTGTCTGAAAAGCCCCAACTTTACCAAAAAAATCCAAAATATACCAGGTTGAAAAGCAGCCAAAGTCATGAAACTCATTGAAGAACAGTGGCCTTTGAGATTTTTATTTCCTGTATGATGTTTCTGTGCATTGTCATGACCCTCCTCTCACTGCTGAATGGGAGTTACTGGGAGAAGGAGCATCCTGAGTGATGCCCTTATAAGAGTCAGAGAATCCTAGAATGGTTTGGGTTAGAAGGGACCTTAAAGATCACCCAGTTCCAAATTCCCTGCCATGGGCCACTATACCAGGTTGCTCCAAGCCCAATCCAACCTGATCTCAAACACTTCAGGGATGGGGCAGCCATGGCTTCTCTGGGCAACCTGTGCCAGGGCCTCACCACCCCTATAGTAAAGAATTTCTTCCTAATATCTAATCTAAAGCTCCTTTATTGTAGTTTAAAACTGTTCCCCCTTGTCCTGTCACTCTGGGCCCTTGTCCTAAGTCCCTCTCCAGCTCTCTTGGAGCCCCTTTAGACACTGGAAGGGGATCTCAGGTCTCCCTGGATCCTTCTCTTCTCTAGGTGAACACCCCCAGCTCTCCCAGCCTGGCTCCAGAGCAGAGGGGCTCCAGCCTTCGGAGCATCTCTGTGGCCTCCTCTGGACTCGCTCCAACAAGTCCACACCCTTCTTACACTGAGGACTCCAGAGCTGGAGGCAGCTTCACTCTGATCAATTCTCTTCTTTTGGGGCAGGTTGAGTGCCAACTACCCCGTCAGCTCCGACGTCCCCTGTGAGTTCCTGAGAACCACCAGGAAGGGCAAAGTGAAGCTCACGCGGTGCTACGCGGGTCTGTCCGGGGGGGCTGTGTCCTTCCTCCAGAGCACTCTGTGTGCAAACCCCTGGTAAGGTGCTGTCTGCTCTCCCAGCTGCACAGCTGGGGCAGATCCTGGCTATTGGCCCTCCTTTCTCTCCATGTGCAAGGAGCTTCATCACCCAGCAGGGCTCCCTGACTGACCTCCTCACCTTTCCTGTTCCAGGGGAAGGCCGTCAGCCTCCGAGTGCCTGCAGAGCCCGTGGCTCCAGGAGACAGGTTTGGACAGCAGGCAGCAAGCACTGGTTACCTTCCCCACCACCAAACTGAGGAATTTCCTCATGGAAAGGGAAAAGAAGAGGGGCCTGCTGTGCTCCAAGTATGGCCTCATGGTAGCACAGTGACATGGATGGGACAGGCAGGAACTGCCTCTCTGTCCCTTCTGCACTCAGTGTTTGGTATCAAACTGTCCTGCCAAGCTGGTGTCCATCAGCTGAGCTGGGGTCACTGGTCCCTGTGTTTGTGCTGGTGTGTCCTGCCTGCCACAGGCTGTTCCTGCATACTCTGTGACTTGTTGGGTAACTGGGCCAGCAGACAGTGAAGGCAGCAAATGCACCAGTGACCATGGCCTTGTAACATGCACGTGTTGTCCTTTGGCACTTTGAAGCCAGGCTGCTCTTCCCTGGGGAGTGCACAGGCCCTTCTACCCAGAGATGTGCCAAAGGCTCCGTGTTTTAATTCTTTTAAAAAATCCTGACATTTCACGTTGTTTCTCCTTCCAACTCTGCTTTCCTCTGCAATGGGTGGTGTTGGCTGTGTCGTGGCTTTGTACTCATAACCTCAGTGCTCCTTCGAGTTTCTCTGCAGTGATTGATGTATCTGTTGGTGCCACTGACTTCCTTTGATTTTCCACACAAGCAGCATTAAGTGGAGGCTTTCTCAGAGCTGTATCTGTCTGTGTTTAGAGGAAGGAACACAGGAAACAGTTCCTGATGCATTGCAGTTTCATACTGGAGTTGAGGCTGTTTAACCAGGGATGGCCTTTCCCAACATGTTTAACCCCTGTTGTTCCAAACCTGAAGGATGCAGGTTGTGACTCCTTCCCTTGCTCAGTGTGCAGAGCAGGAGCTGTGACCTGGAACGTTTTCCCTGTGCTGTCGAGAGCAGGCACCGACTCAGCAGATTGTAAAACTTTGAATGTTGAAGGAATATTGTCTTCATTAAGCTCTACAGGAGAGAAAACCAGGGGTTTTAGGGACAGACTCCACACTCAGCTCTCTCAGGGGATAGAAGAGTTACATGAGACAGACACTGCAATGAGAGCTGCCCCCCAGTAAACTTTTCAAATTTATTCCTGGATTCCTTCCAATTTAACTTCTCTTACAAATCCAGTCGGGTTTTTGTTGGCACAGGCTGGTTTTTTACTCTTGCTGTTGCACTTTGGGATGGAAAGCTCAGTGCCAGAGGAGAAGCCACCCAAGCATAAAACTCAATTGCAGATTAACTCACTTGGAGCTTTCACACTCTTCCATATATGACTTTTTTTTTTTTTGCTTCTCACAACTGCATGCATTTGAGCATGTCTGAAGTCTTTTATAGACTCAATACTGTTTGGTTAAATAAACCATTCTGACAAGCAAGTAAAGCCAGATTTTTCTGCTGAATGACTGTCATTATTTTTATATCCCTTTCCCAAGCCCAGTCTTTCACCCTCACTCTGACCTGGGGTCCCTACAAGTGATAACCAATGTACACTGTGTATCAGCAGGGAACAAGCTCCATGCAAACCATCCACATAAAAAATCCTTTTCCTAAAGCCTTGGAGTGAGGACATCACTTGGCCAGGATGAGATGATGGCTCAGAGCTCTCCAGCTATCCTAAGGCATTCCAGGGCATGGTTTGGAGCTTGAATTGACCAGAACTCGGGAAGAGCTCAAATTTAATTCTTGGTAGCAGAGCCAAACAATGAGCCCAGGGGTGACAAAAAAAAAGAGGTGAGAGCCAACATGAAAATTGTGAAAAGGTGGTGGAATTGATAATGGGAATATTAACTGTCACAGTCAAGCCTTGTGCAGTTACAGGTGGTTTTGGTTTTCCTTGGTTCTGCCAAAGCTGCTTGATAGTTTCTGCCTGAATTTCCACACCACAAGGTCTGGGCTAATGCCCAGTCTGGCAGGCTGGGATAGTTTGCCCTCAACATGTAGTTACAACATCCCCCTGCCCTTTGCAGAACAAAGCAGGATCTGCCTTTGATGTTTGGACATCTGTGAAAATAGTGTGAGTTTCATTCCTTGATAATATATAATCTCCAAAGTCCAAGGTTAGTGTCAGCATTAAAGTCTGTTCTCTGTACAGGAAAGGCTGGGATTTACCATTTGTAAGAACTAATAATTTACCCTAATTATTGAAAGGGAATAAAGCCAAGCAGAGTTTGCAGGGGGCAAATTTTTATCTTGCATTGATCCATCAGATAAAACAGATGTTTGAGGTCTATAAGGTCGCAGTGGCTGTAGCCCACAAGGGATTGAGGTTGTTTTCTCATGCCCCACTTAGGTTTTTGAGCCCCTTCCCATCACTCCATCCTTTTCCTTACAATCTCCTTTTCTTACACATGAAATGGGAAGGAGCTGTTGGTATGTCCTTGCTTAGCCCATCCCACCTCTGCTCCCTTTGGGGATCTCATCAGATACAAGAAGGGGACCACAGGCATGACAATTTGAATACTCCAAGGAAATTCTTACGTCTCTGGAAAGGATATTTGCTGCTCTCTGATCTTTCAGGGGTTCACTACAAGCTGGTGCCATCCTGCCAATGATACTTTATAAGTGGAAGTAAATAAATGTCTCAGTGAGGAACTGATAACAAAATAACACAGTCCTAGTGCTGGTGCACAGCAGCTCATCCCCACACTCCCAAGGCACTTATTTTCCAGCTCATCTGGCCTGGTCTTTGCTTGTACAACTGCTCTCACACCAGTGCCAGTGCTGGCACCATGGACACACAGCTCCTTTGGTTTTGAATTTAAGGACAGGAATTTAATAAGACACGAAAACAAATCAGGGGGAGGAAGTGTATGGCATGTTTATATACAACCAGCCCCTTTTATCCCCTTACCTCTCAATTTTCCTCCCCAAATCACATAAATCCATCCTTTATGCTCCTTTGGTTCCTGCCCAAAACTATCCTACTTTAAGTCCTGTGCAATCCCAAAATCCTCTTCCCCTACACACCATAGGATGTCTGCCCTCCCTTGACAGAAATCCTCCTCCACATCTCCAGGGGTCTCATGCCAGGACCACGGGGCTGACGGCTCTGCTGGGACAACCCTGGACAAAATACTTGTTCCTTGGAAGCCCTGAATTTGGGTTCCCACCTGTCAGTATGCCCCTGTGCTCCTCTGGGTTTTCAACAGGCTGATGGCCACAGGGATGGGGCTGGGAATAGCCCCAGAGGGCACATTTTGTCTCTCTTTTATCACAGTAACCGGAGACACAGAGCAGCAACACGTGAGACAGAGGTAAAAACACAAGCCATGATAAATGTTAAGCAAACAAGATCAGATCAGGAGCTGATAACCACGGGATCACACAACTTGCTCAGAGGTAACACCGAAACAAACAACACAACAGGGGCTTCCCAAAATCAAAAGCGTGGCCGGTATCTGAACCGAACATCGTAAACGGGCTGCATGGTCCCGAATCCCCAGCGGCTGCTGTCTATCCCTGGGATCTCCTCTTCCTCATTGACCAGCTCCAGGTCATAGTGGCTCAGCATCAGAAACACAAAGAGTTTCATTTCAGCGCTGGCGAAGAACCGCCCGGGACAGATGGATACTCCTGCCCCCCAGGGCATGTTGACATATTTCAGCTTCTTCCCATTTTTGTAGAAATCCCTCTTGGTGCCATCTGGGTTCACGAAACGGTCGTACTTAAATTTGTGAGGCTCGTGGTGAATTTCTGGGTTCATCTGCACGGCGAGGTGAGGGAACAGAGCCACCCTGTCTCCCTTGCGGAGGGTGTACTCTGTCCCACTGCTTGTCTTGAGGCTGATGTCCTCCAGGACAGCTCTGACCAGCAGCGGGGCTGCCACCAGCCTAAGGGTCTCCTCCAGGGCACTGTCCAGAAGAGGAGCCTGGTTCAACATGTCCCTAGTGATGGTAACTGGTCGGCTCCCTGCCTTCACTTGCTGCCCATTCTCCCTCAATACTTTGTCTACCTCACCTCTCACAGCCTTCAGAGCTTCTGGATGCTTCAGCAGGTACAGGAGGAGCCAGAAGGCCGTTGGGCCTGTGTTGCCTTGGGATGCCCAGAGGAGCATAAACATGAAACGATCCCGCATGTACTCGGGGACACCATTTTCTGCCAGAAGTTGGTCCTGATCACTGATCCACCCACTGATATTGTCCTTCTGCCTGGCCTTCTTCACAGACAGCACGCTCCAAAAGAGCCTCTTCAGCCGTTCAGCTTCTCTTTTGTCCTTGTGAGGCAACAGAGAGAAGGCCAGGCGAGGGAAGAGGCGGTCGTACCTCCGAAACTCCTGGAACAGCTGGTTGGAGTGGACACGGTCTTGCTCCTCAGCTTTCTCCTTGTCTCCTGCCCCCTGGTGTGGCTCAGAGCCGTACAGAGCCAGGTACCCGGCTCTGAAGACGATGTTGTAGCAGTAGTGGAAGAGGTTCTCCTCCCGCCACACTCGCTTCTCCTCTCCTGGGCTCAGGTTGAAAAGCATCAGCTTCTGGAAGTTCTCCATGGTGGTTTGAGTCAGGACACTGAGCCCCTCTCCTGTCAGGTGCTTCATGCTCGATTCACGGGCTACGTTGTGGCTGGATTCATTGGGCTTGTAGCCAAAAACCTGCAGGACCAGCTGAGTTGCAGCAGCCCTAAAGTCCAGTTTAGACCGTGATTCCTTCACGATGCTGCCAAAGCAGAAGGGGTCCATCACGAAGGTGAAGTAATAGCCACCGATCAGCACCGTGAAAACATCCCCGTGTTTCCTCCACATCCTTTTGAGAAACTCTGAGCTGTCCTTCCTGAAATCCAGCAGGTAGCCCAGCCAGGGAATGGTGCCTTTGTCCAGGGGCGGCTCATCTGGTCTCCGTCTCCGAAACACCCCCAGGACATAGAGGCCACCAAGCAGCAACGACACCAAGGCACAGAGGAGAACCACCCACAGCCCCATGAGAGCTCTGTGCCTGTCTGGGAGCTGGGGCTAGGGACAGGTTGGGGCAGGAATGTGCTTTCTATTCCCATCCAGCAGCTGATATGCAGAGGCACAGCTGACAACCTCTGTCCCCATTGGCAGCGGGTGTTTGCCTGCCCCCGCAGAGCACTCCAGTCTGAACTTGGATTTCTGAGGTGGGAGGGATGTTGTAATCCTGTTGGAGCACCCATGCTGTGTAAGGGGGATAGGTTTTGGCCTGGGCTCTGCAGCAGTTTAAGCATATTTCCTTTTCTAGGGACATGGAGCCCAGTTTTTTTTGGGAAAAAAAAATGGTTCAGAGGATTCCACTCCATGATTTCTGCCTTTAAGGCCAGGCTATGGAGAAGCACTGCAGGCTGAAAAAAATGAAACAAAGGGATGTTGGAAATGCTACTGGAAATGAGCTCAGGGAGGGGGTTACAGCCGAGCCAATTTGGTCTCCACAGACAAGAGAAGGAAATGTCTCTAACATTTTGATGTTCTCCAAGGCACAGTGCCCTAGAAGTTTTTTCCCAGTGCTGCCACCTTGATCTGCACACACAGTCACCACAACCTCTGTCCCAGTCACTGGTGCCTGGACCTTGCAGCACCCTCACATTGGACAGAGAGTGACATTATCCCCTCGCTATTTCCCTCACCTTTGCCCTTCCCCTGAGAATCCCCTCGTAAGTTTTCCGCTGTCCCAAGAGTTCTCCTCTCTCTGGGATCGTAATCTTCATCTTCTTTCTTGCTTCCCAGCTGCTGTCCCTTTCCACGTTCCCTCCAGTGACCTGACCCGTGGAGTGAAGGTCACATCACAGCTTCAGCTAAATGCATATTCTGGCTTTGTTTCTTTAAGGAAAGCTCCCAGCCTCACCATTTTGGAAACACGCTGTAGCAATGTTGGGAAGAAAAATAACAGCAGTGAAAACAAATCCATCTTTCCAGATCAACTCAAAGCCCTTCTCAGTCCTGTAACCTTGTCTAGCAACAAAACTATGGTGATGAGTGTTTTCTTTTAAATAATTCTTTTTTTTTTTTCTGTACAGTTCTAGGCAAGTCTAATGCTTAATAGATTTTCAGGCTGGAAAGGGACCATTTAAGGTTCAGGAGCATCTGGGGTGAACAATATATTTAAATAAAAGTCAGCAAACTCATAATCTTGAGCTTTAAAGCTACACTGGGTAATAAGGATTGGCCAACAGCTCCCTGTGCTCTTCTGTTCAGTCCATGATCTCACTCTGTGGTGTTGCGAAGCCAATATTTATGTTACAGTATCCATGGATCCTTTTTATCTTGTTAAAGGGGCTCTGTGGGAGTCAAATTCCTCCATTACTGTTCTGCTGAGCCCACTTGTTTTCTCCTTCTCACTGGCTGTTACTGGTTTCAGCTTTGTTCTGATCAAACTGGTCTCAAATCAGTCTATGATTGAACTCATCTCTAACCAAGGATGTATCTCTTGAGGAGAGTTTCCTGCTCAGCAGGATGGCACAGCTCATCCTAACAGAGGAAACTGTCCCTGGGCAGACAACTCAGCTTAAAGGTGCCCAACTCCTCCTGTTATCTCTCCTGGTAGACAAAGGGATGATCCCAATTGAACCATCTGGCTCTTGCCATCTACCTGGCAGATGGTAAGAGCCAGGAAAAGTAAAGTCAACCCCTGGCTGGGTTTCTGGCCTAGTGGATGAGTGTGGCAAATCTATTCCTGGTTTTCTGGACTGATGGATGAGTGTGTAAAAGCTATTCCACAGCCCACACCATGAACTGGAAGGATAATGGGATTGCTCTCCTCCATCCAACCCTTTGGAATCTATAGAAGAGAACATCTGCATGTTTCACAGAATCACAGAATATGCTGAGTTGGAAGGGACCCACAAGGATCATCCAGTCCAACTCTCAGCCCTGCACAGGCCCATCCCCAGGAGTCACACCCTGTGCCCCAGAGGATCATCCAAACCCTCCTGGAGCTCTGTCAGCCTTGGTGCTGTGCCCACTGCCTGGTCAGTGCCCAACCACCCTCAGAGGCAAAGATCTTTTCCTGACATCCAACCTGATCCTGCCCTGACAGAGCTCCAGACCATTCCCTGGGGTCCAGTCCCTGGTCCCCACAGAGCAGAACTCAGGGCCTGTCCCTCCTCTGCCCCTTCCCAGGACGTTGGAACTGCAGTGAGGTCTCCCCTCAGTCTCCTCTTCTCCAGTTGAACACATTAAGTGCCCTCAGTGTCCTCACACAGCTTCAAATCAAGGCCCTTCCCCATCCTCGTGGCCTCCTTTGGACACTCTCCAATAGCTCAATATCTTCCTTATATTGCTGTGCCCCCAAACTGCCCCAATATTGCAGGTGAGGCCACCCCAGGGCAGAGCAGAGTGGGACAATCCCCTCCCTGATGCCCCCCAGGACAGGGATGGCCCTCCTGGCTGCCAGGGCACTGCTGACTCATGGCCAACTGGCACCCACATGGACCCCCAGGGCCCTTTCCCAGCACTGCTTTCCAGCCTCTCATTCCCAGTCTGTCCATACATCCAGGGTTGCCCCATTCCAGGGGTAGGATCCGGCACTTCCCCTTGTTGAACTTCCCATGGCTGATGATTGTCCAGCCCTCTGATTTTTTGAGGTCTCTCTGCAGGGCCTCCCTGCCTTCCAGGGAGTCAACAGCTCCTCCCAGTTTTGTATCAACAGAAACAAATCCCACAAGTACTTTCCCAATCCCAACATGGAAAATCCTCATCTCAAGGGTGGTTCTTGGATGAACTGTCTGATTATGAAGCATTGTGGGCTCACACCAACTCCATCCCATGGCCAGGACCAAATGCAGCACAGAGGGCACACACACAGTGTAAATAATGTAAATATTTATGATACAGTTGTGACACTCAACATTTCTATCTCAGCCACGTATCTGCTGCAAGATGGGCTTGTCTCTGAGGGCTGGATGTGAAAGAAACCACTTCTCCTGAAAATGGCCTGAGGGATCTTCCACAAGTAGGACCTGAATCGTTTCTTCACAAAAGCATAGAGCAAGGGGTTGAGACAGCAGTGGACAAAGGACAAGCTCTCCGTGACCTGCATGGCATAGTCCAGCTTCCTGCTGCTTTCACAGCTCCTGATCACACCGACATCCTGCAGGGAGTGGAGGATGAGGACAATGTTGTAGGGAGACCACAGGACAAAGAAGACACCCACCAGAGTGAAGACCAAGCAGAGAGCTCTCCTGGAGCCAGGCAGCTGTGACGTGCTGAGGACACAGGCGATGCGGGAGTAGCAGAACACCATGAAGAGGAAGGGCAAAAGGAAGCCCAGGATGTTTTGAGTGACCCGAAAGACAACTTTCCAAAATAAGTGGTCCTGGCCATAATCCTGGGTGCACATGGTGGTTTTATTGTGGATTTGCCTTGTGCTGGTGAAGAGGCCATCAGGAATGGAGAGAAGTATGGAAAGGATCCACACCACCAACAAGCCAAGGATGGACTTCCTCCATGACGTGGAGCTGTGAGCAGAGCAAGCATAAATTATCTGCAGATACATGTCCAGACTCATGCAGCTCACAAAAAAGATGCCACTGTAGAAGTTCAGAGTGTACATGGCATTTAAGACCAGGCACAAAACATCCCAGGTGACCCCCTGAGAAACATACAGAGCCCAGAAAGGAAGGGTCAGCAGCAGGAAGAAGTCTGAAACCACCAGGTTCAGCAGATACACCTCAGTCATCTTCTTCCTCTTCCTGATGTACATAATGAGGACGACGAACAGGAGGGCATTCCCGGCCATCCCGAGCAGGAAGACCACGGTGTAAAACGAAGGCAGGAACACTTTGCTGAAGGAGAGCACCTCCTCCTTGGTGCAGAGCCCATGCTGCCCGTAATCCTCCTCGTCCAGGTACTCGTAGGGGTACTCACTGGAGTTGGCACCATCCAGCCAGGGGGCTGTGATTGTTGTTGTCACCGCTGAGGTTGTGTTTGACAAGTGGCTGCCTAAGAGCAAAAGGCAAGGGAAGGGGATCAAAGTGTTTGAATCCACACAGGAAGCAAAGACCACATCATGGAGGGTTGTCCTTTAGTTCATAGAATCATAGGATGGTTTGGGTTAGAAGGGACCTTAAAGATCATCTCGTTCCCACCCCCTGCCATGGGGCTCCAAGCCCCATCCAACCTGGTCTTGGACACTTCCAGGGATGGGGCAGCCACAGCTTCTCTGGGAAACCTGTTCCAGTCCCTCACAGCAAAGAATTTCCTCCTAATATGCAATCTAAACCTACCCTCTTTTAGTTTGAATCCATTCCCCTTCGTCTTGTCACTCTGTGCTCCTGTAAAAAGTCTCTCTTGGTCTTTCTTGTAGGCTCTCTTCAAGTACTGGAAGTTCATAGACTTAAATTTTTGCAACTTTTTGGTAAGTATTTTGTGTCCTACACTCCTTGGCCTTTGTTTAATTGTAGGGACAACTGTCTACACAGAAATTAAAAAAAAATAAATTTTGCTTTCCTTACTTGGAAATATAAAACTTGAAAGTCAGTGATCACAGACTTCTCTGACATAACCCACTACTTCCTCCTGACAAGCTTTTGAGGAAGTTTCTGCTCTCAGTTAGGGGAAATCCATCACTATACCTCACTGTGAGCTGCTTATGTTCACCTGGGTCACTACTGAGGAAGGGGCATCTCAGTTCTTGGTGAAGCAGAACCTGCCACCAGCACCTTTGTGTCGGTGTGGCTGTTCTCAGAGAGGAAATTCTGAACATCTCCCTGCTCCTGGTGGGACACTGACCATCTCTGTGTCAGCCCTAGGACATCAAGACATGGATTCCTGTAATAAGTATTAGTAAGTGGAAAATACAGAATCAGAGATTCAGAGAAGCCCAGAATGGTTTGGGTTGGATGGGACCTTAAAGACCATCTCATTCCAACCCCCTGGGCAGGGACACCTTCCATTAGAAGAGGTTGCTCAAAGACTCATCCAAGGTAAGAACAGGTAGGCACCAGAATCAAGTCCTGAATCAAGGTTGGAGGTAGAGATTTAGCTGGAAGAATGTTGTTGCAATCGATTCTGCATGAGCCAAGGCATGACCTCCACTCGGCCACTCCCCAGGACTGGCCTCAGTGTTTAGACAGCTGCAGCCCAGATGTCAGGAAACGATTAGTGATTTGTAGCTTCCTACTTTTGGATTCTGATTTTCAGAAGGAAAAACCCACCACGCGAACAAGAACATTACGAGGGTTTCAAAAGAAGAGCCCATCTGCCACGGTGGGAATGGGATCTGCCTGAGCCATCCCCTGTCAGTACCATGAAGGGTAATGTGGAGTTTAAAAATCAAGGCTAATCTCCAAACTCTGAGAGTTTGGCACGGGGGAAAAGTGGTGTAAATACCCTTCCACCTCTAAACCACACATTTTTTCAGCCACGGCCAAAGCTGCCTGTCTTTTCCTTGGGGTTCATTTTCCAGCAATCCCAAACAGGCCTGGCTGTGCAGCTCCATGCCTGCAGTTTCTCCTCCAGGACCTGTTTGTCCCATTTCCCAAGAGACCTGGAGCCACTGAGTAATGAGAAAATGAAGCTGTTGGTCCCTGGTTGTCCTCCCAAGGAGGACATATCCCATGGTGGCTCTGCAACTCCTAGGGATGGTTCCCTCCCCACAAACATCCTGGAAAAGCGGAGCCCCTCCACCCCACATGGATTAAGGAAAGCTCCCAAAGCTCAGAGTGGGGTGCTGAGGATGCCTGTGGATGTGCAGCTGCAAGGGGTGAAGCTCTGGACGTACCTGCTGTGGTCCCATGCCTAAAATTGCTTAAATACCCATTCCAGGCAATTCCAGGCAGCTGAAAAGAAAATAAAAAGTGATCTGAGCTGTGTTGAAATGTTTTCTTGCTGTCTTGCAGCTCTTTGGCAAGTGCTGCAGGGCACTTCAGACAGAGCAGTGATGGAGAGAGAGCAGGGATCTGCCACGGCAGAGTGTTTGTCTGGGATTTGTTTGGGAATGAGCTTTTTAAAATTTCTTTCCTGTATCATATTTTGGAAGAAACAGCCATATATAGCTGTGACTCTACCACATTCCTCACTGAGAGGAAACCAAAGCTGCCCATCGTGCTGATCAAAGCAACACCCAACAAGAGTCCGAAATACCCAAAATACCCTTCCCCTCACACCCTCTGTGCCCACATCAGGACAAGCCACTCCCAAATTTTACATTTCTGGGTCTCTTCCAGCCTTTTCTCCCTCTGCCACATCTTCCTCCCTCCTTATCAGCCTGGCACTGACATCCACACACCCGTCCCGTAGCTCAGAGCGAAGAACTGGCGAACACAATGTGGACTTAGCTCAGAAACTAATCCCAATCCCAAACTGGCCACCTTTCAAAAAGAAAGGAGAACCTCCCCAGGTTTCCTGCACAGCTTTGTCTACAAGCAAGAAGCAGAAAATGCACTTACAGGAGTTTCTTCCCCTGTTTCCATCCTGCTGAATGCTCGAATCAGGCTTTTAGGAACCTCTTTCACTTGTGCAAGAGCAAGTGGGCAGGAAATATATCCTCCCTGGTTTTGTTTTTGACTTTCCTGGTGTTGGTCAAGGATGACAGCAGTGGATAAACGGTCTCCACCCTGCCTGAGCACGTGCTGAGACCTTGTTGTAGAAATCTGCATGTTTTCCAGGAAATCTGATTGACTCATGTGCTCTTTGGATGCAGCAGGATCCTCAACCTCTGCAAAAGTAGAAATGGCCTCTGTCAAAGGTGTTTGTTGGAGAAGGTTTTGACAGAAAAGTTTTTTGACTGAAAAGTTTTTGACAGAAGTTTCTGACACCTTGACAGAAGACATCTCAGTCAAAGTGGTTTATTGGAGAAGTTTCAGAATATCACTGTTGGTGAGTGGTCACCTTCCTGCTTGTTTCCTCATCTCACCACCAAGCAGGGCCATGGGAACACCCTGACCGTGCCAAGGCTTTCCCTGTGCCAATCCTGGGGTGTTTTATACTCCCCAAACCACCCTGGTAAAAGTAGGAGGGTGGAGCAGCAGTGGTGACCACAGCTTTGCATCCAACCTGCCCCTTGTTAAGTGGATTGACAGAGAGAAATACATTATTTTTACCCATTTTTATGTTTGCCACCATCAGCTTCTGCAGTTAAATATACCATATAATAATATATATATTTATATTACAAATACATATGTGCAAAATAGACATCAGCAGGGAGAAAGAACCACTCACAGAGCCCAGACACTGGACATACACAGAGAGATGCTGCAAGCGACAGAGGTTTCATTAGCCCGGCAATGAAAATGAAATAAGTTTTTGTTTTTAATTGAGTTTCTGCCCTGAAGCAGGGAGTCAAATGTGCCTCTGAGAGTCACTGGAGAAAGTGGCCTTCGCTGTAATTTATTACAAGATTTTAACTCAATTTGAGGGCTGATAATTGCATAGATTTTTTTTTTGTTTCCTTTGACTGCAGAGCCCTAATGGCTTTGGTAATTAAAGTAACAAGATTAGGGGTAATGGGAAGCATATTTAGAGAGATACAGATGGAACAAATGGTTGTCTGAGCCACTTTCTCTCACGCTGCCCAAAATGCCTCGTGTGGGTGCAGGGGTGACCCTGACTCTGCTTCCCCCCGCTTGGAGATAGAGAGGCACAAACACCACACTGCAAAACTGGGCTTATGGAGAAAAGGACTTTCCTTGCTGTTTTGCCCTGATGAGCTGCCCTCAGGTTTAGAGGAGGATTTTTGGCATCTCCAGGATCCCAGTGGATTTTTCCTTCTGCTCCAGAGAACGGTTTGCTTTGAGTCAGGAGCAGCTTCTGGATTAACTCTGGGCTTCCAAATCCACTGTCTGGCACACAGCAGGTGTAAGGCAAGCTCTGCTTGAAAGCTGAAATTTGGGAAAACATAATGAGACAATCAGGAGGGAAAGGCAGGGAAATGTCCAAGGTCAGGTTGGACAGGGCTTGGAGCACCCTGGGCTAGTGGAAGGTGTCCCTGCCCATGGCAGGGGGTGGAATGAGATGATCTAACTCAAAATATAACCTGGGATTCTCAGATTCTGTGAAAATTGAGCTCTGACTTTGCCCTTTGCTGAAGAGCTTCCACCTGATGTCACAGAATCCCAGAATGGTTTGGGTTGGAAGTGATCTTAAACCCCACCCAGTCCCACCCTGGGACTGGCAGGGACACCTTCCACCAGCCCAGGGTGCTCCAAGCCCCATCCAACCTGGCCTTGGACACTTCCAGGGATGGGGCAGCCCCAGCTCCTCTGGGCAACCTGTGCCAGGGCTTCCCCACCCTCACAGCCAAGAATTCCCTCCCCATATCCCATCTAACCCTGCTCTCTGGCAGTTTGAAGCCATTCCCCCTTGTCCTGTCCCCCCAGGCGCTTGTACTGACTCGGTGTCACAGTGAGGGTTTATAACACCGACAAAGTTTTTGGTGTGCCAAGCCGACAAGTTGCAAAGACGCCACTGGCTGTTTTCCCCCCCTGTTCAGGACGGGCTAACCCCCGTTCCGGAGTGACCCGACCGGCCCGTCCCTCCCCGTCCCTCCCCGGCCGTACCCGCCCTCACCCCCGCACCCCCTCGGGGCCGTGAGGGGCCGCCCCGGGCCCCTCAGCGCCCCCTGCCGGCGGCCCCGCCTCCCCGCGACCGCGCCGCACTGCGGAGCGCCCCGCGTGACGTCACGGACGGCCCCGCCCCCCGACTCGTATGAGGCAGAGGTAGCGGCGGCCGCGACACTGATTGGCCGGTGGCGGGCGCGCGGCCGCGCGGAGCGCTGGGAGTTGTGGTCCTGGAGGGGGGGCGGGGCCAGGCCGGCCTATAAGCGGCGGGGGCGGGGCCTGGCGCGGCAGACGCGGCCGGTACAGGGGAGCGTGGGGACCGCGGGGAACGCAGGGCCGGGGGGGAACGGGGACAGCGGCGGGACATCTGAGGTACATCCAGGGGCAGGGGCACGGAGGAGGATGAGGGGGCTTGGGGCTGGAGCGGGGAAGGGTCCTCGCGTGGGGTCCGGGAACCTGCGGCTGCCGTGGGGAACGGTCCCCGTGTGGGGCTGGGCGGGGGCCTGGGCTGGGCTGGAACAGGGTCCCCGTGTGGGGGGCTGGAGCTGGAGTAGGGCAGAGGCCCGGAGTGGGGTAAAGGTGCCTGGGGCGGGAGCAGTGTACCCTGTACCCGTGTGGAGTGTGGGGACCTGGGGCTGGAGTGGGACAGGGTCTCCGTGTGGGTGGCAGGGCCTGGGGCTGGAGCGGTGTACCCTGTACCCGTGTGGGGTGTGTGGACCTGGGGCTGGAGTGGGACAGGGTCTCCATGTGGGGCTGGAGAGGGGGAAGGCAGCCTGGTGGTGCCCAAGGCCACTGCCTTGCCGGGAGGGATGCTGGGCCCTGTCACCTTCCCACCCATGTGCCTCCCTCCGTCGGTGACACCTCTCGTAGAGGGATCCTGTCACCTTCCCACCCGTGTTCCTCCCGCTGTGGGTGACACTTGTCACACAGACCTCACTGTTGGGTGTTGGCAAGGTCAGGGCAATCAGGGTGTGTGTTTCCTCTGCTCTGGGCCCACCCCAGTGTGAGCTGAAGGTCGTGGAAACCTCTCGGGGTGGATGAATTGATTCACTTTCAATACCCTTTTCTTGTGTAAATCCCACCCCTGGCTGTCTCCCCCTCTCCTCAGTGACCGAGTGCTCCTGTTTCCTTCTCCAAATGAGTCAGGCTAAAATTATAACTCTCATTTAGCAAACCAGGGTGGTTGTAGCAGGCATAGAGAGATCAAATCCTTTGGCCTGGCAGAGGAAATGGTCTGAGCCTTTAGTTTGAGAACCAGTCAGTCTGCTCACACGGGTGTGCAGGAAATGCTGCGTAACCAGGGAGTGCAGCCACCTTTGAAATGTCTCTTTTGCCGATGGCTACTGGCCCCTGCTTAAATGAAATTCCTGGTAGTTTATTCTGAGAGCTTGGAGTCCTTCCATGTGCCCCTGAGCTGTGTTTTGCTGTGGAGTGTGTTGGTGGTCAAAACTGGAACAGTAACAGTGGAGACTTTTCTAGCAGAGGCCTCTGTGGTGTCGCTGGGCAGAAATCATCGTTCGTTGAATGGTGTTTATGCTGACCACTGAGGAGGGAACAGGTCTGGGTGTAATCCATGTAATTCCCAGCACAAAAAGCTGGGCATTTTTGAAGGATGATCTCACTGGTTTGGTGATGATGGTTCTGTGAGTGGAGCCTTTCTCAGGGCTGTCGCTGCTTTTTATTTTCCTGGGAGGCAGGTGAGAAATCACCTGTGCATGATTTCTCCTCCTGATGTGTCCCCCCATGAGTCTGCACCTATGGAGGGCTCCAAGACTTGCTCCAGCTCCTCAGGGGTGGCTGTTGTACATCCCTGTGTTCTCCAGGAATCTGGAATTACACTGAGGTGGAATAGGCAGCTGAGGAGTTGCTGGGCAGGGCTGACCTTGTGCAGCGGCTCTCGCTTCCCTGTGGTTGCTGTTCTTGGCAGGGAGTGAGAGGGGAGATGTGAACTTTGCTGAGGTCAGAGCTGCCATAAAGGAACAGCCTGCGAAAGCCAAGTGGTGTGGCATGGAATTCCTAAAAGGAAAGGCGGGCAGTGGCCCAAGCTTTCTGTGGCTTCTCGCTGCCTGTGAGCATGGGGGGGGCACGGGAATCTGTAAAGGTGTGAAAACGAGTGGCAGAAATCTGTTGCTTCCCTATTTTTTTTTTTGTTCTGTCCTGTTCTTGCCTCTCCTGTTAAGTAACAGTCCTGCTTCCCAAGGCTTCACTTGAATTAAATCACCTGTCCATAGCTCCTGTGCTTCTATCTCACTACCTGGATAGTTGTGACTGGGGGAATACGCAAGGGATTTTCTTTCCCCAAAGATTCTCTTAATTTGGGGCTTCTAAAACCTGAAGGGAGGCTCTTTGTGTTCACAGCCACCATGTCACCCAGGCAGGAATCTGTTTATCCTGAGTATGAGACTGACAGCAGCCAGACCTCAAAGCTGATAAGGAAGTTTAAGGAGACACCGTTTGTGCCCATTGGTGAGTTTAAAAATGGGGGAAATGTGTTTGCCCAGACTGGGGAAATGTGTTTGCACAGACCTTTCTCTTCACAGGCAGTCGATGAGGTGTCAACACCATCACTGTTCACCTTCCTCCTGTGAGCAGGAAATTACTGAGAAATTACTTCCGCATTTAGGCTTGGTGATAGCAGTAATCCTTCTGCCTGGAGTGGTATTTGTCCTGCAAGAAAGAGGAAAATGTATGAGGTCTGTCACCTTAAATAAAAAACTCGAGACTTAAAAGAAAAAACCCCAAACCAACAAACCCTGAAATGTTTAGGTGAGCTTAGAAAATGTGGTTAAGTGATGCTGTCTGGTAAGGAATGTCGTGCAGGATTCTGGGAATTATGTGATCACTACAAAGTGACTTCAGAGCTAACAAAATACAAACTAGAAGGATTTAAATTACAGCCAGTTTGGTAAACATTTCAGCCCTCTGCTGCTACCCATTAGTTTAAAATGCATTCTTTTAGTAGTTTTTATTGTTACCCCAGCTTGAAGAGCTTGTAGAGTTCTCAGCCTCCCTGCTGAGAGCCCCTGAAGCTGCTGAGGAGAGCAGGGATGGGTCGTGTTCATCCTGAGAGCTTTCCTCTGACACCAGACACGTTTTGATTTCCAGCCTCCTTAAATGGAGAGCAGTTGGATCACTTGGGGTGAACTGTTCCAAGTGTTTGCCAGCAGATATCCGTCACTGGTTCCTGAGGTCACAGGACTTTGTCTCCACCTTGCTCAGGCGTACTGTGAACTCCATGAGGTCAGGTTCCCCGAAACAGACTGGCAGAACTCACCTTTGATCTGTGTCAGAGCTGGGTTGGAGGCCCTAAAACTCTTAATTGGTGTTTAATGAAGGTACCACGTGAGTTAAGGGCTTATGGCTTCCTAGTGGAACTGGTAATACTCCAGGCTCAGGGAGCCAAACTGCTTGTGCTCCTGTGAGTAAAATATACACAGCACTTAAAACTCAGCAGCCACCTTTGAACTGTGTAAATAATTGTCCTAAAAATGGAATGAAATGGATGGAATTGGAGAAGTTTGTGCATTCTGTGAGCGCATCGGGGTGCAGTGGTTGGAGCTGGCAAAGCCGGCGCCGTTTGCTCTCTTGTAGGACTGTCAGTGAACTCTATCCCTGGGAAAGGGCCCTTGCTGAGCCTCCCTCCTCAGAGCTCGGGGACAGCAGCATGTGACTTGTCCTGTCCCGGTGGCACCTGGCCAAATGTGACAACACCCAAAATAGCAGCCTCAGCAGGCGGGTGGGTACGTCAGGGAGCATCCCACACTGAGGGTCCAGCAGCAGCTGAGTGGGATTGCTGGGTGCGAGCTTCCATCCAGGAAAGGGGATGCAAGGAGCCCCTGCTCTGTCTGAAAAATATCCAAGGAATTCTGCCACTTTGACCTGCTCTCTTGACATTTTAATCTCTTGCTCTTCCCTGCACTGACTTGTGCATTGAATGAGGTAGCACTGGAGTGGAAACAGGAGGTGGGCCAGGACTTGCTGCTACACACACAAAACCAGAGGGAAACATGCTTATTTTAGGATGAGAGGCTCAAGTTGTGCCAGGGGAGGTTTAGATTGGATGTTAGAAAAAATTTCTTCACAAAAAGGGTTGTCAAGCGCTGGCACAGGGTGCCCAGGGCAGTGGTGGAGGGATTTAAAAGTCGTGTGGATGTGGCACTTGGGGACTTGGTTTAGTGCTGGGGAACAGTTGGACTCAATGACATTAAAATGGTCTCTTCCAACCTAAAGGATTCTATGATTCCCAGGATATTTTGTTTAGGTGGGTCCCCTCACTCCTCCGGATGCCCTGGATCTCCCCTCAGCAGGATGCTCTCCTTGCCTTGCAGGGATGGCTGGATTTGCTGCCGTGGTTGGATACGGGCTGTACAGGCTGAAGCACAGAGGTGACATGAAAATGTCACTCCACCTGATCCACATGCGAGTGGCAGCCCAGGGCTTCGTCGTGGGAGCCATAACGTGTGGTACGTGTGGAACGGGAGCTGGCCTGGGAAGGGGCAAACCACGGAGAGCCTCTTGGATAACACAGTGTGTGTGACATATCCTCGGGGTGGGAGTATCCAGAACATTTATTTCAGGATGTTTGTGCTCGTTCCTGGTGTTTGCTCAGCCCTTCTGGAGTTATCTGATGTTTAAGGACAAGTATTGAATGTTAAACTGCACTGACCTTGAGAGGAGGAGTTTTGAATACTTCTGGATGTGGCAAGTGAAGTTCTGCAAATGTGGAAATGAGAGGCAAAGAAAAAAAACCACTTATCTGGCATTAATATTTTCCCCTGTTGCTGTTTCTGAATTTAATGCATTAGAAAATCAGCTTGTGTAGCTTCTGAAATTAGAGGCAAAGAAAAAACCCACTTGCCTGGCATGAGTATTTTCCCCTCTTGCTGTTTCTGAATTTAATGCATTGGAAACTCAGCTTGCATGGCCTGTGATATTATATATATATTACATACCTAGTATGTGTATCTATATCTCTCTCTATATATATGTATATATTTTCAGGACTGGAATTGTGTCCCTGAACGTCCTGAGTGATTTGTACATCCCAGGTCTCACCTAAGCCTTGCAGCTGTGTACGTGTGTATATTGTGTATCCCATCAGACACTGCTTCTCCTGCTGTATTCCCAGGAGGTACAACAGGAAGGCTTGACTTTGGCTGCAAAGCAAACCAGAGTTGGGTTGGGATCAGCATTTTGATACACAGTATATTTTCACAGCCAGGTTCTCTGTACATGAAGAGCTTTGTAGCCATCACTGCTATTAGAAAAATGCAGCAGAAGAGGAAGGGAAACATTATTTCTCCTGCTGAGAATCCCTCTTTCTGTCCAGCTTTTTAACCCCATTGTTTCCTGTTTCACCCAGCTCTCCAACTGTGCTTTTGTTCCTCTCTTGCAGGTGTGCTGTATTCCATGTTCCGGGAATATGTGGTGAAGCCCAAGGAATAATGGAGAGTTTGTCTGAAGGCTCTGTCCTGGTGGTGGCCTGTGCACTGCAGCTCCAAACCTCATACCAAGGGTTTCTTGAGCAAAAAGAAAATTATACATGGCATTAGAGAATTGTTCTACTTGTGTATGGTACACTGTGCTGAAGCTGGAGGCTTAAATGACTGTGCACTGGGGGAGTGGGTATTGGGGTCTGGTTCTCTCTGATTGACACCACCACATCCCAGTTTTTAGGGGATATAGTGGAGTACAATCCCTTTATCTTACCCTTCAGCTCAATCCTAAAATTGGTGACTTCTTTGGCTGTTGTTGCCCAAAACCACAAAGTCTGAATTGGCTTCTGTCAGAGAGTGTCAGGAGTGCCCTGCTGTCATTTTTTATCCTCTGCCTCCAACTTTGTAACTTAGAAGCTTCCAGTAGCACTAAATGACTTCTAAAATATTGAGAGAGATATATAAACACCTATTTTTTTTATTTAAGGCATAAGTACTTGGTATGTCGCAGCTATTTAAATGTTATATTTATTCATTGTTAACGAAGACACGGGCTCCCTATTTTTGCTATATCAGACCCTGGGATTACTATATTTTGTAACTTTATTTACAGTGTTCTTCTGAATAACATCTAAATGTAACATTTAAAATACATATTGTGAAAACTAAGCCTTGATTTGGTGTCCTAATGCTTTTAAAGTGTTCGATCCAGCTCTGGTTTCTGCAGTGTTGTTGCCCATAGAAAATTTAAAACATTTAAATCTGAAAAGCCCCCCTCACCACCTCTGAGGTGTTAAAACCCTTCCCTGCAAGTTATTTTACACTCAACCCCCTTGTGCCTCCAACAGCAGTCACAAAAATAAAAGCCAATTTGTAAAAAAAACCTCATTTTCTCCTGTTAGCTTACATTCCACAGTGGCAGTATTAGATGTTACAGCTGTCTCTGTAAGAAATAGCACAAGGTACAAACTGCACCTGTCCGTGACATGTTGTACAGAGCAGTGGGAGGCTAAATACGAATAAAAGTGAGCCCTGGCGATAACAAGTGTTTGCCTATGGATTTGTTGGGGGGAACATTCATCCCGTTCTAGAGGGATGGCGTGAGCTGCTCTACCTGTATAAAAATGACCTGAGGGAGTGCAGCGCTCCTGGAAAGAACATTCCCAGCCGGTGGTGTCCTTGATTCCCATTTCCTACAGTCCTGCTGCCCTTGACTGCTCCCACACGGATGGAGACGGGAAGGACGCCGGGTTCGCGCTGACGCCTTTTCCTGTTCCTGCCGCCCTCCTCCCCACCGCGGGGCGGGAGAAGGAGCGGATCCCTTTTCCCGTCACGCCGAGGGGCCGGGACTGGTGCGGGAATTACGGGAACTGCGACATCGGGATGGCGGTGACGGGAGGGGAGCGGGGTGGGACCGGCATGGCGGGACCATCATGGCGGGACCATCATGGCGGCCGCGCTGAGGGGACGGGCGCATGCGCGCAACCCTTCCCGTTGCCATGGGAACCGCGTCAGGCCGGGATCGGGACCGGGACCGGGACCGGCCGCGGGATCCGGAGCCGCATCCCCGGTCCTGGCGCTGCCCAGGAGGGAAAGGGGAGACACAGGAGGGCTCTCGCGGTGCCCTCGGGGGCGGTTCGGGTAGGACGGGGGCGGGGTGGGGGGTGCTGAAAGAGGGGGTAGCCGGCCTGGGGCGAGGGGGCAGCGCGGCGCTGCCAGGTCCTGCCAGGTCACAGGGCGAGGCGGGGCGGTCACAGTTACAATTGTAGGGTTACAATTGCGATTTATAAACTAAACCACGAGAAGTTCCGCCTCAAAACGAAGAGGAACTTTACGCGGAGGGTGGCAGAGCGCTGGAACAGCTGCCCAGGGAGGGCGTGGAGTCTCTGGAGACATCCCAGTCCCACCTGGGCGCGTTCCTGTATCACCTGCTCCAGGTGACCCTGTTTTAGGAGGAGGTTGCACTGGATGATCTCCAGAGGTCCCTTCAAACCCCAGCTATTCCGGGATTCTGTGAGGAGAGGGAAGCCTGCTCTCTGCACAGCAGATCCCTCTGTGCCAGGCTTGGAGTCGGTATCCAGGTAGGAAGGGTAAAGGTTGCTCCCAAACCATCAGATAAAGAAGAAACGGCCTCAAGGTGCACCAGGGGAGGTTTAGAATGGATATTAGGGAATATTTCTTCACCAAAAGAGGCTTTGGAACAGTCTACCCAGGCAAGTGGTGGAATCACCATCCCTGGAAGTGTTCAAAAAACACATGGAAATGTCACTTGGGGACATGGTTTAGTGGTGAACTCAAGGATGGTGCTGGATTAATGGTTGGGCTCAATGATTTTAGGGAGCTTTTCCACCACAGTGTTGTGTGAAATAGCTGCACCTTGAGTACTCTGCACACTTCTGGCCTACAGATAATTCATTAATTAATCAATTAATTAATAATGTAGTGCAAGTGGTAAAAGAAATTTCTGAGAATAATTGTAAAGATGATTTAAGGTCTAAAATAGCTACTCTGCTAAGAATTCTAGGATATTTTCAGAACAGAGGCAACAACTGGTTGAAGATGTTTTTGTTTATCTTTAATATCTATAAAGTCAGTGGCTAAATCTATCAAATTTAATGAGGTCTAATAGAATTGTAAAGTTAAAAAAAAACACACAAAAAACCAAAAGGACACTGAAACCAGAAAGGCTGTCTAAATTTCATATGCAGTGTCCTTAAGTAAATGGATTCCTTATCTCCACAGGCTTTTTCCAAATCACAGAACCGACCTTAATCAATTAAAATCGATTTTCCAATCAATGTTTGTACAGTTCTTCAAGCCCCCATACCCAGAGCCCTGTGGGCTGTGCAGAGGCACTGGACTCTGCTCTTTGCTCTTTTCAATCCTTAGTGCACCTTCTCCAGTGGGTCTCAGCCCATAAGGTACACACAAGCACAGGCGTGCATTTGGGCAATTAATCAGTGCATTAATTAGTCAGTGCAGGGTGTGCCTTTGGAAGTATTAAGGGATTGGTTTTCCCAGATCAAAGGTGCACAAGGGTTTTTTTTTTACTGGCAGCAAATGTCAAACAGAAGGAGAAGGGGCTGGAATACCTCAGAAAGCTTGTTGTGTTTAGTCATCCTAAGGAAAACTTTGAGGAGCAATATTATCACTTTAATGTTATCACTCAGTGCTCAGAAATTTTGGGGAAAGGTGTAAACCACAGTCTTGGTGGCTAGTGCCTAAAGGGAGCAAAAAACACACCCAAAAATGGGGGGATTTGCACCTTTCCTGAATATGGGAAGCCCTTTAGTCAAGGAGGGGTGGATGACCCCAAACAGTCCATGTTCCTTTTAGCCACGTTGCCACACTCGCTTGGATTTGGCCCCAACCTGCTCTTCTGTAAAAATATTTATTCAAACAGATCTGTTTAAGAACATTTTAAAGCACTGAATTCTGGAGTGAAAAAGACCTGCCTGTTTAAAAGCCATTTAAGGAGAAAGGTGCTTGAAGCAGGGCCGTGGGGCTGGAGAGGAGGAGGTGGTGGGAGACTCTGCAGAGGTCAGTGAGGAAAAGCTGCAAAGCAGCTGCCAGAAGAGGATGTTTTTCAAAGCAATGCTGATCTCTGCTCTCTGTCACTTTTTATTTCGTTATGCTTTTAGTAAACAATGGAGTCAGACATAAAAGTGAACCAAGATTTTAAAAGCCAGTTTAAGGCTTATCAGAAGCAACAGCAGAGGCGGCTGCAAAATGTGATGGAGAGGAAGAAGGAAAAGCAGAACAGTCAGAAGGATAATGGCAACACAGGGGAGACTTTAGGAACCCCAGATGATCTAAACCTGTTTGAAGTAGGACAACTTGTAAATGAAGATGGCAGCAACAGGTAAAGGTGTAGCAGGACCATTCCTTCAGGAAGCCACAGAAGTATGTTTGGCTCATGATCTTATGAAACTCATTATTATTAAGTTGACAGGACACTTTCTGCCTTCACATCTTGGGCTTCTGAGAAGACTCTCCTTGTCCCTACCATGTTTACCCTCAGGGCATTGTGATTATTTATTGTCACTTATAATCAGTGTTTCACAAATGAAGGGTGCAAGGACAGAGGGGGTGAGGGTGACATGTGAGGGGCAGCCAGGTTCTGTCTGACAAAATCCAGTCATTTGGGGTCGCTGACACCCTCTGCACTGTTGGTTAGTTCCTGCCTAACCTTTAAGCAAACAGGTTCCCTGCATGAGGAATTTCCAAAGATGGATGTAGGCAAAGCAGCAAATGGGAGTAAGCCAAAGGTCTGCTGTACAAAAAAGTGTTCCCCAGGCTATCTTTGCAATATATCCTGATTTGGAGGATCACGAGATTCCCAGGATATTGGGCATTCTGGTGTGGATCTCCCTTAATCTTGAGTGTTGGGGTTTTTTTGAGCTGAGTACATAATTCAATTTACTGAAGCAGAGATCTGAAAACCCTGCTCAGATCATTTCTCTTCCTCCCAGGGTATCATCAGCCTTTCCTTCTGACCCTTTCACTAACTAGAACAGGTCTGAAGTTGGGCACATCCCAGAGATGTCTGCAGTGTTTACTATTCAGGGATTTGCTCTGTGTTAGTGGTGAAGCCAGCTGAAGAAATTCCTGCTTCTGCTCCATACTGAGCCAGCTGTTTGCTAGAAACTGGATTCACTTTCTGGGGCAATGGTACTTTTATCTCAAGTCATTTCAGTGACTTAATTTACAGCTTTAGCCTCACAGACTGTTCTGTTGGCACCACAGTGGGGTGATGGGCTGTGGTAGAGGGGCAGGAAAGAAGAGCTGGAAGCTCTGCCAAAACCAGCAACTCCTGGGTGGAAAACCAGTTAGGAGAGTTCCCTCTCCCAGAATCCAGCCTGGGGAAGGGCACCTCTCCCAAGGTTTATCCAGCCACTAACTAAGGTTTTTAGTTCCTAAGTGCTGATTTTCCCTCTGTGTTACCCTGCTTAGCTGGTTTCTCAAAGTTGCTTCCTTGAGCACCCAAGTGCTGCAGTAGAGCTGCTGTGAAGGTGGAGGGAACCCAGGATTGAACCACTGAACCTTTCAGGTGCTTCTGGGAATGTGTTGTTCGTGCTGCAAAGGAAATCTGAGTGGAAACAGGGAGCTGAGCTTCCAGGAATTAATGTTCTCACCATTGCATCATTGCCTTCTTCACACACTGGTCCCTCAGCAGGGCTGTCTGATTTGCCAAGTTGTGCTCCTGATCTGACTTCTACCAGCTGACCTCTTCCCTTCAACATTTTGTCCTGATACTCTTTAGAAGATTATGATGGAGATCTGATTTTTTTTTAAAGATTTTTGGGAGACTGATTCCCACAGTTCAGATGTTTGTCTGGTGAAGGAAAGGGGTTTGGGTGCTCCCACATCACATCCTGTGCAACGTGCATCCTCTGAGGTGCAGAATACAGGAGAGTCCCAGCAGTTCTCTGCTATTTACAGGTCAGTAGTTTGAGCCTGAGTAGTCCCAGAGTTATCATTTACCTCTGTTTCAGTGGCACTGGCTGTTAAAAGTCCCCATTTGACACAGCAGATTTATCTGTATTGCCCTTTGCTTATGTACATCAGCATTTAGCAGAAGAGTGGTTATGAGTGTATCAAATCCAGACAGGATTTGCTTCTAGAAGGGATTCACCAGGATGTGCTTTGCACTATTCCCATGAGAACACGTTAGAAACTCGTTCCAGAGGAGCAGGACTCCATATGGGCTGCAGTGGCAGTGATTTTGGCCTGTCAGTCTTGTTTATAGCAGCACTTAGAAAACATTCTCCCCTCAGAAGTCTCCCTCTCTCTGAGCCTTGGGAGTTCATTTTTCCTTCCTCCCATCCTACTCCCAAATCTTGTTTAAGGGAGTGTTTAGCTGACAGTTCTTCCCTTCTGATTTGTTCTCTCTGTAACTTTTCCCTCCCTGCTCTGTTTGGTGCTTTTAAGTGTGCTTAAGTGACACTCCCCATCACATGGAGAATCTGTAACAAGAGTTGGGAAAGACAGAGTTTAACAAAAGTTAAATTCCTTATTCAGGATAATTTATTTTTTTTGCCTAAACTGTGCACACAAGTTGGGAAATCACCTGAATTCCTGCTCACAAGCTTCACCTGCCTCTGTTTCCTTGAACTAAATGAAAAGGGTCACCTTTTGCAGCCTGTTTCTTTTGGCTGATTTTCTGCAGCTGAGGCACTTGGGTGGAATCTGCTGCCTCCTCTGTAACATGTAGGGTCATTCTGGGAAGTTTCTGGGGTGGGAAGTTTCTCAGAGGAGACTCCACCTCAGTGTGCAGTTGGGATTTCTGTGCTTTTCCTCAAGACTTGGAAGCCAGCTCTGAGGAGGACATCCCTGATCAGGTGTGTTAAGAGCTTAGAACTTTCCTTTCATGTTAATCCCATAACTGTTAAAAATCCCTTTGTCCCCGTGTCTCTAATTGGATCTGAGTTCTGTTGCTCGCTTCTGTGAGTGGTACATGTGGGAATAACTTAGTTGTGCCATTTCTCAGCTCACATTGCTGCCTGCTTTCTTCTCCTTTGTAAACAGCTGCCTTTGATCTCCCTTTGATTTGAAGCTTTGAAACAGAAGTGCATTTCTTAATTACGGATTGTGAATCCTCTCCTGGACTGACTGTGCTGTTTATGGCAGTGCTTTAAGGGGTCATTTATTCCAACAAGTGCATTTGGAGGGTGCATTTGAAAGCTCTCGAGTCCAGTGGGTGCAAAAGGCTTGCTAAAACTTTGGAATAGAAAAGATTGAGGTGATTATTGAGATATCTTGCCTGGCTGTGGCTGTGTCTGCACATACTTACTGTAACAACTGAGCTTTATCCAAATCAAATCTCCAAACTATAGAGGTTCAGGGTTACACTGTAAATAATAGAAGTCTAGGGGTCAATTCATGCAGCTGATTTAGGTGTCTGATGATACCTGAGATGCTGCAGAGCATTGGGGATTTCCACATGGGAATCATAGATTGGGCACAGGAGACCTGGAGCAGGTAGGGAGCCCAAATAGCACCTGTGTGGGGGTAACTGAATTGAGTCACAAGTTTTGTCAAGGACCCTGTGTCACGGAGATTTGATAATCCTGAATTCCCACAATGGAACTGAGCCCCTGAGGCCACAGCTCCTAGATTTTATATTTGGAGGACCCATCACGTAAGGGCAGCAAAGAGATTTAAAGTTATTAATTCTCTGGATGTCTTGGAGAGAGGAACCCCTTAAATGTTACCAACTGTACTGAAGAATAGGAGAAGCAAGGCTGTTTCTTCCCATTCAGAGGCTTTTTTTTGATATTCTGTGTTTCCAAATGAATTCTGAAAAGCACCATTAACAATACAAACTGATGCCAGTCTGTGCTGGTGGGGTTCCAAGAGAATCAGGTGAGGACACAGGAAACTGGTCTTTTATGAATTGCTCTAAAACATTCATTATTAAAGAAAGGACCCCAGGAGCAGCTTTTGTAGTCGATGCTCTGTTGGATTCTGTTGGCTTTGTTAAGCATAGAAAATAAAGCCTGAATGTCCCACATGCTGAATGCCGAGCTGCCTGATTCCCTCTGAAGAACCAGGTGAGTGAGACTGAGATGACACTGCTTGGTAACCTCAAGAGGACTGAAAATGTACCTGTTCTGTGATGTTTTGCCCCAGACTACACAAGAAAGTGCAGAACTTTTTAAGATGGAGCTAACTAAATAGATCAGATCATCAGCTTTTGTTCTTGTTTTAGGATATTCTACTTAATTCAGTAAACTCACTCCTGATAAGCTCAGCTCATCTGTCATACAGTCAGTTCATTACTTTATTTTTGGAAGTATTTGAAGCACATCACAGTGAGATTTGCCATTATGGCTTCTTTTTTTTCCCAGGTTTCTCGAGGCTGGAAACGAGCAGCTGCAGGATCAGCTTCGAGAGGTCCGAGATGAGAACTGCAGATTGTACAAACTGGTGACAGAGAAAGATTTTGAAATAAAACAACTCCAGAAAAAAGTCCAGGAGGACAGGTTGGCTTTGGCGGGTAAACACAGTAACTTCGTATTCTCACCACCTTTGTTGGATGCTGATGGCAGCAAAATGTCCCTTAAAAGAAATATGGTGCTCTTTTAGGGTACACAGTGATCTCTGTTCCCCACAGATCTGAAAACTTGTTGTTATTGGCCCAAAAAGGTGATGTTTTGTAGAAATCATATTTCAGAAAACTTTCTGTTGATGTCAATGAGCTGGGTCGCAGCTTCCTCTGCTGCATAGAGTTAAATTCCCTATTCAGGGTCCTTTTTTTTGCCTGAACAGGGTACATGTACGGTTCAAAATCGAGCTTATAAGTGGCTTGAGTGTCCTTGGAAAACTGAACTGTGCAGGCTGCACCTCCTCCACTGGGTGCCACTGTTGGTCAGGACAGTAGTGATGACCAGGCTGCTTGAGAAGGGGGAAACCAGCAACAAACAGAGCTTCACAACATTAAATTACATCTTAATTCTTAAAAACTCCCTGTAGTTGGTCCGTAGAAGAGATGATAAGCTATTCCTGGTCAGGACCAGGAGCCAGATGTGCTGTTGCAGCTTCTCTGGCTGTCTAATGCCAACCTTATTTGCATTGTGGCAAGAGGCTCCCCCACATTGCTTGGGAATGAAAAGCTTTGGTTAAGTGTGTGCAATGAATTTGGAGACCATCACAATGAAGCCCCAGCCCGGCTTTGGTAAGTTTACTACTCACTGTGGTCCTTAAAGGCCATTATTTGCTGTGAAAACTAAGGTAAAAGTAGCTCCTAGATGAGAGGGGGAGCACAAATCACATGAAGGAGTAAGAACAGTGGAAACTCTTTTAAAAAGAATAAGTTGCTTTTAAAAAACTAAATTCATGCTCTCTACAAAGTTTTTAGTAGTGATATTCTGTTCTCAGCAATATTCTGTGTAGCCCCTTTAATGTCTCTGTAGTTACATGGGACTCAGAATTCACTAAAGAGTGATCTGTCCTCCTTCATCTCACCCCATTTCTTGGGTATAATGTTCCCAGATGTCAACAGAAAAGTCATTTCTTCAGAGCACTGAAGGAGGATGAAGGAGTTAAAAGGAATGGCAGCAACCAGGTTCAGCCCTCACACACCCCACCAAGGATTTGTCATTGCAGGCTCACATTCATTGCTGATCTGGAGGTTCCTGTGGACATTGTTTGCAATTATATTGATTTTGCACAAGAGCTTTCCTTCACCTGTGTGATGTGAAAGCCAAGTGGCACTAAACAGCCAGTGCTGGGGTTTGCTTTATTTGTGACACTGATCCCAGAGCCTCTGTGAGGAGGGAGAGAATGACGTGTGTGTTTAAGAGAGCAATTAAAGGAATAATACAGTCAGGCTCCAGGGATAATCACAGGGGACATATAAATAGGCACAATGAAATTTCCTGGACATTCTCCAGGACCCAGCTGTAATATTGTGCCTGACCTTTGGGGACAGATGTCTAGAAAATGTTCACACCTCTGTTTCAGCAACTCCTCCTGTAATAAACAACCAGGCAAAGGGGAGGGTTGTCTTCTTCTGTGATATTCCAAAAAATCCTGTCCATGACTGCCCTTCCCAGCAGTGAGCAGAAAACACCTCCACCCTTCCTAGGGGGTGATGTTGCTACAGCCACTGCTGTGGCCTTGGGACACTGTGGCTGTTGCTGAAGTGTGAAATGTGGCTTTGCTGGCCCTGGTGTGATGCTGAATGAAAGGCCCAAGCATTCCAGCTGGAATCCCTGATGTCTCTTCCCTCTCTTGTTCATCTGAGTGCCTGGCACAGCTCTGGGAGGAATGGATTGGACAATAAAAGTACATTGTGCTCTGGGCAGAGAACAAAAGCATCATCTATTCTGAATCTTGCCTGTAAGACGTGACCTCTGCTTTTATGTGTCCTTTTCAGGGACTTCTGGGTTAGCTGGAGATGTTGCAGCCACCAAAATAGTGGAATTGGCCAAAAAGAACCGTGAGATAACTGCTGAGGCCGAGAGTGAAAGAGCCAAAGTGAAGCAGCTGAATCACAAAGTCAAGGAGCTGGAGAGAGAAGTGAGGCGTTTTTCTTGTTCTCTTTTTGCATCCTAAAAGATGGAAATCCAGTGTTTGGGATAGAAAATGGGTTTGACTCGTGTTCACATGTTGAATTTGCTCTTATATCCGTGTTTACTTTGGGTTCTGCCCATTTCTGTCCGTGATAGGAGAAAGAGGGGTGTGCCCTCAGCTGTTTGCTCCTCTGAAGGAGGGGCTAGGAAGGGATATCCCTAAATTATAATGACCCAAAGATTTGTTAAGCAGCAATTAGAAATGTTCATTTGTATTTGAAGCACAAGGTTTTTCTGATTATTTTTTTGTGTGTGAGGAGGAGCAAATTTCACCCCAGTATGTCTTAGATTCCCACCTCATTAATACCAGTCAGGAATTTGTACTCTATTCTTCTAAGCTTCATTCATCCACATAAATAAAGCTGTTTTCTGGCACAAGTATTTATAGAACTGAGACATCAACAAACTAGATCATGTAAGACAGCGAATCTTCGCTCAGGCAGATTGATTTTTCTGGTTTACTATGATTTTTTATATGTGCCAACCTTTCACAGGAATAATTTTACTCAAGTGACTGCTGAAATGAAAATTGGATGCCTTGATGTCAATCTTTACTTTGTCCTTTACTTTGTCCTCTTCCTTACACAATATTGGTGAATTTTTTTATAATTTTCAATTTTTTTTTATGAACTTTGCTTTCTTAGAAGACATCAGTTACATGGATCAATTATGTTTATCATGCTGACAGATGCATTTTGACTCCATCTTTCACAGTCACTTATTATCATAAGTCATGCATCTATCTGAATTTTACCCCAGTTACCTGAGAGATCAAGAAGTCATAGATTGAATTAAATTTTGGAGAACTCCTGCATAAATCCAGAGTGTTCTGGTCAGAGGGGTCTTGTCAAACAGTTGGCAGGTTGGCAGAGAAGCATCAGGTGTAGGTTGGGACCTACAAAATCCCACAAGGAGTGGAGCAAGTCATGAATAATTTAAAGGAAAACCAACTTGGTTCTAATGCTCTACTGCAGGGGTGTGATGACCATTATTCAAACAGAAATTTAAAATATTCTCAGACATAGAATATATATAATATATATAAAATAATCCCAGATTTTGACCCAAAAAGAAAGTACCACAGACATTTCAGGAAAGGAAATATAACTCAAAGAAAAAAGAAAATTTTCAAGAAACAATAATTATTTATCAAAGCAGAGATGGACATTTTATATATGAACAAATCTGTCCCCAGACACCAGGAAAATCAAAATAAAAACTAAATACAATAATGTGCCTCATGTGAGGTGAACCACAATGTGAACTCTACTGAAACTGTGCCCTGGTCCATGGTTTGTATTTTCTCCACCTACTTTGGGGTGTCTCTCCTCTAAATTAATGGTGACTAGCTGAGTTTGTGGGTTTTGTTCAGTAGAACTATATGAAAATATAAAAGATGGGTAAAATTAAAACAATATTGGACAGTGGGAGGTATTTACCAAAAATGTTGAGTGATAGATAGAAAACACTGTTATTTTACGTATTTTTAGCTCTTTGCTTGCATGAAAACTGAGTGTTTTAACATGATTATGTTCCCCCAAACAGAATGGAAGGTGTGGCCACTGAGCAATCACTTGGCAAGGGGTTTTGCATGTAAGCAAAGACTGCAGAGGGATGTTTGCAGAAAACTTCCATAGAATTTGGGCCAAAAGCTGCCAAATCCAGTTGGAATTCCTCATTCTCAGTCCATTGACTGCAGGAGTTTATGAGCTGGATAGAAAGGGTGGCCCTAACTCATAAGAAGGGGTGATTTTAGAGCTCTGAGTTTCCCCAGATGCTGCTTTAATGAAAAAGCTGTTCTTTTATTCAGGCAAATAATTGAGATTTTTCCACCCACCTCAAAGAATGAAGTCCCAACCCTTTTAAAGCAACACTTCCTGGCCTTTCCAGCTCCAAATTCCTATGCTCCCATGCAGTAAGAAGTCTTTGCAACCTCAGCACAGGGCTTGATTCGGGGCAGGAGGGGCTGTATGTCTGCCTTCCTTTGCTGTGATGAGCAATAGGGGACATATTCTTTATTCTTCATGGGCTAAAAAATGCTACCTTAGAGCTATCAGCTAAAGAAAAAGAGCCTTAACACCATTAAATCTCAGCTGTAGGGCATCAAGTAGTCATTTCTCCTTTTATATTCCTCTGGTGAGTAGAATATGTGCTTTTTATGAAATATCCTGGGCTGGGCAGGATTTACATTTGTGTATATAAACACTAATTTTATGTACCTATGGCAATAAAATGCCCCAGGAATCTCTATACTTGAAATCTGATCCCATCTCACCAAGTCAGAGACATTTGTTGAAGTTATTCCACAATAAAATAACCCATGACTCTTTGGGAAGCATTCCAGGGAAAAAATATTCTTTCCTACTGACTGTGTTTAAAAACAAGGGAAAATTAATTATTTTTTATAGAGTTAATAAACATCCATATTTTAATTTTTTACTAGTTAACACACCATAGAGAGATGCTCTTCACTGCATCCATTGTACAATAACAATGTTTGGGGTTTTTTTTCCAGCTACAGGCAGCTGTAGAAAAAATACATTCCCTTGGTGGTGGTGGAATCAAGGAATCAACTCTGAAGATGCTGGAAGAAAACTTGGTATGAATTGTAACTGAAGAGAGGAAATCAGAAGCTGATACTCAGTGCAGTCCTTTCCTTAGGACAAGGATGTGACTCTGTCACCAGTTTTGTGACCATGTTCAGTTTATACTTCCTGAATACCCCAAAAATCAGGGAGGAAATGGGTGTGGAAGGACAGATTTCTGTGATCCTGATAAATGTGTGGTTCTTAATCACTTCAGTTTTCCCCTGAGGATTCTGTTCTTACCGAGTACATTCTTCTCTTCACAGGCTGAGAGTCCAGAGGTGAAAGCCCTGCAAGAAAAATTAAACACAGCCAACTTTAAAGCCATGGAATATCGGAACCAGCTCCAATCCTCCAGACAGGAACTGAAGATGACCCAAAAGGTACCATTTCAGGATGCATTTAAATTCTCATTTAATTATGTGTTTGGTTTTAATGCAGGTTTCAGTCCCATGGAAATCAATGGGATTAAAAACTGCTGGAAATAAAGCACGTGTTTAAATAGTTTGTTGGAGTGACATCCAGAATAACCTTTCCCTCTTTGATTCAGGATGGATTTAAGTGTTTCTATGTGCTCTGTTTCCCCTGGTTTCCTTAGTTTGTGTAAGAGACCTGCAATGCAGATCAGAGTAGAGAGTATGGTCCTAAAAATAGAACTCTGCTGACCTTTTTATAAATAATTTAAATGCTCTCCATACTAAGTTTAGCTGTGTCAGAATTGTGCAAGGGAATTTGGCTCAATTCCTGATGGCAAGGGTGTGTATTTAGACAAATTTAGGCAAATAAATGCCCTATTTAATTATGGTTAAATATTCATTATATAAAAAATAACAGCATATATTGAAAACTGTTAGTAATGCTTGTGTTTACTGCTAGAGAGAGCCCCAACACTTCTATTCAAGCCTCACTGTTGGTGTTAATCCCCTTTTTCACAGCTCTTGGCAAATGAAATTGGGGAAGATGTGAATATTCAAAGTCTCTTGGCCAATTCTGGCAGCTGGCGTGGGCGGGCCCAGCAGATCCTCGTTCTCCAAAACAAGGTGAGTGAAGACTCTGGGTGGTGCCACCTCAGCTGGAAGCTGGAATTCTCTTTCTAAGTATTGATATCACCTCAATTTAAGGTAAAGGTACTGTTAATTCTTCATTAATTCTTAAAATCTACAGTAATTACTCTATTGCAACCATGCAAGGTTGGGTATTTAACTGGGAATCTTTCACATCTGTGTGAAATGAGTGAGTTGAGTGACCCTGGAGAGCTGTGGCAGCTGAGTTAAAATCCCAGGGTGTTTTGAAGGTGCTTCCCTCCACTGAGAACAGAAGGAGCCCTGTCAGTGTCTGTGCTCTGACTTAGACACCTTTGTTCAGTGCCTAAAGTCAGATGGGAAGAATTGAGGCCAGATAAGATTTTCAAGTTGTTCCTTAGGGAGCTTCAGTAAAGTCTTTAACTCCTGAATCTTCTGAAGGGCTGAAATGTCAGCTGGAGACAAGGAGGCAGCTTTGTCTGCATCTAAATAAAACTTCTCTCAGGCAATTTGATACATAATTTTCCTACTTTTCTGCTATTTAATTATATGCCATCAAACTGTGATTTCTGCACTCTGATTGACTGGGGTTGTTAACCTCTGCTTTCCCTTGATCAAATCACATTTTCTTCTGTTCTACCCCCTGCCTGGGGTTCATCTGAAGACTGTACATACTGTTCTCTGCTCTAAAGCAGAGACTTCTTTCTGAGACAGTCTCCTCAGGCCCCTTTTGTAGTCAGTGGGGATCTTGTAAATACAGTCACTGGATCAAAAGTGAGGCAGGTCCATCTTATCTTGGATCACACCTCCAGAACAGGCAGAGGAACTGAGCTGTGGCAGTACCCAATTCCTTCTGCTGACTATAAAAGGAGTCTGCAGTGAGTAGGTGACAAGCAGGGGCTGAGTTCACTTGCCTACACACATTTCAGATGCTCTGGAGTGTCTGCCTGGCCTCCACATGTGGCTCCAAAAAGCCACAGATCTCCCACATGTCCCAAGTCAACCAGAGGTCTGGTGTCATATCTCCTTCCTGCACAGATGCCCTAAAATCTGCATGTTTTATTAGCAGCTAAATTTAAATTTGAAAGACCAGACACTGCTCTATGGTAGTTAATAACATCAGGAATTAATATGAGGATACACTCTGAGCTGCCTTTGGTTGTGTCCCTTTGGTGCTGGACCCCTGTGCTCCTGACAGACCCCTGGATGAGTTGCCATTATTGTCCTCTAGGTTCGAGAGCTGGAGAGTAAGCTGGGTCAAAACAAGACCAGAAGATCAGTGATGGACATTGATGAGGAATTCCTGGCCCTTGAGGATCCAAGGAAGTTGTCAGCCCAGGAGAAGCACTTGCTGAAGCTTCGCAATTTGGAGAAAGAAAAGAAAGAGGCTTTGGAGGTAAAAAACCTGTGAACCAACAGGGTCCTGTTTGAGCGTGTGCTGTGTAATAATTTACCTTACAGGGTGTGTTACACCCTACCCAGAGACCATCTCACAAACCCACTTGATCTGCTGGAGGAAGTTCTGCCACACTGCACAGACAAGCCCTGCTAGAGCTACATCCAAATTCCAGAGTGTCCTTCCGGCCCTTGGTCAAGTGTGCATTCTTCTTGCAGTGTTAGAAACAAACATCACACGGCACCTGTAGGATGGACAGGGAATCAGACCCAGCCAGAATGGATTTAGGAGGGGCAGGTCCTGCCTGACCAACCTGATCTCCTTTTATGACCAGGTGACCCTCCTGTTGGATGAGGGGAAGGCTGTGGATGTGTCTACCTGGACTTCAGCAAAGCCTTGGATACTGTCTCCCATGGCACACTCCTGGAAAAGCTGCAGTCCACAGCTCTGCTGGGTTAGGAACTGGCTGATGGCCAGTTCTTAACTGGTGGGAAATGGTGCTGCATCCAGTTGGGATCTGGTCACTAGTGGTGTCCCCAGGGATCACTGCTGGACCCAGTCCTGTTTACTGATGATCTGGATGAGGGGATTGAGTCCACCATCAGCAAATTTGCAGATGACACCAAGCTGGGGGGGAGTTTTCATCTGCTGGAGGGCAGGAGAACTCTGCAGAGGGACCTGGACAGGCTGGATAAATGGGTTGAATCCAATGGTCTGATGTTTAACAAGGCCAAGGGAGGGTCCTGCACTTTGGCCACAACAACCCCCGGCAGCACCACAGAGTGGCTGGAGAGCGATCAGGAGGAGAGGGACCTGGGGTTTCTAATCAACAGGAAGCTGAACATGGGCTCAGGTGTGCCCAGGTGGCCAAGAAGGCCAATGGATCCTGGCCTTCATCAGGAACAGTGTGGCAGCAGGAACAGGGAAGTGATTCTGCCCCTGGACTCAGCGCTGGGGAGGCCACCCCTGGAGTGCTGTGTCCAGCTCTGGGCCCTCAGCTCAGGAAGGACATGGAGGGGCTGGAGCAGGTCCAGGGAAGAGCAACAAGGCTGGGGAAGGGACTGGAGCACAAGTGCTGTGAGGAGAGGCTGAGGGAGCTGGGGGGGCTCAGCCTGGAGAAGAGGAGGCTCAGGGGAGACCTCCTCACTCTCTGCAACTCCCTGACAGGAGGGGGGGAGCCAGATGGGGGTTGGTCTCTCCTCCCAGGAACCAGCAGTAGGACAAGAGGGCTGGGTCTTGAACTGTGTCAGGGGATGTTTAGGTTGGACATTAGGATGTTTTCCAGAGAGAGTGCTCAGCCATTGGAATGGGCGGCCCAGGGAGGGGGTGGAATCACCATCCCTGGAGGTGTTTAAGCAGAGACTGGATGTGGCATCAGTGCCATGGGCTGGGTGACAGGGTGGTGTTGGGTCATGGGTTGGGTCATGGCTCATGATCTCAGAGGTCTTTTTCAACCTGGTTGATTCTCTGATCCCCCTCGCACTTCCTCCATCTATGTGGCTCTGGGCTTCTCCATTTGAGCAGAATAAAGTTGAGAATCAACCTAATCCACTCGGATTCCTGAGCAGACAGACCCTTTTCTGATGCTGGCGAGCAGCAGCGTTTACAATTCCTACTTCCTTAAGGGTGATACAATATGCCAGTCCCATTTTTTAGATTTCTTTAAGATTCCACCAGGTAATGTGTGATTCTTTCTGCTCCCCAAAGCAGCTGGGGCCTGGTGATGGGTTATAACTGTCATGTCCCGTGGTGTGTTTGCATCCCTGCAGAAACTGGCCGGGGAACACCGCGCTCTCCAAAACAGCCACGAGGAAGTGAACAAAAAACTCGATGCATCAAAAGCCAGGAACAAAATCCTGTGTGGTGAACTGAAAATCCTGAAGGCACAGGTTGTAACCTTGCTGGAGAAAGGAAAACACGACGATGAGCTCATAGATGCCTTGCTGGTACGGCCTGACTTTATCTGTTGGTCCCAGCCCTCTTTCTGTAAGTGGTGAAACATGATGTCATTCAGTGACACAGACAACCTTGGGGGATACAGGAGCCTGATGAATCCAGCTGTGACAGCCAGAGGTTTCCTAGTCAGCTAAAGCCCTTCTGCATTTTGGGTCAGGTCATGTAAAGGCTGCAAGACAGCACCAGGTGTGACAGTTGCAGTCAAAGCTGCAAGGATTGGAAGAAACATTTTGCAGAAGGATTGAAATAGGATTTGTCTTGTAGGTAGAGGAAGAACTTCATTCCTGACCCATGGAGATGGACTGTATTGTCTGTTCTACTTTCAGCTCCATTGGTAGATTATTTTTTTCTTTAGAATGCCTGCAGTTTTGCAAGATTTCCTTTGTTTGTACCACAGCTTTCATTTACTGTGTTAAACAGCCAAAACCACACATGAGTTCTAAACCATGTGCACATTCACTGGCAGCAGATAAAGCTGAGAGGGCTTGGCCCCTTCAAAACCAAGAGTTTCAGCAGACTTAAGGTGCTGAAAAAGAAATAAATGACTGCTGTCATGGTATTGCAGGGTTCTTTAGTCCTGCCATGGTTCTAAATAGCCTTCCCTAATTAAAATAGTAAATATATATATATATATATTAGAGATTATGCCAGTTCTTAGCAGGGTTAGTTCTGTGTTTCCTGATCCAGCTCCTCACCAGTTTCAAACCACTTGGATTTCCTTGCTTCTGTGCACAGATTTTAGCTAAGGCATGTTTATAACTGAGCAGGAATTCACCCTTCTCACACCAGGCACTGTGAGGAGTTTGGGTGCTGAGCAGCAGGTTAGAAGAGCCAAATAACAGTTATAATTTTTGCCAGATCTGAGCATTATCACTAAAATTATTGCAGAAAGATGCAAGTTTATTTGGGAAGGGATGGTTGATCTGTTTTATCCCTGTACTTTCCTTGCAGTTTGTTGGCCTGACAGAACAAACTGTCTGACAGGTATTAGATTTGTCAGTGTGAAAGAAAACCTCCAAAACTCACTGGTGAAGCTGCCTGAACTCATAGCTGTCACCTCACAGTACCCTCATCTTTTAATGTCACTGTCACACAGTCTGATCATGGGCTAATTTCACAAAAAGCACATTGAAATCTTGATTTTCATCCAGTTTATGAAAAATTAATTCACCTTTGTCCAAGGCTTGCTCTGTTTTCTGTTACACTGAGTAGCAAAGCTGCTACTGAATCAATGAGCTGCAAATTGAATCAAACTCCTAGAACAGCACTGGTGAAACCAGTGTGCTCCCACCAAGGAATGGGTTTGGCAGGGCAGGAGCTTGTCCTACCATTCCTAAATGGAGATTTGTTTGGATGATGTAAATAATCATGGTGTACAAAACCAAGATCTCACTCGTCGTTTCTATTTTATCAGAGCCAGCAGAAGCAAATGCAGGAGATCTTAAAGGACCTGAGCCAGAAGGAGGATGAAAACAAGGAGTCTTGGAAAATAGGGCAGATGTTGAACAATGAGACTGAGGAACAAAGCTGCCTCATAGAGCACCTCAGGGAGCTGGTGGCAAAGGTTAAAAAGATGGAAGAGGCAATTGGGAAACTCACACTTCAGGTAGGAGAACAAATGAACCAGAAAAGCACCCTGTGTCATCATTTTAGATCTAGATCCTTGTTGTCTGAGGTGCTACCTCGAGACAGTCCTACTGACAGTCTCTCCTGGTGGAATAATAAAGCAGGAATCCTCTTTTGTAACTCCTCAGTTTCTTTCCTGTTAGTACATAACTTTTCTTCAAGTTGTTTAAGGAGCAAGAAAACATAGAAATATCAATCCCATCCACAAGTGGCTCCATGTCAAGACTGTCACTTGGCTGACAGCAAGGGCTGGGGCTCCAGTGGGGAGTTCTCAGTGTTCACAATCCTTGGCTGCTGAAAGGAGGAAGCAAACAAATATGTTAAACCAACATCAGCAGGCTGCTGATCCTACAGTCAGGTTTTATTAATACTTAGGCATCCAATTCCCAGTGATCTAAAACACTCATAGGGTTTTATGGTGAGATTGTGAATCTGCCAAATACCTCAGTAATGGGGACTGGAACACTGAACACAGGATAAACCCTGGGTTAGGGACACAAACCAGCTGTGCTGGCAGTGGTGGTGCCACACTGTGGGTTCTCCAGTGCCACTGTGCACCCTGATTTCATGGGGAACTGCACTTTTCTTTACTGACTCTTGCTCTGTTTTCATCCTGCAATGGATAGAAATGAAAGAAAAGCTTCTGAGGAGGTCCTGTAAATCAAAAGCCCTGGCATGCTTTTAGCAATAATTATAGGCTGCTGATTAGGCATTGATGCAGCTATTTGCCTTTGAACTGTGTAATTGGTTTTATAACCTGCTCCAACATTAACAGAAGGAATCTGCCCATCAAGGGGAGGGTTCAGGAGCTGCTGATACACCACCTTCTGAGCACTCTGAGGCACCTCTGGCACCAGGCAGCAGTGAGGTTGCAAGGACTGACTCTGCCCGGTAAGAAGACCCCAAATGTCAACGTTTAAATTTGTTGGGAGTAATTCAGCAGTCTGGTTTTCCCAGGCAGTTTTATGAAACCACAAGTGCTTTGTGCCAGCAGCTGTAGCAGCCTGTTTACAGTATATGGGAATCTCTAATCACATTATCTCTTGGACTTTTGTCCTGGAACAGAGAAGGATATACAGACTTGCAGACATTACTAGATTTGGCATGATGGTAGTGCAGCTAATTCCTTCTCTCCAGCTCAGATAATGTTTATGTGGTCAGCTTAAGTGCCTGGGAGTCTTTTTCTCTTATGAGAAGCAGGGCTTCTAATGAGGAGACTTCTGTGAGCAGGGTGGTGAATTAAAACAAAATGCCATTTTAGGTAAGCACTAAATCACTGGTGCACTATTTAAATCAATAAATACACTTTGAGTAGAATTTACATGCAGCAATGTTGAAAACACACCACATCATTTGTTCTTAACAAACCCCCTTTTTAAAGCTTGGTTGAGGACTGTGTAAATTACACTAATCTTAAAACAGCAATAAATCTGATTTTTGTTTACACTGATGTAACTCTGGGTCACTCTGGCTGTGTAAAGATATCAAAGCAAGTTATATCCTTTCCTATTAAAGTGCTGGGTTTGTTGCTAAAGAGTTCATGGTCTAATTGACAATGGGGATTTGAGACTGGTCTTAGGGGAATGGAGGAAATTTTTCATCAAGTTGCAACTGATTTTGTCTCTGTCATGTTATTTTAGACCCTGAATTTGGCTTTAAAATTGTCAGCTGTATCCCTGAGTCTAGAGGAATATTACTATAAAATTCAAGAAGAATTCTATTCAAACATCCTTAATTTGAAAGTTTCTGCATCTCCATTGTTGTACCATTCGACTGCCTTTATCCTCCCACTTCTAACTCTGCTGAAGTTGTTGGGCTCTGATGGAGCAAACCTATATTTTATCCCTTCTTTTTTTTTTTTTTTACTTCATATGTTTGCTGATGGTAAGCAGGAAAAGGAGGTTGGGTAATGGCTTTGCAGAAGCCACTAAGTGCAGTGCATAAATTATTGCCTGTGGACGTGGCTAAAGGCCCTGCCATGGAAAGAGCTGACATGTCAGGTGGGCAATGAATGATCCTGAAAGCTGTGAGAGCTCTTAATAACTTGGTCAGCAAGGCTCACTCCTTCCATTAACTTTAATATGCTGATGAACTCTCTATTCTGTTTTACTGGAGTAAATCATCTTTTCCTATCAGGAAAGATGAAATGAAAAATGCTATAAATAGGAGCTGAAGCCCCTCGGAGAGGGTGAAGTAAAAAAATCTGCATTTTTAGACTGGGCCAAGTCTGTCATTATCAATTTGATTTTAGGATTAACCACTCCTAGCCTAGGAGGCAACTCTGCCTTTTCCTCAATATTAAGGCTTTATCCTCTTGTTAGCTGCAGCCTAAAGACAAGGAAACCTGGGCTAAGCCTACAGGGACTTGCCTTTAGGCAGCTGAGCTCATACTGAGAAAACAAGCACACACCAAAATTTGATGTCCCAAACACACATATCATTGGGTATAAAACTCATCCAGAGTGGAAGTGATACTCCAGTGTGATCAGTTGACTCTGACACATCTTCATGAGGGTTTTCACAGAGCAGGAGGGTTCAGAAAAGTGTATTTTTAAAGGGCATTTGGAAATGCAAGTTGTGGACCTTGTTGCAGAGCAGGAGTTCATCTGGTTGTGGAAGTAGGTGACATAAAAACACAATCAGAGGGGCACAGTCACCTGGGTGAAGGTGAGAGCTGGGAGTGCTCTTCCCTACAAGGTGGGAATAACCACAGACATTGGGAAATGACAGGAGTTCTTGGAATACTGCCTGACAAAGCTTTTCTCCCCTCAGCACAGTGTCCAGTATGGGCCACACACTTGTGGAATCAGCAGCCACGAGGCCTTGCCTTCTAAGGGATGACATCCCACCTGGAGGGTAAGGATATGAACTTCATCTTCAGCAAGAGGTGTCCCACCACACGCCACAAGCTGCTGGCAAACCTTGTCCTTTTCTGCCTTGTTTCTGGAAGAAGGAGCTCCTTTTACCATCCTTCCTACCTGATACTGCCCAAGAGCTTTGGCACAGGCTCTAACATCTTCTTGCTATCTTAATTTTTTAATTGATTGCTGATTTGACACCACATAAATCCATTTTTTTTCCCCCATTTTTACTCCCAACCACCAAGATTTCTCTTGCTTTTTATTCTGAAGGAGATACCCCTGAATGCAGAGAGGTCAGAGAAGTAATGAAGTGCATAATAATGGGATACATGGGAAAACTGCCCTTTCCTTTCATCACATGTTGGGCACAAGAACAGCCATTGTAGTAGTGCTGCCTGAAGCCTTTCAGAGGGAGAAAATCAATAGCAGGGCATTTAATAGCTGAGTGTAGCACTTTGGAGATAGAATCCTCTTTGGCAGGAGCAGTGGGAGGAGAGTCAGGGATAATGAGTTGATCAGAGGTGGAAGTTTGGTTTTTGGGGGTGATGAGAAGGGGAAGCATCCTGGAAACCCCTTTCTAATGAAACTCACAGGGGCTTTATTTCCAAATATTTCTCTGTTCTATTTATTATAGTCCAGACATTGCTGCTGGGGGGGTGGGGGGTAGCGAGCCTGGCTCTGCCTTCTGGCTGAACCTTCAGACAAGTGTATTTGGATATGGCTTTCAAATCCTGCCTTTGTTCCTTGTCTTTCATTTCTGGAATGGGAAACAGCCTCTCTGTGCTTGTGCTGCTTTCAGGCTCCCTGGCACCGACATTCCAGAGAGGAAGGTGCTGCAGACACAGCTCCCGGAGCACGGGGCTCTGTGCCAGGCTGCTGAGGTGGAGAGGGACACGTTCCTGGCACTGATGACTGTGCTGCAGAAAAGGTAGAGCCTGATCCTGCCTGTCCTTTGTGGGATCCTGTGATTTGGGAACACTCAGAGTCTCTAACATACAGCACATGGGTACAATGGGATCCTTTCCTTAAATAGGGGCTTTTACTTTTTTTTTTTCTGCTCAATTTTCCCTGCCTGGCTGATGATTCATTTCTTTTATTATCCTTTTAGAACAAAGGGCAGAAAAAAACAGAGCCATCTTCAAGCTTGCTGCACCAAGATAAAACTAGCATTCCTGTATTTATACATTCATGGAATTATTTAGGCAGCAACATTATTCATCAGTAGTAAATACTGTAATTATAGTTGTAATCTGACTTATGTTCCAAAGCTTCTCCCATTCTTTTTAAGTTTCACTGTATACTTTCCTAAATTAATTTCTTCTGGTTTAACTGAAGCATAGCATTGATTTTTATTTGAAATTTCATTTTCTATTATTTAGTTTGATGTAAGATGATGTTAAAAGCCAGCTATGTTTTAGGTGGACAAGGGAAGCAAAGTCTTTTCTCTTTGGACACCTTTCAGCTACTGCTATTTTTTTTTTTTTTTGCCCCCCCAGTTAGGGAATGTGTGTTATTTTGATTCCCAAATCTGTATCCTAAAATAGGAAGCATATTTTTGTCTGTGTGTTTGTTAATACAATAAGCACAGTTTGCTTACTTGCTTTATTTGACAATGGTCATCATTCTCACTTGTCTAACTTTTACCCTGTGTGATTAATCACAGAAAAAAATACATATATTTTTTTAAGAACCTTAGAAAAGATGCTTTTAAGGGCCAAATCCTGCAAATACATGGTGGGAAAATCTTTTTCATGTTTGTAAGCCCAGTGACTTTAACGGAGCTTTGCAATCAGATATAAGGATGCAGGTGTGATGGGTGAGATGGGGCCAGCACCACTGTGGGATAAGGAAGAAGAGAGCTGATGAAATGCACAGTAAAATGCATCATAGACTGATGATTCAGCAGTTCCACAGTTATCACACATTTATCAAGCAGGTAACATAAATTTTGTGAGACTGTGTGCAATAACTCTTGGATAATATAGCACCCAGTCAGATTTCAACATCAATATATGTAAAAAATAACCAAATAAATCAGGCATTCCTCCTTTTCCCTCCTCTTTTGGAGTGTAACAAAGCTCAGGTAACACAGACAATACTGAAATCAAGAGAAGAGCACAGAGGAGGGTGAAAAGTGGGATTTTTCTACAGCGTTTTGGCTTAAGTTATTCACGTTGGCAAATTATGTAATTAAAAAAACAAGTAATCTTGTCATTTTTCCTCCTCTTTTCGTCTAATGTGGATGCTATAGGAGCACCTGGTCAGATGAAAGTTTAGTGAATTCAGAGCCACTGAGAGAAATAAAACATCTCGTGGCACGTCCCCAGCCTGGGAATTCACTTCCACAGGAGGTCGAGTCCTGCCCGGAGCTGGATTTTTAAGACAGTGATATAATTTTATTAGAGTTGTAATATTTATTTTTTTCTTTTTAGTTATGTCAGCTGGGAGTGAAATAAACTAATCAAATCTCTTGGTTCAGAGAGTAATCAGCATCCCCCGTGGGCTCAGGAAGGGAATTCTTTTATTCTGCACGTTGCAGTGAGGCAATTTGTGTTTCTCTCCAACTTTAAACTCCTTTAAAGCATTTGCTATCAGTCACTGCCCCACAGTGACTGTGTCTGTGGGTGCACATTAGACTCCTGCAGTTAATTTTCTAACATGTGTGGGGTGAATAGAGGCAGTTTGCTCCCCTGTGCTGCTCTGCACAGTGAACCATCCGTTTCTTTTCCACTCACTCCCTTCCACGGCCAAGTTTATTAAAAGCGACATCAAATTCCTTTTCTTCCCTGCAGATAACTGACACAAACCAGCTAAATGCTGCACAGTGCTTCTATAAACTGTTTTCCTTCCAGATTTTCCCAGAGTGCTTAAAAAAAATGCTGTTTGTTATTCCTGTACTGAAAGATCCCTCCTCAGCGATCCACAGCTTTCCCGCTCATCCCAGTGGTGAACTCACAAAAGTTAAGGGATCTATGGGATCTAAGCAAGCTCCAATTACAAACACGTTATTTCTAACTGTACACATCATTTAATTCTGTTTTGCATGTTTGGAAGATGTCATATGAAACAATTTCACTGGGATTTCTGCCTTTGGGATGCATGGAAAACCCTTTTCCCTCTGTTGGGAGCTTTGCAGCATGAAGCAGGATTCAGCACCAGGACTGATTTGACATAGACTCGACATAAATAAACTGAACTCCCTTTTTTTTTTTTTTTTTTTTTTTTTTTTTGCCTGTCAGGGTGGAGGAAAGCAGCAATAAAGTCTGGGAAGCTGAGAAGAGGCTTCAGAGACAGCAGTGGCAAAGTGTCGTTTTGGAACAGGAGCTTGAAAAGCTGCAAACGGATCCAGGGAAAAACACAACAGGACAGAAACCACCCCTGAGGAGCGGAACAGGTGAGGTGGAACACTCAGCCACAGCTCTGCCCCCCATTTCACCTCTGTGTTAGCAGACAGGAACAACATTTGGGCTCCATCTGTCAAACCCAGACAAGGGCCTGACCTTGCACGTGGTGCCTGGGACCTGCCCAGATCCAGTGGAACAACACAGGAGGGAAAATCCCAGCCCCTCTTAATTCAGGAGGGGTTTTGCAACAGATTTAAGTGGGAACAGGATTTTTGCAACGTGGGGTGACAGCCTCCAGATAAAAAAAAAACAAAAAAGACTTGCTCCTGCTCTGTGTTGCCCCCACAACCACTTCTGTGCTCCCTTTGCTCTTCTGCCTGCGGGATCCAGCTGAAGGTTAAGAGCAGGATTAAAGGACGCATCCCAATTTAAGGCCTGTCAGTGCCCATGAAAAACTAGTCCTGGTGATGAAGTAATTAGATCTGGTGTAATTTATTATCCCGTGAATGTGATAATCTCCTGCTATAAATATGAAAGCCTCACTGGCATAGTTAAAGGAGAAGAATTCATGGTGGATGTTAAAATTTTTATTTCCCTGATCAGGTCCTTTTATTGCTTAAGGACTCTGATTCTGTAAAGTGTCTAAACCAATAAAATGGCACATATTCTTAAGGAAACTTTTCCAGTGGTTTGCCTTTTAATGTCTATTTTCATGAAGTAAAAAAGCTTTAAATGCCAGGAGATGAACAGCAGGAAGGGGAATTTCAATTGGGCAAATGTTGGGGTGGTGTCAGGCTGAGTTAGGGTGACCAGAGGGACCACAGCCTTTATCCTGAATGAGGACTGAGTAAGTGCTTCACACCAACTCCTCTCTGTAAAACACTCCTTAGAGCAGGATTGTTGTGCCCTTAGAAAGAGTTCCAGGCCACACTGACTCATTCTCACGTGTTTTCCTGTGAGCACTAATTTTTTTAGAGTTACCTTACCTGTATTAACTGAGAGCCTGAGAGCAGAAAAACTTAGATCCCCACAGAAACCAAGGGTCTAAAAACAAAGTGCTGTGGCCTCTTGGATCCAGGACATTCCTCTTGGTAAGAGAGCAGTGCTGGGCCTCACAGAACTCATATCATGGGATACCCTTTGTGATTCCCAGGAGGATTTGGAGGTGAGAGGCTTTGGAGCCCTGCAGATGCCCCAGAGGAAGAAATCAGGGTGTGTGTAGGGACTGGTAGTAGCCAGGAGAGATTTGTGGGAATACAGCTCTCAGTGATACACTTTTTCCTGATTAAACAGCATAGGAGCATTTTGGTGCTGTCTTTTGGAGAATTTAACTGAGTTTTTGAGTGCTCAGACTTTTGTACAACCCGGTGAAGGGTTGATGTGTTGTTCTGTCATCATACGTGTGCTCCGTGTATATTTTTCCTTTCAACCTCCAAGAGATAAAGAGATAAACTTTGAGGTCCTGAGCCATTTTGGTCAGGTTGTTGTGCTGTAATAAGGTAATTCACCTCTGGTGGTTGGCATTTCACAGCCAGAGGAAGCAGCAGCTCTTAGCAGCGTGACAGATTCCCTCTCACTAAATATTTAGTTCATTAATCTTCTCTGCTTAAGGACTAAAAGCAAAAGTAGAAAAGGATTGGCAGTAAGACTAATAAGAAATCCTCTCTAAATCCATAAGATGAGTGGGTAACAATCTGCTTCACTACCCTGCTTTGATGAGAGCTCAGCCCCTTGTGATGTGCCAAAACTTTCTGGAGTTTGTACAAAAACTGAGTCTGCAAGTCTGTAATTCACCTCTTCAGAAGAGCATGGGGGTTATCTGAATGCTTTCATGGCAGAGAGTTGAGGAAATAAGAAGAAATGAAAAGCTTGAATATAAAATAGAGACTAGAAAACCTGCTAATTAACATCACAGTTTCTTTTCTTTCTGAAAGTGCCAAATTAGGGAGAGCTGATCTAATTGCTAATCTAATGTTTCTAGTCTCTCCAGTTCAAGGAAAGTAGATAATGATGCTAAGTAGGTAGAAACAACCCAGTTGTGTTTTAAAATTATTCAGGCTTTTCATTTTCCATGTTTGGGGTTTTTTTACCTGTCTTATCCAAATTCCAAATTATCAAAGAATTATCCCAGAGGAGGACAGGTAAGTAACAGCAGGTTTTCCTCAGCCCTGCAAAACACAGCCCCAAGATCAAAAGCATTTCTTGGTTACACAGCACAACCTTTTCTTCTGCTTTGTTTTTGTCAGAGCTCAGGAGTTTCCAACCAGCTCCTTTTAGATATTCCACATTTAGTGCTCTAATACCAAACTTACTTATTTGAAGAGATTTGATGTTCTGAGGGATGTGAATTCAGAAAAGTGATACAGCAGTGCACCAAACCAGCCACACAAGCACAAAACAGCAGTTGCAATGTACAGTAGAATCACACTGTTTTGGCTTCTCCAGTCCCAGTAGTAAATTTTGAATCATATTTTTTGAATTATATTTTCTCTATAACCCTGAAAAAAGTTTCTGTGTCCCCTTGAAACAACAGGAGCTGCATCTTTGGGGTGGACAATCCTAAACAAATTTAGAACCTTAGTTTGAAGCACACATTTAACTTGTTGTGTTTATGCTGAGGGTCAAAGTGCTTTACAAAAGCTGTTTCAAAATGTACCACGTGCAAACGTTGTCACAGACACTCAGGAAGCAACAGTTGTCAGCATCTGAAACACAATTACAAGGTTAACATCAAAATAATCCTTTTCAGCTGTTCCTTGTCACTTATTGTTTTGGTCACTTTAAATATTATGGATTAATTATTTCCCTCTCGCTTTAATATTATGGATTAGTTGTTCTCCTCTCTACACATGTAGGCACCTGTATTACTGCATTTAGCCCTGAAATGCAAATTCATCATGTTTTTATTTTGCTGAAAGGAGACTAAAATAAAAGTCTGTCCTATATATTTACAGTATTATCATGGATATACGTAGAATTTAATGAATTCCTTAGTATTTGTTCACTGTTTCTTGGGATTTACTCATTAAAAACAATTGCTTGTTTTACTAAAACTCTATTTTGTGATTAATTCTGCAGTCCAGTCTGTGGGTCACTCAAGACTCCCCTTAAATGTGAGTGACAGGAAGGAGCTCCCTGCATTCCCCCTGTCCCAGCTGCCCCTGGAATCACAGGGAGAGGAGCTGAACATGAGGTGAGTTTTCCCTCTCTCCAAGCTGTGTTTACCCTTTCCCACCTCAAAAAGGGAGGGAACAAGCATTAACTCTGCTCTTTCTCACGCCTGTCACAAAAAAATCACCAGAGATCTCGTGTTGAAGAGTCTCTTCCCCAAAACAGAAGAGCTGTTTTGATTTGCTTTGGAGCTCCACAGCTCACAGGAAAGTTTTCCCTTTGTTTCCTCCTAGGCTTGTGACCCAGCTGGCTGAGAACGAAGCTCTGCAGGCTGCTTTGGAATCGACTGTGAGAAAGAAAGAGGAAGATTTGAAACTGTATCAAGACACAATGGAGCAAGTGAAGAAAATCTTTTTACAGGCCATTGAGCAGCAGAAACAGGAGAAGAGTTAAGGGAGAAATCCCGAGTTCTTTGGGCTGCAGAGCAAGGAGAGAGCCCAGGCATCGTGCCTGGGAATTGGAGCAGTGGCAGTGTAGTTTTGCAACCTCAGATCTTCAGCATTTACAGGAGAGGATGAGAAACAGAGATGAAATACAAAAAGTAGAGGTTTCATGTGTCAGCAGATTCTGTCTGTGAGTTGGCAAGCAGGGCTGCACAGGCTGGAGTTGGTGCACTTAGAAAGCTGCAAATCCTCAGTGGGATTTTGGGCAAAACCTCTCTGGTTTCAACACAATGTTCCCTGAGAGGGAATATTCAATGTGCCTTTATCAGCTCAGGAAGGAATTTGCTGTACAAAAGTTAGTCCAGCCCCCTTCCTTGGAACAAACTGAGTTCTGTTTTTATCAGCACCCTGATACCTGTCTGTCTCAGGCTTTCTGCAGCACTTTAGTGCTGAGGGACAGGGTTAGCCTGGCCTGTGAATGTCTGCAAGTGAATTTTGGGGTGGCTCCACTCACCATTCCAGCCTGTTTCTTTGCTTGAAGAGGTTTCTGAAACTCAGTGGAGTTTCCACTGAAAAGCTACACTGTGCAGATCACCCCTGCAATGAGTCAGACCTACCTTAAACTCAGCCCATTCCACACCAAATTCACCATCCAGGTTATGAATTCCCTATTTCTGGGTCTCTGCATTCATCCATCAGGCAGATCTTGTTCTCTCTGGGAAGAAATGCCACAAAACACAGGCAAGTCCTCACTGCAGCAGTGCTGGGACTTCTGGGGGTGCTGCCAGCCCTGCCAGCTCTGTCCTTCTCTCCTGCAGCACAGTGAGAACACGGAGTGCAAGCTAATAAGGCATTAACATGCATCCTGCCAGGGAGAGCAGCCTTGGGGATTCCAGGCAAATGGAGAGCCAGTCATTTTTGTATAGTGCTGCTTTTGTTTCTCAGCTGAAAGTCTTGAAAGCTCTTCTTTTTCTGCTTTGCTTTGTCAGCCTCTTTCTCTGAGCCTGAAGTTTGTGAGGCTTTAAACCCAGACAACACCACCAGGGCAAAGTGGATTTTCGTGGAGAAAAACTCCCACCCCCTGTGCTCCCTTCCCCAGCACAGGGATCTCATCCTGACTCCCCTTGTGCAGAGTGAAAAAGTGCAGAGCAGGACTCACTCCAGGTGTGTTGTCCCTGCCTTTTTTTCCTGCTTAGATTCAAAGATGTCTCTTTTCAGACAGCTCATGGAGTCCCTGATGGAGGAAGTCACGGAGCTGAGTTTAAACTCAGCTCCTGGGAGTTACTCTCTGTACTTCCCAGCCCTACCCTACTCCCCCAACACTGCCCTATAGCTCAGCAAAGCTGTCAGGTGCCTCTCTTGCAAAAAGCAGGACCAAAACACTTCATTGCCACATTTTCCTTCCTCACCCTGCCAGCTGCATCAGAGGATAAAGCATCTTGCAACCTGTGATCGTCCCTGGACAACTTGAGGAATAAATCCTGGGTTGAGAGAGAGAGAAAGAGGCACAGTTTCATCCAAGTGAGCTGTGCTTTGTTCCTGTTCAGCTCCATCCTGATGATTATGTGAAGGGGAAGAAATCATCCCACCTCTGGCAGATATTTTAAGGACCTGCAGGAGTGGGCAGATCCCCTTGAAAAGCTGCCTGAGCCAGGGCAGGGTTGTGGAGACTGTGCTGTGCTAAATCCGGGCAGCTGGAGATTCTGATTTCGCTTACACAGGAGTGTGTAATCCTTACATGGAGTGTGAATCCATAATATTTTCCCAGCAGTGGAGCAGAGCAATCTGCCTTCCTTCCTTGTCTCCTGTCCCAGTGAAGCAGTGGGAATCAAACCACTCTCCAGTACAATGGCTCTGAATCAGCCCATGGAGCACAGGGAAGGAACTGGGATGTTACAGAACACATATGGCTCGCCAGCACACGCTGCAGACCTTTTTTTCAAGTGCTGCAACACTCATTTCTTTAAACATATGCTTGTTTGGGGTTGCTCAGAACCATTTTCCCTTTTTTTTCCTCTGCACACATGCACACACAGAGCCTTGACAAGGAATTAAACCACTATAAACCAGTTTATTTAGAGAGCCTGTACCTGTAAGTAGCTGTTTCTCATGGAAATGTGCAATCTACCATCATGTAGTGGGGAGGGCTGAACACAGCCCAGATTGTCCAGGGCTTCTCACTTTTCACCTTCATTTTGAAATAAATTCCCTCTGCACTTCCACAGAGTGGCCTGCCTTTGAATTCTCCCCGTGCTGACTCTTGCAGCAACTGGTTCACAGCTTTCAAGGTATGAGACCCATTTTCTTTGCAGCACATGTCATTTTGTTGCTGAATATAAGAAACCCTGGCAGACTTTGGAAGCAGCAGCAGCCCCATGTATCCCAACCCGTCACTCAGAGAACAAAATCAGTGAAAATATTCTTTCCCTGCCTGGAAAACCCCCTGGTGCTGGTCCTCAATCCTGGGATCTCTCTGGCACACTGGATGTGCTGTTTGAGCTACAATTCTTTTAGGGATGTAGCTGGGCTTTATATGAAACCCCCCACAACCCCCTGCTTTCCTTGGAAGTTTGAGTGTTTCTTTTTCCTCCCGTTAAAATCCCGTGCTTCCATTCTCATCTGGATCTCTCTGGCTTCAGTTCTCAGCCAGCCATTGTTAACCCTCTCTTGGATAAAAGCAGTGTGAGTCCCCAGCTTTTCCTCGCTGGGACAACCTTCATCCAGTGAAAAGTTGTGTCACAGGCAGCTTTTTGATAAGCTCTGAGTTTTTTCAGTCTCTCACTGTAGCTGAAGGTGGTGACAGGCTGGAGGTGACACCCCTGGCACGGGCTGGTGGATACAGTTAAGCTTAATTTTGCTGCAAATATTTGGCTGTGGACACTCCTTGTTAGGATCTGGCCACCTTTTAACTCCAAATATGAGTCCTCCAAGCACTTGGAGGTTTTATCCTGCCCTGGAGCTGGGCAGAGCATTCCCATAAATCAGCTATGAAGTGCCTGATGGATGCATCCCATTTTAAAGAACAGCTGAACCCCTGGGAATAGATGATCTTTGATGAATTGTCATCGTTTTCCTCTGGGCCTGTGCCAGGTGTTTACCTGTAAAGAGCTCTCCAAAGTGGCTGTAATGTGAATTAAGTTGCATCAGGGTGGTTAAATATAGCTGTATTGACACAGGAGAGCTCTCCCTGCCCTGGGATCCACTTGGACAAGGGGCAGAGGATCAGCTGGTGGGACAAAGCTGATCCCACTGTAACAGCTCCAGTTTAGAGCCCTGACTTGTGGATGGCTCGTTCCTAAGGCTCCAGAGCAGGACAGAGGTGTGAGGAGGAGACAGATTTCGGTCCCTCATGTGGGTGAAATGGGAAGGAAGCTGGTGTGCAAAGGGGAACTGAGCTGGAAGATGCTTTGCCAACCCCTCCACAGCCCCAGCCAGCAGCTGCTACTGCCCTGCAAGCCACAGGGCCCTCATCCCATGGAGGACAAAAAGAATGAGGTTCAGCTTTAAATGGAAAAAGAGCAGAGCCCCTGTGCTCTAAATTAAGCCATGGCTGAGCCAAGAGGGGTATTGGGTTTCTCCCTTCATCCTCTCCCCTCCCAGCCCAGCTCCCAGATGGCTGCTCCCATGGGACAGGGTGGCCTCACTCCACAAATGCCACCTGAGTCCCTGGAGTGTCCACTTACAGCTCCCAAACCATCCACAGCCCTGGGCTCAGAGCAGCTCATTTGTCAGGGAGAAGAGTGGTCTGTGGGATGCACTGTGGCAGCAAGGGATGGGGGGTCACTCCAGCCTGGCATTGACCTAACTGGGGCATTTTTTTGGGGAAATGGAAGGGGATTGTGAGGAGAGGAGCTGAAGGCAGTCAGGGTTGACCTGATGCTGGGTGGGAGGAGGTGGTGGGAGCCTCCTTCAGAGTCCTTCCCTGGGGTGGCAGGAGGTCCTGGGACCACTGATGGAGTTGATGTGGGCCACGAGGGATGGGCAGAGCCATTCTGGGGGTGCTGGGAGGGGTCCTGAGAGGGACCTTGGATGAGGGGGTGGGGGACACATTTCTTTCTCCTGAGCCATCCTGCTGGCAGGAAGATGCCTGCTGAGGTCCTGGTGGGGTTGACACGTTCCCAGTGACATGTTTGTGTGAGGAACTCAATGGAACAACTTAAGGCAGTAGAAAACAATCCATGTTGGACCAACAAGAGAGCAGGAGAGGGACTTTTGACAAGGACATGGAGTGATGGGACAAAATGGCTTTAAACTGAAAGAAGGCAGGATTAGATGAGATATTAGGAAGGAATTCTTCCCTCTGAGGGTGGTGAGGTGCTGGCACAGGTTGCCCAGAGAAGCTGTGGCTGCCCCATCCCTGGAAGTGTCCAAGGCCAGTGGAAGGTGTCCCTGCCCATGGCAGGAGGGATTGGAGCTACAGGAACTTTAATGTTCCTTCCAACCTAAACCATTCTAGGATTTTATGATTAAAACCCTCTCTCCTTCCCATCCAAAGATCTGTTCCAGCAGCCAGGAGGTTCGTTTGGTGTCCCCATTAACATCTCCAGCTCATGCCATGCCTCACTGGGACAGAGCCAAGCACTTTTCCTTGAACCCCCTCCACCACCTTCCCACTCACTTTCTCGGGCACTAAAGAGTGGCTTGGCCTCAGGTCCTGTGCCACAACTTCCAGCAACCCACCCAATGTTTGAAAAAATACCATTTAAAGCATCTCAAAGCTGTAAACACTGAGGCAGTAAAACAGAGGTGTCACCTGTGCTGAGGGAGACAGGCTGGTTACATTAAAAATAAATCATTACATTAAAAATCAAGAGGGGGGTCGGTTAATTTTTTTAAAAATATGTACAAATTAAAGCTGAATGATTTTTAACACTGCAGTTCCCAAAGCCTTATAAAAAAGTTCTGCCCAGCCCTTCACCGGTGCTGCATTTTGGATCAAGCAAGATCAAAAGTTACTTGGGTTTAAAAAAAAAAATAATTTAAATTTATCATTGGCCTGAAACTCCGTGGATGCCCAATGAGAGCAGCACGATGGGGCTGTGAGTCGGGAGCCCTCCTGGAATCCCTCACATCCACGAATCCGAGATCCCCCCCTCCATCCCCGCGGCCACACAACGGGCTCGTTGTGCCCCCGACAGAGCAAACACTCCGAAAAAAAAGGATTTGGGTTGTGTTTTTCTCTTCTTCATGGATTGGGATGGGGGTTGAGCGCGTTTGGGAGCCAGAGGGGTGACATAGATCTGTCAGTCCCCGGTGCCCCTTTCCTCGCGTCCTCCCTGTATCACCCCACACCGCAGGGAGCCGATGTCCCTCTGCATCCAGAGACACGATTTTTCCCTCCTGCTGAGGCTCCTGGATGTGGCCATAAACCCTTCCCTGCCTGCCGCAGGCAGAGGGAGCGTGAGGAATTGTGTCCCCGTGCTTATCTGCACCGATCTTTTAATTACTTCGCCTCTAAGCGCGCAGTCAATTATGCCAAGGTCGGGAGCCAAGTCCCCGGGCAGGGCTGGAGCTGCAGCAGGATACAGGATGCAGGATACAGGCTGGGGCTCCGGGGCATCTGAAGGGCCGAATCCCGCCCCGATTGCGGCAAATTTAAGTGGCTCATTAGGTGCTGAAAGTGTTGGCCACACAGCCGTGGCCAAGGAGAGCCTCTCTCTGCGCTCACCGGGTCAAAAATGACGCTAAAGAGCCTTTTTGTTGGCAGGCAGTGCTACAGCAAAGCTGGGCTGACCCGAGGGCTGCTCGTCCCGGAGATCCCACCCTCCGGAGCCCGGAATGCATCACCTCACCCCAAACCAGACAACCCGGGGAGGTATTTATAAAATCCGGGGTTGTCTGCCTTGTTTCTCTCCCCTGACCCTAAAGGCAGCTCAGGAGATGATCAGGGATGTTTGCCCCAGTGTGAGCTCTCCCCAGATCTCACAGGGATTTGGAAGGAAGATTTGGGCAGGAGGATGGAGCTGACGCTGTGTTGAGTTGCTCTTGGCTGAGCTGTGTTTGCCCATCCTGAAATAACGGAGGCCACAACCCAACCCAGCCCCTTCCTAGGACTCCTAGTATTCCCTTCCTCTGCTGGGGATGCTGGAAGCTGAGAAGGAGACCCCAAAGGTGGTTTGTAGAGATCATGGAGTCCTTGAGGTTGGAAAAGACCTCTGAGATCATTAAACCCAACTGTTAACCCAGCACTGCCAAACCCCCCACTAAACCACAACCCCAGAGTGTGTTTTTTGAACACCTTCAGGGATGGTGATCCCACCACATCCTTGGACAGCCTGTTCCAACGCCTGACCACCCTTCCAGTGAAGAAATTCTTCCTAATATCCAACCTAAACCTCCCCTGGACCATCTTGAGGTTGTTTCCTCTTGTCTGGATGCTGATTACCCGGGAGCTGGAGATGCTGCAACCTCCGAGCCCCGCACGGATTTAAACTCCTCCAAGCCAGGGAGGAATTGCACCTTTTGGCTCCGTGCCTCAGCTTCCCCGTCCCTGTGCAGTGTGAGCTGCCTCCCCTCTCCCTCAGGGTGATGGGGGTCTACTCTCACCCTTACAGGGCCTTAAAGTGGGGACCCAAACCCCCCTGTGAAGGAGCGGGTCCCTACCTGGGGGCTGCCTTGCCCCGGGGCTCGCAGGGCCGGCCCCGGGCCGTGTCCCCTGGCTCGGGGTGAGCTTTGGCAGCCAGCACAGGTCCTCTCCAGCAGCTGCCGTGACAGACAGTTCCCGAGCCACCCCCCTCTGCAGTGCTGCTCTAAAATAAAAATACCTCCCGCCCGCTCCGCTCCACTCCCAGCCAAACTTCCTCCAGGGGCAAGGTGGGGGGACGGCAGCCCGAAAATACACCCGCCCCCCCCCCCCACCAAGCCGGGCTGAGGGATGCTGTAGGGCAAGTCAGCGGCCCCCAAACCCCTCTGTAGTTCCTCCCGTTCCCCTTTTCCCCCCTCCTGCCCCCCCTGTCGCGGTGCTGGACGCTGGATCCCCGACCCTCGCCCGCCTCCTCCCGCGGCCCCGGGGCTCAAGGTCAGTAGCGGGGAGCGATGCGGGGCTGGGGGGAGCCACGCTGGGGGTGGGGACACGCTGTCCCCGCACTCCCAGGGCTCTTTGTCACCTCTGGCTGTTCCCAGCGCCCGGCCGGGGTGCGGGGAAGGCGGAGGGAAGCGGGGGGATGATGGTGGTGATGATGCCCCGCCGCCTCTCGGACCACCGGGGACCCCCCCGTGCACCTGACTCGGCATTCTGGGAGCGATCAGGAGTTAAACTTGTCCGAGGGGTTCCCCCGCCAGCCCCCCCATAGGGTCATTCGCCGCCTCTCGCCGGCTCCTTTGCGGGGTGGCCTTTCTCCCCCTCTAAAAAAAAAAAAAAGCTTTGGAAAGCATGGAGAGGAGGGGAAAAAAGCTTTTTAAAGGCACCTCCGTGCGTGCCCTCCCGCCGCAGGGGAACCGCAGCGCTCGCCTGCAGCGTCCCCGCACCGGGAGCGGCCGCGGGGTGACCCCTGAATTCCCCCCGGGCTGAGCCCCGATTCCCCCTCGGGCTGACCCTCGAATTCCCCCCGGGCTGAGCCCCATTTTCCCTCCGGGCTAAGCCCCAATTCCCTCGGGAAACGCGTTTGCTTCACGCTGTGGAGAGATCTGCTCACCCCGCATCGCTCTCAGGACCCCCCCCTCCCGCCTTTAAAAACCTCGGTGACCAAATAAAACCAAACATTTAAAACTAAGATAATATTATTTTAATTTTATTTCGAATTTTGTATTTAGTGACTTTAATAGTCGCGCAGGAGCTTTGAGATGCGGGTGCCAAAGCAGAGAGTGACCCGGTCGCTTTTTACTCCGTAATCCCTTCGCTTCTCTCAGGGGACTCCCACACGCGGGGATGGTTCCTCTCCCCCCGCATCCCACATCCCGCATCCCTGCTGCTCCAGCCCTGAACCGTGTTTTGGCAGCTGCCGGACAGGCGGTCGGGAGGCTGCGGAGCGGCACGGCACGTCGCGCCGGGGTTAATTAGCCTTGGCGGTAGTAATTAGCCCGGGGCTAATTGCCGGGCTGGGTGTCGGCACCCCCCGAGCGCTGCAGATGCCGCCGGGAGGCTCAGATGTGTCTGCGGCGTCCTGAGGCTCCTGGCTGGGAGGAATTTGGGACCGCGGGGCTTTTGGAGCCCCCCAAGAGCTGGAGGTTGGGCAAAACCTCGGCAGAAGGTGAGCAGCAGCTCAGGGAAGAGGAGTTGGGGTATCCCATCTCATCCTCTCCACCACTGCTGTCTCCGTGCTCTCTCCTGGATCCCCTCCAAGGATGCAACTAGGAATTAGGGGGGTGCACGTTGGAGGAGACCCATCCTGGGCAGCTGACATGCCAGAGCAACTCTGAAAGTCGGGATAAATGGGAAGAGCCCCTTATCAGGAACACCTGGCTGAGCCATCCCCAAATCCTGGCTCCTGGGTGGGGTTTGCAGCAACTTCTCTCTTTGCACCTCAGTTCACACCCCAGGTGTGACCCCCTTCTCCTTCCCTTCAGCTTCCAGCCTTCCAGGAAGCCCCCAGAGCAGACCTGTGGAGGAGCAGCAGGAATTCAGGGTGTTTGAGGGGTAGGAGGGCAGGTGAACTCTCACCTCCGGTTTTCTTCCCTCTCCTGTCTCCCTTTTCCCAGGTGTGGATCCCGTGTGGCGGCCGGAGGGATAAGCCGCCACCATGGGGGTTAAAACGATGCTCCCACGCTACGAGCTGGGGTTTTATGCCCTCGTGGTCACCTGTGCCGTGCTTTACAGTGGCAGCGGGATCTTCGAAGCATCCAGAGGTAACACTTCCCACCACATCCCTGGGAGGGGGGATGGATGTAAGGTGCCTGCTTTTCCAGCTCTCAATATCAAGCAGCAGCTCCCTGGCTTTAATTTTTGCAGGAAAACAGCTTGTAAATAATTTCCGAAGGGATTTTTGCTTGGTTGCTTCCTTGTGCCCCCTTCCACAGCTCAGGGCAAGAGGCTGTGGGATGTCACAGCTCTCCAGTCAGTGCCCAAGCAAACAGGCAACCACCCTGCCTACACAGGGATGCCTCCCAAATTTTTTGTTTGAACCTGAAAGTTTCATGGGATCAGCCAGGGGATGTGCCCTGGCAAAAAGATTTTGCTGGAAGTTCCTGCAGGAACATCTGTGGTTGCTGATGGTTGTCCGTGGCAATTTGGGAGGGGCTGTTTGAGCCCTGATGGCTCCTCATCACCACGATGAAGCCTCCCTGCCTTGCTTGAACCCAGACCCCATTTCCCAGAGCTGTTTCTCTCCCCATAACTCTGGGGGTTTTCTTTGCAGACAGCATGAACAGAAAGGCCTTTCGGGATGGGATAAAGCCGGGCTGGCACTACTTCGGCAGGAAGATGGTAAGCAGGGGAAGGACTTGGCCTTTTCTAGACAGCATGGTCAGTGCTGGACACTGGAGAAGCAGAGCTGGTTTTGATGCTGCTGACACACTTTTGTGTCAAGTCCACGTGACTTGTATTTTTGTCCCTAAAGTAGCCAGGAAAATACCAGCCCTGCAGGGCTGGGGATGCTCTGCTTTGTGCGCGCCCGGACGAGCAACCTCTGCATGTCTCTCCCAGGGTTTTGTGTCCAAGCTAAAGTGCTTGGGAGCCAGTGGGTGGAAAATGGGAAGAGAAGGCCGTGATAGTCGTGTGGCTGGGTCAGGGGTGTGAGTTGCCTGGTGCTGCTCCCACAGGACGTGGCCGATTTCGAGTGGGTGATGTGGTTCACCTCGTTCAGGAACATCATCATCTTCGCGCTCTCGGGTCACGTCCTCTTCGGCAAGATCTGCTCCATGACGGTGCCACAGGTGAGCCAGGGGTGTGTGGGGATGGATGGGAAAGCACCAGGGTGAGCTGGGATCTGTGGAGGAGGCTTGGGGGACGCTCTAGGACGGGGGGATGTTCTGGGGTTGGTGCTTTCCCCGGGCTGACCCTGGTCACGGCTCTCTCCCGCAGCACCGGGCTGTGATGTACATGATCTACGGGGCCCTGGCCGTGCTGTGCAGCATGGGGCTGGTCTACCTGATGATCATCCTCTCCCACTGCCTAGTCCTCTACTCCGTGGCACTGGCCAAGCAGAAGTGGCTCTGCTACGTGGCCGGGCTCTGCTGTCTCGCCTCCTTCAAGGTGGAGCCGTTTGGCTCGTGGCAGGTGGGTGCTGACCTGGCCCTGTGTCTGCCTCATTTCCAGACCTCTTGTGTCCATAGCCTTGGGTTTATCTCCAAAGAGGGCTCCTGGGACACCCCCAGATCCTGGCATTTCTCCTGGAGTAGAGCTCCCACAGTGTTTGAGAGGGAGGGGACTGTTGTGCTGCTGAGCTTGGGAACAATCCCACGGGGTCTGTGTCGTCTTTTGGCGGCTTCATGATCCAGAGCTCGGGACGCCTGAGTCCTTCTTGCTGCCCAGGCAACAGTTTGTCAGCCAGGCAGGACAAGTTCCTTCCTTGTGCCTCAGTTTCCCCACCTGTATCACAGGGCTGGAATGGGTTCAGGATGCTTGATCCCACAGTGCCCATCTCTTAGTTCACAGCCCAGTTAAGATTTTGTCTCGCTTGTGGGTGGAGAGTGAGGCCCAGGAAGGACTTTATCAAGCTACTCAGTCCCCCTCCATCAACCTTGTGCTGGCTGGAGAGATTATGCCCCTGTGACAGGGACCCACCCCAAAGCCTGCGTGACCAGCAGCTGCTTGGTGACCACATGGACAAGAGGATCCAACAATTCCTGACTACTCTGGGATGCAGGAGCCAGCTGGGAAACCAAGCCCCAGTTTTCTCTTTCCGGCTCATTCACTCCAGGGACAATTGGTGTCAGAGCATAATTAGAGGTTTTGCCTGAAATGAAAACTAAACTAAAAGAGGTCAGGGTTAGATGAGATGTTAGGAAGAAATCTGTCATTGTGTGGGTAGTGAGGCCCTGGCACAGGTTGCCCAGAGAAACTGTGGCTGCCCCATCCCTGGAAGTGCTCAAGGCCAAGTTGGACAGGGCTTGGAGCAACCTGGGCTAGTGGAAGGTGTCCCTGCCCATGGCAGGGGGTTGGGAAGAGATGATCCTTGAGGTCCCTTCCAACCCAAACCATTCTATGATTCTGTGCTGCCCCAGGAGTGGTGTCCCCCCCAGAGCAGAGGAGCACAGGAGTGACACCACGTTCCTGGTGGTAACTCTTGGTTTCCCATCCAGAGCGGGTTTGTAACGGGAGCTTTTGATCTCCAAGATGTCCTTTTCTACGGAGGGAGCACCTTCACCATCATGCGCTGCATGAGCTTTGCCCTCGAGAGCTCTGAGAGGAAAGAGGGCATCTACTCCATCTTCGACCTCCTCAAGTACAACTTCTACCTCCCATTCTTCTTCTTTGGGCCTGTCATGACCTTTGACCGGTTCCATGCCCAGGTGAGTGCTCCTGAGGCTTCCTACATTTATTTGCTTGGGTTTAATGCCCGCAAAAAAAACCAATTCTGGCCTTCACTTTCACAGTGAAGGTGAAAATGGTTGTAGAACTTCTTGTGGTTGCCTAGAGTTTGTGGCCATAGACTGGGCTGTGCATAATGCTGTGATTTCTGTGGAGAGGGGCATAAACTGATGGGTTTTTAACCTTTCTTTGGGGTTTTTGGCCATGTCACAAGGGAGGACCTCCCTCACCTGCTTGGTGCCCCAGTGTCCTTGTGTTGTCACCCCACTTCCTTCCTGCTACCTCACTGGGCAGTGCCAGGAGGTCACAGTGAGGGCCAAACGTGGACTAATTTCTCTAGAAATATCTAAGATTGGGTGGAAGGTCGTGTTTCAACAATCAGGGGCTTCCTCTGTGCTCCATGAAACATCCTGATGCCCCAAGCCTTTGCCTGTACCACAAAACCAAGGGAACTTTTGGATGAGCAGACTCCAGAGAGCACTGGGAAACATCAGCAGAAGCCTGAGCTGAGACCAACCAACATCTGGAGCTGTTCCACAGGCAGGGATCAAGGAAACCAGCAGTGATTGCTCTCTCCCTCTTCTCTTCTTCCCATCTCAACGTCCTCTTGGTCATCAAAGCAAACCAGTGCTGCTGGCCAAGGGAGGGACCCCTTGCTGAGGAGGATTCCCACCACCCCTCTGGTCCCTTTTGAAGAAGAACAGTTACACTGAATTTTTGGACCCAAATCGACGTCTGGGTGCAAAAGCATTTTGGAAAAACATTTGTGAACTCGGAAGAAAAACCAGCCCAGGGCAGGGTAGAGCAGCCAGAGCCCTGTGGTGAGGAGGGAACCAAAGACCCACCAGCCCAGCACCTTCTCTTCAACGTGGGGCTGATACTGGTCACCTAAGAAAGGGTCTGCCCTGAGCTTATTTCCTCCAGGATGAGCCTTGATCCAAGTCCTGCTCCTTGCTGGTTTGTTCACACAGGGAATTAACAACCTCGTGGTGCCTGTTGAAAGGAACAAAAGCTCTCAGGTGCTACAGGATTTATTAAAAGGGTTTTTAGAGCATTTGACCCTGAAGATCATGAGGTCAGCTCTGGTGTCCCCTTGAGGGGTGCAGCCAGGTACCTGTAACTTGGGACATTAAACTCCTCATGTCTCCAACACCTGAACTCCCACCATTCCTACCAGGCTCGATATAGGGGGAGTTTTATTTCCTGTTCCTTTGCACAGCCCCAAACTGGGATGTCTAAAGCCACTTAATGGGCAATTCTCCCCTATTCTGCTTAGAATGATCACCCCAAAGGCACCAAGGATTAAGCCCTCAACCCCTTTCCCATGCCCCAGCCAGGGGTCCTGTGTTGGCCTGGCCACCACTGCCATCTCCTGGCTACATCCCCCCTGCACTGCTGGAGCTGCAGCTGACTGCAGAGGTGAGTTCTTAACTGCCCAACAACCATTAGGGCAGGAGGCAGACAGAACCCTTCCCCAGGGTGGGGTGTATGGCCCAGTTAGGGAACGGATCTGTCCCTTTGGCTCCGACTGGCCCTACATCCTGGTGGAGCTCTTGCACCCCCATGTGAGGTGGAAATTCATCTCTACCAGGGCTTGGCCAACCCAATTTGAGATGAGAAGCATCTTCCTCACCAAGATCAAGGGAACAAATTCCCTTCTGTAGGGTTGGGAGTGTGGGGGACACAACCCTGATCCCAGGGCGATGGTGACCAAGTGATGTCACCACACACAGACATGAGGATGAGAGGAAGTTGCACCAAGGGAGGTTTAGATTGGGAAATTTGGCGAAATTTCTTCAAGGAAATAGTTGTCAATCATTGGAACAGGCTGCCCAGGGAAGTGGTGGAGTCACCTGGAGGGATTTAGAAGACAGGTAGATGTGGCACTTTGGGACACGGTTTAGTGGTGGCCTTGGCAGCGCTGGGGTAATGGTTGGACTCGATGATCTTAATGGATTTTTCCAACCTAAATGGTTCTATGATTTTTTGGAAGGAGGGCTCTGTGTCCTCCCACACATCTCCATGCCACAGCCTGTCCTCCTTCAGCTCCTCCTCCAGCCCAGGGCCCAGCGACCTCTTCATATCCTTAAAGCACCTGGCTTATAACAGACACGGAAAAAATCTTGCAAAGGCTTTAATTCCCAGGAATCCTCTGGGTTTGACAACAGGGCTGGTGCGGCAGCCTGTGGATTATGCAGGGAGAGCTCCCACCTCTCGCGGGGAATAAAGGGAAAGTAATAAACATAAGAGGATTTCGGATACAGCAGCAATTTTACGGCAGCGCGGGGAAGCAAGGACATCGCTCTGCCCGGTGTAATCCTGAAAGCTCCCTCTGATGATGTTTATATTACAAGGAGCAGAGATATGACAGCTCCTGGAGGCAAAGCCCGGCCCCTGTTTGTACAAGGCACAGCAGAGGTGGAATTCCCATCAATCAGGTCCCACCAATTCGGGACGGCCCCTCAGGCAGCTCACCCTCTCATTTACAGCAGGACATCCAGAGATCATCACTCATCCTCCTCCTCCCAAATGACCCTGGCCAAAATTATGTATCTGGCCCTGGTGGAGCTGTCAGGTGGGATTCCATGCCTGGAATCCATCCTTTGGATGTGATGGGTACGGACACTTTGCTCCCTCTTAGTGACTTGTGCGAGGGGCCGTCCTTAAGCGTGAAGTTGATTTTCTGAGCACGTCCCTGCAGAAAGAACATAAAACCCTGGGAGTTCCCTGGTGGGTATGGATTTCACCCCACCTAGAGTGGTACAGCCAGAGCTGTCCCTGCTCTGTGTCACCCTGTGCCTGCTCTGCTGGACTCCCCAGTGATGGGGACAGGAGGGATGCTGTGGGTGGGATGTGTCCTGCTCCTTGTGGATGTATCCACCTGAGCTAGTCCTTGGGTCTGCCTTAATCAGTGGAAATTTGGGCCATGCAGTCCATGTGTGATTTCAAAGGAGAGCAATGAGTCCCTGTTTGGACCTCGAGTGTCCCTCTGGACGGAGGAACACGCTGCCCATCCCCTCCCTCGGCTCATCCCCGTCCTGGTTTCTCGGTCCTGGCAGGTGAGCACGCGGGAGCTGAGGCGCAAAGACGACGAGATGAAGAGCATCCGAGTCAACGCCCTCCTGCACGTGGGGGCCATCGTAGCCGTGGACATCTTCTTCCACTTCTTCTACATCCTCACCCTCCCTTCCGACCTGAAGTTCGTGACCCGCCTCTCGGACTGGTCCCTGGGTGAGTGGCCATGCCTGGGCACGTTCACCCCTGTACTCAGCTCCAAGGCAGTGGTGAGTGACCCAGACCTGCACCCACCCCCACTGAGAGCCTTTGGCAAGGCCTGTGTTGGACAGGTCTGAGTGAAACCCCCCCCCTTCTTCCAGCACAGAGCTGGGGCAGGGCGGCCCCGCAGAGCTGGTGGTGTTGGTCTGATCCTCTCAGTGCGAAGTGTTTAGTTTGGGGTTTTAAGAAGCTGAGCACCAAGACATTCTCGTTGCCTTTTTCTGACTGGAAGGGAGCTCAGCACCTCCAAAAAGTCACCAGGGCACGGCAAAGAACATGCAGCAAGGCAAAGCCTGATTGCATGTAAGGAATGTTGTTCACAGAGTGGTCAAACACTGGAATAGGGGCCCAGAGGTGTTACAGGTTATCCCAAAACACTCATATTCAATCCTTAAATGGACAGTGTCCAGAGCAGTGTAATCTTCATTTAAAGTTGGCTGTTCTCTAAGCAGGGTTGGACTAGGGACTTCCAAAAGCCAGACTCCCAGGGTGATTGGTGGCAGCAGGGCTGGAATTCAGCTGGAAGCTGGAATGAGGATTTCAACCGGTCAAATACGTGTCTGAGGGCAGCGTTTGAGGCACCACCCACATGGCAGAGGACAAGCAGGGGCTGGAGTAGCCCCATGTCTCTCCAGAGTGGCAGGTGGAGGGCAGGATAAAATCCTAATGCAGCTGGAATGGCACTAGCATGGATTTAGGGTGTCCTAAGAGACCTGGGTGGACTGACCTTGCATGTGTTGCTCCAGAGGGAGCTGAGCTATCCTGACTGTGCTGAACCCACCTGGCTGGTCCATGGTGGGAACATCAAGGCACTGCATGGCCCTTAAGCTGAGAGTTGAATCCTACCAGGATGGGGCCATTTTACTTTCTGCTTGCACAGGAATTTGCAATCTTTAGTGCCTGATCCTGCAGGGTTTGTCTCCCAATGTCAGACACCTCTCCAAGGCAGAGGTTCTGGCCCTGGCTCTGCTGTAGCACCAATGTTACTTCTATGGCCACAGGGGGAATTTTGATGGAGGTGCCAATAAAACCTCAGAGGTCAGAGCTGATGAAATTACTGTGGTGATTTCATCATGGGTTAACAAGCCTCAGAGGGAAGGAACAATGTTGTGACAGAATAAATGACTATATGTACAGAATTTCTTAGACCACCAAGACCAATTAACAGTTTGCTCCCAAATACCCTGAGAAAGAAGAGACTGTCCTTTGGTTCAAGCTTCTTAAAAAGCTTAGTTTTAAAAGTTTTGCTGGTCAAAGACAGCTTTAGACTGTCCTCCTGATGTTATGTTTGTTGCAGCAGACTTCCTGCTCCCATGGGACATGATGTCCCCAAGAAGTCCTGAGGGTGACACATCTCAGGTTGCTCTTCAACAGTTTGACTCTCGTTTTTGCTCCAGCTGGCCTGGCCTACTCCAATTTGGTGTATGACTGGGTGAAAGCTGCTGTCATGTTTGGGGTCATCAACACCATCGCCAGACTGGACCACCTGGACCCACCCCAGCCCCCAAAGTGCATCACCATGCTCTACATCTTTGCAGAAACGTGAGTACCCCGCGTGCCTCGAGGGAGAGGGACGGTGTTTCTGGGCTGAACAGAATGTGCATGGAGGGGGAAACAGCTGGGCTGCTCTTCTGGGGAGATGGGCTGTGAGCTGGAGACCACCTGCAGCGAACAGTCCCTACTGAACCTCCAACTCAGGGCCTGGCACAGCCCAGGGAAATATCCTTGGGCAGGAATAAGGAGAGAAGTTAAACCACATCAATAGTGGGGCCTGTCCAAGGCAGGAGCATGGAGCATTTCTGAGAGCAAGGTCCAGGGTGTACCTTGCCAGGGGACTGGGTGTTTTAACAAGTTTTTTATCATCTTCACTGCGTGTTTTAACATGTTTTTATCATCTGCATTTTAGGCATTTTGACAGAGGGATTAATGACTGGCTGTGCAAGTAAGTGTCTGATCGACCACCTCTAGCCTGGTTTGGGGTCTTCTCTTTCATCACATACCAGTGAAGCATCAAATGCTGTTCATCCCAAAGCTGTACTGTCCCCTCTTCTGGGTAAATCCCACTGTTTGGTCTGTTTAGCCCCAGACCTGCTGAATTAATTGCCACAAAGAGCAACAACCCCTTCTTCCAAAGTGGGGAATAAGGGAGTCCTGTCCCAGAAATCCCTTTAAGTCTGGTGGGTTTAGAGTTCCCTCGAGGGGGGAAGAGTCAGGTTCATATTCTACCAGGAGAAAAGGGAATTGAGCCCAGGTCTCCCATGTCCATCTGCATCTCCCTTAAGCCATGAGTGCACACCAGCAAACCTGTTGTGAAGGCAGTGGCTGCTCTGCAATTAAATCCTGAGCACCAACAAGTCTGAGAGATCCCCAAGTTTTATCAACCTTTTACCTGCCAGCGGGGGAAAGGGGGGAATTTTGTCCTCAATGATCTATAAGTCTGTGAGGAACACGACTCATAGGCAGCTGGGATGAGGCAAAAACCCAGAATGCCTCAGGCAGAACATCCTCCCTTTCCCACTGGATGCTCTGGGTTGACCTGCCTGCGAGGAGCCTGCGGTGGGTGGGCGCGGGGTAAGGGATTCCAGAGGGGTCTCCCTGACTACAGGGAGAACCAACCCCTTTCCTTGGCCACCAGGTACGTGTATGATCACATTGGAGAGAACCATGACAGCATCCTGAAGGAGCTCCTGGCCAGTGTCACCACCTTTGCTGTCACCACCCTGTGGCTGGGGCCCTGTGAGGTCGTTTACATCTGGTCCGTCGTCAACTGCTTCGGCCTCAACTTCGAGCTCTGGGTGCAGAAGTTCTTCCAGCTGGGGCCCTTTGCCAAACTGGAGGTGAGGGACTGGGCTTCAAGGGCCTGGGGGAAGGCCAGTGGGTCTGGGACCAAACTCTGGTGCTGGAAAGCATCATGAATTTAGGGAACTCAAACTTGTTTGTACGAGTCAGATCCGTTTTGAGCTGGGATTAAAGAGCAGAATCCCTGATGGTGCCGTGGAGCTCCATGTCCTGGCCTCCTCAAACTCTTTCCTGTAGCCTTTGAGGTCACAGAATCATTAAGGTTTGAAAAGACCTCTGAGATCCTCAAATCCAACCATCAGCCCAGCACCACCCTGTTCACCACTAAACCCTGTCCTCAAGTGCCACATCCACATGTTCTTTGAACACTTGTGATGTCCCTGGAGAATCCTTGTGATCAGCTGCTGGGCTGTGCAAGGGAAGCACAGCCTTGGTGCTCTGTATCCCTTCATTTTATGTTCTGTGTCACCCACCCAGAGCAAACTCCACCTGCCCCTGTGATGCTTCCCGGGAAATTTAGGTTGGGGTGGACCTTTCAGGGGGAAAACAGAAGTCCAAGAGAAGCAGGAATGCAGCTCCAATGAGGCATCAAAGTACCACAGACAGGCACAAAATCTGGGGTCTGTCCATGGGGAAAAGCTTAAATATTTCCCCATGGACACATGGGGAATATTCTATGGGGGATATCCATATTCTGTGGGGAAATGGTTTTATATTTCCACATGGAAATAATTTGTTCTTCTTGTTCTGAAAAACATCTTGGCATTCTGAGCGGTTTTGATCTAATTTCTGACGAAAACAAGTGTTTAAGTACTAGAAAAAAATTATTTTCCAAACAGTTCAAAGCCTGCCTCTGTTTGTTTGAGACCAAGGTGTCTCAGGGACACATTGAAAGAAAAACTTAGGAAGCCCCATCCTGGAAGCAATTATGTTCCTTATTTGTTTTGCTCAGCCCCAAGTCTGGAGATCCTAAACTGGCTAAATAAAGATCTGTTCTGAATACAAACTGTGGAGAGCAATCCTCCTGTTTGCTCTCCTTGTTGAACTTCTAATCAGATTAAGGCTCTCACAGGCAGTGAAATCTCCTTCCCTGTGGCACCACAATTCTCAGCACTAAGTGGCCTGGGGATTCACTGTGCTCTTTGAAGACTGATATAAACCCTTTCCCTGCTCCACTCTCAGCAGCAGCTCCTGAGGATTATGTGCCAGTGACAATTTCACTCTGCTGCTGTCACTAGTTGTCAGCTTTTTTTTTTTTTTTAATTCCTAAGTAACAATCTTTACCAGGACCTGGGATTGATTTGCATGTAGGACTAATAATAATAATAATAATAATAATAATAATAATAATAATAATAATAATAATAATAATCCTGGTATACCACAGCATTCTTCTTTTAGGAATGGTTTACCCAGCCATTGCATTCCTAAAGGGGCTTCAAGAGAGCTGGAGAGGGGCAAGGACATGGAGTGACAGGACAAGGGGAAATGGCTTTAAACTGCCAGAGGGCAGAGTTAGATGGGATATTGGGAAGGAATTCTTGGCTGTGAGGGTGGGGAGGCCCTGGCACAGGTTGCCCAGAGAAACTGTGGCTGCCCCATCCCTGGAAGTGTCCAAGGCCAAGTTGGATGGAGCTTGGAGCAACCTGGACTAGTGGAAGGTGTCCCTGCCCATGGCAGGGGTTTGAAATGAGATGATCCATAAGGTCCCTTCCAAACCAAACCATTCTGTGATCCTACAATTAGCATGAAACTGTGTCTAACATCTTGTCCCTACTCATGGGACCCTGAAACACCAGCCCGGGGCCCCTAATGCAGCAAAGCAGATGTTTTGCCTTGTCCTAACGTTTCTTCATGCCAGAGGCACTGAAGGCTGCTCTGATTTTTACCTCCCTTCTGGAATCCCAGCTGGAGTTTGGACCAGTGCCTTCCCTTTCCTCACAACCCCGTTTTCCCTCACGCTCTGCCCCTCTCCCCTCCACAGGCCAAGCTGTCAGGGGCCATGTCCCGGCGGATCCGGGCGGCTTTTGGGGCAGTGAACTTCTGGGCCATTGTCCTCTACAACATCCCTGCCCTCAGCAGCCTGGACTTTGCACTGCTGGTGACCAAGAGACTCCTCGTGACAGGTAAGGTGCTCCCTGCCTTCCCCACTGAGGGACCCTTGTCTTAATGGGCACTGGTAGGGGAGCTGGAGACAGTGACTTTTGAGTCCTCTTGGGTCTAAAGTGGCCTAACTTGTTACGTGGCTGCTCTAAGTGTGCTTAATTCTTATGAAATAAATGCAGGCAGTGGTTTCTGAGCTCCCACCCTCCCCATGAGAGCACTTTGGGATCCAAGCTGCCTTCCAGGTGTGCTTGTACAGCTCCTGGCACAGCCTGGCACTGATTTAGGCTCCTTGGAGCAATGCAAAGGTCACAGTCACCCCACCGGGCTGAGCCCCTGACTGTGAAAATCTCCTCTTGCTGGAGAAAGGGATTTACTTGTCCTACCTCATCCCCTTTGCTTTGGCAGCTATTCCTGCACCAACCTGAAGGTGACAGGTACAAATCCTCGTCCTGCAGCCTGTGCATTTCTAATCAGTGGATGGTGGCACTATTTGAAGTCTTCTGGAGCTGCCCAGGGTATAAATAGCTATTGAGAGCCCACGTCCTCCAGCCTTCCCTGGGAGGGGGCTGGCGTAGGGAATGGATAATGTCATGCTCTGGGCTCAGTGTACCAGGAGTGCCTGCCTGCTGAGCCAGCTGGCCTTTGCTGGTTGCATTATTCATTTCAGAGGTCCTGTTTTAGCAGGAACAAGCCCTGTCTCTCCCCTCTGCTGTGGATACGGGGTTTGTGATTGCAGATGCCGTCAGAGCCTTCCTAAGCTGAGGGAGAGCTCCTGGTTCTCAGTCACTGACGTGGGTGACAAAAATATGTGTTTTCCTGGGTGGACACTGTGTCCCCACAAAGTACAGGACAAGGCTGGGGTTGATCCTCAGCATCAGTGGGGCCCCAAAGCTTCCAGAAGTTCCCAATGTTGAGCAATGGGCAGGTTGAATGGGGAGAAAGTCAACCACCATGTCTGAACTTGAGGAGCAGAAGGAGTTCTGGGGATAAGAGAGGGCTCAAAGCCATGTTCCCACATTGGTTGCTGTCCCTGGTGCCTTGGTGGGCTCAGGCACAGCTTCATCTAAAATCTACTCCTGGGGATTTCTCTCTTCTCTCAGCAGAGCTGCAGGGCTGGATCCGGGATGAAAAACATCATTGGCCACTGTGAACTTGTGGGACCTCCCAGGCCCACCTGAGAGGCATCAATGCTGGTGAAGAATTGTCCTTTTCAGGCACGGAACCACACCAAGGTGACCATGTCTCCCTCCCTCTCCTAGGTTTCCCTGTCAGCACCTTGTCCATCTGGTTCATCACGTACTGTGGAGTGCAGCTGATCAAAGAGCGCGAGCGCATCCTGGCCATCCAGGAGGAGGAGAAGAGTGACAAGGCAAAGGTGGAGTAGGGGAGGCATCAGCAGGCTTATCCCAAAGCCTTGTCTCCCTTCCTGCCACTGCTGCCAGGACAGCCCCTGGCTGGGGCTCTCCAGGCCCTCCTGACAATCGGACTTGTAGCTCACCCTTGTAGAAGTCACCTGGAAGGCACCGGTCAGCCCCTTGCTGCAGGAAGGATTTTCTGTCAGGCACAGTGGGCGTTTCACAGGCTCCCCAGGCTGCCCAGGCAGCTCCCAGGACATTTCTTTCATGCCAGATAGAGCCATCCCATGGTTTTTCTGACCCTCTGACATTGTGCAGGCCTAGAGATTTCACCCACAACTCTTGGTCCACCAGCACTCGGAGCTCCCACAGGACATGTAGCTCATGTCTCCCAGAGGAGACCCTCCAAGTCCCATGGCTGGAGGTTTTAGGGTGGGCCAGGACACTGAGAAAGGGATTAGCTGGTGCTGAGCCTGCTCTGTGCAGAACATCTCCATCCTGTGTTCCCTTCACCACAAGAAATGATCTGATTTACTGTGCAGGGTTCAGCTCCTGTGGTTGTGCAGTGAGGGCTGTGAAAGGGCTCAGCAGGATCCACTCCTATCAAGAGATAGTAAATAAATAGTAGAGGCTTTACAGCAAAGGGAAGGAGGACCAGGAAGGACACACTGAAGGGTGACTCTCCCCACCACTGTCAGCCGTGCACGGTGCTGGGCGTTACAATCTCTACAACACAGGTCCCTTCACTGATAAAGATCTCAAAAAAAGTGATTTAGTGCCAACACCAGGTACAGTTAATGAGTGTGGGAGCCAAACTGCTTCACAACCATTGTGCATCATCTGCAGGTCACGCTGGGAGCGAGGATGCCAAAGAAACACAACACATGGCCCACAACTGCTTGGTCCCCAGGGCTCAGCTCAAGCCCTAAGGGCTCTCCACTGCTGGCTCTAAGACTGAGTGGCCACCACAACCATCCTGCTGTGACACATGTCCTGGGGCTCAAGCCAAATCACCCTTCTCTATTTCTTTTTTATATGCTGTGGACTAGGGTTTGAACTCACATTCCTGCCCCATGGCTGAGGGACAGAAAATGCTGTAACCAACTCCTGCTCATCTCCAGCCACCCACCCCTCTTCTCAGCTGCCTTTGGTGGGCACAGCCCAATCCATGAGTGCATGGCTGAGTGAGCACACAGGTAAACACAGGAGGAGAAAGACCCTGGATGAAGGGCAGTGACTGGGAGGTGGGGGGAAAGCCCATGGGAGTCTCCTTGGAGAAGCAGACTTTGGGATGCAGCACGGGAGTGTGTGAAACACGGTGCCTTGGGGAAAAGGTGGGTTAATAACCTCAAAATAGCTCTGGCTCTCTTGCACTTTAGAGTAACTTTCAGTGGCCTTACGTCTGAGGTGTGTCAGTGTTTGGTGAGGGCAGAATCTGGACCCCTTTGCAATGTGGGTATTGGTGCTGGTGTGTTCTGGCTTCCCTGTGGATGAAGCAGGATCTGTTCCTAGCCAGCTTTCAGCTCTGCCAAAGTAATTTGTGAAGTCCCTGATAAATGTCACTTATTTATGTAGTAAATAAATGTTGGACGACTCTGGCCCCTGCTGCTCATCCCTGTTCTGCTGCTGTACTGCAGGTGACACCTCAGCCATCAGAGCTGAGAGACACAGGGATCTTTTTGCAGGTCCTCACCTCCCACCCAAAACTGTGACATGAGACATTACTGACTTTAACGGAAACCCACCTTAGTGGCATCACCAGATTGGAGGTTGGGCTGCAGCTTGATTCACTCCCACCTTTATTTTGATTCCATGTTTGTACTGGTGAAATATCTTGAGCCCGTGGCCATCAAATTGCCATTTATGTGGGGTTTTAGTTAGGAGCTATATAGGGATTATTTCTGGGAGCTTGACCAAAAATGCTGGAATTAAGGGCAGGTATTGTGCCTTGATGGCACCTCCTCACATCCCTAAAGCCTCTTTGGCTGCCAGGCACAGCCCTTTTTAACACAGGTCTGCTGCTGGACTTTTGGAAGATGTTTCTTGGCACCTCCATTATTTCAGATTTAGTTTTTCCACTGTAACAGCTATGACAGGATGTGCTTCCTCGGGGGTGAAATGAGTCTCTCCTCCTCCACACGGGTGTCCTTGCACCACTGACACCACCCTGAGGTGCTGAGCCCAGGGGCTGTGTGGCTGTGGGTGGCTCAGCTCAGGTCCTTGGCTGCCCAGCAGGACAAACAGAGTCACCTCCTGGTGTCCAAGTGGGTGACTCACATGGCAAATCCCAGTGACTCTGCACTGCCCTCCTGACTTGGATACTCCAGGAGTGAAAATAGCCCATTCACTAAGGATCTATATTTACCCAGCAGCTGCATCTGCTGAAGCTGCCAGAAGGAGCTAATCTTAGACACCGACCCAGCCAGTGATCTGTTAGACACAGTTCAGGGGAGATCTTGGGTTTTGCCCTCCTTTACCTGAAGTTGTCCCCTCAGTGTCACCACTCTGACAAGCCCAGGAGGTCTGGTGGGCCAGGAACACCCTGGTGCTGTCTCAGCCAGCTCAACCTTGCACAGGAGACCCTCAGCCTCACTGAACTGCACTCTGGCATGGGATATATCCACTCCTCATCTCTCTCCTGAAGAAGAGCATCTTATCATATGTAGTTATTGGTTTTTTTTTTTTCATAAAACTCACACAAGAAGCCAAGAAAAGCAATTATTTACTGCAATTACAAATCCCAATTAATAGCCCTACACTGGACACTTTCTTGATCAGCCTGACGTGGCTACAATTCCTGCATGCACCTTCCTTGTCCTAAAATTTTGTATGGGAGGGAGTGATTCTGCTGTATCCCTTAGGATGCTTTCCATGTATCCTCACTGTCATGGCTTAATCCCAGCTGGCAATTAAGTGCTGCACAGCCTGTCATTCACTCCCCCTGCACCCTCCTCACCCCCCTAAAAGAAAAGGTAAACAGGTAAACCTCGTGTGAGATAAGAACAGTTTAATATTCAAAACAAAAGATGATGATGATAACGATAATAATAACAATAATAATAGTAACAGAACCCAAGAGAAACAAGTAATGCACAATACAATTACCACCCACTGACTGATGCCCAGCCCGTCTCCAAACAGCAATTGGCCCCCTCCTGGGTAACCCACACAGTTTTATATACTGGGAATGGTATTCTTTGGTATGGAATATCCCTCAGGCCAGTTCAGGTGAGCTCTCCTGGCCATGCTGCTTCGCAGCTTTTTGTGCAACCCCTCATTAGCAGAGATTGAGACACTGGTAAATCCCTGATTTAGGGTGAGAACTGCTCAGCAAGAGCCAAAATGTCAGGGTGGTGTCAGTATTGTTCTCATCCTAAATCAGAAAACACAGCACTGTAGCAGCTCCTAAGGAAGCAAACAAACTCTCAGCCAACACCAGGACATTCACCTGCTCCCATGTCATGTTGGGGCTGTTGCCCACTTGGGAACACATTTAATAACTGATTTAGTCCATTGATCATTGGAAATAAGTGGCTGTATCCTTGTCAGATCTGGGGGACACAGTGCTTGGGCTGCTTCCCCAAGCCTTGGAGCTGGTCCAGCTGCTGTGCAAAGTCACTGAAACCAGCGGAGACCCCAGAGCAGGTTTGGGACCAGCACAGTGCCCTTTCCCTGGGTGAACCATGAACCTGAGAGATGCCAGAGACCCACTAATGGGTCAGAGCTCCTCTGGGAAGGGATGGGCTGTAGCTGCATTTTAGCAGCAGCACCTTGTGATGCACAGAACACGGAGGCAAAAGTCAGGTGGCAGCACAGTAAAAAGGAAAACAACCCGGGGCTCAAGGGAGATTAAAGGCAGAGGGAGGGGAGTGGTGGAAATCCCAGCTGGTAGCACAACAACACAGGATTAAACTTAGGATAGAGCAGAGCTAATGCAGAGGGAGGGCAGAGGGGAGGGTTGGGGTGTCCAGCCCCAGATGCCAAGGGATCAGAGAAAGATTTCTGAAGTTCAACCCAGTTCAAAGATCGGCCCTCGGTGTTTGATCCCGTCACAGATGAGCAGCACAGCAGAAGATCTTATGATGTGAGCTCTGAAAACAGCTTGTGATTATTTTCCTGCTATATTGGTACCTCCCAGATGGTGCTGGAACCACACCAGTACAAAAGGGCTTCATACCAGTATAGCTCCCTCCCTCTTCCCGCTTATGCAGATGATCATCAGGCAATTTTTATAAATACATCCCTACCAGGGTAAGGAGTTATGTGGCTTTAAATACACCAAGAATAGTGGCTAATATCTCTGCATAGGCTTAATTAAATCATTAATTAAATCTGTGCCATCACTGAGCGTCAGCCTGCCCGGAGGATCCACAGTAAAAGATAAAACAGATTCATGTACAAGTTTTACTATAGGTATAAATAATTAGAGCTGCTCTGCTTGCCCATTTGTGCTAAAAATAATTTGCTTCTTTGTGAGCTCCATGGGAAGAGATGGAGCTGGAGTGGCCATCTGGGGACCCGTGGGGCTTCCTAGACCTCCATAGACGTGCAAGAAGGACACAAGACCTGCTGGAGAACTCAGCTGTTCTGGATCATCAGCTCAGGTTGACGACTCAGCTCTGGATCATCAGCTCTGGTTCATCAGCTCAGATTGAACTGCTGTTGCTCTAGACTTCATCATGGGTGTGTTGAATCAGAAGATCTCAGCAGGAGACCCTCAATTTACTAGAAGGTACTCGCATTTAGATGTGTTAATCCGTGAGCTGAAGCCCCTTGTTGCATTTCCTTTACTTCCCTTCTGCCTCAGACACTCTGTCTGTCACCAAGATGTGGAAAAGATGAATTCATTGATGACAAAGTGCCCAGAGACTGTGCCATCAGGGCCCATGCATGTATTAAAGAATCACAGAATCAATTAGGTTGGAAAAGACCTCTGAGGTAGTCAAGTCCAACCCGTGACTGAACACCACCATGTCAACCAGACCATAGCACTAAGTGCCACATCCAGTCTTTCCTTAAACACCTCCAGGGATGGGGACTCCACCACCTGCTGCAGGGAAAGAGAATCATCCCTCTCCCACAATCCTCAAATCTCCTTCTTTAGTGAGACTTTTTAAGTAACTTCCAGCATAGGCCTCTTATCCCATACAGAGCTGTAAACAAACAGCCCTATCTCCATTTTCCACCCCCTTCCAGACTCCTGAAAAGTGACTCCAGAGGAGAATAAAGGACAAACCCGTGCAGCAAAGCATCCCTGGGAGGGAGCTGGCTGGAGCTGGGGATGCCACAAAGCCCACATAAGACGCTCCCTTAGCGCATCTTTCCAGCTTTGACTTCACGGTCTATTTTTAGCACGCAGCCAAAGGTTTGGCAGTTTGGGAGCAGCCCCTTTAGAGCTGTCGGGAGAAAGTCTCAGCGCTGCCATCCGTGACCCAGAGGGCAGATCTGGGTGTTTGATTCACCCCGAGGCCGTTCCCCAAGCGCGGGACGGGTCTCGCGCGCGTCCCCCGACAGCTCCCGCTCCCCCCGCGGTGACTCACGAGCTGACAGACCCTTCCTGAATTACTGGGGTTGGAATTACAGCTGTTCCCCCGGGGCCCCCCTCCCTTCCTCCTCGTCCTATGTGTCATATTAAAGGGTGATCGGCTTACACATGCTGCAGTATGGATTCCTTAAGCTCTGCAGCGCCGGGTCTATATATAAAGCCCTGCCCTGGAAGCTGAAGTACACAGACAGCTGCAGTAGTAGCAAGAGCTTTGCATTCCCGGTGTGCCATCGGTCTGGAAGCAAGGGAGGCTGAGAGCCCTGCTTTGAGCAAGTTTCTTTCCCAGGGGCTCAGATATATCCATAAATATATCTCTGTAAAAGAAGGACCAGGGGAAAGGACGAGCGGCCGCTCCTCACCATGGGTTTGCCTCTTGATCAAGTGGAAGAATTGCGTCTCTACCAGCAAACTCTTCTCCAGGATGGGCTCAAAGACATGTTGGACCACAATAAGTTTCTGGACTGCGTCTTGAAAGTCAAAGGGAAGGAGTTTCCCTGCCACCGGCTGGTGCTGGCAGCCTGCAGCCCGTATTTCCGAGCCATGTTCCTCTCGGACATGGAAGAGAGCAAGAAGAGGGAGATAAGTTTGGAAGACGTCGATCCGGACGTCATGGGCAAGATCCTCCACTACATCTACACCTCGGAGCTGGAGATCACGGAGCAGAACGTGCAGGACATCTTCTCCGTGGCCAACATGTTCCAGATCCCCTCCATCTTCACCGTGTGCGTGTCCTTCCTGCAGAAGAGGCTGTGCCTCAGCAACTGCCTGGCCATCTTCCGGCTGGGGCTGATGCTGGACTGTGCCCGGCTGGCCGTGGCCGCTCGGGATTTCATCTGCGACCGCTTCGCGCTGGTCTCCCGCGACGAGGAGTTCTACCAGCTCTCCCCCGACGAGCTCATCGCCGTCATCTCCAGCGACTCCCTCAACGTGGAGAAAGAGGAGACCGTCTTTGAAGTGGTGATGAAGTGGGTGGGGACCAAGGACTGCGAGAGCCGGCAGAAGGCCCTGCCTGTCGTCTTCGAGAGCATCCGCTTCCGCCTCATGCCCAACGACTACATCAGGGACCACGTGGAGAAGCACAACGTGGTGAAGTCCAGCCCCGAGCTCCTCAAGAAGCTGCAGATGGTGAAGGATGCCCAGAAAGGCAAATTCACTGTGGTGAAGAAGAAGAAAGTGAAGAAAACCAGTGAAAATCAAGCGAAGGATAACGTTGTCAACGGAGCAGTAGATGAGGAGGAAGACACGGAGGAGGACGCTCTCCCTGGGATCTTAAATGACACCATGCGCTTTGGGATGTTCCTCCAGGACCTTATTTTCATGGTGAGCGACAGTGGGGCAGTGGCCTATGATCCCAATGCCAACGAGTGCTATTTTGCCTCCCTGTCCACTCAAATCCCAAAGAACCACGTCAGTCTGGTGACCAGAGAGAATCAGATCTTCATCGTTGGAGGACTGTACTACAACGAGGACAGCAAGGAGGATCCCATGAGTTCCTACTTCCTACAGGTACTACCTTTTATCTTTCTGTTGTTTCTTGGACCACTTTGGAACACCACCAGGTTTTCTGTGTTGTCAGTAGTATTCCTTGTCATGTGATGTTAGAATGAAAGTTTTAAGCGAAGGAGAAGCACCTGAGTTGTTTACTAGAGATTCCTCTCCCTGTGTTTTTAAGGCAGATCCCACTGAGGGGTGCTTCTGGTAGTAGAGGAAGGAGGGTTGAAGGAGCAGGTAAAGGAAGCAGGTTGAAGGAGCAGGGACAAACTTTCCTGATCCAAATCCTGAATAGGGCAGTGTTTAGAGCAGAGAATTTGGTCCAGCCCTGCTTACCATGGGGCACATGGAGTAGAAGGTTAGTGGCACAAGGTCTGTGTTCTGCTTTGTATCCCTTGCATTCTCTGGTGATGAAACCCCTGGGAAACCCAAGAGTGATTCTGCCAGGTGCCAGAAAACAAGAGCAGCAGCAGATACAGCCATGGAGCAAACACCTCAGGCACACAGGCTGTGCCCCTGCCTGCCAACATGTGCCCCATTTCTAGTGCTGCTCTTGCCCCTGGGGGTGGGTTTGTTCCAGCTCTCTCTGCACCTTGGTCATTTCCATCCTGTGAGGGGGAAACCACAGTGTGACATCTTTTGGGATAATCCACAAGGAAAGTGGCTGTTCCAGTTCAACAGTGACCAAAGCTGTGACTGGACTGAGCTGTGTACAGGCAACCTGAGCCCCAGCCTGGGCTGTGACCCAAGAGCACTTTCCCTGTAGACAGCAAACTCAAGGCACCCTTCCTGTTGACCCTGAAGAATCCAGGAAATCCTCTGCTCTTCCTCCCATACCCAGAAATCCTTCTTTTCTTCTCCATGGCTCACATCTTTTGGGAAAAAAAATAACATGTCCAGGCAGAAAGGGTAAAATGAGGGTAGTTCCCAAGCTGAGACATCCAGCCTTGATCCCTCCCTTGCCTTGTTGCATGTATAGGTCTGTCCATCTTCATCATGTGTGCAGGGACAGGCTTGTCCTCACCTGGAGAGGGTCAGGAGGCTGTGAAATAAGCTGGAGCTGAGTGAAGCCTGTGAAATAAGAAGCCAGCAGGAAGAACTCCCATCCCTAGAAAGCAGGATGGAGTGGGAAGGCTGTGGGAGTGCCAGGGATGTGCTGTTTGAGGCACAGCCCTTCACACTGGGCAATGGATGATGACAGAGGTGTGACCAACTCCATCTGTGCAGAAAAGGTAGATGGGTTGCTTTGTATTTAGCCCAAACCTGTGCCTAAAGATCAATGTTCCACCAGTCTGGTTGCTGCCCAGGCAAGGTAGTTCCTTGGAGCAGTGAAGGTCCACCTTGTCCTGGGTTATTTCAGCACAACTGAAACAAGCAGGTCAAGGGAAGGGATTTTTTCTTTCCCTTCAGTCACGCACTTGTGAAGCCACATCTGGCTGCTGTGTCCAGTGTGGGGCTCTCCAGCATGCAGGAGACACTGAGGTACTGGAATGGGTCAGCAGAGGCCACCAAGATGAGCAGGGCTGCAGAGCAGGAGGCAGAAGAGGCTGAGCCTTGTGTGATGATCCTGGAGAAGGGGGAGGGAAGATCTCATTGGTGTCTGCAGCTCCCAATTTTGAGGAGACACGGAGGAGTGTTCCATACTCTCCTTGGATTTGCACAAAGGTGGGACAAGAGACAATGGTCACTGGGAGCAGGAAGTGAAATATCAGCTTGCTGTGAGGAAAAATCTTCCCAAGGGGGGGTGGAGTGGTACTGGAGCAGGGTCCAGAGAGGTCACAGAATCTCCATAGAATCATAGAATGGCCTGGGTTGGAAGGGACCTCAAAGATCATCCAGTTCCAACCCCCTTGCCTTGGGCAGGGACACCTTTCACTAGCCCAGGTTGCTCCAAGCCCCGTCCAACCTGGCCTTGGACACTTCCAGTGGGGCAATATCCTCGGAAACACTTCATATTTGATAGTAAAAATCCCTGGTGAATCCCACTCTAACCCCAAAACTGAGCCTGCTTGAACATGGGGGCTGGATGAAAGACCCTTGGAAGTCCATTCAACCCGAAGTACTCTGTGGTTCTAAGCTGCCAACAGCAGGATTTCTACATTCAGCTCCCAGTTTACCACTGACTCAGTGGCAGAGGCTTTGGGCATCATGGGGGCATTTTTAGCTCCTTCCACACAAGAAGGGGACAGTGGTCCCTTCACACCTCACTGTGGCATCGGTTCTTGGGAGAGTCCTGGGCTTGGAGAGTGCCACCAGTTTGCAAAGGTGTCATTTATTGCATCAGTGTCGTTATGTAGTTCATGGTTCCTGTGTAAGGGTCTTTTGAGCCTATTTTTCAGCTGAAATGACAGATGTAGACAGGTACAAACCCTTGAACCACTGTGTAGCAGCTCCCTACACCTTCTGACTGTTTCTATCCTCCCCAGTTTCACATTCCTCCCCCTGAAGCCAGGACTGCCAGTTCAGGGATAGTTTAGATTTAAGGACAGGCACCAAAATATAAAAATGCTGATAAATCCCAGGGGCCTTGCAGATTTTGGCAGGAGCAAAACGATTCCATTGACATCTCAGATTGAAAAGGGTGTCCTTACTTTGTCATTTCCGAGATTTATGAGTTGTAAACAATGCTGAGCCCATCAAGAAGGAGGAACTATCCTGATGGCTGAGCTGCTCGGGTTTGCACTATAAATAACACAAATGTGGACAACAGCTTCAAAGGACACCAAAAACCACAGGCACCCAGCTGAGGCCAAGCTTTGGAGCCAACCCATCAGGCTGAAGCTCTTTGGCCTGAGCCCACAGCAAACAGCACTCCAGGCAGTGCAGCATCACAGCTTCATCTTGCAGAGTCCCACAGATTTGGCTGCAAGACATCCCTCCCTCCTCTGCTACCAAGCTGCATTAAAAATTTCTGCCCTAGTTTACGGTTCCCATCAAACCACAGCACTCAGAGAGCCCTTTCATATTTTTTTTTTTTCTGGTGGGGGGTGAGGCAATGATCTGCAGATGTCCAAGGATCTGGTGAGCTGATCCAGCAGCACTGTATGGACCAACTCTCTCATCTATCAGATGGCTCTGACACACTGTAGGTGGTCAGAGGTGGGTGGGTCACAGGTTGGACTCTGTGGCCTCAGAGGTCTTTTCCAACCTTGATGATTCTGTGATTCTATAAAGTCAAGGCTTTGGTAAATAGAGCAGAACAAGTTCATGCTGGCCCGTCTCTTGCCATAAAAACATATATCACGTGGTACAAGACTTGGGTTTGCTCCAAGGTCTCCCATCCTGCCCCAGGTGGAAGGGCACAGGCACACTGTGCCATGGGGTGACCAAGCAGCCCCTGGGGATGGACTTTGCCCTCAGCCTGTGGCCCCTGGCTTTTGCTAAGCAGAGGGGCTGGATGATCACACACTAATGGCCATATGTTCCCTTCCAGTACGACCATCTGGACGCAGACTGGCTGGGGATGCCCCCCCTGCCCTCCCCTCGCTGCCTCTTCGGCCTGGGAGAGGCGGAAAACTCCATTTTTGTGGTCGGAGGGAAAGAACTGAAGGAGGGGGAGAAGACCCTGGACTCTGTGCTGTGCTACGACCGGCTGTGAGTGCCCACGGGCGGGGAGGGAGGGGGTGTGGAGGAGAAGGTGAAGCAGCTGCCTGAAAAATGACCCCAGGTCTCCAAGGGTCAAAAGGTTTTGGAGGCAGGGCTTGAACTCTTTATCTCAATACTGGGACCGCTGGGACTGTCTTGAGCTGTGCCCTGGGGCCTGGAGCTGTCACACTCCAGCTGCTCCTCTTGTTGTGATTGAACCTCCTGGAGATGGAAACTTTAATGGGGATGTTATGATATCAGGGAGTGATATCAGTAGATGCTCATGTGAAGCCTGTACAGGAGGAGTTTTTCCCTCTGCTCTTGAAGGTTCAGTGGCATTCTCTGGGATCTCACCAGGAGTGGTTTGAACGGGAAAGTTGGTTTTTAAAATGTTCAGGTGTGGCACTGAACGGCTCAACCTGATTGATGTCAGGTTTAATATCCGCTTATTTTTGGACAATGGGCTCTAATCCACGCTGGGTCATGAGCTTTATTAAAAGGCACCATCCTGTTCTGCTCTCAGGAGACAGAAACATCCAAAGCCTGCCCCAACAGGAGGAGTAGGAGGTGTCAACAAGGCTTTATTTCATCTATATTTAGATGTGTGTGCTCCTAACTCTGTTTTTTAGGCAGAGGTTTGAAGCCAGTTTCATTCCCACAGAAAGGGGCATTCTCACAGAAAGCCCCTGCAGGCTCTGGGAAAGTGTGTGTCTGCCCCTGCTAAGTGCTCAGGGGGTGGTTTGAATATCCATTTGAAGCTGGTGGAGACGTGATCAGCACCACTTTATCTCTAGTATTCTTTGGTTGATATTATTCTGGCATTGTTTTGATTGGCAGCAGCTGAACATGAGCCCATGTGTGCCCAAAAGGTGGGCAAAAAGGCCAGTGGCATCCTGGGCTGTATCAGGAATGGTGTGGCAGCGGGGCCAGGGAAGTGATTGTCCCCCTGTGCTGGGCACTGCTGAGGCACTTCAAATCTTGTGTTCAGTTTTGGGTCCTTCGTGACAAGAAAGATTGAGGTGCTGGAGCATGTCCAGAGAAGGGAACGGAGCTGGGGAAGGGTCTGGAGCACAGGTCTGATGACGAGCAGCTGAGGGGGCTGAGGGTGTCTAGACTGGAGAAAAGGAGGTTCAGGATGGACCTTCTTGCTCTGCACAGATCCCTGACAGGAGGGGGGAGCCAGGTGAGGGTCGGGCTCTGCTCCCAGGGAACAAGCGACACTATGACAGCAAATGGCCTCAAGTTGCACCAGGGGAGGTTTAGATCGGATATTAAGGAAAATTTCTGCACTAAAATAGCGGCCAGGCACTGGAACAGGCTGCCCAGGGCAGTGGTGGAGTCACCATCCCTGGAGGGATTTAAAAAGCATGGTGATGTGTCACTTGGGGACATGGTTTAGGGGTGGACTTGGTTTTAAATTTTTTCCATCATGCAGCTGGTAATGCTTGTAAATGAGGTGAGGTCCTGGGAAAAGTGGAGATGTGTGTCCACAAAGCTCAAGAGGAGGGAATACAGCAGAAAACAATAATTACCATAAATATTCTGCATATTTTATTTCCTTTTTTTTTTTTTCCCAGGACCACAAAATTTACTGGATGAGCCTTATCTCATTGAATTCTATCTCATTATGTGTTTTTTTGGGGTTGTTCTGTGCAGAGCCAGAAGTCAGACTCGACGATCTTTGTGTGGGTCCCTTCCAGCTCAGGATATTCCATGATTCTATGGAAACCTCATATTTTTGAGGCTGAGTCAGGAGCTGTGCTCACATCTGAGTGGTGAAAGTGCCACTGTAGTGCTGTAGTGTCACCCAGCAAGCCACAAATCCCTTTACCTCCCACCTTTCTCTGATCCAGGTCCTTCAAGTGGGGTGAAGCTGATCCCCTCCCCTACGCGGTCTATGGCCATGCTGTGGTGTCACACAAGGACCTTGTCTACGTCATTGGGGGCAAAGGAAGTGACAAGTAAGTCAAAAAAGCAAGAGGAATTCAAGGATTCACCTCCCGAAGGAGTGGGAGTGCAGAGCACGAGTTGGTGCCTCCCCAACGTGGGTTAAGGAGGATGGAGGGGGGGTGAGATGTGGATCCTTCACTCCCAGCTCACCTCTGTGCCTGCCTGCAGGCCTTCACAAGCCCCACAGGGACATCAGGGAGATGGCAGTGTCCTGGCAGGAGAGGGAATGTATTGCCCCATCCCTGGCCAGGCTGGGTGGTGCTTTAAGCAAACCTGGTCTGGTGGGAGGTGTCCCTCCCCATGGCTGGGGGGTTGGAATGAGATGAGCTTTAAAGATCCTTCCAATTTAAACTTTTTTTATGATCTAAGATCCTCTTTGCTCACAAAAAAAAATAAAAATGTCTCACTGGAGAGCAAGAAACCCCTTCACATTAAAGGTCTCCTCTCTTGGACCTGTGGAGCAGAGTGGTCCCAGGAGTCAAATCCAGAGGTGTATTTGCAACAGGAGTGAAAAAACCTCATCCAACCTGCCCCACATCCTGCCCTCCTGCAGGAGACAGGCTCAAGCAGGAGAAGCTTCTCTTGGGGATCATTGCAGGGCACGAGTGTGACCATTTGCAGGGCAAATATGCCATAATTCAGGACAAATAGGAAGGATTGTGGTCTGAAAGGTGTGAACGTGCCTCTACTCACCCCTCACACCACCAGTCTGGGGACAGGGACGTTACTGATGATATTTCACAGCATCAGGGTGGATCAGGAGCACTGGAACACTGTCTGAATGGCTGTGTGTGAGCTCCTGAGGGGCTCTTGGCTACACGGACCCATATCCAGGGTTGTGAGCACGTGTGGATCTTTCAGGACTCCCACCCAAAGTGGGCACAGCAGGAGGGGATATGTTACACACACGAGTGATGACTCCAGGCATGGACACCCCAAGTGTCCTCCATTTGTGCTGATGTGGAGCAAAACCCTCTCTAGAGACCCCACGTTCTTTCCAGCAGACACCCCAAAACTCCTGCAGGGCAAAAACCACCCCTTGGCGGGCGATTGACGCTCTTTTTCCCCTCTCACCTTTCTCCAGGAAGTGCCTGAAGAAGATGTGTGTCTACAACCCATCCAAGTTTGAGTGGAAGGACATGGCTCCCATGAAAACTGCCCGCTCCTTGTTTGGGGCCACCGTGCACAAGGACAAAATCTACGTGGCCGCCGGTGTGACCGACTCCGGCTTGACCAGCTCGGTGGAAGTCTATGACATTGCCACCAACAAGTAGGTCCTGAGCACACCTCGGGGTGTGGTTACACCAGGAGCAGCTGCAGGTATACACTGACCAACTTAAAGCTGTTCTGGAGTCTGCCTGTGACTGCTGATTGCAGTTCCTCCAGTCTGTGTGTCATGGTAAGGGAGCTGGAAATAGATAATCTTTAAGGTCCCCTCCAAACCAAACCAGGGTCTAGGATTCCTCAGAGAGATGGGCATCACCAGTGTCGCTGTGGTTGGGCTGTGGATCATCTCAGGCTCATCTTTAAAGTGGTTTCACCAACTGGTGCCATCCCTGCAGGGCTGTAGCTTCCTCCTGGCAGCTTCACCCAACGCAATAAACTCTCTGATTTTGGGTGGCTCTTGCAGCACTGGGACATTCTCCCAGCACTGGGACATTCTGCTCCATGCCCAATGTGCTTCACAGGCCATGTGCTCAATGCACAATGAAGCTGAACCATGATGATGGAAACAGCTGTCCCTAAAACCAGGCCAGGGTACGATCCCATCCCACGCAGACCTGCACAAGTTAACCTGTGAACTCAGTTGTTGATTCCTGATTTGTGGGGGTAACCAGGCTGCTCTGACATGTCCCCTCTCCTGATGTGGCAGGTGGGACACGTTCACAGAGTTCCCCCAGGAGCGCAGCTCCGTCAGCCTGGTCAGCCTGTCTGGGGTGCTCTACCTGCTCGGAGGGTTCGCCACGGTGGAGACGGAGTCGGGAGAGCTGGTGCCAACGGAGCTCAACGATGTTTGGAGGTGATGGTCTTCCCCAGGGCTGTCCAAGGGAGCATGGGAGGGACGTTAGTGATGGAACAGACGGTTTCTGTCTTTCTGGGTGCCGTCAATGTGAGACGGAGGTTGTGACCCCAGCACAAAGCTGCAGGCTCAGCGCGGGGTCTCTGGGTGGGGAGTTTGCCCTGTGCTGTGCTGGAGGGCACGTTGGGGAGCTCAGTGTTCTCTCCCAGCCTCAAACAGCAACTTACCAGGGAAAACTCTTCCTTGGCTTTGTTGCTGAGTTGACATTTCGCCTGGAGGTGGTTCCAGCCTCCCCTTTGGTGTGGAGCAGCATCTGTGTGATGCATCCTCTCCCTGGGAACAGCCAGTGCTGGGGCTGGGGAGCAGATAGTCCTGGCTGGGAAGCAGATAGTGTTACATGTGAGCAGAGAAGAGGGCAGGAAGCACTCTGTGACAGCTGCTCACACAGCATTAGCTGCTCCTGTCCCTCACATCGGTGCTGCAGCACCCTCAGCAGGAACCCGCTGTCCTTCACAGTGGATGTTCCATCTTGGTGCCACCAAAACATTTCCAAATGAAAAAAATACCCTCTTCCCTGTGAGACCAGGTGCTGACATCCACATTCCCAGCCTGGCATATACAAACCAGGGCTGAAAGTCCCCACGCAGCCCCCACAGGATTCCTGTGGCCAAATAATGCCTGTGGGGTGTCACACCCTGCACCGGGGCTCCCGCCACTGTGGAGAGCAGCTGAAAGGAGGGAGAGGAGACACCTTCCTCACTGTAACTCTGTCTCTCCCCAGGTATGATGAGGAGCAGAAGAAGTGGGAAGGGGTTCTCCGGGAGATCCAGTACGCCTCCGGTGCCACATTCCTCCCCGTGCGCCTCAATGTCTTGCGTCTCACAAAGATGTAGGGATTTGTCATTTTTCCATGGGGGGAGTCTGGGGCAAGGAGGGATGGGGGGGAGAGAGGTGATGTTTGTCAGGGATGTGGTGTCTGGATGCTGTGTAGGACATTGCATCTGTGATTGGGACTTTTTTACTTAGATGGGAAACGGGGGAACGATCCTGAAACACTGTGGGAATTTGAAGATGCTCTCAAGGTGATTAGAGGAGGGATCTGGAGCCTGGAAGGAGCTGGGAGAGGCTGAGGAAAACAGAGCAATGAGTTATTCCTGTCTCTGTAGACAGGACAAATGGAAGTTTCAATTCCTTCTTCATGTTTTTCCCCATCTTTTCAATCGCTGTTACACCTCCCTTACCAGGCAGAAAACAGGTCCCAATGGACTCAGTTAACATTCCCCAGGGAAAAGGGCCTATAAAATATTTCCCTACGGTGCTAGAGCCCCCCTTGGAGAGGAGAAGGAAGGGTCAAAGTCAAGTGGTACAGGAGAGTCCTGGAAGGAATTTGATGAGTCCCTGAGTGATGAGGGTTGTTGGGATGAGACAGTTAAAAGGAGCGAGCATGTGAGCAGCAGAAATGCTCTGAAAGTTGCAATGAGAAGAAAACAGTCAAGTAATCCTAGTTCCTTGCCTCCACTTTGACTTTGGAGTGAAGAGAGGCCGGGAGCTGAGTCTGTAGGAGGGGAGGAGTCGTGCAAGTAGTAGGGTGGGAAAGGGGGAGAGATGGGCAGGGGAGGCCCTCTGTGCTCATCTCCAGCCTTTTGCCTTCCTCATCTTCAATCCCAGATCACAATGTCCTCACCTGTGGATGGACAAGTGCTGGTTTTTTTTAGGGAAAGGTTTTATATTTTTGCTGTTTCTCTCTTCTTTTTAATGGTCAAACCTTTTTTTTTTTTAAGAGTATTTCATTTTGCAGATGTGTTTGGCTCAAAGAGAGCTTCCTACAAGTGAAAAATGCATATTTATCTTAAAGTTATCCATAATGGTGTTTTGATAGAAACTACCGTACTGGCAGCAGGACAAAGATCTGCTAGAGCAAAGATCTCCTGATGCCCACACCACCTGAGCAGTGGTTCATTTGAAAATAAATGTGACTATTTCAAAAGAAGTCCCCTGTGTTTGTGTGTTGGGAGAGCAGAAACTGAACGTTCACAGCAACCAAAGACCAAGCAAAAGTTGTGATGGACACACCCAGCCCCATCTCTTATTGTGTTTATTTTCCCCCATTTGAAAGCTGAAACTTTAGCTTTGTATCCTTAAAGACCTTTTTTATGGATACAAGGACTAGTCGCTTACCTAGGACTAGAAGGCAGTTGGATATCTACAGGGACAGACTGAGAGGAAACAGCCTCAAGTTGTGCCAGGTTTAAATTGGATATCAGGGGAAAAAATTTCACAGAAAGGGTTGTAAAGCATTGAAACAGGCTGCCCAGGGAAGTGGTGGAGTCACCATCCCTGGAAGTGTTCAAAAAATACTTGGATATGGCACTTCAGGACATGGATTAATGGTGAACATGGTGGTGGTGTTGGGCTGATGACGATGATCTTAAAGGTCTTTTCCAACCTTAATGATTCCATGATACTATGATCTCATGATACCATGAACAGGGGTGATAATCAATAATAAAAATAAATTAAAAAAAAAAAAAGAACAAATACAAACCTTTCAAAATAATTCCCTCAAAGTGGTATGAAAATTCTAGTGTTACAGATCATACCTGGCTCATTCAACTGGCTCAAAACGTAGGCATGGAGAAACTAAAACATGTTTGGAAGGAAAGAGAAGTGAAGCGACCAGAGAGAGCCTTGTCCTGGTTTCATTTTAAGGATTTAAAAAAGTTACAGGATAAGCTCCTTAGAGGACAATCACATCAGAACAGTAATGAAGTCTTTTCACAAGAAAAAGAAATCCAAGGTGACTGGCTGTCACAAAATAGCTTTAAAGAAAAAAAAAAAGCAACAAAAACCCTTGAAACAATCAAATGTGTGAAAAATGCATCGCAAAAAAAATTAAACACCTTCTGCCCTGCTCTGCAGAAACTCCTGTGGACAACTCCCAAGCTAATTAAAGATCAATCTTCCAAATAGCTTGTGGCAGAAAAGAAAAATTAAGAAGAATTTAAAAAAAAATAATCCCTGCGTAGAATAACAATTTTTAAGGTCATTTATTGCGGTGGCAGGTACGTCCTACTTGGGACTGGACACCCACACCATCCCTGGAATTGTTCAAGGAACGAGTGGATGTGGCACTCTGTGCTCTGGTTTGGCTGACAAGGTGGGGATTAGTCAAAGGTTGGACTCCATGACCTTGGAGGTCTTTTCCAACCTTAATGATTCCATGACCTTTGCTTCAGCTCTCCTTGCTGGATGCAGACTGGGAAGCTGTTGACCCTGGATCCTAAGAGAGGGTTAATCCCCATTCACCTGCTGCTGACGTTTCTTGGGTCTCCTGGGGGAAATCTGGGCCCTCTGAAGCCAATGGGAGAATGTTGAGCTTCCATGGGTTGTTATGCTGTGGTCCTTTATAAAAGGCTTGAGAAGTTGCAAATAAAACAGGTCCCCATCCTTGGTTGCTCACCTCACACCCCTCCATCAGGAACACAGGCAATGGGAGCTTGGTGCTCTCGTGTGGTTCACATCCATCATAAAGCTGTGGAGATGCCACCGCTGGCACAGGGCAGCAAACCATAAAAGGAGAAGTAGCTGTTGTATGAAAGGACCCAGAAGAGTTTGAAATATCCCATTGCTTGAGCAACCAGGGCCAAATCTCAGCAGGTGCAAGCCAGTGTTGGCCCAAGGAAGGAGGGAAAGCTGGACATCACCAAGCAAAATTTGGCCTGGAGATGTTCCTTCCACCTCTCCAACAAGCTGCATCAGTCCAAAGGCAATCACAGATAAGAAATGCCACCAGGAATGCTCAGACAGGTGTCAGTCCTTGATGCTATCTGGTGTTTTCCAGGCTCAGATGCAACAGCTCCAGTGGTACAGGTCCGCCACGGGTATCTTCAGCAGCAAAGGAGTAGGTACATCCAAAGGGTGAAGGAAAATCATCTCTTCTTCCATTAGTTTCCCAATATCAGTGCTGGTGGTGCTGGTGAGGTTCCCACCTCTCCAGTTTAAGCTAATAAAGGCACTAGATGCTTTTGGATGGGCTCCTTGGTTTCTCCACTGCCAATAGAGGAGCTCAGAGAGCCCCAGCTCACAGTTCACACAAACCTCATGGAGCCAAGTAGGACCCAGGAGCTCAGCCCTCAGCCCTATAACACCTTTAGGGGATGTAATCCCTGAATCCCTTCCACTACCCCCTCACCACCCTTCCCTGAAAAGCTATTTTTTTCTTGGCCCTGCAACAGTCTAGTTGTCTCACACACACCTCCCACCAAGCCCAACACACAGTCTACACATATGAAGCAGTGGCAGTGGTCAACATTCCATAGGAAGCCCATCCTGCCTGTCTCCAACTCCGCACACAATTGCCTGAAAAAAAGGCTTTCAAAAGAACAAAAAAAAAATAATAAAAAAAAATATATATATAAGAAGGCAAAGCAAAAGCAAAATTAAGGTAACAAAGAGAGTGGTGGATCTTTAGGTTTTCTTTTATAAAAGACAAATCGTTTATTGATTCAGTCCTTCCACTTGCAACCTCTTTGGTAACAGTCATAACACTTCCAGACTGGGAGAACGCAGTGGAAAGGCCCAGTTCTGACCTCTCACCAGTTTCAGAGCTCAGCAAGCCCTGAGATGCGCCTCGGTGAGAGGCCAGAAGCAGGTTTCAAAGCGTGGCCAAGGACGTGGCCTCGAGGGACAGCCCAGACCAGCCCACCCTACCGTGACTCGCTGCGCTCGTGGGCGGCCCAGAGAGAGCAGCCCAGGCACCCCCAGGCAGAAGGTGGCTCGGGATGGGGATGGCTGGCTGTGAGCCGTGCCCTGGAAGGTGGCTTTGATGAACCTCTTGGGACCTCCTGGACACTGGCCAGCGGGGCCCTCGACGAAGCAAGACTCGCCCGTTCCTGCGGTAGACAACGCCTCGCCTCAGCTGGCCCCGCGGCGATGGACTGATCCGACCACCTCAGCCTCCCCCTCCTCACACCATCCCAAAGAGAGTAATTGCTGTACTTGGAGTTAAAGATAAACATATATTGATTACACATGGTCATTAAAAAAAAAAAAAAAAAAGAATAATAATAATAATAATAATAATAATACATTTCCTAGAACATTACTTAAGACGCTTCCGAAAAGCGTCCGAGCTTCCCATCCCCTCCCCGCCTTCCCTTATCTATACAGAATAAAGTGCTTCATTTAGTTTGTTCACACTAGTAGAGCCACCAATACACTCTTTAACTTGGCATGTTTGGGCAACCGATACTGAATGCCGGAAAAATAATACAGAGCCAAACACCAGGCATGAGAAACTAGTTTTGAGGCAAGTGCTTGGGGTTTCATTCGTTTCCTTCAAGTTCCATGCTACTGAGGTTGTTCTCATTCCTATTTTTTAGCTTTTTTTTTTCTTCTTCCTTTTTTTTTTTTTTTTAACTATTTTTTTCTTCCTTTGCAAGTCCGACCCAACTCCCGTCGTGGTTCCGTGTCACCGGGCAGGGCTGCGTGTGGGGAAGCTCTCGCCGTCCATGCGAACAAGGGGCGTCTGTCTGTCCGTCCTTCCCTCCCTCCCAGCTTCGGGCAAACCAAGAGTTCACTCAGTGGAGTTGTCTAGCAGCGGATGCTCATCTCTATTGCACTGTCACAGCCATTCCCACCCGTCCGTCCGTCCGTCCGTCCGTCCGACCGCGCCGGGGTTATGGCTGTGGTCCGTAGGGCCAGCCGTGCCTCACGGGGGGGTGAGGCCAACTGGTCTGTGCTACCAGGCTCCTGGGATACATAAAACCAAAAACAAACAAAAAAAAAAGGACCCTCCCCACACGACTCCCTCCCTCCCCAAAAGTTCAAACGAAGGGGTGAGGGGGGGAAACAAAAGAAAAAACAAATCCCGACCCAGAGGGGCGTGGGTGCGTGGGAGGAGTCGCCGGCTGGACGTTGAACTGCGTCGTGGAAAACAAGCCCCTCTCCGCCCTCGCGGTCTTGCCGGAGAAGGGGTGTGAGAGATTAAGGTGCAAGAGTTAAAAATTAAAGTAAAAATAAAAAAAGAACTAAAAAAAAAATTAAAGTAAAAAGCTTGAGAGCGACGGACCCGACTCCTCTGCCTCCTGCCCCGTCCAAGCCCAGCTGGTGCAACAGGGCCGGCCGGGATGGATCTGGGATGGATCTGGGATGGATCCGGGATGGACGAGACACTGCGGGAGCAACTCGTCTGAGCTCTTAGTACTCTAATGAAAACCAGACATGGAGACACACTGGGGTTGAGTAAGGGTGTAGACAAAAGGGCTCAGAGGTCTTGTAGGACTCCTGGGAACTGCCCGGGCCTTGGAGAGGGGAGGGAGCAGCAGGGATCTGGTTCTCCAAAGTGCTGTGTGCATGGTCACATCTCGACGTCTCCAAGTGGCTCTCGGAGGGGATGGGGCGTGGCTGGGATCAGTCACTGGGCTCTCCGCTGGGCTTCCACCCTCAGTGAAGTGCTCTCGTCTCACAGAGTTGTCCAAGGGGGGCAGGTCCTCACTGGGAGAGGATGAGCTGGGGCAGGAACAGGGAAAGCCACCTCCAGGTGAGTGGCACAAGGGAGCAGATGTTGGCGTGGGTGTTTACTTGGGGGGGAGAAGTCTATCAGCCAGGCAGACCATCCAAGCCCTCAGGGCAGAGTGCTCCCATCCTATCTCGAGGCTGAGCATGAAGGAAAAGAGGCACAGGGAAGCCTAAGGGGGATCTGGGAGGCAGTAGAGGAGGAGACAGCATGGACCACTCCAACACCTGCACAGGTGTCACTGAATGCTTCTCTAAAACAATCATCTCCCAGTCTGGATCGTGGTCCCTTCAGAAAGCCAATGGCCCCAAGAGCTAAGTGCCCCCATCCCTCATGGGTCTGTGTTTGGGAAGGCTTTGCACCATTCCAAGGAGCCCCAGAGTTATGGAGGACAGCAGGGAAGCCTCTGGAACCCACTGAGAAGGTCGATATGGAGAAGCAGCTCTGCCATAGCAACCTCCTTTTGCTCGAAGCAGATGGAGATGGGGGTGAGCTCACTGGTACCGAGTGAGGTGCTGGGGGATCCACGGGATCCCAGCCAACACGGGGATCAAAAGCAATCTGTTGCTCCAAAATGCCAACATCCACAAGAGCAGCCAGCTTCCCCGAGATGCCAGGCATGGTGGGCACCACTCAGCACGAGGGCACAGCACTCGGCTGACCCATCACCTCAAAGAGCACTCAGCACAACAGCAGAAGCTCCCCTGTCCTGTCCCTGTCAGGCTCCTGCATGTCCCTGGTCAGCAGAGCCCCTGAGCAGGGGGCTGACTCCTCCCATCCCTGCAGGGGCAGCCTCAACGCTGCCCAAGTGCTTTGCTGATTTGGTCCAGGAGGTGAAGCACCAAGACCTTTCACATAGCCTGGTGTGGCTCGTTATCCCCAGTGCTCTGCTGTCACCCAGAGCAAGGTGCAAATCAGAGCTCCTGCAGCCCACTCAGGGACCTCTCTTCCTTCTTGCTTACCAAGAGCTCTGCTCACCACCTCCTCCATGACCTGATCTGTGTCCGTATTTTACCCCAATTCTGGCCTTGGGAGCAAGGAGTCAGCTGCAACACACCCCACCTCTCTACCTGTGCTGGGTGCTCTCTGGCCCCAAAGGGGGCACTTCCCCAGGCAAGGAGACCATACAACTGTGGCCAGGCTGATATGTGACACCCTGGAGCAGAGCAAAGCAGTGAGAAACCCAGCTGGGACCCCAGTGTCCAACAAAAAGGTGACAGCAAAGCCTTCCTCTTCTCTACCATGAAGCCAGGCATATTATTCCTAAGTGAAACCAAAGACCAGCTCAACTTCAGCAACTTCAACTAACCAACACTTCAGGGCATCACCAAAACAACCACAGCCCTCACTGGTCCCCTCTGGTCCCCCCAAACCAGGGCAGGGCAACAGATACCAAACCCACAAGGAGAGGCCAATCTTAGAACAATGTAGGCAACAAGCTGGAGGATGGGACATTGTCACCAGGCTGAAGGAGGTCTTGCTTTAGCTCCAGACCTTGCAATGGGACCCAACCTGGAGCTCACCCACCACTCAGGGGTTATTCGAATTTTTAAGGCACTATTCTGGGCCGATTCTGCCGAGGAATGGCAGCGTCCTGCTCCTCTGTCCCAGGCCACCCTCCCGCTGGTCCCGAAGCCATCTGAGCTCTCCCAGGGACAGCTCACCAACTCCAGAGCATCCCCAGGAGCCCAGCTCCCTCTGGGATTAGCAGAAAGGGCACACTGGAGCCCAACACACTTAGGGCACCCCAAAACTGAACTGGCAGCGAGCTGCAGATGCCCCGAGATGCAACGTGGGTGTTTGTGCTTTTGCCTACGGAGGAGGAAAACCTGGCACAGGGAAGGAAGATGTGGTGAGGGCTGTTAAGGAAAGCATGCTGATGGCTTTCCAATGGGGACATCCGGGCTCCTCCTTGGTGCCCACCTCTCAGCCTGGTGGGAGAAGAGCCTGATTTGAAAGACCAGCTTTACAGTACAGGGATTCAAGCACCACTAACTGGATTTCAGCTTAGAAATATCGATGCACCGGCAGGAATTCTTTCTCTCAACGCCAGATATAAGGGCATCCTGCTCCTCCCAGCCTCGCCAGCATCCCAGGACAAAGATGGAGCTGGAGATGAAGCAGAGAGTGACGGCTTTTACCTACACCCTTACGGACGGACGGCGGTTCCCCCCCAACACCCATGCTCCTCTGGAGGGGCCTCTTCCTGCTCCCCCTTTCTGCGGAGGATGACGGGTGAGAAAAAGGAATAAAAACCCAAAACAACCCCAAAACGAGGAGGAAGGGGGTGGGTAGAGAGCAAGCAAAGCCTCGTCTCCCCGGGGGGGAGGCGTTCCCGAAGGGCAGAGCAGTCCGTGCAGGCGCATGGCCGGGGTGGGGGGGCACCTAATTGTTGTTGGAATTTATCCTCCCCGCGGGAAACAGGGGAGGGGGTGGCGGTAGGTGAGGAGGAGGAGGGAGGGTCTGTGGGAGCGGATGGAGCAGCGGCAGGGGCAGGGGGGACACGCCGGGGCCGGGGGGCAGCGGGGCGGGGCTGGTGGCGGGTTGGGGGGCAGCCGTGTCCGAGGCCAAGGGGTTGCTGACGCGGAAACATTTCTCCTTGTGGGCCTTGAGCATGTTGGAGAAGCGGAAGCGCTGCCCGCACACGTCACAGGGATACGGCTTCTCCCCCGTGTGGGTCCGGCGGTGCCGCTTCATGTTGGGGCGGCTGGTGAAGCTCTTCCCACAGATCTCACAGATGTAGGGCTTCTCGCCTGAGGGTGGGAGAATGTGGATGAGAAGCTGGGGGTTGGGCCAAAACCCCCACCACAGAATCAACCAGGCTGGAAAAGACCTCTGAGATCATCCAGTCCAACCCATGACACAACATCACCCTGTCAACCAGCCCATGGCACTGATGCCACATCCAGTCTGTCCTTAAACACCTCCAGGGATGGTGATTCCACCCCCTCCCTGGGCAGCCCATTCCAATGGCTGAGCACTCTCTCTGGAAAACATTTCTTCCTAATATCCAACCTAAACCTCCTCTGGCACAGCTTAAGACCATGTCCTCTTGTCCTACTGCTGGTTCCTGGGAGAAGAGACCAACCCCCATCCAGCTCCTCCCTCCTGTCAGGGAGTTGCAGAGAGTGAGGAGGTCTCCCCTGAGCCATCTCTTCTCCAGGCTGAGCCCCCCCAGCTCCCTCAGCCTCTCCTCACAGCACTTGTGCTCCAGTCCCTTCCCCAGCCTCGTTGCTCTTCTCTGGACCTGCTCCAGCCCCTCCATGTCCTTCCTGAGCTGAGGGCCCAGAACTGGACACAGCACTCCAGGGGTGGCCTCCCCAGCGCTGAGTCCAGGGGCAGAATCTCTGTCCTGTTCCTGCTGCCACACTGTTCCTGATCCAGGCCAGGATCCATTGGCCTTCTTGGCCACCTGGGCACACTGCTGGTTCATGTTCAGCTTCCTGTTGATTAGAACCCTCAGGTCTCTTTGTGCCTGGCCCTGTCCAGCTACTCTGTCCCCAGCCCGTGGTGCTGCCGGGGGTTGTTGTGGCCAAAGTGCAGGACCCGGCACTTGGATATCCTTCTGTCCACGCAAAGATGCTACACCCGTCCCATCACTCTTTTCCCAGAGTTCCTGACTGACGGCAGGAGTGTGGGGCAAGGTCAGGGGCTCTTACCTGTGTGTGTTTTCATGTGCTCATCGAAGTACTGCTTCATGTTGAAGTCCTTGCCACACCACTGGCACATGAACTGCTTGTGGCCGATGTGGATGCTCATGTGGGAGCGCAGCTGGTACTTGTACTGGAAGCGCTCGTTGCAGTTCTGAGGGGGTGAGACGGGGATGAGTCCCTGATCAGGACCCGAAACATCCCCCCAGGTCACCAGCAGTGAAGAAATCCCTTTTTTTCTCCCAAAAGAGAATCCAAATAAATGGCTTTTTGGGCCATAGCCAACCAGGTTTGCAGGCTGGATGGGCTTGGGGTGGGATGTAAGATCCAGGTACTGGGGGGACAGATCCTGGCATTGGTCAAGTTTCATCACATGGTTGGTGGAACCCTCAAACCAGGAAGGGATCCCACAGTGTGGGAGCATCCTGGCAGCTGCACTGGTACAAAGCAGGGAGGAAGCCTCTTTCCCCAAATCAGTGGTTTTGTCCTCATTTGAGAGGACGTGGGGTGGGGCCACACCCAGGACCTTACCTCGCATTTAAAAGGCTTTTCCCCAGAGTGCTGGAGTGAGTGGACCTTGAGGGACATGCTACGCTTGAAGGACTTCCCGCAGGTCTCACAGGTGAATGGCATGTCCTTGGTGTGTGCTGAGGGGGAGAGGGGCAGGGTCAGGTCCCCACACCTCCACCATCCCTCTCCCCACACCTCCACCATCCCTCTCCCCACACCTCCATCATCCCTCTCCCCACATCCCAGCCATCTCTCCCAACGCCAGTGCCCAACCCCAGCAAACCCAAAGTCATCTTGGGAAGATGCACAGCATCAACATTTTAAGTTCTCCCCTAATTTCTTGTCCAAACCCTCCTTTTTTTGGATCTATTTGGTCCCTGCAAGGCCCAGGGACCCAATCTACCATCACCATGTGCAATTTGCTTTTCAAAGCCCAGCACTGGTGTGGCCTGGTCCTATTTTACAAGGGAAGGATGGTCACACTTCAAACCCTCCTTTGAGCACTTCTGAGATCTATTTTTTTCTGGTTAAATTAAATAAAAGGGGTTCTCCAACACACCACACCCGATTACCCCAAACCCATCACTGAGCAGACACGGGTTCAACATTAAATACCAGGTCAAATTTTGAGGTTTTGATGTGAGAAAGCTCACACAAGATTAAGCCCAGCCCTAAACATTCAAGAGCAACAAAAACCCAGCTTTCACTGCCCAACTGCTGGATGGAGACCCCTAATGAAGTCTCCCCGTGGCACCGGTGCCCCCCGCACTCACCAACCATGTGTTTGCGCACGTGGGCCATGGTGTAGAACTTCTTCTCGCAGATCTCGCAGGAGAACTTCTTCTCTGCGTAGCCATGGACGATCTTGTTGTGCTCGTGGAGAGACCAGAGCTTCTTGAAGCCCTTCCCACACGTCACACACTGCAAGGAGAGAGGGAATGGTGAGGGAAGCAGGGGAACCTGCCCAGGCACCACCAGCAGTTTCGTCTCTCTGGGCAATCACCTTCATCTGGTGAAAGGGGACATCTCTGTGAAACCTACAGCTGAGATATCAAAAATCAGAATGACCAGCAAGTCTGACACAGACCTTGCCACTCCAAAACCTCCAAACCTCAAATTTCTATCCACGGGATGAGGAAGGGACAATGTCCTCCCAGGGAAGGACGTGGCATCTCCATCAGTGGCTGTATTAGGACTCGTGCAAGCAGCAGCTCATGCATCAAGGCCCTATTCCCAACTGGGAATTTTATTTCCTAAATGAAACCATCACATAAAATAATCCCAAACCCTCTGTGCATTAGAAGGCTGCAAAGAATATAGAATCAAAGGGAATCCTGAGCCAGGGCAGCACAACTTAAGACTTCAGCAGGATACTTCACCACTAAATTACGGATACTTCACCACTAAATGAGTTTTCCAAACATATCTATGACTCTGTGATGTCCAAATGGACCAAAATGGACCCAAAAAACAGTCCATCAGCACAAGAACAACAACACAACATGCAGAATCTTTTCCAAGAAGTTTTGGCTGGGGTTTGCTTCAGCTCCAACAAGTTCAGTGTTTCTCTGGAAGTTCTAAGGAAAAGCTCCAGCTTTGGGGTGAGACCTGTTTGAAGCATGTGAGGGCAGTTCAGTGCTCAGGGAAACACTTATGTCCATACAGGAAACCACTGCTGGAGCACAGGGATGGCAGGCAAGGACCCTGCCAGGAGCTAAGGGTCTCTCTTTCCTCCAAGGGTCAACTCTTTCCACTTCATCTTTCCCTGACTCATCTTCCTCTTGGTCAACAGGGATAAAACCACCTCTTCTCCTCAGAGATGTGCTGAGAAAATAATTCAAGCCTTGGAGGCACCTCAGAACAGCAGAGCTGAGTGGTACCAGTGGGCCCAGGGAGGGATTTCTCCACCTTTCCCTCCTACCCAGAGGAACAGAGGCTCATTGATGGACTTCAACCAAATTTTGCTGAAAATACACCTTTGAGCTGTGAAGTCACAGTATCTCTCCATATATATTTATATGTAGGTGCCCAAGGAGCAAAATTAGGGTCACAGAGCCACTCCCAACCCTCATCATCTTCATTCTGCCGTGCTCAAGTGTCAACATGGGTAATCCTCTGAGTTTTACTGTTCCTGAGTATGTATTTCCATGGATTCCAGTTTTATCTCTGCTTTCAGAGGTATTTCAGGGCAAATTCAGGACTAGAGCCTGATACCAAAGACACATCAATATCCATTTTCTCCACTTCAAATGAAAAAGGCTGCAGGGGAGTTTTAAAATGAAAGGTAGAGGGAAAGCAGCAGAGGTAGGAAAAACCTCAGGCTGGGACCAAACACCCCGGAGGGCTGAGCTCTGTGTCCTCAGCTACTGCAGAAAATCGTCACTTGAAAATGTGGAAGTAACATCCAAATGAGGGGGAAAAAAAATGAGAATATAAATCCTTTCAGGTTAAGAGGAAAACCGCACAGAAGCTGACCAAAAAAAGAGTTTGAGGAACAATCCAACAAAGCAAAGGATGAATCGCTTTTCAGGTGATGGAGGCGGGATGCACGTTAGGGAGATGGGAAATGATCACGGGGAGTGAGATGATGCCTAAAACCTAAAGCACTGTGGATGAAATTTGGGGACAAAACAGGGAAAGAAAGCAGCAGAGCTGACTGGGATAAGAGAGATGGCTCCTCTATGGATCTGGTTAAACAGCAGGAAATAAAGACTCTCTATTAAACATATAAAGTTAAAAAAAAAATAATCTCTTTTCCATGCAGACATAATTCCATGGTATATTGATAAAGTTATTCAATATTACCAGAGCAAACGGAGTGAATTTGGCTATTTGTCAAATTAAAAAGTGCTCAATTAAGTGAGAGATAATGATCCCTTTTTCCACAGAAGGAGGTCACTGCAGGGGCAGTTGTGGCTCATCCTGCTCAGAAATGACCTGGAAAAGGCATAAAAAAGGAGGGAGGAAAAAAGCAATGAGGTAACAACCCCATGTGATCCACCTGGAAAGCAGATGAGGCTGAGGAAACATCCCGGGAAAACTCTTTTTTAATTTCCCAGGCTTTATGACAGGCTCTGAAACAGCCACCACCACTCAGGTATTGGAGTTGCTCTCATCCATCCTGGGAAAAACCCTCCAAAAGAAGCAACTTCAGCGCTGTGAATTTTCCAGGAATATGCACTGAAGGGTCAGTGCAGGCAGTGCTGCACCTGGGAGCTGAGACTGTTCCTGCCTCCCTGTTCCCTGCATGCCCTAAGGCCAAAATCTGCCTCATTCCCTATTTTATTTGGGATGCCATTGGCCAAGGACTCCAGCAGCACTTGGGTTGTGTTGCCTTCCTCGAGGAGAGCTGGGAGATCATTTAAAATCCGGTCACTGGCTGGAAGGATGATGGATGAACTCTCCAGAAATTGGGATATTTTTAATTAGCAGCAGCAGCGTCATGGAAAACAGCTCATTGTGGATTAGGAGAAAGGATAGAGGGACCTTCAGGAACACACATTTGCTGCTCTGATGGGGTGCCTCCCTATCCCCCCAAAACTGCACAGATTGAACAGAGACAATTTGAAACACAGGATCTCTTTAGCACAGGGGGAAGGACACACCAAGCCTGAGCCACTCAGGGATGTCAAATGCTTTCGGAAATTTGCTAATACCCACCAAAAAAAAAGCACAAAAGGCAGATTAAAACCATTTTGACTCCTGTCAGCAAATCTTCAAATTATGCTGAATGGGGTTCAGCCTGGGTGGGAATGGCTGGAGCGTGTCTCCATCAGGGTCTCACAATGTTTTATCCAGATTAACTGAATCAACTCAAAAGAAAAATAACTCTTCTAAAATTAACTCCGTGTTTCCACCCAGCCAGCCAAGGAGGAAGGAATAATCTCCCTGCACAAATCCCATGGCACTGTGGGACCCTTCTGAGCCTGAATACGAGTCATGGCAGAAGGAAGGTTCCTTCCCATCAGGATTACCTGAGCATGAGCCCATCCCATAATGTAGCTGGGTGGGATGACCTCCATGGTGTTTGGGATGTCCCTCCCCCATCAGGATGTCCCATCATGATGGGATGCTCCTCCTTGGTGGGATGTCCATCCGCAATGGGATGCTCCACCCTTGGTAAGGTATTTCCTGCTTGGTGGGATGTACAACCCTACTGGGATGCTCCAGTCTTTGGTGGGATATTTCCCCCTTGGTGGGATATCCATCCCTAATGGGATGCTCCACCCTTTGATGGGATATTTCCCCCTTGGTGGGATGTTCCTGTCCCTGCCCTGGGGATGGGGCTGGCTCACCTGGATGTTCTTCTCGCAGTCGGTCTGGTGGTGCAGGAGCAGCTCACTCTCCAGCAGGAAGCGCTTCCCACACTTGTCACAGATCTGCATCCGGCTGTGGGTGACGTTCATGTGCTTCTCCAGGTACCAGCGGTTGTTGAAGATCCGGGGGCACTTCTTGCAGGGGTAATGCTGCTTCTCCTCCAGCTTCACCTTCTGCCCCAAACCGTCCTGTTCCTTTTTCCTCTTCCTCCCTCGCTGGCCTTCTTCTTCCTCCTCCTCCTCCTCTTCCACCTTGGCCATCTCCTGGGACCTGGTTGCCATGGTGGGTTTGGTGGCCTTGGAGGCCCGGCTGCCCCGGCGGGGCTGCCCACCCTTTTCCCTTTTCATCTCCGACGCGTCTTCATCGTCATCATCATCATCCTCTTCTTCCGTCGTCTCCTCCAGGTCTTCCTCCTCGCTGCGCTCCTCCTCCTCCTCATCACCCACCTCCGCATCCTCCTCCTCTTCCTCCTCCTCCTCCCCTTCCTCATTCTCCTCCTCCCCGTCCTCCTCCGTGTCGCGCCCGTCGCCGTCCGGCCGCCCCATCACGGACGCCTCGCTGGCGGCCGCCTTGCCCTCCGTGCCCTTGGAGACGTTGAGGGTCTGGTTGTTGAGGTTCACCTCCACGATGATCTGCTCCCGGTTGTACGAGCCCTGGCTGTCCAGGTCCTCCTCGGACTCCTCGCCCTCCATCTTACACACGGCGCCGGCGCCGCCGTCCTTCTCCTCCTTGTAGTACTGCTTGGCGGGGCCGTCGGGGAGGGTCCCGCCGCCCGTCCCGTCCTCCACCCGCACCGAGAAGGGGTCGTTGCCCTCCCGGGCGTAGATTTTGGGGTGGGGGGCGTCCACCTCCTGCTTGATCTCGCAGTAGTAGGGCGGGGGCCCCGCGCAGCCCTCGGCGGGCAGGGCCATGTCGGTGGCCAGGCTGAGCGAGCGCGTGTCCAGCAGGTCCTGGCAGGACGACGCGATGTTGTTCATCTGCAGCACGGCGGCCGCGTTCAGCACGTCCTGCACATTGCAGGAGTTGACGAGCAGCTTGGAGGTGTAGATGAAGTTGAGGATCTGCTGGAGGCCCTGCGAGGTGAGGGCCTCCAGGGAGAGCTCCACGCGCTGCAGCTGCTTGTTCTGGGTGAAGAGGGAGTGGAAGAACTGGCTGTAGGCGGCCAGGACCCCCTTGTGCGCGGGGAAGATGCTCTTGTGCTGCACCAGCACGATGTCCACGTCGCACAGGTCCGGCTGAAAGAGGCGCTGCTCGTTCAGTCTGTCCATCAAACACGTGAAGTGGAGGGCTACATCCTCCACCAGGGAGTACTCAGCAGAAGGGTAGTCAGTCGTCTTTTCGACTATCAGCTGTGGGGAGGAAGGAAATAAAATCGTTCAATGGGGCTCTTTCCCCCCCACCCATCAGTGGCCACGCATCCCAAGACAGAGATGTCAACTGAGAAGCTCCGTTGCCATCCCCAGCTTGGAGATGCCAACCAAAACACTCCATCCCCATCTCCAGCTTGGAGATGCCAACTGTGAAGCTCCACCTCCCACCCCAGCTTGGAGATGCCAACCAAAACACTCCATCCCCATCTCCAGCCTGGAGATGCCAACTGTGAAGCTCCACCTCCCACCCCAGCTTGGAGATGACAACCCTGAGGCTCCACCACTAGACCCAGCTTTGAAACACCAGGAAGCTCCACCATGTGTCCCTGCTTGGAGTCACCAACCAAGATGATCCACCACCTGTCCCAGCTTGGAAATGCCAATCAAAAACTCTTCATCACCAGCAGCAGCTTGGAGATACCAACCAAGAAGCTTCACTGCCAGCCCTGGCCTAGAGATATCACCCAAAATGCTCCACCACCAGACCCAGCTACAAGATGCCAACCGAATTGCTCCACCATCTGTCCCATCTTGGAAATGCCAACCAAAACACTCCATCCCCATCTTGGAGATACCAACCAAGAAGCTCCACCACCAGTCCCAGCTTGAAGATACCAACCAAAATGCTCCACCATCTGTCCCAACTTGGAAATACCAACCAAAACACTCCATCCCCATCCCCAGCTTGGAAATACCAATCATGAATCTCCACCACCAGCCCCAGCTTGGAAATGCCAACCACAACACTCTACCACCCATCCCAGCTTCAAGATTCCAACCCAAATGTTCCACCACCAGACCCAGCTTTGGAACACTAGAAGCTCTACCACCAGGCCCAGCTTGAAGACACCAACCAAGAAGTTCCACCACCAGACTGAGTCCAGGAGACTCAACCAAGCAGGAAACCCCAATGAAAGGGCAGGTCATGGCCACGAACACGCACTGATATCCCTTCAACATGGGTAGGAGGCACCACGACCACCCCACCTTTGGACACAGAAGTCCAAAGACAGGCTCAGCTGTCCACACTCACACAGAGGAGATGTCACACAGGAGAGGGGATGCCTTGGCCTCCTGAGCCAGATGGAGACCCCAGGGGGGTCATTTGCCCCACACAGGAAGCCAATTTTAGGCACCAGCTGAGATTTAACCCCCCGAATAGAAGGAAATTAGGATTTTATACCTCCCTGTTTGTACAGACAATTACATGAAACCCACAATCCTCTGATAGTTACTGAATACCCACCAGGATGATTTATGTGCTTTTTTATGCCCGTGTTTGACTGCCTGGGGAAAGGCACTACCTGGAAAAATTCAGATCAGGGAGCAACATGCCCAGGCTGGGAAATGCTGGGACTGCCAACCCTCCCCAGACTGTGTTTGCTGGGTATTTAATTGGGCTCACACGTATTTTGCACAGCCCAGACCATCCCTGGATGTTCACCACCTTTTCTGGTCATACCTGAGCCCCAGAACAGGTTCACCAGCTTTATCCCAAAACCAAGGGATATCCCACACCCTAAATCCTGTGTCCTGTATTAAAAGCAGATGGGATATATCTTTTCTCTCTGCTTCCCTTGCTGAGCACCCAATTTATGGATGGAGACAGATCTGGGCTTGTTAATTCCCTCTTTCCCCACCACTGTGGGATGTGACAAAGGACGAGGTGCAGAACAGTCACAGAGATGGAGATTTCAACCTGCTGGGTTTATCCTGCACCTCCTGCTCCACAAAGAGTTTCTCAGCTCCCACTTTTTCTGGGACAAATGGCAGCTCTTGATCAACACACAAATTCCAGCAAGACACATTTTGTTTATCTTCTGTGTTTTGTTTTTTTTGGGTTTTTTTTTGTGAGCCAAAGGCAAAAGCACACACAGACAAAAATGTTTAAATAATAGAAAAGGGTGTTTTCTTCTCTGTTTTTTCGTCAAGCAAAAAAACCCCTTCTCCCTCCCTGCCAAAATGTTTCATTTTCGCTGGATTTCTGCTCTGCCACCAACTCATCCAACCAACAGGGATGTCAACTTTGGTTGGTCCTGACAGCCCTGGAAAGCCCAGGGAAAAAAACAGTTTTGCTCCAAATTCTTGGCTCTGCAGCCTGGAGTGGGGCAAAGAGGTATGAAGAGAGGGGGGATTATATAGATTTTATATATGTTTATATATGTATTTTATATTTTTAATGCTCGATACATTCATGTTTATGTACATTTAAACTGTTTATATCTAAAAATACATAAATACATAAACACATAAACACTTCACATGTGTATTTGTTACAAAATGCTGCATCCCAGCTGGAATATCCACCCACCCCCTCCCCTTTCCCGAGTCTAGTGACTGCCAAGGACATTTTGATGAGATCTTGGATGGCTCAGCCCCCCCCCCCCCCTCCAAGACACGTAGAAAATAAATAAAAATCCAATAAATATCGAACGCTGGAGAGGCAGCGAGAATTCAGAGGAGCAGTTTGCCAGGTTCTCTCCTGAAAAATAAATTGAACTCGGGGTTTTCCTACTAGGGATTCGTCTCACCTCAATCCCTTATATAGGATGGGGAGAAGCAGAGCGACGGCCGGGGAGAAATGGGTGCAAAACGAGGGGAATTGGATCTCTGCCTCTGCACGGCCCAGCCTGGAAAACAAAAGCCGGGTGTGTTTTTCTGGTTTTTTTTTTCCTCCGGATCGAGGTTTTTTGGCAAAAGGGGCCGATCCCTCACCCAGAGCCGGGCTTTGCCAGGCGGCTCTAATCAGTCCCAGCAGCGGCGAGGACAATGCGTGTCTTGGCCGCGTCCCGCCGGTGACTTCAGCCCGGGCTTGTCAGCGGGAGGCTTTTGCTCTTTATTGCTCTCAGATGCTTTCCGTGAGCTCGCCCGGAGGCAGAGCCCCAGCCAAGACAAGAGGCGCCTGCCGGGGTGAGATCCCGAGAAAGACCCCAACTTGCCCCAAAATATCCCCCTCCGGCAGCTCCCGTCCCTGCTGGAGCAGAGGAGCCCTGGCTGATCGGGATTAATGGGAGGGTTAAAGTCTGTACTCTGCCTCTGGGAAAACACAAATATTTTATATATATATATATATATATATTCATATTTTTTAAAATATTTTATTAAATGTATAGAGATATCAAAAAAAAATCAGAGTTTTACTCTTTTCCACCATCACCACCTGGGATGGTTTAGTGCCGTGACAACAGGAGGAGGAACACAGGAGCAGGTCACCCATCCCACCTCCATCCCCAGTCTGGGGTGCTGGTTGGGTGCATAAAAACAGAGTGAACCCTAACACCCCCACAGACCCAACCTCTGAGCAGGGTCTTGGCACCAAAAAACGCCCCCTAAAAATTATTAGAAAGCAGCACGTTCATGAAGTGGTGTTCATGAACTCCCCACCCCAAGGGCCTGGCGGTGCCTCCAGCCATCCCTCCCCACCCTGCCCGGCCCTCCAGCTCTGTTTGAAGTGTTTTCAAGTGATGCTGCCAAAGCCCCATCCCAAAACGGCCACCGGGGCAGGAGGGCGGATGGAGGATGCGGAGGGGGGTTGGATGGGCCCAAAGGGTGGGTGATGAGTGATACAGGAGTGGTGATCAAGGCAGATGCTGAGTTCCCTGGATCAGGGCAGCTTCTCTCCAGCAAGTCCACCAAGAATCCTGCTACAGGAGGTGGAGCCCAAGCTCCATTTCCACCCACAACGTGCCTCAGTTTCCCTAAACAGTCCCAACACCACCTCATCACCTCCCCTGAAAGGTGTCTGTTGCTGGATTTAAATCAATGTACTAAGGTAAAATGCTGTTTCTCTTAGCAGGTATTAAGAGCCAGATCCTTAAATGTTCCTGCAGCTCCAAACCTCTCCAAGGGACCAGCAGGTCAGGCCACTCTCACATATTTAAATACCCAAATCCTCAGCCTCCCAGAAGACCATCTATGACCTTCACCAGCCCCTCATTTCTCTTTTCTCTTTCTTTCTTTCTTTCTTTCTTTCTTTCTTTCTCTCTTTCTCTCTTTCTCTCTTTCTCTCTTTCTCTCTCTCTTTCTTTCTTTCTTTCTTTCTTTCTCTCTTTCTCTCTTTCTCTCTTTCTCTCTTTCTCTCTTTCTCTCTTTCTTTCTTTCTTTCTCTCTTTCTCTCTTTCTCTCTTTCTTTCTTTCTCTTTCTTTCTTTCTTTTTCTTTTTCTTTTTCTTTCTTTCTTTTCTTTCTTTCTCTTTCTTTTTCTTTCTTTCTTTTCTTTCTTTCTTTCTTTCTTTCTCTTTCTTTCTTTTTTTTTCTTTCTTTCTCTTTCTTTCTTTTTCTTTCTTTTTCTTTCTTTCTTTTCTTTCTTTCTTTTTCTTTCTTTTTCTTTCTTTCTTTTCTTTCTTTCTTTTTCTTTCTTTTTCTTTCTTTCTTTTCTTTCTTTCTCTTTCTTTCTTTCTTTCTTTCTTTCTCTTTCTTTCCATCCTCCTTTCTTTTGTTCCTTCCTTCTTTCCTTCTTTCTGTCCTTCTTTCCCTCTTTCCTTCTCTCTTTCCTTCTTTCCGTGTCTGTTGCCCTCATGACCAGAGCATCAAGGACCATAACTCTCTCCTGAAATACCACAGCATGGGGGATTTTGGGGGCATAAAATGCACATTTAGGTGGTGACAAGCCCCTGCTTCACCCTCAAGCAGAGCAGTTAAGACCAAGTGCCCACGAACCAGTTTCTACCCAGATTTCTTTAAATTTTTCACCCTCAAAACACCCATGAAAAAAGGCAATCTGCTTTTCTCTATCATTTTCCAACCACCAAAACATTCACCATTGACCTTCAGTATTAAATTGCATTAAGGAAAAGTGCTTTAATAAGGAGCTGAATACGATGTCAGCACTTGATCCTCAAAAAAACCCCGTGTCCTCCTCTCAATTTGGACATGGCTGCACTTCAGGATGAAAGAGCTTGCCTGAGACTACTTAATGCCAAAGCTTGACTTTTGCTAAGGAAAGAAATAATGTTAATAAACCTATTTTTACAGATCAAATCAGATGATACAAAGGGGTATCATTAGAAATCCCAAACACTCGTGCTTTCGGTTTTAATCCTCAGTCTCCCACAATCTGCCCTCTGCTTTCCAGACCCTTGGGTGAAACCTCCAGCCGTTTCTCCATAGTTTTGAGGCCGCCCAGAGGGGTTTTTTAAGGATAACGTGACGCCTGTGTCTTCCCACGACTCCCAAAACCAGGATACACCAAGACGAACCCGTCCCAGAACCAGCGGCGCTGCCCGTGCACATCCCGCTGCCAAACCACCTATTTTTGGACCACGGCCACACATGGAAAACACGGCAGAGGGATAACCCACATCCCAACACTCCCTACCTTCACTGCTCTGCCCCGCTGCCGCCTCCCTCCCCGGGGAGCTCTCCCGTGGGTGCTCCCGGCACGGGACAGTGCCGGGGGTGGGATTTGTTCGCTTCTCCTCCGACCGACCCGACGGGTGTTTTCATTTAATTAGGAGAGGGTTGTCCGGAAAAACAAGCAGGAAGGGAAAACAATAGCTCGGCCACAGCCCCGCCTGGCGAGGCGCCGGCCCCGGCACGGCCCCGAGCGCCCACCGCCGGCATCCTGCCCTTGGGATCGCTGGGATCACCGGGATGCTGCCGGAGCGGCACTGCGCGCTCAGCGGGGATGCTCCCATCCCACCTCCAGAGGCCAGGGATGACCTTTGGGATGGTGGTGACACCACGTAAAGGGGTGATTTTCCCCTGTGTGTCTAAAATAGAGACGTATACCTGTTATAGCAACAAGGGGAAGGGGATCAGAGATTCTCCCAGAGCCTCTCCCACCCTGGGGTGTCAGACATCCCAAAAGACACCTTCCAGCCTCTGCAGAAGTGAAGAAGAGCATTAACCCAGCTGTGGGACAGTCAGATGCTTCCCAAGCTTTTTTTTTTCCCCTCCCATTTTGTTGGTTTTAATTTTTTGTTAATGATACCCAGCATTTACAGGCTTTGGCTCAAACGAGCTTTTCCCAGGAGCAGCCTGGGAAGTTGGCACAGCAGCACCAGGCCCACCACGACTGTCCTCAGCACAAGGGAACAGGGGCAAATCCCTCTCCCATCCCTGTCCATCTGCATCCAAGGGGACACCTCTGCAAACGAGGGAAAGGTTCATTTGGGTTTCTCTCTCCTGTTGGCAGCGAGGGGAGAGTAGGGGCATGAGCTGGGATGAGCAGGGGGATGAGGTGGGATGAGCAACACGAGGCTTTGCTCCCCTGGGAGCAGACACTGGCTTCTGACAGCACAGCCCACAGAGGGTTAATGGCTTGATGCTTTCTCATTTATCTTATGTCTGGGGTTTTTTTTTAATTTTTAAACCCCACCAGCCTCTCTGGATGGTTTTCTCCTTTTCTTTCACAGACAGAGCTGCAAAGCCACAGTGATACTTCTAAGGGTGGATGGACATCAACCCTGCCATCATCCCCCATCCCCAAACCGGCCCAGTGAGGTGACACAGCTCCTGGGGGATGCCACCATCCCTCTGTCCCACCAAGGGTGACAGCAAGGGCAATGCCAAGCCCTGGGAGTCTATCCCAGCACGTGTGAAGTCGAGCACCATCCCCTCTGCAGGCACGGCCTCTGCTGCAAAAATACCGAGGCTTCAGCAATGCCACATCATTTCCAGCCCAGGACAAATCCCAATCCCTTGGGAAGGCACCAAAGCAGGCTGGATGTACCAGTCTGTCTGTCCCTGTCCCCTCGCTCAGGGCTGAAAGGGGTTTCTTTGGGCAGCTCAGCCAGACCCAGCACGTGGTGCAGAAGCTCTGCAGGTAATTCCAGAGCTGCGCCAAGCCCGGAGCCGGGTCTGGAGTTAAACCCCGAGGAGACACTGCTGGATTTGGGCAGATCAGGCGTCCTCCTGGCAAACACAGACAGGGCAGCCCGGCCGCGGGGTCCCCGCCAGCGCCTGGCACAGCCAGTGACACCCGGCTGATGGAGATGTCCCCGAGCCGCCACCCTGGCACGGGAGCAGGCGGCGGGATGGGATGGGATGGGGTGGGATGGGCTGCTGCCTTCCTGCCGGCGGGATGCGGGACCTCCCGCGGAGCCCCTGCCCGGGTGGACGAGCCCGGGGGATCGGCAGACACGCAAAGCCACTGTCCCCCTCCCTCCCCTGCCCGGGAAAAACAGGAGGAGGGAAGATCCAGGGAGGAAACGAGGACAAAACCCAGCGCTGACCTCCCCAGCCGGGCTGGCGGCCAAGCGGCTGCGCCAGGGGCCGGCTCCGAGCGCTGCCCAGCCCGGGGGGAGCCGGGGAAGGGAACCAGTCCCACAGACCCCACGGATGTCCCACTGCCAGCGAGGGAGGGGGTGGATGCAGTAGGGCAGGAGGTGCTCGAATCCCCCCGTGGGGTCATAAGACCCACCCCAGGACCCCCAAATTCGGTGAGAGGAACATGGACGGTGCAGTGGGGCAGCCACTGTGTCACTTGTGCAGAGCCTGGAGACATCACAACCCTGAGCCAGAACCACTTCCATGTGCTGCCACACGATGGCCGGGAAGAGGGAGAGATCCCCGGGAAGCAAGGTGGATGGGTGGATGGGTGGATGGATGGGTGGAACCTCCTCCCAAGCACTGCTCCACGAGGTTTTCCTCAGACGGCAGCATCCCCTGCCCAGCACCACAGTTCCCATCCCTGTGGAAGCCACCACGACCTTCCAGGTGGGTCAACAGGAAGGTGGGATATGTCACTTCCAAGGTTTGCCTCACACCCAGCCCCCAGCAAACCTACAAGCACAGCGTTTTCCAGCCCAACCCCAGACCACAAAGCTGTTCAACCTTGAACCTCTCCCAGCATCCCAGGCAGGGCTTTCCATCCTGGAGCATCCTCTCCAAATCCTGGCACTGACTCCAGGGATGGTCCCATCTCTGGTTCTTTCCTAAACCCAGCCTTGACTGGGGCTCTTTGGGAAGTACCACTTGTGCTCCTCTGGTCCAGGTATAGAATGGTTTGGGTTGGATGGGACCTTAAAGATTACCTCGTTCCAACCCCCCTGCCGTGGGCAGAGGCACATTCCATTAGATCCAGTTGCCCAGATCAAGGATCTGGGTGCACCAGGTCCTTCTTACCTCACACTTTAAACATTTTTTTATGAACATGCATTAAAATGCCTCATTTTTATCATGATTTTTCCAGCAAATCCAGCACCTCGGGGAGCAGAGCTTTAACTCAGACAGGGTGTCAGCAGCCTTGGCTCCAGGCAAAATATAGAATTGTAAAAATAATAACAAAAAAAAGGGATAATTTATTGTAATTAAATCCTTTACCCATCACATCTGCACTGCCATGGCCAGTCTTTCCCCATATTCCAAGGCCATCCCAGGAGAGGTGGAAGAACACCAAGGTTGGCTGAAGAGGGGACAGCAGTCCTGAAGGATATGGGGACAAGTTCTCAGTGTCCCCATGTGGGAAACCCAACAGAACCATCCCTGCCCTGCCCAAACCACTCCAGCAACACAACACAACGTATTCCCCTTAGAAATAAGAAAGGGAAGATTAGGAAGCACAGAGCCTGACCCTCAGCTCATCCTCCCCACCAGCTCCTCCAGCCTTACAGGGACCCGTGGGATGCCAGGGGACATCCAGGATGCAAAACACGTGGAGGATCTGGGCATCCCCGTTTTTGGGGCCAGGCAAACGTGGCAGCAGATTAAAAACTTCATCTCTTGCTCTTCCCAGAGCACTTTGTCATGGCCATCAGCACGTCCCCACCTATAAAGGCTTAAATGCAGCAAAGTGGGAGAGCCCTCAGTTTCCTTCTCCAGCCAGAGCACGGAGGGAGGGTGGGAAAATCAGCAATTCCCCCAAAATCTTCAAAGACTCTCTGATGTTTTGACACATTCGGTTCATCTGCAAAAGGTTCTCTCCCCCCCACCCATTTTTCCTCCAGCAGAAAAACCTGCATCTTAAAAATAACCAATATTTAATCAACTCGCAGGCAGCCTCCCGCTTCTCCCTCCCTTTTCCAAAGAAGCCAATTCCAGAGGTGGCAGCGGGTTATTTTTGTGGAGGGGCTGACAAGCCTCTCCCGCAGACGGGAGACGGGAATACAAGGCCGTTTATCTCGCCTGGTAACGACCCAACACGCCGTTAATTCCTCACAGGGAGAACAAAGCTCCGCCGCGGAGCCAAGGGGACCCCGGCAAAAGCCCCGGAGTGGTGCTTATCCCAACCTGCATCCTCTGGGAAACTCCGTGGCCGGAATGTTTGCACCCAGCGAGATTTCGCCACAGATCCAGGGAGAAAACAAAATAAAAAAGAATGAATCCTTTGATCTTTCCAAGGAGGAATTTTTGCTCTGTAAGGCAAATCTTCCTCTGGTCCTTGCTGAGGCCGGGTGTGGAAGGAAAGGCTGAATTCCCAACTTTTCCCTGTCTTCCTCGCAGGGCTGCTCGCTTGAGTGGGCTCTGGGCATCTCCCTCCCCACCTCAGGGAATGAAACACTCCCAAAAACACCCCTGCGTGTCCCCTGGTCCATCAGCATCTCCTCAGGGAGATGGGATGCAGGGGCAGTTCCAGCAGCTGATTCCGTGCCAGCAGGAATTTTGCAGGTCGAGTGTGATTGACCAGCACGAACCCAACCCCAATCCCAATCCCAATCCCAATCCCAATCCCAGCCGGTTTACCCCCAGTCTCGGAGCCAGGGGGTGCCGAGCCCCATCCCACCATCCCGTCCATCGTCTCCCGCACTGAGCCAACGCCGTTTCCTTATTTTTCCAAGCTTGCACTTTCTTCCCCTTCCCGAAAAGCCACTCGGACGCTTTCCCGGGGTGTTATGATGGGCACGGAGCCAGCGCTGGGGCAATCACAGCCCTGCACTTTTAGGGATGGGGAGGGAGGCACCAGGGTACCGGGAACCGCGGTCTGTGGTCACGGCGCATCCCAGGGGATTTCCCGTGGATCCTCCCAGCTCAGGCCTGCCCTCTGCAACTCAGAGTAACCTCCCCCCAAAACTCCGCCGGCCGATAAAATAGGTCACTGCCGCAGGCGAGAGCCCCGGCTCGGATGTTTTTATTATTATTATCGTTATTTTTCAAGTGCAGGGATGGAAAATCCCTTTCCCGGCCCGCAGAGGGGTGGGATGCTGCGCCCTCCCCGCGGCCTCGCTCCTCCGGGATGTCGGGGTGCTCCCAATATCCCTCAGACCCCCGGGAAAAGGGGGGGCCCACGACTGGAGCCAGCCATGGCGGGGGGGGGGGGGGCAGGAATTGGCAAAATGATGGAGTCATCCGGGGAATGGGAATGGCCGAGGAAGCGGCATCTTCTGCACCCCCCCCCCCTCCCCTCAGCGAATCCTCCGGCCTGGGGGCCCCAAAAGTGTGTGTGTCCCCCAAATCCTCCCAGAGACCCCCGGGTGGGAGCGCTGAGACGGGCGGGGACCCCCTCGCGGGGAGGAGGGGATCAGACCCCTCCTCACGCCCCTTCTGCACCCCCCAAACCCCCCCATCCCCCCTCAAGCCACCCCAAAGCGGCGGAGGAGGGGGGGGGGGGCGTTTTTAATGCCATTTTCACCAAATACAACACATTTTCCCCTCGCGCAAGGGGAGGACCCCACGCAATTTAACCCCCCCGAAGCTGCCGGCAGTGCAGCTCCCGGGTGGGCTGCGCTCTTTGTGCCCCCCGAAAAACCCAGGGCCACCCCCCCCAGTGCTCCCCCCAGGCGTGGATGCAGCATCGCCCATGCAACTCCCCCCCACACCCGCTCCCCGCATCCACCTCCCCGGCCGGGATTTGGGCAAGTTTCGAGGCCTTTGGGAAGTCGGCAAAGCCCCGGGAGCGCGAGGAAGCGACGGGGGAAGGAAGGGGAAAGGAAAGGGGAGAAATAAAAGCGAGGAGAAAAGGGAAAAGGGGGTGGGGGTGGGGGGGTTTCAGGCTCTACCATTTTGATGCAAAGGTCTCCGCGCTGAGGAGTCCCGGTCCTCCTCCGCTGGCCTGGGGTTTGTGCTCTCCATGAAAAAACAAGGAATTGGTGGGTTGGGTGGGTTGCTGGGTTGGTGGCTTTTTTTTTTTTTCCTTTTTTCTTTTTGCTTTTTTTTTTTTTGCTGCCTTATTTCTGCTTTTCTTCTTTTTTTTTTTTTTTTTTGCCGTTTAGAGGAGGAAGAGGGGGTGGAGGGGGGAGGAAATCACCGCGCCAGCGCCGCTTGCATCCCCTTCCCTCTTTTCCTATTTTTTTCCCCCCTTATAATTTCCTTTTTTCTTTTTTTTTTTCCTCTCCTCTTTTCTGTTCTTCTTTTTTTCCCCTTCCTTTCTTTTCTTTTTCCCTTTTTTTTTTTTTTTCCGCGTTTTCCTCTTCTTCTTCTTCTTCTTCTCCTTCCCTCCTCCTCCTCTTCACCTCATCCTGCCCATCGCCATGTTCGCCCCTTTTCGGAAGCCGGAGGAATGCGGAGCGGCGGCGGCTCCGGCTGCCAAGAGCCCCGGGGCCGCTGATTGGAGCCGCCGCATCAGCTGGGGCCAAGGCTGCCCCTTTAAAGCGACAGCAGCCACCGCCACCCCCACCGGGACACCCCCGTGTCCCCTCTCCCCGCACCCCAACCCTCCCTTAGGGTCGCCCCCGCAGCGCAGCATCCCCCGGGGAGCATCCCCTGGATCCCGCTGGGGCGGGGAAACTGAGGTGCCCCCCCCCAAAAAAACTCAATTAAAAAAACACCCCAAGGCTTTTTGGGGCGTAAAACCTCGATTTGGGGTGTTGAGGGATAGCGAGGATTTATGTTAAAACCCCCAGTTTGGGGTGTCGCGGCATAACGTGGATTTATTTAAAAATGGGGGGTTTTAGAGGAAATTGGGATCCCCACTAGGAGGGTGTTTAAGGTACATTTGGTTTTTGGAAGCATCCTCTGGGTGGTGCTGGAAGAGGGAAACTGAGGCACACAGAGCCCCTTCCTCCCAAAAAATCGATAGAAACACCCCAAGGCTTTTTGGTTCATAACCCCCTAATTTGGGGTGTCATGGCATAACATGAATTTATTTAAAAATGGGATTTTTGGAGGAAATAAGGATCCCTCCTGCCACAGACAGATGAGAGGGGTGGTGTTTAAGGCACATTTGGTTACTGGGAGCAACCTCTGGGTGGTGCTGGAAGAGGGAAACTGAGGCACACAGAGCTCCTTTCCCCCCAGAAAAAAATTGATAAAAACACCCCAAGGCTTTTTGGGGTGCAAAACCTCGATTTGGGTTGTTGAGGGATAGCGAGGATTTATGTTAAAACCCCCAGTTTGGGGTGTCGTGGCATAAATGGGGATTTATTTAAAAATGGGTGGTTTTGGGGGAAATGGGGATGTCCCCTGCCACAGACAGATGAGAGGGGTGGTGTTTAAGGCACATTTGGTTATTGGGAGCAACCTCTGGGTGCTGGTGGAGGAGGGAAACTGAGGCACACAGAGCTCCTTTCCCCCCAGAAAAAAATCGATAAAAACACTCCAAGGCTTTTGGGGGCATAAACCCCTCATTTGGGGTGTCGTGGAGTAACGTGGATTTATTTAAAATTGAGGGGTTTGGGGGAAACGGGGATCCCCCCTGCCACAGATAGATGGGGCAGGGGGGTGTTTAAGGTACATTTGGTTATTGGGAGCATCCTCTGGGTCCTGCTGGGGGAGGGAAACTGAGGCATACAGAGCCCATGCTCCCCACCCAAACCAGATGAAAACACCCCAAGGCTTTTTGGGGCACAAATCCCCGGTTTGGGGTGCTGAGGAATAGCAAGGATTTATGATAAAACCCCCAGTTTGGGGTGTCGTGGCATAACGTGGATTTATTTAAAAATGGGGGGTTTTGGAGGAAATTGGGATCCCCACTAGGAGGGTGTTTAAGGCACATTTGGTTATTGGAAGCATCCTCTGGGTGGTGCTGGAAGAGGGAAACTGAGGCACACAGAGCCCCTTTTCCCCCCCAAAAAAATCGATAAAAACACCCAAAGGCTTTTTGGGGCATAAACCCCTAATTTGGGGTGTCATGGCATAAGATGGATTTATTTAAAAATGGGATTTTTGGAGGAAATAAGGATCCCCCCTGCCAGAGGCGGATTGGGGGGTGTTTAGGGCACATTTGGTTACTGGGAGCATCCTCTGGATCCCACTGGTGGGAGGGATAAAATAATTTATCTACAAAATAATTTATTTACGAAATTATTTATTTTCAAAATTATTTATTTACGAGGATTTTTGGAGTGTTCTGCTGCTGGAGGAAATGGGGATCCCCCACTGAGAGGGTGTTTAAGGCACATTTGATTATTGGGAGCATCCTCTGGGTGCTGCTGGAGGAGGGAAGCCGAGGCAAACAGAGCATAACCCCCCAGTTTGGAGTGTTGTGGCATAATGTCCATTTATTTAAAAATGTGATTTTTGGAGGAAATGGGGATCCCCACTGCCAGAGACAGGTGAAGGGGGGTGTTTAAGGCATATTTGGTTATTGGGAGCATCCCCTGGATCCCACTGATGGGGGGGACTGAGGCACACAACCAAAACACCCCAAGGCTTTTTTGGGGTCTAAACCCCTAATTTGGGGTGTCATAATGTCGATTTATTTAAAAATGGGATTTTTTTGAGTGTTCTCCCACTGTTTGGAGGAAGTGGGGATCCCCCACTAGGCACATTTGGTTATTGGGAGCAACCTCTGGGAGCTGGTGGAGGAGGGAAACTGAGGTACATGGAGCCCCTTTCCCCCCACCCAAATCCATAAAAGGATCCCAAGGCTTTTGGGGTATAAACTCATAATTTAGGGTCCTGTGGCACAACGTCAATTTATTTAAAACTGGGATTTTTGGGCTTTTCTCACACTCTCTGGAGGAAATGGGGATTCCCCACTGGAAGGGCGTTCAAGGAACACTTGGTTCTAGGAGAAGGGTCCCCCAGAGCCCCCTGAGGGCCTGGGATGGGATCTGTGAGGCACAACCAGTCCCAAATACCCCCTAAAATAAAGTAAACCTTCATTATTTTGCCCCCAGCTCTGCTTGGATGATGGGCCAGGGGTGGGTTTCATCGTCCCAACATCCCCTAGCCTCAGCCAGGAGCTGGGTATCCCCAAAATCCTCACACTGGGGACTGAGGGGGACAAAGCTGGAGCAGCTCCAGGGTGTGTGGGGAGGGATCACACACAATCCCACGGTGCTCCCACACCTCCAGCACCAGGACAGGCTCTGCCCTCAGCTCTGGGCTCCACCAGGGAAGGAGAAGGCAACCCAACCGAGGCTCTTTGGGGTGGTGACCACCTCCAAAACCCATTTCTGCCTCACCATTCCTGCAGGCACCATCCAAAGGCACGTGGATTCCCTTCCACCACCCTAAAAGCAGAGAAACACAGCGGCTCTGAAGGGCATTGGCCACATGACAACGGGGCTGGGGGCACCCTCAGAGCTGCTCCATCTTCATCCCACCTTCCCTGCTCTCCCCCTTTCCCAAGCCACTCCCTCCCACAGACATCCCTGTGGTAACGTCTTGCACTTGTTTGGACTCTGCCTTGTTTGTAACTCCTTCCAGATGTGCTTTGCATAACGTCTCCGTGGCCACGTCCTGCCTGCTCTGGGTTCATTCAATGTACTTTTGGGTTTGTTTTTTTGTTTTTTTAATGCCTTTCCTTGCTCCCAGCCCTGCTCTGCTCCATAGGAAAAATTCCTGGCCGATGCCACCGGCACCTCTCCCCTATCAGGAGGCTTTTCGTGAGATGAGTGTTCGGCCCTTCCAACACGTCTCCTACACTGGAAACTTTTCCAAAAGCTACATAAGCTCCTGGAAGACACTTGGCTGACACACAGCCAGCGCTGGGGGTAAGGGGGAGATGAGGCTGGAGGGGGGAGCTGGGGATTTAAGCTCTGCTCCGCAGCCCAAATCCCTGTGGCACCTTCATGGATGTGGCACAGGGGACCAGGGAGCTCCAGAGCTTGGAGGCCTCGTAGCTCAGGGAGTATTCAGGGATGGACAAAGCCCTGATGCCACTCTGGTGGGCTCACCATGAGGTCCTTGCCTTTTGGAGGATGCTGAGCCCACCCCTCACATGGAGAGCTGGTCAGAGTTCAGTACACTCACTGTTAAGGAGCAGGTTTTCCAGCAAGACAAAGTTCTGGAGAAATTGGTAAACAAGGAGCATGTGGAGGGAGGCTTGTTGATACCAGAGAAGTGCTGGGTCTCCTCCCTGACACTTTCCAGCCTTGTGGTGCCCACAGAAGGGACATCTCCTGCAGCTTTACCTCTCCCTTTCTCTCCCCAGGCCCTGAAATGGCAATCCAGTGACTTCACAAGGTCACACGGGAGGTCTTAAATGAAAGATGAGCCACAACAACACAGAGACTGGAAAACGTTCAGGAAAATGAGGAGAGGCTCATAATTCCCTGGTATAGCTGATCCCTGATATTTCAATTTGCATTTCCTTAGCTGTGGTCTTTTCCAAGGGAAGTATCAGCAAGGACACAGGAGAAAAACAAAGCTGACACCCTGTAACAGCTCAGAGAGCTTTGAGTTTGTGAGGACCCTCACAGGAACCTGGAGGGATTTAGGATGTGTAGGTGTGGAGCCAGGAAACGTGGTTTGGTGCTGTCCTTGGCAGTGCTGGGAGAATGGTTGGACTTGACGATCTTAAGGGTCTTTTCCAACCCAAAAGATTCTGCGAAGGCCTGGAAGGGTCTCTCCAAGCAGGTACAACGTCCTCTCACTGCCTCTGCCTGCCTGGGATTCACTGCTCTTAAATGCAACAACTGTGCTCTGCTGGGCACCTTCTGTGGGCTGGAATTCCAAAGGGAGGGATCTCCAGGAGACGGTGAGATGAACTCTCTTGGTGTCCACCCTTCCTGAGCCAGCACTGAGCCACTGGCATGTCAGGGCTTGGGCAGAGCAGGAGGTGGAAGGGCCCTCCAGATTCCCATGGGAAGACAGGAGAGGAGCTGGGGACATGGTCAGCCCTTCAGGGATGCATTGTGGGCTTGGAAACTGGTTTTCACTCAGCAGCTGCTTTTCTGAGCAGGCGTATGGATCATGGAAAAGAAGGGATCAAATCAGGCCAAGACAGAGAGAGAGAGAAAGAATGAAAAATAGGGAAAGCAAGAACATTCCTGGAGGCTCTCTGGCCTCTCTCCCTCCAACCTCCTGAGAGGAGCAGGAGGAGGAGAGAGACAAAACAAAAGGCACAAGAAAAGAACGAGCCAAAACAACGTTAACACGAGGGCTGCGAGGTCCAAAGCAAGCAGCGGGGCAGGCCCCTTCCCAAAAACCCGTCAGCTTCCCGAGGATCCGGGGGTCCTGCAGAAAACACTGCCCTTTTATGGCCAGGCAAGGAGGGCAGTGGTGCCAGAGCCTGCCCTACTAAGGGAAAACGTCTCCCTCTTGGTGTTTGCAGCGAGAACACCCACGGTGTGAGCACAGAGGAGCTCTCAAAGGACGACTGAAAAGCTGCTGCTTTGTGGTGACCCCGATTCTTCTTTGCTTTTCTTCTCATAATTCTTCCTTTCCCCTCTTTGATTTCTCGCTTCTGCCTCCAAGCTGGGGGGGGAGGGGGGTTGGAATTAATAAATTTAAAAGGAAAAGTGATTCTTCAGGCAGGGCTGGCTGGTTTCAGGCGACACCCTCATTCAGGAAGGTTGTCTGAGGATGCAGGTGAAGCCCCCCGAGCTGACAGACCCCTGTGGGGAGGATGGTCTCTGTTCTCCCAGCAGTGGAGCAGTGGCTGTGCTGGTGTTTATCCCTCCCTGTGGCCTGGAAGGGCTGTGATCCAAGCTGGAGATGTCCTTACTCTACTCTTAAGCACAACATCCTGTGCCAAGGCCATCCATCCACTGCTTCAGATCCCAGCCTGGCCTGACCCAGCACCTCCCAGAGCTGCAAAAATATCCCACGTCAGGTGGGATTTTCCTTTTGAGGGGTCACAATTTCACTGGGAATAACTTCTCTCTGCTTGGCTGAGGCAGGGAGAGGAATCCACATTGCAAGTAAGACCCTGAGCCGTCAGAAAACCTAGGGAAGCTCCTGGATTTGTGTTTTCTGTATTTTTTCTGTATTTCTGTACTTTTCCTGCTTCCAATATTTTGCCCACCCACAGGTATCTGCTGGATTTGGCAGCAGCCAGGTTTTAATTTTCGGAGGAGCTCATATTGGATTCCAGATCTTATTTTCCGCTCATTTTGCAATGATCAGGTTTTATTTTATACACAGTAATGCCAATACTAGGAAGTTTACTTCCAACCCCCGAGTTACAGTGCAGTGATGAGAAGATCCAAGTAGTAATGAAAAATTGATTGGAACAGTGTATTGGTTTTCAGTGGCCAGGTTTTGGTGGTGAGGAGCTACAGAGGTGGTTCCTGTGGGAAGCTGCTCAAGTTTCCCCCAGGTCCAATGAAGCCAATGCCAGGCAGATCCAGGATGGACACACTGCTGAGCAAGGCCGAGCCCATCAGAGGGGGTGGCAGCACCTCTGGGATAACAGATTTAGGAAATGGGAAAAAAGCCTGTGGAAATGCAGAGAGAGGAGTGAGACCTGTGGGAGGAACAGCCCTGCAGACCCCAGGGCAGTGCAGGAGGAGGGGCAGGAGGAGCTCCAGGTGCTGGAGCTGAGGTTCCCCTGCAGCCCGAGGTGCAGCCCATGGGGAGGTAGCAATGCCCCTGTAGCCCTTGGGGGTCCATGTGGGAGCAGAGATCCACCTGCAGCACAGGGAGGAGCCCACACGGAGCAGGGGGATGCCCGAAACAGGCTGTGACCCCATGGGAAGCCCACGTCGGAGCAGGGTCCTGGCAGGGACCTGTGGATCCATGGGGAGAGGAGCCCATGCTGGAGCAGGTTTGCCAGCAGGGACCCACACTGGAGCTGTACCTTCACAGCCCAAACATCTGCCCAGCTGCTGGACATCGAGAAATCCTTCTTGGGTATCAAAATCTGGAGGGAGGGGAGGCTGTGACGTGTCTCTTCACTCTGACTCAGAGGCTTTAGTGTCTGCACATCCCTGGTGTGGTGCTGATGCTGACAGACATCAGTTCATTAGCAGTGGGACTCATTAGAACTGGTGCCTTGGGGGATTTGGGTTAGAAGAGGCCTTAAAGAACATCTAGTCCAACCCCCCTGCCCTGGGCAGGGACACCTTCCACTGATCCAGGTTGCTCCACCCTGTCCAGCCTGGCCTTGGACACTTCCAGGGATGGGGCAGGTGGGTCACCTCAATGTGTTATAAGGACCATGGAGCAGCTGACACGACCCTGCTCTTTGAGCTGCTCCTGCTTGTCCCTGGGATGAATTACAGCAGAGAACCAGAGCATTTCCAAGTCTTCTTTTTGGGAGGAAAAGGGCTTATTTGGAGTGTTACTTAAGGGCAGGTTTTACGACCCAGGCCTGTGCAGTGTGTGCACCGAGCAAGCCAAGCCAAGCCAAGCAGCCCCAGCCAAGTTGTCCTCGCTGCTGTTGCATTGGAGAAATAATCTCTATTAACAACTTGACTTGGCAGCTTCAACATTTTGGGGAAAGGAATATTTTTATTCTCCCACCAGGCCTTTCTCCAGCCGTTATTGGCTACTGCTTCCCTGCATGAACTATTTAACTCCTCATGCTCAGAGCACTGGCCAAAAGTAGATTCAGCAAAATTTAACATTTTTCATGATAAAGCACAGGGATTCTATGTTCTAGGTGGGAGTATACATTTTTTTTTTTTTTAAAGCCCTTCACAACACCATTAAGGAAATGAAGTTGCCACAGGATTGGAGGAAAGGTCCTTTTGCTGCTCGAAAACTGGAGAAAAGACAGAAAGAAAGAGGTGGTGCTTCAATGGTCATTTTTCAGGAGGGAAATAAGTCCGTGGTGTGGTTCAGCAGCTACTAAATCCAGGGTTTTTCAACATCCTCATCCTCAATCTGGAGGAGTAAGTGCAGACCTGCACCTCTGTGCTTGCAGGTGAGCTCTTAGAAGGCCATCGAGTGTCACACTGATGTCAAGAAACTCCAAAAGGCTCTCACAAGAACCCAGAAAAGCAGAGAAGAAAGTTTCAAATGAGCTTTGGTTTAGGAATGCACAAAGCAAAGCATCTGGAGTAAGGAGGTCTAGACCATGCTCACGCTGTGCTGAGGTTGGAAGCGGCACCTGGAGCTGAGAGCTTGGATTGCCACCAGCAGCTCTCTGAAATCACTGGCTCAGTGTGTGGCCAAAGGTGGGAGCCAAAAAGAGCCAAGGAATTGTTACTTCTCAGCTTTCCCTGAGTACATCCAACGCTTGAGGCATCACTTTGCCATGGCAGAAGGCCCTGGAGCATCCACAGTTCAGTGGCTGTGGGTAGTCCTGGTTTCCCCCAGGGTGGTGCTGGAGAACAAATAAAGAAAGAACAAATAAAATGACCAGTGGGGTGAGGCAGCTGCTTTATGAGGCGAGATGACAAACTCAGGACCCTTTGACCTGGAGAAGGGGAGGCTCTTGGGAGCTTGGGGCAGCAAATCATGAAGGCAATGAGTTCAGTAAATGCAAGATGATTGCTCAGAGCAGATCCGAGAATCCCAGAACGGTTTGGGTTGGAAGGCTCCTTAAAGATCACCTTGTTCCAACCCCCTGCCATGAGCAGGGACACCCTCCACTGGATCAGGTTGCTCCAAGCTCCATCCAATCTGGTCTTTGAGTGTTACCTCCTGCTGCTGCTGCTGGAGAAGATTAATAGACTTGACAAATTTACAGAAAAATGGGGCAGTTCACGGGACCAGACTCCCAAACCCAGCAAGATTCACTTGGATTTACTGCTCCTCACCTCTAAACTTCAGTCCTCATCCAGTGCACACATTAAATGGTTCCTGCCCTGCCTCCTGCAAAGTTAAGGACAGAATTCCTGCAGCAGCTCCCAAGGGCTCTGGTGTCACCCCCAGTCACGTTGGCAGCGCTGGCTTTGCCAGGTGTGAAAGCTGCACAGCCCTTCCCAGCATGGGGCTTGCAGCTCAAAGGCATCTTTGCATATCAAAGGATAATGCAGTGAAGGAGCAGCATTTCATTAGCCAGGAAGTTATAAATTGATGTCTTGATTGAAATAATTATCGGGAATTACAGGAAATACCCGAAGATGCATTTCTATTCAAGAGAGTCTTCAGGGAGAAGGGGGAACTTTGCCCCAAATAGGAGCTGCTGCTCAGGGATGCAGCACTGCAAAATGAAGACCCAGCTTTCAAACCCCCCATATCAGTCCTGCCTTTTACCTCTTTTCTTAGAACAAACCAGATTCCTACTTTTTTTTCCTTAGATAATCTTGGGTAAGGAGTGATCTTTAAGACTGCTGGGGAAATGTTGGAGCTGCAAAGCACATACGTGTGAACTGCAATAATTTCAAAGCCTCTTCACTCCTCCCTGGATTTTAGGTCCCTGGAATCCACCCTTCCATCATAAAAGGGGTATCCAGAGAAGTTGTGGATTCCCCATCCCTAGAAGTGTCCAACATCAGGTTGGACAGGGCTTGGAGCAACCTGGGCTAGTGGAAGGTGTCCCTGCCCATGGCAGGGGGTGGAATGAGATGATTTTTAAGGTCCCTTCCAACCCAAACCAGTCTGTGTTTCTATGGAATTGGTAATGGGAAACCCAAAAAAAACCCATTTTCTTCAGTAAATACTCATATATTGAAAACATACAGTGAATTTTCCTCCACTGCCTAAGCCATGCTAAGTAATCCCCCAAACAAAAAAAACCCCAGGGTGAAGATCAGAAGTAGTCTGATTTATATCAGTGCTGGAGAAAAACATTAAATGCTGATATTTGTGCTGGTATATTCAACAGAGGAGGTTCCCTGCCCATGGCAGGGGGGTTGGAGTAGACGACTTTTGAGGGTCCCTTCCAACCCAAACTATTCCGTGATTCCAAAGAGTGAAGGCCTGAAGGAGATGTTTTAGGGTGGACAGCTCAGCTTTTCCAAAGCTACACATGCAGGGGGTTTAGAAACACAGTCCCTGAGGGCAACTGTGGAAAACCAGCAACGGGCACCTTCAGCCAAGGTTCTGTAAGACCCAACACCCAGAAGCTCAAGTCAAACAAGCTGAAGTTCACATCAAATTAAGATGCCAAGCCCTGCTCACATCCCTGCAGCTCCAGCACGGCTGGGAGAGGGAAGATGGCAGGGAGAGACGACACGAAGCCGGAGGAAGGCAGCGTTGGAAGGAGGGAACGTTGCTTGGAGGAGTTATTTATGATCCGCCGGGAAACCGAGGAGATACACAGCCTGGGACTCCCCGGGGATCTGTCCCAGGCCTGGTACTGCTCAAAATATTTTTTTAATAATTACTTGCATGAATAGAAAATTTGCTTCTTCCCAGCTGCAAATGATACCAAGCCGGGAGGGACTTGAAGTGCTTTGGAGGATGGGCTGGAACTTCAAAACAATCTTGACGCAGTAGAGAAATAGCCTGGAAAAAAAACCCAACAAAACCAACAAAACAGGCTGCAATTTAGCAGAAACAAAGGGAAAATGCTGCTTGTGTAAGAGGAGTGGAGCTGCAGAGCGTGGCCTGGGCAGGGAATGGGGGAGCAGGGATGCAGCAGGGAAAGGCAGAGGCGTCGCATCCCTGCCTGGGTGCTGGAAATCCTCCTTCTGTGGCAAAAGCAGCAAACCTCGGGCCAGCACAGGTGAATGTTGCCTGCAGGACATGTGGAGTGAAGCTTTAAATCCCCATGGCACTGTGAAATCCTCAGGTGGAGAATGTTGCCCATATGGGTGTGGTGATCTGGGGAGGGTTAAGGGCTGGTGGTGGAGTCCAGGAGAGGGTCAGAGCTGAGAAGTTAAAAAAAAACCTCCCAACCCCCTCAAAATAATTGAAGAACTTGGAGCTATTTAGTCCAGAGAAGACCAGGTTTGGGCAAGAGCCTGCCCAATCCTTTTACAAATATTTAAGGTGGTCTTTTTCCTTCTACTTAAATATTTATGAGGACATGTCGTGATAGGACGAGGGGAATTGGCTTCCCACTGCCAGAGGAAAGGGTTAGTGGGATATTGGGAAGGAATTCTTGACTATGAGGGTGGTGGGGCCCTGGCACAGGTTGCCCAGAGAAGCTGTGGCTGCCCCTGGATCCCTGGAAGTGTCCAAGGCCAGGTTGGAGCAACCTGGGCTAGTGGAAGGTGTCTCTGCCCATGGCAGGGGGTGGAATGAGATGACCTTTAAGGTCCCTCCCAACCCAAACCATCCTGGGATTCTATGGTTTAATTAGAAGGAAAAAGGTCATTCTCTTCCTCTCCAACTGTGAGAAGCAGTGATGGGTTTATGTGGCAGAAAAGGCCCTTTACTTATCAGAAAAAAAAGTACATTTATATATACATTTATATATATATATATATATATTTATATAATGTGAACAGTTCAGCAATTTTGGTTTTGGCACCTCAACTGCTCCCTCTCAGCACTGGCAATTTTTTAACAGATAGGTTGGATAACAACTACTGTGATTTATACAACTGGAGTTGATCCTGACTCTGCAAAGGAGGAAACTGCAGAGCTGGAAAGGTCCCTTTTTACCATGTTCTCTGGCACAAACTCCTTGTGAAAGGTGTCAGTTCAAAGCTATTGATAGAAATGAAAGATGAGCATGGAATCTGTGCAGTTTCCTGCAGGGAGCTGATAGGAAATCCATCACTAAAGCTGGATTTCTCCATCAGTGTGTGGGGTTTTGGTACATAGAGTGGTTTTAATTAAAAAAAAAATTTTTTTTTTTTGTTTTTTCCCTCCTGGTTTAATGGGATAAAAAAAGGAGAGGTGTACTGCCCCACTCATGAAATCTAAAAAAAAAAAAAAAAAAAAAAAAAAATCACACTAACTGTGCCTGACATCCTCCCTTGCCCTTGGTTTTCTAACTCCTTAAAATGTACAGTTATTTGTCAGAAGGGAGAGGTTTAATCTTTGGAAAAGGGAGAGATAAAGCCCAAGGTAAAGGACCCGTGGGCTGAGGGCTGTTCCCATCAAGCTGGAGCTCCATCACCTTGTAGGTCCCAGCAAAGCCAGTGGAATATGAGATTTCCAGCCTGTTCCCTAAAATTATCATAGAAAGTTTGAGTTGGAGGGGACTTTAAAGATCATCTGTTCCCAGCCTCTCTGCCATGGGCAGGGACACCTTCCACTAGCCCAGGTTGCTCCAAGAATCCCATCCAACCTGGCCTTGGGACACTTCCAGGGATGGAGCAGCCACAGATTCTCTGGGCAACCTGTGCCAGGGCCTCCCCACCCTCACAGGCAAAAATTTATTCCTAATATCTCATCTAAACTTCCTCTCTTTCAGTTTGAAGCCATTCCCCCCTTGTCCTGTAAACAGTCCCTCTCCCTCTTTCTTGTGGCTCCTTCAGGCCACAATTAGGTCACCCCACAGCCTTCGTTTTCCAGGCTGAACCATCCCAACTCTCTCAGCCTTTCCCCCAAGCCTCAGTGCCAAATGGCAATGCTGCTTGAAGAGGAGCAGCTGCTCTGAGAAGGTGACTCGTGGTGACACCAGCAACTCCTGGGGAGGATCCATGGGCAGCCCTACTCACGGGACACAACAGGAACTGATTGTCCCTTCAGAGGGGACACTGGAAATAAGGGAAAGGAAGTGATCAGGGAAGGGTTGCTCACAGTTTCTCCCAAAATAGGAGCGAAGGACACTCAGTGAAATTTTCAAACTGCACAGTGCAGTAGAAAAACAAAATGAATTCTCCACTCTCAGTGTTATTTCTTTAAAACCATCACTAGAGGATGGTGCAAACCTCAGCAAAATAAAGCAGAGTGACCAGCAGGTCAAGGGAGGTGATTCCAACCCTCTCTTCTGCTCTTATGAGATCCCACCTGGAGTGCTGGGTCCAGCTCTGGGGCCCCCAGCACAAAAAGGACATGGAGCTGCTGAAATAAGCCCAGAGGAGGTCACAGAGCTGCTCCAGGGGCAGGAGCCTCTCTGGAGCCAGGCTGGGAGAGCTGGGGGTGTTCAGCTGGAAAAGAGAAGGCTCCAGGGAGACCTTAGAGCCCCTTTCAGCACCTAAAGGGGTTCCAGGAGAGCTGGAGAGGGACCTGGGACAAGGGCATGGAGTGATAGGATGTTTAGCCCTCTCAAAAGAACGTATTTGCCTTTTCATTATTCCTTAAACTTACTTCTTCTGAAGACCCAAGTGCCTCTGTTGATTGGTTTATCTCACTGGTACATTCCCAAAAGAGCTGTGTGTTTCTCCTGGAAGCAATTCTCACCTTCTTCCCTTCCCAGTCCTCCTCATGCTTCTCATGGCTTACTTGCCAAAATTCATTGGGGTAAAGTTGCACGGTGGGTGGCCAAGGCAGTGGGAGAGGGGAAGGACCCTTCCTTATCCTCCCTCACAGGGTGCAGGAAGAAGAAAAAGAAAGCCCAAGAGGGAAGGCAGCCCCTTCCAGGCTGAATGAGGGAATTAATTAAGGAATTTTGCAGCCTGAGGCCAGGACTAGGATATAATGGCAGGGTGGGAGCTACAAGTGTTCACAAGCTGTGTTGAGCTCAGAACTCTCCATGTTCGAATTGTTAAGGCTGGGAAAGAGCTCTGGGATCACCGAGTCCAACTATTAACCCAACACTCCCGTGTCCACCACCAAACCATGTCCTCAGGTGACACATGCACACGGTTTTTGAACACCTCCAGGGATGGTGACACCACCACTGCCCTGGGTGGCCTGTTACAGTGCCTGACAACCCTTTCCATGAAGACATTTTTCCTGATATCCAACCTAAACCTCCCCTGGTGCAACTTGAGGCCGTTTCCCCTTGTCCTGTCCCTTGTTCCCTGGGAGCAGAGCCTGACTCTTCCCAGCTCCCCCCTCCTGTCAGGGGGTTGCAGAGCCAGAAGGTCCCCCCTGAGCCTCCTTTTCTCCAGGCTGAGCCCCCCCAGCTCCCTCAGCTGCTCCTGCTGCTCCAGCCCCTTCCCCAGTTCCGTTCCCTTCCCTGGACACGCTCCAGCCCCTCAATAACTTCCTTGCAGAGAGGGGCCCAAAATTAACACAAAGTTCCAGGTGCAACATTATAACACCCCATAGGTAAGAACATCAATTTCCACGGGCTCCACCCTGCTCTTGCAAGGACAGATACAACAGAAACATCAATTAATACCCAATTAATGCCCACCTCCTCTCTGTGCATCCACTGTGACTCTGAAATATCATCTTCATTAAAAAAAAACCTCCCCCAAGCTGCCACGGGCCCTCTGATTTCATGCATGCAATCCCATCTACTTCAGAGGGATTACATGGATATTACAGAATTCAAGCCTGGGCCCCTTTAATTGTTTAGATAATTTGTAAACAGTTTTAAAGCACCCCAGTGGAGCGTTTTTTAAACCAGGTGGAAAACCCTTTCCTGTTTCCCAATCACCCAAAAGAGAATTACTTACGTGGCTGTGAGGCAGGGGTGGAGCATGCAAAGCTTTATCTCCCGGTGATTTAAATCCCAGGCAGCCCGTTCCGTTTGGAAATGACACCAGATGGGATTCCAGGGGGCAGCTCAAGGTCATGCAAACACTCTGCACTGCTCTGAACCGGGAGTGTGATGGCCACAAGCACACAAAGACTCAACAGACATTTAACACACTGTCAGACACCAAGGGATCTTCAGGAAAAACACTTCAAACGCTGCTTCCCCTCGAGTGCAAGGACACAAACTGCCCTTGTTTGGAAGCGACAGAGCGGGAAGGAGTCGCAGGGGTTTCACAGGGAAAGTGTATTTGTGCTGCAGGTTTGTAAATCTGTGATTTTTAAGGCAGATGGTTCATGTAATAGTCTGACTCGAGACAAGTCACTCACCTGCAACTGGAGATGAACACTTGCTCCTACAGAGCTATTCCACAATATCCTGTGTGCTGCACGGTGGATAAACCATTCCCAAGACAACCCAGGACCTACAGACCAATCTCACTTAGAACTCCTTTTTTTTTTTTTTAGCAGAAACTGCTTATGCTTGAGTGATAATTTTACTTGATGGCAGGATTTAAGGCTTGTTTAAATCAAAAAATGCCACTGGTGAGCAGTGGGTGTCACCCACTCTGGTTTCACCAGGCCCTGCTCCACCGTGAGCTCCAGGTAACACCGTGACCTCCACGGCTGCGGCACCTGAGCACCATCCCAGCGTTTGACTCCTGCAGGGAATACACCTCTGGAAGGATAAAAAGTGATGTTATGCTCTTAAAAGAAAGGTTGGTGATCACTTCTAACAACCTGTTAGGGAGGGGATTGTCCCCCTCTGCTCTGGTGAGACCCCACTGGCAGTGCTGCCTCCAGCTCTGGGGGCTCTGGCACAAGCAGGATGAGGAGCTGCTGGAGCAAATCCAGAGGAAGCCACAGAGATGCTCCGAGGGTTGGAGTCCCTCTGCTCTGGAGCCAGGCTGGGAGAGCTGGAGGTGTTCACCTGGGAAAGAGAAGGCTCCAGAGAGACCTGAGAGCCCCTTCCAAGGCCTAAAGGGGCTCCAGAGATACCTGAGAGCCCCTTCCAAGGCCTAAAGGGGCTCCAGAGATACCTGAGAGCCCCTTCCAAGGCCTAAAGGGGCTCCAGGAGAGCTGGAGAGGGACTTGGGATAAGAGCCTGGAGAAATAGGACAAGGAGGAATGGCTTCAAACTCCAGAGCGCAGGGTTGGATGGGATATTGGGAAGAAATTCTTCCCTGTGAGGGTGGGGAGGCCCTGGCACAGGTTGCCCAGAGGAGCTGTGGCTGCCCCTGGATCCCTGGAAGTGTCCAAGGCCAGGTTGGATGGGGCTTGGAACAACCTGGACTAGTGGAAGGTGTCCCTGCCCATGGCAGGGGCTGGAAGGAGATGAGCTTTAAGGTGCCTTCCAACCCACACCATCCTATGAAAAACAACTGGTTTATGCTGCAGTGAGACACAAGAGCTTATCTAACATTTCCTTACCCTGTTTCAGCTGATCTCTTTGCCACTTCACCCCTTCCCCACCTTAAAATTACCATTTTCCAAACATTTCAGCACTACAGCTCAGATCACCTGGAGCTCCTCTTTGTCCTGCCCAGGATTTCTTGCTTCTCTTTCTCAAAATCAGTATTCCAAAGTGAGGAAAAAGACCACACTAAAGGCTAAACCAAACAAGGAAACACTTTCCTCTGTCCTTTTCACCTCAGACCAAGGCAATTAGTCTCTCCATTCTGACAAAGTCAGTAATTCCAATGAAATTCAGGTTTTTGTGGAACAGAAGGTCTAAAAGACTAATGGATTAATGCACTGAGCCATCACATCTGCTGCCATGAACTAATATCCCACTTCCAATGCTAAGGAAGTGATGTGGGAATGTGTATTTGGGAAAGAACATTTAGCAAAGTGGTTAAGCTCAGCCCAAGCCCCAGATTTCCGTGGAGATCTGTTGAGTGTATCTTTTCACCAAGGAGAGGAACCTTTTATGTATCTTGAGGAAATGGAGAGACCTCAAATCACTTGGAAATTTCAAAATATTTGTTCCTCCAACGACTGTTATGTAAACCCAGTGCAGTCTCGCAGAGGAATCGTTCCTTATGTAGGTCAGGAAAAGGCAAACTCCTGCCCGAGTCTTGCAAGGGACAAAGGCAGATGCAGAAATTGAAGTATATTTTTCATTTTCCTGCCTGCTTCCCCTCGAGCAGCACTGGATTTTTCCAGATGTAGAGAAAAACAGCAGTTGCAGATATGTACAAAAGTTTATTTTACAAACAGCGACTACTTTGGAATAACAAAATTGCAAAAACATAGACCAAAGTTAGAAAACCAGCTCAGGGGGATGTTTTCTACCCGAAGCACAACTGAACAGAATTCACTAAGTGCCCCCAACCCTTCCCTCACCCCCCTCCCCAACCTGATGGAATTTCTTTATAAAGCTTTAATTCAAGATGTGAAAGACTTTAGTGGCACTGCAGTAATTTTTGATAACTACAGTTAATTGATTGACCATATTTCTATTACCTTTTCCTGACCTTAAAAACTCAGATCAGCTCTGATACATAACAGAAGTCTGATTCTGGAGCTATTTTTTCCACTAATAAGTATCAAATGGTAACAGTTCTATTTGTATATTTTGTTACACATGAGCCCTCTAGTTCTATTTTCTTAGTAAGGGACAAACAAGTTACATTTGCAATGAAAATGATGAAAGTGCAACAAATGTTACTGAAATATTTGTTCAGGACTCTCAGATGGCTCCTGCTGTTAGAAACCTGTCTCTAAATGCATCCTGCCTCGAGTAAGAAATGTATTTAATGTTAGAAGGCATAAGAAGCTTACAAAAGATTGACTGGAAAGGGTTACATGCACACACTTTGTCACTAAACTACAAGTGTAGGAAGGGGGAAAGTTCAGAATTTTGGGTTCTCATAGAAAAGTGAAAAAACCTCTGTGGCAAATTCAGCTTCAGGAACGTGCACACAAACATCTTATTCAGCTGCTGACGGACAGAAATGGAGGGAATCATCACAGTCTGCAAACTTCCCTTTGAACTTGCTTTTCATGTTTCACAAGTGTATGAAAAAAATTATCTAATTTGGGGGTAGTTTAATTCAATCAAAGAGAGAATGAATTGATGCCTAAGCGAGAAATAACCACTTTTAATTTTCAAAGCTGTTGGGGCCTGATGAGATCACACACACCAAAAAAAAAAAAAAAAAAAAAATCATTTCCAGTATTTGAAAACATTTGAGAGAAATGAAAGCATCTCCAGATATTACAGAAAGTCAGTAATGAAAACTATTATGATACAACAGAGCTAGTTAGCTCTAATCAAACAATGTTAAGTCTGTTGTGTCACTACAGACCCCAATTTGCAGGTCACATTGTGCCATTAAAAATCTGGTTCTCAGTACACAACTTTCTAAACCCCTGAAAAACTTCACAAATTATTTTACAGCAACTCAGTCAGAATATTGCAAAACTTACTCAATGGTCTTCAGCTTAAATCTATTTATTTTTTTGCAAATACCTGGAACATGGAGTCATTTTTGGTAATAAACTTTCAAAGTAAAGTACTGTCCATGCTTTTTATCAGGCAACCCAGTATTTTTGTAGTCCCATCCTTTTAACAATCTAGAGTTCAGTATCTGCAGTATCAATATCTGATATTCCCTATATGGAACATAGGATGGGATACACCTACAGGCATTTCATAAAGGAACCTCTATAGTTGGTTTTCTCAAAAAATTATCAAAAAGTGTTTTGGACAAACTCATGACACACTCAATGCTTTAACAACACCCAAGATGTGGTGGAGGATGCCAAGCACTGTAATAGGAACTGAAATGAAAGTCAAGAAGTGCTTGGAAACACTTTTTTAGTCTCTGAAGGACACTGCTGTTTATCACAAAATTCATTTTTGAAACATAAAAAGTTTAGACAAGTTGGACATTAAGCTCAAAACTCATTCACATCACACTTTTGCTCACTGCTTGTCAGTTTGACAATTCCCACTGTGCACCATCTCACCTTTTCCAGTAGAATTCCTCAACCTCACAGTTCAGGAAGGCTTAAGACAGAGTGGCAGCTTTGTTTTCATCACCTCTATCCTGTACAGAACGCAATAGTCGACAATCAAGACAGCACAGAATGCAGATTCCAGCATTAAAAAAAGCATTTTCATAAACTAGAAACGGCAGCCTTGGTAAGAAATGGACTTCACAGTTTAATAGTTGCTCACACACATTTCCCAGGAACAGGCACAAAGCCCTCAAGGTGTTTATTTATAAACAGACTCTGTTGCACCCGGAAAAGCGGTGGCAGCAATTCATCCATGGCTTGGAAAAGCTAATTCGAGGAAACAAAACTGCTGGGGTTTGGTTTTGTTTTTTTTTTAATTATCCTGTAAAAGTTGCATTTCACATAAAAAAATTAAAAAAATCAACTCAGCTGTGGAGCTCAGTCCTTCTCTCTGTGAGCACAGAGTCGAGCGAGTTCACCGGTAAATGGGAAAGTGTCAGCGAATTCAGCAACCAGCCTTCACCTGTGACACAATCAAAACAGTTTGGTTCTGTTGTTTGTTTGTTTTTTTAATATAACACTGAAAAAAATGATGGAACACAGTTTTCATCCTCCCAGAAGTGTTTTCAGCTGTATCTGCTGCTCTCACTGGGGCTCCTGTTGTTGGAGTAGCTGCGATCGCTTTCGCTGTCGGAGCCGTAGGACCTGCCGAGAAAACAAAAAAGGTTCAAAAATGCCTCAGAACTGCTTCAGGTTTGAGCTTCAAATTCAAATTTACATCGTGTGAAAAACATTGTTAAGATGGACACGGATAAGAAAAACAAACACAAGGTCTTTTACAGGGTGGTGTTTCTTATAACTGAAGAATTCGCTAAAGGATACTCAAAATTGAAATAATAATTAACTTTACGTGGTGTTGCCCTGGATAACTCAAGGCAAGTTCTCTGTAACTTCTTGCTTTTTCTTTTACAGCTAAAAACCATCCAAAATTAATGTTTTTATAAATGCTAGTAGCTGACTGAGAAATATATTCTAGCACATCTGATTTCATATTGCAAGCATCTCTCAACTAAGATAAGTTCACAAATCCTTGCTTCCTACATGTTGTATTTTCTTGTTTGAAGAAGGATCTTGAGAATTAGGCCCCAGAACCACAAGAACAGAGTGTGTGTGTGTCTCTGCAGTGTGGAAATTGTGTATTAAAATGGTTTGGCTTATCCAGAAGAATCCCAAGCTCAGCACCTGGCCAAACATCAACACAGTCCAGATGGTTTCAGACAAGCCACAGGAAATATTCCAATTACACAGAAATAAGCTTTCATTAGAGATTTTTTTTTTAGCCTCCTGCCTGCAAAGGAAGCTTTCTAAATGAAAGGTGAGCGTATCCTAATCCAATATTGCTTCTTTGAAGCTTCTCAACATAATAAGACAATGATTTTCCAAGTTTATTTCCACATTCTTTGTTAATCTACTTAATTTCCCCTCAAACACAAGATGAAAGTTGTCTTGTGGAAATGGGTGAGAGCAAAACCTTTAAGAGTTGCTATAAAGTTGGGAAAAAAATGAGTATGAGAAGGGCAGAGGATGAAAATTTACAGCAGTTGTAGAGACCTGTATGATTTATGAGTAATAGGGGACATATTAAAAGGTATAAAACCAATCATCAGTGCTATTAAATCTATATCTCTCTATATCTCCTGCTCCACCTCTGATCTCTGTGAAATGTGCTCAGTTGCACTTCTGTAAATCCCCTGGACAGAGCAGAATAGAATTTATTCCAGATTCATCAGATTTGCAGGTAAAAATATTCTTTCAAAATACATTCTAGGAAGTTAAAAATTAAGTCTGGATTTCAGTGCAATTTTTTACTTTCCCTTCCAGATTGTTTTAAATCCATATTTGCAGTTGAAAGCAAAAAGAATTTACCATCCAATGGAATTCTTTGCATACCAAGCAGCTTTTAATCCATCACAGGGCATTTGATTTAAATCTTGAGAGTTAGTTTACTGTGTAGTTTTTAAAAATCACTTAATACTATTAAAAAAATTAGAAATCATAGAATCATGAAGGTTGGAAAAGACCTGTAAGACCACCAAGTCCAACTGTTAACCCAGCACCAGCACTGTCTTCTCCATTAAACCATGTCCTCAAGTGCCATTTCCACATGTTTTTTAACATTTCCAGGGATGGTGACTGGGAAAATGTGAAAATTTTGAATGCATTCAATACAATGAACTGGAACTCAAATCTTTCTTATCCTACTTCTTCCCCATCCTCATATTTGGCATGTGAGGAGTTCTGACTTCCTCACTCACACACACGCTTCGATTTTAATTGGTTTTAATTATTACATTTTTTATGCTTGGGGGGAAAAAAACAGCACACTGGCCTTTCTTAAACATCACAGGTATGTGTTTAGCACATTTTTTCCCCACAAATCCAGTGCCAAACCACACCTGGATCTCCGATCGTAGCTCCGAGACCGTCGGTAGCTGTCACTCCTTTTACTCCTGCTCCGACTCCTGCTGTAGTAACTGTCATATGTGTAGGACCTACTTTAAAGGGAAAAGAAGGCAACTGTAAATTTATGATTTCTTGTCTAAAATGCTATTTTATATGCAGGCTCAAATGACATTTACATACAGAGATGAAGGGCTGGCTAGAAATTACTTTTGGAGGCTGCGGCAAACAATTCCGTGCTTTAGAAAAGTTTCAACACAGCAACAATTATCTTCAAAGCAAAAGTAAAAATGTCAAATTTACTAATCTAGAAAAGACACAATAAGCATCCATAAAGTTTTGTGGTTTCTCTTTTTTGTAGATGCTGTAAAAACATTGTTTGCTAATTTGAAAACCAGCAAAGTGATTCTGTTTATAACTCAATTTTATTTTAACAAAAAAGGGGGATGTGTTCACTATTTCTCATCTCGTATCATCACCTGTAACTGTAGTGCTGGGACAATTTGGTTATTTCCAGCTTTTAAGTGCCTTATATTGATTTTGCTTTGATTCAAGCTGTTACAACAATATTATAGTTTTAAGGACCACAGATCCCTGGAAGTGTCCAAGGCCAGGTTGGACGAGACTTGGAGTAACCTGGGCTAGTGGAAAGTGTCCCTGCCCATGGCAGGTGGGTTGGAACTAGATCATCTTTAAGTTCTCTTCCAGCCCAAACCATTCCAGACTCTATGAGATAAAGGCATTCTTAAAAAGTATTCTTATAAATATATATTTATATATGTATGGATATTATAGTATATATAATAAAATACGTAGCATACATGATACAAATTATTTTTGCATGTTATATGATTATAGATTAAAGTCTATTTTAAATAAATATAAATAAAAAGTATTCTTATTTTTATAAGAAGTCCATTTATTGCAGAGTTTGTACACAACTATAATCCATACCTGGATCGACTGTGATGACCATAAGAACTACTTCTGGACCGGCTTCGGCTGTAGCTTCGACTGACAGAAACAAAACCACAGAGACATCTTAAGTTAATAAAATACAAGGGAGCAGGGGGAGAGGGGGAGCAAGAGGAGCACAACATGTCTTGCAGTATCTCCAAACAGACTAACTTACCTACGACTCTTGTAACTGTGGTAAGAACTGCTTCGACTCCTTGAGCGATCTCTGCTGTACCACCCTCTGCTTCTGCTTCTCGAGTAGCTTCTTGACCTACAGTGAACAACAGGACAGAACAGAACTGAAGAGGAAGCAGAAAAAAGTTATAAATCTTTATCTTTTAAGCTAAGTATTTATTCCACGCTTGGCCATTAAGTTGATCACAGGGCAGGAGCACCTCTGAGAGCTGGGGGTGTTCATCCAGGAGAAGAGAAGGCTCCAAGGACATCTTGGAGCCCCTTCCAAGTGCTTGAAGGGGCTCCAGGAGAGCTGGAGAGGGACTTGGGACAAGGGATGGAGGGACAGGACAAGGGGGAATGGCTTTAAACTGACAGAGGGTAGGTTTAGATGGGATATTGGGAAGGAATTCTTGGCTGTGAGGGTGTTGATGCCCTGGCACAGGTTGCCCAGAGAAGCTGTGGCTGCCCCATCTCTGGAAGTGTCCAAGGCCAGGTTGTTCAGGGCTTGGAGCAACTTGGGATAGTGGAAGCTGGATGGAATGACATGGTGCCTTCCAACCCAACCCACTCTATAATTGTGTGACACTGTGCTGTTCAAAAGAAAAACATGAGCTGAGAAAGGAAAACATGCCTTGAAAAGATGAAAACTTCAAGTTCCCAGGGCAGGTTGTGGGAGCAGCACCAGCTTCTTACCTGTATGAATATGTAGAACTTCGAGATCGACTTCTGGAGTGACTGTAGGATATGGACCTTGTTCTGTGTCTGGATTTAGACCCAGATTTACTCCGTGATCTACTGAGGCTCCTGGATGGACTGTTGTCATCTCTGCTTGGAGATTCCTCCTCGCTGGAACTTTCTTGGTTCCTGGGCCGCCGATTGAGCCGGGCTGTTTTCCTGACCTCATCAAACAGAGACCCAGGCCTTACTTTATTCTTGGCTTTTATTTCAATCCTTAAACCTGCTGGTTTAGGCTCTGGTGCTACTGCTACACTCTTAACCTCCGTGGCTGTACTAATTGCTGCTGGTTGTAGGTTACCAACACCCTGCAAAGGCTTCCATTTATTGTCTACCATATTGCTTTGCGGATTTTCAGTCATTTCACTTTTCAAACCACAGTCTTTAGCACCAGACAGAGAGTTATTTTCTTGCCTTCCTGTTTCTTTTTCTTCTTTAACGTGAATCAAGTCTCTAATGTTGTTTCCTAGTTTGACAGCATCTTGCTCAGGGGTCTCAACCTGTAGCTCTTTTTTTATAGCAGCACTTAAAGCCTGGGGTTTAGGAGTGAGAATGACAGGAGACAAAACGTCCACATCCACCTTCCCTGGCGAGTTACGATCCGGAGTACAGATCTCCATGTTGTCATCTGTCTGAATAACGTCCTCCAATCCGTTCTGGTTACTTTCTTCAGCTTGTTTAATCTCATTCTTGCAGGCAGAAACGTTTATTCCTGAGTTTAAAGCACCAGTTGAAGCGTTTGTTTCAATGTTCTCTTTATTAAGGTTGCTGCGATCTGGGGAGGCCTCACCTGTGGTGTTTTTATCTAAAAGGTTTTCACTCCCACACGACTTTTCACCGTTTCCCATTTTATCTGTGACTATTTCATCCTTTTCATAAACTTGTTTTTTATCCTTTATGTCCCTGGTAAGCTGCTTTTCTTTTTTATCATCCTTGGCAACTGGCTTTTCATTTATCTCATCGTCCTCTTCTTCACCAAACTCGAGGGGGGGCTGCCAATGAAACATCTCTTTTCTTTTCTGGACTTTGTGTTTTTTCTCCTTTTTCCCTTTGGATTTTTCTTTTGGTTTTTTGGAATGTGATTTCTTAAGTTGTTTTTTCAACCCATGCTTGTGTTTTTTTGACTTGCCTCGAGTGTCTGCTGAGCTGGAACAGGAACTGTCGGATTCAGAAGATGACAACTGTTTGTTTGTCTTCCAATCAGAGTCCAAAAAGCCTTCGGAGGAATTGGATTGTTTCTTTATCCTTTTGGTGACACTGAGCTCTGTATCAGACCCTGAGGTGGCCTCTCCTTCTTCTTTACCAGAGGAGGGTCTGGAATCCCCCCTATTATGCCTTGCCTCTCCTCTTTCGGAATTTGACTCTGAGTCCCATTTGCTGCCTGAGTAGGATTTCCGTTTCGTTTTTGCCCCTCCTCTGGGTTCCTCCAGAAACTTCTCCTTCCCTGCTTTCCTTTTGGAGTGATCAGAATCCCGCTCACACTTGGACTTCTCCTCCCCTCTCTCAGAACTCAAGCTATTTTTATCCTGTTTCTGAGCGTCCCCTTCTAATGGAAAACGACTTTCCTTCTCTGGGACCGCTTTCGCTTTGGCGGAGCGCTCGCTGTCGCTGGAGAAGTCTGAGGATGACAAAGTGTCGCTCTCCTTCAATCCTTGGGAAGACTCATCGTAGTCTTTGGGATGTTTGTGAGGCAGGGGACTTTCCGAGCTCGTCTCCTGCCTCAGTTTGGAGCCCCGAGCTTTCTGATCGCTGGACGTGGATTTCCTTTTGTTCCCGTGCCTGTCCTCGTCGCTGAGGGAATAGTAAGACGTGGACTCGCTGTACCCCGACCGGTCACTGCGGTATTTGCTCGGTGACGGGGACCTGCCAGAAGAGCGGGATTTTGTCCTAGAGCTCGATGGACTTCTGGATCTTGTGTAGGATCTGGAGTAGGACCGACTTCGGGAGGACCTGCTCCTGGACCTCGGCCAACTCTCCGAGCTCCTGTCGCTGCGGCCCTTGGAATACCCGCTCCGATCGCTCTCCGAGCTCCTCTCCCGCTTGCGGTAGGAGGAGGAGGTGTTGGCCTCTTTAACGACCACCAGGCTGTAATTAGGTTGGGTGGGTATTAAATGGGTTGTTTTAGCTTTCATTTCCTGAATTCGCTCATAGGATGGCTTCCATGGTTTCTGCCCAGGTTTCCACCTGGAGGGAGGTGGACTGTCGCTTAAGGGTATCACAGGGAGGTTTTCTGGGACAACTGGTGGGACGACAACTTTGTCACTGGGCAGGAGAACTGCTCGGACGGGCTCGGCTGCCTTGGTCAACTTACTGTCATTTAATCGGGTTGAGATATTCCGTGGAGAACTGGGAACAGTCTTTTGCTGCCTGGGGTTAGAACTGGACCTTGACCTACTTCGAGAACGTGATGATTTAGAGGCTGATCTCGATCTAGAACTTCTTCGGGAGTAAGACCTTGATTTAGACCTGGATCTGGATCTGGACCTGGACCTGTAGTAAGAGCGAGACCCTCTGCTTGATAAAGATGATGAGCTCTGATCTTCCTTATCAGACTTGGACCAGTCCCTTCTGGATGAACGCCTAGAAGACAAGGAAGAAGAACGAGATTTCCTCTCACGATCACAAGATGACTTTGTCCTCCTGTGGAAGGAATGAGAAGATTCCACGTCTGATGAGGCCGAGGCTTTCTTTTTTTTCGTTTGCTTGTGCTTCTTGAAATGTTTCTGCTTTTTAGATTTCTTTTTATGCTTCATCTTCTTCTTTTCTTTCCTGTGCTTCTTGTGATGGCTGGAGTATCTCGTGGTGTTTAGATCAGCATAACCATTATGGGACCAGGACCTGGATCTCCGGGATGCACTTCTTTCATCCCATCTGCTTGTACATGGGTCACTCAACCTGGAAAACAAAGCAGAAAGCCCCACCCTGAGTGGAAATTCTTTTAAAGCTTTAGATAAATTAAGTATTCTTAAACTTGATTTTAAATCAAGATATAAGAACCTGACACACACACACACACGCACGCACACACACACACACTCTACTACCAGGCAATTATGTTCTGACTGAGCTTCTTACACTCATTTTAAGAATTATATCACTACCAAGAGCTACTTCTCTCTAAGAAATAAATCAGCCAACATCAGCAAATTTTGCATATTGTAGAACCCGTGTGAAGAGATTTAATGTTTTAATTACCCTAGTCTGCAGGACTTTGACCTCTACAACTGCAGGATTCTCAAACCACTTCTACATATTAGTATTATTAAATATTAAATATTACTATTATTACTAACATTAACATTGTTGTTATATTATTAGATATTAGTAAATATTTAAATTTTAAAACATATCTCAGTACATAAAAAAGAACCACCAGAAACATTTGCAATTATTCAATAATGGTTACACACAGTATTTTTCAGTTTTCCTTTTGAGGTTTCTGTCTCATAATTTGACAGAAGCTCACATTTAGTATCAAGTCAGACATTTTGGAGAGCTGGCTTCCATCCATCACACAGTTTGCAATTGCAGAAAGAACATATAACCAAAACAATAAAGGGTCGGTGGATTCAGTTGTCTCACTTGGTACCCAAAGAATCCATATCACCCAGTTTGGGGCTAAAGGAAACCATGGAAGTTTTAAGGTTGGAAAAGACCTTTAACGTGACCAAGTCCAACTGTAACCCAACACCACCACCTTGTTCACCACCAAACCTTGCCACAGAATCAACCGGGTTGGAAAAGACCTCCGAGATCATCAAGTCCAACCCTTGATCCAACCTCACTGTGGTTCCCAGCCCATGGCACTGATGCCACATCCAGTCTCATCTAAAACATCTCCAGGGATGGAGAAGCCACCCCCTCCCTGGGCAGCCCATTCCAATGGCTGAGCACTCTCTCTGGAAAAAATTTCTTCCCAATATCCAACCTAAACCTCCACTGGCACAGCTTGAGACCGAGCCCTCTTGTCCTACTGCTGGTTCCTGGGAGAAGAGCCTGACTCCCACCTGGCTACAACCTCCTGTCAGGGAGTTGCAGAGAGTGAGGAGGTCTCCCCTGAGCCTCCTCCTCTCCAGGCTGAGTCCCCCCAGCTCCCTCAGTCTCTCCTCATAGGACTTGTGTTCCAGTCCCTTCCCCAGCCTTGTTGCTCTTCTCTGGACCTGCTCCAGCCCCTCCATGTCCTTCCTGAACTGAGGGCCCAGAACTGATGTCCTGAAGAGCCACATCCATGTTTTCTCTGAACGATTCCAGGGATGATGACTCCACCACTTCCTTGGGCAGTCTATTCTTTACAATTTGTTCCATGAACTTTTTTTTTCCCCTAACATTTAATCTAAACCTTCCCTGGCCCAACTGGAGGCCGTTTCCTCTCGTCCTGGTACATCCACATGGTACATCTACACAACGTGTTAAACACTGTGTAAAAAAAACCCCAGACTATAAAATTTATGATAAGGATCTTACTTATCTCCTTTGCTCCACTTCTCCCCACTGGGAGGTCGGTAGGTCCTCAATCTCTGCATCTCCTCTTTCCAGTGAGGAGGGGTCTCACTGCTCTCGTCATCCTCGGATTCGGAACACGACCGGGATCGAGGGGGGGTGTGGTATCGCTGTGAAAGCACAGAAAAAAACCACATTATGCAGCTTTCTTACAGAGCAAACTGTGTCTTTTCATACCCAGGATGTTTTACAAAGCCTGAGGGGGGCCAGAAGCTCACCCTTTTTTCTTAAACATAAAAGGAAGGATGAAGGAAGAGGTCATGGGTTCCCAGTTACTGCAGATAACTACCTTTTTTATCAGGATGTTAAAGCACAGATGTTTCACTTCAGTTAGCAGACACTTAACTGCTCATTTGAGCAAAGACAAGCCCTATTCCAAAGTTACTGCTGTTCAGCTCTGCAGAAATGAGAATCCAGTTTAAAACACCTCCCAAGCAACAAAAAATAGAAAACCAAACAAAAAAAATAAACCACTAAAACTCTCCAAAACTCTTTCACAAAAAAGAATAAAGAAGCTTCATATTAAAGAATTATGCTTAGGAACAGCATTTAAGTAGGCAATAAGAGCTACTTGTACAGCAGAGAAAAAACCCTCTAATATAGTAAATTTTTATTTTCCACTACCCAGTTGGAGACACAATCAGGTAAACTCTGTGAGGAATTCAGATGCTCCTTGACTCAATAAAAAACACATCTGGATTTCACTCAATTATTTTGAGCCACTTTTGAAAGCAAAAGAGAGGGGAAAAAAAAGTGTTGCCCCCCAGAATAAAATCAGAAAGATGCATGTGTTGATTTATTCGTTTAATTACAAAAGTCTTTAAGATACCCTGTTTAAATAAAAAAAATAAGGATATTCTACCATACAGAGCTAATTTGGGCTGAAGGAATGACTACTTAAAAAGCTTTTACAGATGACTGGCACATAACAGGTTGTGAAGGTATCATGGATCTTTCTAATTTTCAAATAGTCTATTCAGGAGTATCCTGGAATCTACAAATAACTATTTTGCAAAATATCAAACAACTTCACCCCAAAGAGAAACTGTTGCTGATCAGATTATTAGAGATGGCAGAAAAATGTGTTTCTCCAACTGAGTGCTGGCCCTAAATGACACCTTGTTCTCCTTCTTCACTTTTTTCAGAAGTGTTAAAATGATGAAAAACATCAGAGAAATGCCAAAACCTGGCAAAAGCCAATTCCACTCAGCTTTGAGTTACTTTTCCCTAAATTTTTATTTACATCAATATGCAAAACCATTCTGTTTTAAAGGCTTTAGTGGATCCCAGGAGTGTCAAATACAAACACGAGCTGTCAGATGCAAAGGCAGCTGCCACATTTCAGGTCAAGGCAGGAAAATTCGGGTTGAGGTTCAACCACTCCACCACCTTGGTCCATGCTATGGCATCCAAGCTGTTCATTTTGTGGTTTAAAATAATTCTATCATGGGGGATCATGGTGGAAAAGTACTTCCCAAATCCAGTGGCTGTTATATAAGAAAAATCACACTCAGAGGAGTCTCAGTTTAAATCATCCTAATGAAGCTTTTCATTAGAATAACTATAGATATATTGATATCTGTATATAAACTGTTCTTTTTGAGAACTTCCACTTGCAAAAACATTTGGCAGAACCAAGGCTGCATTTTGCTTTATGGTTCCCCAAATGCCACCTGCTAAGCTGATCCAGGAAAAGATTCTCCAGGGGAAGAATATGCTGCAATCCAATAGAATCAAATGCACAATTACAGCAGCTTCTCTTAGTTTTTCCCCCTTGTACCGAGTGAAAAACAACAGCACAGCTGTGCAGCATTTTGGGCCTGGATTGTGAGTTATTAGAGAAGAAAAACCTTTGAATTATATATCAGAAAGGGCTGCAGACACTCAGGACACTGCTGAGAAGCTTGGTGTGTCTTATGTGTTGCAGTCCTAATGCTCAGAGAAAATACAAGGGAATCCAATGAATAGGGAAGAGGAAAAGCTCTTGTCACTTCTCATTGCTTTGGATCTTGTGGCTTGCCTGGGATGAATCTGCCTGAATTAGTTTCCATCTTTTAAAAGAAATAATTTCATTCTTATGTTTGGAGACTTCTTGTGGCTGAGAATTAAGCCTTTGTTTTCCCAAACTTCAAGAGAATAACAAGAAGGAATGAAAACCTGCATCACAAAATCAGCTACCTGACAATATTTCAACCTCCTAAACTAGAATGCAAATAAATACATGTGAATAAACACATAAATAAAGCATCCTACAAAGCCTCCAAGGAAAGTCAAAGCTCAAGGTCAGAGAAGACACTCTGGGTGAGAGGAAAGAAATATATAAATAAATAAAACTGTCACATACTATTGTGCCTCTTCCTTTAATTTTTCGTCCGGATTTCGAGACTGATGGTTTCTGGTCAGTCAGAACTGGAGTGGCATCAAGAAGCTTCCTACATAAATTAATAAAATATGAGCTTGCATGGAAAAAAAAAATCCAGTTAACTTAACCTAATTTTAAGTTAATAATGAAAAATATTTATCATCTTATTCATTCATTTTGAGGCAGAACTAAGAATTCAGCGAATTTTCCAAGAAATGAGACAATTTTGCAACAAAAGGCAAATCAACATGTATTTGTTTTCAAGCAAATGTGCAGCCTGATGTCTTTACACATAAATAAATGCTAACAAAGGACTTGCAAAATCCTGTTACAAGAGGTTAATTTGTGTTTGGGGCAGAAATCCTGAGGGCAACATGGGCAGAAGAGGTTCAGGACCTCAGTTCAGGAGAGCTCACAGGTTTTAAAGTCTTCTTGCTTAGGAAAGAAGAGGGAATTCAATCCTCCTTTTTACAGTTTGTGTAATATCCTCAAAAGAAATAGTTGCTAAATCTTTGGAAATATGAGTGATGTTCCAAGAAAAGAACAGGAGACTAAACCATTAGCTGAAATTAAAACAAACAAACAAAAAACCCCAACAAACCCCCATGTCTCCCAAACACAAACCAAAACCAAACAAAAACCACTCAAAAAACTCCCCCCAAAAAACCAAACAAAAAAACCCCAAATCCTCCACAAAAAAGAAAAAAAAACCAAACAAAACACAAAAACCCCCCAAACAAACAAACAAACCCACAAAACCAAAAACCCCCCCAAACCAACCCCCAAAACCCTCCTACAACCAAAAGACCAAAAACACCCCCCAAAACCAAGACTCCTCAAAAGCCCCCAAAAGCCCCCAACCCCCACCAAAAAAAAACCCCAAAAAACAAACCCCCCCCAAAAAACCCCCTAAAATGCCCCCTCAAAAAACCAACAAAAAACCCCCCAAAAACCAAAAAAAACTAAAAAAAAGCCCCAAAAACTCAAAAAAATCCCCCCCAAAAAACCCCAAAACCCCCTCCAAACCCCCCCAAAGCCCCCCCCAAAACAAACCCCAACCCCCCCCAAAAAAACTCCAAAAAACTCCCTCCAAAAAAAACCCCAAAAAACCTTCCCCCCAAAAAAAACCCCAAACACACCCCCAAAAAATCCCCCCAAAAAACCCTCCAAAACCTCCCCCCAAACCCCCCCCAAAAAACCCCCCCAAAATACCCCCCCCAAAATACCCCCCCAAAAAAATAAATAAATAAATAAAAAATCAAAACCCCAAAAACCAAAGAAAACCCAAACAAACAAACAAACAAAAAAAAACCCAAAAAACCCCAACCCAACGCCCCCCCCCCCCAAAAAACTCAAATCAAACCCCTGATTTTTGAGATATCCAGCACTGTAATGTCTTAGCTCAGAGTCCAAAAACAAGGAAACTTGACAAAGAAACAACCCAACTGCAATTTAGTGGAGGTGCAAAACACAAATTGAAATTATTCTCATGAACTCCTGACTTCCTTTGCAGCAAAAGAAGAATATTTTCTCTCAGTCTAACACTGATGAGTCCTAAAATTCCGGGTGACTGATTTTGAACTCAAGTTTCTTCTTTGGTCTAAGAAAGATGAAAAAAAATCACCTCTCCTGAATCCAAGTTTCCCTTGCAATTAAATATTTGCTGTGGTTTTACACTGGCAAATTTTTGTCTGGAATTTTTTTTTTTTTTGTTTGCATGATCTATAATTGAGTTTAATATGAGTGATCCTCGAGGAACAACGAAACCAACTCATGAGATGGAAGGAATATTACAGAGAAAACTGTAAAAAGGACAATTAAATGCTGGAATTCCAGCCACCACCTGCTCCCAGCGCTGAGGAACAGGGATGTTAACAGGAATATTTCATATTTCATGCACAGTTTTCAGCAAGGCAGAATAAAAAGCTCAGAGTTCCTTACGGTTCAGGCTCTACATTGACAACAGGCACATCTCTTCTGAGCAAAAATCTATTTTCAGGCACTGGGGGGATTTCTTCAGGACGTACCACGGGCTTGTCCCTCTTTGTGCTCACGTCCACTCTGTCTGGGACATCACTCTTGTCAGAAAGGCTGCTACAGGGAAAAGCACAGTCAGCTGTCAGCTGGGAAAACACCTCTTTCCCAAGAGAATTCCAAGATAAGCCCACCTGATGTACCAAACCTAAAGATGGTTTAACAACCCAACTGTGTTTAACAGCCCATTTCAGGCTAAAGGAAGGATGCCCCTTTATTACTGGGGAGAAGGTTCAGTCCCTGCTTTGCAGCAAATAATTTTGCTTTTAATTTATAACTTGCTATGAAATATTTTTGAATATCATCAAATATATATCAAAATCCTATTAATTTGCCTGAAGTCTCACTTGAACAGCTGTACTGAGCCCCAAATACTGTCACAAGTTGAGATCTCCTCATTTCCATGTTGCTGTAGCTTCTGCTTACAAAGATCTTGAATTCTTTCCTGGAAAGCTCTACTCAACCAGCTCAGCTTTAGGGTTTTTTTGCTTGTTTGGTTGATTAGTTTATAGTTTGTTTATAAAATCAAGCATCAAAATGCAAACTTAAATAAAAGCATTTTCATATTCACTGCAAGTGAATTCCAAGCCAAGCCCACCCCAAACCTAAAGATGGTTTAACAGTCCATTTCAGGTTAAAGGAAGGATGCCCCTTTATTACTGGGGAGAAGGTTCAGTCCTTGCTTTGCAGCAAATGATTTTGCTTTTCCTTTACAACTTGCTATGAAATATTTTTGAATATCATCAAATATATATCAAAATCCTATTAATTTGCCTGAAGTCTCACTTGAACAGCTGTACTGAGCCCCAAATACTGTCACAAGTTGAGATCTCCTCATTTCCATGTTGCTGTAGCTTCTGCTTACAAAGATCTTGAATTCTTTCCTGGAAAGCTCTACTCAACCAGCTCAGCTTTAGGGTTTTTTTGCTTGTTTGGTTGATTAGTTTATAGTTTGTTTATAAAATCAAGCATCAAAATGCAAACTTAAATAAAAGCATTTTCATATTCACTGCAAGTGAATTCCAAGCCAAGCCCACCCCAAACCTAAAGATGGTTTAACAGCCCATTTCAGGCTAAAGGAAGGATGCTCCTTTAGTATTGGGGAGAAGGTTCAGTCCTTGCTTTGCAGCAAATGATTTTGCTTTTAATTTACAACTTGCCATGAAACATTTTTGAATATAATCAAATATATATCAAAATCCTACTATTTGCCTGAAGTCTCCCTTTAACACAGCTGTACTTTTAATTTACAACTTACCTTGAAATATTTTCGAATATCATCAAATATATATCCAAATCCTATTAATTTGCCTGAAGGCTCACTTGAACTTATAAAAATCAAGCATCAAAATGCAAACTTAAATAAAAGCATTTTCATATTCACTGCTTGAAACCACAGGAGAACTTCTCATATTTCTCCCAAATTCTTAAGTTTAAGGGACTAGTCACCGTCTTTGGTTTGAGCTTCGCTTGCACCTTGGATCCTCTTTCCTCCTCTCCTCCTTCCTTCGTTTTCTGGACTGTTTGGTTTTAGTTCTTCTCTTCCTCTTTCTCCTTCTGCTCCTTTCATTTTCAGCTTCACTTTCAGATGAGGATTCTGAAGAGCTGGATGCACTGGAGGAGGACTCGGAGCCTTCGGAGTCAGAACAGACTTTCTTCTTCTTCTCCAAAGCTTAAAAGATATTTTAAATTTACACAGCATAAACCAGACCATTTTATATACATAAATATATATATATATATAAATGTTGATTCAGAGGAGCTTTGTGACCTTTTTCACGATGAGTTGCATTAAAGAATCACTATGACAATATATTTAATTGTGTCCAGCCTAAATCCATATTGGTACACACAAAAAATTTCCAGCAAAGATAAGCAAAGATCATTTGTAGTAAAAAAAAATAAACTAGTTTCTATAAAAACAATGCACAGGTTGCAAAACAAAGTTTAAGAACAAATTAGTTGCAGCCTTAGTTGTTGTATATTTTTTATTTCTAAAACTCTGTCATTCTCTCCTTTCTGCATCCTCACACCTTTACACAACCCACACTCTTGACTTGCTCTAAAAGACATAAATAACAACATTACACTGAAGGAAAGTCAAAAATTAAGTAGAAAATGCAAACTTGTAACACTCCACTGTTTCACAGCAACTGTCCAAACATATATTTAAGGGAATTTATATTCCATGAATACTTATAAAAAGGCAGAGTATGTTCACTCCATATACTGTTTATATTAATGTTATATGATCTTAAAATAAACCTTTGCAAAGTGCACAAAATCCAACTTCAAGAGAAGCATGTTTGTGCCTCCCTCTTTCAAATTCAGAAAAATAACTCCTAATTGTGAGTTTGCCACATGAATCTCCAACATGAATTACAGAGAGCAGGAAGCAGGAGCACATTTTGCAAGGGACAAATTTTAGGTCAGAAAACCTTTTTTCCCTTCACTGTGCCTTCCTCACCCACACCAAGACTGAAGTCTTGGAGGCTCGTAAGAATTGATTGAGATTAGAGATTTACCACAGTGATTTTTAGATGTTGGAATAATTTTTTATCTTCCCTGAGAGCAATGGGAAGATCCCTTAAGTTTGGGAATTCTGTGCTCACCATCCTTGGCTGATCTGGTCACGAGCACCCCGCAGTCGATGACCCGAACGTCTGCGTAGGGTCGACTTGCAGTGTCAGTTTTGAGGTTTTCTATCTGTTCTATGACTTCAAAACCAGAAATAACCAGTCCAAAGACAACATGGACGCTGCAGAAAGAAAACATTTAAGGTACAACCCATTTAGAAATGGCTCGTCGTTATTTTTCCAGCGGATTTCAGGGTTAAATGATTATTTTTCAACTGATTTCAGATGGGAAAAAAAAAATGGTGTGAAATAGAAACATTCAGCTCTTAATGCATTAAAAATAAGATTTTATTTTAAATTACTCTAATTTAAATGCTAAGATTACATGCAGCATAAACCAGAGATCCACTCTGCTCCAATCTGAGGGAAATACTTGATGTCAGTCTACTCACAGGGCGAACAGACCATAATCCCCCATCCACCCTTCCATTTTAGCAATTTTGGGCAACAGACATCAAGAGTCCATATATAAACATGACAAAAGGGCAGTTTTCTCCAGAGAAGAACAATTTATAGGTCTCTCCAAGCTCAGAATACAAATTCCCCACTGGCATTGCAGGGACAGTTATAATTCAGGAATCCTCAGTTTTGTTCTACGGCACCACAACTTCTCTTTCCTTCTTGTACTTGCCCCATAAATTTTGGGGATGAAAACATGCCTCAAAAAAGGGATTCAAAGGACTATTCAAAGATATTAAACTTGACAATTCAACTCATTGATTTATGGGCTGAGGGCAGCAACCAGTTTTTAAAGACATAATGTTAGGATTTAAGGCAATCCAAGTTTTTGTCCAGCTTTAGGAAATAAGCTGCAACTTGAAATTTTGATGGAATTCAAACTTTTGTTTCCCAGCTCGTTCTATTGTATAATCTTTCCCAGAATTAAGAATTTGTTTGCCCATTGTTGTCTACTTTCAATGTAACATGTGAAGGCTTAAACCCTTCAAACTTTAGCCACCACTGGAAAAAAGAAACTGGAAAGGATTCTTACCCATCGAGATGAGGAGCAGGTTTTGTTGTTCTGTTTGACAAACAGCAAGATGGGAAGATGGTAAAATAAAATAAAATCAGGGATTCAGATGAAGTGAAAGAGGAGAATGACACAGGGAAAAAAAAAAAAAAAGAGGTGAAGGTAAGACAAAAAAATAGTGAAAAAATCCAGTTACATACATTGAATTCAACGAATTAAAATTATTAAAACTACAGATTGTACAAACAGGCTTTTTTAAGCTTTTACATGAAATCTGTTTGAGGTTTAACTAACTGTGCATACTTGAAAGTTGTACCAAGTATCATTTTATGCATGCAGTAAACAATTTTCAAATATGTATCTTTAAATACTCATTTAATATAACTCTACACTTTGTAATCACAGAGAAGATACAATTTGGCAACAAATAACGGGTAACTAATGGAATTGAAATGGTTCTGAGGTTATTAACTTCTTAGATGACAAGGTCACTTTAAAGTCATGTATTTTAAAAAAAGAAGAGCTATGATATGTGAGAGATTCTCTGCTTCACCTCCCTCCCCCACTTCCTTCTCCCTCTCCATGTACCTGCTCGGCCTCAGGAACACAAAGCAACAGTTCTGCCTTAAATCAGCCAACACTTCAGCTCATGAACTCCCAAAAACCCACAGCAGGACATTATGTGCCACCCTACAGTTAAATCCAGACTTCCTCCCTATTTTCCAGCTCCTCCATTCAGCCTGAATGGGAAATGCAACTGCATTTTGTACCAATCTGTTTGATTCCACGACCTGGGGTCTCTGTCCTATTTCAAACCCAAAATAAAGTTACTTTTCCAAGTGAGCCTGAGCTCCTGCTGCACAGGGAACCCTCCTATCCAGACAAACATCAGAACCTGCTCAAATACTGGGGGAGAAATAAAGTAGTCCAGATCATTTGCAGTTGAAGTTACTTTAATATGTGAAAACATCTTTCCTCTCTCTCCTCCCAAGCATTATTTTGCTTTTCAAACCTTCCTCCAATGAGCTCCCCTCTCTCCAAATAAAAAAAATCAATCACAGATGCTTTTTCTAAATTTACAGTGGCACAGATTGGGTAGGATGAAGTCAGTTTTTCAGTGCTCTAATAAAATACTGCTTCTTAACCACGTATCTTCCCTGGAGTTTTGAGCTATTAGGTCACAAAACACTGCAGTGCTGGAACACATCCCAAAAGATGGAACTGTGGATCAGGAGTGTTTACACTCCTGATTTGTTTTTAAGCTCCAAATGCCAAGACCTTCCACTTCTGTAATGCTAAATAAAACAGAAAACTTCTTTGGTTTAACACAGGGGAATAAATGCTATTAAGACACTATTAAATTTCTCAATAGTTAGGGGGTGTTCTTTGGTGTTCCCTTGCTAATAAGGGGTATTCCTACAAGGAGAAAAATCCTTGCAGCTTTGGAATTTCTTTAAGCAACAGTTAACTGTGTTAACAACCTGCTGTTAAGTAAACACTTTAAGTGGGTTTAATTATAAAGCTGATTTAAAGGAGTGAAAAAAGAAGTGGGTTCCTTCCACGAAACCAATGGTATGGAAGATTTAGTGTTTGGAATTAGCTGGGAAAGGCAGCAGGTTCAAACAGAGGGGCTGTGGAGGCTGTAGCAGAATTTGAGACCAATTAAGTAAGGAACTTACTTTAGACTAGGCCTTACTGAGCAAAGAAAGGGACAGTTGGTGCTTAAAACCCATGCAGAGGTTTCTCCCATTAAACTGGCAATTTGAGAGAGAAAATGGACATGGCTTCTCTCTCCTTTCATGGAGTGAAAGCACAAGGAAAAGTGTTATCCCAAGGGAAAACCTTTTAGATGCATGACAAGGAGTTGGGAGACTGAACAACTTCCCACAGGAAGCAGATCCCCAAATCCTTGCTGTGCTTTTGAATGTTTTCTCACCTCAGTGTTGGGGCTGGAACAGGACATTTATTCTGTGAATGTGCCCTTTAAAAGAGCATTTTAAAAAGTTTTCTGCATCAACCCTTGAACCTTCAAACTTCCTCAGGAGCAAAACCCACCCCCTGCCTTTGCACTACGGAAACCTGAAGTCACGGTGAGTTCCTCCCCCAAAATGATATTTATTAGAACATTTCTATACAGAATTTCTATAATTGAAAACATTCAACATTTGCTTTATAACAGATACAATTTTCCAAGTTATGTACAGCAGGATCAATACCTTTCTTCACTCAGGTTTAAATGGGTCTAAGATACCGCTGAGGAGAAAATCATCTTTTTTTTTTGATAAAAGCATTTTATCACCCACCCCACCACCCCCCCCCCCCAAGAACTTCAGGCCTAACAAAGGGTTCAATGCACATAACAATATGATCAGAAAAACAAGAAAAGATAAAAACAGAAAGAAAAGGAAAGGACACAGCCTTAGAGGAATGAGACATTACCTTTGGAGCGCACGATGTAACACTGTTTCTGTAAATTTTACACAAAAATGGCAGAAATAAATTGTAATACATTTTCAGACAAAACTGTGTCTATGTTTTATCAAATACAAGGTTAAAATTCATATTAATCAAGTTGTATGCAGAACAAGGATGCCTAAAAGAGGGCTCTAAATTTTCTTGAGAATACAAGGTATTTTGAAAACTAAAAGTTCTCCTTAAAAAGCAAAAAGAAAACTACAGACAAACCCTGCTTGTCACACTATTGCAAAACCAGTCAGGAAAGAGAATCCTCCCACTCCCCTCTAAGTCTCAACCCAGCAATGCCCACCTTGAGGTAGGTGAATATTCCATTTCTGTGGGTTTATTCCCATGTTTGCAGCTTCCCAGGGGTTCAAATGCTCCACTGAACCCCCTCCTAAGGAGGAATTTCACAGGCACAGCAGAGTTTAAGTGTTTGGCTTCCCAAATCAAAGGTGTAAAGTCTGCAAGGGGACAACTTCAGACATTTCAGACTTGGCTGACAGCTCCCTTGCTCTATGAAGCTTTTCTAGAACTAAGAAAAATAAGTGTTTTCTTTTTCATTGATTGCTCCTGTCCAGAGTTCCACAACAACAGACCCACTGCAGAGGGGGAAAAAAGCCAAAACACCTGCACCAGTTAATACTGAGCTTTAGGGTCTGGTCTAATTCTGAGCAGCAGCAATGGTTTAAAAATGCATTAACAGTTGAGTTTAGCCACATCCTCCTCCCCCTCCCCAAAAATATTAATTATGCCTCTGCTTATTTGAGCACTGGAATGATCTTTTTGTTACTTATTTTGTCACTTATTGCACATAAAAGCATCCTGGGAATGTTTTTACATCAACTTTTCCTCAAGCCAATGGGACCTGCTGGTGTGATAAGTGCACATGAACCACTATTGCTCAAAGATAATGCAACATCAGCCCCTCTCATTTGACATTTTTGGGGTTTTACATGAATAAACTGTTCAATAGTTAGCTCAAAAGGTATTTCATTCACAGTAAAAAAAAAAAAAAAAAAAGAAATTATTAACTGTTGATTAGAAAAATACCTGTTTTGGGACACCAAAAAGACATGAACTGCTTTTAACGAGCTGGTAATATTCAGAAATAATTCGTAAAATCAAAACAAAAGAGTCCTCACAACTTATTTTATCCTTCATTTAGCAGATCAAAGTGGTTAGTTTGTTTGAATTTAGCAACTAGGCATGGCACCACGCATTTAAACATTTTTAAAACAAAAAAATAGCTATTTAGTTCTGAGCAAGCAAGCAGAGCTTGAGAGACACATTAAAGCCAACAACACCCTCAACATGGAAAAAAAAAATAAAAACCTGGCAGTAATAGGAAATCAGGCTCAAGTTTTAAATAGCTTTTGAACACAGAGGCAAGAATTTGGGCTGATAAGGAACAGAGTTCAGACTCCTCTCAAAGCTGCAATAGGGATGTATTCTTCAGCAAGCTATAGAGCTAAATACCTAGGCAATAAATTAATCATTACACACAACTTCCCAGGGAAAATAAAACAAAGAGGTTGGCTATTTTGTTTTGCTTCCTGTTGTTTCTTTATTGTTCATTCTGCACAGGCACTTCTCATTTTCTACTAAGTGTAGCTTGTCAGGTTTTGGATGACCATGGAAGCAGAGTTAAGCCCAGGTGAGCACTTGGAGGATCAAGAGTGTCATTAATTTTTTTTTTTAAGAACTTAAGACACTCATTTTCACAAGAGTTGCACTTATTTTAGTGGTGACTTTCCTTCCTGGCAGGTTGGGAATTGTCAAATGCACAATGGAGCTGCTCCAGAGAGACAAGAGATCAGATCAGCTCGAGTGAGAAGCAGAGGATGTGGCTCCAGAGGAACATTCCCCACAGGAAAACAGCCTGGAATATCCAAGACCAGACCAAGTATCCCCCCCTGGACTCTAAATCAGGGGCCTAAAGACATCAGTTGTATCTGTGCAGTGCTCTGGATGTGCTCCCCCAATAATTACTATTAATATTATATTATCAGCAGCAATTCAAAGCAGGTATTGGAGATCTAGAACAAGAAAGATGATTCTAGAGGGGTTCCTGCCAACCTCTGCCCCATCCTAGGGATTCCATATCTGAATATCCACGTGGAAACAGGACAGGTCAAGATTAACACACCCAGATGGTGTTTAGAACACCTGCAAAATACCCGAGGGTTCTAAAGGAAGTTATTCCCAGAAAAGAATCAGAGAGTGCTGCTCTCTGAACATATAAACAGCTGATTTATAGCCTGGTGCCTTACAACTGTCTTCAACACAAGCCTGGAATAAACTGCTACAACAGATCCCCTTGGGAAAAGGGAACTGAAATTCCTGTATTTCACCTGAATGGTCTCTCTCACAACGTGTTCCTTCAGAGCAGGAAATGTTTCTCAGGAACATGTGAACAGACTTGGCCTATTTCAAATATATCTGCATGAAACACATGATCCTCCCTCAGCCAAACATCCTCCTTTCCACCCAACTCCTGCTCTTATTCCAGTCAGGAAAAAAAGTGGGGGAAACCAGTGCCCCAGCACTAAACACAGCACCTCTGACATTACACAGACACACTTCTGACTCCTCATTCTACCCCTGCACCTTGCCAGTTTGCACCAGTGCTTTAATTTAAGGTCATTCCTTTCACCCTGCCCTCCCTGGAGCTTCCCAGCAACACTTCCACTGCCTTTTCCATGCCCAGTTCTCTATTGTTGCTTAGAAATTCTTCAGGTTCAGTCATGTCAGAGAAATTCCTGCCAGTCAAAGAAAGCTGAGGCTATTTTAGGATGAGTCAGATGCCTGTTTACATTAAGATGAGTCTGGAGCTTCTATTTCGGGTAAAACTGACCACTTTAAATCAACTTTTAATGATTTTTAGGCATTGCAGAGTCCTGTTGTGACTGGCTTGTCAGTGCAACCTGCCAAAGAGATTTGCTGCCTGATTAATTCCTGTAAGGACTCGTTATTCCAAGTGACACTTTTCACTGGTAAGCAGGGAAAGCATTCCTGATGAATAAGGAAAACTGTTTTAGTCAGGATTCTTGCCATTATTTCAGCCCTACTTGGACAGATATATAAAAGAAAATCACTTCTTTGCACTCCTTCTCTGTTACATTAGATGTGCACAATAAACAAGAGTTCTCAGCCCTTGTATTTATGAAAATAAATGCAAAAAATCTAAAGAAGTTCAGAAGGGGATGAGCTACTTCCCTCCCTACAGATCTAATCAATAAAATTAAACATATTCAAACATTAAAAAAAAAAAAATCTAAGGACTGCCTTTCACACACTTTTCAGGTTATACATTTGAAGAACAAAATTTTCCTAATGGTAAACTGCAGAGAAACTGAGCATTACTTGGAGTATAAAAAGCACATTTTAATTTCAGCTTGAAGTAAATCACTAAAGGAAGTGAATATTTTACTAAAGCAAAGCTGTATGGATGCACAGTACAGTCCCTGAGGGCATCAGACAAATGCTACCAAGCAAGAGTAACTGCTTTAATAAACTGCATTTTAAAGTTCAGGCAGAAACTACCCAGAGAAAACCTGCAGCAGTTGTTTCCCACTTGGAATCCTGACTCACTTCCCTGACTCCAGGGCACTGGAGTGTCATTTAAGACATCCCAGGATATCCAGGAAGCCTGGTTGGGGCAGGAAGGCAATCAGAACATCCACATCCATCCCTCCCAGCAGCTGAAAGCTGGTAGGACACCCCCAGAGCCTAAAACCAGCTCTGGATTCCTACAGGCAGCTGAGGGGAACCCACCTTCCACAGAGATAACTGTGTTTAAATCTCTTTCTCTGAATTCCCAAACTAACACTCTCTCTTCATGCTGATTTCAGGAAAAATCAGATATTTTTTTTTTTAAGAAGTCTGTATCTTTCAAAATACTTCTCTATTTGGGGAAAGTGCTCTTAAATTCTGTTCATTTATTTTCCTGTCCAACTTATAATTTAGCATCCAACACAACCTGTGTGGGGAGAGACAAAGGGGTTCAAACCTAATCAAACCAGCTGAGTCTACTAAAGCCTAAGGGGAAAAAGATGACTTTGGAATTAAATGCAGGAGAGAAAAGAAACTTTAGAGCCCTCAAATGACAGCTGCTTGACTCATGTGACATCATTAGGTTTTCATGTATTGTTCAGATAAGCTTAAAAATGGAAAATCATGGCAAGGGAACCCAAAGGAAGTCACCACGTAGTAAATAGTGAAGCAATGCCTTCAGAGAGCTTATTTATATAATATATATCTTTATATTCAGGGTATTGTTTATACAGACTGTTTTCCATATTAATGAGCACACAGATGTATTCAGATTAATATGTAAGGAAGTACAGCATCTACAATTTCCTTTGAAGGTAACAGAAACCAAGTTTTGAAGCAACTTTATCACTATGGATTGCCTGAATTGTGAAAGACTCTCTCTTAAGGTTCCTTGTGCATTTTCCATTTTTGGGACATTTTTTTTTTAGGAAGAGGCCTAAAAATGTCTCTTATCTGAACTCCATCAGATCATACTGAAGATCTTTTTCAGGCAAAGAAAAATAAAAAGAAAGATTCTCGAGGACAATTTACTCCTTTCCTGCAGACAGGGAAGCGCCATTCATTCCTCTCCCCCAAGAAAGATGGCAAAGAGGAAAAAAAAAAAAAAAGAGTTTTTCTAGTGAAGTAACTACTCTAAACTTTGCTTTTGAAAACCCCAGGGTTGTTTCACAAAGTACTTCTCAGCACAAGACTGAAGTTATAAAGTTGCTCTTTCCAAATACAAAGTGTTAAACATTAACATGAGGCAGTTTCTAAGAGGGAGGAATAATCACAGGAAAATTAGCAAGCTTAAAAATACTGATAATGAACCTAAAATACAGCTGCTTTAACCAGAAAACCCTCAATTATCAGACCTGAGTATTTACTGAAAGTAGTCATGTGTTTTCTACAATTTGAGCAGAATGTGGCTACTAGAATGGAAAGGTTTTTTTTAAGCAGTGAAGAAAAAATCTGATTATCAGCACATAATTTTACATAGTGTTGGTACTAGAGTATTGGTTTAAGCACAAGTAAACACAATTATGCAGGCATATATTAAGAAAGCATGTCAGAAACAAAACACAAAAATTAATAATAAGAATAACGATAAGCAAACAAAAAACCCCAATAAATAAAAGCCTAACTCATTCTAATCCTCCTGAAAAAAAAATAAACAAAAAACCAAACAAACAAAACTAAAACAATCCCCCCAAAGTAAATCATAAATCATCACATTTTAAGGAGCACATGCAAAACCATGTATAAATCACCTTTAGATCTCACTCCCCTTTGCATACAATCATAATTTGCAGATAATCTGATACAATTTGGGGCGCAGAGAAAAGCAAAGAATTTATTTTCTGGACGCCGAGAACTGAACGAAATCAGCCCTATTTTGAGGGTAAATTAAAAAAAAAAAAAAGCAATGAACAAGGAACATCCAAGCTTCTAACCCTAGTGCATTTTACCCCTGCATCCCAGCTAAAACTCAGGTGGATGAACACGGATATAGAGAATTTTAGCAATACCATCTTTCTCATGAACGGCGCTTCTCTGGGTAAGAAAAGCTCGACTGTGGGATCAACATCTACTCACATGAAAAATTGGGAACCATTGGTATGTTTCCCTCGGTTTGCCATTGACAAAAGGAACGCTCTGTCATGTTTGAGAATAAAGTTTTCATCTGTTTGAAGAAAAAATATGTTTGTCAGATTTTTTTTTTCCCCTGACAAGGCAGGCGGGTTTTTGTTTTGTTTTTTTTTATTTAGTAACTTATGGATGCTACGAGGAGAAATTCTGCTGCTGCTGGAGAAACGTGAACAGGGTGGGGGGAAAAAACAAGTTTAAATAAGTCTCTTGAAAGTTAAAGTTGAGACAAAGCAGAAAAGTTTCAGATATAGTGCAAACATTTCTAATGAAAATAATTAAAGTCGTTATTAGTGCCTTTGATTAACATTAGATTCTCACAGATTTGGATTTTAATCCAGTCTTATTTGGATAAGAACAAAGTTGGCAGAATTACTAACATTCTAAAACAAGACTTAACATACATGATATTGTTATTTATATTCCAGGTGGAAAGACCAGGAGAAAAAGCCATTTATTTATTTCCCTGGCATGGCACTTAAAGATGCCAGCTATCCTTTCAAAACTGGAAGGCTCAAAACATACAAGGGGAAAAAAAACCCACCTAAATATCTGAATCTAAGTATAAAACCAATTAAGACTAAACTAAACATGCATTTTATATTCCAGTGAATTAAAGAGGAGCTCTGGTTGCACAGCATAATAATATAAAACCTTCTGAAGGTCATTTTCAGAAGTAAAAATAGTAATTTGAGTGTACAAAGCTGCAGCTTTTTAGATTATATATCAAAACTCAATCCTGCATATTCAGCACTCACCATGTTGAGAAACAAACCTTGAGTAACTTCTTAATTTATGGATCTATTAAAGACTTCCCCTGACTAAAGATTTTAATACTCCAACATCAAACTAGGTCTCTTTTTTAAGAGAAACTTCATGCACAACCAGGCAGAGCTACTTGCAACACATACAGAACAAATACATCCAGTGTCTTAATATTTGAACACCACAGTAGCCACCTGTTTTTTCAGAAACAATTGTCTGTCTTTTAAACAAATACTTCATAAACTCACCATTTTCCTTCCTACAGATTTTTAAAAGAGGTAAATTTAATTTATTTACAAATCCTTTGCAAAGAAAATAACTCGTGTAGCTTGTAAACAACACTTTAGAAATGAACACTAAGCATACAAACCTTGAGTAGGGGAAGGGGAGGAAAAGGGACATTAAAAAAAAAAAAAAAAAAAGAAGAAATAACTGTTTAGAGCTGGAAATTATGGCAGGATTCTCTCTCAGAATAAGTCATTAACCCTCAGAAAGGTTAGACACAGAACTCTTCATTTCTCCAAGCAACACAGATATCCATCTACAAAGGGATGTATCAGTTGTCTATATATTTACTAGGGAGGGTACAAGGGAACAGAGTTTGAATTTGTGTTACTGAGCTTTTGTCTCTTACCTTTTCATTTTGCAAAAGACCACATTCTCTATAAACAAAAGAATATGTTGACAGTTTTAGGCAGGAAGATAGGAGTTTATTCATGAATAAAGTTGCCTAACCTCCATGCTGAAAGTCATGTTTAACCAATAATGTTAGCCTTAATTAATTGTCAGTTAAAGTTAAATATTAACAAAAAAAAATTATCTGAAAGTCATGCATATAAAAAAGAATTCTCATGCAACATTAGTTTCATGCAAAAGGTGATCTATGAGTAGACCTGTTTTCATTAAGTAGTTTGGGAATCAAGACTTGTTTATCTCAGAACTGAATAAAGAATCTGCAAAGACATATTTCCTCTTACCTTTGAAATAGCCACCATAAATAGATTCACCTCCTTTTCCATTACCTACACATCAGAAAGCATCAGTTAAAACTTTTATTTCATTTCTACAAAAGCTGTACATAACATTCCACCAGTGTTTTACAAGGCACTGCTACTTTACTCAACACAGGAATATTCCTCCTCCACAATCATTTGATCAGGCACAAGATTTCAGGACACAGCAAAAAAGAAAGATTTTTGGTAAGGAGAGGGATTTCTGGGAAGGACAACAGGATAAAACATCCTGTTGTACACAGACTGCAGGGAAGGAAACAAAGAAACTCCTGGAAAATCTTCCTTCAGATACTTTTAAACACTTAAGCGTTCGCTCACTACTTAATTGTTAAACTTATTCCAACAGTTTTGTTCCTGTATCAGTGTTGCCTCTGCTGCAGACACAAGAGTGTAAAAGCACTTCCAGTTTGGATTTGAATGGTTTTAATAAGATAGAAAATGATAAAACCCTCCAGCAAGGATTTAACACATCAGTTGATGTGTCAAATGGCACAGTAACCAGTGGCACAATAAACCAATCTTACATCAGCTGAAATATCCTCGAACTTCAAAAATTAACAAATGGGTGATCTGGGCTACACTTCACAGCTAAGGAAATATTTTTATGGCATTGCAATACTTTTCATGCCATTTTCTGAGGTTCTACACATTATAACCACATCAGTTACAACGTTTCTGTTCCCTTTAAAAAACTCCCCAGTTTTCCAAGTGCTGTTTTACCTTCGCTGAAGTCCCCCCCCTGAATCATGAAGTTTTTAACCACACGATGGAATGTGGTGCCTTTGTAGCAAAGCTTCTTTCCCGTTGTTTTGCCAATTCCTTTTTCACCTGCAGAGGAGGTTAAACAGAAAGAATCTACAGATTGTCACTGGACAAATTATTCCATGGCTTTTACCTTCCCAGTGCCCATGGATATGGGAGCCATCAAATACCAAAGCTATGAAAGATAACACAGCCCTACCTGTTGCCTTTTCACCATCCATAAATAGCAGAAAGGGACTCTCAGGTGAAAATTAAGTTGTTCCTTAAAAAAATGTCCTCCCTTTCCAAGGAAGAGCATGTTAATCCACCCAAGATAATTCATAAGGAAACAAGAGTTCAGGATAATGATGGGTTAACTGTTTTCTGTGGTTGTAGCTGCACTCAGCTGCAGCTCACAGAGTCCTCTTCAGAGCACTTCCACATCTGGATGTGCCAGATGATTCCCAGGAGAGAAATGTGAGCTCAGAACAGGCTTCAGCTCGGTTTCAATGTGATCCACACTTGGAAAAGTGGGATTGAGCTGCTCCAAGCATGTGTCACATCTTCACCAGTCCATGCACAGTGTCAGGCCACCCCTCAATGCCAGCTGGAGGTCAGGGGTGGTTTGTGAGGCAGCTGATCCCAGAACCTCAAGTTGCATTAACATTTCCTCCCAAATCCAGAAGGAAAACCACAATGGGCATGTGGATGGGGAGGTGTAGTAGGTTCATGAGGGATTTATACTGCTCCACTCAGGGAATGCCAAGAGACACTTTAGCTCTTGGGAAGAGGGGAGCTGGCAGAACATGGCAATTAAGAATATATACATTATGCCCTGTGCAACAGCTGAAATCCCATATAAACCACATGTACAGGAGTTATTTTGTAAGGAGACAGGATAAATAAATCAATATTCACTTTCATACCACCACTGGTTATGAAAGAGGCATTTGACAGGCAGTCAGAGGACATGTAACCAGCACATGCCCTCAGAAATGCAGGTACACTCCTTACCCAGAGACAACCCCACCCTTTACAATCTATTATTCCTCCACCCCAAATTAACTGACAGCTCAAACATCCCAAGTTTGCCCTTCCAAACAGCCCATCCCTGCCAGGATGAGGGCAAAGAGCAGTTTGTGGCACAAAAGCCATTCAGGGCACTGCTGTTTATGGGACTTACAGAAGTCTTCCCTCAAATACAAGTTCTTTTCCACACCCACCATCCAGGCCTCCTCCTACCCCAGTTTTATTTTCCACAGGAGTCAAGCAAGCAAAGCTATTTATTACAGGCATGGACACACCCCCTTTCACCCCAAAACATGCCCCTCTTTGCTACAGCATTGGGAACCCCACCTCAATCAATCCCAAGGAATCTGTGCCCCCAGTTTTGGCCATGTTCCAGCACGTCCCTCAGGCTGTGGATAATCCCCTTGGAGAATGGGATCCTGCATGGCACTTGACCATGGAATTGAGCTGGGACACTGAGATGTGAGCTTTTAGACCACGGTTAGAAGTTTTAATCTCATTTTTTACCCTCCTTGACAGCATTGCCACAACTTTCCCAGGCAGGGAAAACACAGACCAGTTTCTTCCACCGGTTGGAGCTGCAGCACCTCCCCGAGCTCAGACACTTTTCCACAACAGCCAGCACAAAGCTCACGGGTTGGGCTTTTCTTTTCTGAATTTTTTTGCCCTAAATGTGTTTGATTTTTGCTTGAAAGAGACAAAATCTCTGAGCTCCATCTACTTGTAACTCCTCCTGCCTAAGCAGCTCTTTCCATGTGCTGCAAATCACTTGGAAGTGGGATGTGGAGGAGGAGTCACCCAGGGATTGTAAGGGATAACCCCTGGGCAGGTGAGCTTTGCCAGCCTGACATACACTGAATTAGGTGCTGAGTGATCTCCATTATACAGCTATTTAGCTCCTCAGATAAGCCCGTGGCTGTGTTTTATACTTGTATAAACAAATAATAATTGCAAGTCACCATAAAAATTTGAAATATAAGCAAAGTTATTTACCTGAGCACAAGCAAAGGAAGTTTTTGCAAGTCTTCGGACAAATGTCTGAGAAGAGCTGAAACATAATTCGACCAACTAGAAAACAGTAATAAAAAAATAAAATTAAGAGGTTTATAACTCTTTGGAATAATAGGGGAAAGTCTCCATATAAATAAAATCAGCATTTGTGAAAGTATCATTTTCTGAGAAAAAGCTGCTTCATTAAGCAGAATAAGAAAGCATCTTAAATATGCAAATATTAAAATAAGCTGCAAGGAGGAACAATAACAACTGTAAAAAATTAAGTAATATCATTACAGTTAATTTATTAACAATTCTAATGACCCCATTTTGATTTGAACCTGGAAAGCCAAACCGACTTACTAAAATAGTTTATCATGTCAGATCTGTTTTGAGAAAGATTTGCCATAAACACAAGCCCTCAGAGAGCTGGAGGAATTCCCTCCCCAATTACCATGTTTATACAAATGCATTAATAATCACATCTCCACAGTTTTCCCTGGGATCATGACCCAAAAAGTCCAATTTAGTTTCATACCATGTTAAGGATTACAGATGCATTGGTGCTTTTGGTCTAAAATCCTTTAGTTTAAAAAAACAAAACAAAACAAAACAATAAAACAACAACCAGATAAACCAAATAGGAAAGATGAAAGGCAGGCAGGACTAATTGCCAGATACTATTAACTAAATATTACTTTCTCCTTTTGTTATCTACCTTCTAAAACTACATTAAATCATTTTTCAGCCGTATTTTAATAAAGAAAAGTATTTTAAAACTGATTCATATTTTCTATTCCATTTTCCAAGATACTGAGATGCAGAGTACCAAAAAAAAAAAACAAAACCAAACCCAAACCATTCCCAAATATATGAAATCTTTAGAAAATACATAATTAGCACAGAAAAAGTTGTATCTACAGGTTGTGAAATAAAACCATAGAAGCCACACTGTTGGCCAGCATTACAAGAAGACCAGTAACAATCTATCAATGAGCACTACACTCTAGTGGTGCACACTGGTAAGACTTCAAGGATCATTTTAAAAAGTAACTGCTCCAGGAATAACTTCTCTTTTCTTCCCTTTAAAGAAAAAAAAAAAACAAACCTGAAGTTGAAATGTATTTCATTTAATGCCAAAAAAAAAAATTAAGAGGCTCCCAAGAAACTGCATTAAGGCTTTGTCCAAATATATACAATTATAACAAGGTGAATTGTTGGTTCAAAAAGGAAGGAATGAAATAACACCACCTGAAGTTTGTACTCTTAGGTAAAAATTCCAGCTGCCTTCAGCTGTTGAAATGTCTGTGTCTCATTAAGTGCAGTAAGAATGTTCTCTAAGCATTCATCATTACAGCAGGAAAATCTAAAGGAAATGGGCAGGGAGAGTGTCCAAAGAATGAAGAAATAGGGAATATTCATGGATCTCACATCAAACAGCAGCTCTGTAACTACCATTATGAAAAGGGAGTTATTTGGAGGTAAAGAAACCATTATAAGCTGTGAGGATTGAAGATCCATACAAAGAACACAATGGAGGAGACACTTCAGCAGAAAAGTTACCCATTTCCATTAGAGCCCAGGAATCCAGGAGAACAGAAGTCCCATTCCCATTCTTCTGTTGGAAAAATGCTGAACTGAAGCAAGTGCTTTAGAAAGCCATGGACACATTTCATAGAATCATGGAATAGAATCTCAGACTGGTTTGGGTTGGAAGGGAACTTAAAGATCATCTTGTTCCACCCCCTGGTAAGGGCAGGGAAACCTTTCACTCTTCCAGGCTGCTCCAACCTGGCCTTGGACACTTCCAGGGATCCAGGGGCAGCCACAGCTTCTCTGGGCAACCTGTGCCAGGGCCTCCCCACCCTCATAGCCAAGAATTTCTTTCCAATATCCCATCTAAACCTGCCCTCCTTCAGCTTAAAGCCATTCCCCTGTGTCCTGTCCCTCCATCCCTTCTCCCAATCCCTCTCCAGCTCTCTTGGAACCCCTTTGGACACTGCAAGGGGCTCTCAAGTCTCCCTGGAGCCTTCTCTTCTCCAGGTGAACACTCCCAGCTCTCCCAGCCTGCCCCAGAGGAGAAGATCCCTCCTGCATTCACTGTGTGAAATAACACATGATGTTTTCCAGGGAAGAAGTTGCCACTATCCCCATTCTCCTCAGAGAAGAGAAATACAGCCCAGCTGCTGATTCCAAGGTTCCAGTTGCTGATTCCAAGGTGCCAGCTGTCAAATAACTGGGAGGTGACAGTGCCTGCAGGCTCCAGAAGGGACTTTTAGCCTTAGGCATAAATTGTAGGATTCTGGTTGCAAGTCCTACTTATAATTCCATCATATTTAGCACTTTAAGCAGCAGACACCACTTCTTTTTTTCTGGTGGAAGAACATTACCTTAAGTTCTTGAAGATGACAGCAGAAGATGGAAAAGGGCACTTTCACAACTAAGGCATCAAGACTTGAACATGTCTTTCCCTAAAGCTTTGTCAGTAACAAGGTGCTTGTAGAATCATGGAATGATTTGGGCTGGAAGGGACCTTAAAGATCATCCCCTTCCATGGGCAGGGACACCTTCCATCAGACCAAGCTGCTCAGAGCCCCATCCAGCCTGGCCTTCTCACACCTTTCAACTCCTACAAACTGTAACACGCATTTCCAACACCCAGAGGTTACAGATCCAGACTAAAAGAAGACTTTCTCCTCCATAAAACCTGAAGTACTGCTTACCCAGTTCTATCCAACAACACAAAACTGCTGCTGCCTCCTCATCCAACAGAAACCCCCCGCTGTGTATCCATCTGCTGGGTTACTGGCTGTGTTTTACTCCAGCTCCATGAATGCCATTATCACTGGAAGGTTATATGTTCCCCTGACAAACAGGCAATTAAATGTGTCAGGAAAGATCAAACACATTTTCACACCTTGGGCAAAGATGCAGGAAATGACAGCCGTTAATAAAAAGATTAATGAAAATATGCACGATTAGAACCTATAAAAAAAAAAGTCTCATTTTAAACTCGAGGTGAGGTACATGCAGATATAACAGAGATTAAAAAAGAAAAAAAAAAAAAAGCATTTGAGATGCCACTTATTTCCTCAGATTTAGACACTTCTTCTCCAAAATGATCCCTCACTACTGAGAGAAAATTTCCAATGCTTTCTTCAGCCTCATTTCCCTGATGCGAAGGTTTAAGTTAACAGATCAGGGAAGGAGCTCTGTGACTAACCATAATATTTGAACAGGAAATGAAAACAAACAAACAAAAAAACTGCTAAAAAGAGCCAGTCAAGCAGGCAAAGGCTGCTCCCAAACCTACCCAGAGCCCTCAGTTGGCTTGAGCCACGAAACGAGCCTGCACAGAGATCTCACTTGCTGGGATTACATGTACCTATTATTTGTAAAACAACACTTCAATGAAGTATTATTTTTTGGCAGGCTTTTATTTTTTAAAGCTTTTTAATAGAAATTAGAGTGATGAAAGAGGTACATTAATAATAATTATAATTGCAGCACTTGCTGTTTGTGAAGTCTGAGATTTTTGAAGCTGGATTTCATAAAGTGCTATCTGAGGCTAATGAGCTGCACCAATTAGAGAAACTTTGTTTTATTTTGTTTTTGAACTCCCAAACAAATTTTTCTGCTGAGGAAGAACAAGTATTGATTCAAATTAAGTGGTAAAAATTCGGGGTAGGAATATCCATGTTATGTTAAAATAAGGGCAAAGTTTACTAAAATAATCATTGATTTCAAATGTTTACTGTTTCAAATGTTAATCCTCCAATTAAGCTGCTTAACTTTTCCAGAAGAACTTTGGGAGCCAAACACAAATTGATTTTTAAGTTATTTTCCATATCATGTGAACTGTTTTGCTTTATTATATTTAGACCACACCAGTATCAATTTATGATACACACTCTCAAAATAAAGCTAGTTATTCAAAATTATACCTATTGGGTTTGATCTTTTTCTCAGAGTAAAACCAAGGAAAAGGCACTTTTCCCAGGATATGAGCAGGGATATCCTGCTGAAGGAGAAAGGAGGGATTACAACCATGAAGACAGTGATGCACAGACTGAGGCCAGGAAGGCTGCCAAGGGCCCAAAGGCTCAGACAGATTTGCATTCAAGTTTAAGTAACAGCTCACTAAAAGGACTGCATTTGAATTTTATTAGTTTATTTATCCCTAAAATTTGTGAACACTAAAGGCACATAAATCTAAAGACATTGCTTTAAAGTAGAAGTGTGGCTGCAGTGTAAGAAAATAAAAGCTTACTGGGGAAAAGAACAGATTTTATTTAAAAGATGACTTGAAGGAATGGATGTCCCAGTTCCCCCGAGCAGAGGATCTGCAGTCCTGACCCATTGACACTTTGCTAACACTTCCCTGCCCCTTTGCAAGGAAAACAAACTTCTTTGCCCAGCTCCCTCAAACACTGCCTGGAGCTCCCTCCATTCCACTCTTCCCTGGTCTCCACAAAACCAAACATATTCCAGTACTGCACACAAAAAAATTCACAGAGATGTGGAAGTGAGAGGCTGCACTTCTCCTTCTCCTGGCACAAGAGGATGCTCACTTTGCCTTCCATTTACTCATCCAACTTGTTCCAGGCCTCAAGGTGAGTTTTCAGGTATTTTATCCTGCACTGACAACAATCCTACAGGATGACTGGAACACAATTTTTATTAAACTAGTTCCCTGCAATCTTATATCTTGTCTCCCTTGACAAGGGCTCCCCACACAGGATCCTCCTTGGTTCCTTCTCTACCAGACACAACTGAATTGCAAATCAGCTCAGGGACAGTCCAAGTGCTGATCTATTTTCTGCCAAAATACAACTTTTTCCCTTCAAAGGACTCAAAAGTTAATGTGAAGGCAGTTGAGAACAGTTTCTGTCTTTGGGAAAGGCAATAAAACCCCCTCAGGCATCCCTGGGTTACTACTGGAGGCACAGGACTACAGTGAATTTTACAGCAGGGTTTGTCTCACATAAATTTATAGCAGCTGAAATCCCAAAATACACCAAACTTCAGGCAAAAGGGACGAGAAAGAGAAAAGTAAGGAAAGAACAGACTGACTGATAAGGGAAGGGACATACCAGGAAAGGAGAAAACTGAGGTGGAAGAGTGAGCAAAGGGTCAAACAACAACAAAAGACAGGAGAAAAAAAGAAATGAAAAAAATTCTTCTGTGAATAAAAATGAAACAAAGCAATAATTAGTAAATATAACATACTTTATGAGGGACAAAGTCAGTCAGGAGTGGGGTGAGGAGGAGAGATGTGGGAAAAAGTTCTTGGATGGCCACATGAAATGCTAGAGCAGCATCTGTGACATCCTAGTGGGACATCTGTTCCAATTATCACGGTACCTGCAAGACTGGAGCTTCACACAGACTTTGCCTCACAGAGTAAAGACAGAATTATTTAAATAGGCATCTGCTGCCATCCCCAAATTCTTGGAATGCTGTAAGCACTTTAATCCTATGTGCACGCTGCAAGCAGCCAAATCCATTGGTGAGGGGCCCAAAAGAAGGGAGAGGTGTTGCCTGTGCCAGGATCAAAATAAATGTTTACTCCTGATTTATTCCCCGTTTGCTGTTTAAAAATTACAAGCCACAACGTGCATTCAGAAAAAAAAAATGCTTAACAGGCAACTTCCTAAAAGCAGCCTAAATTTAGACTCAAAAAACACTAAGCCCACAAAGTTTGCCCCACTGTAAGAGGCACACACAAGCTGGCACCAAGTTTTATTCCAAGATTCTGTAGCTAAAATTAAAACATGGACACAAAAGCTGTAAAAAAAAAAAAAGCTTCTGAAAGCACAAGCAAAGTGACATTATTCATGGCTGCATTTTCTAAGGGATCTAATTAGAGTGAAATTAACCTTACTTTTAATTGCTACAGGTATTCTGACAAACGCTGGGAAAGCAAAGCCTGGGAGGGGGGAAATGTTTTTGGACTCCAAGGAACCTCCAGTGTTAAAAAGGACACAGGTTTGTGTTCTGCAGGCAAAGAGGTGCCTCCAGTGCTGCAAGAGGCACATTCTCTTGTCTCTGCATTTTGTGGAGATGTTAGTTCAGCTTTTCAGTGCAGACAGGGTGGGGGCAATGCCCTATTTCTTTGCTAACAACAAACAGCAGGGCTGTTCTCCTCCTCAGATCTGTCTCCCAACATCTAACAAAGATGAAGGAGGAGATGGGCTCGTTTATTGAAGTCAAAGCAGCAAAATGTTAATCTGGAAATCTGCTGGCAGTTTAGAAGTTAAATTTAATACCTCAGTAGTGTCAGCAGGAGAGCACAGCTCTCAGAGTTAGTGCTTGGTGTCATCTGGAAGCACTGATTTACCACTCGATTCAGCTTTTGAAGGTCATCTCACAGCTAAGGGAGCAACGTTTAAGCTTTTTAAATATATCCTTAACTCCCGAGGCACAGTTGCACAGTGAATTAATAAACAGGCACCAGAACAAAGCAGAATGACAAGATCGTGCACAAGTCCCACCACCAACATCTTACAAATTGGCACATTTCCCTGCAAAAACACCAGTCATTAGTCAGGTGCAATAAACCCAGCAGGGCCCCGAGTTTGAGACGCAGCTGGGAGATTCCTGTTACTTTGAAGAGAAAATAAATGCAGACAGCCACAAAAAGTGAGCCAGAGCCTTGGGTCTGCTCCAGGTAACCCAAGCTCTGCACCACCAGGAACACAGACGCTGCAATTCCTCCCTGACACCGCTATCAGTCATCAATCCCAAACAGATTTGGGGGGGAAAGCAAGGTAATCCACTTTCACTCGCGATGCACAGCCGAGGGCTGAGGAGGGGACGAGGCAACAAAAGCGATTATGAAATGGGAGCAGCAACCTGAGCATAAAGAGCAGAGGAAACGGTGCAGGGAGAGATCCCTCACATGGAGAGTCAGAACAAAAAAAACCCAAAAACCTAAAAAGATTAAAAACAAATGCGATGAAGAACGAATTGTCCTGGTTATAAATCAATGCCATTAAACTACCATCCCTAACTGGAAACCTGCACAATCTCAACATTTTTAGTCGTCTCATCCCATAGTAAATCCGAATTTAAAGCAACAGAACATGTCAAAACTCCACTTACATCAACACTTTTCAATAAAACTACTCAGAAAACACACTGTTAATCAAAATAACTCAGACAGGGTCTACAATAGCAACAGATTTATAGATATGCCCTATCAGGTCTCTGAAGTCAGAACAGAATCAATCTCTCTTTTGAAATTGTGGCGAAAACAAAAAGCTAAATGGGTTTCAGTTACATCTGAATGCAGCCGAAATTTGGAGTCTCAGAGATACAGCCTCTTAATTCAAAGGCTTTCAGAGAAACATTAAAGCAGAAAATGAAAGTGAAAGCATAAATGAAGCCACCCCGTACATTCATTTTCTCTGAGAGACAAGTAGTAGCAACATAAAGCACCGAGTTGTGTGTGAGACAACTGACACGCACCGATAAATACACATTCATAGAAGGATGGGTAAGAAAATCTGTACAACCATTTTCACAGAGAGGGGAAATCACCAGAGGGAACCAAGCAGCTATTCCAGGATTAAAACTCACAGTCTACCACTCATGGGAATTACACTTCCCATAGGGAAAATACGAGTTAAGAGATGGATTTATTTTAATTATTTTTTTTTTAAAAACTGCCCACTTGGTGAGATAACCTATGACTGAATGGTCAGTTCTTCTTTTACATTCAAAAGACTCATTTCGAGGGGGAGGAGGAAAGATTTAGTCCTGATGACCTCCTGAGGTCCCTTCCCAATTTTAATTACTGTATGATTAAAAATACTTATAGGAGTAAATCTCCAGCCTCCTCACGGCTTGCCCCAATTTTCCACAGTTTATAGAGCTGGTATAACAAAGGTATAATAGAAAAGGTGTAACACGTCACCAGACAGCTTTTTACCTTCAGAAACAGAGTTTACGAGCCTCTCCAAACCTTTAAATTCAGGCGTGCAAATAAAAACCGAACCCGGGAGAGAACCAGGAGCGTCCAGCACCGCAGAAAACACCAGAAGTTATTAAAAAGTAACTCAGAAATAACACGTCCGTCGCCAAACTCGCTGCTAGCGGCTCGGGCCCATCACCAAGGGGCGAAAACGCGGCGGAAAAGCCCCCAGAGCGCCGCCTCACCTGGCTCCCTGTTGATCTCGATCTCGAAGAAGCACTGGGGCCGGTCCTGCACCCCCATGGCCGCCCCTCGGCCTCGCCACCTGGACACAAAGCACAGAAGGAGCCCCCGCGGTCCCTCCCCCCGTCCCTCCCTCCTCACCCGGGGCTTCAATTACAGCGGGGCGGCCCCTCCCGCCCCCCGCCCCCGCCTCAGCCCCGACCCTCCGCCGGCGGCGGGCGAGACTCGCCCTCAGGGCACTCGGTTCCTCCCAGGCGGGCTCGGCGCCGTCGGCGCGGCCCATCCCCTCCTCCCATCCCATCCCATCCCATCCCATCCCGGTGCCCTCGCAGCCCTTCCCGTCCATCCCTTTCTCCGGGGTTTTTACCTGGCGGCTCCGGCGCTTTGTCCCCGCACGGCGCCCCCCGGCTCAGCCCCCGCTGTCCCCGCCCCGCCGCCAGGCGGCGCCGCCGCCGCCGCCGGCCGCCATTACCCGCCGGGGCTCAATGGCCGCGCCGGGCACCGCCTCCTTCCCCGCCTTTCCCGCCCTCTGCGTGAGGGGAAGGCGGCGCCGTGAGGGGATGAGCGAGGGACCTCCCCCGTCATGTTTAAAAGGATGACTGTTTGGTGTTTTTTTTAAAAATAATAATTAAAATAAATCCAACTTTTAACTCGTGCTCTCCCGGGATGGGGGCGGGGGCTTGGTGCGGGCGACAGCGCCATGAGGGGATGAGGGCTCCGCTCCCTCCATGGCGTGACCGACATCCCCCGGTGCCGTGCCGTGTTTAAAACGATGAATGCTTTAAAAAAAAAAAAAATAATTAAAATAAATCCAGCTCTTAACTCGTGCTTTCTCCCTGTGGGAAGTGTAATTGCCCATAAGTGGTGGGCTGTGATTTTAAATCCTGGAAATAGCTGCTTGGTTCCCTCTGGTGTTTTCCCCTCTCCGAAGAAATGGGAGCGCAGATTTGCTTACCCATCTCTCTGGACGTGGCTCAGGGAGGAAGAAGAGGGGCTTTACAGAATAAGTAACATGAATAAATAGCAGAATAAATAACCATTAGAGAATAAATGACGTTTACAGAATAAACAATCCCCACAGGGGGATGTTCCCCCTCATCATCATACCCGGGCAGGGCTGTGGAGCTGAGCAACCTCCCCCCTCAGCTCCTTCACCCCTTTAATTCGAGAAGCCTGAGACGATTCCCTGCAAAGGGAAAATATTTTTACGAGCATAAAAAAAAAGTCCTCAGAAGATTATGTGTGGAAAAATGTTCGCTGCAATGCATTCATCACATGAGGCTGCCCTGGTTCTCCCTCAGGATGGGAACGTGGGATCATCCTGCCCCTTGCTCAGCCTCAGCCCCGCTACATCTTAGGATTCACCCCCCAAAATGAAACCCAAGACATTCTAATGATTGCAGCAGGCCATAGGTTATTTATTCGGAGTTGGGGATTTTTCCAGAGCGTGAAAATGATAACCAGAAATTGAAGCGTCAAACTGCTCAGGAAGGAGTATTAAATCTGTAAATCCTCAGCCTAACGCAGCCTTCTGGCCGACTTACTTCAAACTGAGGATGTCCAGCAGCTTAAAAGAGCTTTTTGTGTAGCCCATCAATTTAATTTATATAAATACTCCTGTAACATTACCTTTATTAATCCCAGAAAGAAGTTTTGTCTGTTTCTAAACACTGAGAGGGCACTTACCCAGTCCTCACCACCCGAGGAGCAAAACGTTTCCAAATGCTTTCCAAAAGTTGTACAAACCAGAACTCATTGCAGGAATTTTCCCTGGCAGCAGAATCTGCAATTATGTCCTTGTCTGAGGAGAAATTCAGACGAGGTTTTAGATGAAAAAAATCCCCTGCTGAGAATAGAGTAGCAATGCTGAAATCAGAGGATATTTTAGAAGTTGGGAATGCGGCAAAAGTGGTTTTTTTTTTCAGATGTAATTTGTCTATAGTTTAATGGTTGCTGTCACCACAGTATTTGAGCATCTCATGAAGTTTTAACAGCTAGATTCTGTCCTTATTAGGGCTGATACCACATCATTGTGCAAGTGGTCCCTAAGGAATCCTGTCACTGGAGTTGTCACACAGGATTGCTGGTTCCTTGGGGATACTTGCATGGTAAGCTATCAAAAAATGTGAAAAAAAAAGTGTAGCACAGTCTGGTCCTAAATTATTTAGCTGTGAAATACTCTTATAAAGCAGAAGGGTGTTATTTACCTCACTTTTACATGATAACTGAGAAACAAAACTACTGAGAAGTTGAGTTATAGTAGGTCTGCAGGAATTCCTTGCTAGAATCAAAATTTGACTGCATGTCTCCTTGATTTCCTTAATCTTCAAATAAATTATTAATTCCCTTTTACCTGCACTTTTTTTGCTTTTCTGTCCTCAGAATGTGAACTTGCTAGAGGCAGATGAACAAATAAATAAGTAAAAAGTCTCAAAAAAAGACATGGAAATGAACTACTTGCTCTTGATGAAAGTAGCAAACACTGTGAGCAATAAAAAAAAGTTAATTTCAAGCCCTGATTATTTTAATAAAGACCCAAATTGGAAAGAAGTTCTGATCCCTTGAGAGATAAGCTCTTAAGATCGTGTCTAGGACTAGAGCTGATAAATATGCAGCTTGATGAAGAAAGAGATACCCAAAAGAAAGACTTTCTGAAGCACATTCTGAGGCCAGTCCTTTGAAACATGAAACACTGAGTTACAAATGAAGATTTTTAACTCGTGTTCCTCTCTGGGAGCTGCTGCAGATGCTGCTCTGGTCACATCCTGTGCCCATTGAAACCAGTGACAAAGTCCCCATTGATGGCAGTGACTCTGGCTGTAGCCTGTGTGAGGGGGATTATGCTCGGTGTAGTTATGAATAATTACTTCTGTGTAATTCTAGTTTTTTGATAAGCCATCAATTTGTGAAATGCCCCCTTTTATAGGCTTAAATTTTCACGGTCAGGTTCCAGTCCTGTGGACAACTTTTGCAGGCACCAAGATCCGCAGATCCAGCTCATCCCACCTCAAATCCACTTTAGACATTTCTTAGTGATACAGTTTATGCCTAAAAATCCACATTGACAACTCTTGGTTCCAGCTTCTCGGCTGGAAGCTGCATTCTTTCCTGAGGCAGAGCCTGTTTGGCTACTGGAGATTGAAAATTAGGAGGATACAAAGCCACTGTGGAGCAGCTACAGAGCCTACGGGCACTTTGGGGTAAAACTGCTCGAATTGGGACACAGACTGTATTTTCCAAAGTGCCTTTGATTGCCTTAGTAATTATTAGTCTACATGTGGCCATGGAAGCTTGAACTAAGAAGCTTTTGTTTAGGTATTTATAGAGGCTTTTCCTTATCTTTTTTTTTTGCAAATTCCATACATGGAACCTGAGTCTGAAAAGGGAAACAAGGGGGGTTTTTTTCTGAGTAACAGGTTGTTGGTAGAGGACCTAGTGCCTGAAAAACCTCTACTCTGCTGAGTATTTTCCTACTAATTTGTTGCATAAGGAGGAAAAGGAATTTCCAACAAAGCTTTTCATTATCTGGGGCGTTTGGGTTGAGGGGGGTGGTGCTGAAAATACTTCTGTGAGACAAATTCACGGCTGCTTGTTCCAAATCTCGCTGTAGCTGCTCTGCAGATTCTGTTTGGAAATGGATGTGAAGTGTTGACACCAGGAGAAGAACTGAGTCAGAGCTGTTCCCAGAGGTCACTGAACTCTTGAGCACTGAGAGATGCTCAAAAGTTTACAGAATTCTACAGTTCTGTGGAAAAATTCTACCAGCCTATGGCAAATTCTACAGTTAAATTTAAAAACCTGTGTTACTGAAGAACAGATGAGCAACTGAAGTGCTTCCTTCAATCAGTCAACCACACAAAACCACTCCTTTGATATTTTTTATAATTATTGCAGACCAGAAGAACTGAAAAATGGTTTTAATTATGCAAAGCCTCGTTGCTGAGCAAACAAGAAGCTAAAAATGAAAAGCCGACGGGCGGTTTGTCTGTTAAGGAAACTGAAACAGAGAAAAGGTACTTCATTACAAAATCCCCAGGTCAGCATTTGAGTGCAGAGTTTAGATGTTAAAGGGAAGGAAATGGTGTGTCTAAAGCAAAACTTCTATCCTAGGACTTGCTTTTGCTGAAAAGGAGCATGGATGTGGTTACAGGGATATCTGTAACCTCAGATATCCAAATGCTCCCTGCAGTTCTCTACACTCAGGCTTCCCTTTCCTCTGGGATTTCCTGTGAACCCAGTTAATACCTGAACCACTAACACGCTTCCTAGAGGATTACTGAGCTTCCCCCCATCCTGCCCTAAAGCTTTAGGAGTGTTTCCATCCCTGGTGTGAGTAGGTGGTCCCATCTGCTACCCAGGCAGTAACCAGAACTGGTTAATGACTGCCCCAGCAGAATAGAGATGTCAGCAACTCATTAATCCATTATGTGGGAATTGCTTAATGGGGCAGGGAATATTCCTGTACTTCTGGCCTCTTCACACCCTGAAACCCCCATTTCATCTAAACTGGTGTCTGGGGCTTTAAATGGAAACGATACCTGAAGGTTGTTACCTGCAGCTTGCTGAGACTAGAAACAAAACCAGCCAGGTGCTGAGGGGCAGGTGAGTTTGGGAGCCCTGAGGTTTCCTCCTCCAGCTGCCTGTGCTCTCCTTGGATGAACACAGAGCTTCGATCTCCTTGGCTCGTGAATCTCAACAGTGCCAAAATCTCATCCAGAAAACAAGCAAAAGCAAATGCTGTCAAGAAACCCGAATATGAGTGAGATCAGGGGCTGGAACAGCATTTAATGTGGTTTCTGTGTAATTCTCTGAGCTGCTACAGGATGATCCCTACCTCTAAACCTTCCTGTCTACCTCCCTGCTTATTTCATTAGTAACTGAGTTCTCCCCAAATAATTAAAAAAAAAAATTTGCTCTTCTAATGTGTGTAAAGAGCTTGAGGATTTTACATTTCCATAACCAATAAATGTCTGATGTGTGGGTTGGTGTCTTGTGAGTGTCTTGTTGCATTTGGCCTGATCCAAACCCCAGAGCAATTGGTTATTTTTTTAATTTACTTCAAGGGGTTATAACTCAGGGATATGGAAAAAAAAAAAAAACCACCAACCCTGATGTCTTGTTAGTAATCAAAACTATTCTTTAAGCAAAGGAAGAAGTTCTACTACCTCATATCAGACATGATTTACCCATGCAATAATACTCGAACTGGGTCAAAACCAAGAGATTTGTTTACACAACATATAATTAACCAGTGAAACTTGGTGCTGCAGGAAATCATGGAAGTTAATGGTACAATGTCTGGGTTTGCATGTGGAGTCTTGTGTGGAAACCAGTAAGTGGGACAAGCTACAGAACAGCAACACAAGGGAGTTTTTACCCTTTCCAATAAAATTAGACTGTTTGTGTTACCGTGTTCTTGCCACCTCCCATCTGTTTCTCTGTGTCTCTTATCTCCTGTATTAAATTTGGAGCTCTTGGAATGGATGACAACAGAGGGCTTTTACTAGGGGCTTTGACAACCCGTATCGGTCTTCTGTCGGTAAAAGGAATAAGGCAATTTTGCCTAAAAGCCTCCTCTTGTTCAGAAATGACACCGAGGTAGGGATTGGAAATAAAAAATGGGACTGAACAAGCAGGAAAAAAAAAAGGGAAAATTCATACATATTGCTGGAGGCAGCTACATGGCCCCATAAGAGGCCTGGTATGAAGTGTAATATCCCCAGGATCACTCAGATTCAAACTAATATTTAATTAATAGCTTTTTGAGGGGAAAAATATACGATGATTCCTCTCCACTGGATTTTTTTCCCCTTTCCTTTTTCCCCTCAGTTTAGTTTACCTTTTTGCCTTTGCATTATTAAAGATGTGTAAACCCGGCTCGGCGTTCTCACCATCTGAGAACACTCTGTTGTGCAGCTGGAAATGCTCGAAACTGAGTCAGCTCAGGTACTTCAGAGCTTGTTAGATTTAGCTCAGACAGTTCCTGCAGCCTGGGGGCTCGCAGGAGGGTTTGGTAATTGGCTGTGGTGCAGATGTACCCAGAAATTCGGGGCCCTGCCTATGCTGGGGACCATCAGAGCAGCTCTGCAGACCAGCAGAGGTTCATCAGTTTGCTGTGCTGAGCCAGAAATGACTTCATGCAGTGCTGGTGGGACACCCTGTCTCTGCTCTCCCAAACTTACTGCTTCCAGGAGTGGGACATGTGGCACGGAAAGGCTGGAGCCAGTTCCAAGCAGAACCAGCCAAGCTCTGGCAGGGCTTTACCAGCCCAGGTTCAGCAACTGCATCTCTCCTAAGCCCAAACTGGCCCCAGAACAAGGGCAGCTCCATTTGTATGCACTGCTGATCCCGAACCATTAGGTCATATGGAAACCACACTGACTCCACACAAAGCCATCTCGGGGACAGATAAATCCATACAGCTGCCAGGGCTTTAAAAATAAAGAATTCAAGTCCCAGCACAGAAGGAACTGGGGGAAACGTGGCGGCCCCCGAGAGCTGGGAGGTCAAACTAATTGATACAGCGCTTTGTTCTGGCGTTACAGCGGTGAGTCTGCAGCTGAGGCTCCAGAGCAGAATGATAATGGCAGGGAGAGCAGTGGCAGGAAGGAAAAGCCCAGCAGTTGGCAGAGCCGTGGCTGTGACGGGGTGGGGAATTCTCAGGAGATCTGAATAGGCAAAAGGGAGCAGCTCCCTGCGCTTGAACCTGGGGGAGGAACGGGGAATCCTGGGAACAAAAGAGGGCACTGAGGAATTCAGGTCAGCAGGTCAAGGGAGATGATTCTCCCCCTCTACTCTGCCCTCATGAGACCCCACCTGGAGTTCTGTGTGCAGCTCTGGAGTTCTCAGCACAAGATCGACATGGATTTGTTGGAATGAATCCAGAGGAGGCCACGGGGATGCTCTGAAGGCCTGAGCCCCTCCACTCTGGAGCCAGGCTGGAGGAGCTGGGGTTGCTCACCTGGAGAAGAGAAGGCTCCAGGGAGACCTGAGAGCCCCTTCCAGGGCCTAAAGGGGCTCCAGGAGAGCTGGAGAGGGACTTGTGACAAGGGATGGAGGGACAGGACTAGTGGGAATGGCTTCAAACTGCCAGAGGGCAGGGTTAGATGGGATATTGGGAAGGAATTCTTGCCTGTGAGGGTGAAGAGGCCCTGGCACAGGTTGCCCAGAGAAGCTGTGGCTGTCCCATCCCTGGAAGTGTTCAAGACCAGGTTGGACGGGGCTTGGAGCAACCTGGGCTAGTGGAAGGTGTCTCTGCCCATGGCAGGGGATTGGAACAAGATGATCTTTGCAGTCCTTTCCAACCCAAACCGTTCTGTGACTTTGTAATTCTACAGAATTCTGGCTTGTGGATACAGGCAGGATGGATTCCTGCAGGGAGTTCCTGCAAAGAAGTGGGCGGTTTCCATTGGAGGAATGAAGGATCTCCAGAAGTCCTCGACTGGCACAGTGTGCTTAGAGAACAGCAGCAATAAAACATGCAGTGCCTCCTGGTAGCAGCACCAGTAATAACCATCAAGATTAATATTGATGTTGATATAAATAAAGCTATATGCAATTATGATCAGCTACGGTCAGGAAGGTATTATTTTTCCGGGATTGAACAATTAAGTGCAGTGTGTGCACTTACAGACAGAGAATGTTGGAAGGGAAGGATTTATATTGTTTTCTGAAACGTTCAACACTGGCCACTGTCAGAGACAGGAAACTGCATTGATCTGTTTGGGAATGACAATTTCTCTTCCCTGCAACAGCAGCAAAATATCTGTGCTGGGAGTTCAGTGCTTTGGCCTCACTTAATTCAATATTGAAAGGTTGTGGTGGGCACAGATACATAAAACTGCTGGCGTGATGTAGTGAGAATCTTGTTTATGCCTCTGTATGGAAAAAGTTTGTCTTAGGATAAGGCAGGAGCTTAAAGTAAAAGCTGAATGTAAACATGAAAATCAAATGTAAATCAGGGATCAGCCAGTTTCCAGTCTGCTCCCTTACAGTGCAAGCCAAAACTTCCCTCTCAGTGTGAGAAATTAGGACTGGCCACATATGAAACCTCGCAGAGATTTCCAAAGTCATAGAATTATAGAATGGTTTGAATTGGAATGGACCTTTTAAAGGTCATCTTGGTCCAACCCCCTGCCATGGGCAGGGACACATTCCACTAGACCAGGTCACTCCAAGCCCTGTCCAACCTGGCCTTGGACTTCCAGGGATGGGACAGCCACAGCTTCTCTGGGAAACAAGACTCTTCCACAGTCACTGGCACCTATGGCATTTATCTAATCCTGAGTAAACAATGTAAACCAGCAATAAACTGCCCCTCCCCCAAAAAAACCCCAAACTCACAAATCCAAGACCCTTCCAAACAGATGATTTTTTTTCCTTCAGAAATATCACAAATCCTCAGCTATTGGTGCCTCCGGAAGGTTAAGCAGGATGAACCTGAACTGGAGAGGTGTCATCTCAGTGAGATATCCTGTACCTACATGTCCTAGTTAGGACAGCTGAGATCAGTTCATCATGGTGGGTGTAACCCAAAACTGTATTCTATAGCCTTCCATGTCATTTCCCAGAAACTAGACTATTGTTGTCAATAGACTATTCGCACCCTCTGCCCATAGAGCATGGTGGGTGTAACCCAAAACTGTATTCTATAGCCTTCCATGTCATTTCCCAGAAACTAGACTATTGTTGTCAATAGACTATTCGCACCCTCTGCCCATAGAGCATGGTGGGTGTAACCCAAAACTGTATTCTATAGCCTTCCATGTCATTTCCCAGAAACTAGACTATTGTTGTCAATAGACTATTCGCACCTTCTGCCCATAGAGCCTGACTCCTCAGGCTATAAACTAGGTGTTAAGAGGCCTGTGAGATAGGAGGATGTTTCTGTCCTCACACCCTTTGTGAACTCCCCGCCCTGAGGAGAGTACCAAGCATTCCTGCCTGAACTGGAGGATATATAATCTTGGAGTTTTGGAACATTTTTCAACCCACTCGTGGGATCCAGAGGACGGCTGCATCTCATCGCTCTCAACCAGACTTAGACCACCACTGGACTGCGATCACCAGTTCTGGCCAGACTGCAGCAGCTCTCCCACCAGCAGGTTCTTCCCCTCTCCCTTTACTTTGGACTCAAACAGGGCCCAAGGAACACCACTTTGTTCAGGTCCCAGGGTACTGGGTTATACATTTGGGTTTTTGTGGGTTGAGACCAATTGTTTGTTTGTATTATTGTACTTACTGTATTATTTTAATAAATTGTTATTCTGACTTATAATCTCTCCTTTGAGTTGAGTTCATTCCCCCTGCTGGTTAACTTTTAAACCAGCACACTACAGTTTGTCAAAGGTTTCCTGATTAAATTGTGTGCACTTGTCAGTTGAAGAGAGATATCTGTTGTTGTTCTGATGGATTATGGATCAGCTGGGAAATCAGTTGTGTCACATTCTGCTACACCCAGATTTAGCCCTGGTGCTCAAATCTGTCAAGTGTTTATTCAGGGAAACTTGAGGGCCTTTGGGAGAATAATAATGAACAACTGAGCTTTTTACCATCACAGTAATAATGGAGTTTTAATGGTGAATTAAGGAACAGAATGGGAGAAAATCCAGCCATGAAGCTGTTGCTGCCAGTTGCTACCTAACTAAAGAGTCAGATATGGAAGTGTTAGTGGGTCTGGGTAAACAAAGGAGTGATATAATCACACAGTGTCTATAAACATAAATCAGGATCAATAAAATACTTGCTGCACGGATTCAGCCTCAGATTCTGAGGCAAGAAACAGCTATAAACCCATAGATAGGTTTGTTTATAAACCCAAGGGAACTGGGGTTGTTTAGCCCAGGGAAAAGGAGGCTCAGGGGGAACCTTCTCGCTCTCTGCAAGTCCCTGACAGGAGGGGGAGCTGGGGGGGGTGTCGGGCTCTGTTCCCAGGGAACAAGTGACAGGACAAGAGGAAACTGCCTCAAGTTGTGCCAGGGGAGGTTCAGATTGGATACTGGGGAAAATTTCTGGAAGGAGAGGGTTGTCAAGCATTATTACAGGCTGCTCAGGGAAGTGGTAGAATCACCAGCCTTGGAGGGATTTAAAGGACGTGTAGATGTGGCACTTGGGGTGGTTTAGTGGTGGCTTTGGCAGTGCTGGGTTAGTGGACTTGATGATCTTAGAGGTCCTTTTCCAACCCAAACCATTCTGTGATTCTATTCCACAGTTCTCTATTCCTGGGCTTTCAGATCTTGGCTGCACTAGAAAATGTCTCTACCACATTCTGTCGAGTGCTGGCCAGTCCAGTGCTCGTGGCCAACATGTGCAGAGGTGGCCAGACTGAGAGGCACAGAGCAGAAAAAGGCTTTGAGTACAATTTCTGACCCGAGCATTGGATGCACTTGGGTCTAGTTAAAACATATGGGCCAAGGAAAATGATTGGAAAACCTCATTAGAGGGTATTTAATCTCATCTCCGTGGGCACGTTTTCTCCTGCGTGCCCTGCTGGCACTGACAAGTAAGATGTGGCTGAATCAAATTCTCCTGGCATTATAAATGGAAATAAACTGTGTCCCCTAATTTTCAGGGAAAAACAATTAATTTAAAAAAACCCTGTGTCTCTGCCTTAATTTTCTTCCTATTTTCCTCTCTGCCAGAGCACCACATCAATCATTTTCCTCCTCTCAAGTCAACCTCTGCTGTTGACTTGTCTCAAACAATTGTAGGATGAACCTGCTGTCAGAAACCACCTTCTGATACTTGGCCTGACTGACCCCTGGCAGGAACTCACTCCCACCTTCTGTACACCTTTTATTTGTTGTTCTACTTACAGGGAAATGAAGGGGAAAGCCATAAAAATAACGAGCACGTAAACAACTCTGCCGGGGAGCAAACAGCTCTGAGGAAGAGCCGTGAAAAATCACAGGGAGCAGAGAAAGTCTCCCCAGATAAATGTGACTATTTAGGGCACCCAGACAGTAATTGCTGTGTTTGCAAAAGTCATTGTGAATGTACCACGTTATTCCCAGCAAACATCGTGTTCAGTGTGGATGCAGCCCATTTTCTGTTCCCCAGGATGGTGATTTTCTTATGGTTTGTTCTCTCCCTAATTGTCCAGAGTTTCCAAGTAATTTTCCTTTTTCTTTGGCCTCTCACTTGCGGTTTTATAGGTTGTTACAAGCGCTGGTGAAATGTGATGTGTGAAAACTGAGAGCAGTTAATTTGGAGTAGGTGTAACGGGAGTGCTGCAGTGCCATGGTTGGATGAGCTTTGTCCTAGAAGGCAGATTTCTGGGAGAAACAATATACATGAGCAGAGGCATCATTTGCTGAGGGTAATGAAATGTGGGCTCTCGGGAGGAAAACTGAGAAAACAAAATTGAAACCACTTCTAAGCCTGAGCCTTCCTCCCTGACTGCTGGGATTTGTATAAATGCAAATGCACCGTCATTTCCTACATCCTTCCGTGCTTAACACCCGCCAAATATCCTCCTGTTTGGCCACTGTTTGTTCTGCAGGATGCAAGGGATGTGTGGGCATCTCTCAGGAAGCAGCTCTCTGGATCAGACTGCACAGAGGTGGATGTGGGAGCAAGATGAAGATGGGAGAGTTTCTGTGAGGGTGGGGAGGCCCTGGCACAGGTTGCCCAGAGAAGCTGTGGCTGCCCCAACCCTGGAAGTGTCCAAGGCCAGGTTGGACGGGGCTTGGAGCCACCTGGGCTAGTGGAAGGTGTCCCTGCCCATGGCAGAGGGGTTGGAACAAGATGATCTTTATGGTCCCTTCCAACCCAAGCCATTCTGTGACTGTAGGATTGTTCAGGGCCAATTTTTGCTGTGTTCTTTTGCACGTCTTTATTAAGACCAGTCACTCTGTAGATCTGAGGCAAAGCTGCTCCTCTTCCCCATCAGCAAAGGAATCAACTGGGTAGCAGATGACTCACCTTCTCCTGCTGCACCACTGCCAGGGAACATCTGTGCTACCATCACCTCCAGATGCTCATCTCCCGAGGCCAACCCCAAATGATCCTAATTAAATTAAATCGAATTAAAATCTATGGGCTTTTTGAAGCAAAGAAGGCTGTGTCGCTTTTTTAAAATGCTTTGTATTTTTGCTCTACTCTCCCATTATAATACCCACAAATTACCTTTGTTTTGGAGAACAAGTTGGGATTTTCCATTATCCCAAAATTTCAAAACTTTAAAGGTCATATTTCACATGGTGTGGCAAAGCACTTCCCAAAGGATGGTTAAATGTGGCACTTGAGGACATGGTTTAGTGGTGAACTGGGTTGACAGTTGGACTCAATGATCTTGGAGGTCTTTTCCAACCCAGATCATTCCATGAGGCATCTCAAAGGTTGCATCCCTGCAGAGGTGGGGTGAGCAGTAACACCACTGTTACTCATTGGATGAGCAGAGTTACACCACGTAGTGTCTGTCAGTGTAGGTGCCACAGTCCCTCCTCCTGTGTTCAACCTGTCCCTGGCATTCATTAAACAGCAGCACATTAGAGGAGCTGTTAGCTCTGATTCTGTCAGACCTCAATTCCCCCTCCTAATTACAGCTTTTGATAAGCTTTTGTAAAATTTGCAGCTCTCCATTCCTGTGCATTCAGCATGGCAGTGCTACAGCAGCAGGGTGTATTTGTGTGGTGGATGATGTTGTTTCTCCAAAGAGCTAATCCTAAAAATCCTCGGGGGGAAAAAAACCTTCTTTGAACATTATAAAACTGCATATTTGCCTACTGCTAATTAGGCAAATATAACCTCCAGTCTGAATCTTCTTGGAGACTGGGGACGAGAAAAATACCCTGAGAGCAGGTGGGGAAGGGTTAACAAAGGAAACTCCTGCTGTGGAATTGAAATATTCTTTCTGGCTGGGAGAAAGCAGGAACACTCATCAAGCACACAGGCTCTTCATTTGGTGTCTGACAGTGCCCCAGGGGACAGGGAGATGCTGCAAACCAAGGTCACTCCTCCCTTTTTGAAGGGATGAATTCCTGCATGCTGGCTCTGGGGTTGGACCTCCAGCTCAGCCAGACCCATCAGTGACACAGGGTAGGCAAAAAAAAACCCTGAAAAAGACAGAAGTATCAGCACCCAAATCCTCAGACACAGAGAGCTAAAAAGGATGAGGAAATTATCCAATCTGACCTCATTTGGGACTGGATTTTCCCCAATTATTTCTCCATAGAGTCTGACAATTGTCATTTGAGGGGGCACTAAAAGTCAGTAGCCTGGGGATGGCAGCCAAATTAAAATTCCACCTTCTCAAGTTGGGAATCAGAGGAGAAAATGAAACAGTTTTTAGGATCAAATTCTACAAAGAATTATGTATGCACATACCCAATGGACTAGATGGATATATATAAAGCAATGAGGATGGTCAGACAGTAGTAGGAACACTTCTCCATGGCTGTCTGTACTGTTCAGTTGTTGGCATTGCTTTGGGATGGTGTTGGGATCTGCTGACTGACCCAGGCATGGCCTGAGAAGGTCGTGGGCCAGCAGCTCTTGCTGGTCAGCAGAAGAAAGAATCCACCCTGTCCTGGGGGAAGAACAGGAACAGAGATAAGCCACATCAACAGGAGCCCTGATCCCAGGTCAGAGGATGAACCCTGCCCTTCTTTATTTACAGGTATGGATATAATTGATCAGCCTATTTCTGGGCCAAAAAAAATGCCTGAGCATTTAAACTACATCTTGCCAAAGCTTTTCAGATGCCACAGCACCACCTGAGGAGGAGGAGGAGGAGGAGCAATTATGTCCTTATGGAGGGAGAACTGTCATAACATTTATCCAGAGCTGAATGACCTGTTCCCAAGAAATAGCAAAGCTCTCCAGTATCAAGCAGCTGACAATTTTTAAAGCCTGAAGATGCTGTGATTTACAGGGGGAGCCAGAGCAGAGAGAGAGGGAGGCTCTGTGTTAAGGAGAACAAACCTGCAACCAGCTCCCTCACAGACTCTGCTAAGTCCTGGTCAGCTTGGGAAGCTCCTGGCCTGTGTCTGATCTGAAATGTTAATACAGCATGACAAGAGGATGTTCAGAGTGAGAGGAGCCTTTCACTGGGATTTTACATGTGCCACTGAGCTCTACAACCCCCTCCCTTCTCCTCAAGAAGGAACTGTGGCTGCCTGTGCTGGAGGGAGCTCTGATAACAGTTCAGTCATAACCTTGGGTCATTCTGCTCTGCTAGCAGTGTGTAGGAAGACCTGCTGTGGGAAGACACATTTGGGTTTGGATCAGGGTTGATGTTGGGGTTTGGCAGACTTAGATGAGATATGAGGAAGAAATTCTTCCCTGTGAGGGTGGGGAGGCCCTGGCACAGGTTGCCCAGAGAAGCTGTGGCTGCCCCATCCCTGGAAATGTTCAAGGCCAGGTTGGACAGAGCTTGGGGCAACCTGGGCTAGTGGAAGGTGTCCCTGCCTGTGGCACGGGGTGGAACTGGATGGGCTTTAAGGTCCCTTCCTAACCAAACCATTCCATGATTCTATGATAAGAAGACTGCCATGAATGTTTCCTGGACCCTTCTCTTCTCCAGGTAAACACCTCAAGCTCTCCCAGCCTGTCTCTGAGGGTTTCCAGCCCTCAGAGCATCTTCACGTCTCTTTGAAGGGTCCATGCAGGAGACAAACATTGCCTCATCACTGCCCTCGTGGCTGCCCCACTGGTTTGATCCCAGCAAAGGCAGAGCCTATTGGGAGCATCTACACAGTGCTGCACCCTGAACTGGTGGCCCTTAAACGCCTCCTCGAGGTGAGTCCAGCCCCTGAGGACTGTTGTTTGCACACCAGGAATTTCACACCACCTGCCTCTCAAAAACAGGACCTTTGTGAGGTGTGGGGACAAACAGTGATGGGGGAGGAGGTGACTGTCACAGCCCTGAGTGCACCGACGGGTTCTGCAACCTCCTCCCTGCCCCTCCTGCCAGTGCTCAGGGTCAGCCCTGACACAGGGCAGCTGTAACCTTGGATCTGCTATGGAAATGTGAGAATTCCTGCTCGGTGTTTTTGCCCATGAACCCTCCAGCCCTCGACTTGAGAGCTGTGTTTCAGCACAAGCTCTTGCCCCTGCTCCTTGCCTGAGCTGGGGGGCAGGTCTGGCCCTGCCCTGCCCTGCAGTCCTTCCTGGCAGAGGGAAGGAAGAAGAGGGAGGTCAGAGTAATATAAAAAAAGTCGAAGCTTATTCCCATTCCGTTCATTTCAGTATTAAAATGGTGGGATTCTTTCCCAGCATAAATGTTTAATTGATTATTAATTCCCTTTCCAGAGGCACCGTGTCCTTTAGTCCCTGTTTCACACGGACTGCAAATGGAGCACAGAATGAAACCCCAGTGATGGGGCTGCATTTATCAAAAAGCACATCTGCCTTCTTGCTTATGCTGGTCAGGCTTTTAAAAGTCAAAGTACTCGGGGCACCCTGCTGATAAAAATATTCCGAGCTGCTGCTTGACTCCGGGGTGGAGGTAATGTGAAACCTCCTCAAAGCAGCACTGACTTGAACACTCTCACCTCCTCCTGCCCCCTCCTTTGGTTGCACCACATGCCCTGGGGCTCTGCTCTGAACTGAGCACGGAGCTGACAGGGCTTAGAGAGAGGAGTAGGTGCATCCCCTCTCTTTTCTGGCTCCGTTCTCTGATCTGTCTCTCAGCTCTCCTCACCAAAACCACCGTGTCAGAGCGGGACAGGGATGAACAGCGAGGCGTGGGAAGACTTCAAGCCACCTGTGTCACTTTGACCTCCTGTGAAACCAGGGCAGAAAGCAAAAAGCTACTGGGAGCTGCCTGGAGGATCCTTCCCCTTGCTTTGTCCTTGGAATGTGAGCTGTAGAGTGAAAGAAGAGGGGAAGCCCAGAGGCTTGCTCAGGGTGCAGCAGGCAGTGGCAGTAGGAGCAGTGGAAACAGTCTGAATGTAAATCATGGGAAAGACACATGAGAACTCAGGGTAAATTCATAATTAAAAAAAAAGAACCCCAACCGACGAACATATGCCAGAAGGTCAGTGTGTATTTGCATATTTCAATATTAATACAGAGGAAGAAGAGATGGTTTTCATGCTGTGCACAGCTGAGCTGTAGAACTCCCTGCCAGAGGTTGTGGGTGTAGAAAACTTACCTGGGTTAAAAGAGAAATTAAGACAGCACTTTAGAGAGATCTCTTGAGGATTACCAAGTAAAAAAAAAACACATCAGGGTCATGAAATCATCTGAGATGAAAGTAGTTGGAAGCTCAAGTTGGTTGGGGGAAGTATCACTTATTCTTTGACATCTGCTTATGGACACTTCTGAAAACAGGGTAGTGGACTACTTGTGCCTTAGGTTTGAATCAGAATCCTGCCCTTTGCCCTTATGACAGGATTTATTTATTAACAAGAAACCATTAAGATGAATATGACAAAGCTGAATAATTATTTAATGACTCTTCTCGTATTAAAACAAACCTGATATGCTGAGAACATTGAAAGAAGCCAACATTACACTTCTTAGGTCTATGTAATGGGATGCATTCAATTCAGGGAGAGCAGCCAGACAGATAAACCTCCCACGTGTTCATCAAATGCTCACAAAATTGAGGATTTACATTACAAATCATGACATGTTCTTCTATAATAATAACATAGAGCAAATAGAAGGATTTACCTCCTGTTACAACATTAAATAAGCTGTTCTGGAGGTTAACAAAACGACTTCCCAAATTCCTAGGAAATGAAAATTTAAGGCTTTTCTTCCTGTGTTCCTCCATCACGGGTGTTTTGGGAGGTAATGAAATGAGCACTGTGATTTGATTCAGAGACCAGCATTACTGTGGGAATGTAGAGTTCAGCCAGGGGCTTTCACTGATGTGGTGGTGACACAGAATGTTTGGAGACATGACTCATGACAGCCCGTTACCCTGCCGAGAGAAATGTGGCTGCTACAGAAGAAACACTGGCTACAGACCAGGGCCTTGAGCTACCTGGCCTTGCCAGCCACTATCAGAGGAGTGTTGTGACCCATTATAAAATCATGGAATCATTTAGGTTGGAAAAGACCTCTGAGATCATCGAGTCCAACCGTTCACCCAGCACCGCCGTGTTCCCCACTAAACCATGTCCCCAAGGGCCACATCCACACGCCTTTGGAACACTCCCAGGGATGGTGACTCCATTGCTTCCCTGGGCAGCCTGTTCCAATGCCTGACCACCCTTTTGGTGAGGAAATTTTTTCCCAATGTCCAACCTAAACCTCTTCTGGTGCAACTTGAGGTCGTTTCCCCTGGTCCTGTCACTCGTTACCTGGAGAGGAGACAAACCCCCACCTGGCTACAACCTGTCTTGGATAAGATATGAAATCTCCACTCAGAAAATGACTGATATCTCCTCCAGCATCTTTTCACTGAGGCTGTGGTTCCTGGACAGGTATAAATTTGAGCATGCAGAGGAGGTTTTAATCTTACACTCTTTCCCCATTTAGCTGATGCTTTGGATTCACTGTTTGCATATCTAAGATCAATGGTTTTGGAAGGGACCTTGAAGACCATCTTGTTCCACCCCCTGCCATGGGCAGGGACACCTTCCACTATCCCAAGTTGCTCCAATCCCTGTCCAGCCTGGCCTTGGACACTTCCAGGGATGGGGCAGCCACAGCTTCTCTGGGCAACCTGTGCCAGGGCCTCACCACCCTCATAGGCAAGAATTCCTTCCCAATATCCCATCTAACCCTGCTGTCTGGCAATGCAAAGCCATTCCCCCTTGTCCTGTCCCTCCATCCCTTGTTCCCAGTCCCTCTCCAGCTCTCCTGGAGTCCCTTCAAGCACTGGAAGGGGCTCCAAGATGTCCTTGGAGCCTTCTCTTCTCCTGGCTGAACACCCCCAGCTCTCAGAGGTGCTCCAGCCCTGTGATCAACTTAATGGCAAGCATGGAATAAATATTTATCTTAAAAGATAAAGATTTAAAACTTTTTTCTGCTTCCTCTTCAGTTCTGTTCTGTCCTGTTGTTCACTGTAGGTCAAGAAGCTATGCCAGCAGCAGAAGCAGAGGGTGGTACAGCAGAGATAGCTCAAGGAGTCGAAGCAGTTCTTGCCACAGTTACAAGAGTTGTAGGTAAGGAGTTGTAGGGAAGAATTTCTTCCTAATCTCTACTCTTTCTCTGCCCTCAGACACACAGCACTGGTTTAACTCTGCTATTCAGACACACATAAGGTGCATCCACATACCATAAATAAGTTTGTGAAATGTATAAAGACTGCCAGAGCCTCCTTTTTCAGACTTGGGTGTACCTTTCCTTTTAAGCAGAGCTGTGTGCTGTCAGCTGGATAATTCACAATTGTTTACCTTGGAACCAGCACCGTGGCCTTTTAAGCCCAGGGTCTGTGCCCAGCCCTCCTGCTCACTCAGGAAGTGTTGGGGAAGACATTTGAGCTCCAACAAGCCATTATGTCTATTTTAACACAATCATCAAATGCCAACTTGTATTCACCCAGAAAGCTGCCAAGGGTTTTGCATGTCAGTGTGTTTTCCTCTAGTTTAATTGAAACCTCTTAGGGCAAGTCTCAGTATTTGCCATGCTCTGTTCTTTCCTACTCATGGCTGGGATCATTAAATCCTTGCTCATTGCTCCTGATGGCAAGCAACCTAATAAAGCAGTCCTTTGTTTTGTGGTTGGCATGATAATTCAAACAGAAGGTCAGGCAAAAAATCATGTTTTCCTGAGTGGGTGAGCACCCTGCCTCTTTCTTACCCCCATGCCATGGCCATAAGAAGTGAATTTGCATTTAATACAAGAGATGAAAGTGTAAAAACTCATTCAGTGACTTATTTTCATAGCAAGGCACTGCTGGCTGGCACTTCCACAGCTTCCCAGGGATTTAGGGACTACTGCAGGAGCTTGTACAATCCCCTTGGCTGGGCTGCCTGACCCTGCACTGACCCACTGTAGAGAACCTTGAGGAAGGAAACTTTAAAATATATTCAAACCTTAAAACATATATTTATCTGCTTTGGCACCTCTTATCCACATGACTTGGCATCCTTTCCATCACTTGGCATTCAGGATCAGGAAAGTGCCCTGGCTACATGGCAAACTGGGAGCTGCTGCAATTTCAGACTGTGCCCTGGGTTTGCTTAGTTTGTTTTTGTTTGTTTGTTTGTTTGTTTGTATTAACACAAGATTCTCCCAACACTCCAGTACTCAGTGGTGCATGATTATGTTTATTTTCTTTGCCCCAGATACTCAGTCCATGCTTTACTCTACAGTTTTCACTTTGACATAAGGATTTTCTGCTTCAAAATGGAAGCAAAGACTGGCTTCAAATTCCCTGGCAAAGCTTCTCATGCAGGATACAGATCATCTCAGCTTATCTGGCTCAAGCCTGTCTGCACATAACCTTGTTTTCCTTGGAAGTTCAGTGTTGCTCTGTGCTTCATTGTTCACATTTCTCACAGGTGGAGCTGTGGCAAGAGAAAAATCACCTTATTGTGTCTCTTCTCCACCACTGGGCAGATCACTGCTGATGTAGATGGAAACATTTGTTCCTTATAATTGTTTGGATTGAGCCTTCAACCTTGAAGTGTCCAAGGCCAGGCTGGACAGGGCTTGGAGCAACCTGGTTTGGTGGAAGGTGTCCCTGCCCAGGGCAGGGGTTGGAACTGGATGAGCTTTAATGTCCCTTCCAACCCAAACCATTCTGGGATTCTGTAACACAGATGGGAGTACAGATGCAGCAACTGCTCAGCAGTCAGTGTACCCACTGTGTTGTGAACTTGCTTGGTCACCAACTTCCTAAGAAAGGTCTAAAAACTGGAGGAAAAAACCTACCAAGCCACTTTAAGTGGTGACAGCAAAGAGGGAGCTGTTCTCTTCAAAGGCAGAGTGAACGAGATCAAAATACACCAAAACACATCCTGCATGGCTGCAAGAAGTCTTTGGAATTAAGCTCATCTATTGCTGTTCCCTAGCATCCCAAAAACATCCTTTTTCCCTACATGACCAACAGGAAGAATCCAAGGAAACCCTCAGCAGGGATGGAATCAGATCTGTGAAAGAATACAGACCTGCAGCAGTGTGGTGCTTTCCTGAGAAGTGGAAGCTGTTAGAACAGCAGATATTGTCTCTATGTCAAGATTTTTGGAATTCAGAGCTCCCTTGTTCAATAGTGATTAATTGTTTACTATTTTTACTCAGCTGTTTTTTCAGATGAATGTCCTGGGAAAAGAGAGTTTGTGATGTGTTACTGCCCCAACACTCACAATGAGAATCACAGAATTGTATCAGAGAATGGTTTGGGTTGGAAGATCATTAAAGCTCATCCAGTTCCACCCTCTGCCATGGGCAGGGACACCTTCCATTAGCCCAGGTTGCTCCAAGCCCCATCCAACCTGGCCTTGGACACTTCCAGGGATGGGGCAGCCACAGCTTCTCTGGGCAACCTGTGCCAGGGCCTCACCACCCTCACAGGGAAGAATTCCTTCCCAATATCTAATCTAAATCTCTCCTCTTTTAATTTCAAACCATTCCCCCTTGTCCTATCTCTATCTGACCATGTAAAAAGCTGCTCTGCCACTTTTTTATAACCCCTTGTAAGCACTGAAAGGCTGCCATGAGGTCTCCCTTGAGCCACCTCTTCTCCAGGCTGAACAACCCCACGACCATGAACAACCTCAAGGATCAGGGGTCGATGCCAGATGTGGAGCCTCCTGACTTGTCTCTATGCCTGGCACCCCCAGGAGGAAGGAAGATGGCAAATCTGCTTTGCATCCCAGCTCATCTTGAGCAGCAGCTCTTAATTAAAAACAAAAATCCATCTGTCATTTGGGATGTAGAGAGTCCATCCTGAAGCACCAGCACAAGAGCTGAGCTACAGAGCTTAGTTTTGTTTCACCCAAGAGCTCCCAGAAGGGCCAGGTGATCTGGCTGCGGTGACCCAGCTCTGTGAATGTATCACTGGGAAAATCTCACCATTTCCCCCCTTCCTTGGCTGCTGCTGGTGCTCCAGCACGGCTCCCACTGCTCAGCTGGATGAGTACTCCCATCTTCAGGCCCTGCACCCCATCCTCCTCCCTGTCTCCATACCCCAGCCCCAGCCTCATCCCCATACCTACAGCCCATCCTCACACTCCACCTCATTCCCATCCCCAGACCCATCCTCATTCTCAGTCCCATCCCCACACCCCCTATGCTCATCTCCACACCCCATTCCCATCTGCATCCCAATCTTCATTCTCAACCCCACTCCCATCCCCAGCTGCAGCCTCATCCCCATTCCAACCCCCATCCCCATCCTCATCCCCACCCCTAGTCCCATTCCCACATCCCATCCCCATCCCTATCCCCAGCGTCATCCCTACACCCCATTCCCATCCCCATCTGCATCCCCATTCCCATCCTCATCTGCATCCCCACTGCCACTCCCCATCCCCATCCTCATCCCCATCCCCACACCCCATCCCCATTCCTGCACCCCAGTCCCAGCTCCATTCCCAGCTGCAGCCCCATCCTCATCCCTACACTTAATCTCCATCCCCATCTGCATCCCAATTCCCATTTCCACCCCCACCCCCCATCCCCAGCTGCAGCCCCCGTACCCATCCTCATCCCCACCCCAGTCCCATTCCCCCACCCTGTCCCCAGCCTCATTCCCACATCCCATCTCCATCCCTACACCCCAATCCCATTCCCATATGCATCCCTACACCCCAGTCCCATCCCCATCTTCATCCCAATCCCCACACCCACACACCATTCTCATCCTCATTCCCGCCCCCAGTCCCATTCCCAGACCCCATCTCTATCTCCAACCTCATCCCTACACCCCAATCCCATCCCCATCTGCATCTCCATCCCCATCCCCACACTCCATCCCCACTCCACACTTCATTCCCATCCCCATCCCCGCACCCCATCCCCACACCCTATCCCGTCCTCACACCCCATCCCACCCCATCCCATCCCCACACCCCATCCCATCCCCACACCCCATCCCATCCCATCCCATCCCATCCCATCCCCACACCCCATCCATCCCATCCCATCCCTACACCCCATCCATCCCATCCCCACACCCCATCCCATCCCATCCCCACACCCCATCCCACCCCACCCCATCCCCCCCCATCCCATCCCATCCCCACACCCCACCCCATCCCACCCCATCCCATCCCATCCCATCCCCACACCCCATCCCATCCCATCCCACCCCATCCATCCCATCCCCACACCCCATCCCATCCCATCCCCACACCCCATCCCACCCCCCTATCCCACCCCATCCCATCCCCACACCTCATCCCATCCCACCCCACCCCACCCCATCCCCACACCCCATCCCCACACCCCATCCCGCCCCTATCCCACCCCATCCCATCCCCACACCCCATCCCGCCCCTATCCCCCCCCATCCCGCCCCTATCCCACCCTCCCGCCCGTCCCGCCGGTCCCTCCCCGCCGTCCCGGCTGTCCCCGCGCTCTCTCCATGGCGGAAGCGGGCGGGGCCGGGGCTGTGGCGGAGCCGGAGGCCCGAGAGGCCGCGGGACGGGCGGGGACGGTGAGTGCGGAGGGTCCGGGCGAGCACCGACCCCCTTCTTCCTCCTCTTCCTCCTCCGGCCCCTCCGGGACCCGGGGACGGGGCGATCCGGGGGTGTGTGGGGAGCGAACCGAGAGGACCGGGGTGATATACGGGGGTGTTTGGGGGTCCTTCGGCAGGGAGGGGAGGTTTGGGGTGCTTGGGGGGCGATGAAGGGATTTGAGGGGTGTAGGTATGGGGTGGGGGTGAGCAGGGGGATGTGTGTGTTTGGATCCTGTTGTAGGGAAGGATGTTGGATTTGGGGCTCCTTGGAGGGAGGGAAGGGCCCTGGGGGTGAGCTGCGGTGATGGAAGGGGATGTTTGGGGGGTCCTCTGGTAGGGAGGGGAGGTTTGGGGTGCTTGGGGGGGTCTGGAAGGCGGTGAGGCGAGTTAGAGGCGAGTTAGGGGATGTAGGGACGGGGTGGGAGTGAGCAGGGGGATGTGTGTGTTGGCGTTGGGATCCCGTGGTGTGGATGGAGGGTTTGGGGGTTCCTTGGGGTGCACGAGGGGGTGTGGGAGGCCATGAGGGGACTTGGGGTGTTGGAAGGTGTGGGGATGGGGTAGGGGATGGGTAGGGGGATGTGGGGATAGGGTGGGGGTGAGTAGGGGTGTATGTGTTGGGATCGTGCTGTATGGATGGATGTTGGAATTGGAGGTTCCTTGGAGTGCTTGAGGGGGTGTGTGGGAAGGGAAGGGCCCTGGGGGTGAGCTGGGTGGACTGGGGTGAGCAGGGCTGATGTGAGGGGGTGTTTTGGGGGTCCTCTGGCAGGGAGGTGAGGTTTGGGGAGTTTGGGGGGCTGTGGGAGGCAATGAGGGGAGTTTGGGTCTTGGGGCTTGTTGTGGTGAGGAGGGGGATGTGTGTGTTGGGGTTGGGATCTTTTGGTGTGGATGTTGGAGTTGCGGGTTCCTTGGGGTGCCTGAGGGGTAGAGGAGGAGGATTTGGGACTCTGAGTGGGGTTTTGGTTGAGCTGGGGATGGCTTGAGGTGAGCTGGGATAACATGAGGGTTTGGGACCTGTGGGATGGGAGTAGGATTTGGAGGTGTCTGGGGTGCTCGAGGAGTGTATGGGGGGACTTGTCAGTCCTGATTGAGGGGGTGTACGTGTGTGTTTGCTTTCAGGGTGTCTGGTTTTATTGAAGAGTGTGGGAAAGGGGTTCTTTTGTGAATTTTTGGATGCTTAACGTGGGGGAGAAGAGGCGGGAGTACTGTGAGTGGAGCAGGATGGATGTGGGAAGGGTCCTTAGTTGTATGGACTGGTGAGGGTACAGGGATGAGCTGGTGGGCTTTGGGAGGCTTCAGCTGGGTGGGGTGGGTGTATTTCTGGGAACAGGTAAAGTATATAGTGTTCCTGACAGATTAAGGTGAGGCAAAGCTTCAGAGCCTCCCAGAGTTGTTATGGTGTGGTTTGGAGGCCTGTCCATTGGGGCAGTGGGATTGATGGAATGCTGGGGTTTGAGGCTTGTGTAACATGCTTCATTCCTGATAATTCACAGGAGTTTGTGTAGACAGGAGATTTGTGATGGTAAAGGTTTTCTACATGCTTCCCTTTGGGGATAAGGATAAAGCCTGTAGGATTTATAGGAGCCTGTAAGCTCTGGATATGCACAAATCCTGTTTTAAAATTTGAGATAACATTGTGCTTTCAGACTGCTTTAATTCACTGCTCAGTCTGGAGAGTGGCTCTTGTTGCTGTAGGTCTGTGATGTAGCTGGTCAGCACTGCTGGGGGTGTGGAGGGGGAGAAGTTGGGGTGGACCACATGGATACAGCTCCTGCAATCTTAGGAGATGAGAATTTAACAGTGGTTTGGATTTACTTGTTTATATACGTGAGAAGAGGGTAAAATCCACCTTGTGATCCCACAGAGATGTACTAACTCTCCCTCATGAACCACATGCCAGTTGTTTTCTTTTCTTTGGACTGAAACCAGCCCTTGAGCTGCAGCTCTGTTAAAGGTTTTGTGTTTGATTGAGTCAACCTGAATCTCTCTTGTGGTCCAGCATCCCACCTGTAGCTGTCCATGACTCCCTCTGGAGATTGCCTGCCTGAGGAAAGATGCTTTAGTTCAGTAGTTATGGTCATGTGTGAAGCTGTCACATGTCCAAAAAACTTCACAGGCTGCTTCAGGACCACGGTAACATCCACTAAAGCTTTCTGCTCTTCATTCAGGAGGAAGGTCAGGACTGGAAAAAATAGTTGGATGTTGCTGTGTTTGAAGCTTGGATGCAGAAAGAAGGGAAATGTGGCTCTGAACAGGGAGGGAAGTCAAATACTTGAGAGAAATCCTGGTAGCAAGACATGTCTTGTTAGTGTTGTGTCGTTCCTGGAAGGAAACTTTCTACTTTTGATGGTTAGATAGAATAATTTCTGAAAGAGCTGTATTTTAACATCATTCCCCTCATGAACCATGCACTGGTTTCCATTTGCTCTCAGAGCCTTTTGAGTAGATTGTTTCCTAAGTACAGGCAATCAAGCAGGAGTTTGTGGAGCATGTGGGGAGGTGTGAGCCTGGTGAGTTGGGTCTAATCTCCTTACCCCAGGAGTTGTGTAACAGTGTAGTAAAGTGCAAGGGGTCTGATTAAGGCTGCCTTGATAATCCCCAAGCAGACACTGGAGAGAGTTGTCTGCTGCTTAGGAAGTGAGGGAGGGAGGAACTGTGCTTCAGGTAACCTAGACACCTACTATGGAAATACACCAAAGAATTGTTTGTTCTAGTAGTGGTAAATGTGTGCTGTTTGAGTCCTGCACTAAACAGTTTTATTTCAAGTGTTGTTGGGTGTACAGATGGTTTAAATAGTGAAAAATCAACTTGCTTTGCTTCGGTCAGAAATTACAACTTGTTCTCCTGAAACAATTGGTCAAAACACATCTCAGTGTTCTGGCTGCTTTGTGCCAGTAAAATCTCAGTGGTCTGATGTTGGTGTGATGTTATTAACTGTGAGTACAGCAGGATTTGATATCTGCCCAGTCCAGAGACACGAGTACTTTGCCCACGTTCAGGACCCAAGGTCAAAGACCTGCCACGTACAGGTGGTTGCAGATCTTTGTGCTCCTGACCCTGAGCAAACAGAAGGAGCCTGGAGGAGGAAAGGGCAGTAGATGTGGAACAGGGACAGCATCCAGTCACTGGGTTACAGGCACACCTTGACCAGTTTGTGACAGTTTGTCACGGGTGACGTGGCAAAAGTGGCTTGCAAGTAGTTAAAACTCCCAGGGAGGGGACATTAGTGACTGTCACAAAGTCAGAGCACTCTGTGCAAGGAACAAGAGGCTTGGGACAAAGGAAAAGGAGAACTCAAAGCCTTGGTGGGTGCTTTGCCCCGGGAAGGAGTGTGGATTCATTTCTGCAGTGAGGTCTGGCAGTTCATTTGGAATTGGCCTGGTGGGGACCTGCAGCAGATCTTCCCCAGGAGATCAGAGGATCCCTCTGATGGGCAGCTGATACTCAGGGACAGCCTTGTGCCCTGCACCAGGGAGGTTTGTATGTCTTGGGAAGCTGTACCACTCCATATGTGCAGGTGGTGATGTTAGCCTTAGTGAACAATAAATATATATATATATTTAATTTTAAACTCTTACTGTTAGTGACACAGGGAGCTGAATAATTTCATAGGCCAGATAGGTTTCAGAAAATGTATTTGATTTTTCTAAGCTTGGTGCTTTTTAGTTTTCCTGACCATCTTTTGCCTGTTCTGGAGTTATTTTGGAGTTAAACTTCATCAGTGCTACCAGCTTTTCACCATTAAACTGTGCTGTTCTGAGCAACTGTGCTTAAAAGCTGACTGTGTTAAAGTTAATATTTCTGAGTTAACAGGTGTATTTTTTGTTTTTATTTCACTTGTATGTTAATTTTCTGCACTGTTTCTTTCATGGCTGCTACCACAGCACGTTAAAGAACAATGTGATGTTTCAAGCTGACCTATAACAATCTTGATTATTGTTGAAATTATTTTTTGCTGGGTGTTGACATGAGGTTTTTGTGAGTTTGATTTTACTCAACTGGAGAAGAACTGTGAGAGGGCACAGTGGAAAAAGAATAGCATCTGATTCTTCGATTTCCATTTTAAAAGTTCAAAATAACACTTTTCAAGAGATGTCTGGTCTTCTGTGATTTTAATTTGCTTTTCTAAGGGAACAAGTTATGTGCCATTGTGCTTTCTGATAATTGTAGTTGCTTTAACCTGCTGGCAAATTGCTGCCACCTTGGACAGAGGGATTGTTCCCACAAATCGTGTGGAAATGATTCTTCTGGAGCAGAAATGAGATCTTCTTAGTGCTGCTTGTGGTAGGAACTCAACCTTTATTAGAAATCAGAGCATTTTTAAGAGTTTCTTTTGCCTGAACTAGAAGAGTTTTTTGCTCCCTGGGCTTCTTAGACACGAAAAACATGTTTTGATGAGACACATTTCAAAGATACTTTGAGCATCCTAATGAATTGTGTGATACAGGGCTGGTTAAAACAGTCCTTCTCTATCTAAAGTTTGAGTTCACAGGGTGATTTTGTTTCTTTCTTTTTACTCCCTAATGCTTTATTTATGTAGTTTGCCTGAAGCCAAGTAAATGCCTTTATTTTTCCTTTTTTTTTTCCTTTTTCTTCTTTGACTTGTTTCTGATAATCCCTTAAAATCCACTGATTTAGAGCTGCTCTTTTATTGGGCTAAATTAAAAAAATTATGATTGGGACATGATAAATATTTTGCATATCATTTCATAGTGTCTTTGAATGTGTGTAGAAATGAATACATTAATTAATAAGAAAATAAATTGTTTTCCCTTAGGCAAAATACTTTCTAGGATATGTTTACCCTCTACAGGGGAGTTTTTATAGTAAATATGCATGTAAATATAGGTTATTAATTAGGGGTTTTTTTTAATGTTCATTATGGTTCTCTTTCAGATACCATGTGAGCTGCTGTGTTAGTCCTCTGGATCCTCATGGTATGTCTGAAGGACAGATCTCTGCATGTTCTGAATGTACCAGGTAAATCCCAATAATAACTTTCCATGGGAGTTTGTGACCAGGAAGACAAGAGAGGGCAGCTTTTATTCTATATTTAGCCCTAGGTGAGTCTAAAAAGAGCCTGACAGGCTGTAGCCTAAAATTTATTCTTGGATTTGTGTGTTACAGTAGAAAATGAGGGAACTGCAACATTCCTGCAGCTGTTTGCAATTCCAGAGATGCAGCAGGTCCATAAATAAGAACTTTGCTCAGCGTTTCTGCTGCTTAAATAAAGCAAAGCAGGGAAAAGAGGGATGTTTTCCAGGTAGATAATTCCCCTGTCAAATCCCCTGCCTCACCTTTTAGTCTGAGAGAGGCAAAAAAGGGACACAGTTTGGTTGCCTTTCCAGGGCAGAGGTGGTGCAAGAGGTGCTGTTCAGTCTCAGTGCTGAATAAACTCTTTCCCTGATGTGTTCCTGGCTGGAATTTTGGCTTGGAAACTCTCTCACCTCCCTGAACCCAACGTGCTGTTCCATTTTCAGGTTGTCCTCATGAATACTCCGGTGGAGAATGTCCCTGATCTTCTTTGCCTGCGTGGTGAGGGTGAGGGATGGGCTTCCCCTCTCGGCCTCCACGGATTTTCATTTCAACCAGGACTTTCTGGAATGCAGGAAGAGATTAAAGGCCTTATCCTCAGCCCTGGCACGGTACCCAAGTCGAGGCACAGCAAAGGGACGTAACCTGAGCATCCAGTAAGTCCCTGGTTGGTTTATTTTTTGGGGGGCTTTTCTTTTTGAAATAATCATCCTTGGGAATTAGCAGAATTTTGGGTATGGTCTGTAGGGCCTGAGTCCAGTCTGAAATCCCACTGTGCCTTTCTGGGTTGTCAGCACCAGGTATTTTGAAACCTTATTTCTCAGCACACAGCTGCTACTCAATTTAGTGAGCATATGCTCACTAAATATATATATATATATAATGAAAATATGTATTATATTCATTATATATATATTCATTATATATATATTACATATATATTTTTATATTTTATATATATTTATATATTTTCATACATATACTTATATATTATGTAAATGTTATATATCCATACTAATGTATTTATATGATTTTATATATATTATATATATTTCTATATATATTTATATATATTTTATATATATAATATATATTTCTATATATATTTATATGTATTTTATATATATTATATATATTTCTATATATTTATATATATTTTATATATATATTATATATATTTCTATATATTTTATATATATATAATATATATTTCTATATATATTTCTATATATTTTATATATACTTTATATATTTTATATATATTTTATATATATTATATATTTCTATATATATTTATATATATTTTATATATACTTTATATATTTTTATATATTTTATATATATTTTATATATTTTACAAATATTACTTAAAACCTATATATTTTAAATATAATTTATATTTATACAGAAAATTATATGTTAAATATTATATTTATATAAATGGTTTATAAATATATATAAAAATAGATTATTTATTTTATTATATTTATACACCTACATATTTACACATATGCATTCACATCTTTCCACAGACATATTTACATCATATTTACACACATTTATACTTTTATATGTGCTTTGCTTGTTTTCATTTGTTGTAGCAGAGCTTTCTGCTCTATGGGCAATGCTTGTTACTGTTACCACTGTATCATGGATTTCTACTTCTTTAAGATGGCATCCTATTGCCTTGGAATGACTAAGTTTAGGAGAAGAAAGTTATTAAAGAAATTAAGAAGAAAAGAGATTAAGAAATTTATTTTAAGCTCATTTAGGAAATGAATTTTAGCTTGTGATTGCATTTCTGCCAATCCAAACCCTAAAGCCCAAGTATGTGATAGAACAAATAAAAATGGGGTAAAACAGAAACCACGAGAATGAAATGAAGTTGGGATGAAATGTATGGATAATAGGAGAGAGAAAATCGTGGAAAGTTCAACGTAAATGTGGGAATCTTGGACATAAATGTGGGAATCTTGGACATAAATGTGGGAATCTTGGACATAAATGTGGGAATCTTGACATAAATGTGGGAAACTTTGACATAAATATGGGAATCTTTGACATAAATATGGGAATCTTTGACATAAATATGGGAATCTTTGACATAAATATGGGTATGTTTGACATAAATATGGGAAACTTTGATATAAATATGGGAAAGTTCAGTATAAATATGGGAAAGTTCAGTATAAATATGGGAAAGTTTGACATAAATATGGGAAAGTTTGACATAAATATGGGAAAGTTTGACATAAATATGGGAAAGTTTGACATAAATATAGGAATCTTGGACATAAATATGGGAATCTCAGACATAAATATGGGAAAGTTCAGTATAAATATGGGAATCTTCAACATAAATATGGGAAACTTTGACATAAATTTGGGAAACTTCAACACAAATGTCAGAAACTTCAACACAAATGTCAGAAACTTCAACACAAATATGGGAATCTTTGACACAAATATGGGAAACTTCAACATAAATATGGGAAACTTTGACATAAATATGTGAAACTTCAGTATAAATATGGGAAAGTTCAACATAAATATGGGAAACTCCAGCGTAAATATGGGAATCTTTGACATAAATATGGGAAACTCTGACATAAATATGGGAAACTTCTACACAAATATGGGAATCTTTGACATAAATATGGGAAACTCTGACATAAATATGGGAAACTTCAACACAAATGTGGGAATCTTTGAGGTAAAAGTGGGAATCTTTGAGGTAAAAGTGGGAATCTTTGAGGTAAATGTGGGAATCTTTGACATAAATATGGGAAACTCCGACATAAATATGGGAATCTTTGAGGTAAATGTGGGAATCTTGACATAAATATGGGAAATTTCAGCACAAATATGGGAATCTTTCATGGGGAGTGAGGAATGCATGTGCTTACTGGGAACAAGCTTCCTTGGTTTTACTTTTTTTTTTTTTTAAATTTGGAGACCCACTGAATTTTCTTTCAGAGTTGGTTTTCTGACCACCTTGTTCCTTATTAATGTGATTTAAAGCCAGCCTGGGAGAAAATGTCCTCTATTTGGACTGATGTACCAATTTAATAAACTCTGTGTGGTGATATTCAGTGTGCTCAGGTGTCCTGGGCCAGTTAAGAATAAATAATTGTCTGAGAACAGATAAATAAATCTCCAGGGGCTGCAGGGCTGTGACAACAACAGAAAAAATACTACATTTTTTTGCAGTCTGCTCCTTCAGCTCCCTCTGTATGTTTTGTGTGGACAGAAAGCACAGTTTAATCCTCGTCTTCAGCAGCACTTTTACCTTTTTATGTTGATATTACTCTTTTATTTCTTTGCTTCTGTCCCAGCTTCCTCTCCTCTGGGGATGTTGCCTGCATGGCAATCTGTTCCAGCAGCTACTCCACCATCATGGCCTTCTGCTTCCTGGAGGAGCTTCGCTGGGAATTCTCTGCTTCCTACGACACAACCAGCATCAACTTGGCTTCCAGGCCCTATGCTTTCATTGAATTTGGTTGGTAACTTCGGCCTCTGACTGTCAAAATTCTCTGTCTTGCTACTTTTATCAGGTTAAATAACATTTCCAGGCCAAAGCCTGGTTGTGAAAGGGAACCTGGGTGTGCCTTTGCCTGTGTGTGTGTAGTTTAAAGCCTTGTTTCTCAGCACCACAACCCCAAAGCTCCTGCTCAGTTTAGTGAACATAGATATTTATAGACTTCTAGATAAATACATATTTATATGTATTTATATATAAATTTATATATAAATTTACATATATAATTTATATAAATAAATTTTATATATAAATATATATAAATTATATATATAATTTATATATAAATTTATTCATAGATAAATACATATTTATATGATACACTTATATATAATATTTTATATATTATATTTATATAAATGGTCTATACAAATATATATAATCATTTTATTACAAAAATTACAAATATATATAATTATTATTATTACAAATATATATAATAATTGTTACAAATATATAATAATTGTTACAAATATATAATAATTATTACAAATATAATTATTATTACAAATATAAATAATAATTATTACAAATATATAATTATTATTACATATATAATAATTATTAAAAATATATAATAATTATTACAAATATATGATAATTATTATTACAAATATATAATTATTATTACAAATATAAAATATTATTAAAAATATATTATATAAAAATATTATTATTACAAAATAATCAATTATTTATTTTATGGTATATCAACACAATCACTTTGTGTTTGTGCACATCCATATTTACATGATGTTTCCACGTATTTATATTTTTAGATGTGTTTTGCTCGTTTTCATTTGTTGTAGCCAAGCTTTCTGCTCAGTGGGCAGTGCTTGTTGCTATCAGCAGTTGGATTATCATGGAATTCTGCTTCTTTAAAAGGGCATCCTGGTGCCTTGGAATTACTGAGTTTAGGAGGAGAAATTTATTCAAGAAATTAAGAAGGAAGAAATGAAGACATTTATTTAAACTCATTTAAGAAATGGGTTTTGTCTTGTGATTGCAAGGAAGGGGGAAGACCTTGATGCCTTAAGGTACTGGATTATTGGGTGTGTAGTGACAGAGAGTTCATCTGTTATGGACAAAATCCTGTGGTGATTAAAGAACAAGCAGAGAAGAACAAGAAATTGATATCTCAGACACTTTAACATAATTAAAAAATCTGATGAGTGGAGACAGATGAGAACAGGAAAAAAGGGAGACAGAGCAGCTTATTGGGAGACAGAATAGATTATTGTGGGCAGCTTTATTTCTGGCCTGACTTACAGTCTCATAAAGCTTCAGAGTCATGCCCAGTGTTTCTTTTTTAACCTGATATAAATTGTTTTCTTGCCAAGTAGAAGCTGCTCTGCTGAACCTCACACCCAATTCCCCTTGCAGTGAGAAACTGCCGTGGGAGAGGGTGAAATCCTGCAGTGGGTTTGCACCCTTCTGTCCACATTTCAGTCATTTTTTTTTTAAGCTCATGCTTAAAAGATTGAGAAATCCACAGGGAAAGCTTATTAAACAGCCTTCTGGGATTTTGGGTGCATTCCCTGCAGGGCACGTTACAGCCATGGTGTGATTTTAGATTGAGAGCCACATTATTCCTTTTTCTTTTGTAACTTGAGTAGGAATTGGGGAATTTCTACCTTCTTTTAATTGCATGAGGGTCTTTTTTTAAAAGAAAAAACACATTTTTTTTTCATTTTTACTGTTATACTTTGTTATTGAATTTACCTAATATCGTGATAACTGATTTATTTATTTAATCATCTTCTTCCCTGTGTTTGGATCTAAGAAGCACTTGATGCCTGAGATCTTAGCCTTTTGTCTGGTAGTTATAGATATTATTATTATAATTATCATTATCATTATTATTTTAATTATTAATATTACCTATAATTATATAGAGAGAGAATAATGTAGATACTCTTGCCTTCTCGACAGGCTGACATGGTAAAATGCAGGATTTTTCCCTGCTTGTGGCACTGTGTGTTCCAGCACAACAGAACTAGAGCTTAAGCTATGTTTTAGAATAGAAAGAATATGTAATTAATTAATAAATACATAGATATAAATTAATAAATGCATAGATATAAATGGTATATAAATGCTAGATTTTTATATAGAATATTTAAAGAATATAGAATATGTAAATAAATATATAATTATAATATTATAAATATATAAAAATAAATATATAATTACAATAATATTATAATTATAATATTATTATATTATATTATAATATAATAATATAATATAATATTATAATATATAATTATAAATAATGCATAATTATAAATAATATAAATAAAATTATATAAACAAATACATAAATATAAACACTGTATAATAATACATGTAAATAATATATAAATAATATAGAATATATACAAGCTATAACAGTAGCTTAAGCACAACATGCTACAGGTATTACAGATATATCATATCCAGTAGTAGCTGTGGGCAACCTGTGCAATATTTGATATGGATTTTACTTACAGGATAAATGTTTCTACATTTTATTCCCCTAAGCATTTCAAATAGGTTGAATTTGCCCATATCCTTCCACAATTAAATAGGAAATAGCCCTACCTGCAGTGAGCACTTGGAGGAATTCCCTGCTTGGGCTCAGCACAGTTCCTGGCAAACCAGCAGCCACAACTGTGGAAAGGGATTTGCTTGTGACTGGTGTTAAATTGAAAGAGTGAGAGATGAAGGAGAGTGATCTGTGCATGGATCTGTGGCTTGGACATTGGTGGAATCACTGTGGAATTGCCTCTGCTGGTCAGAGCTGCTTCATGACTCAGATATAATTGAATTAATTTAATTCACCTCTGTGCTGGGCAAATCCTTGTCATGGTTAAAGCCCAGGAATTGCTTCTCGTGGTAGTTCATGGGTGGTTTAAGATACGAGTTGACATCCACCCTGGGATGTGAGGACTTGTTTGCAGTCCACTGGCAGGATGTGGAGATTAAAATGTCCAGAAGGCTGAAAGAGGACAGGTTTAGACTGGATATTAGGAAGGAATCCTTGGCTGTGAGAGTGGGGAGGCCCTGGCCCAGGTTGCCCAGAGAAGCTGTGGCTACCCCATCCCTGGAAGTGTCCAAGGCCAGGTTGGAGCAACCTGGGCTAGTGGAAGGACTGGAACAAGATGGTCTTTAATGTCCTTTCATTTTAGGATTCTGATGTACAGTACCTAGAAGAAGTATTTTTTTTCCCTAACCAGCAGTGGAATTTTATACCTGAAACTAATAAGAAATGAAGAAATTAAAAACAATTAAAAAAGACTACCACGATATCATTTGGAATTTCCCTAATTAAGGTTTAATAATGTAAAGGGTTAATGATTAAGCAGTTAACTTTTGCAGAGCTGACTGAAGCAGGTTCCTCTGTTGTTCCAGACAACATCATTCAGAAGGTGAAATTCCATTTCAACAGCACCCGTGGCTCTCGAGCCAAGGCCAACTGGGAGAAGGTGGAGGAGGAGCTGAAATTCCAGCCCCCAGTTCAGCTGAAACTGGAGGACACGGAGCTGCTGAATGGGATGACCAATGGTGGGCACTCAGGAGTTCATTTGGAGGTTGGTAAGTCACTGCTACACAAGGTGACAGCAGATATCCCCACCCTCACTCTGCAAATGGCACACAACAGGTTCCTTTTGTGTTGAGAAATACATATTTTTGTCTTGTGTATGAAGCAAAAAAGACTTTTCTGTCATAGGAAACAACATTTGGAATTTACATTACGGCAGGTAAAGGTGATTAGTGCCTTTAAGGACCTGTGGTGGTGTCTTTTTCCAGCCTTAGATCAGCTTCTCTGTCTGGAAAATTGTTTCTAACTGGACTTGGTATTTGCCATGTTAAATTCTCCTGCTTTTAAAGTCCGTGTTTGTTCAAATTTCTATGGCAAGAGGAGCTCAAATGAATTCATTGCTTGTGCAAACTCATAATAAAAGATACATAATTGTAGTCTGAATGAGTTTCTTCAGTCTCGAGGCAAGAAAAGCTGAGGAGAATATGAGCTGAGGGTAAAACTCTTGTTCTCAGACTGCCTTGAGTTGTTCTCCCCTCTTTGCTTTCCCCTTTGGCCTTGTTCTTTAAAATTTAGTGCATTTACCTAAAATTCTGAAAGAGGATTTGTGTATCTGTATGAACAACACGTGGAGCCTTGACAAGAGACTTTTCTGTAACAAAAGCTGACATTTTACCTGCTGTTGTTTAGGTTGGAAAAAACCCTTAAGATCATTGAGTCCAACAGGAAACCAAACACTGCCAAGCCCACCACTAAACCCTTCCCTCTTTTAATCCTATTAACATGGTGGTTTAGATGCAGCTGGAGTGCCATGAGCTTGTATTTCCTCCTTTTTTTTTTTTTTGTCATTCTTGGCTTATGAAACACTAATAAAATTAAGTTCCACTTGCTCAATCTTATTGTTTGTGATGGATGAGCTGGAATCTAATTTGACATAGGTATTTTAAATTAAAATATAGCAGGGCAGTGGCCAGGAAGAATTAAAAATAGAATTGAAAAGCCTGTATTTGTCAGTCAGGTTTGTGAGTGCTCCTCAGAGCTGTCCTTGAAGGTTAAATCTTTTCATGATGTGACAGGGTGTAGAAATTCTTTGTACTGTTTTTTTTTTTCCTTTTGAACAGCTTCAGTGCCAGTAAATATTTGCAATCCAGTCTGTGCCCACAGATCAGAAATACATTTCCAGTTCCCCCATATTCCTAATTGCTTTCCATCTGGCTTTTTATTTCTGGCTCTCCTCTCTGCTCTAACCCAAATACTCTCACAGATTGTTCTGCTTTTATTTTAAGGATCGTGTTTGTGTTCATCTGTTTCCCTCCTCTGGAGTCAGCTTTCCTGGCTTATGTCTCTCCCCTCTCATCATTCCCTACCAGCTGAATCCCTGCTTTGCTGCTCTATGTTTAGCTGTGTGCATGGTGTTTGTTCCCAAATTGATGTTATTTATGTGATGGCCCTGCTGTTCTTGAAGGGCTGTGGTTGCAGGTGAGCAGGATTTCACTGTGTCTGCATTCCCTAGTGCAGATAGATCAGTCCATGGATTCCCTAGTGCACATGGATCAATCCATGGATTCCCTAGTGCAGATACATCAATCCATGGATTCCCTAGTGCAGATAGATCAATCCATGGATTCCCTAGTGCACATGGATCAATCCATGGATTCCCTAGTGCCCATGGATCAATCCATGGATTCCCTAGTGCCCATGGATCAATCCATGGATTCCCTAGTGCCCATGGATCAATCCATGGATTCCCTAGTGCAGATGGGTCAATCCATGGATTCCCTAGTGCAGATAGATCAATCCATGGATTCCCTAGTGCACATGGATCAATCCATGCATTCTCTAGTGCAGATAGATCAGTCTATGGATTCTCTAGTGCACATGGGTCAATCCATGGATTCCCTAGTGCAGATAGATCAATCCATGCATTCCCTAGTGTAGATAGATCAATCCATGGATTCCCTAGTGCACATGGATCAATGCATGGATTCCCTAGTGCACATGGATCAGTCCATGGATGATCAGAACATCCCTCTCCTCACATGGCTGTAACTGGCTCCTGGATTCTTTGAAGCCATGTGAGCTCATCCCTGACCCTTCAGTTTAGTGTGAAAAGGGATGGAAAAGTCAGGGCAGTTTTGTCCTTGTTAGTATTTATGGGAACAAGAGCTTTTTCTTCGCTTTTATTTCCATTCTTCTGTTGGTTCCTTCCTGTGTTCACTAAACCCAGCCCAGCTCTTGCTAGAAAAGCCCTTACACTGATCCACACCTACCCAAGCCCAGCTGCTGCTGCAGGGCCTCATCTTGTGCCATGGGGTGGGCACAGCTGATGGTGCCCTGGAGGACACAGGTACAGCAGAAATGTGAAGTCTGAGTAGCTTGCTGTGAAGAGGGAAGAGTTTTCTCATCAGAACTGGCTCTGGGAAGCAGAACAACTTGTGCAATTTGGCCAGTAAATGTGCTGGGAAATTATGCAGCTCCTCTTGATGAATGTTCCTAATGTTTTGTAGGCACACAGGGAGTCCTTCCGAGTCCTTTTTAAGGTGTTTTTTGAAGCTGTCTCACATCTCTTGTCTTTTGTGTGCTTGTATTTCATTCTAAACTGTTTGAGTCTAATTTCATTTCTCACTCCTGATGCTCCTTATCCAGAGCTTTGAGTGAGTGACTCACTGCCAGCCCCTTGTGCTGTGTGCCTTGAGGAGGCAGCACAGTGTTGGTGTTCAATGGGCAGAGGCCTCTGCTCACAAAATCTTTTATGGGCAGAGCTTTCAATGTCTTCCTTGTGTGAGGGTGTTTTCACAGAGCTGTTCTGTGCATGTTCAAACCTGCAGGTGCATTTTGCCTGGGTGCTCTGTAACCCAAACATTTCTGTGTGGATCTGGTGCTCTGGAATGCACAACTTCTGCACTTGAAGAGTCAAATCAGTTTGAAACCCAGTTAAAATTTATCTGTTCTTGTGCAAAACTGTGCTGTCTTGGACTAAGTGCTTGTACTCTCCTGTTCCCTTATTTAATTTAATAAGCCATTCTAATATGAAATTCTCTTTAAATTATGATTGAATGCACACAGGGAAGTGTGATAATTTTTCCCTGAACAGGACCAGTCTCCCTTTTCTGTGCAGTTTCAGTTTGTGAATTAAACCTCAGAATTTAATGGCAGAAATAAAGCTCCCCCATTTCAACAGCAGTTCTCACAGAATCCAAACTCTGAACCCTGGATATTTTAATCTCCCCTGCATCTGTGACAGTAATTCTTTTTATCCTCCTGGACTAAGGAAACTGTAACTTTTACATAATATTCCGTGCTGCAGAAGGAATATATGGAGACCTGCATTGTTCTTCCCTGGGGTCTGGGAACTCCTGACGTGTAGTTTGCAGGATCCTGTTCAATGAATGACATCTGTGCTTGACAATTTTAATTTGTTTGAGAGACATTTTGTGCCTCTGAAGTAAATCTTAGAACCTGAGGAAAAGAAAGAGTCTTTATTTGGAAATTTCTGTGTGAGAGAGAGAGCTGTAACATGATTTAATTGATCAAAAATAGCAGGAAACTGAATTCTGGGATCAGTGAGTGAACAAAGATGCTGCCACAGCTTCTGCTCAGGCCACTATTTGGGCCTTAAATGTCACTGTCTGCAAAAAAAACCCCCAAATTGCTTTTGATGACAGAGTTACACCACTCTGACTATAATATACAGTAATGCTCCATAAAGTGACACATATCAAATGGAATTAGTGCAGTTGCTTTGGAGCTGAAATTGTGGATGTGTGAGTGTGTGCCAGACAAATTAATTACAGGGACCCTTAGGAAAGATGCTTGACATCCTTCCATTAATTTGGCACCAAATGTTTTTTACATCCCTCTCTCAAAATCTCTTGAAGGAGAAGGCACTAAAATGAAGCCAGAGTTTATTTCTAAGAGCCAGGGTCTGGATACACCTGGACAGGAGGCAGAACATCCTGAGAACTGGGGAGGTTTCCTGAGGGCTGGTTCATTCCCTCCCGTGTCTTGTGGTGCAGGAGAGGATTTGAATTTGATATCTGAGCTGCAAACTCCCATTTTTTTTATTAAGCTGGCTGTGTCCTACTTGTGGTGACCCAAAGGCAGGGATGAAATGTGGGGGAGGATCCAGGTGTGGAATCTCTTGTTGGGCAAGCGAGGGAAAACCGTAGGTGGGCTTTGGGACAGCCCTGGATTAGAGGCAGCAGCTCCCCAAGTTAAACACACACTTATAATAATTGCTTTGACCTTAATTAGGTGTTTCATCAATGAGATTATCCTGAAGAAATGGTGTTAGGGAGTGGGGGTGTTAAGCAGTAGTGGAGAAGGTGAGAAAGGAAGGAGGCAGATAATTCCCTACCTGTGAAATGTGGGCAGCCTGAGCCCTCAGAAAGAAATACATAATTACTGGTTAAGGAAGAGATGAATTGCTGTCTTGCTGTTATGGGTGTCAGGAATCCAAGCCCTTTCCCAGACCTTTGGCTGCTGAAAGGCTTTTCTACTGACCTGTGAGGAGTGCTAAACATGCTAATCTGCTGTAATAAACACTTGAAAAATATCTCTGTGCACCATAATGCAAGACACTGATGCCAAATGGGTCAAGAAAAATTCTGTTCTTGATCTGTTTGAAAAATACTCCAGAGCTCTTGCTGATTTCTAGGTGTGTGAAGAACAGAACAGTGTAATGCAACAGCAAAAAATGGTTGTTCTGTTCTTATTTAGTCTCCTCTGGAGCAAACATGAAAGGTTTTGAAAATGTTTGGAACCCACAAAAGCAGATTTGGGTTGTTTTCTGTTAAAAGATTCAGAGTAATAGTGCAAAGTTTCACTGATGTCTGGTTTTCTTTTTGTTTTTTCAGTCCCCACTTACAGAATGCAGCCTGTGACCCCCCTGGGGATCCTGTCCCTTGTCCTGAACATCATGTGTGGAGCTCTGAACCTCATCCGAGGAGTTCACCTGGCAGAATATTCATTTCAGGTACCTCTGATGGCACTGAATCCTGGGAATCAGCCAAAGGGAGACAATTCCTTGGGTAACCATGCTGAGGGTGGCTGTTCTGCTCCTTAGCAGAGCACACACCTTTCCACAAGAAGTGTTTTGTTTCTCCAGGGAATGTACAACTTGTTACTCACCCGCTGGACCTGCTGTATTTTGTTACATATCACAGCATTTTGCCTTTTATTCTGGTTAAAATTTGTAGAAATATTTTACTCTTGCCAACCTGACTGGATATTTTTTTTTCCCCTCTCTGTTCTTATATTTTAATTTTAGATCCTTCTCTGTAATTTTTTTTCTTTTTTTAAACGAACATGAGCAAACAACATTTTAAAAGCAAAAGTGTCCTGGTTGTGTGCTGACACAGTTTTATTTAGCAGGAACTGTCACATAAGCCTCAGTTCTTGGTGTCTTGTTCAATGATATTGATCTTGGTGTTTAACACTGTTACAGTCAATCAGCATAAACTAAGATGGGAGGTACTTGACTATTTTTATAGTGTTCTCAAATATCAAGCAGCACTTGCTAAAAACTGTGCCTGACGTAGTTGTTTGTCACTTCTTTTAATCCCAACAGGAGGACCATGAAGGAATTGGGAATGTGATAGCTTTTTTTGTACCTTTTCTAGCCTGTGTTTTTCAGGTATGTTCACTGTAAATAAGATTCTTTCTGATGATTTTGATATTCTGATGCACAAGACAGAGTGATTTTCGGCTAAGCAGAGGTTTTTAATATCCTACCTGAATGATTCCAGTGGAATCACTGGAAATACAGTTAAATATGGCACAAATTTATGGCACAAAATTATAGCTGAAAGTGGCATAAGTACAGTTAAAGGCACAATTTGACCCTTGACAAATTGCAGATGAGTGGGATAAATAAATGCTCTCTCAAAGATGATTCTTTCCCAAAGGGATGAATGTCTTTCTGTCAGTGCTAAACTTAGTGATGGGCTTTTGTAGCCCACCTTGAAGGACTAAGCAAATCTTAGCAACATTATTGAAAATGTTTTAATTTACATTGAAAATTACAGTTCATTCTGGTGGCAGATGCAGTGCTTGACTTCCTCAGACTTTTCTTTTCCCTAAGGGGTTATTTTTGCTGACTTTCTTATGCAGAATTGTTTGAGGAAAATACAGCATGCTCCAAATGGGTTTTTCTTGAAAAATTCCTTAAATTCTGAAAACAGTGCTGCACAACCTTTAACTTAAGGGCAATATATTGTTGGAAAATCTTCAATTTTCAGCCTGTCATCACAGGAAGCTGCAGCAGTTGGGTTACTGGGAATAACATAATGCCTGCAGTGTGTTCATTCCCTTGTGCTGTTGCATTTGAATGATGGTTTCTATTTATTTATGGTGTTTAAAACCTGCAGAGGGGTTATTTATTGTATTATGATACAATTCAGTGTCTTTCAGCCTTCTCACACCTCTGCTCAGGGCAGAGCTTTGAGGTGAATATATTAGTTTAGATCTAAATTCTTGATGTAAGTGGCTTTTCACAAAGAAAGGCTCTGTCCTGCTTTTTTTCCCAGTCAGTACCTGGAGCCAGGGAAGCTCAATAAAGGAATGTTGCCTCTCATCCTTTTGATTTACAGCAGGCATCTTCCCAAAAATGCCTGTGCATAAATTGCAGTGATCTCTGCCTGTGGCACCAGCACAGTTGGAAACTGTGACCTGAAGTGAGAAAGGCTGAGCTGCTCCTGCCTGAGTTAAAAAAGGGACTCTTCTGTCAGCACTTGGAGCTTTTAGTTTGCTCCTAAAAGGGTTGTTGCTCTTCACACGTTCTCAGCAAGTGGGTTCCACCTGTCCCAAGCAGCAAGTCCTGCTGTATCCCAGGGTTTATGTAGTTCAGCTCTGACACTGGCTCTCTGCTCCTTTTGCAGTGTTACTTGTACCTCTTCTACACCTCTGGGAGGAAGGTGAAGACATTTGTGCTCCTTTTCTGTGTCTGTTTTTGCAACATCCACCTCTATGGATTAAGGAACCTCTGGCAAATCGCCTTCCACATGGGAGTGGCATCCCTTTCCTCCTACCAGATCCTGACAAGGCAACTCCTGGAGAAACAGCCTGACTGTGGTGTATGAAAAAGCACTTGGGGTTTGCTACTCTGTTTTTACAACTGGTTGGTTTTTCTTTTTGTATTCACCTGGCCAAAAGTAGCTCGGGGTATTTTTAGAGACTTGTCACAATGGCTGTTGCAAGGAGGGTAGTTCCAGGCAACTTGAAATAAGTAGGATGCTGGAATCATGTCCAACACCCAGTGAGTGAGGAGTGTAGCTGGGTTTGATGTGGTGGTGGTGCACGGGACATCTTGCCAGGTGGCATCAACAGATGGAGGTTCTTAACCATCCACAGGCTTTTACACCTTGACTTGCACCATCCACACAGCATTTTGCCATTTGTCTTTCTGCCTTTGTGACAGTTTGGCAGGTCAGAGTCTTGCCCTGCTTCTGAAAATGCCAAAACTGTGTGGCAAAATGAAGATCAAAGTGACAGGGAACGTTTTTGTCTCTGGAATTTGTGCAGGGTTGAGATTCTTGGTAAATGTTAGTAAAGGAGTTGTTTGCTGCAATTAGTGAGTTCACAATCAGTGGGAAAAATGGTCAGGGGGAGTTTCAGGGTGATTTGTCTGGGTTTTGAAGGGCAGGAAAAGGCTGTGGCTCTTTTAAAAACCATAAAGGCTATAAATATCTCCTGGCTAAGCTGCACATTGTAGTTAAGTGTGTGCTCAGTGGTTAATTGCAACAGTGCTTGGGCAACATAAAATAAACCAAGTGAGTGATCTCTCAGCTCAAGTGGCCTTTGTTTCCTTGGTTAAGGTCACTTTTAGTACAAGGGCAATTCCATATTTGCTTGGTCTGTATGGATAATAAATCTTCCAAGCCTGCTTGTACCAGGCCATTGACTCCTTCACCTTTTTAAAAGAAATTATGTGTGGCTGGTGAGTAAAAACCCATTTCCAGGAGTGGGAAGCAAGAGCAGGTTCTCTTCATTCTGTAGAACACCTTCAGTCAATGGTGTAGAGTTCTTACACTCAGATGAATTCCTGAGTGTGCACTTTGGAATATATAGGACTGCAGAGCTGGAACTCTTCACCTCTGCTGCACTGGCTGTGCTGGGATGTCACATATCCAGGTGCAGGGGGGCATTTTAGAACATAGATGAATAATTTAGGGCTGTCTGGGGATTCAAATCGAGGTGTAGAGAACTGTAGGTGTGTTATTGTGGGATTATGGTCCTAAAATTTCCTTTTATTTTTGTTCTTGAGAATTTTTATTTGTTTTTTTTTTTCTTTCTTTCTTTCTGGTCGCCCTGTTTCGTTCACCAAAGATTTCTTTTCCTCTCACATAATCTCTACCTCTGGTTGCAAAGAGATTAATTAACATGCAGCCGAGTTGTGGGTTTTTTTTTTTGCAGAAACACTTAAAAAAATTACTTTCTTGTGTCTCAGTGACTTTTCCTGAAATCTCAGGATGCAAACACGAGTATCAGTGGAGGATCAGACCAGAAATTTGTGGTGCTGTACTTTGGAAGCACTCCTGGATGCAGCTGATTGCAACAACAGCAGGGATAGGCTGCCCATTACAGCCTGACCAGTTTCTAGGGCATCAAGGGACTTAATTCCAGAGCTTTTCCCAGTAGGAAAATGTAGATATTTCTTTTTCATTGCACTTACTGTAACACTAACATCATAAAAGCCTCTAAATGTGAGGCTGGTAGGAATAATGGAGGGATAGAATACAGCTGGAGCTGTGTGCCATGAGGGAATTCCCTTGTGTTATAAGGCAATGGATTAAAGTTTTTTGTCTGTCATTATCTTTGAGTGGAAAACTGAAACCAGAACTCAACCACTGTCCTGAAGACACCCAGGTGACCCCACAGATGTGAGGAGTTATAATTTATATACTGCTATAATGCTGCTCAGTCCCAGTTTTCCTTGGGAAGGTTCTTTTGGAGACCTCGTGGGAACTAAGCCACGAGTTTGGATCACAGGTTTAAAAAAAAAAAAAAGAAAAGCTGAAAAAAATAACACCCCAAAAATCTGATACTGGAAATGTAACACTTAAAAGGATACTGGATCTGATTGTATTTTCTGGGAGCATAAACTGGGTGTCAACCCACTGGGTTATCGTGGGGAATCATCCTGTGGGGAAAGGATGGAGGATTTTATACTACAGATGGACAAAACTTTGGGAGAAGGACTTTAGTGACATGACCCAACTCCCTGCTCCTGCCTTTTTAGCCTAAATCTGGCTAAATAATCCAAAAAAGCTTTCCTGTTCCTTGGCTAAAGCCAGGCTGCTCCAGCTTAAGGCACACAGAGCATTTACAGCTGGGGCATTCCTCATCCTTGGACTAAGCTGACTGGAAGAAGCTGTAACATTCCCAATGATTCCCAAGCATCCAGCTGTTTGCTGTGTCACAAAACAAATCCCTGTGCCAGGTGATGTGACTCACAGCTCTGCAGCAGTGGTACAACAAGGTGGCTGGGTAATTTATGTAATTAACATAAAGTGGATAAAGGTTAAGTTCAGCTTTCATTTAATTTTTTTTCCTTAAAATGTTTCAGTAAAATCAAACCAAACCCGTTGGTTCAGTTCTGCCTTTGCCTAAACTGATATTTTTTTTGCTTTGTGGATTAATTGGAGGATGTGACTGGATCTTTATAATCTTTAGATCTTTCCTACTCAGTGACCAAAACTCTGCTTTGCTGTTAGTCTTAATCCCTTTGCAACCTTTTTTCCCCCCCCTTCTGTAATATTTGTAAACCATATTAAGGAATCTCCATGGATTAGTCTGTGTGCACTACCACAGTGCACTTTGTAGCTTTGGATTGGGATTCCAAGGATGAGGCAGAGCTCTCATAGTTGACCCTATTTTTATTTTTAATGTTGGTGTTTAGAGTGGCTCCCACATCCACGTGGTATTTTTACAGTTAAACATCTTCTCCTGGTGGAGCAGCAAGAGGAATAGAATAGTTTACATGGATCTGAGTGCTTTAAGATTTAATAAAAAAGAATGACTTGCAGTTTGAGTACATGAGATCTGACTCACAACGTGGGATTATTCCTGTATTGAATCAAATCCCCGGGGAGAAATCCATCCCTTTTTGTTCCACTTTAAACTGTTTAATGTAGTTTGAATTGCATCTTCTTAATTCTGTCAGTTTGCAAGATAAGTCTGCTGGAAACTCTTTTCCTCTCCCAGCAGCTCAGCACAAGAAAATTGGCAAAGAATAAACTCCAATAATTTCCAGATTTTCAGTGCTTAGTCACTTTATGAAGCTGATAATTTTCTGTGGGTTTTTTTCCCCCCCTTTCTCCCAAAAACCTGTTGAGTTTGTAGAAGGTGGGCTGGTACCTTTTTAGACATTTTTGCACTGTATTAATAATTGAACCTGTGTAAATGTGTATAAAAAATCATTTTGCATGTATATATGTACATATATCTAATAAATGGCTTTTTTTCTAATGGTTGTCTTTGTTTAGAGTTTTGAATTAACTGATTATATCAAAACCAAGTTGATCAGCTTTTCATTTTTGGAGGCACCTTTACTGTTCTGTGTGGCATCAGTTGAACTACATAAATACATTTATAAATATGGGCATAGAAACTTTGTTATCCAAGCAAGAGATTGCAGCAGGCTGTGATATAATATTTTTATAGCTTTCACAATCTTGCTCTTTAATTTCAGAGACTGTTGCAGGGGCTTTTCCTGCAAAACTTGTATTTTGAAGTGTTGAAGTGTGTGAAATAAGATGTAACACAGTCCCATAAATTCTTTTCCAGCTTCCTGGAAGTGAGTAATTGGGATGTGGCAGTTTGCTGTTGGGATTTTAGCCTGGTCTCTGAGTGGAAATAGGCCAGTCAGTCCCTGCTCAGAGCTTGTGGACTTTTTTTTTGGCCATTTTCAGCCCTGAAGACACCAATCCATCAGCTTTACAGCAATGAATGGCTGTATGTGACAGAAAATCCAGCTTTCCCACCACTGGAATGTGGTGGGTTCAGGTGTGCTTTGGGAAGGGTGCTTTGTGGGACAGGACTCAGAGGACCCTGCTGGATCAGGAACCAGAATAATCAGAATAAGGTAAAAATCAAAGAGCTGGAAGAAATCAGGCTCGTGGAATTAGTGGGTTTGCCCCATTTTTCTGCTCCCTGGTTCACCACAGGAATGACACCTTCAGAGTGAAAGAGAGGGGGTTTAGCTCAGATGTCAGGAAGAAATTCTTCCCTCTGAGGCTGGGGAGGCCCTGGCACAGGTTGCCCAGAGAAGCTGTGGCTGCCCCTGGATCCCTGGAAGTGTCCAAGGCCAGGTTGGATGGGGCTTGGAGCAACCTGGGCTAGTGGAAGGTGTCCCTGCCCATGGCAGGGGGTGGGACTGGATGATCTGTAAGGTCCCTTCCAACCCAAACCATTCTGGGGTTCTGGGATCTGTAGCAAAAGCAAAACATGATGCTCAGAGAGAGGGAGAAGCCCCTGGAATGGGAGGAGAGGTGGAGCAGGGGGAGGCAACAGGGGAGGGAGGAGGGAACCTCATTCTTCTGAACTGCTCTGCCCTTTGAAATCGAGGTGTTATTTTTGTTCTGTAAATAAATGATTGCTCAAAGCGTGTTTCTTCTCCAGCTGCCAATAGAGAAGAACAGCAGCCTCTCCCTTTTCTTCTAAGGTGAGGGGAGGAAGCAATTATAACTCCCTTTCTCTTTTGAAGATGCTGATAAAAGGAGGTGGGAGGATCAGGGGGGGCCCTGTGCCGAAAGAGGAACAACTCCTCAGGTGATAGAAGTACATGTTTTTATTTTAAGCGAAGTAACTCCGCTTCTGCTGTGTGCTGGCTTTCAGATGTGACCTAATTGCATGTAAAAACTGTTCTGCTGGGGAGGGGAAGGAAACCTTGGCCACAAAACCAGGGCCAGGCAGGAGGTGGGGGCAGCTGAACCCTCACTCTCAAGAGGGATTTGCTTTAAAAACCATTGACTGCTTCGCCTCAGTGGTGAGGTGCCTCTGCTGAGGATGGAGCTTGGAGGGGTCACAGGCTCCATTCCACCCCTTTTGGCTTTTACAGGCACCTCCTGCTTGTCTGCAAATAAATTCTCTCCCCAGGGTTTGACCTTTTGGAGAAGGTTTTGGAGAGCAGCAGTGGCACACTGGCAGGAGATGAAGGTGTGTTTGAGCTCCCCGGGGCAGGTGTGGAAATGAATCCTCTTCGCCTCAGCCTTTCTTTTCAATAAGGGCTTAACAAAGTGGTATTTTTAAATTGCACCATTTGCTGGGCACTGTAAAGTGTTGCTGGCAAAAATGAGGGCCAGGAGTAGCACCTGCTGTGTTTTGCCGTGCTGCAAATGTGTAATATCAGGCCTCAGAGTAAAATTAACCCCCCTGTGAGGAAAGTTAACTCTACCCCAGCTAAAACCAGCACACCCTGTGTTCATCAGGGGCTTCTGGGAGGGCTGTTCACAGAGAGGAGCTGTTAAACTCTGGGAGTGGAGATATATTTTATATGTACATATATACATAAAAATATATACATATATTTTTATATATACATATATTTATATATTTATATATTTATATATATATATTTTTAATATGTATTTTTTTATATAGTGACTCACCAAGTCACTGGCACAGGTTTCCCAGAGAAGTTGTGGCTGCCCCATCCCTGGATGTGTCCCAGGCCAGGTTGGAGCAACTGGCCTAGTGGAAGGTGTCCCTGCCCATGGCAGGGGGTTGGAATGAGATGGTCTTTAAGGTCCCTTCCAACCCAAACCATTCTGATTCCCTTGATCCAGTTTTTCTAGCCCTAGGAAGGCTGATCCAGGCTGCTTGGAAGAACCATTTTAAAAGTAATTAAATGGCAACACAAAACAAAGAGCCCTAAAAAGTCTTTGCTTTCTGTTCCCATTTAAAGTACAAACTAAGCAAAATGCAGAAGGCCTTGAAATTCCCTTTGGTGGAACAAATGTCATTTGACATGAGAATGGTAAGAAAGAGTTGAAATTGTGACCACTAAAATGTAAAGCACCACTCAGTCCAGTAGGGAGGGCTGGGATTTATTGTTTCATTATGCAAAGAAGGACATTCACATCCCAAATCCCTTGTTTTGTGGGCTCTTGTAGGGAAATACTAAAGAGCAATTGGGTGGGAAGTTCAGCCCCCAATTCCATCAGTGCCCATTGGAATGCACGGGGCAAAACAAACACAAGGCCTCCTCCTGGGAGGTGCCACCTCCTCCTGCTGTGGTTGGTGGCCTTGGGTGAGAGCAAAGGGCACAGACCTGGCAGGATTGATCCCAAAATACTCACATTTACCTGCTGGGTGAGGCAAAAACCCCCATCAAGCTGCACTGAAGGTGCCCAATAAACCCGTGCAGGTCACATGAGGCTTTCAGGAGCAGAGCCCCCTGTGTTTGATGGGGTACAGGGCGCCCTAAATTACATGCTTGGAAGATGTGACAGTACAGCCACAGCTGCTGAGCGTGGCTCTGGGTGGCAGGGATGGCACTGATGATTCCTCATCCTGGGATTTGCTGTTTCCCTGTGTTAGGAATGACCTGAGTGCGTGTACAGGTGAACAAGGGATCACCTTCCCCAGGTAACAAGTGACCGGAGGAAAGAAAATGGCCTCGAGTTGCACCAGGTTCCCCCTCAGCCAGGGGAGGTTTAGATTAGATTTTAGGAACGATTTTCTTTTACTGAAAGGGTGGTCAGGCACTGGGACAGGCTGCCCAGGGAAGTGGTGGAGTCACAATCCCTGGAAGTGCTCAAAAAACACGTGGATGTGTCACTTATGGGGGTGTTGCTGAGCTGACAGTTGGACTCGAAGATCTTAAAGGTCTTTTCCAACCCCAACAATTCCGTGGTTCTGTGGCATCAGGCATCCCTGCATGACAAGGCAGAAGTTGGGCAGGTCTGCTCTGAGCATCCCCCAGGAACAGGGACATCCTTCCAGAAGATGGATCCTCTTCCAGGGTCGTGGCTTTCACCTGCACACAGGTCTCATTTAGGGCTAGAGAGGCATTCAGGTGACACAGAGCAGGAACTCTGATGTCTGAGGCGTCTCAGAGCTGGCAGTGTGGTCAGGCTGGGCTGCTGGTTTGGGCTCAGAAGCCAAAATTCCCGTGGTGTATCACGGAATCACTAGAGTTGGAAAAGCCCTCCAAGATCACCAAATCCAACCATTAACCCAGCACTGCTGGGTCCACCACTAAACCATGTCCCCAAGTGCCACATCTACACTTTTTTTGACACTTCCAGGGACAGTGTTGGTACTTCTGCTGTGTCTTGCCCATGTGTACCAAAGTCATGATGTCGTTTTTCTCCTCTTTGAAGCTTCTTCCTGCCTTGTCCTGCAGCTGCTGGGGCTGGAGGGGGCAGGTGAGGAGCAGCAGCACTTGGTGCTCTCAAGGTCAATACACTGAACCAAGCAGGGGGAAAACCTTGCTCCCAACATTCCCAGGACTCAGGTGTCCCAGGATTTCCTGATTCCCCTCCAAGCATGAGGTACATAACACTTCCCTGGAAGTGTTCAAGGCCAGCTTGGACAGGGCTTGGAGCAACCTGGGCTAGTGAAAGGTGTCCCTGCTCGTGGCAGGGGTTGGAACTGGATGATCTGTAAGGTCCCTCCCAACCCAAACCATTCTGTGATTCTGTGATGTCAAGGAGTACTTAGATTTAAAACAAAAAAAATTGATATAAAGGAGTATTTTGATTTGAAACAACGAATTTGAAACAGTCTCTTCACTGTTACTTCTTGAGCTTCCTGCTTCTCCCTTTTCCAGGCACTGGGAGGCACCAGTGCACAAGCTAATGCTGTTCCAGGCTGGGAGGGAAGCCAAGCAGCTGACTCAGCTACAGTTTTCCGGGTAGATTTTGCCATAGGACTCCTGAAACAGAGATAAAACACCCTGGAGACTGTAGAAGGATCCCTTCAGGGCTGCAAATCCACTTACCCGGCGAGGCTGGAACCGATTTGTCAGGAGCAAAGTCACTGTAGCTCTTTTTTTATTATTATTTTTTTTTTGTCTCTGCCTGTCTTTAAGGAACAAAGGATTGTGCTAAATATTGGTGCTCCTGGTCTAAGCTTTGTTCTCAGCCTGAGGGATTCAGGAAGGGACTGGAGGGTTCTGAGAGGAGAAACCAGCAGCTTAATTAGCAAGCAGTCTGGAGGCCCCTATGCATACATTGCTGGCCCTTAATCCATCTGCAGTGACTGCTTGGAAAGCTAAGTCATGGAGAGGGATTTGAGGCAAAGCCTTGTTTCCAAAACTCTGCTAATAAATGGGTTAAGGGATGATGCTGCCCTTTACTGCCCAGAGGAGTGGGAGGATGGGAGTAGAAGACACGTAGGGTCACTCCCAGGCAGGACCTGGGGTGTATCCCCTGAGCCAGCACTGGGCAGACAGACTGGAGCTGTCAGAGGTCACCAGGCTGCTCCCAGTGACCAAAGCCTGAGAGATGCTTTGCTGGTGCTGGAAGGGACCTCTCAGGACCTTGTTAATCCTTCCTCCTCCCCAGCAGTGTGTGCTCTGGGATTAACTTGTTTTTATAACCACCACGTCTTCTCCTTGCCCTTTTGCTTTGCTGCCAGCAGTGCTGATTCCTGATTCCCTCCTCCCACAGGGGCAGGGAAATTGGGTGGGTGTGAAGGACAAACTGGACCTCCCTCACCACAAGCCCACATGTACCAGCACACTGGATGGAGGAACAGGAGTCAGGGAAGGGCAGGAGTAGGGATGCTTGGTCAGGTCTGCTCTAACCTCATCCCAATGCCTGAGCTCCTCAGGGCACATGGGGGAAGAGGTGACACTGGATGCTTCCTCCTGGAGGAACCTGTCCACTGGCAGGAGGAGGTGGCACAGTGTGCCAAGGCCAGGTAAACAGGGTGGATTTTTCCCAGCTTAATCCCACAGCAAATTTTCTGCTGTTTAGAGGTGAAGAGGAGCTGCCTGGCTCCTCTGAAGAGTCGTGTTGGCATCTACCAAAAGTTGCCTACTTCTGGTATCCCTGTGTGGTCAGGGAAAATGTTCTTTCCCAGCCAAAATTTTACAGCTTTTTTCAGCAGTTTCTTACCCTGTAGTGTTTTTTGGTGTTTGTTTTTCTTTTTTTTCTTTTAAATCCCTTCCTGATGATTGCCTAGAGAGTGATGGGCTGTCATGCACCACCTCTTCACTGGCAGAGAGAGGGGCAGATCTCAGATGGCAGCTGGTACCAGGTACCATCCTCCTGCAAAGGGCACAGCTGCCTGTTAGAAAAACCCCAAATTCCCAGGTGTGCTCCTGCACTGCATGGATTATAGAGGTTTACCTGGCTTGGAAGCCACCTGCCAGCTTGCTCTGAAAGCATCTTGGCCATAATTGGGGATTGCCAGCTGGAAGTGAGGCAGCAGCAGAGACTCTGCTCCTGCTGAGATGAGGAGCAACCACTGAATCATAGGATGGTTCGAGTTGGAAGAGACCTCTTAAAGGTCACCAAGTGACCTTGAAGATGCCTGAGTTCAAATTATTCCCTTTGGGAACAGCTGTGGGAGGGTCTCTGTGAGCCAGGAATATCAGCTGTACCACCCCACATCCCCTGCAGGGCTCGGACACAAGCAGAACCAAACTCCTGGGTCTCTGGGACTGGACAAGACCATTGTCCACAGAGATGCAGCTCCAACAGCTCCCAGTTGTTTGCTCACCCTCTTTAACCAGGAGCAATAAATCCCACAATGGCTAGTTGGTGTCTAAACAACAACTCAGCTCTGGGACCACCACATCCCAAAGGCATTCCAGAGGCGTGATTTCTGCTCACCTGGACAGACACCTCCATCCTTTGGAGGAATGAGCCAGCTGGGGTGCTGGCAAGAAAACCTTTCCTTTGCCACTGGTTAGAAACTGAATTCTTGACCATTTTAATCTGTTCTGTGTTGGCAGGTCTTGCTCTGCACCCCTAATTACTGCTGGGGGATTGCACCTAAAATACTCAGTCCAGCTCGGGTTTGCTAATCCAAAAGGAATGTGGAGGAGCTGGAGAGGATCTGGTGAAAGGATGTAGTGATGGCTGGAGCAAAAGTCTGTGACCTACCAGGAGAGGTCAGGGAGATGGGTTTGTTTTGGTCTGGAGAAGAGGCTGGGGGAAAATCTGATGGGAGCAGAAAGTGTACATGGAGAACTCACTGGCTGGAAAACTGCTTGGCAGAAAAGGATCTGGGGGTGCTGATCAACAGCAGCTGAACACGAGCCCAGGTGGCCAAGGAGGCCGAGGGCACCTGGCTTGGATCACCACTAGTGTGGCCACAGGGCAGTGACTGTCCCCTGTGCTGGGCATTGGTGAGGCCACACTTCAAATCCTGGGGGCAGTTCTGGGCCCCTCAGACAAGACATTGAGGGGTTGGGGCATGTCCAGGGAAGGGAATGGAGATGGGGAAGGGGCTGGAGCAGCAGGAGCAGCTGAGGGAGCTGGGGGGGCTCAGTCTGGAGATAAGGAGGCTCAGGGGGGACCTTCTGGCTCTGCAACTCCCTGATAGGAGGGGGGAGTTGGGGGGGGGTTTGGGCTCTGCTCCCAGTAATTAGCAACAGCATGAGATGAAATGGCCTCACATTGTGCCAGGGGAGGTTTAGGTTGGACATTAGAAAAAATGTCTTGCTCAAAAGGGTGGTCAGGCATTGGAACAGGCTGCCCAGGGAAGTGTTGGAACAACCATCCCCAGAAGGGTTCCAGAGGTGTGTGGACGTGGCACTTGGGGACGTGGGTTAGGGGTGAGCACAGTGCTGAGGTAACAGGTGGACTCAATGATCCCAGAGGTCTTTTCCAACCCTAACAATTCCATGATTCTGTGATTGCAGCTTGGGAGGCTCAGGCTGGGCACTGGATAAAAACATGGCTGGGAGGAAAGGGAAGCTCTGGGAAGTGTCACACAGACTGAGGTCTCTCCATCCCCAGAGACTGTCACGTCTTGGCTGGGCAAAGCCACAGCTGACGGGAACCAGTGTTGGTGTCAGCCCTGCCTTGAGCCAAAGGCTGGACTAGATGTCCCTTCCAACAACCATCTCTCTGATTTAATGTCCCTTCCAACCACATCTCTGTGATTTCACAAACCTGTGATTTAATGTCCCTTCCAAGCAGCACCTCTGTGACTTTACAAGCCTGTGACACCCTGTGATTTAGAGCTCTGGATGCTGCTCAGCTACTCCACAACGGTCTTAAATTAACACAGTATTAAAATAAATCCCACCAACAACCCTAAATCAAATTGATCTCCCTGCAGGTTCTCTCGCTCCAAATGGAACATTAACGTAATTTAGGAAGAGCAGGAAGGATTCACAGAGTACTTTGAGGACATTTTTATCATTTCACACCCACATTGTCTGTCCTGTGGCTGTGAAATGTAGACCTTGCCACACGTTCCACAACCAGCCTTGTGGTGGGGAGGGAATGCACCTTGTGTTGGGATGGTGCTGACCTGCAGCACATCAGATTTACAGCTGCCATCTGAGGGGTTGTCCTTTGAAGATCTTGTTCCCATTTGGAAGGTGACCTCAGAGCCTCAGAAGGAAATGAAGCAGCATAATTACACTTAGGTTTTTATTTAAAGATGTCTCAACTATTTAAAAAAAACCAAAAACCCTCTTCCCCTCCCCACATATCAGGAATCTGACTTAATGAACTTCTAAGTTACATGTTTCTAACACGTCTGTGGGAGAGTTACAATAACCTGACACCACCAGTGCCTTCCCCAAGCAGGAATCAAATTTTGTTGTGGGTAGGACAAATGTGTTCCTGTGTCTGAAGGTAATTATTTTTATTCTGATGGTTGAGAAACATCAGCCCCTAAAAAAGACCCAAAAATGCCTTTTACTGGAGACTTACATGACTATGTCTCCCCATCCCTGGAAGTGTCCATGGCAAGGTTGGACAGGGCTTGGAGCAACCTGGGCTAGTGGAAAGTGTCCCTGTCTGTGACAGAGAGGGTTGGAACTGAATGGTCATTAAGATCCCTTCCAATCCAAACCATCCTGGGATTCCATGATTCCAGATGGGTGTGGGATGGTACGACACACAGCTGGGAGCACCGACCTACCCTGGAGGCTCTCAGCCCTGCCTTCATCCCTACCCTCGGGAGATTCCACCCTCTGGATGACTTCCAGCCACTTCTAGGCATTAATTGTGGCAACAAAGCCACAAACCTTCTGGACTGGAGGTGGCCTGTGTGGTGGGGACGGTGTTGCCAAGGCTCAGTTTTATGGGAATCTTGCCTTTTTGTGCAATCACAGAACGGTTTGGGTTGGAAGGGCTCTTAAAAATCATCTCATTCCAACCCCCTGCCATGGGCAGGGACACCTTCCACTAGCCCAGGTTGCTCCAAGCCCTGTCCAACTTGACCTGGAACACTTCCAGGGATGGGGTAGGCACAGCTTGTGCTGAGTCCTTCTCACCTGCCACCACCCAGCTGGTGGGTGCTCAACAACCAACCACGTGGAGCTTGATGTCTTTTCATTGCAAAGGAGTTAAGTGAGTCAGATTGGCAGGGAAATTGGGTTTTAATTCGATCACCTCTGGTCATTTGAAAGCTCAGTGAGTTGTTTCTGGTGGCTGAGCTGATCTGATGATGGGGGATGATGCTCATCACAGAGGGGACAGGCAAACACATGGTCACAACGCCTCTTGTGTTGACTTTGGTCAGCCCATAGTTCTTTCTCAGTCTTCCCTCTGATAAATATTTTACAACGTGCCAGGGCAAAGCACAGTGGTTTTGCTGGATATTTTAATCAGAAAAAAAAAAAAGAAAAGAAAAAGGTTTTGTCCTGTGAACTGAACTCATTCGGTTGTTTCAATCACAAACAGGAAAAATCCAAAAAACTTTAAAAAAAATATATTGAAATGCTACACTTTTCATTCAAAATGATATTTCACTGTCAGCCTCAATCTCAGTAAAAGTCAAAAAGGAAACATCCTGAAAATGACATATTTTGTTCACCTCAAGACCATTTTTGTCCAGGAAAACCTAGAAACAGCAACAGTGGGCTGTGATCAAAGAGTTTAATCACAATAAGATTTTAAAGGCAGGGGTATAACTGTTCTCAGCCCCTACTTTGACAGCCTTGAGTAGTTAAAATTCAGTGTTCAGTTTTGTTGAGACCCCATTGCCTTTTAAGACTGACTTAAAAATTTAAATCCTTAATAAATTAATGATTGCAAATTAAGTCATCCATTGCTGCCTGGTCAGGTGTGTGGTGCCCAGATCCATCGATGTACTGAGGAATTACAGCCTTAAGTTGGTTAATTATGGGACCTGCTGCTGCTTTAGACACTCTTGGGTACACAGGTAAAGAAGGAAAAGGGCTTTGAGGGTGTCTTTGACCCAGGTTAATTTGCAGCTCTTCCCCCTGGGTTGTGTCTCTCCATCCATCACTGCCTGGGAAAGAAAATCAATCCTTTTTGTGGCAGTGAGGATATTCAATAATGCAAAAGGTCAGGGTGGAGGTGTCTTCAGTGAGGGATGGGCTGGGGCTTTGCCTTTTAAAACCTGCACGTTCCTGTTCTGTTTGGCAGAGCAGCAGCTGAGGCATCTCCTGGAAACCCACCTTCCTCAGCATGGTGTGAGGGTCAATAAACACCTGGTGTGAGGATCAATAAACCTCTGGTGTGAGGGTCAATAAACCTCTGGTGTGAGGGTCAATAAACACCTGGTGTGAGGGTCAATAAACCTCTGGTGTGAGGACTCCCCCTGGAATCCACTCTGTTTATCCACACTGAGCACAGTCTTGTCCAGGAGGGACTGATTGCCCAGAGAGGTTGTGGATTCCTCACTCCTGGAGGTGTTCAACACAGCTTGGAGCAACCTGGTCCAGTGGAAGGTGTCCCCTCCCATGGCAGGGGGTTGGAACTGGATGGTTTTTAAGATCCCTTCTGACCAAACCCATGCCAGGATTCCATGTTTTTCCAGCTCACAGAGTGCTGTTTGGTGTTTGCACTGGAGCAGGTGGTGGTGTGATGGATGCAGGGGTTTATGCACAACTACAAGACCAAAGGCCTCTCCTGAGAGCAACTTAGGTGGTTGTGAGGGGTTCAGTTTAAAGGATCTCAGCTGTCAAGTGTGACATGACATGAGGTCACAAACCAAGCCAGGCAAGTCCCAAAGGTTTTAACTGGCCTGTGGATGCTGAAAGCAGCAGCAACTTTGGAGGACAAACCATTCCTGCCAAGGATCAGCGGCCACAGCCACTGAAGACACACTGAGCACTGCTGATGAGAGCATTTGTAAACTCAGTTTTACTGGGTCTGGCTCAGAGAGGAAAGGGAAATGGTCCCGTGTGGCCTTTGGCTGGTGGGAGAGTTGGTCAGTGTTTGAAACACTAGAAGAGAGCTGAGGATGCAAATGTGGTACAGGTGGAAGGGAAGCTGAAGCTTGAGGAACATCAAAAGAGGACCTGGAGTCAGGTTAGGAGACACATATTGAGGTGCCTGAGCAGCAGGACTGATTTCAGAGCACCTTTGAGAAGTCAGCTCTTTTCTTTGGGCACCCAGGTAGGATTTGGGGACACTAAGATTCATCTTACTGAATCCAGTTTACAACATTACTCAATTGGACAATGTTTTTCCAATTTGAAGACTTAAAGGGTTCCCATTTAGGAGTCACCAACCCAGGTGTCAGTGGAGAGTCCCAAAAGCCAAAGGGATTGACAGGTTTTGACACAGTTGCGGAGCTGAAAGGGCCTGTGTTCAATCCCTGCTCTCCAGGAATTCCCTGTGTGACTCCAGACAGGTCACTTAGGGCTGTTCTGGGTCAGGCAGGCACAGAAATCAGCTGTCATGGCCAGTCAGTGTCTCTGAGCTCATGGAAGTGAATTGGAGCATCTGCTCTCCAGGCTCAGATTCCTTTGAGACACATAGATATGACACCAACGTGAAGCTCTTGTGGTCCACACTCAGGTTACAGAGGTTTCTCCCTTTCTCCATGTCTTGTTTCCTCCTACATAAAGCAGCTGCAGAACCTTTTCATTGAACTCTTCTCTGTCAAAGAAAAGTTCAGTGAGAAAATGCCTATTCTGATGAAATTCCACTCAACCCCACCAGAAAGCCTTTTGAAACTTCCAGTAAAAAAAGTTGAAGTTTTGATACAACATTCCTTTTTATTCCTCTGGGAACATTTGAACAACGCTCAGTAGAATTTATTAAAAAAAAAACCCAAAAAATAAGAAACAAACCACCTCTGTTTTTTATTCTTATTTTCCTTCTGTTGTGGCACAGCAACATTTTTGCAGGAACATCTGAACAGAAAGGAATAATCTGCTCTCCAAGCTGATATTCCTTTCCCTTGTCCTTCCTTTCTTCTGTACTTCAAAGCAGGATTTCCAGGAGTGCCTCTGGACTGGATGAGCTCGGGTGGGTGAGTTTTTATGACGTGGGCCATATTTGCCCAGACAGAGGCCACACTTTATGGCTGCAGCTCTGCAGTCACAGATTGGCAGAGTTTCAGTGCCCGAGTGCTTGCGGGCAAAATCCAGAGCTTTTGTGCCAGCAGATGTGGTGGGGAACAGCCCCTGCACAGCCAGACCCTCTTCCCAGGGGAGCATCCAGCTGTTCCTGCATTAAAATGACTCTTGTTTCCACCAGCAACTTTACTTGGGCAGGTGGAGAAGGGACAAGGGGGAATTGTTTTAAACTCAAAGAGGAGAGGTTTGGATCAGATGTTTGGAAGAAATTCTTGGCTGGGAGGGTGGTGAGGCCCTGGCACAGGTTGCCCAGAGAAGCTGTGGCTGCCCCATCCCTGGAAGTGTCCAAGGCCAGGTTGGAGCAACCTGGGCTAGTGGAAGGTGTCCCTGCCCATGGCAGGGTGTGGAACTGGATGATCTTTTTATTCCAATCCAAACCATTCTGTGATTCTATGAACTTCCCATTCTAGCACTAGCAAGGCACGTAGATCCACTGGAGGGAATTCATTCCACAGCTAAAGTAGCTCTTTCCTGATTTTCACCAGGCTAGGACTTCAGCAGTGGTTTCCTTTAACCCATGAGAATCAAGTTAAGCTGGAATTTTTTAAGGAAACCCTCCTCATTTAATTTATTCTCTCCCTTTTTATTGTTTCATATAAAATGTTGCTGGGCTGCCTTTGCTACCACCCTCCCCAGCAGAGGAGTAATTACATTTATTGGAAACGCTTCCTGATCACTTATTCATTTACCAGCTGCTAAAGTAAAATGAACTGGGCAAAGTGCCACTGGAGACTTGGATTCACAAGCAGGGGAAGGCAAATGAAAGAACTGCTCAGTGTGCAGTGGCTTTCCCTCTCCAGCAATTCATTATCCTGCTGTTCAGCTGATTTAGGAAGTCAGGATGGCAGCATGTGATACATTTCAGCATGAGTACAACTTTAGGGTTGCCAGATTTACCTTTGACTGTGCTATAAAGGGCACTAAAAAGTACCCTAACTTTGTATACTAAATGTGATGTAATAAATAATAACAGGAACACGATATCCTTATTTCTTGGTTACCCTCAGTCGCTCCCATTAGTGTTGTCACTGACCTATTTGCATCTTTCCTGTCCTCCTCTTCCCTCCTATCTCCCAGTATCTGTTTTCTGGACCCCACAATCATCATGGAAAACAACCAGCCCCAAACCACCCCATTCAGAGACCCCTCAAAGCACAGAGACACCACTGACACCCTCAAACCCACCAACAACCCCAAACCCACCAAAGTCCTGCTGAGGCCACATGACCTGTGGAGGCCTCAACATTCCACTGTATATGGACAATTTGTGGGACCCACCTCACTGGCCTGGAAGGGAAATTCCCTCAAGTGCTTGTGTGGGGAACAGATCTCACCTTCAAAATGAGCTGCCTGAATATCATAGAAACCTACAATGGTCTGGGTTGGAAGGGACCCCAAAGATCATCCCATTCCACCCCCTGCCCTGGGCAGGGACACCTTCCACTAGCCCAGGCTGCTCCAAGCCCCATCCAACCTGGCCTTGGACACTTCCAAGGATGGGGCAGCCACAGCTTCTCTGGGCAACCTGTGCCAGGGCCTCACCATCCTCACAGGGAAGAATTTCTTCCCAATATCCCATCTAACTCTGCCCTCTGTCCATTTGAAGCCACTCCTCCTTGTCCTGTCCCTCCATCACTTGTCCAAATCCGTCTCCAGCTCTCCTGGAGCCCCTTCAGGCTCTGGAAGGGGCTCTCAGGTCTCCCTGGATCCTTCTCTTCTCCAGGTGAACCCCCCCAGCTCTCCCAGCCTGGCTCCAGAGCAGAGGGTCTCTCCAACCCACCTTCACCGCAATGAAAAGCAGGAAGGCCCAAGAGCAGGAAAGTCTGAGACATCCACGTGTGTGTCTGTGTTTTAGCAAACCAAACTGTGCCAGAAGAACCTCAAAGAACCAACCTCATGGTGAGAACATTTCACTGAAAGATCTCCAAGTGCCCAAATGTCCCCTCCATCCTTCCCTGCACAGTTCAGAGATGTCACATGGACCAGTGCAGGCTCAGGAGCCCCATGGTGGTATCCAAAAGCTTGTTGTTGGTACCCATGAGAAATCCATTAGTACAAGACTGCCCAAATCCAGCAAGTCCTGGCAGGAACCCTCTGGTGTCCAGAAGAGAATATTTTTCCAGGCTTCACCCTTTTGTCTCTGATCACTCAGTCTTCACCCCCAGGAAACACCTATGAAATCTGTTCAAACACAAGCCTTTAAAGTAAAAATAGATAAATCTATGAGATGTGGAAAATCAATAGACACGATTTTATGGTATATTACATTTTCCCCTCCCTACACTGCATCTTATTCCCCTCAGGCAGTGGCAGGCCATAAATAAATTATTAAGTCTATTCCCACTATTTCCCCATCCCATCATTTTGTGTCTCGTGAGGTCTAATAAGCTTCTGGCCTTACCTGAGGTCTGCAGGTGCAAATTACCTGTTACTTTCAAGTTGCCTAAATGAAGGAATTAGGTTTGGGGCATTTCCTCACATCTCATATTTACCTTCAGTATTTATAATTTGATTTTAGCCTGAAAAGGGTTGAAAGCAGATGATCCTTAAGGTCCCTTCCAACCCAAACCACTTTGTGATTCTGTGACATCTCCAAAGACCAAGGGAGACGCCTCTGATTTTAAATTTAAAAGTTGCTTGATAGTCTTTCTATCATTTTCCATCTCAGGTGTGGATTCACTGGTTTTATATCCAGAAATGTAGTCAAAGCCTGTCAGTGTGAAAATGGGTTATTAGCCTCACAAAATGCAAGCAGAGTGTGATAGCACACACCCCAGACAAGCAGACACCAGCACTGGGATGATAAAGGCTTGAATTACTTAAAGAGAGCTTAACATAATTGCTGGTTTTCTTCTACAGAGAGGTTCACACACAAAACACACAAAAGCAGTGCTTAAAAAGAAATGATTTGTGGCATAAGTGGTGTGATAAACATCTGAATATTAATGTGGTTCTGGGAGAGAGCCGTGGAAATGTGTGTCTTGGAGGGTTTGTTTGCCCTGAGTTATGCACAGTGAGACTCAGTTGTCTGAACATCCCTGTCTGGTGTTATCAGAGGGTCTCCTGTTTGTTCTCACAGTACCAGCCCAGGAGGGCTTTTGGGTCTCCTGTAGGTTGTGTTCCTGTCCTGTGTGGACATCTCAGATATCCCAACACTGAAGTAAAGAATCAGAGAATCACAGAATGCCTTGGGCTGGAATGGACCCTAAAGTTCATCTTGTTCTAATCCTGCCATGGCAGGGACACCTTCCACTAGACCAGGTTGCTCCAAGCCCCATCCAGTCTGGCCTTGGACACTTCCAGGGATCCAGGGGCAGCCACAGCTTCTCTGGGCAACCTGTGCCAGGGCCTCCCCACCCTCCCAGCCAAGAATTCCTTCCCAATATCCCATCTAACCCTGCCGTCTGGCAGTGGGAAGCCATTCCCTGTATTCCTGTCCCTCCATCCCTCGTCCAAATCACTCTCCAGCTCTCCTGGAGCCCCTTTAGGCCCTGGAAAAGGGCTCTCAGGTCTCCCTGGATCCTTCTCTTCTCCAGGTGAACCCCCCCCAGCTCTCCCAGCCTGATTCCAGAGCCCTTGGAGCATCCCCGTGGCCTCCTCTGGACCTGCTCCAACAGCTCCACATCTTTCCTATGTTTGGAGCCCCAGAGCTGGAGGCAGCTCTGCAGGTGGGGTCTCACCAGGACAGAGCAGAGGGGCAGAACCCCCTCCCTTGCCCTGCTGCCCACTCTGCTTTTGGTGCAGCCCAGGACACGTTTGGTTTCCTGGGCTGCAAGAGCACAGTGATGGGTCTTGTTGAGATTCTTGTCCATCAGCATTCCCATGTCCCTCTCCTCATATAAAATACCCACTTTTCTCACATGTATGTGGCACTAAGTGTCTTGCAGAAGTTTGCCTTCCTCCAAGGTTTCCTGTAGTAACATTAAAAATCATTTCCTGCTTTGTTCTGGACTCAAAGCTGTGGCTTTGCTGCTCCAGTGTCCTCACCACCACAACAACGGTGTGAAAAACCCCACAACCTTTGGGGCCTTGCGCTGGCCTCATCCTCCTGTGCCCTCCAGTAATTCATATGCATTTATGTGGTTTATTTCTCAAATCACTGGGTGCAAAAATGCATCTCCCTCAGAACACAGAGCTTGCTTTCTCCTGGGAGTGCCAGATACCAGTGAGCACCCCCACAGCTGGTGGGACTGGCAGTGGGGTTAATGCTGCCCAGTTCCACTGGGATCAGCTCAATGGGGCTGTTTCATCAGCTGGTTTCCCACTTTACATAGAATTATTTGGTCTAGTCTAAAGCCAGTCCAGCCCAGTTGTGGCTTGTCCTCTGTAAGTGAAGTTATTTCTTTAGCTATTTCTTCTTGCTACATTTAGGTTTTACCTTGGGTTTCTTGTACCAGGATCAATTTACCATCTTACAAGTCGAGTCACTGGAGGCAGCTGCAGCCTGGTTTGAATGGGAGGATCAGGTGACAGTGGGATCATCCCTCATTACATCAGCTGTCAGGGAACAAAGATTCAATGGCCTTGGCCTGCTGAGTCTGCATCTACTGTCACTCTTGCACAATTCCAAGATCTGAAGCTTTATGAAAACCAGAGGTACCACAAGACTGACACATATCCATGAGCTGGCAGCAGTGTGAAGATGGATCTTGTGATAGTGTAATTCTTTGCACCTCTGGGTTTGTACTGGGAGATGAAGAGACTCACAGAGCGATTGAGGTTGGAAAGAACCCCTGGATCTGCTCAAGCAGTGCCACCTGGACCAGGTTGCCCAGGCCCATGTCCCCCCTCAACAAGATGAATTTTCTTTCCAGCTGCAACTTTTGCCTCTAGACCTTGGCTGAATCCTTTAAAGACAGAAATGAAACCCATTTATCTTTCCAGGGAGGGGGTTGCCAGGAGCACCAGTGCATTATCTTTCACGTGGGGGATTTGGTTTGTTTTGATCTAAGTTATGTCTGTGATCATTTTAAGAGACTGCAAATTGGCTGTAGGAAACAAAACAGACAGTCAGGTTGTAATGAAGTACCTTCCATCCCGCTGAAATTGTATTCAGTCTCAAGTATCCCTCTCATCTATTAAGTATTGATTTGAGGGGAGAGCATATAACAGAACTGCCAGCTGGTTTGGCCAGCCCAAACCCTGAGCAGCTCCTTGGAAATCAATGATATCCCATCGATTCCGAAATGCAGCAATTAAATGAGTTAATGGATGAGGACTCTGGGGAGAAAGGAATGGCAGTGATACAACAGGCTGGGAAGCTGCAAAAGAGGTGAACTCAACAGCTTCACTCTGGGTGGACCACGAGGGTGCTTGGGCACATATTTGTCTGGGTGTGGCTGCTTGTTGTGTGTGGGTGGCTGGGTGTGCAGGGGGGTGGGTGTGCCCTGGGTGTGGCCAGGAACAGTGGCATGAGGAGATCTGTAAAAACTTTCCGTCAGGTGGACAGAAATGGTTCTTTAGACCGCAGAAGAAAAGGGCCAGACCCACCAGAGGTTGAGCTGGGGTGCCAAAGGCTGGATTGTCCTCACTTCTCAGCTGCTTGTTCTGCCGCGGGCTGTGCTTGGGACACCTCCAGCTGCACCTTTCCAAGAGTGAGGAATGGTGGCCAGCAGGTGGAGGGAGGGGATTCTGCCCCTCTACTGTGCTCTGGTGAGACCCAACCTGCAGTGCTGCCTCCAGCTCTGGAGCTCCCAACGTGAGAAGGATGTGGGACTGTTGGAGCAGGTCCAGAGGAGGCCCAGGAGATGCTCCCAGGGCTGGAGCCCCTCTGCTCTGGAGCCAGGCTGGGAGAGCTGGGGGGGTTCACCTGGAAAGAAAAAGCTCCAGGAAGGTGTCATTGCAGCCTTTTGGTACTTGCAGGAGAGCATAAGAAACATGGGGACGAACTTTTCAGCAGGGAGTGTTGTGACAGGGGTAATGGCTTTAAGTTAAAGGAAGGTTGATGTAGATTAGATGTAAGGAAGTTCTTTTTCCATCAGGATGGTAAAACACTGGCACAGGTTGCCCAGAGAAGCTGCCCCATCCCTGGAAATGTTCAAGGCCAGGTTGGATGGGGCCTGGGCTAGTGGAAGGTTTGGCTGTCCATGGCAGGGGTTTGGACTAGAAGACCTTTAAATATCCCTTCCAACCCTGTCTTCCAGTGCTACCTGAGCAGACTGGCACCCTCTAACAGCCTTTTGTGTCCTCATATCCCAGCCCAGGGCATTAACCCCAATCCCTCACCTTCCTGCCATGAAAACTCCGTCTGTGTCTGAGCATCCCCTTCCTTCCCTCTCACATCACTTCCTTGCCTCGACCTCCTGCCCATAGGAATGGTTGTGTAGTAAGGATGTAGCTGTCAGAGGAGCTCAGACACCAGCACAGGAGGACAAAAGGATACCATGGTCCAGGACAGTGACATTGTGAGTATCTCATGCTGTCCCAGATGAACATGGATGAAATCTCAGGCATCATTCAGAATAAAGTTTGTGTCTAACACTGAATATTGTTTGAGACTTGGAGAAGAGAGTTGAATAAACAGCTTTCTACATATCATATCTTAATCACAGAATCCCAGAATGGGATTTGTGTTGGAAAGGACCTCAAAGCCCATCTCATTCTACCCTCTGCCATGGGCAGGGACACTTTCCACTAGCCCAGGTTGCTCCAAGCCCTGTCCAACCTGGCCTTGGACACTTCCAGGGATAAGACATCCACAATTTCTTTGCCAGGGCCTCACCCCCCTCTAATTTATCTGTGTTCAACCTTAACCAGCTGCCCAGTTCTGGGTCTCTCACAACTACTCTGCTACTCCTGTTCTCTTTGGTCACATTCTTTGCTTCATTGTTAGCAGTGGGCAGAGAAGACCTGATGAATAAAGGTGACCACAGAGGGCTTCAGAGCACTCTGTTTTAATTAGTTTAGTTTAATTTAGTTTAATAGAAGTACATGGTCACTGAGGCACTGAGCTGCTTTTAAGCTCGGACCTGCTTTATTTGCCTGAGCCTGGCCTCTTCCTTCATCAGAAATTATGTCAGGTAGGGTTGGAAGACTTTGGACACTTGCCTGTGGTCTCTGGCCATGCCCTAGGAATGCCTGGGATGCACAGAGCCACAGGATAGCTGTGCTGGGAAGGATCTCTGGAGGTCTCTAGCCCACTCCCCCCCCTTGCTGAAACCAGGATGAACGAGAGCAGGATGTGCACTGTCAGGTTTGGAAAATCTCCAAGGATGGAAACCCCACAACCCCTCTGGGCAGCCTTCTCCAAATCCCTCCTCTGTGGGATTTGAGCACTCCCACAGTGAAGAGGTTTATTCTTATGTTCAAGTAGAATTTCCCATATTTTTGATTGAGCCTGTTGCTTCCTGTCCTGCTCCAAGAAGAGCCTGGTTCCATCTTCTTTCCTCCCCCCACATCAGGTACTTGTAGACATTAATAAATCCCCCAGAGCTTTCTCTTATTGAGGCTGAACAACCCCAACATTTGCAGCAGAGGATTAATCTTCCCTGACGTGTAAATATTAAACTTCAAATCTAAACCAGTTCATGCAGGACTCCTTTTACAGGAGAGAAACAGACCCCAGTGGCACCTCAGCTCCCTTATCCTGCACATCTCAGGTGTGATTCAACTCCTATAAAAAGCTGTCAAATACCATTTGAGATGGTATCTGAGACGTTTACATGGGACTGGCAGGTGTCACACAGGATTTACAAGGCACCAACATCCTTCTGAAAAGGCAGCTGGAGGCCAGGGGGGATATCTTGGGGATCCAATATGGATTCAGGAGAACAGAGCCTGCCCCAGGACGAGGTTCAAGAGGTTTGTGTTGAGGGAGGGGACAGCAGGGTGTGCTCAGCTGGATTCCATGTGTGAACCTGGCTTAGCTGTGGGTGGGCAAGGACTGAAAGCTGGTGTGAGGATCCCTGTGATACTGGGGAGAACAGGAGCTGCCAGGTCAAATCCTCACCTCATCCACCAAATCTGCTTCTCATCCCCAAGCCCGGCTGTGAGGGATGTGCTGAACTCCAACCTCAGCATTCCTTTGGGCAGCTAAAAACCTAAACAGCCTAGAAAGAGGCTTAAACTGTGCCAGGGGCTCCAGCAGCCCATGGAAACTTTGGTGATGGGGTTTAAATTCCCACTGTAACACTGCAGAGCTGAGCTCAAGCACGATGGGCCCTGAGGTGACCAAAATTTCTATGCTGTTAGCAACCAGAAGGTTTTCACTGTCAGTTTTATCTGTAAAAAGGGGATATAAAAGGTATCAGGGTGCTGGTACTTCCCCTTCCCTTTGCTCTGCAGCAGCAGGGGAGAACTGGGACAGGTTTTTTATGTGACCAAAGTAAATGTGGTGCTTGTTTTCCTTCTGTGTTCCCAACAAGTGAGGAGCAAATACCCACGTCAGCCCTGATCCTACAGAGAAAACCTGCTCCTTCCCTGCCTGTCAATCACAGGGACTTGTAAGTCAAAGTCCTGATGAAAAGGCAACTAGAGCTGTGAAACTGGGTGTTAGGAGAAAGCAAATTTAACCTTGTTTGTGGGTGGAGGAGCAGACCCCTCTGCATCGGCAAGGATGATGCAAAGCACCGTAAATGCTTTTAATGCATAAACTAAATTTCTCTTACTGGAGATGTAGAGAGGTTGGAATAAAAGCAGAAGCCTTTTGCTGAAGTATCACGGAATTGCTGAGGTTGGAAAAGACCTCTGAGGTCATCGAGTCCAACCTTTGACCGATCACCACCTCGTCACCTGAACCCTGGCACTGGGTGCCACATCCAGCCTGTCCTTGAACACCAGGGATGGTGACCCCACCACCTCCCTGGGCAGCCTTTTCCAATGCCTGACCACCCTTCCAGTGAAGAAATTTTCCTGACATCCAATCTAAACCTCCCCTGGTGCAACTTGAAGCTGTTTCCTCCTGTCCTGTTGTTGTAACCTCGGGCAAGAGCCAGACCCCCACCTGGCTCCAATCTCCTTCCAGGGAGTTGTGGAGAATCAGAAGGTCCCCTCTGAGCAGTTAAAAATGGTTCAAGTCACATTTTTGTTCAGCACACTCCTTTGTGCCCCCAGTTAAAATCATAAGGGGTTGGAATGGACTTTAAAGACCATCCAGTCCCAACCCTTTGCCATGGGCAGGGACACCTCCCACTAGACCAGGTCACTCAAGGCCTTATCCAACCTGAACACTGCCAGGGTTGGAGCATCCACAGCCTCCCTGGGCAACCTGTGCCAGTGTCCAATCACCCTCCTGGTAAAAAATTTCTTCCAGATCTCTCACCTAAATTTCCCCTCTTTCAATATGTCCCAATTCCTCCTTGTCCCATCACTGCAGTTCCTGATGAAAAAAAATCAGTTCCTCTCCCCTACCACTGTGCCCTGAACTGGGAGCTCTGTTTCCTTCTCCTGACTCTTTCCTCCCACCTCTGGGATCATACTGGGGCTGGAGGGTGGTGGAGCAGAACACTGAGTCTCCACTGCCCCTGTGTAATGGATTTGAGCTCTTGAGGAGGGATGATTTCCCTCTTGGCAAGCCTGGGATGAGGCTTGGAACAAGCTCCCTCCCTGTGTTTCACCCTCTAAGGGACAAGACATCCTTGACATGCCACATATCCTGATTTTTAGCCTGCAGTGCCAGTGGCTTTCAGCTCTGGCAGACCTGTCAACAGCTTTTTATGGTGCCTGCCTGTGCCAAGAGACATTTTTGTTTAAAATCCAGGAAAATGTTTAAAACCTGGGCGATCTCTGGAGGGATAGATGCTCTAATTAGTTGCTGTGCACATTGAAGAGGAAGACAGTGTTTTGTTACATCCCCAAAGAGCAAATCTGAGCTGCCCATCAGCCAGGCACGGCTGTCCTTGTGCTTTCCAGAGGTTGGGATCTATTTGGGAATGCCATGGAGCACCCCAGATGTCCAGGGAGCTGGTGACTGGTCCTGACATTCACAGCAGGGTGACAAATATCCATCTTTCTGGACAAATATCCATCTTTCCAGGCAAGGTGTGGGATTGTGTTGGGTCAGGAATGCTTGGACACAGCTTTGTCTATCTACATTTTGCTGAGCAAATGGGTCACTCCTGAGTTAGGCTTAACTCCCATTCCTAAAAAAAATTCCCTTCTTATGCTGTTTTGTGGTGAGGAAGGGCCAAGACAAATAACTTCTGGCTTTGTATTTCTCCATAAGATACAAGTCCTGTCCCATCTGGAGACAAATCTCAGTGTCTCTTCTTGATCAGGGTTTCATTGCTAACCCAGACAGGCTGTGTGGTGTTAAACTTCCACTTGAGTTTCTCATTTTAGAGCACTAAATACCTCCTGACACCAAAAATCCTGAACCCCAGTGCAGGATTTATTGATACAGTGAAAGTTGGAGGTCACACAAACCACTGAGCATCACAGCTGCCTGCAGGAAAAGGTCAGAGAAGTTGTATTCTGAGTGGGTTTTGAGTTGGACTTTTATAGAATGGAAAAGAGAGCAGTGTTTTGGGGAAAAAAAAAGGTCAAGTAGGTCAAGCTTAGATGCCTTGCTTATGGCAAGTGAGGGCAGAGAAGGTGACTCCTTGTGATCAAGGTGAAGACCTGCATAAAACTGGGCCTTAGGACTGGTGGCTTTGCCTTGGTGTAAGGGAGAGGCAGGATTTAAATTGCCCAGTGCCATCCAATGTCTGTACAGATCTGTTTGAAGGGCCTGGCTGTGCTCAGCAGTCCTGGACAGGTCCCAGAACACCAGTGGAAGCAGGAACACACACGTGGGGCAGGGAAGGAGCTCTGTTTGCTTCTGCACTGAGTTAATTCCTCCTTGTGCTCCACTCTTTGCTCATTTTGCCCTTCTGGGTCTCTGTTCCCTACAGTAAAATGGAAATAACAACTTTTTAGTGTCTGAATTGTGTCCCTGGGGGAATTCTGGTGAGGCAGGACTGGTTTGGGATATTTTGGCAGGGGGACGAGCACAGGGGCTGTTCTGTGGGGTAAATGCAGGGTGGTAGAGCTGCACACACGGTGTCCTATGTGTCTCCGTGGGAATCTGCTCCCAGAGCACCAGTTATACAGAATCCATTGGGATCCAAGTGCTGTTTCCTCACGCGCCATTAGGTGGTGATGGAGGAAGCAGGACAGGCACAACCTGCGGAGTTTCAAACCAGAAAAAGCAGAAAATTCTTCAAACTTCTCACTTGTCTGCTCAAAGAGAAACGAGAAATGGAAAGGGGAGGGTGATCCCGTATGTGTGGGAAAGAGGGATTGCTGGGGAAGGGGGAGCAGCCCAGCAAACCCAGTCTCTGCTCTTGGAGAGGGCAGGGAGCATCCAAAGAGGAGGACACAAACCTCGGGCTTTTGGCAGGGAATTTACAGGGGGAGGGGAGGGAGAAGAGCAGGGATGAAGCTCTGCAGATTTTCTCCCTGGTGCTGCTGCCGCAGGCAGGGAAGGAGGGTGGGAAGGGGTGGGAGGTAACGCTGGAGTGAGATGGATGGGGGGGTGTGAGCCAGGCAGGGTCATGGGGGCTTGATCCTGGGAACAAACCTTTCCTCACTAGAGCTCTCTTGAGGGTTGATGTGTGAAAATTCAGAGTTTGAGAAGAACAGGAAAGGGTGAAAAAGTAAAGACAACTCAGAAAAAGCAACCAACCACACACAGAAAAATCTGAGCCCTGCTTTTGGCTTTGATTGACTGTGACAGTCTGGTTTGGAAAATCCTAAGATTATAGAACAATCAAAGCTTGAAAAGACCTCGAAGATCATTGAATCCAACAGTTAAAATGATAAGTCTTGTCTGACCTTGTGCTGTCACATCACCAGTGGAGGAGACCTGGTGGGTACCATGAACACCCCACAGGAAATTTGTCTTGCAGTGTGTGACATTTGTGTCCCCCTTGCTGTCAGTAGTGAAGGACTGGAGCCTGAACACCCTCCTGTTTGCTGCTAATCCTGATCCAGCACCGTACCCAACATTTGTGTTGCTTTTCACCTCTTATTTTCATACCTGGGCTGTGACCCAACAGGGTCAGATTTCACTGTCTTGCTAAGTGAAGGACATGGAGGGGGGCTGCAGAGACATACAAGGATTAGGAGCTCTAAATCCATGGCATTTGGCATCTGCTTCTCCAAAACCCCAACCTCAAATAGTGCTTTCCATGCTGTGCTGGTGCTGGGTGGGATCTGCAGTGGGATCAAGTCGCTGTCACACCAGTGCAGGAACTCTTTGCCTCCAAGGAAAAATTGGTCTCAGAGCTTTGGTGCCTCTTCCATGAGCCAAGAAAAACCTCCAAGAAAAGCCTACACCGGCACTGGAGGGTAAGAAACCACTTCAAGAATCACAGAATGGTTTAGGTTGGAAAGGACCTTAAAGCTCATCTCATTCCAAGCCCTGCCATGGGAGCTTCTGGCCTGAGCCTTTGGCAACGAAAAGTTGATTTAAAGCCTGAAAACTTCAAATGCTTTAATATGAAAGGCTTCTAGTCCTTTGGAGGAGAATCTCCTTTTGGATATTGCCTTTTGGATGCTCTTCTCAGCATCCAGAAGGGAACATCCAGTGTATCTCTTGTGTCCTGGAGGTCAGTATGCTGTTCTCCCTTCCTTCCCCTGCTCAGAGCTTTGATTTCTCGGTGAGGCAAGAACAGCCCTGCTTGTCTGAAGGAGCCAGTCTGGTTTCAGATGTGCTCTGTGATGTTTGAAGCTGCTCTGAGTCAAAGTGAAGAGCCCTTTGAGGTGGGTGATGATACTTCAATCCTGAGACCAAACCCAGGCAGAGAAAGGGGCACCAGAGAATTGGAAGGAATAAAGCACGTTAGATTTGCAGAGCCACAGAATGGTTTAGGTTGGAAGGGACCTTAAAAGATCATCCAGTCTCACCCCCTGCCATGGGCAAGGACACCTTCCACTGGACCAGGTTGCTCCAACCTGGCTTTGGGCACTTCCTGAGGATGAGGTGTTGAAAACAGCAGTGATGGACTTTGGGGACTCAGCCTGGAGAAGATGCTGATTTTGGCTACTCTGAACCCAGAACTGCCCATATTTCATATCACCTGGTTCTCTCAGAGCATCACATAATTGTGAGGTCTCCTATCAAACCTGGCTCTTGGTTTTTCAGAGACATGTATTGTCCCTCTTTGGCCAGGCTGGATCTTCCTCCTGTAGGTCATAAAACCCATTTGAAGAGCCATTTGGCCACACCAAATTGCACCAGCACCCAGGAGGCCTCAAATCCACGACTGTTTCATTTTTGACACAGTTTTCTTGAGTTTGCCCCAAGACAGGGCAGATGGATGACTTTAGGAGCCTGACTGTAGGCAGTCATAGGGTAGTGGGGTGTGTGTGTGAGTATTTGTGTGAAGCTGTAACAAACATTTGCCTCAGCAGGGCTTTAGCAGTGCCTGTATTAGCTGACCACATCTGGAGTACTGGGACCAGGTTATGGTGCTTTTCCCCAGAGGAAGGACATAAGGAAACTGCACAATCAGGTGCACTAAGTATATTTACAACATCATTTCTTTTAGTTTTTCTTTCTGTTTTGCATGAAATCTCTGCAGCGTGAAAGACAATTGACCTGGTTTCTTATGAAAAGAATAAAATAGGAATGCCAGCTACCCAAGGCCTTTAAAACCCCAATTTTATGTTGTTATGGCATAAGCTACAGCCCATTTTACATCCTGCTCCAGGTGTTCTTCACGGCCAGAAACAAAAGCAGCTTCACCTAAGGGTGGGTTGTTTAAAGACAACTAAATGTTCAGATCATTTGGTGAGGACACCTACATAAATATTTGGAAAAGTGGAAGCCTCCCATGGCAGGGGGTTTATGCAAAGAATACTGAACAGTAAGTGAAGGATATAAATGGAGGGTGGAGCAGTTCACCAGGTTATTCCTTGATGCAAGCACAGAAATGTGTTTATACCCCAGCGACCAGGGAAAGGTTCTTGGTGTTTTAGGAAAAAAGAAATTGGTCTCAAAGGTTTGGCGCCTCTTCCATGAGCCAAAGGTGGGTCTGGTACCCTGGAGCTGCTGCTGCAACATCTGGGCTGTGTGAAGCAGTCACTGCTCTTCCCCTTCTTGCTTCTGTTTAAACTGTGTTTAACTGATCCCTAAGCTGTGTGTATTTATTTGTCACTCAGCTGTCTGCACCTGCAGCTGTCACAAAGGAAGAACCCACTGTTTTGTCAAGTCCTGCTCCATTCCCCTTATGTGTTTCTGATTTCCAGATTAAATTTGTCCAGCTTTAGTTTCCACTCTTTAGTTTTGGTCCTGCTAAGCAGCCCGCCAGGACCTGGGGTTACATCCCCCATAGACATTTACACACCTTGGGCAAGTCTCCTTCTACTTTTTCTTCTGTTAACTGAGAAAATTCAGTTCTTAAATATTCACAGAATAGTTTGAGTTGGCAGGGACCTTAAAGATCATCTAATTCCATCCCCCTACCATGGGCAGGGGTCAAGTTGTCCAAACCTTGTAAGGAGTTTTCTCACATCTATGAACCATCCTTGTGGTTATCTTCTGCATCTTTCCCGTTTCCTTTTTTTTTCCCCCCAGCAGACTTTTAAAAACAGCTGCAAATTGTGACCTTTGGACCATGTAAATGACTTCTTAGAGAGATCTGTGTTCCATTTGCATGTTTGTCATATTTTTTTCCCCTTTCAAGCAGAATAAAAAGCAGCCCAGACTGCCAGTATGTCCCTGTGATTACTGACATTATCCTGTCTGAGGTGGGACCTCCTAAACATCTGGACTGTGACACACTAATTGGAAAAGCCAAAGTGCTGGGTTGAGTTGAAACAAGCTCCTTTTCCCTCTTCATCAGCTGGATGTGGATACAGCTCCTGGAATGCATGTTCAGCTTTGCAGATCTGATCCACTCCTCCCGTTGACTTGGGAGAGCTGGTCTTGACCTTCCTGGGGCTGCATCAACTGGGAGGCAAAGGGAAAAAAGGGGAGTCTGAGAAGAAGGAAGTTGTGAGTGGAGGTCCCTGAGGGTGATTTTTCTGAGGGATGGGCTGAGGCCTTAACCTTCCTATTTGGATTTAACCCGTCAACCCCAGATCCAGAGAACAGGAACAGGTTGCCCAGGGAAGCTGTGGCTGCCCCATCCCTGGAAGTGTCCAAGGCCAGGTTGGACAGGGCTTGGAGCAACCTGGGCTAGTGGAAGGTGTCCCTGCCCATGGCAGGGGGTTGGGGGGAGTTGATCTTTAAGGTCCCTTCTAACCCAAACCATTGTGGGATTCTGTCATCTGTCTCTTGCTGGGTCATTTTAGGGTTCAGGGCACCACAGCCTGTGGATTGTCACACCCCCCCAGTGATGGAACCACCTGCAAATTGCCATGAGGCAAAAGGCAATTTTCAGTGTGAAAGGAATGGGAGAGTGTCAAACTCTCTCAAAGCTGGGAGACTTTCTCTTTTAAAATGATGTTGGATTAGAAATGGGAATGTTATTGCTGCCATAAAGACGACAGGGTTCCCTTGCAGTTCACTCCCTCTATTTAAAGGCCAGTTTCAGAGGCTGTGTGATAATAGCAGCAGCTTCTCAGTTATTAGGAGCTCTCAGAAAGCTCTCTGCAAGCCAAGCCACTGTGCTTTTTATTGGCATTGCTGGTGTGTGTCAGTGGTTGGCCCCTCTCTCTGTTGGCATTAACAAGCGTGTGGAGAAAATTGTGTTGTCAGGCTTAAGTCAAGCAGAAATAATGGTACTCGAGTTCTTTTTCTGCACCCATGAAGTGACAGCTTTTTTGGTCTTTAGCATCTGTTTTATGCTGATGTGTCACAGGAAAAATTTTGCCTCGCAATAGCCCAGTTTTCCCCATATGGGTTTAGTTTTGTGCTCATAAAATTGTTCTTGTTTCTGAGTTAAAGAGCTCGTTGTTTGCAGCCTTCACCTCTCCTCTGAGTGCAGGCTCTTCCCCAACATGTAAAATCTGTCTTCCAAGCCAAATCTGGGCTGCAGAGCTGCAACACAAACTTCTGCTGCCCTGCTCTTCCCTGGAAGTCGCAGAATCCCAGAATATTCTGAGTTGGAAGAGACTCACGGGCATCATTGAGTCCAACTCCCATAATGAGAAGAGAAACTCAGCTGCATTTTCAAAGCATGGATATCTCCCCCTGTTACATGTCTGTGAGGTGTCTGGAAAAATGGATATATTAAAGGTTTCTGGAATTCAGCACATTTCAGGAGATGTAGATTTACTCCAGTGTTCTGCTACTGACTCCCTAAGTGACCTTGGGGGAACCCTACACTCCATCTGGGCCTCACTTTCCAATCCCTAGAAGAAGAACATGCTCATCTCAAATTTTCCACCTTATAGCTGGATTAGGAGATTTTTGGAGCAGGAATTGTCTGTTGCCTCGTGCACTTTGTGCCTGGATCAGTGAGGCCTCGATCCACGACAGTGTCTGCAGGCAAGGGTCAGGTATTTTCTGCAGATGACCACAGCAGTTCTGGCTTTCAGCGAGGAGCTGGTGGCTTTGAGACACACTCCTGACAAACGAGCACAAGCCCCTGTGGCAGCATCCCTGGAGCTGGGAATGCTGTGGTGATTCACAGGAAAAACATCTCTCAAGCTGAAATCGCAGTGGCCACAGTCGACTTCTTGCCCTAATCAACGACCCCAAGAAGAACATGATTTTTAATTCCTTTAATTTGCTTTGTCTGCTTATTTAACTTGAAATAAACAAGGTGTTTCTAAGCTCTCCTCAGTTATTCATCCCTTGCTGTTGTTCTCTGGAGACTGAACAGTAGTAGAACCCTCATTTCAGTTCTGAGTATGTTTGAAATCCATCATGACCAAGCTCTACAACCCCTTTTTCTTCTGTCCAGACAGCAGAAACCTCCCAATGCATTTTCTCGATAGCTTAAAGGACCTCAGTGTGATGGATTTTTCACAAGAAATCCCAGCTCCCATCCATCCATCCTGCCAAAACAAGGAGCATTTATCACTGGGGTGGAAGCTGAGCTGCCTGGTGTCACGTCATTCCTGGCTTGGGTTGTTTCCCTGGGGCAATGTCAGCACAAGTTCCTTGCCAGGTGTGAACTCTGAGTGTTGGAATGTCCTCGTGGGTCACTCTGGAGGGACAGGGAAGTGCATCCAAACCTTGATGGGTGCTGAACCCAGCAGGGAGGGGCCTCTGCGTGGTGTGGTCCTCCCCAGGAGGAAGAAAGAGCACATGTGTGGCCCCCACATCAGTCTCTGTGCCCAGGATTAATGTCCTGGCCATGTCATGTCTGGTTGGACTGCCCTGGCCCTGTGAACACCTTCCCCCAGCACCACATGGAGCTGTGGAGGGGGATCTCCTCCTCCATCCAGGAACACTGCGACAAATGAACTTTAAACCAGGTCCTCACATAACATTTTGCACCTCTAAAACCACCTGGGTTAGTAGGTGGTGTTCTCCTAAACAGGGCAGCTTTAGAGCACCTGGAGCAGGGGCTGATGTGCTGACAGGAAGATAACCATCCCCTTTTCTCCTCTCCTGTCCATTAATGGAAGTCTTTCCAAACCATTCCTTGCCTGTGGCTTAGTGTTTAGCATCAGCTCATCCACGGAGCAGCAGTTGGATGCCTCACCCAAGCTCAGTGCTGCTCTAAGACAGTCCAGCTCCCAGAGCCACCCAGCCTCCAGGTGAGCAGATGATGGCCAAGGCACACCATAGCAGTATAGTCCATTTTCTTTACAGAAACAGGTCTAAAATCTGTCCCAATCCCAGGTACCAGCTTGGTTAAGATATATCTGCTCCTGAAACCAGCTTTGTCCAGTGGCACCACAAGTCTAGAAAGATTTTTGAGACTTTCCCAACAAACAGGTCAAATCCTAGGATCTGGAACCCTAAAATCATAGATGGTTTGGGCTGGAAGGATCTTTAAAGATCTTTTAGTTACAGTCCTCCTGTCGCAGGCAGGGACACCTTCCACTAGCCCAGGTGACTCCAAGCTCTGTCCAACCTGGCCTTGGACACTTCCAGGGATGGGGCAGCCACAGCTTCTCTGGGCAACCTGTGCCAGGGCCTCACCACCTCAACAGGAAATAATTTCTTCCTAGTATATCATGTAAATCAACCCTCTTTCAGTATAAAACCATTACTCCTCATCCTATCACTACATGCCCTTGTGATAAGTCACCCCTCAGTCAACAGCCTGAGATTAGGAGAGGAGTGACATGGAAATTTGCACTTCTGGGTTTCAAATGATTCATCTCACTCATGCCACCATCATTAAGGTTTATAAAAACCAGCTATTTCACATGCTTGTTCCTGCATTCCTATGCCTGCACGGGCACGAGGAAGGGGATTTAACAAGGATATTTAACAGCTTTAATTCCAATGATCTGAACAGCACAACCTTTGTGCCTAATCCAGGGACAAATTGCCATCTCTCAGCTGAACAATGGTGCCTTGTCACAGGTGAGCTTTCAGCAGGAAGAAATTGTGAACCAAGGAAAGAGTTTAACAACTCACATTGGCACGAGGCAAGATCACATCCATTAACTGGGCACTGAGAGCTCCCTCCATAACTTGTCACCCACTAAAATATTGCATTTCTTTTCACCCTGATGTGCTGCCAGTTGCATTAAAAAGTAGAACCAAGTGTGTAGCTTTTAGTCCACCGGCAAAAATAGTTTTCATGCACTTAAAATACTCCACCCTGACTCATTCCTGGCTTGGCTTTTACTGCCCCCAGGCAGCAGGTTTGGCCAGAGGGGTCCAGGACACCCTGAAAACAAAATAAAACCAAAGAGGTATGCAGACACCCTCCATCCAAGTGAATCCCACCAGGGAAAAAGCAGTTTGTTAAGATGTTGTCATCATGGTCTGTTCCTTGGGCTCTGTGGGGGTGGCACAGGCTGGCAGGAGGGGAGGGCAAGGCTTGGCACAGAGTCCTCCTACCAGGGAACTGGAATCCATGTGGTGCCTGCTGAGGAGGGTCAGGCTGGGAAAAAAGATGATTTTCAGCCACCTCTGGATCCCATTTACTGGGAGAGTTGACAAAGAGGGAAGTAGAGGGTTGTTGAAATGCTCTCTCTTTGGAGAAGAGTGGTTTCCTCAGTCCTGCAATGGGAGAGGAGAGGGAAGAGCTGTTTGATGGGGGAAGGCTACTGAGCATTGATTTTGAAGCTAAATCATAGAGTCATAGAAGAGTTTGGGTTTGGACCCTTAAAGCTCATCTAGTCCAACCCCCCTGCAATAAGCAAGGACATCTTCAGCTGGAAAATATTTCCTTAAAACAAAAATAGACCAAAAAAAAAGAGTCAGAAAACCAGTAAGATCCTCAGACTCCTGAGGCAAGGCAGGTTAAGCAGCCTGTGGTACAGGGCCATCATTTTCTGTGCCCATCCTACTCTTCCTACTGAAACAAGAAGATGAAGAACACTTTTTGTCCAACATCAGATGTTTACAAGATAACTGATAATTTTAAATGAGTCATCCAGGCTCTTTCTGCGTCAGTCAAGAGAAACAGAAACTTCCAGAGCCTGGCTCATTTTTTGGTGATATTTTTTAGGCAGCTGGGTGGGATTTAGCCACATATAGGAGACAGGAGCACCTCTCCTATGGAGACAGGATGAGAAAGTAGGGGCTGTTCAACCTGGAGAAGAGAAGGTCACGTGGAGACATTACAGCACCTTCCAGTATCTGCAGGGGCCTGCAGGGAAGCTGGAGAGGGACATTTCACCAGGAATTGTGGTGATAGGACAAGGAGTAATGGGTTCAAACTGAAAGAGAGGAAATCTAGGATACATTACAGAAGTATTTTTTTCCTGTGAGGGTGGCGAGGCCCTGGCACAGGTTACCCAGGGAAGCTGTGCCTACCCCATCCCTGGAAGTGTCCAAGGCTGTGTTGGACGGGGCTTGGAGCAACCTGGGCTAGTGGAAGGTGTCCCTGCCCATGGTAGGGGGTTGGAATGAGATGATCTTTAAGGTCCCTTCCAATACAAACCATTCTGTGGTTCTATGATTAGCAGATTTATCAGATTCTAAATCTTCTTCAGATTTAGAAGTTGGCCCATGAATTTTATGTTTTACAGATCTCTGGCCGGGTACTCTACAATCTTTAACTTTTCTCTTTCCTTTTTTTTTTCTCCTGTCTTCTCTTTTCTTTCCAGAGCAGCAAACACTTCTTTCCCACCCTGTTCCCGAGATGCTGCTGCAGATCCCCCATTTGTGAGTCACGAGGACATTTTGCCACCTGTGCCCTGACAAGTGTGCCCTGATGGATTGCATGAGCTGATTCCCCTGCCTCTGCCTCCCCAATCAGTTTGTCTTGTTCATTAACATAATGGCTTCCCTGCCTTAGCTGACACTGTGCTAAAAGTCTCTCTGTTCCTCCTGTTGGAAGCTGTGGAGGTTGAGAGCATGGCAATAAAAGTCATCAGGGAGGGAGACTTAACAAATTGCTTTCCCTTCATTTGTTTGGCTGGTTAAGCAGAGCTCCCTTTCCCTGTGCTCTTGGCATCCAGGGAACTCAGGAGTCCACGTGCCAACAGTTTTGCTCAGTGTGGAAGGCACCAGAAACTCCTTTAGTGAGCTCACCTTGAATGTTTTCCTTGTGATGGCCAAGAGATGTGAGGTAAGAGGAAACTCCCTTCATTTCACTGAAATATATCCATTCCTGAATGCAACAGAGACATTGAATTCTGTAAATGAGGCTATGAAGAGGCAGAAATTGGTTTTTAAGAGGGCTTTATTGTACACTTGCAATTCCAGGTCCTGTGGATTGTGTTCGTTGACTGGGAATGATTTCTCTTTGAGAAACAGTTTCCATTCAAATTATTTTTGCCCCACTGTGCCTATTTCTGCTTCCCATGGAAATTATTTCACAGTTGGAAGCAGATCTTGCAGGAAGACCTCAATCCAGAGGGGATTGATTGCAGTCTTTAAAAGGACTGGGAGGAAGGGACTGGATGCTAAATGGGCTCTTTAATCTAGACAAGAGCACAACAAAGCAAGGAGAAAGATACTAAAGGTGAGGGTGATTCACTTACTTCAGAGAATTATTGTTGTTACTGTGTCTTACAATTTGTGCTCAGCTCTATTCAGTTGACTGAACGTGTTTGGTGCCTTTTTACATGACCTGGGGTATTTTATACGTGTGTGGGGCTGGCAGGACCTACAAGGTGCTGAAGTGGCAGCTGAACACACAGTGGGTCTCAAATGGCACTGAAAGCCTGATTTTAGGCAACTAAATTGTGTCCCTGGGCTATGATAACGGATTTAGGTGAGAAGTTGGTGCCTTTAGGGAGCAATATTTTTGAATTATTTACATATCCTTTAAGGATGAGGTGAATTGTCCCACTGACTGATTTCATAAGGGCTGAGAAGCTCAAATAGAGGCATCTAAGGGAAGAGCTGGGATGGAACCCTGACTCTCAAGTCCATCTCCATGGCCTGTCCCACAGGAGCACCCTTTCCAGAGGCAGGGTTTGCTCTTCTCCTGGTCAGGAAGTTGAGGTGACCTGGCTGTCTCAGCTCTTGACTCAGCCATTTGACACCCCGTGTACAAGGCAGGCAAATTACCCTGACTCTGCAGAGTAATGAGGGAAAGCAATGTTTTGAGCTAGTGGCAACCCTGGGAACAAAACATTTCATTTGAATCAAAGTGCTCTGATCAAAGTTTGGGAATTAAGATAACAAAAGAGCAATTAAGTAAATTTTCCAAGTGAAAAGCTTGTGTGGGAGGAAACATTTTCTTTCAGAAATGTCATCAAAACATCTGAACTCTTTAAGAATGCTCCTTTTCCTTTTTGTTTTGAAATGGCTCATTTAGGAGAACAACACAGTAACAGGGGTGTGTCATAGGTTGGTATCATCTGCTCTGCTCCACTTTTCTTCTCCATTCCTGAGACCAAACGTTCCAAATCCCGGGATGCCCTGGACAGGACTGTTTCCCAGGTGTGGGACTGAGATCAAGGTCTGACTATTGGAATTTTCACAGAAATGCCAAGAGCACTTCTAGGGACAGATGCAGGAGAGATGTTGTACGGCAAAGGTTATTCCCTTGGGCTCTCATTCCTTTCTGAAGATCCAGGGGGTGTTGAAGATTGGGTGTGTCAGGGGACAAGCTGGACGTGACCCAGCAATGTGCCCTGGTAGCCCAGGAAGCCAAACGTGTCCTGGGCTGTATCAAAAGCAGAGTGGGCAGCAGGGCAAGGGAGGGGGTTCTCCCCCTTTACTCTGCTCTGGTGAGACTCCACCTGCAGTGCTGCCTCCAGCTCTGGGGCTCCAAACATAGGAAAGATGTGGAGCTGTTGGAGCAGGTCCAGAGGAGGTCACAAAGATGCTCCAAGGGCTGGAGCCCCTCTGCTCTGGAGCCAGGCTGGGAGAGCTGGGGGGGTTCACCTGGAGAAGAGAATGCTCCAGGGAGAGCTGAGAGCCTCTTTCAGGGCCTGAAGGGGCTCCAGGAGAGCTGGAGAGGGACTGGGGACAAGGGATGGAGGGACAGGACACAGGGAATGGCTTCCCACTGCCAGAGGGCAGGGTTAGATGGGATATTGGGAAGGAATTCTTGGCTGTGAGGGTGGTAAAGCCCTGGCACAGGTTTCCCAGAGAAGCTGTGGCTGCCCCATCCCTGGAAGTGTCCAAGGCCAGGTTGGATGAGGCTTGGAGCAACCTGGGTTAGTGGAAGATGTCCCTGCCCGTGGCAGAGGGGTTGGAATGAAATGATCTTTGCAGTCCCTTCCAACCCTCATCACTCTATGACTAGGAAATAAATAAATGTGGAAAGATTTGCAGAGGCTGAAAAGTTCCCTAATGGGCTCCAGCAGAGTTTGAATTGTCCCACTTCGCAGATCTGCTTTGTGAAAGGAAGAACCTGAGGGTGGAAAACAAAGGAAATCAAGCCTGGAAAGTAGTGCAGATTGCACCTTGCTGCAGGCAGAGAGGTATTTACTGTGAGACACCCTGTCTCGGGTTGATCAAAAAGCCTCTGCCTCTCTGACAAGTGAAGTGATTTTCCTGGTACTGGGAAAAGAGCTGCACTGTCAGTGGATGCCTCTGAGCACAAAGAATGCAGAGCACAGGAGTTGCTCTGACTCTATAATGAGTCCAGCTCAGCTGAAACCATCTCTCTGCACTGAGAGGGAGTCAGACCTGCCACAGCTGCAGTTGTGCAGTGGGAAACAGCTCCTTTTGGCCAAAATCAGCTTCTTGTGCCATTGAGATGATCTCATACACCTGCTCCCGGGGTCAGGTGATGAAAACCACACCTGAGCTCTGGAGGAAACACTGGGTTTCTTCCTAAGTCCTGTGAGTGAGGACTGTGGGGTGATTTCAACTTGTGAAATCCCATTGCTTCAGAGGAGTGATCCGGTGGGATAATCAGGCTCAGATTTGCCAGGAAGGTCATTTACTTCCCATTAACCCTCAGTCCTGCTGCAGCTGAGCACCCACCCACCCTCAGCACAGAGATGTTGGTTTCCTCCTTAGCCCCAAGTACTGGGAGGGAGAAAGAGTCTGATGTTCCCTTCAGAGCTGAGGAAGGATGGTGCCTTTCCAAGCCTCCTAACCCTGTGGTGTGGGGACACAGTGACATGGAAGAGGAGGGGTTGGTCCCTTCATGTGACATGATGGGGAGGGACAAGGGTATGAAGTCACAGTGAGATTTGTATCTCTTAATTTTAGGCGTCTAAAAGTCAGGTGATTGCACCTGAGTTCCTCATCCTGGGATCCCTTCGTGACCCATAGCTCTGAATAAGCTTTTCCAAAGTGTCTTGTTCAGGTTGACCTTAGTTTCTTATTTTAGGATGAGGTAAATTTCCCTCTGGATGTGCCTGTTTCTCTTTATTGACTGTAGAAGGAGAATGGGGTGAGAAGCTCAGGCTTAAATATCTGCATTTTAGACATGTCAGATCTAGGAGGAGGTTTCCACCCTCATCTTCCCCACTGCCAGCAGAGCTGCACCTACCCCAGGTTTTCAGGAGAGCAATAGCTGCAGAGAATTTGGCCCATGGCACACTGTAGGATCCAAATTATCCACTGTATTTTAATCCTTTGGATGCTTGTACATGTCTAGACAAATCAGGATGGCTTAGGCCTATCAGCTTCTTGGCTGATCATCTGGAATACTGAAAATTACGGGAGGAACAGTGAAGAGGATTTGATTTTGCAGTGGAAGGTTTCCTGAATTTTGAAAATTTTCCTGGATTTGTCAAACAGAGCCTGCTGTGCTCAGTCACTTTTCCTCATAATTGATTGTGTACATACACCTACAACATCCACAAAATATAAAAGTCAAGCAGCCAAAACCTAATGAATGCAGCAATGAATGTTTCTTACCCACCCTGGGATGGAGGTATGAGGTTCAGATTCTTCCAGCCCTGTTTTCTCTTGATCCTTATTTTCCAATTACTGGACATAAAATTGCAAAAGGAAAAAGTGAGACGAAACCAAACATCCAAAATGCTGAATAAGCAGCAATTCCCCCTTGAGACCTGCAATCAGGAAAGGGTTTAAACATCCTCCATCCAGTCCTCTCCTTCCTGCTGTTCAAAGTGCATTTGGAAATTGTGATTATACCACTGCAGGCACATCTAACAGTGATGCATATCAATCCTAACGTGCCCTTCTCTGCTGGGAGTACAAGATGGGCTTATCCATCTTAATCAAAATAAATCAAGAGCCTTTATAAAAAATATTTCCAGCCATAGGTCACCACGTCGCCTTGAAGCTGCAGTTTGGGGAGAAAAATGTGATTAAGCTTCTCTCAGTTTCTGATAGGGGGGTATGTGGAAGAGTGTTTAAGCTCGTGGAGTTACACATGGCCTCGACAGGCCTTGAGGGAATTTTCTGTGTTCCCAGAGGAGAGGCAATAAAGCAAATTCAGTTATTCCCCCGTTAATTGCGTCAGAATTTGGGCCTCGCTGAACCAACGTGATTAACAGCGATCAGAGACTTCTCAGCAGTGGTACCCAGGAGCAAGGAAAGCATCCTGGGCTATTCCTTTGATTGCATCAGGCTCAGCTGGCAGGGAACAGGGAGCTGGAGGGCTGGGAGACTTCCCAGCTCTGATACATTATTCACGTGTTACGATATCGGAGCCGAAATCGCACGAGGAAAATGAGACATCCTTGGAACTGGGCAGCTGCTCAGGGCAGCTGCTCAGGGCAGCTGTTTGAGCACCACTGAGAGGAAAGGAACAAGCTCCTGGAAGCTGAGACCAAGGAGGGAAAAGCCTCATGATGAGCTTCCTGGGAAAAGGAGTGTGAACCTGGCTGTCAGCTCTTCACCGAGGAAACACCTGACTGATGCCAACCGAGCTGATCCCTAAAGGTGTCCAGGGATGGAGAGTTCCTGGAAAACTGGCTGTCTGCTGGTTCTCTGGGGAATCCAGGAGGGTTTTGAGACTGAAGCTGGATAGCACAAAGAAGCAGGAAGGTGTGGGTGTGTAGTGGGGCAGATGAGGAGAGGTGAGGACATCAGTGTTCAGTCTGAGCAGGTGGAAGAAGAGGAGGAGAAGTCACCCCTTTACTTAGCATGGGAATACCTGGAAGAGGAAACCATGACAGCAGGGCCTGGAGCTGCACAGGAGTTGTTTTAAAAACTGTTCAAAGTTCTGGTGCCCCAGTGCTGGTGACTCCGGATGGAGACTCCAGAGCATCCTCTGGCAAGAGATTCCCACCTTCCACTCCTCTTTGTGGCTGGAGAGCTCTGCTTAAGGCCTAGTTTTTGATAAAACTCTAAAACTTCTACATCAGTGCTGGTTCAAGTCAGTTGTGCTGAACCTGAGCAAGGAATGATACTCTTCTTTCCAGCTTATCCCTGGGAAACCAGAGAGTGATGAATTATTCTCCTCAGGCTTGCTCAGGGTGGAAAAGAAACCCCAAATACCTCTTTCTCCCTTACCACAGCCTCAATTCCACTTGATAAAGACTGTCTTGTCTGTAGCTCTCCCACCCTCAAACGCTCAGAGAGGGAAATGTTTCCCCAGCAACTGATGGATCTGCCTGCTCTGCCTGCCCTGGAAATAGGGTTCTGGACAGTGAGGACCCCATTCAGCTTCTGTGAGGATATTGGGGGATCCCATAGTGCCAGATTCACAAATCCAGACTTCTCCAGTTGCCCCAGTGTAAAAGTGGACACGGATTTGATGAGAACCTGTTCATGGATATGGTGAGGGCTCCGTGCAGGGTAATTTGAATCATCACAGAATCACCATAGAATGGTTTGGTTGGAAGGGACCTTAAAGCTCATCCAGTCCCACCCCCTGCCATGGGCAGGGACACTTCCACTAGCCCAGGTTGCTCCAAGCCCTGTCCAGCCTGGCCTTGGACACTTCCAGGGATGGGGCAGCCACAGCTTCTCTGGGAAACCTGTGCCAGGGCCTCACCACCCTCACAGCCAAGAATTTCCTCTTAACAGCTAATATAAATCTCCCTTCTTTTAGTTTTAAACCATTCCCCCTTTTCTATCACTCCATATCCCTTGTCCAAAGTCTCTTTCCCTCTTTTTTTTTATAAGCTCCCTTTGGATTTGGGGTGGGTCCAACACATTTTCTTGCTAATAGGAGTCAGATCAGCCCATGCTCCCCAGCAGGTGTGTGGTGACTTCTGGAGGTGTCCATGCCTCTGTCCCCATCTCCAGGGATAAACTCCTTGCTGGGAGTGAGGCTGGTGGGTGTCACTGGAAGAGCACAAAGGCCCCTGAAGAACATCCTATCATGTAAAAATGAGTGGTGCTGTCCTTCAATGCATCATTCCTCCCTCCTGCTCACGAGTCCAGCACCAGGGATGGTGGAGACAGAAGGTTTTCACCCTCTTGCACCACTGCATTTCCATGTATTTTAATTGCAGAGCTGATTCCCTGCTTGAGCAGCTGTTTTCTGCCTCCCTCACTGTCCAGCACTCCAGTTTCCTCTGAATTGTGCATTTATCTCTATTTCTCAGGGGAACGTGTAGATTCCAGGCTGAGGAGTGTACAGCAAATTCTGGGGACAGTTACTATGACAAATGCACAAAGCTGAGCAGTGCTGCCTGCACAGATACTGTCACCAGGACAGATGAGAGCACTGGCTCATTCTCTCTCCCATTTCTTGCTGAGTGCCAGGTCTGGAGCGGATTCTCAGCACAAAATGCTGCCACTCTCGTGGTTTTGGCTTTGCTCATGTCTTTCCTTATCAGCCACCTCTTTTTGTCTGGGTTGGCAACCCCAGAGTCCCTCTGAATTTTCCACATTTCCAGTGATCACTAAAAATCAAAACCTCGGTGTCCTTTCACCTGTGGTTTTGGGAGCAGCTGGAGGATGAAAGGAGTCCTGAAAACTGGATGTGTTCAGTGACATCACAGAGCCAACTGGGTGTCTTCTCCTCCTCCCTGGAAGTGTGCTGTAGATGGGATATTAGGAAAGAATTCTCCCCTGGGAGGGTGGGGAGGCCCTGGCACAGGTTGCCCAGAAAAGCTGTGGCTGCCCCTGGATCCCTGGAAGTGTCCAAGGCCAGGTTGGAGCAACCTGGGCTAGTGGAAGGTGTCCCTGCCCATGGCAGGGGGCTGGAATGAGATGAGCTTTAAAGCCCTTTTCAGCCCAAATTGTTTAATGAGTCTGTGATTGCCCTAAACTGATAACAGACTGCATTATAATGTGCTTAAAAAGGTGGTAAATTTTCAGCCCAAGTTCAGCCATTTCTGTCAAAAACACCAGGGAAGCAGCAGGTGCTGTGGTGGATTTTTCAGGCTTCTGGGTCGTGCTGTACTCCCCAGACTTGATACAGCAACACAGAGAGTTCAAGCAACCCCCCAGAGAAAAGAGTCTCTCTCTCAAAAAAAAAAAAAAAAAAGGAAAGAAATGGAATGTTTGCTTAAAATGCTAAACATATCCTAATTAGTAAATAAAGTGTAATTCAAATAAGGCTCCAGAATTCCTGCATGGCAGTGTAAAACCACTTGTGAAATTTCTGTGTGCAGCAGGGGAGATGAAAAAAGCCACCAAACAGATGCAAATAAATGCCAAAGGAAACAAAACTTTAGATTAAAAATGGAGATTTAAATTCAACCCTTTCTTTGAAGATCATTTAGAATCAGCAGAGGAGGAATATCCCGAACTTACTCAAATTCAGAGGCTAAGCTTGCCAAGAATTTTCCCAGGAATTCCAAGGGGTTTTGCTGAAGTGTGGACACAGGTTTGATGCCACAGTGACAGGACCTCTTTTATTATCACAAATATAAGATAACATTAATCTTTTGAAGACAGTTGGGTGTTGCTGACACTGAGGAACCTTCACCTCTGGGAAGCACATCCTTATAACTCTTTACAGCACTGAGTTATCTCAGTTTATATGAGCCAAGCTGTTAAACATTTATTTGATTTCCTTTCTGATCCACGACCAAGGAAATTCTGTGGCTCAGTTTTCACTCCTGAACCTTTCACCCTTGAAGGCCATTTTCTGCTGACATGACTGAAGTCAAGGAGGTGTCTTGTTTTCTCTTACTCATGCTCAGCTGAGTTGCTGTGTGTTGCTCTCTGAAGCTCTGATATATTAATAAATCTCCTCCTCCACAGGCAGCATGAAGCCAACCTCTATTTCTCCAGGTAAATTTTTCCCCTTTGTTGCTGTGAGGAAAATCAGGACCTGACTGGAAAAAGGACATGCTGGAAGAAATGGGGTGTTATAATTAGGGACAGAGATGGAGTTCAGACTCAAAGAGGGGAAATTTAGGTTAGATATTAGGAAGGAATTGTTCCCTTTGAGGGTGGGGAGGCCCTGGCACAGGTTGCCCAGAGAAGCTGTGACTGCCCCTGGATCTCTGGAAGTGTCCAAGGCCAGACTGGATGGGGCTTGGAGCAACCTGGGCTAGTGGAAGTTGTCTACTAGGAACTGGATGGTGTTTGAAGCCTCTTCCTACTCAAACCATTCTATTCAATGATTTTATGATTGAAGACCTCCAAGCTCCATGTAGTGCTGATATCCAGGGATTACCAGGTCTGGACTTCAGAAAGTTTCTTCCACACCTGCACTTTTCCACCAACGTTCAGCAAATTGCTTTGACATTATTCTGACAACGTGGCATTTGTTTGGTGGCATTTGTTTGGTGACACAGAACCTGAGCTTGCAGAGGGACTCTGGAGGGTTTTACAAGCTGTGCAAGACAGGCAGGACACGAGTGATGAGCACATCCACACCTGGCCACCTGTAGGTGTCACTTGGGCCACCTCCTCTTGCTCTCTGGTGTCTCAGACTGGGTGTTGATGCTTTGTGCAGGGGACAGGCTGGGTGGGAAGGGTGGGAAGAGAAGCAGAGCACTGAACAAACCACAGGGGCTTCCAAATTAACCTCTCCCAAATTAAATTCTCAGGGATTTTTCTCCTCCTGTTTCTGACACTGGAAAAGCCTTTCCACGCTGGGCTCCACATCTTAGAGCTTTATTATTTATGAGTCTCTATCAGCTGAAGGGAAGCAGGTCGTGTTTTATTGATGTTCCCCTTTCAGATTAATCACAGGCTGGATGGCACTTGGAGCATTTCCATTCCTTGTGCTTTGTCAGGGGTTACAAGGCTTAGACCAGCCCTCCCCACTGCAGAAAATGCAGTAGATTTCCAGGGTTTTAGTTGGAAGTTTCTATTAGGACACTTTCTTTTTAAGGAGAAAAAACAAACTTTTTTTTTCCTTTTTGTTTTTGTTTTTTTTTTTTTTTTGATAGAAACTGATAAATACACAAACACACGAAAATAAAGAAAAATAAGTGAACTTAATTTGTCACAGATCCCCTTTCCTCCCCAGTTTTCGTGCATGTGCTGTTATGCCACATGTGATATTTGGTTTTATATATGTCAGATTTGTTACTCCCTAACATTTAATCAAGTGAACAACTGGCAGAATCAGGGGAAAACGGCACTGGGAGGTGCCCCAGGGGCATTTTGGGATTTAAGAACATTTTGTAAAAGCAGTCATAAGCTCAGGGACTTGCCTTGTACCTTGTCCTTATAAAAGTGGGGTTCTGCTCTGGCTATGTGAGGCAATAAATGGGAAGTGTGTAAGAAATCACAGCCTTTTATTCAAAGTGCTTCACTCAGAGGCTCCTGCATGTCTGATACAGAGAATTATATACAGATTATATGCATATGTCTTGTGCTCATTAATGTGCAGAAAGCAACAGCTTCTGCTCTTTTCTCTGGAGTCTTGTTCTCAAAAACCAGCAAACTGCACGTGACTGCAGCTCCAGGCACTGGAATTACACGGGAAAGAGCAGCAGGATCTGGTGGCACACGGGGAATTTCTGTGCTGCAGACAGCAGCCTAGGGTACAGGCACTGCCTGCAAACCCACTGCCCTAAGGGAGAAGCATTTCCATCTTGTTTTCCTGGGAAATCTGCAGCATCAGGAGCTGCCTCTCTGACATTTCTCTGCAGACTGACAGCAGAAGTTGTGCACGCAGAGAACGTGCCTGGAGCTGCCCTAGTTTTTGGCAGCATGAGGAAAATCTGGACAAGAGAGGGGTGATGGTCTACTGTGCCTCACCCCCACCCTGCTTTTCATGAGGGTGGGATTGTTCAGCTCCAGTTGAGCTGCAGGGAGGGTTCTGACAGCTTTTGCAGGTGTGTGGAGTGGATAAGAGGTTTCTGCTCCAGGTGACCTGCTGGGGAAGGTGGTAAACTTATGGCAGGTCCCATCAGCCTTGAGCAGCTGCTGGTCAGTGTTGGAGGGTGAGTGGGGGGGATGGTGGCAGCTGAAAGGAGTCCAGGGACACCTTCCACTATCCCAGGCTGCTCCAACCTGGCCTTGGACACTTCCAGGGATGGGGCAGCCACAGCTTCTCTGGGAAATCCGTGCCAGGGCCTCCCCACCCTCACAGGGAAGAATTGCCTCCTAATATCTAATCTAAATCTAGATTGCTCCCTAATATCCAATCTAAATCTAAATCTCTTTCATCTTTGTGGTTGAAGTTGTGGCATGGTACACACGGCTCCTTTCTCCCCCTGTGGCCAAGTGTTCTTCATCCCAAATGCACCAGTTGAAAAACCAATCCCATCAGAGTTATGGTGTGGGACCTTCTGATCTCAGGTCAGAAGGAACGTGAGGGGTCTGGAGGGTTTCACACTCACTGCTGAGAAAGCAGGTCTGTCTGAGCTGCCTGTTGCTCTGGGTTTGGGAAAATAACCAACCTGAACAACTCTCAGACCATTTCCGTGGTTCTTTAGGCTCCCTGTGCCTCCAGGAGGTCCCTCAGGGAAGGACTTTGCAGTTCTAACCCCAGACTTCTCTCCACTCCTCAGTTCAGGGAAAGCTGATTCCCTGGAGGGCAGCCTGCCTTTGTGCTGAGCTTGTGGATAAATCCCTGTGAATCCTCTGCCTTGTTAAAAGCTGGAGCATGTATGAAGAGAACCTGGCTCTGGGATTTTCCCAAATACACCCTGCCCTCGCTCTGACTTTGATCAGCAAAGAGGAGCCATCTCAGGAGGGTGTTTATTTTTTTGTATTTTGGGTCAGGGTTCCTTTGTCTATGTTGGGCATCTTCAAAAGCTGCCCTGGCCCCAAGTGCAGTGCAGATAGTGATGAGTTGCTCTTTGAAGCTGGGATCTGTGTGCCTGGTGTGTCAAGCCTTTGCAGCACTGAGGATCCTGGCTTTGGGATCAAGGGCTCCTCTGTCTCCCTTAAATATTATGCCAGGCACGAAGCTGTATCCCTCAGACAGTAAAGACTGCACCAGCCTTGCTGAACAGCTTGGCCAAGGAAAGTCCACAAAATGAAGAGGAAATTTGGGTTGATTACTATGTGTCCTGGTTTAGTCTGGGATTGAGTTAATTTTCATCCCAGTAGCTGGTACAGTGCTGTGGTTTGCATTTAGTGTGAGGCTAATGCTGATTCCACACTGATTTTGGTTGTTGCTGAGCTGTGTTCAGCCTAAACAAGGACTCTTCAGTGTCTCCTGCTCTACCAGTGAGGAGGAGCAAAAGGAGCTGGGAGGGAGCATAACTGGGACAGCTGAACCTACCAAAGGGATATTCCATATCCCAGAACATCTTATTTGTTATATAAACTGGGGGGACTTCGCAAGGAGGGGCTGGTCACAGCTCAGGGATGGGCTGGGCATTGGTCCAGAATCTCTTGTCTTTCTTGGGCTTTATTTGTCTCTCTATTTTTGTTGTCTCTATTTCCATTACAGTTGTTATCATGATGATGATGGTCATCACTATTATTAATTTTTCCTTCCCTTCCCTCCCCTTCCCTCCCCTTCCCAAACTTTCCTTTCCCTTTCCCTTTCCCTTTCCCTTTCCCTTTCCCTTTCCCTTTCCCTTTCCCTTTCCCTTTCCCTTTCCCTTTCCCTTTCCCTTTCCCTTTCCCTTTCCCTTTCCCTTTCCCTTTCCCTTTCCCTTTCCCTTCTCTATTGGAAATTATTAATAGTTACACCTTCTACCCTTTCAGAGAATCACTCCCTGGGGAAAACACCTCCCTTTGTCATTCCCTTCTCCTCCAGGCTAATTACAAGATCTCAGGAGAATTTTGAATATCCCTGGGATGTTCAAACCAGCACATTCCCATTGCTACAACTTCTTAATATGATCCAGGCCTTCAGGTGAAACAGCTGTCTAAGAATTCCACCCAGAGACCTGCTGGGTAGTTGTGAGTGGCAGGGTGGGTGAGTGCCTGGGACAGTGGGCAGCTCCAGTGTTTTGGAATTCCACCTCTGAACAAGAGAAGAACGTGGCCAAAACTGTTATCTTGGAAAAGTAAAAGGGGGAACCCCGTTAATGGCTTTTTGCAGGAAGTGCCTTGATGTCTCCCTGGGATGGAATAAATGGAATAAATTCAGTCAGGCTTCCTGACTGAATGATTTTAAGGTCCTGCAGAGCTGCTGGCAGGAACAGACGCCTTTTGCTTCTCCACATCTCCTTTCAAAAGATATCTGGTCCTCTGAGGGCCTTTCTACACTTGTTTTATCTCCACAGATGGATCTGGCTTAAGGAAAAGCATCTCATGGATACTCTCCATTTGTGGTGGTGCAGACCATCTCCTTCTCCTTGCAAAATCAATCCAACTCATCCTGTCACAGGACTGGGGTACAAATGTAGTCACCTGTAGTCAGTGGCACCATGTAGGATTTTTATCTGAGTTCTCATGGACCCTTTGTGTCTGGAAAGAAGGAAAAGTGTGAGCATTATGTGACTTGCCACGTTTTCAAGTGTGGCCAACAGAAATGCTCCTTGTCCCAGCCTGAAAATGCTGAAATTCTGAAAATCCAGGCCCAAACCCCTGCAGGCATAAACCAACACAACCCTACAGCCTTTGCCAGGGCAGTGCCAGCAGCAGGCACTGATTTCACTGATAAATGTATTTTTGCAGAGAAAATAAATCCATTTTTAGCAGTGAAGACCCAAGGTGACTTCCCTGTAGCTGCTGTGACACACAGCACTGTGACACTGGTGTGTGCAGAGCTGGTTTATCTCAGGATCTGGCCTTTCATTTTCGTGCTGCTGTTCCTTTCCCAGCTTTCCACAGTGTAATTAAGCAGTTGCAGGGCTCAACCACAGCTCCTGGCAGGTGAGGATTCACATCCCTCACACCCCTTAGTGCTCACACTGCAGCTCAGAACAGGGTCAACATGAACTGCTGACGCTTTTTAAGGTTTATTTTGGTTATTTTGGGGGCCTCTGTGTGAAGAAGAGGCAATACTGCAAATATCTTACCACAGAAATGTGAAGGTTTTAATGATGCACCATATTTTCAGCAAAGAAGAGGCTCCAATTTCAGTTCTGGAGAAGAGGAAGGGTTTGAAGAGTAGGTGCATGTGGCAGAGGAGAGAATCGTGGAATCATAGAATGGTTGTGTTGGAAGGGACCTTAAAGACCATCCACTTCCAATCCCCTGCAGGAACACCTTCCACTAGACCAGGTTGCTCCAAGCCCCATCCAACATGGTCTTCAACACTTCCAGGATGGGAAGCCCACAGCCCCTCTGGAAAAACCTGTTCCTGTGCCTCACCACCCTCAGAGTAAAGAATTTTTTCCTAATATCCAATCTAACCCTTCCCTCCTTCAGCTGGAGGCCATTCCCCCTTGTCCTATCCCTCTCCATGAAGTCCCTCTCCAGCACTGTTACCTGTAGAGATTAATAACATATTTGTGATCCTCCAGCCTTCAAAAAAAGGGCAAAATTAGTTTTCTACCAGGCAGATGTTGGAAGCTTTTGTAAAAATCCTCATAAATCTTTCACGCCAGCAAAGAGCTCTAGTCAGGCATCCTTAAAAGCAGCTGAGGAGCTGTGTTGGGTCCTCCTTTACTGGGAATTTCTCCATGCCTTCTCCAGGAGAGCTGCAGGCAAAGCACAGTGCATTGGATATTCTGAGCATCTGTGTGTGTGTGACCCAGTTACTGCACAGGATCTGCGGGATGGAGCAGCACAGACGTGCCCGATGCTGGGAGCTAATTAGTATTTCCTTTGTAACTTCCTAAGGAGGTGGGGAGAGGGGGATGTATTGAAGGCACTATTTCAGGAGCTTGCAGTAGGTTTAATTTCAAGTCTGGCTGGGGTCATTTCTGCCTCCAGTTTGATGCTGAACTTGAAAAAACTAAAACATATTTGTCTCTCTCCCTCCCCCTCTCTCTCTGTCTCTCAATCAATCAATCAATCCATCTATCAATCTATCTATCTATCTACACACATGTATATAAATATACACATAAATGTGCATGTAAAAAGACAGAAATACATCTGGAAAATCTGTGAAGCCTGGAGAATATAATTAACAAGCCAATCAATTTGTGGCATAATGGACTAAGCTGCTCTTCTGTCAGTGAATAGAGTTATTTAACCTTTTCTAGACCAGAAAAGGAACAGTGGTGGAAATACTCACTGTCAAGATGATTTGTATACCAGGGAGGAAATGACTTTTAACCCCAGGCTTGAGAAACTAGTTCTGGGAAGAGCCAATATCTGTGAATTCCCATAATTTCAGTGTCAGTGCCACACACAGTTGGTTTGGCAGCCTGGAGGATACTGAGAATCCTTCCCACCACGCTCCTGCTGACCAAATGAGTCTTAACTTTGATGAATCCCTCGGGCCAGGGGTGCACCATGGGGTGGAATTTGTAGATCTGCTGCGTGGGCAGCTCTGAAAAGAGAAGGGGTAGTAGATGATGTATAAACTTGGATCTGTCCTACAGGAGTGAATTGCATGTGATGTGTGGTGGAAAAGGACCTCGAGGTGCTGGCTGAGAGTGTGCCCAGGTGGCCAAAAAGGGCAGTGGCACCTGGCCTGGATCACCCATAGTTTGGCAGCAGGAGCAGGGCAGTGATTGTGCCCCTGTACTTGACATTGGCTTGGAGCAACCTGGGGCAGTGGAAGGTGTCCCTGCCCACGGCAGGGGATTGGAATGAGATGAGCTTTAAGACCCCTTCCAACCCAAACCATTCCACAATTCTATGGTTTATCCAGGATTTCTGTCCAGTTTGGGTGACCCACAATGGAGGAGCTGATGGTTCTGCACTTGCAGGGGTCATGTTAATCAATAAGTAGCCTCCTTGGAGAAGGGATCAAAAATAGACACAACACAGCTCAAGGAGCCCAGACCAGAAGTGTTGCCTCTCCCACCAGGCACTCGTCCAGAGCTTGATATCTAACAGTCATTAAATGGAAAAGCCCCTTCTCAGAAGGATAATTTGGCTGAGTTCTCACTCAAATAATTACACTAAGGCCCATTAGAGTCTTGCCATGGACTCCTGGCTGCTGCAACATTTGCTGCAGTTTTGAAACTCTCCCTGCTAACTAGAGACAATCTTGAGAGCACCTTATTGTTGTCAAGATTTTAGTGATAGCACCGTATTTTTCTCTGAAGTGTATTTGTGTTCCATCTCTGGTTTCTGATTCATCCTGTTTGTCCAGAAAAGCTGTTCCCCTGTAGCTCTGGGTGGAGGATGCTTAGCAAAAAGTGTCTTCTCTGACAATATTCCTATGCAGAAGCAATGTAATGGAAAACTGGGCAATGTTTTATAGCTAAAACTTCTTTTTTTTTTCCAGGGTAGATGCTCAGATTTGGAGGCACCAGAAGGTTTATTACTGGTATTGTCAGTTTATTTGTGTAGAAATGAGACAAACAGCAATCCTTAAAATCGTTTCTATTGCCCCTTTTTCTTGCTTTACAGAATTAAATCCTTCACCTTTTGGATTTGAATGGAATTTTGAATTTTAATGGTGCCATTTGAGCAAAAAGCCCTTTATTAAAGAATCCCTTAAGGAAAACATTTGAAGCTGGCACTGAAGGTATTATTTACCTCCCAACAATGCTTTTGCACCATTTATTACTTCTATTTTTTTTTTTGTAAGAATAAGATTTGTTTTATCCTGAAATTATTTCTTCTGTCTGAATTATGCACAAGCTCAGAAACAAATTCTCTGGGAGCTCTATTAATAAATGTTGTGAGAGGCCGTGGGCTGTAGCTGATGAAAAGCTACTTTATAAGCAGAATTTCATATTATTCTATATATTTATTAAATAAAGGGGACCTCCCCCCCTTCTTTGACTTGTGCTGCTGCATCTATGTGGGAAAGTGCCATATTTTTCTTTAGGTGCTGGAAACTTCTATTTGAAGGTGCAACTATAAACTTGCTTTTTCCTGCTGTTGAAATTAGGAGGGAAAATAACTCTGGGGGATTTTTGCCTGTCCAGGAAGGTCTGCCTGGTTCTCCAGAGATACAGGAAACCCTTTCTGAGGTTTTAAAATCCCTGCAGGCTCCAGGCTGGAGGGATTTTAGACCTTCAAATGCAATTTTGCTGATGTCAAAGGGCTGTATTTGTAATTGGTTCTGGAATGGGGTTTTAGCCATGATGCCAGCAGGGATATAACCCTAATTCAGGCAGCTGGGGGTGTTGATTTTCCAGATGGACACAAGGGATGTTCCTCAGTGAAACAGCAAATGGTCCCTGACCTGTGGTGACTCCTAAGGGTGCCTGGACAGTGACTGGGAAGGTGCTGGTGACAGGTTGTCCTGGGCCAAAACTGTGACAAGAGCCTTTCTAAGAGTTTAGCAGGTTGTGGGTGAGCCTGGGGTAGTGTTTGGTCGCTGGTAAAGGTGTTGTTGGAGAGTTTCTCCTGTTTTTCCTCAGGTCAGAATTCTCCAGTGCACCAACCTGCTCTGCAGGGTTTGTCTTTGCAGCTTGGAGGGAAGAAAGGAAAGAAGGATTTGCTTCCAGTGACAGCACAGAACAGGATCTGGAGAGATCTGGAGTTGATACCTACCTCTGGCAGGGTCAACAGTTAATGTAGTTGCCAAATTAAATCACTAATGATTTCTTCTGTAAATTAGATATAATAAAATGACAGTTGTGTTTTCTCACCTTCCTCGGGACCTTCAGAGCACGTATCTGGAGGCATCCAAAAAACATCCATGAGAGGATGGAAGTTATGATGAAGATTCAGTGAGAGACCTGTGTCCTTCTGGAGTGGTATTTGGAGCCTGGTGAGATACCCTGAAGCATCTCCAGTGGCAACAGACACTTCTGTGAGGTCACCTGAGCTGAATCTGTTCCTCAGAAGTCTCTTCCCCCAGCTAACTAGTGGCAGGACGAGAGGAAACGGCCTCAAGTTGCACCAGGGGAGGTTTGGATTGGATATTGGGGAATGTTTCTTCCCTGAAAGGGTTGTCAAGCATTGGAACAGGTTGCCCAGGGAAGTGGTGGAGTCACTGATCCCTAAAGGGATTTAAAAGATGTGTAGATGTGGAACTTGAGGACGTGGTGGTGCTGCTGGATTGATGGTTGGACTTGACAACCTTAGAGGTCTTTTCCAACCTTAAGGATTCCATGATTCAACAGTGGTGATCATTCCCATGATGCTGCTTCCTGCAGGTGAGATTCAGGTGTGAATGAAGACACCTCGAAGCTTTCCAAAGCTTGGAAAAAATGCTGGGCTGTCAAACCATCAGCAAATTAACTCAGAGAGTTATTTTTGATGTGGCTGATTCCCTGAATAGCAGGAGCAAGACATTGCTCCACACCTTTTTTTCCCCTGACAAACAGTCACTTGCAAAATTCAGCTTAATTCCACAGCAGCTGGATTGATTATTTCATCACAAAACAGTCATGACAATGCATAATCATGGACTCTGAAAAGACACAAAAGATGAGACCTCTGCCAGTGAATAATGGAGGGCAGAGATCCATACAAAATTATTCTGCCTTTCTTTAGATATGCACCTAAAAGAATCATCTTCATCCCAGCTCCTTTAGCATTCAGCTTTCAGGGGAGAATCAGGGTTTTGCTCAGGTTGCTTGAATGCAGAACTGCTTCTAACACTTGCATATTGATGCCTACAGCATCAAAAATGTAATGTATGCACCTCATTTACATGAATCATTTAAGAGCAGAGCTCCATGGGGAAACATGGAAAGATTAGCCTCTGTATTTGATCCAAATCCTAATGAGGCCAATGGAGAGACTCATCAGGCTCTCTCCCAGACCATTCCTGCCTTCAAACTGGGAATCCCAGTGGCTGCTCTGCTAGGACTGGGGTGCCAAAGGTGCACTTTTTATTCCTACTTTGACCTCTGGTAACATTTAAGTAGTTGTGCTGTTTATTTATGACTCCGATTTCTCTATCTGACAAAGGAGAGAACTGCGACTGAGTTCCTTGGAAAGTGATTTCCCAACAGATCAGATGGGTTAAATTATCCTTAAACTGGGGTCTGCAAAATTAATGCTCAGCTGCTGCTTAACCCCTGATGAATATAGAGAGGTGCTAAAAAACCCCAAAGCCATTCCAGGCAGAGGTGTTTTAGCTGCTCATTTCAAATCAACTTTGTTACCTGCAGGACACAGTGTTTTGGGGTAGAAACCTGCTCCAAATTTCATGAAGAAGGTCTTTGTAAAGGCATTTGTTCTTGTGTTGATGGCAACATGTTCAACCCCACAAGCCAACACAGTCCTCCTGGACTTGATCTTGGAGACGTTTTCCAGCATTAACAATTCTGTGATTCCAGGAAGGCTTTCAGCTCCCATTCTTTTCAATCTCCCGTTCTTGCACAGCCTGGTAAATTTGGAATTCTGGAGAATTGTCTGCTGGCCTGGGGTCCATGTGAAAATACACCCAGGGAGGAGGCTGGGCGGTGTCCCTGTGGGTAAAGCCCTCACGAGGTTAAAAGCTTGATCCCAGCCTAAAACCTGCAGGCAGCAATCTGAATGCCCTGGTGTGGCTGAGCTGTCAGGCTCACAGCTGGATGCTTGGCAGCTGGATGGAAGCTGATTAATTATTATAAATACTGGAGCAAAAAAATATCAAGGGAGGTTTTAGACTTTTTTTTTTTTTTTGAGTGAGTGAGCACTTTTCTAAGGTATTTCTTGCTCACTAATCACCCAAGGATAAAGTAATACCATTAATTCAATGAATGAAACCATAAATAGAGCAAGAAATGCCAGTGCTAAGTTTGATATCTGTATTATCTTCCAAAGCATGACTTGTGCTCATAGGTGAGAGTTCTCACTATCTGAGGGCAGCAGCAGAGATAAATATTTTGTTACCCAGTCAAGAGGTCAAGAAAGATTCGGATACAACACTACAGGGTTCAGGAAGAGAATTTGGAATTAGGGGTTGCATCCAAGCCAAGATGCCCCTGGAGGACATTGCAGCACGTGTAGGTTGACCAAAATAAGATGAATTACAATTTTGACCATACAGACCAGTTCACAGAATTACATCAAACTCTCTCTGTCTAAACTTTTCTTGACCTGTCCACAGCTTTGTTTTACTTGGTGTAGCTATGGCAGCAATTCCTCAAACTGACCAGGGGTCTATGGCTCATTTATTTTACTTTTGTAACCACATTTTTATACAGGCAGAAGGAGCAGCAGAAAAACAAACCCAAGGAACATTTTAAATAACACTCAATTAAAGCTCCTTCTCAGCAAACTGGTGCTTCCCTTCCCCAAACCTTGCTGCACAGATCTGATCCAGGTGCCTGGGAAACTGCTTATAAAAGCAATTTTGCTTTTCTGAACCATCTCCCACAGGGTTAAATCCTCAATCTGGGATGCAAATCAAGGAGTGCATTCCAGGACTGGATGGAGAAAGGAGAACAAGATGATGATTTGTGGGGAAATTCATCTATATCTGGTAAATGACCCTGTTGTTTAGCCCAATCTCATTTTCCAGCTCTTGCTGGAGTCAATTGAGGGAGACAGATGGCTCTGGAAAACTGTTCAGCCACCCCAGCTGAGACCTGGTGGGTTTATTATGAGTTTGCAGCTCTCTCCTCAGGTGCAGAGGTGATCTATGAAGTTGTTATTAGACCATGTCTTTTAGAGCTGTGCATTTACATGGAATGAATCCCAGGAGTCAGGAACTCAAGCTCTTGAGCTGTCTCACCTCCTCTCTTGCCCCTGGGTTTTCATGGCTTGGGAATTAACCACCTGAATGCAAGAGCAGGGAGGTCATTCCAGCAGCAAAGTGGGTTTGCTTTGCACTGGATCTGCTGGAAGAGGTTTGGGATGTGGCTGCTCCACTTGGAGGATGGATCCCAGCAGTGAATAGTCTACACTGGGGACCAGGTAGATTAGGATGAAGGTCTAGGCAGGCTGTCACCACACTCAGTACTTTTAGATATTGGTTCATTGCATAAATTTGCTAGCACAGCAAATGAAAAGAGAGCTTTAACTTGGTTATTGATGTCAAAGGGTTTTACTGAACAACTGAAGCACTTGGAAAGGTCTCAGCTCCACACAGAATCAGAGCAGGGCCTAAAAACTCACCTGCTCTCCTTTGGGGAAGAGCACATTTCATTTCCCATTGTCTGTAAAGGCCCTGTGGACAATCTCCCTCTCATCCCTGCCCTCAAAGGATGCAAGTGAACCTGGATTTCCAAACTCAGAGGATTTCCAAACTCAGCAAGAAAAGCACAATCACCTCAGCTTCAGGTCTGCTGCCAGTGAGTGCTGAAGCTGCAGCTGCTTCAAAATTGTATCACAGAAAAAAGGTCAGTGATGGGCTTTTTAATGTGCTCAGAGACAGTGGGGAAGAAATGAATGAACAAATCTATGTCTGTGGTGTTCTCTTCCCAAAGCAAGGCAGGCTGGTCAAAGCTGGGAGATCTCCTTCAGGAGAGGCTCTTTGTTACAAGGGAAAGCAGTGACAGGACAAGGGGGGATGGCTTTAAGCTGAAGGAGGGTAGATTTAGACCAGATATTGGGAAGAAATTCTTCCTGGTGAGACTGGGGCAAATTGCCAAGAGAAGCTGTGGCTGCCCCATCCCTGGAAGTGTCCAAGGCCAGGTTGGATGGGGCTTGGAGCAACCTGGGCTAGTGGAAGGTGTCCCTGCCCATGGCAGGGGGTTGGAACTAGATGATATTTAAGGTCCCTTCCAACCCAAACCACTCCATGATTCTATGATTCAGGTGGGATTTTGGGAAGCTGGAGTTACTGAACAATCCTTCCATGTGTGCCTTGGGACTGAAGAATGCTGTTCTGTCCTAAAATGAAATTATCTGGCACAGAAGATTGAGCTTGAACTCAGCTTAATCTCATTTAGCTGAGGACAGGCAGCACAGCCAAATTGCCTGTGGCTTTTCCCAAGAAGAGACTCCCCAGTCAGAATCAGACAAGGAGCTAAATCCCACATGGTGGAAACAAGCCAGGAGCCCCTAGATCTCCCACAGATTTAGTGTATCACCTCAGACAATTTTTACCCTTTAGTAAAAGTGCTTCTTTACCCAATACAATGACCCAAAATCTTTCAGAGGCAGCTCAGATGTGATGCCTCCGTGGCAGCAAGACAGAGGTAAGTGCTGGGTGGCAGTTATGGGCCATTTCTCAACTGCAAAAGTGGCATCTGGAGAATTTTCTTGCCAAGAAGAAGCAGCAAATACCTCCTCTGGCATGTGCTGCAGCTTTTCTCTGCACTTTTCTGCAGTGCCAAGGCTGTGTTTGAGCCCTTTGTGCTCAGGGGACCCACTGAGGTGATGTCCTGGTGGGTCACACAGCAGGACACGTGGCCCCTTTTGCACCCTAGAAATTAAAAGCACATCATGAGAGGTGTTTCCTCACCTCAGCCTGGCTCTGTCTAGGAGCTGTAAAGCATTAATATGCAGAAGAAGCTGCTCTCTCCTTGCTGAAGAGGTGCAGTGTATTGGCTGGGAGCCCAAAACGCGAGGCACTTGAAAAAGAGATCAAAGCACATCAACTCATTGTCCTTCTCTCATTCCCCATTTCCACAGCACCCCAGAATGAAGAAAACGCTTCCTTTTTTTCTTCCCAATGAACTGAACAGCAAGCAGCTGTTCCTAACTGCAGGAATGGTCTGCAAGGTCCCTTCCAACCCAAACCAATCTGTGATCCTATGAGTTGCTCTTTCACTCTGTGCTTGGCCACGATGGAGGCTCAGCAGGATGAGCAGCTTTGGACGTGGCTCAGGTGACCTGAGGGGACTCATCTTTTGCTCTTTCACTCATTTGTCAGATGGCCTTTTTCCATGTCTCAGGCACAGGCCTGTTTCCCTCTGTGTAAAAGAAAGGGCTGCAGCCCTGATGTCCCTCAAAGAGCTTGGAAGCATCCCCTCTGGCTTGGAAGCTCTGAGCTGCATCTCTGTGTGAAACCTGAGGAGCATCTGAGTGTTGGCAGAGCAGCAGCAAAGAGTGAATTGAGGACTTTCACTGAAGCCCTGCAGCTCCTCCAAAGCATCTTCTGCTATTCTGGAAAAGAGTCTCTTCTTGTTAAAGGACATTTTTTTTTGACTTTTGGCACTTTTACAACGGGGAAATGTCTTTAAACTGGAAGGGGTCAGGTTTAGGTGAGATATTAGGAAGAAATTTTTCCCTGTGAGGGGACAAGTTGCCCAGAGAAGCTGTGGCTGCCCCATCCCTGGAAGTGTCCAAGGCCACGTTGGATGGGGCTTGGAGCAACCTGGGCTAGTGGAAGGTGTCCCTGCCCATGGCAGGGGGTTGGAATGGGATGATCCTTAAGGTCCCTTCCAACCCAAACCATTCTGTGAGTCTATGAAAGACCACAGTGACATTGGTGCATTGACCTGTGACTCTGCTACTGTAAAGCCACGTTTCCAGAATGGATTTAACGACCTCCACAGTCCTGCTAACAACTGGAATTATGTCTACAAAGTACCAGGGAGCATTTCCAGACACTGGAATCGATCACCTATGTAGTGAAATTGTTATGATACCCCTCAGTGTGCCTTGTGCCTGGGCTAAAAAGCACTTTCCCAAAGAATTTTTGGGGATATCTCTGGGGGGAGGTCGTGTGGCTCATTCCTGAAGAACAGTTTTTGATGGAACCTCATATTTTGGAAACTAAGAGTCGAATAAAATAGCAATGGGTCATTCCAGTGGGAAAGGATCCCAAACTCATTTCACTTACTGCAATAGCTGCAGCCTTAGTGTTTATTCCAAGTGCTTTCTGGGTCCCTTTGCATTGTCAGACCACACTGGGCATAAGGGTTTGCAGGATATTTCTTGACAGTTGGATGGCAAGAACAGCATATCTGAGGAAGTCTAACCTCACATGGAATACTGCAATCCCTGCTCTCCATGGATTCTGATTTTTAAAATTTTTTTACCCAAACATTTCAGAAATGGGTAGTGAAATTCATGTAGCATTGATAAGGTGACTCGTGGATCTCCTTCTGGTACAGCTTTGAATTTATAGGACATATATTTATATTTTTATTTATACGAAATACATCTATATTGATGCATATTCTGTATTTATATTTAAATTGATGCTTCTTATTTATATTTAAATTTTTACTCTCTACTTTAAGCAAATAGTTCACAGACCCAGGGATCCCAGCTGTTTTCAGCCTTGCAGGCAGTGCAGTGACTCATCCCAGTCTCCTGTAATTCCTCCTTTCTTTTGGGCTCCCTTGGAGGCAGACAAAGCATGTAAATGAATTGGTCTGGTTTGTAGCTTGTTTACTCGGATTTCCCCTCAGAGGCAGCATGTGCAGTCAGATGTGAGTGTATTTTTTCCCCTTATCCTTCTTCTCACGTTGTCCAAGTCCCACTGGTGTTGCCTGACTTTTGCAGGTTGGGCTTTGTCGTTTTAAAAGTGCTTTTGAAACATAAGTCTCACCCTGGGAAAAAGAGATGGAAAAAGCAGAAATGCCATCCTGTGGCATCAATCACCCTCCAGGCTCTAATCCCTCTCCTGCAGCAGGGCTGGGATCCCTCAAAGAAACAGATTGCAAGATTGGGAAAGAAGAAGCTGCCCTTGTTATTGGCACTTGCTCAACCATTCCAGAAGCACGTTCCCTGTAAAAGCAGTCTCAGGGGGAAAAACAGGATTGAAAAGAATGTCTGGCCTAAATTGTTCAATATATGGGAAAAAAGAGGAAAAGAAGGTGAGCACAGTGTAAGTAGTGATACCTGGTTTAGATTTATTAAAACATCTGGGGCATATTTGTAGGCTTAAATTGAGGCAGATTTGTTTCTTAGCTCCACTCAGAGGAGAGAAAGGAACCCATGCCCAGCTAGTGGTTGGGAACAGGAATAATTTAGGATCTCTGCAGTGCTTCTGGGTACTGTCCCTTTCCTGCTCTCACCTTTTATGGCCAAAATAATTTTTGGCAAAAATGGGATAACACACCATGACAGTGATTGTAGCATCCTGGGTGCTCAGGGAAAGGGACTGGGAAGGTTTATTTTCCCCTGAGCTTTAAAAACCAGTCAGGCTTGAGTGTCTCCACTCCTGATAAAATACTGTGCTCTGTGAATGGATCTGCTGATGAGATTTTCAGGTGGATTAGGTGCTAATCAATAATGAAGCAGCATTAAACTGGCACCATTAACCCCAGCAATTTTATTTTTTTTTTATGAAACTACTCTTCTACTTGTGTATACCTTAAAGCTTGTGTTAGCACAACAAGAGCTTAATCCAGCAGTCAGGGAAATAAATGGAAAAACTTGTTTTGACTTCAGGGGGTGGTGAAGAAATAGAGACAACACTCAAACCAGTGTCACACAGAATGAGAAAGACCTTAATGAAGACTCTGTGTGTTCCTTCAGCGCTGGAAAATCCTTTCTTACTTCAACAGAGTACCTCAGAAATCCATGGATTTAACAAAAAAAGCACTAAATTAGTGTTAATCACAGCTGTAGACTCCTCTGTAGCAGTGACCTTCAGCCTGTCACGAGGAGATGATTTTTGAGACAAAACAAGCCTTTCCTCCTGGGGTGGTTGAGGATCCAGTCCAAAGCTATTGGAGAAATTTTTCTCCTTTTGGCTGTCACCAAAATGTTTGGTTTGCCCAGTAGCTGACCTTGGAGGGTTGGTTTGATTTGTGTTGGGGTTGGGATTGACATTTCACTGAGATTCACTTCACTTGATTTCAGGAGTGATTTCACAGATTTCATCAGTATTGCTGATGACATGAGAGACAATTACCTCATAAATACTGCATCCCAAAGTTACAGAAGCAGCAAAATTACAGAGGTGAGAGTGAGAATGACTCCTTCCCCGAGAAAGAACAGGTAAATTTGAATAATGAAGGTTTTAGAGCCCAGAAGGTGCTCAGAGAAGTGCAACACCTATTCTGAGGTGTTGAAGAACAGAGTGACTTGTTTCTAATCTGGTTTTCTGGAACCTGTAAGAAATTAGTGTGTCTGTTTGCTTTCTCTGAGAAAGTAAATCTGGAGGGCACATCTTTGGGAAAATCAGGAATCAGCATTTTGGTCCCTTCCAAGCCAAACTATTCCTTAATTCCATGATTCTCTGATTCTCTGTCAGAACTTATTTCAACAGAGATCCTCCTCTGCTTGTCAAGATCTTCTTTCTCCACCTTAATTCACCTTCCAGTCAGGGGAAAAAAATCACTATTGAATGCTTTTATTTCAACAAAACTCACTCATTTAGCCCATTTCAGTGAACTGGAAGAGGAGGGCTTTGCCTGTCCCTGTGTGCCCAGATCATCCCAGTGCCTGTGGATCAGAAGGCTTCATTATTAATGAATGTAAAATGAATTAATAAAGGAGCCTTCAAATGCAGCTTTGCAACTGTTCCAGGAGTAAGAGTGCTCTGTTTCTCAGTGTAAACCAGGTATTGCACAGAGTTCAGGGAAATTAAAAAAAAATACATGTCCAAAACCTACCCTAGAAAAATCTAGCTGACATAAAATCTACCTGATATGTTTGCCCTTGAGGTCATATTTAAGCAAATTGCCATGACTGAGGCAAATGGTCTCATTTATTCAGATTTTTGCACAAAAAACAACACTGGTCTGGCCACCAGCAGAAATGTTGTTTATATTTTTGTCTGAAACAAGACAAATAAAAATGGCTTTTTTTTGCTGCAAACATGAACCCACTCCTGGTTATTTGAGAGGTGAATGGAGATCTGTGAATGGCTTTTCTTCCTCTGTGTTTTTTTTACATGGTAAATAAATATCTAACATTCCCCAAAGATGCTGTGAGAAGGTGCCCTGGGGTAGAGGAGAGATAATTGCAGCAAGAGCCCAGGGCAAGGTCAGGGAAAACAGGGACAAAAAAAAAATGGTGGAATATGTTTGGCCTTTTATAACTTTGATTGTGGATTTGCTTTGCACTTGCAGTGTCTTGTAATTCTTTTTTTTTTTCTGTTAGATTTCAACCTCAGCACTTCCTGCAGCCATGAATCAGCCACTGCTTCCCACCACTGGGGCAAGACTTTAACAGCAACCCTCTGAATTTCTGCACCATCCAGAAGTTGCTCTAAATTCCACCAGTCACTGGGAAACTAAATCTCAGTTGTGTGACTTTCAGTTGGTTTTTTTTTTTTTGGGGGGGGGAGTGGGTGTTTGTGGAAATGCTTTTGGAAGGCAATATGGAAAATTTAATTTTTTTCCTGCAGAATCAGAAAGTTTATCTCTAAGGACACAAACTGTTCTAAGTCACTTCTCTCAGGGGCAGGGAATGAGTCCTTCACCCCTCCAGAGGTTCTTCCTCAGCAGAAGCACCTTTCCCCATCTTCCTTCCCTCTTTGACATCCCATAGCTTTGTGGACAGCGTGAATTACACCCTCTGATGTACTTTTGGAGCCCAGAGCTGGTTTGGAGAAGCATCATCTGCTGTGAGGAGAAGGAGCAGCAGGGAAAGGCAAAGCAGGATTATGGCCATTTTTGTTATCCAAAGGCATCTGTTCCTCGAGTGCTCCTTTTGCTGCCTCCCTCCCCCTTGCACCACCTCTTGCAGTCATGGGCAGTGACATGATGTGTTTACATCCCCCTTAAGAGAAAGAGTCCCATGAAAATAAAACATGGGAAAAATGCAATTCTAGCCCTGTCACTTAAGTGCCTGGATAAAAACAAGCAAAGAAATAAAATAAATATGTTCTTAAGTTACTTACCAGCTGCAGTTCAACTTGAAGTGGAGGGATGAGATGCTCTGCAAACCATGTTGAAAATGCAAAGTGGTAGTGGATAACCATTCCCTGCCCCATCAGGAGCAGGCAGCACTTGTTATTTAGTTGTCTTTTCCAGGTAGTCATTCAGAAGGTGCAGCAAAAATGGGTTTGAACCTTCGTGAAGAAGGTGAAGGCAGTGCCTTCATGTCCAGGAAGATGGGAACAGCAGAGTGGGTGGAGGAAAGAAGTGTGTCAACATCCTAAACCCCATGGATCTCGGCTGGATCTTCAGCTATGGAACCATTTCTCCCACAGAGGCAGCTTTATCCAGAGTTTTGATGTAAGATTTTTTTTTCTGGTTGGGAGCTTGGAAAGCACAGTGATGCCCTTGGACTGCAGTGACTTGTCCCTTGTCACTGCCAGTGAATTACAGTTCAGATCGATGTATTTTGTACCCAGTGAAAAAAAGACTCCTTGTTGTGCAGTGTTTACAGTCCCAATAAATCAACAGCAGGTGATTTGTCCTGGCCAAGCAGCAAACAAACTGCTACTGTCCTGACACCTCCAGCCCAGACATTCCCAGGAAATCCTTTGGGTTCAAACAATTTGGGATGAGGTTTTCATCTGCTTAAACGCAGGCTTGAAGAGTTACAGTAGATGCTGTGGGTTTTGAAAGAGAGTAGGTTCAGATTAGATATTAGGAAGGAATTCTCCCCTGTGAGGGTTTTGAGGCCCTGGCACAGGTTGCCCAGAGAAGCTGTGGTTGCCCCTGGATCCCCTGGAAGTGTCCAAGGCCAGGTTGGAGCAACCTGGGCTAGTGGAAGGTGTCCCTGCCCATGGCAGGGGGTTGGAATGAGATGATCTTTAAGGTCCCTTCCAAGCAAACCATTCTATGACTCTGTGATTTTATAATTCTACCACTCTGTGACTCCGACCGAGCCCCCACTGATTATAAACAGATTCACCACAAAAGCGCGATCCAGGAAATAAAAATAACATTATTTCAGCTCCAGTAGCTCAACAGTAAAGCTGAAATTTGGCCCTGAGGAGTTTGTCTTTGCCAGCTTCATGGACCCTGCGCTGTGCTGCCTCAGTTTTTGGTGGCCATAAAGTTAATAGGTGAAAAAATGCCCCACTGTAACTCCACATTTCAGAGCAGAGGGAAACACCCGTCTCTTGTCACACGTGCAGCAGGAAAAAATGGAACAAGCAGAGGTCTGATTTGTTATTGTTCCCATCTGGAGGGTAAACCTGACATTTCTATCTGCCAATAGCAATTTATTGTGAAGCAGAGCCACAGGGAAGGTTTCCTCCTGCTAAATCAACCAGCAAAAGAAATGACCCTTGTGTTACAACCAAATAAGAAGCTTAATCACAGCCTACACGTCTGGGTGCATAAATAATTCAAATATATGCAGCTGCAGTTTCAATATATTAAAGCCAAAGCTCCCAAACAGCCCCGTGAAACGCAAAAAATTAATATTCTATTAATAAAGAAACTGAATATATTTAAGTTCAGGTTTGTTCTCATTTTGTCTTAGGGGAAGAAAGAACTTTTTATGACCCATAAGGAAAATAACTGTATTAGTGATCATCTGGTGGTTGTTCTATCCCAACTAATATTTCCTTTACAGGGCCAAATTCACTCTCTGAAGCCACATTGCCTAAAATTTAAAAGATTACTGTCATTGAGCCAAGGTCATGACTTTTATGTGTCTTACTGGAGGTAGCAAATGTTTTCTCCATTTTTTGAAAAGCTCTGGATTTATATTTTGCTTACACATGGTACCCTTCACTAATTTCTGAGTAGTAAGGATAACTATGTTCTTAGCAACAGCAATGTCCTTTCTGGTCATAAGTGGGGTTTTATATTATGATACTCAAAGTTTCCATGCTCACTGGTCACCAAAGATTCTTATTACAAAGATTTGTGTTCAATACTAATGTAGAACAGATAAAAATGTTCTAAAGTTACTTACCAGCCCAGACAATTATATTTATAATATAAAATATTATACTATAATATATAATACTATATTATATATAATAATATATAATATTATATATATAATGTTATGTATATAATATATATATAATATATCACTTTTGTATATACTGTGAGTTTTGCAGGTGTGGATTTCAAGCAAAACTGTATTTTTTAACAGTTTCTTCCTCCAGCTTTGAACTGAAATGGCTTTTTGAGCATCTCCATCATTGCCCCCCATGACACACATTTTTCTTCCCAAGAACTTGTTACCAATTTTTTTATTCACTAATTTGACAGGAACTACAGTAGCTCTGCCTCAGAGGGTCAAGGACAGCTGTGGATGCTGGTGATCCATCCATTCACTGAAAATCCAAGTTCTCCTTGGCACCACCTCTGTAGTCAGCACCTTAAACCTTTGCAGAGGAGTTCACATCCATCAGGAATCTCTAAATCCCTTCTTCACAGTTTGGATTCAGTGCATTCTGGGAAACGAGGCCTTTGTGTGGTGTGGAAGGATCTTTGTCCCTTCCAAAGAGAAAAACTGGGAATTTCAATATCTCCTGTGTCTTTAGGTTTCCTAAACCAGACAGCTTGGAGTTATTTGAGTAGGTTTGAACTGAGCCCCAATTAATCTGCTGCACCAGGACAGATGAATTCCCCTTAAACTGAATTAACTGCATTGACAGGAACTCTCTAGAAAGGAGTTCAGATGAGTGGCTCTGACATTAACAGCTGCTTAATAGATACTTTAAACCAGGTGAGAGGAATTTCACCCAGAAAGTCAATACTACCATAGCAGTTGCTCTTTGCTTCGTGTTTACAGAGCTGACAATAATTTTTCACTCTCTGTCCCACTCAGTAGAGACAAAGCAGAGTCGGCCTCTGTGCAATGAAATGCAGTTTTCCAAGTTCTCTCCACAGAGATGCAGTGGCTTTATGGAGAGAGACATTGGGTGGAAGGTTTTTCCCCGTTCTGTGGTTAAATTCAACCTGTGGTGGAATGGGATTTATCTCCTGGGATGGGAGGAATTTGCACTGCCCTGTGAAGATTATATGAAGAAAGGAAACCTACTTAACTGCTCACACCTGAGGAGGTCAGAACAGCTTTAAATGGAGGGGTCAGAATTAACAGAAGGATGGGGACCTGCATTTTCCACCTCACCAAGTTGCACTGTGTTAGTTTTAATTTGTTTTCCTTTCGGTTCATGAAAAGTAGGAACCTGGGTAATGAGCTTCTGCAGCCAGACCACAATGGTGAGGACTCTCATTTATCTTTCTCACTGAAGTGCTTCGTCCCTGTGTGCCACACTGCACCTCCCCAGCACTTTGCTGTTCCAAGTCCTCCTTGTTTACCTTCTGACAAGAGATATGTTCTAGCTGAGCGTGTGTGACCCACTTGGAATCCAGCTCCAACGCTCCCTGGAAATTCCTCCCTTTGCTGCAGCAATTACTACTTTGCCTTAATAACACCTAAAATGCTTTCCCCCTGTGAACACACCACAGCACTTCAGATAATATTGAGTCTGAAGAATTTCACTCTTGTTCAAGGCTTGGGCAACTTCCAGAACTGGGATATTGCTATGGATGTGAGCAGCTCTCTAAAGAATGTTCCATTAATTTACATTCTGCAGTGCAATTAGGCTGGCATTTGAATAATGAGAGTTGCTGAATTTTGTATCTCTTTTGTTGATTTTAGGAAAGGTTCCCATTGACTCTCACCACTCCTTGGCTCCACAGATGCAACCTTTGTGCTTTAACCTGCCACAAGAATTATGTGTATTATAAACTATATACAAATTAAGCATTGTACATAGAAGAGGTGAGCTGATGTAGTAGGATATTAAATCTTAGAATCACTGAATGGTTTGGGTTGGAAAGGACCTTAAACACCACCCAGTTCCAACCCTCCTACCATGGGCATGGACACCTTCCAGTAGACCAGGTTGCTCAAAGCCAGGACTGTCTTGAAGATCTGAATTGTTGCTCTCAGTTTATCCAGTTCCTCTGACTTTAAGGTGAGTCAGTGGAAGGGAGGCAGTGCTGTCTTCTTTTTTTTTGCATATCCATTTGAGTTTGACTTTTTCTCTTTTCTTTTCCTTTTTTTCTTTTCTTTTTTTTTTAATAAATCAAGATGGCTGAAGTGAAATGTTCCACTTCACATCCCAGTTAAATTTCTTTTTGGGTGGTATTTTTATAATTCACTTTTCAGGGAAAAAAAAAATCCCCTCCAAAAAACATAGCATGCCTGTTTTAGCATAATTAATTTTATTTGGTTCTCCCTTTCCCTTCCCTTCCCTTCCCTTCCCTTCCCTTCCCTTCCCTTCCCTTCCCTTCCCTTCCCTTCCCTTCCCTTCCCTTCCCTTCCCTTCCCTTCCCTTCCCTTCCCTTCCCTTCCCTTCCCTTCCCTTCCCTTCCCTTCATCCAAACAAACACAATCAGCTGTTCACACAAGCCCTAATCACCAGTCCAGCTGGAGAATTCCAAAGCTTTCCTCTGAGATGGGGGAGCTGGTGAGAGCCCAGGATTGAGACACACTCTGTAATTTTGATTCCAAGCTTTATCCTTGCCCAGTTCTGGCCACAGTTACAGTAATTCTCTCCAAAACTGCTGGTTCCTGGTCAGTAACGAAAGCAGGGAAGGATAAAACCCTCCAGCTTTCTTCTCCAGGTCAGATAAATGTGATTACAAACAACCTTTTAATTTACAAACAGATCCTCGGCAATGTGACCATCACAAACTGAGGAAGGGCTGAGTTCAGACTCAGCCAGGAGGGACCTTCTCCCATCGTGGACAAACATGTTTGGCACCTTCTCAAAAGGCAGGGCCTTCCTGGAATAGCTCCCATGGAACCTTCTGTTTAGCCTCCTGTGACCTCAGCAGGACACAAGGAGAGAGGGCTGGAATTCAGTGCAGAATTAGACGACACAGGCACTGACTTGGTGGGAAATGAGAGACAGGATGGACTGAAACCCCACACCCAGTCCAAACCAAAAATCACATTGCACACATAAATTTATTACACGTGATAAATCCCCTCATCACTGCCAGCCCAAGTCATGTTTCTACCATACCCCCATAATTTTTAGCCGGGAGCAGATGGGACATAATGAAATATTATGGATTCTGACTGCTTTATGCCAAAGAGCTCGGAGTTCAGTGGCTGATAAGAAGCAGCCATTGATTAGGGATCCCAGGGTAGTAAATCTGCTGGGGGAGGCAGACTCTGGGCAGCAGTGGCCAAGTCAGTGTTGGGGTCCTGCTGCTGGTGTTTTCCTTCTTCCTTTGTAAAATAAGAATCACAAGTGGATTCAGGTAAAAAGTGACCATGGGGCGTAGCCACTTTTCAGGACCTGCAAGGGAAAGATTCACAGATATGTGGGTGTTTTGTGATGTGGTTCAACCCCAGTTTGATCCACATCAAATACTGGCATCACTGGGCTCAAAAAGTCACTTCCCAGCTCCCACCCACACCTTGATTTGGAGCTGATATTAACTGACAGGACCCCTTCTTGTCGACCAGGACATCTAATTATTAAGGCATTGAATTTTGGAGTTGAATTAATTGTCCCATCCTTGGAAGTGTTCAAGGCCAGGTTGGATGGAACCCTGAGCAACCTGGTCTAGTGGGAGGTGTCCCTGCCAGGGCAGGGGGGGTTGGAACAAGATGATATTTTAGGTTTCCTCCAACCCAAACCATTCTGTGATTTTATGTTTCCTCCTAATGTTTGGCCAACAAAGTGTGCTTTAGAGTGTCTTGGTCTTGATTCCCCAAACACACCAGCCCTCAGGTTTACAAGCCAGATGTTCTCCTTTCTTTCTTCTCTGTCCCAGTCAATGCACAACAATCATGTAGATTTGCTCTGAAAACCAAGAGGTGGAGTGATGTTGGCTGGTTTCAGTGTGCCAAGTTGCTTCCTGTACTCTCAAGGTGTGTGTGGTGAGGGTTCAAGGCTTTGATCTGAACTGGGAGGAGTGGAAATATTTCCAAGGAGAGAGGTTCAGTCAGTAGTGGGATGGGGCAGGGATGGACTCCAGGAGAGGGTTCATCACTGACCACCATAAACAGGGATCCAATGCCATGTACAAAAAACTCTTGCCTCTCTGGTCTTTGGCTGCAAGGACAGTTTAGTTCTGAGCATAAAACAGACATAAAACTGCCTGAAAGGAAGTTGTAGCAAGAGGAGGATCAGCCTCTTCTTCCAGGCAACTGGTGACAGGATGGGAGGGCACGGCCTCAAGCTGTGCCAGGGGAGGGTCAGGTTGGACATCAGGAAGAATTTCTTCACTGAAAGGGTGGTTCAACATTGGCAGAGGCTGCCCAGGGAGGTGGCATCCCTGGAGGTGTCCAAGGAAGGACTGGACGTGGCACTCAGTGCTTTAGGCTGGGGGACAAGGTGGGGATGGGGCACAGGTTGGACTCTGTGGTCTCAGAGGCCTTTTCCAACCTCAGTGACCCCTGGATCCTGTGATTCTGTGTTATACCAGTAGGAATGATTTCTCTGTGAACATGTGTCAGCACCAGAAGAGGTTTTAAGGCTTTCAAAGACTGTGGTATTACAGCAGTGACACAGCGTCAAGGCTCTTTGTGCCACCATCCCTTGGGATCCTTGGACAATCCACAGTCTTCCTGAACCTGTCTGGGGGCAGCCAGACTCCTTCTGAGTCACAGTTCAAACCTTATAACTCCAGTGGGAGGGACTTGAGTGCAACTGGTTGCATGTGGAGTGAAGATAATTTAACCACTAATATTGATTCACTCCGTGGGAAATTGCTTTAATGTCATGGAGACCACAGAAGTCCTTGCTCTGGCATTTTGCCATGGAAACCTTGGAGGATCAAAGGAAAAGGATGACATTGGCCATCCTTAAACATGGCTCTTTCTTGCAGGGAATGATATTTTTGCGGCCATGAAACTGAATTTACACAGAGGAGCCCCAAAGTCTAAGCTCAGAAATGTCCAGATGTACGTGATCACACGTTCTATCAAATCCAGAGTGATGGTGTGTGTCTAAGGAAAGCATCAAATCCAGAGTGATGGCATGTGTCTAAGGAAAGCATCAAATGCAGAGGAATGGTGTGTGTCTAAGGAAAGCATCAAATCCAGAGTGATGGCATGTGTCTAAGGAAAGCATCAAATCCAGAGGAATGGTGTGTGTCTAAGAAAAGCATCAAATGCAGAGGAATGGTGTGTGTCTAAGGAAAGCAGTGCTCTGCTCACTGTCAGCCAGGAGGGATGGCTCTTGCACAGAGGACACACAGCTGGGACCGAAGGTGGTTGGGTTGATTTTGACCTCAGGCTTCTCAGGTGACCTTCATCAAGCCGTGGAAAAGGCATCTTTTGGCAGAATGGGATTATCCTCACCTCCACAGGCACAGGATAAGTGGAATTGGCTGGTTTTCCCTTGCCCCAGCCCTTGTAACCTGTTTTTTCTGATTTCTGGTTTAACCCACAAGAGGGATCCAGTGGAAGTCAGTATGGAACAGCTTTGCTTCTCAGAATGGCCCAGAGCATTAGACCCTCTGCTTTTAAATGAAAATGTTTAATCCACATGGAAAGGAGGGACATTTATAGCCAAGACTTGTCATTTCAAGTTGTAGATTTGGCCTTTTATCAGTAGTGTGAGCACTGGGTGTAAATCAGCTTTAAAAAGGGGGAGAGCTGTGGAAGTGGCCCTATGGACATGGGAAAGCTCACTGACCTCTCACTGTGATCCTATTTTCACTGCCTGATATTCATGTGCATTAAATAATGTGACTTTTATATGAACAATTACTGTTCAATTGTAGTTGCCTGCTGGGCTTTTCTCCAAGACAGAGGAAGGCTCATGCTTTGTTCAGAGCAATAAGACCTCAAAAGACAGGGTCACTGTCCTGGGAACACAGCAAGGATGGAAGGGACACAGACAGGATCCAGGGAAGACGCAGCACCCTTGGGAAGGCTGGTGGAAGCTGCAAAGCTGAGGTCCCCATACAAGGCTCAGAAGGTCTCTGGTGGCCTGGCAGGGTGGGAAAGGTGCTGGGGATGAGCACAGTCTCCACAGGAAGCAGTGGACAAGCCACCAGAGCTTGGCATGCACCCTGTGTGGAGGAGGCAGAGACAGAGCCCAGCTTTGCAGAACTACCACCATGCAGGGACACTGGAAATGGAAAGGAAGGGTGTGAAAAATCATCAGCCCTACTGGGCAGTTCCAAGCCTGAAAGAAGCGTTACTTTAAATGGCTTGATAATGATTTGGAATCAACTAGCAGAGGTTTGGAGGCTTTGCAAAGTCCATGTTCAGAGAGCAGTCCATTTCTTTCCAAGGAGCAGGATGATTAACCCCCAGACCCAACTGCTGTGCTTCCCTTTGCACCTGCAAAAGAGCTGGAGAGGGACTTCTTGTAGGGGCATGGAGTGACAGGAAAAGGGGTTATGGCTTTAAACTGACAGAGGGCAGGTTTAGATCAAATATTTGGAAGGAATTCTTCTCTGTGAGGATGAGGAGGCGCTGGCACAGGTTGCCCAGAGAAGCTGTGGCTGCCCCATCCCTGGAAGTGTCCAAGGCCAGGTTGGAGCAACCTGGGCTAGTGGAAGATGTCCCTGCCCATGGCAGGGGGGTTGGAACAAGGTGACCTGGAAGGACCCCTCCAACCCTTCTGTGATTCCATGATTCTCTGAAGTCATCAATTCCTTGTATAATTAATTCTGCAGTCAGACATCCCCTGTTTGTAAATGCATGTACGGTGACAATATGCATGTCCAGTGCTGGGGTGGATGGGTTGAGTGTCTCTCGATGCTCTCACGATGCCCAGGTTATGAATTTATGCCACCAGCGCTGTGGAATCACATCTGGTTGTGACAAACCCAACTCAAACCATCACCTTGAGCTGGAAGTTGCATCATCAGATGCCCTTAGTCATTGTTTATGCCAAGTGTTGCAGAGAGCACTGGATGGCAGCTCTGTTTTCCACCTCTTGGGTTGAGCATTTTGGTCTCTCACAGTGGGGTGGGAATTCTGCAGGAGAAATGCACCCATCGTGTCTGCTCTTGAAAAGCTGCTCAGAAGTGGTCTGGATGACTGGGTGTGACAGGATCCCAGGGAATGGCCTGGAGCTGTGTCAGGGCAGGGTCAGGTTGGATCTCAGGAAAAGGTTCTTCCCCCAGAGGGTGGTTTGGCACTGCCCAGGCTCCCCAGGGCAGTGGGCACAGCCCCAAGGCTGCCAGAGCTCCAGGAGGGTTTGGATGATCTTCTGGGGCACAGGGTGTGACTCTTGGGGATGGGCCTGTGCAGGGCTGAGGCTTGGACTGGATGATCCTTCTGGGTCCCTTCCAGCTCAGCATAGTCTGTGATTCTGGGACTCTGTGTTCAGTTCTGAAGGGAATGAGAATAAGTTTGTTGTTTTTTTTTTTTTTTTTTAATATATTTTTGGGGTTTCCTCCTCTTGAGGGCTGGTTATGAACTGTTACAGTCTGTGACGTAAAACACAGACCGTGGCTTTGGTCTGTCCCTCCAGGATACTGGGGGAAATCTTGTGGGGATGAATTTGGGTGGCCCAGGGACCAGAGACAGTTGCAGGATATTCCAACACCCAACCCAACAATCAATACAGGTTATATTTTTGTGGGTGGGTCCAGGTACCTACAAATACAGGAATCATTTCGGACCTCTTGACCATGGCAAAAGAATGATGGTGTGTTTGTAACTGAAGGACCATCACCCTCCATGCACGAGTCTCACCTCCAGCAGACCATCCACCCACCCAGCTCATGCAGGGGTGTTGCCTTCAGTGTGGAGGTTTTGGGAATCACTCATGCTGGGGCTGGGATTGATTCTTCTGTTCCCAAAGGTCTCCTCAGCACCCTGATCTACTCGAAGATGTCCCTGCTCATTCCGTTAAAGTTCCTTTCCAACCCAAACATTTTTATGATTTTAAGAGGGATTTGGTCTGGTTAAACATACAAAGTATGAGGTCACTCTGCCTAACTCTGGGCAAACACCTCACCAGCTCACTATATCCTTTTCAGCCTTTCCTCCTCTGTCCTTATCTTCCTCAGGACTCAGAGAAATAAATTAAAATATCAGGTGGAACATCTTAGACACGATGCCTTCACGATGGTTTTATTGCTTGTTGTCAGCAGTGTCAACCACAGAGAAGAACCTCCTCTGAAGCAAGGAGACGAACCAAATACAAAGGAAAAAAAAAATATATAGCTAATTCATTGCATATTTACAGAGTCAGAACAAAATAAATAACGTCAGGCAGAAGGCCATGAAACAAGGCAGAGATGTCACCTGTGCTGAGCAAGCAGGCCAGGAGGAAACATCACAAGCACCAAGGTACAGGAAAGCCCACAGAGAGGGTGAGTCTCTGCTCACAGCCAGTTCCCATCACTCTCTGCTGTCAAAGCCTATTTACAGGAGGGCAGAGCAGAGGTGCCGACAGCTTGAGTGAGAAGAGTCAGTTGGCACCAACCAACAGCTTGAGGTGTTCGGGGCAGAGCCCGAAAAATGCGCTTTTGAACTCAAAAGTGCCTTTTTGAACTTAATTTATCGTCGCCATCTGAGTATCAAAAACGTGTTTCGTTTATTTATTTTTTTTTAAATGTGCTGTTCAGGTTCCCCCTATGTACAAATGCACAATGTCCACAAAACTGGGGTACAAAACACTAGTGCTCCGCCGATGCCAAATGTGCGTGTCCTGAAGGTCTGGGCCCTCAGACCCCAAAGGGGCATCATTTTCCCTACAGACCTGTTGCCTGGTCTCCAGTCCTAATGTTTGTCTTCTTCCCTGTGACTTCACAAGTACCCTGGAAATAACCAGGGCTTCAAACCCAGGGCTCTTCAGTAAAACAGAACAACACCACGCGAGCAAGCAAGGAGTCGGGACATTCAGCAGGAGGTGGAAGAGGTGGTCCATGGTCCCAGGAGACTCCTAATTCCTAAAAGCCATAGTTTACAGCTGTACAGCTCTCCAGGGGAAAGAACAAGGTCAGTCACTGTAATTACATCTCATCAGACTGGCGTGTAAATACTGGGTGTGGAGAAGGGATGAGAAGTTGACGGACCGAAATATAACGGTGGATTTTGGCACATCTGACCCCAAGTACCATCCTGGGAATTAATTATTTTCCTTACTACTTTTCACTTTAGTTCCTGGGTGATGCCAGCAGAGTCACTCTTGGTTGATGTGGGTACATGTGAGGCCAAGAGCTTGACCTCCTACTCTTTTGAGGGTCATCTACTATCAAGCACCTTCATGGCCCTGCCCACCAGTAGCTCTGTCTGGGAAAAGTGCAAAGCTGCACTGGGAGCCAGGGAGCTCGAGTGCACCCCTTGTCTCCAAGGGTCTGGAACATTCATCCCTGCAGAGATTCTGTGGGGGGAAGCACAAGGCTGGGAAGGAAGCTGGGCTGTGGCAGCACCCCAACCACGGCCCTTCTTTCAGCTGAACACCCCATCTGAGAGCAGAAGGTGGGGCTTGATGAGAAGTGTTTTACATGGGCTTTGATGTTACACCTTCCAGAGAAGGGGCATTGCTCCTGATCCACCTGTTTTCCCAGAGAAGGACCATTCCTCCTGATCCACCTGTGTTTCCACAGGCCCTTTATCCAACCAAGCTGCACTTGTGCAGGCAGAATGAAATGAGCTCCAGGAAGACACTTATTGGCATTTCCCAGTTGTTGAGATTCCCTTTTAGTCTGAAAATATTTCATATTTCCCGCAGAAACCCACTGGGTTTTCCCTTGTTTGAACACTGGGGTGAAGGTGGAAGGACTGGAGACAAAATAATCCCACCAAGCCCCTTTAATCCCTGCCATGGAACCAAATGATGTTCACTCCCTCCTGAGCTTTCTTTGGAACTTCATTTTGCTTTTTAAAAAACACTAGAAAACTTCCATTAATCAGCAGGTGTATCTCTCTCTGGAAATATTTCCATCAGACTGGGACAGAGATTTGGGGTTAATCCCTCTGCTCATGTAGTGCTGTGGCACAGATGTGACCCTGTCTCATTCCTTGTGAATGGGAAACAAGTGGGATATTGAGAAAGATGTAAAGCTGATGATTAGTTAATGTACAAAACATCTTTTCTCCAGCAACACCTTCCTTGAGAAAAATATAACTGCTTCCTAGGCAAAAAAAACCCAACTCAAACTAAACTAAACTAAAATATTCAAGTGTTTCATCTCCTGGCCTTTTTGATTTTAAAAAGTTTCAAGTTAATGCCCTGAAATTCTGCAGCAGCCTAGAATTTCTTTACTCCTCTTTTTTTTTTAATCCCAAACACAGTCATATTCTCATTTCTTGCTGCTTATGAGGTCACAGAGCAACATAGGTCCCAGCTGAATAGAAATATCTTTAGGTCCCAGTTGAACAGAAATATCTACAGTCTAATCTTGGTATTGAAGCTTGTACCTACCTCTACTCCTTGAGATCATAATTTAATGTTTGTATTGTAATTATTCCACACTAATTTTTAATCATTTAATCACTGAAATGCAGAGTGACTAATTAACAGGAGGGGCATGCTCTCTCACTGGTGTAAGAAGAGAGTAAAAAGTTCCAGACTGAAGATTAAGGAATTATTTTAAAGGCAAAACCAAGTGTAATTCAGGAGTTGCTGCAGTGAACTGATTGGTGAGTGGGATCAGAATTTGGCTAAATTTCTGTAAAGAGTTTTGGAGTCCAAATTCATGATCCTCAAACATCTCTGTCCCATATCCAGATGTGACTATTAATATTATTTTGCAGCAAATTAATGCAGCTGCTTTACTGGAGTCCCTCCTGTGTTACACTGGAGTTGGGGGGGTCAGACTGGGGCTTGCTTGTGTGCTCTGTGTGGGACCAGGACATGACACCTCAGGCTGTCATTTGTAGTGAAGTCCTTGAGCTCCCATTTTGTTGATGAGTTGGATGAAAAACAGAGTAAGGGAGGCCAAGGTATGGAGCCAAATTCCTGCACCAAGCCAGTTAAAAGAGGGCCTAATCCCAATGTCATCATTCACTGGATTGCTCACGTCCCCAGAGTGAAAAGCTGTGATTTCAGCACTGACTCCTGTGTTTGTCTGAAATCCAAGGCCCAGGCAGCTGTGCTGGCAGCTCTGCCCTGCCTGTGTCACTAATATTGCCATGCCTGTCACAGCAGGTATATTCAGCACGTTCATTTAATCTCTCAAACCCCCTTGACAGCACAATGGCAATGTGGCTGGATGTTCAGCGCTGAAATAATTGCCAGTAGGATGCCTGGGGCACTGTTCTGATGTTCTCCACATGTTTTGAAGGAGCCCCTCAGTTTAGGAAACAGCCTCTCTTCAGGCTCCTGTGCAGAATAGCCTGGTGATGAATCTCCCACATTCCCTATGGAATGGGTAAATAACCAGCTGGATTTTTGCCTGTCGTGTCTCCAAAAGGCAAACGTGTTCCCACTGCCTTTGGCACAGGGTTGATGCTGGCACAGGTCAGCACAGGTCTGGAACAGAAACAAAGCTGAAAACACAAAGCAGAAAGTCCTCCTGCAAGTGCAGTGCCAGGCACAGGGAGAGAAAAAAGGAAGGTGAACAGAGGGAAAATGCACAATGTGTCTCACTGCTGATGGCTCACAGACCTGCCATCCCAGCAAGGCTGCCTAGAACAGATGGGCAGGGATTCCCTCACATCCTACAAAGGAGCCTGCTGGCAATGGTGCATCACTTCTGCTTGACAGCTCTGTGCTCAGGCTCCTCTCTTGCTTGTCTGGGACCTGGGATTCCAGTTCACACCTCAGGCACCTCAGTGGATGCATTCACAAGATCAGGCAGTGCTCCTCTGCAGCCCATGGAATTTTCTGGGCATCTACAGTTCCCCTGACAGATTAAGAGGGTGAATGACTCTGCAGCCCAATGAATCAAATGTTTCCCTGGCTGACACTGCTTCAAAACTCTGAACCACTGAGACAAAGCATTTTATACCAAGTGGAACGACTTGGAAGCTGAGAGAGAGTTTTCCCTTGCTTCTTCTGGGCTTCCTTGCAGCTGGACATTCACTTGGCAAAATGCAGAGCTGGGTCAAATCCTTGCTTCGAAGCAGGCACAGGATAAGAACTGGTGGTGCTGGTGGGATTTCTCCAGTATTTCCTTTGTGAGTCTTACTCCAGGTCTGAAAGTGCTCACCAGACAAGCACCAAACACATGGAGAATCACAGAATATCCTGAGTTGGAAGGCACCCACAAGGATCATTGAGTCCAACTCCTGGCCCTGCACAGGACAACCCCAAAAATCACACCAAGAGCCTGAGAGCATTGTCCAAACACTCCTCGAGCTCTGGCAGCCTTGGTGCTGTGACCACTAAAATAAAAGAGTCCTGGCCTCTGAGAACATCATGAGGATTTAAATGGGATATTGTTTCCAAGGTGTCAGGGCACGAGGGCTTCAGTGCAAGAAATGTGGGGAAATTTTAAGCATCCTCTTGCTTTCTCTGCATTTTGGGAATCAGAGAGCTACTCAGAGAGCATCCTGATGACCTTATGGCACGTCAGTGCTGGATTCTCACTGCTGGCATGGCCTCAGAGTAACGTGGCTCCTCACACCTGGCTGGCCTGGGGTCACCAGCACTTGAACTCCAGGGATCTTCACAACATCTACTTATCCTCCCAGGTTTTGCAGGCTGGGTAGCCATGGCTACACTATGCTGAGGTCTGAGTTAGCTCACTGGAAACTCAGGACTTGCACATCTGCCCTTCACAGGGTTCTTTATTCCCCTCACTGTCTTCAGCTCTCCACGCTGTTCACAGGGCTACATATGGAGAGACACTTATGGAGCATGGTAAAAGGTATAGCTCTGGGAATGGTTTTGGCATGGAACACTGCCCTCTCAGAACTGAGGGAGGAACTGGATGTCCTTGGTCTGTGAGTCTTCCCCTGGGCTCAGCGTGGGTGGTTGGCAGTGAATCACAGAGGCTTCAGGCAGGCAAAGAAACCAGCAAAGCAACCCCAAACCCAGCAAGTTAAAGATGCTTCCCTCCAATGAACTACATTAAATCATGGAGCAGTAAAAGTCCAGGTGCTGTTAGTTAGCACCTGGTAGGCAAGTTGAGATCTCTGAACTCTGAAGGAGGTGCCCACCTTCCTTTCCAGGTTTGTGTGTTGGTGGCCCAGACTCTCCTTCTCGAGGATGTGTCAGAGTAGGATGAGAGCAGCCCAGTTACTCAGTGTACACATGAGCTGAGCAGGAATTTCCCACCCTTGGTGTAAAACTGGTGCAACCCCGTTTGTGTGGGACACAAACATCTGTATCCTTTTATTTTCTGTCTTCTGACTGAGTTTGGGAGTGTGGGGATTGTCTCAAATGCAGTGCTTGAGCAGGACTGGGTTTCACACCTCTCCTTTGCCCCTCCACCAAGAAAAGAAGAAAAAGAAAACATGACTATTCCCTTGGTTTTAATGGGATCCATGTGCATTCCTCAAATAGGGATTGCCCCTAGATGAAAACTAATAGGCCTTCAAAAAAGAGGCAAAATGCACACACACATCTCAAAGATCTAACAATGCCTTCATCAGAGGATGAAAGCTTCCCACAAAAGCTGAAGAAGAAATCAATTTAATGGCCCCTTCAGTCCTTCCTCACTCCTGCAGTGCCAGTTCTGTGCTGAGAGTACCTTGTCCTGATGAAAGCAATTTTCCTCACTGCTGTGACACTAATTTTTTTTCATCTGGAGAGTGGCTCCTCACTGCAGGTCTGCTTCAATTAGTGATTACAGGGTTCTACATCTCCCTTTCCTGGCAGTGTGTGCTAAGCAAGTGCAAATGAATTACACCCCAATTATTTTCCCCTGATCCCTCATGATCCCTGGTGCATTAAGGCACCAAGATCTACGGGAGAACTTGAAGGAAAAACACAGCCATGCTCTGCTTTTGGCCTCTGTACCTGGTTTTTATGCATGCAAACCGAGTTTCCTGGTCATTGAACACAACCAAAACAAACACCACGTCCTGAACACGGTGCAGAGAAGGGAATTCTCATGCTGTTCCTTCTCAGCCACCTGCTTTTCCAGAGAGCACCAGGATGCCTGGAAAGCTTTTGTTAATGAGGATAGTGGGTTATTAGCAGCACACACTGCAGCCCTGGGGCATCCTCTGAGGGGCTTTCCTGGTGCTGCAGCTTCATCTTCACCTGTGTAAAACACAGGGGTCATGCACTGGCCTCTCCCTTCTTGCTCATGTTCCTCCTGTCCCTTCTCCCCGTGTCCCCGACTCCGTCTTCGATGCCTTATCATCACCTTTTATCCACAGGAATTTTGGCACATTCATACGTTTGGCATTTTTTTTTCCTGCTTCTTGCATCCCTCTCTCCTTTACTGGCTCATTTCTTTTTTTAAAAAAGTGCAATTTATCTGTTTCAGAGACGCCGGTTCCGGTAAAGCCCCCAAGGACTCGGGCTCTCCCCTCCCTTCCTCCCCTGTACTTCATCATTTATGACACAGCATCCCCCAGGCTTTCCTCAAGCGACTGGGACCTTTACTCATAGTTATCAACCCCCGAGGGCTCAAAACTGAGGAGTGAAAGGTCTGAAAAGAGGGAGAGGAAAAGCATTTCTCTGCCTCTCGGCTTGTCCGGTCCTGTCCTGGATGCCGGTGGCTTTTCCAGTTGTGTGTCCTCTGTTGGCTCACGTGGAGCACGTCATTTCACAGGGATTTGGCAGCGCTGGTTCCTGGGGATCCCTCAGTCTCTCAGTGTCTCTTTTGGATGCTCCCTGCTGGGAGAGCCCCTCCCCATCACACCAGGGAGAATTCGGCCTGGAAGCCGGAGCACCGGCGAGTCTTTGGCGAGCACTTGGTCAACATGGAGATCTGGGTGCTGAAGTTGGTGCCGTTGCTGCCCAAGGAAGGGTGGTGGTACTTCATGTCCGAGCCCAGGAACCTCTCCAGGTGCCACCTCCGCCACTTCCTTTTGAGCTCAGCTTGGACCTGGGCGTTGGAGAGACAAGAAAATCACTTGCTGTCGCTCTGATTTCGTTGTGTGAGCAGCCGTGGGCGACCCACCCACCAAGGGGCCAAGAATTATTTTATAAAGGTCACTAAACTCAGCTTGGCCTGGACTTTTAGCCACATAGAAGAGAGGGGACACCCCAGACAGCAGAAATCCCTGAGCTCCAGCAGAAAGGTGAGCACAGGGAATTTCTTATTCATACAGTGAAGGTGCCAGAGTAGTTAACTTCAGCTTCAACATACTCTACATTTTGTGAGTAATTAATTAATCTTAATAATTAAGATTTTTTTTTTCACTGCCCTGTTTTTGGTCCAAATAGAAATGATTTAACTACAGCTTGTTTGTAAAGCTGTGCATTTTTTTGACAGAAGCTACTGGTTCCTGTTTGGGGAGTTCACTGAAATGATCTGGTTTACACTGTCCAGATTAAAATTCTGAACAAGTCTGGCCACTGTCCCTGTCCCCTCCTGCAGCCTTCCAGCCCAAATTTTTAGATAACAGTATGAATTAGATAAAACAACTGTGTCTGAGGGGCTCTGGGATGAGCAAGCACAGCAACAGCACAATACCAGGATGAGAATCCCAGGAGTCGAAATATGGGAAAGGCAAGATCAGTGCCTGCAAGGTAAAAACATGTTTACCTGGCACTGCTGTGCCCAACAAGTCATGTCAGTGCCTGTATTGGTTTTGGATCATCAGCAAGCTCGTGTGGTACTGCCCTGTTCCAGGCAGGATTACTGGGAAAGGTCTCTGCTGGAGCTGGGCTCTCTGCCTGATGTACACATGGCATCAGTGTGGCTGATGCAGCTTTGGAGCTGTGAGAGAGAAAATTGGGATTCTGGACACTCTTCCTCTCCCCTAGGAAGCTGGAGCACAAATCCAGCTCACAGCTGCTTCTTTCTTGTCCGTGCTCTGTTTATTGGGCTGGAAGTGCTCCAGATGACAGCAGCTCCCAGTCTGTAGCTGCTCACACCTACTTGGGAGCCTTTGCAACATGGGCTTAATCAGCTGAACTTCTAATGGGCAGGTGGGGGATGATACAAAAATATCACTGCACTAATGAGCCTCCATCCCAGCAGCGGGCCTGGTCCTGCAGAGGATTCACTAAGGCACTTGGCAGGGCTTAAGATGGGATTTATCCTTCCCTGTTGAAGGTGGGCCTTTGGGATCAGGGTTTGTGCAAGGTTCTGCTGGTGCTGTCTCGTGAGTAAAGGGTGGACTCAGCAGCAGTGATGCACACAGTGCACACAAAAGCCCTGACATGTTTATTAATTGTGCTGAAAACTGTCAGGAAAGTGGCTGAACTATTTTTCTGGAGTGAGAGATTTGACCTGGATGCTTCCCACCGGTATGGTAACATCAGGAATGGGACACTCAACCCACTTAGCTGGCAAACATGAACCAAACAACACTGCTGATCTTACCTCTCCGTTGAGAAAACAGTACAGAACAGCCACCACAAATCCCTGGGGAAAGGAGAGAACAGGCTTTCAGCACTAAACACAATGATCTCAAAGGAGGGATCATGGAATCAGGATGGAAAAGACCTCTAAGATCATCAAGTCCAACAGTGCCATCTTCACCACTAACCCATGTTCCCAAGTGCCACATCTGGATGTTTTTTGAGCACTTCCAGATGCCAGATGTGAAGTGATGATGTTGTAGACAGGGATGTTAACTCAGCCACCACTGAATAAAACTTGCCACTGAAATGTGCATGGGACATGGGGACAGCCAGAGCCTGCTCCCAGGCTGTGAGAATGTGGCTGGGACTGACAATGGTCAGAAGCAATGGGATGAAACACTTGAATAAGGGCTTCTTTTCATGCAGCCTCAGGGGCAAGTTTAACAGCCCAACAGTGACTGAAGTGGGAGGGTCTAAGAACCAAACTCCATCAGGACTAACGTTGAGGGCAGCCCCATCATCCATCCTCGTGGGGAAGCTGCCTCCTGCACCAATGAGCTGGAATCCTGCTTGAGCAGGAGCTACAGGCAGCACTTGACTTGTGAAGAGAGGAGAAAGTTCATTCAAGTCAAGTGGCTGAAGACAGACCAGGCTACTGGTCTGTCTGACCAGACACTCCCAACCAAAGGTCATTTGTCTCATCTTGCACTATGGAATCATGGAATGGTTTGGGTTGGAAGGGATCTTGAAAGTCATCTAGTTCCACACCCCATGAGATGGACAAGGACAACCTTCCACTAGATTCAGGTGCTCCAAGTCCCCTCCAACCTGGAACATGTCAATAATCTATAAACTGACCTGTGATGCTCACTTTTTTTTCCCTTGAGCACATAAACCCCCAGGGTGACTAATGTACAGATGTACATTTTCTTTCCAGGTGCCTAAACCGAGGAGGAAGAATCTCCTTCTGGAGATAAATTTGTCTCCCATGCTGGCCGTGCTGGAGTGAGGAGCTTTTTCCCCAAAGGTCATTACACTTCTCCCTCCTGACAGACCTGGTGGCTGAGTGGTGGCCCAAAGGGTGGCTTACCTGGAACGACCCAACCACGAGCTCAAAGACCAGCTTAACTTCTGCCTTGAAATTGTCAGGGAAGAAAGCAAACATGATGTAGTGAATGCCAAAGAGAGGGATCAGCAGCAAGGTGGACTTGGCCAGCCTCCTGTTGGAAAGACAAACACGAGTCAGAAGGGGAGAGGGAAGAGGAGCTGAAGGGTAAGAGGATGAGAAATCCCACAGCCCTGAGCCTTGTGCAACCCTGAACATTGAATTTGCTGCACTGAATTTGTTTGCTGTGTGATATTGGACACTCATCCTGGGGTCCTGGGAACATCCAGCCTTGAGCAAGGGAGCATCAGGAGGTTGCCCTCAGCCAGGGGGATGGAGTGTCTGGGGTACAGCAAAGCAGGGGGTGTGGAGATGCCACTCCTGGCTCAACCTCCCCAGGATCCCTCTGCCCACCCGGGCTGGGATGCAGTGACACAGGGGGTGGACCCTCAGCTGGGCACAGGCACTGTGTGACACCTCAGACTAACCCTCAGGATCATGCTGGGAGCACTTCCTGCTCGTTAACAGCTCCCATGTAATTATATCCATGTCTCCAGCCAAGGCAGAGCAATCAGCCCTACATTATTTCTCCTTGTTCCTCAGACTGCAGACGGCTGCTGATTTCAGACGTGGTGACACCATAAAATGAGACATCTTTATTCCTAGTGGCTCCACTGGAGGTATTTCTTTCTCCCTTCTCTCTTCTTCCCCTCCCACCAGAGAGCTTTTTTTCATCTCTACCAGCTAAATCATCATCTAGCACTGTCTTTGTTTGCTTGGGAGATTGCTGAAAATTACAGCTTCTGGGGGAGAAATGGTATGTTTAGCTGGGAATAATGACAGGATATTGCACAAAGAATGTCTCCAAAGGAGGGGGATGAAAAGTATTAGTGCTTAATGGCATCAGGCTGGGTAATCAGAGGCCTAATTAGGAAGAAATGATAATTTATTAAATATAATTGTTATTAAAAAATAGTTGACAGAAATGAAATGAAATCAAGAGTCTAAGGATGTTTGTGGGGGTTTTGGCTCCCCTGGTCAACCACATCCTGTGGCAACTCCATCTCTCAGAGGCTTCTGGAGGAAATGAAGCTGAGGAGAGGATGTTGGAAATACTTGTTCTTCCACCTGCAAATCCTTCACCTCCAAAGCCTCATCAGGCTCAGTCCTCTTCAGACCATCTTCATTTATTTGCCATCTGCACCAGCCCACTGGGAGGGCTGATGTGCCAGCTTTGTGCAGGTGATGCTCATCCCTGTATCACCCAGCAGACCTTTTCAGCTTTCCCTGGGCCTGGCCCAAAGGCAGCTCAACATTAGGGCTGGTTTTGGAGGCCATGGCTCCCCAGGGAATACCTGATGGCTGAAAGACACCTGGGTGCAACTCATTCCAGGCAAAATCAGTGCCTGTAGGAAGCTGAGGGACTCCTCAGGAATTTGCCTTTCCCACATCCCTCACCAGCAGGCACATCCCTGCTCATGGGGAGTAGATCCAAAATCTGAGTTCTCTTGGATGTCTTGCTCTGCCAGAGCACTGTCACTGTCTTTGGTGACCATCAGTGTTCCATGTTCCTCACTCTCAGAAGCAGGTCTGGCCAGTATGACCCACACCAGTATGACCAAACCCTAATGCTCCCAGCTCCAGATATATGAGAAAGCAACTCATTTTCTTAGCAGATCACAGTTCAGTGAATATTTCTTTTGGATTTGCAGAGATCTCTCCTCCCTCCCCAACCTCTGAGGAACAGTAAGCCTGGAGGAGATGATGAGACCCTACCTTTGTGTACCATATTCACAGAAATGCTGTTTTCAACCTCCAGGGGATTAGAAAAATTGATCTTATCTTTGCAGACAACACTGGGGCCTCAGTTACAATATTTTCCCTCCTGGATACACTGTGGCAATGAAAAGGACATAAATGCCAAAAGCTGAGCCTCCTCCTCTGATTTGCACAACCCCCTAAACCAGCCACTTCCTTCCCCAGACACTGAGTGATGTTTTAGATCTCAGTGTGGCATCAGGGCAAGGGCTCTGTGGTCCAGCACTGTGATATTTAAAAGATTCCCCCCACTAAACACTGTAAAGAGGAAAATCATCTTCCCCAGTCAGGGTGTAACTTCTCCCAGGAAGAAAAAGCCTGGATGTGCAGGAGGCAGAACTTCTTGGGAGGCTGTGTAAAGCTGGTTAAATCTTCCTGCTGGAAGCCATGGCTTCTCAAAAAACTTGTAACTCTCATTCCCAGAACATCTTAGACCCAGCCTCTCTGACAGATGTACATGGTGACAGGTAATTTAGGGAAAACACGTGTCCATCAACCTATTCCTCTCCTTGGGAGTGGGAATTGGGACATTTTAGTAATGCTCCTTGAAATTATCGTGGAAAACTTTGATGACAATATTGATCTATGAGCACGTAAAGAATAGAAAGAGATGACTTTTACTCAAGTTTCCTGTTGTAGAAAACAAAATCTCTTTGCCTGAAATTCTGCTGTCCCACTATTGCACACGTCCCTGTCATTTCCAGAAAACTGTTTTGGGAGCTTTGCTTTCACAGTTCCCAATACATGAAAGCCCAGCTCCCTGTCTGGAGCATTAATGAGTGAGTCAGCAGTGCACCTGAACTTCCAGCCTGCAGCTACACTGAAACCGCTCGGAGTTTGAACAGTGCTTGTCAACATGTCAGCGTGTTTTTAGAAAATAAACAGTATAAAATAAACAGGAGAAGGAGGGAGAATGCAAATGAGACATCCAGGATGCTGTTAGTCTAGAACAGACTTATATCAGACTTGGCAGGAGGAACCCAAACAGAATCACAGAATCACTGAGGTTGGAAAAGCCCTCCAAGGTCATCAAGTCCCCCCTGTGCCCAATGCCCACCTTGTCCCCCAGCCCAGAGCACTGAGTGCCATGTCCAATCCTTCCCTGGACACCTCCAGAGGTGGGGACTCCACCACCTCCCTGGACAGCCCCTGCCAATGCCTGACCACCCTTTCAGTGAAGAAATTCCTCCTGATGTCCAACCTGACCCTTCCCTGGCACAGCCTGAGGCCATTCCCTCTCCTCCTGTCCCATGTTCTTTGGGAACAGAGCCCGACACCCCCCGGCTCCCCCCTCCTGTCAGGGAGTTGCAGAGCCAGAAGGTCCCCCCTGAACCTCCTTTTCTCCAGGCTGAGCCCCCCCAGCTCCCTCAGTGTTTCATTAGCAGCAGTTTTTGCTAAGATCTCTTGAGTCCTGCAGGTAGAACCCCAGAAGTGTCTACAGGTTGCTGTCTAAACATTGAAAACTTAGGACCACACTGAGAACTCTCCTTGCCGGGTTCCAGCCTTCAAGATGAGACACTTAACACTTCCTTCCATAGGAAAGTGTGGTGCCTCATGTCCTACAGCTCTCAGTACAGTCGACAGAGACTTCCAGATGTCCCAGAGGACGTGGCTGGTGGCCAGATGCCTCTGTGTAAGGGCAAAATTTTCCCACAGGTCCTGGGTTCTACGTCCAAGAAAGTATCTGAAGTGTCTTAAAGCACCTCATATGTCTTGGATGCATAAAAGTTTAAGGTCAGGTTGGATGGAGCTCTGACCAACCTGGTCTAGTGGAAGGTGTCCCTGCCCATGGCAGGGGTTGGAAATGGATGATTTTACGGTCCCTTCCAACCCAAAACCATTCTGTGGTTCTGTGATCCTATGAAGTGAGCAACTGATTCGTTCCCTGATGGCACTGAGATGTCTTTCCAGGTGGAGAAGGAAGGTGAGGAGCTGCAGATGTGGAGCTCAGTTGTACTTCAGCAGCACCTCCCGCTGGGCAGGTCAGCGAGGGGAAGTCTGTGCTCTACTGCTGTGCCACGTTTGTTTACAAGGCAAAAAGAGCTTTCCTGGCAGCTCCCAGGAAAATTTCATTTCCCACTTCACTGGAAAACGTGCCCTGAACCCAAAGCTCAGCATGACCTCTGAGGTAATCTGGGCATAACCCTTTCAGTGCGTGTTGGCAACACTTCTGCTGAGGGGGAACAGGAGCCAACAGCTCCAGGATGCTGCTCAGAACATATTTCAATATGCTGATTTAATCTCCACACCTGGCCAGAGCTGTTGCAATCCTGGGGTACAAAGGTACAACACCCAGTTGGAAATACAGAAAAATAGGGGATAAAAAGCACAGGGTTGGTAACATTGGTGTGCTGAGATGACAAAAACAGAGGTAATTGGCTTTGGCTGCTGCAGGCAGAAGTTAAGGTCAAACTCTGGCCTTTTCTTTCATAAATCTGAGAATCTCTCGAGGCAGATGAAATGAATAATTTACCATCACTAGAGACAGGCTCAGTGTCATGGCTGAGCAATGTTTAAGGAACAGACTGTTATTGTTTTCCATCTTGCAGAAAGTTGAACTGAGCTCAGATTCTTCAGGTACCCAAAGTGCAGCTCCAGATGAAGACAAAGGTTTATGAGCAGTGACCATGTAGATACAGGACCTTTTTCATTTTAGTTCTCTTCGAGGAATCATTTAATAAATATCCAGGATAGTTGAAAAGCTGAACCAGGACAGTGGCAAGAGTCAAAAATAAGCTGGTCTGAACTTTTATTTTATTTGCATTGAGGCCAGAACAAATCCATATAAATGGACATTTTTTTCACTCTTATAATTCTACAGCTAAGACCAGTCTTGGCCACTGAGACAGATGTTGATCTCACTGGCGTGTTGTTCATGATAAAAATCCCCATTAAGGTCAACTTTATATCCCTGGAATAAAAGCATTAAGTCAAGCAAATCTGAGGCAGTGATCCTTCTAAACACTGAAGAGAAATGCATTGAAATAATCCAATTTAGGTTAGAGGTCTGCTTTGGGATAAGGAAAATCTGCCACAGATTCTACTGAATGGATTAATTTTCTAGATCTCTCCTTCTTTGAAAAAGGGACCTGAGAGTCAGGAAAAAAAAAGCCCATACACTGTGTACAGCAACTCTTGGTTGTCCCTCGGGGTTCCTCTGCCTTCAGAATCCACTAAATATTAAAGATGCAAAGAAAGAACTTTTTTTGCCTCATGATCATTATTCTTGCTCTCACTTCTTCATCACTAATCCCAGGAGAAGGTCTTTTCACCTGCCTCAAACTGACATCAAACCTGTCTGGCTGTTTTAGGAAACGCTCCATTTCTTGATTTCTGATCAGCTTTGATCAAGTAACAATTCTGATCAGTGCAGACAGAGACAACAGTGAACACAGTGAATAGTGATGCAGTAATGAACTAAAGGCCAAACAGGTTTCCCAAAAAGCAAAGAATATGGCAGAAGAAGTCCAGGACTTACGAATATTGGCTGGTTTCATTGTGTCCAACGTCCGGGGAATGCAACTTCTGGACCAAGATGCGGATGATGCAGATGAAGAGGATGAAGTTCACCTGCCAGGATGGGAAGAAAGGGAACACAGAAGAGAGAGAGAGGCAAAACATTAGTTATTTTTCCCTGGTGAACAGAGCCCATCATTAGAGGGGAATTCCTTCCACTGCCATGTTTTTGCCATGGAACAAGCTGTGGTTAAGCAGCCATGAGCAGAGAGCCCAAAGTAAACAGACACAGGATGGCATCTTGGGCCTGACATCAGCCTGCTTGGGACTTCGTGTCATACATCCCAAGTATGATGATGTCAAGCCCATAGAGCACAGCTATGCACGACGTCCTGCCGGCGCCGGGGTGGGAAAAGAGCCTTGGGAATGAGCCGAGCGACGGATGAGCCCTCGGGAGACGCTGACATGGGACCGGCTGCTGAGCACGTCAGAGACTGAGCCAAGGAGACCAAAACAAAACACAGAGCAGTACCCATCCCACTCTACTCAGTGCTACTGGCCATGGCCTCCCTGGGAGAGGCTGGAGAACTTGCATGGCAAGGGATAGACCTCGTGGACACAACGGGAAACGTTCCCTCCTAGGACGTTAGACGGGGAGCTGCCCCCTGGATTTCAGATGGTTCTTTTCACTCAAAAGATCTCAAAGTGCTCCACCAACACACTCAAGCAATGTTAACCTCCCTTATTATCAAAGGTGTAGAGCTAGGAATGGCATTTTCCCAATGGAATGCTGTAGATGGCATGGACTGAATGCAACTCTATTTGCTTGTAAGGTCTTATCCATCGAATCATCCTGTTATTCATGCAACACAGAAAATAGAAAAGCAGTGACAGATTTCTGGGGACTTAGTTTTAGTTTGGCCACAACCTCTCTCTTTATCCTTTCATGGTTACTGAATGCACAAATGGCTCTGATTTTCAGAGGCTCAGCAGCTGGAAGGGATTGTGTTAACCAGCCAATCGGACTTCCTGCGAAAACAGATTGTAACATTTCCTCCAGCAATTCCTACATTTATCTCAGCAATAAGGTGAATAAAATAGACTGAAGCACATCTCTCAATTAGACACTCACTCTTCTTTCAAAGGCTATGAGTAATTGGAAATTAATGGTATTTCTTGGATGCATTGCTTAATCACTTTTTATCTATCCTGAGCCATTTATCTTGGTTTCTGCTTGTATTTATTTGCTCGTGGAAATGGTTTGTGTCTGACTTGGTGGCAAGTAAAATTTATTAGTTCAAAACATTGTTATCTAGATCAATTACGCTAATGAGCATTGATAGCACTCAAGATGCAGAACTGAAGGTAGGAATGGAGCATTAAATACTGGCAGTGCTGGCTTGGAGTGGACTGGGAAACATAACCTTAGCATTCCATCGTAGAACATGTGGATATCAGGATACTGGAGAAGTTGTTTAATTTATTTTTTCAACCTAATCAGAGGCACTTGATGTGTTCCCAGTGCTTAATACCTTGTATATATCTTATGTATCTTAAAGATCTTGTATATCTTGTATATGCATTTCTTCCTTACATTGAGATATACACTTTTTTTCCCATGGATATGGATCAAATGTTGCATTACTCCCTGAAGAAACCTGCTGTTCATCAGCTGGTGGTTATCATGCCCTTCCCCTGGGACAGATTCAGGGGATATCTGCCAAAGCAAAATCAGGAACTGCTGGGTAAACTTTGTTTGGCAACGAGGAAATGATTTACTGGCCAAAAGCAAATACAGACTCATTGATCTGAAGAGAATAATAGGGTGTATTTTTTGACTGAAAGCTTATCTCAGGAAAGGGAAAGTACTATCTACAGCTTTCTATGATGACATAAATATTTTGAGATGTGTCATCTAAGTACTGTATTTCTTTTCAGTGAGGTAAACAGAGTAAAATGTCATTATTCAAATTGTTGTGGTTTTGAATCCCTGCATGACAAATGCTACAGAAAAAAAACCTTCTTGTAAAGGTCATGACGTACGTGGAATAAGAATGTATGTTCTAAGGAAAGATTTCTGTCTAAAAGAAATATATTTGGTCTGATTTCTGTTGCATTTTTTTTTTGTATTCCCTTCACACGTCCTTGCCTTCATTTAAGAAAACTCAGAGCCAAGTTTAACTCAAGTTCATTTGATTTTAAGGCTTGGCTTGAAACACATAATGTTCAACAGGGATGTGAGGACTGAGTTCCTCAGAAGTGTCCTGGTTTCTGTGGTCAGAACTGATCATATCAGGAGAATTAAAATCAGACACTTCTGTTGATTTTTCTGGAAATCACACAAGCTGGAGGGTTTTTCCTCATCCTAAGACAGATGTTCAACATACAGTGGGATTTTTCCTGCCAGTGCATCTTCCATGGACACTTACAGAACACTTCTCAACACCCCTTCACCCCCCCCCACCACCACTTAGGACTAAAGATGGCTTTGCAGCCAGCAGAATGTGCTGATACTTTACCAAGATAGACACCAAAATAGGGGTTTTAATGATCCACCAGAATGGGGATTCCACTATTTCCTCCCAGCACCTAAAAAGAAACAAAACAAGACTTAAAACTTCAAGCACAGAAAGCAAGATGTGGAATCTCTTAGGTTTTCCTAAAAGCAAAGGATATCTAGGCTGGATTATTAGGACTAAACCTTGTGTGCATGAACTGGGAATGGCCAAAGACTTGCTTTGCAGAGGCTCTGAGCACTGGCAGGCACCAGTTGCCCCAGACACAATCCTGAGAGCTCTTTTCCCCTTGGAAATGGAATAGGCTGGAAGATGTTCTGCAGGGTGAATGTGGGAGAGGATCGTGATCTCCTGAATTTCTCCTATGCTGAGCTCTGCTCCAAGGAAATGCTGCCAAACCCACAGATCCATCAGGTCTCCAGTGCTCTCCACCCTCCTGGATGATGGTGGAGCATCTTCAGAGAGCAACTGGCACCATCAGAAACAAAACCAACCACGTCCTTCCGAAAAAGATAACAGCCAGTGGTGGGCTTAGTCCCACTAAATCCATCTGCACCTGAGCTATGGATCTACTTGGAAAAGTCCATTGGGTCCAGGATGGGATTTATTTCATCCCGAAGTCAGAACTGTCTGCACACAACTCCACTCACTTGGAACTGTATTTTAAAGCCAACAAAGAAAGGACAGGAGAGGAATGATGTGGAAATGACTAATATTGCTTGGGACACATTTATCTGCAGACCTCGGTCAGGTGATGGAAGGTGCATTTTTAGGAAAGCATTCATGAAAACTGGGCTGCATTCATGTTAGAAACAGATCAGTGGAGCCTGCTGGAGACAATTCCACCCGGATTCAGCTCATCTAATTCAGGATGTTGACAGTGCAGGCAATAGCAGATAAGCAGAGGCATTTTTAGGGCACAGTTCTGAGTCCTATTTTGGGCAGCAACTTTAGAATGAAAAAAACTGCACTCCATGCACTACACTGACTAAATCTCCACTAATTCCAAAAGGAGATGGAGCAAATTGCTCACACACAGATGCTGCCAGTCAGGTGCCTTCTGCCCTCTCATTTAGAATTAAAGTGGCCCTAATTATGTCTAGTGCACTTCATTTTTAAAACAAATTCAGACAGTCTGAATGAAGGTCATTTTAATTTGGAGTTAGAATGTTTAAATAGAGGCTTAAGGTTGTTTAACTGATCTTACATAATTAGTTTATTTCATCTGGATTAATTTCCTGTAATTTTTCTCTGTAGGTAACTTTAGTATGGAAAGAATAATCTATGTTAGGTATTAGCATATCCTGTAAATTCACATTGTTTTACTTGGCACAAAAACTTAGAGCTTTAAAGCCTCCAGAAAATGCAAAGAAGTCTGTATTTTTATTAAGAATTGCTGGAGCTGAGTGGGAACATATAGTAGGAAGAATTGGTACCCAGAATGGTTAAATCCTCCTGTCTCTATCTCATTGTAGAGGCTATTTATTAACAGAGGAAATAAGGTCAGTTTTATGCAGAGAGAGTGAAAGCACAAAGGAAGTGAGTGGCCCTCAGGAAATGTGTGAGCATGACTATAAATCAAAAAAGCAATGAGAAATCCTTCTCCAACCGAAATGAGGGCGAATCAGGACACACTTGGAGAGGGAGAAAATGGAATTAACTATAGGATGAAAATGCAAGAAGTGAGGGCATGCACAGTGAGGGCAGAATAAGCACCCGATTCCGTAACTCTCTGGAGTGTTTTCCCCTAAAAACCTTTCCAATTACTGTAGCTCTTGACTGCTTGAATAAAAGCAAGAAGGAAGATTGCAGAATCAAATGCATTTTACTTTCATATATCCTTGGATAACTCTGCTATCTGCCTCATTTTCTTAGCTGTGTTCTATCTGCTTCTTATATAAAATATCAAAGGCTGCTGCAAGGTTAAAGAGAATGAAGAGCAGCTCCTAAAATCTGCTTGGGAAAAGAAAAAAAAAAGAAGTTTTAGACTTTTCTGTGTGAGAGGTAAAAGGTGTATTTGCTGAGCACCTGCTTCATGAGCAGATATAGGATCAGTTTTGCAGGATGCAGAGCTCCGCTCTGAGCAATGAAAATTTCTGGTAGGACTCATTTTACTTTATCATGTTGACATCTGCAGCTGGGCCAAATGAAAACATCAGGGTCTGCTCACAGATTCCCTGCAAATATCCTGACCAGGGGACTGGGAAGCAAAGAGGCTGAGGGACTGGCCTAAGCTGACATAAAACATGTGTCTTCAGGGAGATCTTGGAGCATTTCTTGGCTCGTGGTGGCAGGGGAGACCCTCTGCTCTGCTCTGGCTGCTGGGATTGTGGGTTACTAAAGCTGCAGGGCTTTCCTGGGAGATGAAGGGAGGAAGAATAATAAAGGAAAGACAGTTGAGTCCACAGGCTTACCCAACATCGAAAAAGTAAATCCTGACAATGGTCCAAGCGGTGATGAACACGGAGGGGGCACCTGGCAAGAGAAAAGAGATGGTGTCACTGTCAGAAATCATCATCAGGGTCCTCAGGGCTGTTCTCCCTCACTCTCCATCTCTCCTGAGGTGATGCCTTCCCTCAGGACTGGGCAAATGCTCCACCTTTTTAATGCTCACAGGCCAAACAGGCCGACGTGTTGCCTTCCTCTCCCACTGGCCACGTGAGACGAGTTTCCTGGAACTGCTCCCCAGCAGTTAAATTCCTGTTGCAATGCCTAAAAAAGGACTTCAGATTGTGAAAGGCAAGGAATAGGGATCACTCCAGGCATTTACAGTGTGGACACTTGCAGCCAAGGCAGTCACCACAAGCTCTCTGCAGCATCAACGGGGAGAAATACGTGCTTCTAACACACAGGTCACTGAGCTTTAGGACAAGAAATATGGATTATCCCTAGACTGTTTTGCTTGGACTTCCACTGACCATAAAGGGAGCCTGGAGTGACGAGTTCACATGTAGGTGTCTGTAGCTGGCCAGATGAACCTGTCTCTGCTCCTCACTCCATGATCTTCTGCAGGACTAAGGTGGTCTTGCTCCATCACTGTGGTCCCTCTTTACCCTGTCTCTTGTCTTGGACTAGATTTAGGTTGGAAATACTTTGGGAAGGACATGTCACTTTGCTCTGTGTCACTCACAGTTTGTGTATAGTTTATCACCAGTGATTTCTGAGTGCAATGGTAATAAACCCACTGAGAACTGTAATTAGTGCATCCAAATTATTAATTCATGCATAGTCCACTTCAGATCCATCACTGATGCTCTTGCAAGTGATGGATGACTAAAAGACCAAAAGATCCCTCAAGCCATTTCCTGGAATTGCCCTTCTTCACTCAAGCAACCTCAGAATACATTACAAGTCAAAGAAATTATCTTTGATTTAAAATCATTACTTTAATTCATTTTTCTTTAAGATCTGCAGCTCCAAGGTGTCGAAACAAAGGATATCTATGCACAAGGCAGGTTTAAAGAAGGTCTGACCTGATTAACTGCATCTAAATCAAGACCTGCCAACGTCATCCCTTCCTGTGCTTCCAGCACAGAGAACTGTCCCTCTTTTGTGGTGTGAACCCAAGCATAACTCCTGTCACTTCCAATGGAAGTTACTCCATGGCTGATTGATCAAATCCTGAGTCCAGATGTATCCCTGGACATGGCACAATTTTATTTTATCTTTTCAAGCTTCTTCCATGCTCTCATTATTTCGCAGTTTTAGCTGTTGAGAGCATTCAGTAGAAAGCTATTTGCTTACTTAAACATAAATCTTCAACCAAATGGCATTAAGGGGAAAATAAGATCTCTGATTTCTTTCTGGAGAAAGAAAAGAAGTTGATCTGGTAGGATTAATTTGCACAGGTTAACAATTCAGTTGTGAGTTGCTTTGTGAAGAGCTTAATTCTGTCTTCCTTGGCATTTTCTCATTGTATTTTATTCTATTCTATTTCACAGAATCCTTTTATTTCTTTATTTTATTTCACTTTTTTATTTTATTTTATTTTATTTTATTTTATTTTATTTTATTTTATTTTATTTCATTTTATTTTATCTTTTAATAATTTTAATTTTGTTTTTAGACCAGATTTTTTCATTAATGCTGGAGAAATGCATTTAATGCATTACATTTGCATTAAAGCTGGAGAAATCCCAAATGCAGGAAGCAGAAGGTTATCAGCATTGGCACTCAGGTGATGGGAATCCCAGGATAGCTGTCTGGCCTGAATTCAGCAAAACACAGAGGGAGTGATGGGCTGCAGTGTCTGGTTCAGTCCAGGAGTTCTGCTTTGCTGGGATCCATCCTTACAATTTAAGCTCACTGCATGATATCAACTTTGGAATTCCAGTCAGGATCAAAACACTGAATGATTATAAAGGTGATGAGGAGTTTCAAGCCCACAGTCCTTAAGGAGACTGAAGAGCTCAACTACCAGTTTACCCAGAACAAACTGAGTCCTTAAATACCTTTGAAGTTTTAGGTTAATGAAATTGGGGCAAACCCTCTGGACATCCCTTGATCTCGCTGCTGGCTGCACGAAATCCTTGGCAGCAAAGTAACACATCCAGGATCCTGGAATGGTTTGGGTTGGAAGGGACCTTAAAGATCCAGTTCCAACCCCCTGCCACGGGCAGGGACACCTCCCACTAGCCCAGGTTGCTCCAAGCCCTGTCCAACCTGGCCTTGGACACTTCCAGGGATGGGGCAGCCACAGCTTCTCTGGGAAACCTGCTCCAGGGCCTCACCACCCTGGCAGGGAAGAATTCCTTCCCAATATCTCATCTAAGTATACTCTTTTTCAGTTTGAAGCCATCACCCCTTGTCCTGTCCCTCCATCCCTTGTCCCCAGTCCCTCTCCAGCTCTCCTGGAGCCCCTTTAGGCCCTGGAAGGGGCTCTCAGGTCTCCCTGGAACCTTCTCTTCTCCAGGGGAACCCCCCCAGCTCTCCCAGCCTGGCTCCAGAGCAGAGGGGCTCCAGCCCTCACAGCATCTCCTTGGCATCCTCTGGACCTGCTCCAGTAGATCCATGTCCTCCTTATGTTGTGGGTCTCAGAGCTGGACACAGCTGGACACTGCAGTTGGGGTCTCAGCACAGCAGGACAGAGGGGCAGAACCCCCTCCCTCAACCTGCTGGTCACGATCCCTTTGATGCATCCCAGCACACGGTTGGTTTCTGGGCTGTCAGGGCCCATCCCCAGCTCGTGTCCAGCCTCTCATCCACCAGTACCCCCAAGCCCTTCTCAGGACTAATACACCTCTGCCCCATCTGAGTCCCCAGGTTTCTGGACTAAAAATGCCAGGCAGGATGTCCTGCTGGCCCTCAGTCTGGAGAGGATGCGTACCCCAGCCGATCAGGATGTACCACCAGAAGTACTTCCTCTCTGAAAAGAAGGAGATGACCAGCAGGGTGTGAAGGTACAGCCCCTCCACCAGCAGCCAGAAGAAGTTGGCCATGACACAGTACTGGAAGAAAACCATCATGGCTTTGCAGCCTACCTGGAAGAGAAGAAAGGAACAGTGGTGAACTGCAGCAGGGACACCAAACTACCAGGGAAACCTTGCTCTGTGTGTATCCTTGGGATTGCTTTGTGCAGAACCTGAAGTCCTTCTGGAATGAGTTATATGGTGAAAAGCCAAAAGCCCTACCAAGCTTTTTTGGGGTGGACATAGTTCACAGATGTTAATTTCTAAATGGACAGAGCAGAGTCCTTGAGAGCCAGCTCAGGTTTGGGTGCTGTTTGATTGAGCCTGGGAATGCACTCAGGCTTGGCAACCCTGCTGACAAACTGCTGGGCCATGATCCCAACCAGCACGGGGTTGTTCTCTGGAAGTTCTGGATGCACATCTGTGGGAAGCTGGTTTGGCATGGACTGGATGCCAGAACAACCCTCCAGAAAGGCACTGCCTTGAGCTGGGATCAACTCAGTCAACTTGCTCATGGCCCCAAACCTCTCAAGAGTTCCAGAAGTGGTTTTACAACAGTCTCAGGCACATGGTGTGATTTTTGGGGTGTCCTGTGCAGGACCAGGAGTTGGAGTCCATGATTCTTGTGAGTCCCTTCCAAGTCAGGATATTCTATTATTTTGTGATCATGAGGAATGACACTGTGGACTTGGTCATCATCCTCAGTGGGGCTGCCTGCTACTGTTACCTGGCTCCTTAAACCCAAACAAATGATTCTCAGGATTAAAAAAAAAGAACAAACAAAACCCCAACAAAACTCAAAAAAACCACCAACAAAAGAAACCCCAAAAAGACAAAGCAAAAAATAAGTCCAATTCTAATCACCCCATGGGCTGGTATGAGATAGGAGTGTGAAGAAAGCCAAGTCTACAACAAAATGCTCCTCAGTTAGGAAAAGAAGGACAGGGATATATATTTATATATATATTTAAAGTAGAGGATAAGAAGGAGAAGCAAGGTAAACACACACAAGCACGAACATATTTGATTACACTGGAAATGGAGAGATTGGAAGAGGGAAGGTGCATTGATTTTTTTCAGGAAATGAATAATTAAACACAGCAACTCGCTGTAGGAAGGTTTCACTGCAGCCCAGGGAATGGGAACCGTTCCCTCACAAAATAAAATAAAATAAATAAAAAGGGAAATTTCTGACACTTAGGGGCCAAACCCACTGCAAAACACCCGAAGGTAGGAATCAGCTGCCCTAAGGAATATTCCAGAGCTGGTTATTGCCCCAGCACGTGAAGAATGCAGGTTCAGCTGCAGGTTTACAGGAGGTCACCAGTTGCATCACTGAGATGCTGACTCAGCAAAAGCCCCATTGCCTTCAGTGAGTCTGCTGGAATAACACCATGCAAGAGAACCTGAGTCTGCTGGAATAACACCCTGCAAGAGAACCTGAGTCTGCTGGAATAATGCCCTGCAACAGAACCTGACAGCCAGAATTTGCTGATTAGTGGCTCTTCCCTGGTGTTCTGCACGTGCAAGGTGTGGAATTCAGAGCAATAACTGACTTGCCCCAGTGACAAGGTCCCACTTTGCCCCCATGTTCCCCTCTCCTGCTGAAAACAGTTGCTGTGAAACCACACTGGTTAAAAAGGCGAGTGTGGAAAGTCTTGGTGCCACATGTTTTGGAAAGGGACTTGTTGCCACTGATCACTCCAGATTAGTTCAGTGTGTGACACTGGGGACCCTCCTGGGCTCCTGCTGAACAATTTCTGTGCCCATCAGCTCCCTGGTGAGGCAGAAGGCAGGGGCAGGGACTTGCTGCATGGTGGGGATGGGGGAAGGTGGAGGCAGAGCAGGCAGGTAACTCCCTTCCAACTCAGAATATTCCACGTGTGACTTCAGGGACTCCCAGGGAGGGAAGGTGACACAGAGCTGAGCTGACAAGGGCTGGGGATGCAGCAGCTTCATCCCCGTGGCATCACCACATTCTTTTTTTTTTCCTTCCTGCTCTTGTGTGCAGGTGGCTGTGTGACATTCCCACACCTCATTCCTCTCACCCAAATACTGAATGCCTGCTGAGTGTGTGTCTGTGCAGCCAGCACAGGGATTTGAGGGTGTGAGTGGACTCAGCCCCACTGGGGCCACTGAATCCTTTCAGGGTTTCACTTTATCAATATTTGGCCCTGACTCAGCAGCTGACAGGTGAGACACGAGGTTTAAGGGGGCAGTTTCGAGGCATCTCAGCCACACACTCATAAAATATGGATTCCCTTGGGGGGTTGTACATTAGGGAATCCTTTCTGGATGGCTGCACTGCACTAATGGCACAGGCATGAGGCTGGAGCACATCACAGGGAACTGCAAGACTTTACAGGACAGGGAAAAGCTGCTCACAGAAAGTGCACATCATATCTGACCATCAGAGACTCTCAGGAAGGGATTTCCAGCCTGACTTTGCTGTACAGAGCAGGAGCTGTGCTGAACTCAGGCTGTGACAGCAGAAACCCCAGATCTGGGAGCCTAAATCCATCACCTCTTCTCCCTTATTGGCAACCTTTGCTTTTGTGGTGTTCTCTGGCCCTACTTTCTCCCCTAAAATGGTGGTGGCTTGTTACAGACCTGAGGTGGATCACAACCAGCAGTTGGACTTGCTGATATCAGAGGTCTTTTCAGTATTCATTATTCCATGGTTTTATTCTTCTATTCCCATGGGCAGCAGCTGGGTTTTGGTATCTTCTTCCCTGAGAGACCTGCAGCAGACCAATTCTTTGCACCTTGCTGAGGGGTATTTGCCTGTTTGAGCAGTTGCTACCACCCCTGGAATTTTGGGGTTTACCTGGAGAAAAGCTACTTTTGTGGACCATTTTGAGCACCTCTTGCAGCCAGGGATCCCCTGCAGCACGGGGATGTTCTGCAGAGTTGGAACTGGAACAGAGCTGGATGCACTGTCCTGTCTTTAAAATGAAATAATGATATTTTTTGCTGCCTGGGTTTGCCACTATTGCTTAAAGTGGGCAAATTTATACCAGACCAGATATTTCTATGAGAGGTGCACTTGCCCTGTTGAATGCTCTTTGACATCTGACTCAGAGACACATTTGGAAAACAGCCCTTCCTGGCTTTTGAGAGACTTTATTACATACAGCCCTTGATAATGGGTCTCTACCTTTCTGATTGATTAGATTCAGCCTCAGAGAGGCTGTTATAGTGCTGGGAAATAAAATCCATGTTTATGTAAGACGTTTTACCCTTTAGATGACAGACACTGGGCAGAGATGAGCCATTACACCTCACTAAAGGTTTTTTTTTCATGAAGAGCAGAACTCATGATGTGTCAGCACTGAAAGACTAGCACAGACTATTTTTAGAACAGACATTTTCAGCAGGAAAAGCTGCATTACTTTGCTGCTTTTTCTACTCTCTCCCCTTCTACTATCCCATTTACAACAGCTTATTTCCCTGTTTTTCTTCAGAGACTTTGCCCTGCTCATGTCCACATGGGACGTGGCAGTGAGATGGTTTTCCTTGGCTTTGTGGATGGCACATCCACCCAAGTGGCTCCTCTCTTCTTCCCCTCTTTGGAATTGTAAAAAGAAATTGAAAAAAGAAAAAAGAGAAAAAGCAGAGAAAAAAGAAAAAGAAAAAGAAAAAGAAAAAGAAAAAGAAAAAGAAAAAGAAAAAGAAAAAGAAAAAGAAAAAGAAAAAGAAAAAGAAAAAGAAAAAGAAAAAGAAAAAGAAAAAGAAAAAGAAAAAAGAGAAAGGAAAAGAAAATGAAAAATAAAGGGAAAAAGAAATGGAAAAAGGGCTAATTTAGGCTTAGCACACTTAACCTTTTGGGTAACAGCAGAAAAAAGGCAAATTAAAAACAAACAAACCAGAGTGCTTGGCAAAAAGCCATCACTTTCATTTCTTCCCTCAGTTTAATTGCAGCTCTAGTCTAGAGTCAAACAGATTAGCAATAAAAAAAGCCCCACAAAGTTTATGTTCTATCATGAAAGGGAATTGAGGTCTATTCAAACAAGAAAACTCCTAAATCAGTTGAGTGCCTTTGTCTCCTTCCTTCACTCCCAATCATGGAGCTTGACAAGCAAATAACTTCAAATAATAAATTGCTGCACTTGAGGGTGACTCTTCAAATTTTCCTGGAGGATGCACAGAAATTTTGGGTGTTAAGGACTTAACAATGTAAATGAATGAGATGAATGAATAAATGAATAAAGAAATGTGATTAAAGAAATTCTTAAAATGCCACTTGACAGAAACAAAGTGGTTTATGATTGAGGCCCATAGACCTCAGTTTGTGAGGGCCTGAATTGTCAAGTCAAAATTCTCAGCTAAAGCAATTTCTCATCTCTCAGGTCAAATAAAAGACCTTCATGGGAATCATCATCTTATGGCTTGATGATGGAGCTTGAGCCCTTTGTGACTTCAAGTCTAAGTATTAAAAATATATTATTAAAAATGGAGATAGATCAACTTAAGTGGATTCACAGTGACCCTCTATGTCAGGCACAGGGATAAGAGGCCCCAAACACATGTTTTTCCCTGTTAACATCTTGCTCTGCACCAGTGGTGCCCCAGAAACATTATGAAGGAAAGCTCTCAAGCCTTGGCAGAGGCAAAATATTACATTTATCTTAACCTGCTTCCCTCCAGGTCACAATCCATTACATTTCCATGCACCCATCGTTGTCTGAGAGCACACACTGGAATACTTTCTCCCTGTCAGCTGTCACTGGGCAATTCATGAAGCCATTATAACCTGGATTTGTGTCTGAGCTCGGTGATTTGTCACCACTTTCATGAAGCAGAAATGCCACTCCTGTGCAGACACACACAGGCACACTCACACTGCTTCAACAAGGTGAGTCTTCCCTGCTCCCATCAAGACTGTGGAAGAATGGAGACATTTGGAAGAAGCCATTGGGATCAATCTCTATCTCTTTCCTGGGCCTTCACTTCCACTTGGAACAAGGCTGGGCTAGTTGAGGAATTCCCAACTAGTGCACCTGGATAAGATTATTATTCCTCTGGTTAGAGCATCATTTCTCCAGCAATAGCTCAACCCATATGGAACCCGAAGTCCCAATAGACAAACCTGTTTTTTCCCTGTGCTTTCACCTCCTCAGTGCCAGCTGAAAATGGCAAGGCATTTAGAGAATCCTGGAATGGTTTGGGTTGGAAGGGACCTTAAAGCTCACCCAGTTCCAATCCCCTGCCACGGGCAGGGACACCTTCTGCTATCCCAGGTTGCTCCAAGCCCTGTCCAATCTGGCCTTGGACACTTCCAGGGTTAAGGTGAGGATTTACAAGAGCCAGATCCTGCACTGCAGAAACCTTGAGAACTGCATTAAAATAGATGAAGCTGTACCAGTTCACACCAACAAAAAATGTGATCCACATGACTGCCCTTTATGCCTTTCCCACTTCCAACACAGGCTTCCTTAAATATAGTGCTATCCTGTTAGATTCAGTAGGAAGCTCTTCTGTCTGCTTTTCCTCACATTAGAAGCAAGTTTAAGCCCCCTGACTGTGACCCTCAAAGCTATTTAAGCATTTCTCTTCACCCATTTTAACAACTCTCAGCCTCTGAGGGACTCAGCCTTTCGAGTTCGTCTCTCAGGAACACTCATTTGATTTTTGGGGGCAGTCTTGGGAGTATTTCCGAGATGGTGATTAGCTCTGGCTGGTCTAGCCTGTGCTCCAGGTGACTCAGAGTGGAGTTGAGATGTAAAAATAGAATTATCTTGGTGAAGGGGTGAACTGTGCCTGTTCTGTGCTCCTCAGTCACAGAATAATGGCGCTTCAGAACACATCTTCAGTGATAAGGCAAATCAAACACAAGGCAGCAAGTAAAGAGAGAGGATGAGCAGAGTTTTAACTATGCCCTTCCTCACACTTTGCACATTTTCTCTCATTTTTATCACTACTGCTTTGCTTTAAGGTGCCAGCCCATGACTGGGGCACTGCTGTGACAGAGTCACTCGAGCAAAGAAAGTTCCTCCTCCAGAGCTCTTCCATAGTCTCACTTCCTGCCTTCCCTCCTGGGTCACTTTCAGGATGTCTCCATTGCTTCCCCAAGCTTTCTTTCTCTTGTTTTTTACTTGTTTGTATTATTTACAGGAGCATTCTCTAAGGCTTTTTTCTTTTATTTCCTTTTTATTCCTTCCCCCCCCTTGTTTTTTGGTGAACCTTGAGATTGCAGCAGTGATCAGGAGATAGGGAGAGATCAGTAGATTTGGAGTGACCAGCAGACATGAAGAGATCACCAGATATGTGGATAACAGTCCACAGAAGTTACCTGGAAGATGCAAATCTCTTTAATCTGATGGTCAGAATAAAGACTGAGGAGATGGGTGTGTCAGGTCTGTGTTGTGACAGCAAGTCCATTGGAACTCATATTTCCTGAAGCCAACAGGCACTATTTGGTTGGATTTCACAGGTATTTGTGGACAGGGTGAGGGGCTTCAGGTCATACACGAGTAGAAAAGCACAGTGGGAAACTTACACTTTCCATAAGTAGTGATTTTTCATTTTCTCCTTGTGCTGCTCCTTGAGATGAAAACCAAATGTTTCCCTCCCAAAACAAGGTGGACCTCATGTCACACTGGGCATCAGTTCCAAGGTAGGACAGACTGTAAGGCATCTCCTGATCTCAGCAGCACCTTTGGGCCTGGCTGGACCCACTGAGCTCAGTGGAAGGGGTACAGTTCTGCAGGAATGGGCTGAGCTACTGAAAAAAGGGTCAGCTGATGTATTTACACATTCTGGGGACTGACCCAACTTTAATTAAAGTAAAGGGAAGAATCACACTGTCTTCAGAGCTCTGCTCTTCCCCCCAAGCCACCCAAAGTTGAGCAGATGCTGTTAAAGAGCTCATCCCTCCTCTGTGTAGGTGGGAACAGCCTTTCCTGAAGGATATAACCCAATAAAATGGCTGAGTCTCTAGTATTTGCTTCACTTTTACACAACTGCATAAAAAAGGTTTCTACTCTTCCATCTGTCCATGAGCCTGAATATCATGGTCCTCCCAGATGGATCTGATGAGCCTCAGATGGGAGTGCATTGGAAAAGAAAATGTCTCTGTCTTCAACTTCCATAAATAAAGTTCATTTTGGGGCTTGGAGCTCTTATGAGTTTGGTCTGAGGAATTTAGTGTGGAAACTCCCAATTTTTCACTCTGAAAATATGAGATATATGTGTAAGTTCACAGTTGCTGAAGACCCAACCTCCTTTGCAAAGAATATTTTTTTTTTGTTGGAAGTTTTTGTCTTACTGGAATACAACACCAAAAAGATAAATGATGTGGCTGAATCTTCAGCAGAAGTAAATTTTCAGAGTTTAAAACTCGAGCCTGAGTTTAATCTGTAGAATGGGATCTTTGTTTATGGTAAACTGTTGGCTTTTTTTTTTTGTTCAGCAAGACTGGAAATGTAAGAAGTTCATCATTATTATGGTATCCAGATATGAGAGTAATGAAACCATATAAAACCCGATCCATAAACCCACAAAAAATCAAATGAAACAACAAGTGAAGTGTTCAGTTCAATCCTTCCACCAGGTTTGCTGTTTTGACTGCTGTGTTTCACAGGGTGTTCCCCAGGGAGACAAGGAAAGGGGAAGATAAAGTGTGGGAATGCCAAGACACAAAGTCACTAGACCTAAGAAAACAAGTGTGAAAAACTAAACCTTCTGAGGAGGCATCCTGAGCCTGGCGGTGAAAAAAAAACCCACAAAAGGAAAAGGCAAATCCAGGTGGGAAAATGCAATTTTTCCCACAGTATGAGCAATTGTTGGATGCAACAAAGCCACAGGGGGCAAGTTTTCCATCAGGAATGGCCAGATACTGAGACAGAACATAACCTGAATCAAAATGAATGAAAATGGACAGTTATTGAAGAAGTCCAAGAGGGTAGTTCCACAGAGCCCTCTGAGCCTGATCATCTCTGCACCCAAGTGCTCAAAGCCCAGACTAACACAGCTGAGCACAGGCATGTTTTTAAGCCTTTGAAGAAAACAGGATGATTCAGTTACACATAATTACAGATGTACTTTGTCACTGAAGGCTTGACAGAGAGGGAAAAAGTGTTTTTGGTCTACTCAGGGCTGTTGGCACCTTGGGCAACGTGCTGTGTGTGGCCACCAGACCCCTCTGCTGGTTCCACCCCTCGACAAAAATTCAAGGTCCCTGCAGTGCTTTGTTTCCCACTGGAAAATCCCGCAGTGGACTTTTGGCCTAAATACTTCTACCTGAGCCAGGTGATCCACACTGTGCCTAGAAACAAGTCTGTTAGAGTTGGACACTTGGGAAGAGGAGAAAGTGTGAGGGGTGTTTGTAAAGCCACCGATGCTGAGTTTCCTTGAGGTGGGACGAAGACCTCGAGCAGGTCCTGGGCTCAGTGACCATTTAAACCTGTCACATTTGGGCATGAAAACAAGCCCTGATTACCAACTTGGGGTTTCTGCCCAATGAAAACAGGCTGATTTTTTTCAACCAGCCAGCAGGAATTTTCTCTCCCCCAGGAGAGGATTTATCAAGAAAGTAGGATCAAGGAATTCGTGGAGGCTCCGGGTGCCACACATCACTCTGAAAACATCACCCAGTGCATGTGCTGGCTCACATGAGGACTCAGTGATGCTCATCACACATATTTTGGCTACATTGAGCCCGAAATGCTTACAGCCACATTCCCAGGCTCCATAGGAATGCCCAACAAACTTAATTTTTCAGGGTGTTCACGTTGAACTCAATGGTAATCCAAAACTATTTGAGTTTAAAATGAGTTAATGCTGTAACTGAGGTTTCCCACACGAGGTAAAATGAAGTAAAAAAGCAGTAAAACCTATGGAAAAGTTGTTTGTTTTCTTTTTTTCAATTGCATATACACCTTCATGTATTGCAGTTCCCAGCTGATTTAAACATGGACATATCTGTTGGAGAGCTTAACATATTTTTGTATGGCTGGTGCATAAAACATAATTTTAAATCTTCTTACTGCTACAGGTAATACCAAGTTCAGGAATTCAGTCCCTTCATCAGAAATGCTGGGAGAGGCCTCTATTTATTTGGATTTTGCATCCCTAAATCTGTTCTGGGAGGGGGGTGTCTTTATCTTTTATTCCTCGGAGGAACTAAGAGTGGTACTTTCTCTTCTAATAGAACACTTTTATTGCTTTGGGTTTGCCCTGTTTTAAATCAGCACAGTGGTGATAGCACTCACAAAACTGTTAAAATCTCTCCTCAGACTGAATGAGCTTAAGGCCACATCCAGCCATTACACACAAAACCTTCAGGAAACTGTGTATAAAGTCCTGGGTTCATGAATTAGTCCCCAGGTCTCCCAAGCCAAACTTTATCCTGCAATTTCAAAGCACAAACAACTCAAGCCAAGCCAACCCAACCAAACCCACGGGAACACAATGGATTTTGTAACTATTTCTCCAAACAGATGAATGTTAGGAAAGGCATTTTGACTGTGTTTTATGTAGGTATTTTTTTCACTATAACTTGAAGGTTTGTCCATAAGGTTGGTTCGAGACAGGTTGTGCAGATTTTGCAAGGGGTTGTGCAGCAGAGACAGATTTGTTCCACACAATTTCATAACCCTTGTGTATCATCCAACCATTCACCCTGAGCTGGTGTTTAACTTAAAAGTTCTCTGATGGGGATAAACACACCCCATGGGTCTACCTGAAAGCACAGTGGCTTCCAGGAGCTGTGGATCCTTCAGGAAAATTCCTGTATTTCTGTTTCTGGATGGAAACACTTCTCACACAGCTCTCTGTGGTCATGTCCCAGTGCAAATACCCCCAGGGGTGAGGGGTTAGTTCAAGCTCCATGGTTTGTTGGGTTCTTGGCTCCTCTGCCAACTGGCATCAGTGGAATTTTTTTATTCCAGTTTCCATGTCATCCTAACCATTCATGGACTCTCCCAGGAAAAACCAGTTGCAAGAATACAGATCCCAGTGAACCACTGGGAGGGAAAAGCACGGAGGGACATTCCAAAGGGAACACTTCCTGCTGCAGACAGTTCTTGGGAAAAGCTGAAAGGAGGCTGCAACTGAGAGATGCTGGAGCAGAAAGTTCATTTTAACAGCAGGGACAGGACTCAGGGTTAGGATACAGAAAAGCCAGAAGGTAAGGAATAAGCTGGAAGGATGGAAGAGAAAGAGAAGCTTTTTCTGGTGCTGTGTGACACAAAAAAACAGGTCCAGAAGGGATTTGCTGGATTGCTGTTCCCAGTCTCCTGCTATTGCCAGCAAGCATAATGTTATGTTATAAGCATAATGTAATGTTATGAATTTGCTATGGAGGGTTCTTTTTTTTCTTTTTTTTGAATGATTTGTGATCACACCTCTTCGTTTTGGTGATTTCAATTTCCTGCTTAAATTTATCCATGGCTGGTGTCCCCTTACATCAATATGGCCTTTAGATAAACAGCCCTTCTCCCTCCTCAATGTTTGCTCCAGCTGATAACACTGAAAGTGAAAAAAAAAAAATAAAAAATCCCAACTCCTTTATTCCCCTCTTTTATTGTCCCAGTAGGGAAATCTCACAGCTGCAGACAGAGAGCGTGGGAGACAGGTCCAGGTGAAAAATAGATGATGATGTCTACACATGGATTTCCTGCCCAAACTCCTGCAGAGGTGGGGTCACTGGAGCCCAGGGAGCCCATCCAAATCCAGGTGCCTTATTCCAAATGAGGTGAACAGCTCTCCAGGCTCCAGTGAACATATTAATCAGAGCTTGACTGACTATGGCTGCACTTTACACACTCATGTACAGGCACTTACCCCAAGGATACCTGGAGTTAGTTACATGAATCTGGGTCTGACTCTGGAGGGAAAGGTGTTATTTGAATCCCTAAACACAGCACTGCAAGTGTCCTTGGACCAGGATATCCAAATATTAGCATGTGGCTGGGAAATGGACACCAGGCTGACAGGAACCCCAAAATCTTGTAGAGCCTCGGTTGTGGGTTTGACCTCACAGAATTGTTGAGGTTGGAAAACACCTCTAAGATCAGCGTGTCCAACCTCACAAGGGGACAAGATGCCTATAAATTTTTGACTCTGACAATAAATATATTCCCTTTCCATATAATTTGACCTGCAGCAATCATATTTTTTCTTTCAAACATGAAAAATCACCCCGAAACCTTCACGAAGTCCTGTCTCTCGTGCACTTGTAAGGTAATTTTTGGTGCATTGTTTAAGAGGGGCAACAGAATAAGGTGGAAACTTCAAAGTGCAAGGCTACTTACTGAACTCACAAAGCAGTGCTCGGATTCTCCACTTTCAAACAGGATGACATCTTTGATGAAGACTGCAATGGCTCTCATGATGAAGGACATGAAGAGATGCATGTGAATATAATTTCGAGTGCAGTGTAGTTTTCTGTCGGGAAGAGATGAAACATTTCTGAATAGCCAGACTTCTCAAAAGGGGTTATTTACCTATTTGCATGTGTCTTCTGCCAAGATATGGAGTTACAATTAAACATTAGAAACCCCAAGACAGGCTCTGTTCTGATGTACATCACCACAAATCCACTTAAGCCTTTTTAAATCCACAAAACGTGGTGATCCACAGATCTGCAGCAGTGCTGCTGCTTTTTCATTATTCAGAAAAGCAGGACAAAATACAGAATGACAGAAAACAGGTCCATCCCACTGCTCTCTGCTGGAAAAGAAATGTTTTCCACTGAGCAGCCTGGGCCCACAATAAAGGGCTGTTTTCTACAGAATGTTTGTACTGCAATCATTATTTCCAAAGTGAAATGTTTGTTCAAGAAGGGAAATAAATTCTTAGCCTCTGTTGCCAAAATTAACACATATTACAGGCTTTCTGGAGCAACATGAACTATATTATTACTTAAAAAATACTGCTTGTTAATGATACTGAGAACACCACCAGAATTCATCTAGTTTAAAGCATAGATTGGGTGAAAATTCTGGTAGTCAATTTGATAAATCAGGAGAAAATATTTAAAATCATATTAAAATAATAATCTGTGTCTGAGAATTGTATTTCTTCTGTTAAGCTCACAGTATCTCAAGAATGTGAAGAAAAAGTTATTCATCAAAGGCATATCAGAAAAAAAGCGCAAAGCAGTTAAAAAAGAAATTATATATAATATTATTTTAAAATACAAATGATGAAATTGGCAATAAATGTACATTTATATCCTGCACAATAATTACATTCCTTTTACTTTATTGTATATATTAATCTTATTAGCATGAGAGGGGGGAATATTCTCCAGAGAAAAATCAGCATTTGGTTAAACACACATTTTGAAGATGAATTTTGATCAAGTAGGTTTGTTTTTCTTTTTTTTTCAAGGGGGACTTTACACCAGCTATGTGAAGAGCCCAATACTCTGCAGATGGGTACTTTGTACAGACACCAGAGCCACAACAGACCTCGCTCAGCAACACAATCAAATTAGCAGCTCCTAATGAGTCCCTGTGCCGTGGCAGAGGTTGTGCTCCTGATCTGGGGTGATGGCAGGATAATGTAGCTGAGCTGAGCTCTCTCTACTTACAGGTGAAGGGAAGTCAAATGACTCTGTTTCCCACAAAGGAACAGCATGAACCTCCACAGTTTCATCAGCCTGGCACCTTGTACCTTGTTGAGATAATCTGCATATGGGTCTGATTCACTCCTCCCTTGTGAGAGGAGAGAACACATGGGTGAAGAGCAAAGTTCTTGAAAGGTGAGGCCAGTCTTGGTCTAAGTGTGAGAGTTATATCCTAGAATATAAGCTCTTTCCTACAGGAGGAGGGAGAACCACATCTTTGCTGAACAGATCTTTGCTGTTCTCCCTTTACAAAAACAACTTTATAATAGGAGATAACTTATATGCAGACCTCTTCATTTGAGGCACCCAAATTTAGATGCCTGATTTATTTATAAACAAGAGACTGAGGATTAATTGATTTGCTGCAGTCTGGGCTTCTAATGCCACTTGATAAGCTGCAGACTATCTGCCCAGCAGTCCATAAGGGCCTGGGTCTCCTGAAAGTCCTGCTACCCTTGTGCACATCTCAGAGCCACCAGCATGACTAAAATGGCTCTGGGTGTTTCTGTCTTGCCATAAAACTACAGCAGGAAGTGTTTCTTAAATAGGCTTTGGGAGGGAACAGGCTGCCCAGAGAAGCTGTGGCTGCCCCATCCCTGGAAGTGTCCAAGGTTGGACGGGGCTTGGAGCAACCTGGGCTAGTGGAAGGTGTCCCTGCCCATGGCAGAGAGGCTGAGAATAGATGATCTTTAAGGTCCTTTCCAACCCAAACCATTCTAGGATTTGGTGATTCTAGGTAGTTTTGGAGTGTGATTAATCTGTACCATTTTGAATATCTACTTTGAGTAGAAATTCCATAGTATCCATATATCTGACTAGGACTCTGTGGACTATAACAGGTTTATGGAATAATGACCTCTAATACAGGAATCCATCATGTAACAATCTGCCTTTAGTGAGACGAATCCACCTAAATAAATTGGATTTGGGTTATAAATGTCACACAAAGGCCACAAATCACATTCTAAAAAACAGAGGTATCAAAAGACGGGAGAACTTTCCTCCGCTATCCAACTCAGACGTGACAGAAGTTTTTGGCATTTATCTGTAACACTCACAGCCTATAAAGTCTGTAACTTTAACAGCTTCCATGTCCTTTTGAGTGCCTTGTTTGCTCATGGTCTTACCTGAAGAGACACAGGATGATCATAGCAGCTGTGAGGGCAATGAGGGACAAGGTGTGTCCGATGGTGTAGCCGGTCTTGACCGTGCCATAGAACGCCGTTTGCTGGGGGGAGAGGAAAGAGGCAAAACAGGTCTTTCAACGAGCTGCCAAAATGCATTCCTAAATACAGCACCACTGACTGGTGAGGCAAGGGAATCATCCTTCTCCATCCTCTTAAAACAACTCCAACTCCTTCACATCCAGCAGAGCACACGACTCAAACACCACCCGGGTGAATAAGAACACGTCCGGTTGCAGCACAGCTTGGATCACTCCAAAACCAGGCTGGAGTGACACCAGGGAAATGTTCCTGCTGGAAGGAGCCTGGTTTGACACTTGCAGAGACAGCTACATGGTTAGAACCTCGTGGAACAAGAATGACTAATGTTCAGCTAAAGAGCACACTGACACATCACCGCTGTCGTGGGGAGGATGAGGAGCTTCAGGCTTATTAAGGAAGTTTGAGGGCAGAACTGCTTGGGAAATTGGTTTGTTTTTGTGGAAGTTGCACGCTGTGTTTAGGCAAGTAACTTAAAACATTCTCACTGAAATCATACATATATGTTAATTCAGAAATATACGTTCAGTTGGAAATTGGTTCGTGGCTTTTCTCTTCGACAGGACACAGAGGGAATCCCTGAGCATGGGACATGATTCCAACAGGGAATCCTGTTCTAAACAAAAAAGGGAAGTAAGGCAGTAAAACTCCAGCTCTCCAAGGCTTTCTAGCAACACTCTAAATCAATACGTTCTGATTTTCAGCTTAAATAAAGGACAAAAGATAAAAGTATTCAGACATTTATTTTATCAATGAAAAATCTAAGTTTTTATGAGAAGCTAACTCAGTTTGTGGAAAATGTCATTTTTTTTCCAGCCCTTGACTGACCCTTCTCTGCCTTCCTTGTCCTCCTTTTCAATAAAAAACCCGAAAAACCAAAACCACAAAGAGCAGTTTGGACAGAAAATCTAAACCTAACCTTGTTTGGAAAAATGCTCTTCAATAACACTGAGAGCTGACACTTTTATATGTTATTTTCACAGGCCTTGACAAGGACTTGGTGCTTTAGAGAACCAGTGGGGCTGAGATGAGCAGCAATCCTTTAGCATTTGCACAAGCCAGCTTGGAGGGGGGTTAAAACAAGACACTCAAAGCTACCTAAATTAAGTCTTCTTTCCAACCTTGGGATCTCAAAGGCAGCCAAGACTTTTCCAGTAAAAGCAGTCAACCTCTTTCCTCTTGGTTTCATCTTTCTCTCATTATTTAGTTTCCTTCCTGGTGGCACCAGAGCAGAAATGTTCCAGGAAAGACCTGGCCAGCAGAAGGAGGGAGCTTGTGGTAGGGGACTGTGTTTGAGGAAGAGGTTGTCCCACACTGTATTTAGGAGAGCAGAGAAATGGGGGAAAGGAAGTTAAGGGATATCACAGGAGATGGCAGCAGTGGGGTAGTGGATGGAAACTCTCCAGTGTGAATACAGATATAGGTCTTTTGCTTCTTAGAGTTATTCCCAGGAGCAGGAAAATTCTTGGTGTTATTCAATAAGCAAGTCCCTGCCTTTATATTTCATGATGACCAATCCTTCTTGTGTAGAGAGGGATGGTTCTGAATTCAGCTTTAATGTAGCACGTGGGGTCATCTCTGTTCTGGAAACAGCACATAATGACTTCTCACTCTTCATTTGCACTTGCTAATGACAATCAGTTCCTACTTTACAGATATCAAACCAGAGGATTTGACCAAAGATCATCTATGGAATTGGAGTTTCACTCAGGGTTCAGATGACTAAAATATTCTTAGTAGAAAAAAGAGGGATTTAGGTAAGTGAAGGTAATGCATGGCAGGATGCCTGGATTTAGATGAAGACCTAGACCAATTTACAGAATGAAATTGGGCAATTTCCTCATTGTCTCTTTAACTTCTGAAAGCTTCTGCTTAATTTCCCAGGAATGTGATAATAACAATTATTTCAGGTAGATGTTAAATTGAGATTAATTAAGAATCATCTTCCTTGGTTTCTCTTCAGTAACCTCAACGTTTGTCCCTTGGTATCTTGGTCTACAAGGGGAAACATTTCCATTTGCACGAGAAAAAGAAGAGAAACACTGATGTAAAGTCTTTCAGTTGCCAAACATGTTGGCCCAAACTTGAGCCCAAGAGTTCATGAAGTGTTCTACACATGGAAGGTTATCAGTCTGTCCTGGACCTCGAGTCCCACACAACCTGCTGTTCTTTTTTCCTATTCCCTTTACTTCTTCCTCCCCAAACTGACAGCCAATATACCACCAACAAAAAACTATTCTTCCTCCCAGGCTAGTACTGCATGTTCACCCCCCTCAGTCACCTTTCACAAGAGAAAATAATTAAGAAAGAATTAAAAGAACACAATCCGGGTTCTCCTGGTAACGCGACACTCTGGCAATGCCGCAATGCGTCGGGTCACCAAAGCACGTCCCAGGAATTCCCAAATCCCCTCTGCAGCTGCAACACAAACCAGGGCTCTGGATGGAAGTCCTTCCCAGAGCAGACCTGTGACAATGGCTTTTGCAGTGCTGAGCTGGTGCCACACAGCTGGATCTGAGGGACGGGACACTTGAGGATGTGAAGTGGTGGCTGACCTTGAAGGCAGACAGACTTTCTTCAGAAGAGCCCTGGAATTCTTTGTGCAACTTTCCCTTGGCTGTTTTCTATGTTCTTCCACTCGTAAAGCTGCCTCAGTTCTGTTCAGATCCTCTCCTGAGTGCCTTGGGAATGTGTGACCACACGCAGAGACCTCTCACCACATATGGAATTACAGAATGTGTTGGGTTGGAAGGGACTTTAAAGATCATCTTGTTCCAACCCTCTTCCGTGGGCAGGGACACCTTCCACTATCCCAGGTTGCTCAGAGCCCCTTCCAACCTGGTCTTGAACATTTCCGGGGGTAGGCAGTTCACAATCTCTCTGGGCAACCTGTTCCAGTGCTGCACCACCTCCACAGGGAAGAATTTCTTCCTAATATGTAATCTAAACCTGTCTTTTTTCATCTTAAGGCCATTCCCCCTTGTCCTATCACTCCATGCCCTTGTGAAAAGCCCCTCTCTAGTCTTCTTGTAAGCCCCCTTTAGGTACTGGAAACATATATTCATTCATTATTGAGATTCCTATGTCCAACATTCACAAACACTGACATGTCATAAAACAGAAAAAAACCCCCCACAAACATGGGAGGAGGTTTAATATAAACATATTATATAAAGATATAAACATATTATATAAAAATATAAACATATTATATAAAAATATAAACACTACAATATCTGATTGCTGTGAAATGTGATTCTTTTCCAGCATAAGCTTTCTCTTGTTGACTATGTGACAGTTATAGGGGACTAGTTTAGTTTAGATTAGATGCTGAACTTTGAGTTAGGTGAGGTGAATTTTGCTTCTGACACTTGTCACCCTATTTGGACTTTACCCTTCTTGTCTCAGGCGGCAGCAAACCAATAACAAACTCCTCCCTGTGTAATGACATTACCCCATAAAGCTGTTTATACCTCAGTCAGCAATTGCTAATTTATATACAGACAATATTCCAGAGAGCTTGAGGATTTCCTTACAAAATTCAGGAATATTGCATGGAAATGTGTGTTCCTTACAGTGCTCTGGATATTCAGCTGGTTGAGTTCAGCAGGGCAGCACTGATGGCATGTTACATCCTTTTTATCCCTTTTGATCCTAATGTTGCCCTAGAAAGGCTGGAATCACCGTATCGACTTAAGGACAAATATGAATGTGGAGGGCTCGTTTCAAAGTTCACCATGGAAAATGAAGCACCTGAAGTTATGTGTGGGCATCACATAGACATTGGCCTGATCTGCACAGGTGCTGATTTCCTGTCACTGCCCTGGAAATTGTGGATGTCCCATCCCTAGAAGTGTCCTAGGCCAGGCTGGACAGGGCTTGGAGCAACCTGGTCTAGTGGAAGGTCTCCCTGCCCAAGGCAGGAGGGTTGGAATGAGATGGTCTTTAAGGTCCCCTCCAACTCAAACCATTCCATGATCCTATAAAATCAAAGGGAAGATCATTTCTTTGCCCAAGCATTTGAACTCTGCTTCCAGGGATCCTCCAAAGGGCTCTCCTCTCTTGGGGAATCAGAGTGGAAATGGAAAAATCTGGGCATGGGAAGACTATCTGATATGGATCCCTGTTAAATGTTGATGTCTACCCATCCAGGTTTACAAACCTCTTCCCCTGGAGTGCTGTTGGAATCATATCCACACGCTACGGTGTAGGGAGCAGGGTACACATCCGACCAGCCCTGGCTTGTACAATTCCTGGTCACGTTCCCTGTTGGGAAAGAGAAAACCACAATTTAAAAACAAACTTTCACCCTTCCACCAAACAAATGTCTGCCTGTCATGATACAAATGCCAGAGCACAGTTCTTGTAACACTTAGAGTAAAATTCTCATGTTAATTCTCTGTTATTAAGTTTTCCTATTACACAGAACATATAAACTGGAGGGACCCACTGGGCAGTAAAGTGCAGACCTGAAAAACAAAGTACATTTTAATACTGAATTGCCCACAAAATTTCTCTTCTAATGGTACATAATGCCAGTTGTACCCAGACCTTTGGTTGTTGGCACTGTACCAGTATTGTTTGAGAGGGTTGTTGTTACATTGCCTTGTTCCTTCTTGTTCCTTCCTTCTTTTGTGGAAAAATTTTATCCAAACAGATCAGTGAGTTATTTGTGCTTGTGAGAAGCTGAGACAGGGACAGATGAAATGCTCACTTCACATGGTGCAGGTAAGGTTGGGGGCCTGGGAACTAAATGTGGTCCTTCAAACCCAAACCTTGCCTGGTCAAATGTGATTCCTGGGAATTCTACTGCACTCTTTGTCTGAGGACCAAACACTTCAAAATTTGGCTGTGAAGGGAGAGAAAACACATCCTGACAACCTGTATTGCCTGTTTTAACGTGTGTACTCAAGGACAGGAAGATTTCCTGACTGCCTGGGGCCTCCAACCAGCTAAAAAGAGCCTTAATTAACACAAGGACATCTCACTCTTTCAGCCCAAACTGGCAAAACTGAAGTTCACGTGGCTCTTTGGTACTCTGGGCTTCCTGATCCACCAAGGATTGTAAGAACAAAGCACTTCTCACTTTGGAAAACACCTCTGCTCCCTGTCCCAGCTGCACCTTAAACCCAAATTGGCTTAATCCAGCAAAAGGAGGAGGGAGCAGCAATCAGGATAAGCTTTACCCTGAGAGGTTTGTACCCTAAAAGGCCAGGATACATGCTGGCCATACAGAAATAAGAAAGCAGAAACACATTCAACAATACACTGCAAATTCCCCAGCACCTTCTCTGACCACCCATCCCTACCCTGCCCACCTCACAGGAATCCTGTAATTGTGGCATTCCTTTGGTGCCATTCATCACACAAAACTGTCACTCCTGACTGGAAAGCTGGTACAATAAACCAGGATGAACAAACAGCAGTCAAAACTCGCTTCTTAGCTGAAAAATGGCAGCAGTGAAACTCAAGAGCTTCGCAAACGTTTCCAACAATGGGGTTCTTTGCACACAAGAGTGAGAAAACCTCTGCAAACAGGAGCAAATCAATGCTGCAGCTGTGAGTCATGAAAATATTCGAGTTTCACCTGCAGAAATTTCTGACAATTGAGTCATCTGAACATCTTCCCAGCCAGGGACTCGTTTTGCTCTGAAATCAGCAGCAGCCTGACCCCTGGCTTCGGTCACTTGTTGAACCCTCCTGACAGGTGGATTTTGACACTAAACTCATCCCTGTAATTTGCCTTTACAGCAGATCTGAACTCCATGAAAGCTCTTGAAGGTTCATTTTCACAGCTGTCCCAGAAGAAGCAACTCCAGCACACCTTGGTGCTGCTCCTCAGGCTTTTCCTGCAGTCACTGTTTGCAGTTCCTTTGACCAGGCTTCACACTGGGATAGTAAGAGATCTTGGGCAAACAAAATCAAGAACATGACTGTTCAGTACCATTTTTTTTTGAGGTGTTATGTAATTCCTGTTATTTCTTCTTCATTACAATGGATCCCATTATCTGAACTTCGTTGCTTCCTGTTTCCTGCTCAAAACTCCTCCTTTCTGTTTGGGCATGATTTTAGATTTCACTGTGGTTTTGTGATTCCTTGTTTCTTATCCTCAGTGAACTAAGGGGTGCTTCTTTCAGCTTAATTTTCTCATGTTTCTTCTTTTTGATTGCACTTCCTCACAATTGTTTGATTATTTTAGAATTCTTGCTGCTCTCAAGTTGTCTTAATACTTTAGCAGATGTGGGAAACTCAGGTAGAGGGAAGCACAATGACACAGCATCACTGGGATTAAAAAGAATAATAATAATTACTTTGATTTCAGAGAAACTCACTTCCCACAGAAGTTTTTCTACCACCCTTTGCTGTTCATGTCACTTTTAGATGTGCAACTTCACCCACATGGCGGGATACAAGAAATCTTTGTTCACTGATGTCTGAGAGGTGTAAAAAGTACAAGGTTAAAAAACTAAAGATTTTACCTCACAGCAGTTTTGGCTCAAGCGATGGCTGATGTCTCCCCTCAGACCAAACAACATATCTAATTACTACTGTTTACCAGATTAATTTCTATATTGAAAAAAACCCATAAAATTTGGAAGAGTGTCTCAGAAGATTAGTTCTTGCTCTGAGGTTTGCAGACAGTGAACTTCAGACAAGTATTAAACTGAGATTTTTATGTTTCACAGATCCCCAGTGAAAATCCAGCCAGTTCTTGTGGTCTCTGTTGCTCTCAGTTTATCCACTAGACTTTGATAACAAAGTCTGATCATCTGTCAATGGAAAGGCAAATTTTTCAAAGCACCAGAAGCTGTATGTACCATTTTACAGAACTGTTTCTCACTATTTTTGTAGCACAGGTTTTCCCTAGAATGATGCACCAACGAAGTACACTGAAAACCCAAGTGGCAGCATCAGAACAGACAGTGCTTCCAGGCTTGAAAAGAGCATCTCCAGCCTTTGGAAGTTCACCAGATTTCCCAAAAATTCTCATTTCCTCTCAGAGTGGAGCTAAAACTTTTTAAACTGTATTCCTGAAGAATTAATGAGAAAGGAGACTGGGGTTTATAACTCAATTATATGTAATTAGCAATGCAGAGTGGAGAAGACTCACTGAGGATGGAAAGCATCCCACTGCCAGTAGGTTTGTGCTCCAGACTCTTCTCTAGGTTGTGGAAAAAGAAGGTTCAAATCCCTGGGGTGAGCAGAGTCCCCTCACTCTGGTGGTATTAGTTAACAGCCATGAAACAATCTGCTTTTTGTGGGGTTTGCATTTCATTTTGATCAGAAATGTTACCAACTGTCAGACCGGTGCATCTGCTCCTAAAAGCAACAAGATGAGGTTTTCCATTTAAAAAATAAATAACAAAAAGTTTCACTTGAAGAAGCCACAACTGAGTCTCATTTATCGTAACAATAACCTTGTACTGTCTTACAAGAACTCAGTTTCCTGCTTTCCCACAATCACAGTTTGGAAGAGTCCTTCAGAGGTCACCTGGTCCAAACCCCCTGCTCAAGCAGGGTCACCTAAAACTGGTTGAATGGAAGCATGACCAGATGCCTTTTGGATATTCTTGGAGTCTTTCAAGGATGGAGACTGCACCACATCTCTGGGTAACTTGTTCCTGTGCTTGGTCACCCTCACAGTAAAAAAGTGTTTCATTATGGAAATGGAGATGTGTTTTAGTTTAGGCCATGGCTGGAAAATGCAAAGAGGAGGGAAGGCAACTGGCCTAAATTGGTTTAATTGCAGTGTAAATGAAGTGAAATCACTTCTTTATGGAAGGTGGGAGATATCCAGGCTCAGCAGAGGCACAGTGATTGCTAAAGTGCAATAAGGGGATTTGTGTGAGTCCTGAGCACCACTGGAGGGACCTCAGCACCTCAGCTCTTTCACTGCTGTCATTTCTCTTTGCAGGTACGAGGACAAAGGAGTTTAAAGATGAGTTTGGAAAGGGAAGAAGGTGATGACCTTTCCATAAGGCTCCCTGCCAGGTGGGAGGGGATGGATGAACAAAGGGAGCAAAGTAACCGTGCAGAAAGGAAAGGGGAAAAAAAGTCAGTAATCCTTATACAAGCTGAAGAGACTATAGAGAGGAGAACCAGGATGGGAAACTAAGCAGATTCCAAAAAATACGCTGTGGCATAAAAGCCACTGAAGGGAATTAAAGTGTAAATAAGAAACAAGATGACCTTTGGCTCATTTATATGGGTGTTAATGACAGTTAATACATAAAACACTATTGAAAGGCAAGGGGTGAAGCCACAGGCCTGAATAACCAGTTTTCAGGAGGTTTTACTGCAACAGGGCCTTAAAGGCTCATGAGAAGCATCACAGGCCACAACTGTTTAATTAACTCCCCACATTTCTTGGTCCATTCCAAGCCATGAGCTCTGCTCTTTGCACATGTACTGACCACAGCAGTGCAAACATTTGAGTGGCTTCAGGCTGAGCCCCAGAGAGAAGGGCAAGATGTCTCTCAAGTTCAACACCAGCCACTCTGCAGCACCCTAAACACTACCCAGGGAGGATGGACCACCTAAGTCAGTGTAAACTGCTGTATGGTTTAGTTTTTGTCACAGTGAGCACAGTAAAACACTGGCACAGGCTGCCCAGAGAAGCTGTGGATGCCCAATCCCTGAAAACATTCAAGGTCATCAGGTTGGATGTGACTCTGAACAACCTGATCTAGTTGAAGATGTCCCTGCTCGTTGTGAGGATGTTGGATTAGATGACATTTAAAGGTCCCTCCCAACTCAAACCATTCCATGATTCTATGATATTAAACAAACAACCATAAAATGGGTTGGGTTGGAAGGGATTGTAAGATCATCCAGTGCCAACCCCCTGCCCTATATGTGTGTATAATAAAACACAGTTCTTCCTCAGGCACTACATCAGAGTCACAGAATACCCTGAGTTGGAAGGGGCCCACAGGAATCATCAAAGTCCAACTCCTGGCCCTGCACAGCACATCCCAACAATCCCACCATGTGTCTGAGAGCCTTGTCCAAACACTCCTTGAGCTCTGGTAGCCTTGGTGCTGTGCCCACTGCCCTGGGGAGCCTATTCAGTGCCCAACCAACCACCTTCTGGGTGGAGAAACATTTCCTAATATCCAACCTAAACCTCCCCCGACACAACTTCAGGCCATTCCCTCGAGTCCTGTCCCTGGTCCCCGCAGAGCAGAGCTCAGGGCCTGTCCCCCTTCCCCTCATGAGGAAGTTGTGACTGCCATGAGGTTTGGGATGAGCTCTTGGCCTGTATTTCTGGAAAACCTGCTTGCAGTGTGCCCTGGAGGTGAATGACCTTGGACACGAAGCAGGAGCAGAGATTGCACTTCCTGCACACACTTCTGCACCTTTCTAGTACCACGTCTGCTGTAGGGCAGGACTTTGCCATCTGGCCCAGCAGCTGCTCCAGGTTTAAGCAAACACTTCTCAGGAGTTCACAAAGCCCTTTCTAATTTCCTAATCTGCGTGGTTTGCTGGCATGCCTGTTCCAGGAAGGGAACTGATGGTTGGAAGCAATTATCTGAATGCTTCCATGTGAGTGATCAGCTTGTGTGGTTGTACCAAACCTGGAACGTGGTTCAAACCCATCCTAAGCAGCTTTTTATCCGTTGTAGGGGGGTTCAGGAACTCTCTGCCCTGGGCAGTAAAGACAGATGGAAGGAAATTCCCTACCTACTTTCTCCACAACATCCACGACTGTATTTATCTCAGACTCAGACCCTTTCAATCCACATTTTTACAGATGGATAAGCATTAATCTAGTTTTGTTTAGTGTCTGTCCCTACACTTTTTTATGCATTATTCCAATGACAGTGGCCCTGTTCTCCTTTGGACATGAATCTCCCACCTGATGGACATGCTCAGCTGCACCTTCCATGGGGTCTCCTGGCCTTGACCTTCTCCCCTCCACTGCCCACTCAAACAACCCAGAGGATCCTTCCTCTGCCTCCAGGATCCTCATATCCCTTTCCAAAGGATCTAACTTTGTTCCACAGTGAATATTTCTTCCAATCACTGTTCCTTGGGGAAAATGGAGAGATGCTGTTCTACACCAAAACACTGCACACACCAGTTACTAACTGGGATAGAATTTCTGGAACAGGAACAAACACATGCAAAACTTCTTATTCAATTCCCTGGTTTATAAATACCTTTGGGAATGATGTGGAAGGGGCACGAATCAAAATGACTTTGCAGACTGGGTTATACCAACCAGTAAAGGGCCTGGTGGAAGAATGACGTGGTTTATTCATGACATAGAAGGAGAGAAGGGAGGAGTTAGTGGAACAAAGATAAAACCAGAACATTTTTTCTTTATCAAAGGTGTTTGATCCGGGTAGGAGTTAAACACTGGACTGAATAAATGCAGAGGGCTGTTGTCTATGTCTGGCTCTTAAGGTTTTTCTCTTAATTTCTTTTTTGCCTCTCATCTGTTTCAAACACACACTTCAGACTCAGAGACACGTCTGAAAGTTTGTGTTAGAGGTGCTGTTTTAGCTCTTTCATCTTTGTGGAAGAAAACCTCTTACTGGCTTTTAATGGGAGCCTGAATTCATACAAAGAGATATAAGGTCAATCATTGCTCAGGAGTGTTTGCTTTTACCCCCTCCTGCTCCCCTTGCCCTTTTCTGTAACAGCCTCTAAAGCAGAGGGGAAGGTCTGCTCTGATTAGCAACGTCCTGCTTCTCCCTCATCATATTCCATGGTCACAAACTGATTTTTTCAAGCAGAAGCTATTAAAGCAACAGCACTTCTTATCATTTACTCTCCTGGAGGTGCTGCTGAGCCCACTGGCACATCAATAGTTCCATTTTTGTTATTGATCCGTCCCACTGTTCTTGGGAAGCACTTGAGACTTGCAGACAGCTACAGCTTGCATTAAACTAGATGCTGAAGTGGTTAGATCTGGGAAAAACTTGTGGGGTAATCATGACAAGATATTGTCCACACCTGCTTTCTCTGCCTCAGCCACGATCTCACAAGGTCATTCTTTCAATAAAATTTCTGCTTAGTGTTTTACGTTATTTCATATTTTTGTATTTCATGATTTAATAGCATAGCAGGACCCATGGCATGGTGTGAGCACATCAAACAACAGGCACAGCCTTCATTTTCTTCATTTGCTGTTTTTCAGATCACTTGGCCTGCAGTTATTGAGGCCACACTTCCAGTGCCCTGAAATATCCTGCACCCCGTTTTTGGGGCAATACTCCCTTTTTTCCTTATCTCCCTTTCCCCTTCCTGCACTTTCTAATTGTGAAAGCCTTGATCCTTAATTAATACAGGTAATTCCTCCCTTTCTAACATCACATGTTCCCCTTAATTAGGCACCTTTCGTAAACTGTTTGTTTTCTCATCCTAAAAGCAGAGCTGTCAAACATTAGGACAAATTTCCCATTAGATCTTTTGACACTGCAATCACAGTAATCCAGGAAACATTCACAAGAAAAAAAGATGCACATTTATGGGTAGGGGGAGGTACAACAACTCCACAAGCCCTGGGTAACAGTGGGCTTTGAGCTTTAGGGCTCTCCGTGGTGTGCAGGGGTATCCTTGGGGTGCTCTGGAGGGTGGTGGAGAGGTTCAGCTGCTGACCAAAAAGCCTTCTCAACACCAGCCCTTCAGAGGAGTGGGGCACAAGCACTGGGACACCTCAATTGCAAATACATCATGGAATAAAAGAATCACAGAATTCTTTAGGTTGGAAAAAGATCTTTAAGGCCATCGAGTCCAACCATTAACCCAGTGCTGCCAACCCCACCAGCAAACCATGTCCCCAAGCACCACATCTACACGGTTTTTGAACACTTCCAGGGATGGTGAGGCCACCACTTCCCTGGGAGGTCTGGTCCAACGTCTGACCACCCTTTCAGTGAAGAAATTTTCCCCAGCATCCAATCTAAACCTCCCCTGGTGCAACTTGAGGCCGTTTCCTCTTGTCCTGTCACCTGTTACTCGTGAGAAGAGACCGACCCCCACCTGGCTACAGCCTCCTCTGAGGGAGCTGCAGAGACTCATTAGGCCTCCCCTGAGCCTCCTTTTCTCCAGGTAATTCTGCTTTTTTATATGAAGGTACATTTGGACAGCAGAGCACCTGAGCAGGTCGAGGGCTCTCAGTGAGCAAACCTCCACATCAAATGCCCTCAACTGCTTGTTTCCTTTTAAATGAGCATTGCAGCAAATAAACAGTGGGTCTGGCTCATTTTTGAGTTTTTTTACAGTAGTGGTGATGTCTTCTAATTATCTGTTGCTATCTGCTCATCCCTCCCCTCATTTTATTCAATTTTTGTTCCAGTTTCAAAAGCAATATAAAAAAAAAAGTGTCCATGAGGGACGGAAAAGGAGAGTGGAAATAAATTTAGAGGAAAAAAAGGAGTTTGGCAAACCCCAAAACTCAGAAGGATCTCACCTCAGTGAGTGGGATTCCAGAGATTGGTTATGCCCACCCCCACCTCTTTAAGTCAATTAATCTTACAATTGAAGCTTAAAGACTGTCAGTTCTAATTTATGCTGTTCCACGTGTGCATGATGGACAATCTGCTTCTGGAGAAACTGTGAGAAATAAATCCCTATTACAAATGTCATCTTCCATGTGTTAAAAGAAAGCTGGAATGCTCTGGTCAAGCGACAGCAAGTAATGCACTTCATTAACAGAAGGTGCCCAAAATATTCTCATCCGTCTCCTTCACATGGTAGTGACGAATGTCATGAAATAATGAGAATTTTCTGAAGCCGTGAATGCCATAAAAATTCAATGTCAAATGACATCAGGACTACGGCAGGCATTTTAAGGTTCCTAAATGCCACGAGATATTTTATCCTTTATTTTCCATGAGATGGGATATTAGTCATTTGGAGAGCATATTTTCTGCTAGGCAGGAAAATGACATTAACTCTTTGCTTCCCAGTATTTCACCCTTTTCCTGCTATAAATACACAAAAAGGTTTTCTCTGGCTCACAGCTTGATAGAAGCTTTCATGTTCCTGCGAAGGGATCAAAGAGGACGACACAAACATTAACCAGATGATTGAGTTCCTTGAAAGCTACTCAGTGGTACTGACTGCTACAAAGGAAGAACTGCTCCACAAGCTTTGATGGCATTAATTTTGCAACAAATCCCATAAAACGAGAGGCAATCTTCCCCTGCCTTTATGTCAGACCATCCCTGCTTCCCACTGTTGTGTGTGGCTGTGCAAAGTGGATGGCTCAGAGAAAATCAAAGCTGCTCTTTCTGCTTTGGGAAGGGCATCAGTTGCTGTGTTTACAGGAGGAGATGGAGCACTTTTGCTCTGCAGAGCTGGGATTCACCAGGATTGGAAGATGTTCCCATCTGCCAGAGCCACTCCACAATTGTTCCGTTGTAAATGGAGAGAAATATGTGGTTTATTGATGTTATCCAACTCATCCTGAACTCAAAGTCTAAAAACCATCTGAACTGCACCTCTCAGAAGTCCTCTTCTCACCTCTGACTGTAAAACCAGCTCAGAGATAGGTTTACTTATGGAAAACTCCAAAACCAGTCGATACAAATGCCATTCCAGGTTGGAAACTGGTTTCCTAAATACAGGTAATCTTAGCACCAGCTGAGAAATCTTTCTGGATCCTCCAGTGCATCTCAAATAGCACCAGATGCTCATGGTTAGGACCCTGAATGGAGCCCCTAGTGTTTCTAGTGGAGGTACCCATCTGTGAGCTCAGTACCTGCATTTCTACTACACTCAACACAGAATTCATCAGCACAGCACATGATACCTAAAGAGCTGTTCAGGTACCTACACACATCCTCCCACAGAATTAAAGGCATCCCACTTTCCTTAGCTTAAGTTCAACACAGCCACAATGATTTATGTATATATATATATATATATATATATAGGTATGTATATAAAATAGAATCATAGGATCATTAAGGTTAGAAAAGACCTCTAAGATCATCAAGTCCAACCACTAATGCAACACTGTCAGGTCCACCACTAAACCATGTCCCTAAATGCCACCTCTATATTTTTGAACACTTCCATGGACAGTGAATCCACCACTTCCCTGGGCAGCCCATTCCAATGCTTGCCCTATATATATATGACCAAATATATACAATATTTTCCTCATTGCTATGCCCTGGTGGGATGATGCATTAGGAAAACTTCTTGGAGAGATCTTTTTTTCCCTGATTAAGTAACTCTGCTGGGCCTCTAAAACCCAGGGAGTGAGTGCTGTGCTTGGGAGAGGGCACAAAGCAGGAACAGCAGGCAATTATTCCACATGGCTGAACCAATGCACAGGGGTCTTGTCCTGCAAGATGTGATATTACAGCAGCTTCTGCCTGTTTTCCCTGGGTGTTGACACAGGAGTGATGAACTAGGAGGGAATTTTGGAAACAGGGAGGTCAGCACTAGGATAGGACTCTGGGGATTCTGAATTTCCCTTCTGAGTCTACAAAGAATTTTGGTGTGGCCTTGGGCAAGGCATGTAATCAGTTGGTTAATGAGAGCAATGCTCTAGCCTGTTAAACAGGGATGATATTGTATCCTTGCTGCCATCCATGTCCTTCATATATGTTCAGACTGCAAGGCTCTGAAAGTGGAGACTTATCAGCTCCATCCATAATCTCCAGTGCAAAAGAGCTCAATTTTCTGTGGAGGCCTGCAGGGATTCCATAACAAAAAGAGTAAAAAGTGACCATAAACTACCAGGAGACAATCAATCCTGTTGCTGCACAGCCCCCTGAGACCTGAATTTTAAACCAAACCTTCCCAAACACCCCAGTGAGTTAAGAGATTTTCTCCATTAACCTTCTCTGCCCGTTATTTGTCAGGCTAAATTTCTTGGCCTGTGGCCAAATTTGTCATTTCAGCAGGAAAAAAAAATAATCCTTTATTCTGTGCAGTTTCAGCTTGTTTGTTTTCTGTCAGAGACTTAATTAATGATGGTGCTAAAGTGCTCATTTGGTACAACAAACATACTGTCACACAGGTTTATTCAGTTCTCACTGCACAACATCCATATTATTGGATTTCACCAGGAGCTGTTTTTGCATCCCTGTGATCCAGAGGAGGTGGTGCTGCAAGGACAGGGAGGATGCTCGGATGGTTTGGGCATCATGTAGGGCTTGGAAACCTCCTTCACCCTGTGGAAAGAGCTTGTTTCTCCCTCTGATTATACCATGGAGCTTCCCCCTGTGATGTGCTGTGAAACCCCACTGGCAGTGAAGCCATAAACAGGTTTGGGGGATTTGCTTACCAAGAAAAGAGGTGAGGAATCTGAAGTACTTCGGGCACGGCCGTACCACGACTTCCCCCACCTCTGCCTCAGGCCAGCACGTGATGTTGTCCCACTGCCTCCTGCAACCTGGGGAGAAGAGAAAAGCAGGTGGTAGGACACATGTGAGTTGTGTCTGCTGGATGGAGCAGAGGGACTGGAGCAGGTGTGTGGAGCCCATCACCTCAGTGCAGGCACCTTTTGGAATGAAAGGCACTGAAACATTTCATTTAAAACATGCAGCTTTCAGCTACCCCAGTCCCTGAAATTCAGAACTGGTGGTGTCTGTAATTTTCCAGAAATCAGCATAGAAAGAACAGCAATTTGGTGTAAGAAGCAGGCAAATCAGAGTTGGTAGAGAACAGATTAAAAAGGCAGAAATGCCTAATCAAGTCTCTCTCTTCCTCACCCTTATCTCTCCTTGTTGCATTAAAACACCTGATCTGAAATGTGAGACACGATCCCCCTTCCTTCTCTGCTTCCCACAAACTTCTGTCATCAGTTTTTTCTTCCCCTTGCAATGGGATGACTGGGCAGGGGCTGGGAACAGCAGGAAGGGGACAGGGATGATAATCAAGGGATCAGGAGCCAAATCCCTTCCCCAGAAGGAGTTTTTCTCCTCAGAAGGGGGGAAGGCACAAAACACAGCTGTAGGTTGAGGAGGGACAGTGCTGTGGCCAGGAGATGCTCTCTGTGGAAGGGTGGTGAGAGGTGGGAGACATCCTGACCTATCCAAGCTTGGAATGAAGGGAGAAAACACGGGGGTTTGTAAAAATGAGGCATTTCTGAAGATTTTTCTGGATAGAATAAAAAACTTCCTGGGAGAAAAACATGGCATGTCCTTTCTACAGAGTTATAATGTTGTTCTGATTTCACTCTTTTATTTCTCAAAAGGCATTAGTAATACCCCACACAGGCTGCACTGTTGAATAATGTATCAGTAACACTGAAGCCAAAAGGAGTTGGAAGACTTGAATTAAATAACAAAAAAAATAAAAAGAAATCAGATACACTTTTGCCTTAATATGTTACCTATTTTAGAGTTCCTAGTAGAATTTTGAAAACATCTCTTTTCCCTCCTTTAAGTTTCCAACAGGGAGGTGTTTGGGTTGTTTCCAACAGATTGCTGCCTGGGTTACACAGGTGGGTTGTCAACAGAACTCCTTTTTTTTCCCCAGCATCTCTGCTCTCAGTTATTTGTGATGCCCCATTAGATTGCAACACTTCCCCAAATGTGATTAAAATGCTGCTGTTCAGGTCAACAGCCCAACAGGAGAACCAGGGAGGCGAGAAGGAAGCGCTGAGAAAACGCCTTTCACGTGCAAGCAAAGGGAGCTGTGAGAACCACTGTCAAACTGCACTTCTGGGTAATTACACCCTGCTCTGAAATTCCTCCTTTAAAACATCTTTTACTACTTGAGCTATAAAAAAAGGGCTGGTGTCATCGTCAGCCTGTGCACACCGAGGCAATGTGCTGTCTCAGATCAATAAAGAGAGCACACAAGAAATGCTTTGAAGCTGAAAAAGAACCCTCAGATTATTTCAAAGTGGTTTTTTTTGCAGGTTTTTTCCTCCCTTCTTTCACGAACAAACGGAACTTTTTAAATGAAGTCCTGAGGTGAGTTTATCAGAGCCTGAAAAATGGAATAAGTGATGGTATCTTTCTCATCCTGTAAGAGTTCATTAGGATTCAGTTTTCAGGTTCCTAATATCAGGTGCAAAGCTCAGTTTTAACAGCCTCATAGTTATCTGCCACCAAACAGCCAGCAGCTCCACAAGTATTAAGATATTAAAGATTCTTCCCATGGAAAACAGATGATTTCAGGATGGGATATTTCATGCTCTACAATCTTTTCCTCCCTGAACATCAATAAATTATAGTGAGCCCATAACCTCAGGACAGGTTATAATGTAAAATAAAGTACAAGGTGATAGTATCAGATGGCTTTTTAAATATCCTGAATTATAGAGTTGGAGCAATTTTGTGATCTGTATCTCTTTTCTCTGTTGACATTTTTCACCACCACCTGTGATGGATGAAGAAAGCTTTTAGGTGTTCAGTTTTGTAACAAAAGCTTTCTTTGATTAAAAGAAAGTGAAGATATGCAAGACTGGCCTTGCAGGACAAATAAAGTGTATCTTTAAAAATTATTTCCTCTGTAAATAGATCTTTACAGAGCCTGTTAGATCTTACACCACCATTCTTCCTTACTGCTGCCCCAGACGTGCTGAAAGTACTTGTGCAGCTCCCTGGAATGCTCCAGGTTTTAAAGGTGGGATTCATATTCTTAAATTTACGCATCTAAAATCAGGAGTGTAAACCTAAAGAAGCCAATGGAAACCAGAGCTCTGGTTGGACCATAGGATCACAGAATCCTGGACTGGTTTGGGTTGGAAGGGACCTTAAAAATCATCCCATTCCAATCCCCTGCCATAGGCAGGGACATCTTCCACTAGCCCAGGTTGCTCCAAGCCCCGTCCAACCTGGCCTTGGACACTTCCAGGGATGGGGCAGCCCCAGCTTCTCTGGGTAACCTGTGCCAGGGCCTCATCACCCTCACAGGGAAGAATTTCCTTCTAATATCTAATCCAAATCTCTCCTCTATTAATTTAAAACCATTTACCATTGTCCTATCACTATTTGTCCATGTAAAACTCATTTTTAACCTTTTTTATAAAGTCCCTTTAAGATCTCCCTATCTTTTAAAAGGTCTTTTTTATAAGGACCATTTATAAGGTCCCAGAAGGCCACAGTGAGGTGCCTTCTTTTCTCCAGGTGAACCCCCCCAGCTCTCCCAGCCTGGCTCCAGAGCAGAGGGGCTCCAGAGCCCTTGGAGCATCTTTGTGGTTTCCTCTGGACTTGTTCTAACAGTTCTATGTCTTTCTTGTGTTGGTTATCTAAAGTTCAGTAATTTTTCAGAGATGTCCTCTTCTCTCCAATGAGTAGAAGAGGGCCTGCATGAATAACTCATGTTTAAAGAATTGGAACAATCAAAGACTGATACCTGCAAGATGTTTGGATCTGCAGTCCAATGCTTGCTGCTCACACTGTAACCATCCCAGCACAACATCAGGTTAAACTTTGTGCCCCTCCATCCAACCCAGGACACAGACAACCTTTATCAAAGACCCTTCCAGAAAATACCTTTCATTCTCCCAAACTGACAGACTGGCAAACTGCTGGGATCTGGGGGTTGGCAGGCAACATTCAGCCATGTCAGGATGAGAGATGAATACCCAAGAAAATTATTTGAGGACAGAAACTGCTGCAATATGCCTTGGAAAAGGGAAATCCCTCTCTTCCTGGTGGTACCATTTGGTCTTCACAGATGTAACAAAGATGACAAGTTGTTTGGCCTAATTAAATCATGTTTGGTGATTGGTAAGTGCTTCTCCATTAATTAATTATAAATGTTGTCTTTTCCCTTGCACTTGGTATCTGTAGGAAGGATGCAGAGGTGTTTATCATTCCTTACCTGATGCAGTAGGTGCAAATGAGCCATGAATTAACCTACCCTTCAACTTCATTTCCATCAAAAGAACTGCTCTGCTCACTTGTTTCTTACCAAAAGCCAAGGAATACCCACTGCCAAGGGCTGTGTTTTGCTTTGGAAAGGATCACAGGTGAGGCTGGAGAAGCAGCATAAAAATAAGTGTGTGACTTTTCCAAGCACTTACCACATCCCTGGGTATTGGGGTACACTCTTTAAACCCTTGTAATTTTATATATATGTATATAAAGAGTCTTTTCCTTTTCAATTATTTTAACTGTGACTTCCAGACCCTCAGCTCTGCCCTGCTCTTCCCTGGTGGATGGTGAAGTGCTCTCTGGAGCCAAATATCTTCTTCTGGAAGGCTGCAGGAAAGAATCCTTCACAACTCTGATGAAGCTGCCTTTTAACCTTCCTTCAGATAAGCAGATCAAACTGGTCCTCCCTGCTCTGTAAGCCTTGCAATTAGTGTAATCACCAGTGGGCACCTCTCTCAAAGTGGACTTCTGAAGCCTTGCTCAAGGACTGGGCTGGAGGCTACACACAGGAGCTCAGATCTTTATATCCAGCAGTTCAGCCTTCTCTTTGCAAGCCAAATGCCCCACATGCAAGGCAAAGGCTGCACCAGCCTCAGTGGGCTTTGCAGAGCCCTCCTCTAAGAGGTTCTGACCCAGAAGATGTAAGTTGAAGACCACTGACCCAGTCCTGGCTTCAGTGGATTAGGAAACCTCACCACAGCTGCACACAGTGGTCACCTTTTCCACTGTCTCTGCTAAAAGTGAGTCAGAGCTCAGGCCCTCATCTCCTCTCCCTTTTTAAGGTTAATAAACAAAAATGAGGTCAATCCTCGTGAGCACAGGCACGCAGTGGTTTGCAGAACTGGCAGACTAGAGCATAAAACCCATTTATTTGAGCCCTATCTCCACTTACAGCAAATACACAGTCAGAGCTTATCTAGGAAGCAGCAGAGAATAACTTTCCTCCATGAATAAACATGACTTCCAGAGCTTTGGCAGGGCTCTGGGATGGGACTGGGTTTGGCTGAGGGAAGAAATGAATGGCAGCAGGCTGGTGCCAGGCACTCTCTGAACCCAGGTGAACTCCCAATGCAGAAAAAAAACCCTTCCAGCACATGTCTCTTTCTTAGAATCTCAGGATCATTAAGGTTGGAAAAGACCTCCAAGAACATCAACCTTTGAGCCAATACCACCGTGCCCACTAAAAACTCACACCAAGTCCTCCCTAATGAATAGGGTCACTCCTGGTCTCTTCTGAATGACATTCCCACACATTTTGCTCTTTGAAGCCGTGCTCAGATGCAAAGATACCCTGGGGTATCTCTGCATGGCTCTCACTCCCCATGGGAGACACCAGCAAGGCAAAGGCACAGCTTGGTTAAGCCAAGGCAAGATATCAGTGGGTGCCATCACAGACTGGTGTGTTGCACTGGAAACTCATTTTCACTCCAACTTGATATCAGCAGGCACTTTCCAAGCTCTCAGGAGGAGTTAGGGCTGTAAACAGCTCTGGGGTGACATTTATTCTCCCGCTGACAAGCCCAGGCAGAAGAGCAGCCTGGGGGTTCACCCCGGGTTTGCCCAGTTTGGTCCCATCACAACCATCTCATTACAGCCAATTATCATGGCATCAATCTTCCTGAGCACTAAGCTTTTGCCTGGCTGAAGAAAATAGACCCCAAAAAGATGTTTCCTGCAACAATCTACTCACTCAGATCCAGACAGGCAGCTTGAATTTAATCAGAGTGGAGGTGAGGAAAACCCATCATCAGCCTTGGGTTACCACAACTGCCCCAAGCTCCAATAAGCAGAGACCTCCCAAATCAGGGATAATCTTCCATTTAAGAGTTATGTGTAATAATAATAATAATAATAATAAAAAGCTTTAGTTACATTCTTTTTCTTCCACAAATCTTTTAAATTAAAAGCAACTCGATTTTGCTTCTGAACCCGTGGAAAATTTTAAAACTCACAACCTCCTGGGCCAAGGAGTTGCACAGTTTTAAGTGTCCACTGACAGAAAAAATATATCCTTTTCTGAATTCACTTTGAACCTGCTCATTGATGGTTTCACTAGGAATTGCCTAGTTCTTCTACAGAGACAGAAATACTCACAGCTGAACAACAAAATCCCTTTCCCTGGGGAGAAAAACCATAAAATCCTCTTTAATATCCCTCCTCGGGCATCTCTTTTTCAAGCTGAAGTGTCCCTGCCTTTTTAGTAGCTTCTAGCATGGAAACAGCTCCCTATCTTTACTCCTTTGTATCTTTTGTGGTTTTAATTCTTCCCCATCCTGCCCTGGACTTGCAGAATAGAGTTTTACTTTATTTTTCCGTGACAGATTGGGTTTGACCTGGGTTAGCTTGACTCCAAGGCTTACTAAATGTATCTTCCCACCCTTCCCTGCAAAATTCACTGTATTCCCTGCTGCCCCCTGCTCCCCTCAGCCCCACTCACACTCAAACACCCCGTGGGCATCTCTCCTCCCCCAGCTCCACCTCATTGCCTGTTTGTTTTTATCCCCACTGCTCCAAAGCAAACCCATCCCCTCAGAGCTCCCCTTTCAGCCTTCCACAGCTTTGCATTTCATAGAATCACAGAATCAGCTGGGTTGGAAGGGACCTCCGAGATCATCAAGTCCAACCCTTGATCCAACCCCGCCGTGGTTCCCAGCCCATGGCACTGATGCCACATCCAGTCTCACCTCCAGGGACAAAGAATCTATCACCTCCCTGGGCAGCCCATTCCAATGGCTGAGCACCCTCTCTGGAAAGAATTTCTTCCTAATGTCCAACCTAAACCTCCCCTGGCTTGAGACCCTCTTGTCCTACTGCTGGTTCCTGGGAGCAGAGCCCGACCCCCCCTGGCTCCCCCCTCCTGTCAGGGAGTTGCAGAGAGTGAGGAGGTCTCCCCTGAGCCTCCTCTTCTCCAGGCTGAGCCCCCCCAGCTCCCTCAGCCTCTCCTCACAGCACTTGTGCTCCAGTCCCTTCCCCAGCCTTGTTGCTCTTCCCTGGCCCTGCTCCAGCCCCTCCATGTCCTTCCTGAGCTGAGGGCCCAGAACTGGACACAGCACTCCAGGGGTGGCCTCCCCAGCGCTGAGTCCAGGGGCAGAATCACTTCCCTGGCCCTGTTGGCCACCCTGTTCCTGAGCCAGGCCAGGATCCATTGGCCCTCTTGTCCCCCTGGGCACACTCTGGCTCCTGTTCAGCTCCCTGTCCATCCCCACTCCCAGCTCCCTTCCTGCCTGGCTGCTCTCCAGCCCCTCTGGCCCAGCCTGGAGCTGCCGGGGGTTGTTGTGGCCAAAGTGGCCACATTGGATATTTTTTGTTGTATTTTGATGACAGTGCCTGCCCTCCCTCCAGCACGGTGGGCAGGATGTGATGGAGGAACCACTCAGCTAAAGGCAAACCACAGCCCTGCCAGGGCAAACCCTGGCACGAGGGCATTTCCTCCCCACCACTGACGTGCTCTTTGAGGCTCCTTCAGTCACCCTCAGTGAGGGATTTGCAGCTCCACTTCAGCAGGACTTGGGCAACCACAGAGAGCAAAAAGGATCCCCAAACTGAGGGTGAAAAGAGTTTGCCTTGGGCTTTGCCTCAGTATCTCAAGGCAGAGAGACACTGATTTCATTTTTCCCATTCTGGACTTGATGATATTAAAGGTCCTTTCCAACCTTCATGATTTTATACCAAGAACACCATTACTTGCTATAAAAACTGGTTGGCACTTCTGCACTGGCTTCCAGTAGAAGCTGTCCAAGCACTCAACAGGAAATATTAAAAGATGACTTTATTCCTAAATGTTTGCAGAAATTTCACTCAAAGGCATATGAAGGAAACCTCACCTTAAGCCCCCCAGACTGAGTCATTCCACTCAGCATGAAAGAAATCACCAGAGACTATTTTTGGAGGATTATTTTTAAGCACGAAAATCCTGTGAGTTTTTCCATCATCAACATCTACTAGTAAACAAGTTAAAAAAAAAAAAAAAAGAGAAGTTTGTAATCCTTCAGACTTTCTTTAACCAACAAACTAAATAAACACTTGGCTTTTTTCATCCCTCCAGATCACCCTTTTTGTAAATCAAATTTGATTTATCTCTCCAAAATCAAATTTATAAATCAAAAGCCCTTCTGCCTAATTCCAACACATGTAAACTGAAACAAAAGATCCAAGATTTAAGATGAAGATTTACAAAGTGGCTTGCCAAAAACATGACTTATCTCCTCACCAGCCTCTAAACAAGAGATATATCTCCAGTGCTCTGACATGGAACATGCTTAAAGGATTATTCCAGGGCTTCCTCACTTCTTGCTGAAATCCCTCTGCTCTTCCAGGAGTTGTGGAAAACTGGATTTATAGAGAACCAGACTGTGAATTTAGGTACCTACCCTTCCTATAAGTTTTTTTTCCCCATATTGGCATTTCCAGACAGAATTTCTAGTGAAGATGGCTTGGCTCAACCTCTGGGAACACCTTTTTCAACATAACTTATGGTGTCTGCAATACTTCCCAGTGCACTTATCCTGGATAAAAAAGGCAGATTCCATCGTGCCAGTGCTCTGACAGAGACAACATTAAAACAAAAACAAAATAAAGATGAAGAAGGAGAGATTTTTTAACCACAGATCTGATGGGATGTGAAGGGGACAAACCCAAGCTGCTGTCAGAAACAAAACCTCTGCACAGATGGATTTAATCCGAGCCATTATCCAGAGCTTTGAAAATGTTTTTAATTTGCTTCTCCAATGGCACAGTCTCCTTATTTTTACAACCTTTGCATAACTGAGGCAGTGTGCATCTGTATATTATCCCAAAGTAACCGAAAAGTCTGCTGGTATTTAAAAATGTGACATATTCTCCAAACTGAAATGCCTTTTCCAACACAAGATTTATGTCTGCTAAGTGGTTGTTAATCCTGACAAGCCACGAGGCAGCTGTTCCCTAATCAAATAAACACTGCTGCTCATTAGGAAGTTTCCAGCCAGGACGAGTCAGCACCAGGCAAAACCAAAGCAAAGCCTCCACCCCTACAGTGTTTTAAGGCAGAAAACAGATATTTTAACGTCTTATCTCCTGATTTTGGCTGTAGAAAGGTGAGTTCAAAGCAAAAATCAGCTGTTGGCTTTACAGAGAAGAATGATGAGGTGCTGTGTGGATCTCTGAGTTGCATCCTGTTGATGTCCAGGTCACAGGATGGGCTCAGACAGCACAAAGCAACCACTATTAGAATCACAGAATCATTAAGGTCTGAAAAGACCTTAAGATCATTGACTCCAACTGTTAATGCAGCACTGCCACCAAAATATCCCTCCAAAACTCATTTGGGAATTAGCAGTCATCACTGGAGACATCCAGCCTCCTTGAGCAGTGGGTCACTGAGCAAGATTGGGCAGCCAAATAACAGCTTTGCAGGGGAAACATCTTTGGGAACTATTTCCTCAGGAAGAGGCTGATGGCCTGCAAGAAGAGCCATCAGCTTTGGGCTGGATGAAAGCAGCCAAGCCCAAAGTCTGGGGGCTGCTGACAGCTGAAGGTTGAAGCTGAGCTTCCCACCATGACAACCTGTGCTTTCTTCTCGTGTTTCAGAGGCCAGATTTCCTGCTGTGGTCAAAGGAAGGTTTATCCTCTCAACATTAAAGGGCAAATTTATTCCTTTCTGATTTCCAGGGAGCACGTGCCCCCTCTGCAGGAGCTGCAGCATGGATTGCTGTTGGCTGGGAAGAGTCCCAGAGCAGATGAGGAAAGGGTTAAAATGAAGCAAGACCATCTGGAGGACCCATGGAATGGCCTGTCCCAACTGAGTGTCGTGGCCACTGCACAATGACTGGAAGAAAATCTTCTGTTAGATAAAATTGGCTTTGGTACCAATCCTAAATGAGAGTCTGAGGTTTAAGGCCTTGATGTCTCATGGCTGAACTTTGTGCTCCTGTAGGAGAGGCCACACTGTGAAGGAAAGGAGAGGACTGAGGATCTGCCCAAATGCTGCTGGTCAGAGCAAGAACGAAACCAAGAGGCCCTTTTGTATCACCCAGACCCTCAGTAATAGGAGAAAAAAAGAAATTAAAAATTAAGAAAAGACAACATGGAAAGAAGTCCAGCAGGTCCTTTGAGAGGTCATCAAGATTTAGATTGTGTTTTAGATTGAGCTAAGCTGTTCTCCAGGCTTCTTTGACTATGTGGGCAAGATGCTCAGGGTTTGATTTAACTGACCACTGGCAATCATTGAATGTCATTCCCAATATTCCAGGGTATGTGAGATTTTTGGAGAGGCTGATGAATGTGGTACAAGACCTATGAGAGCTCTACACAATTCTGAAATGACAGGTGGAATCACAGAATCATTTAGGTTGGAATAGACCTCTGAGATCACCAAGTCCAACCATCAACCAGCACCACCACCATGTTCACCACTAACTCACGTCCCCAAGTGTCACATCCACACGTTTTTTGAACACTTCCAGGGATGGTGACTCCACCACTTCCCTGGGAATCCTGTTTCAGTGCTTGACAACCCTTTCCTTGAAGACATTTTTTCCTAATATCTAATATTTTAGGAATATTTATAAATATTTTACATATTTATATTATACATATAATATTTATCTAATTTTTATCTAATTTAAACCTCCCCTGACACAGAGACAGAGCAGGACTGACACATCACCTATCTCAGGAGGTTCTTATGCAACTGGAAGGTGAGAATTCACTTGAACTTTTGCAGGCAAGGAACTATTAATTATTTCTTATCTTGCTGCACTATAAGCAGATGGTGATGAATAAACAGCCTCCTAATTTAAACTTCATCAACGTTTTTCCAGTTTGATTTTTAATTTCCATATGTTCACTGTTTCTTCTCCCATCAAATATGGTTTGACTTCTTCAAAGGGGACTGACAGAGACCCCCCACCCACCCAAGCTCCAAATTTGGCTTTTCAAGCCAGGTCTGTGGAACAGCAAAAGCAAAATTCACAGTTTAAACAACATGGGTCATTTCCCACCTGGATTTTTTTGCCTGTGACTGTGCCAATGATGAGCTTGCAGGACTCTTTCCATTGCCCACCACAAGTGTGAGGTGTCAGGAAGTTAAGCAGTTGTGAACAGGCATTGGGAGGGGGATTGGAGCTATTTCTTTTTTTTTTCATGTTTTCCACTTTTCACACTTTTTTATTGGGTTTTAATTCCTGCTTCCAAGACACACAGGTCCAGAGTGCAAATATAAAGTGCAGTGATGAGGAGCTTCAGGCCAGGTTGGATGAGGCTCTGGGCAACCTGGGATAGTGGAAGGTGGCCCTGCCCATGGCAGGGGGTTGGAATGAGATGGTCTTTAAGGTCCCTCTTAAATCATTCCATGATTCTGTGATTCCATGAAGGCCATTTATTGTAGGATGTCCTGCTTCCTCCAGCCTGGTCTCCAGAGCTTCTCATCCCACCCAACCACAAGTCACAGCTCCTTATTTAACTGCCATCCCTAAATGACTCCCCTGCTTCTTAAAGAGTATCTGATTGCAGAGCAAACTGATTACCAATAATGGGATAAATAGATAATGAGCTGAGCCTGGACCTGATTGACTTTCTTGGCTTTTTAACAAAAAAAAAGAGAGAGGGTTCCTCTTTTTTTTTTTTTTTTATTATTTTATTTGTGTGCTTCAGTTTCAGCTGAACTGTTTATAAACATTCGTGGAATTTTATCTCATGATCCCAGCCATAAGAACGGCACATTTCTGGCAAGGAAAGCTGGATACTTGACACATAAAACTCCAGATTTTACCAGTCAGCACCCAGGTAAGTCTGTGTGTGACTCAATCCAGCAGCATTTTCTCCTTTAACTGTGTGATGAGGGGAGGAATAACCAAAACTCCCTCTAGAACGTGGAAAAACCCAGCAAAAAAAGTCTTTTATAGCCCTTCATAAAAATGGCACAATGATTTCAGTTGAGTCTGAGGTTCATCAGGAACACAGTCTGCACTGAGATGATGAATTTTGTACATTCTCCCCTGCACTGAGCAGGTGAATCCTGTCACTCACCCAGCAACAAGTTTTTCAAAGGATTTTTTTTAATAATACCTCAAATTGAGCATTTTGGGGGGGGGGGGTGGGTGTAAAGGGCTGGAAAAATCATCTAACACCCAAGTGAAGGTTTAGCCTCCTGAAGTGCAGTTCTGTATGTGAATGGACAGATTCATCCCTTTCTAATCATGGAGCAGGGATTTCACCTCATTTGGCCCCTCCAAGACAGTGAACATCAAAATGGGGATCATCTGATAAATGTGATTATTTCCAACACAGCTGAGCTGCTCACTAAGAATCCCCTCACAGTAAACAAAGATTTTGTCAGCAGGCAAGACAATCTGAACAAAATTCATCACATCCTAAACCAGATGCCAGAACACACCACAGATGCCTAAAACCAAGTGAAAATCCCTCGACAAAAGTCATTCCCATGCCATGTCTAAAATCAGTCTCAGCCTACTTAGTCTTGATTCTATGGTGAAGAATCCTCTCCTGTATTGAATCACACATGTCATTTTATATCTTTGCTGGTTACTTCAGCGTGGAGTTATAAAACACCAAGGCACAGGACTGCAAGGACAGCCCTGCTCATGAAATCCAGCCCTGTGCTGCAACATGAACCGCGTCCTACACACCCTGCCATAAACTGGGCAAGCTCTGCCACCAAGTCAATAAAACAAAACACTCCTTCCTGCAGACCTCCAGAAAGGCTGTTTGGTATCCTCTGATGGTTACAAACTTCCTTTAAAGTCCAGACTTTGATCTCCCAGCCGTTTGATTCTCCCGTGTACACGCCGCCGGCTTCAGTTGCTTTTCCCTGTGGATTTCTCCCGAACTGCATCCTCTGTGGCCTTTCCCCTGGCCTTTCCCCCCCTCTCCTCATCAGAGGTGGGCATGTTTTTGTGACCTCTGGTCATGGAATCATAAAATCATGGAATCATCAAGGTTGGAGGAGACCTTTAAGATCATCAAGCCCAACTGTCAAGTCTCCTCAGATGTGGGAAACTTCACAGACACTGAATCACACTCCTGGCAGGGAATGGAGGGATTCACACAGATCATCCAGTCCCACCCCCTGCCATGGGCAGGGACACCTTCAACTTGCCCTGTTTGCTCCAAGCCCCATCCAACCTGGCCTTGGACACTTCCAGGGATGGGGCAGCCACAGCTTCTCTGGGCAACCTGTGCCAGGGCCCCACCACCCTCACAGGGAAGGATTCCTTCCTAATATCCAATCTAAACCTCCACTCTTTCAGTTTGAAGCCATTCCCCCCCCTGTCCTGTCACTCCAGGCCCTTGTAAATAGTCTCTTTCCATTTTTCCTGTAGGTTTCTTTCAGGTCCTGGAAGGCCACAATTAAGTCACCCCAAAGGTGACTTGGGTGAACAACCCCAACTCTCCCAGCCTTTTCCTTGCAGCAGAGTTGCTCCATCCCCTCTGATCATCTTGGTGACCTCCTCTAGACTTTCTCCAATGGGTCCCTGTCCTTCCTGTGCTGGGAAGCTCAGAGCTGGAGACAGGTGGGGTCTAGGTGAGGTCTCATAAGAGGGGCAGAACAATCAACAGGAGTCCTGTGGTCCAGGACTGGTGGCACCAGGAGCAGCAACTGGCACCTACAACCAGCACTGAGAGCACAGAGGTTTAATTTCATGTTTATACCCTCCCCTCTCCCATCAGGAATGAATACCAGGAATGGGTGTTGGAAGGCAAAACACCTCTAAGACAGATGTTATTGTTTATCAGTGGAAATCCTGCTTATCCAGTGATCACCCTCAGCACCACCATCAAGTGTTCTTAATGAGTGACTAATCTATCTGACACATCAAATTACAGCTGTGATTAAGCCCCTCTCATCAATACAATCAATAATGGCTTCTAAACAAAGCTTTATGTCCACAATGTACCGAAACAGTGTTTGCTTATTTCCACTCATTTAATTAGCGAGGATAACAAATTGGTTGTTAAATTGTTAAACCTCAAGTGATTTTCCTTCTGCTCAAAGGATGTGGAATGTGCAGAAGGCAACAAACCTCCTGGCCATAAATCAAGGTATTACACTGCAGATCACAGGGAATCTCAATTGCTTTCCATCGTCCTGTTCTGGGGGATGGAACCGTGCTAAAATTACATTTTTCCTGCGAGTTTTACTGGGGTTTTTCTTTCCAGCAACACTCAGATGAGACAGTCATCGCCTTCATACGATCTCATATCAGCACCTTCAAGAGATTTCTCCCCAACAAACTTCCCCCTCACCCACAAACGTCCAAGTTTTATTTTGCTCAGCTCCATTTATTGAGTTATGGAGCCCCAATCCAGAAAAACATCCTTTTTTTGACCTACTTGTGCCTTAAACACTCCACAGGGAAAACACACCCCATGTAGGCACTTTGAAATCATCTGTCCACACCACTTTCAAAACAGACTTCTCCATAAACTGATCCACTCAGAGTCACTCATTTTTGGGGCCAACACTTGAGAGATTCTGGTTTCTTTCTGTTCACTCCAGGGCAGCCATGAGTGTCTGGATTAAAGCCAGGTACTGAGCTTTTAAATACCTGCTGATGTTTTGAGGCAAATGGATTCCAACTGCCTTCCACAGAGTTTGCCCTGTAAAATTTGGCTGGGCACCCCCTGTGTCCCTGCACATCCCTGTTCCACACCAGTGTCACCACTGACCATTTCAGGGCATGCTGATGTACACAAGCATCTGACATTAACCCAATCCATGGACAAAAAACTGTTTACAGTGCTCACAACTGCAATTTCTGAATCACTATTTATGAGTAGTGACTGGTGGAAATGTAAACTTCTCCCAGCCCAATATTTCAGTGTTCCACTGTGAACCTCCCCCTCCTTCCAAAGGATTTCCCTATACTTGCTAATGCTTGGGCATTAAGGGCTTTTGCCTGTCTTTACTTCAGAACTGGGAAAAATGTTTTCAGCGGTTTAATTCGGTGGTTAGAGAGAGTGAAAAAAAAAAAAAAGCTGTTTTGGATTAAAGTTTCCAACGAGAAAAATCATTTTGACAAAGTAGAAAAAAATATTATCACTTCAAGTATTTATTTTTCTGCTTTTAACAAACTGTATGTAATCAAATTTCTTTAAATATCCACAAAAATGAAATGAAGAATTTAGTTGGCTTTCAGATGAATGTTTTGAACTACCCTGACTTTTCCCTTTACTGGATTCCAGGAGAACATTTCTTCAAACAGCTCTGCTTAACTGTACAGGGACACTTGAAACAGCTTCCATATCAGAGCAAACCGTCTCTTAGCAGATAAAAGCAGGGGCCAAAAGCCTTCCTTGCATCCAGTAAAGCTCCTCCTGGGATCAGCTGGCCCCAGGATGATATTCCATCATTAAGCAGCATGGAACAGTCCTTCAGTCTGTGTCCTGACTGCACACAATGCCAAGGGAGAGAGGATGAGGACACATCTTCTTCCCCTTTTTCCTCTTTCAGGAAGAGGGATGTAAATATCAAGCAGGATATGCATCTTCCCACCCTTTCCCTTGGCAATGTGATCCCTTCTTTTTGGATCTTGACAGCCCAACCTTGGTCCCTACACCTCTTTTACTTACAGAAACAAGACTGGTGACTTGAGAGAGGCACTTGGAGGGGGAGAGATCCAACTGGATGTCTTAACTTGGGGCTAAGTTCCTTCCTCCTTTCCTGATCACTGAAAGGATTAAGGAGATCAGAGACCCTTCCAGGAGGGCTGCTCGGTGTGGTGTGTGCTCCATGAACAAGGAGAGGACCTCAGCTGCCTGCCCCAACTCCAGAGATACCTTGCAGCCTTGGAAAACCCCCTCCCTTCCTCTGCTTCACCACCAGGACAGCAGCAACCTTGGCATGGGGATGGGAGGGCAGTTTAATGGAAGGAGAAGTTCGCCACAGCTTCCCTTGAAACTAGGAACTTCAGGCTTTCACATCCCAGGGAAAAACTGGGATCTCACTTCAGAGAGATGGATGACTGTGATTAAACACACCTAAGTTAGGCTTACCCAGCTGGAAGGCAGCAAGGGAACCCTGGAGAGCTATTCCAGCTCTTGGTTGATTGAACTGTGCTTTGGAAGGGCCTATTTCTCTCCCTCCTAAAGAGCTCAGGATCACCTGGAGTGACTGCCCTGCTCCAGCAGGGGTGAGAAATGGCCTGGGGAAGGCAGATGTGAGGCTGGGGGATGTTGGCTTGCTGGCCAGGGAGAGAAGAGAGCATTCCCATATTCCCATACCTGCAGTCTGGTTATCCCCAATAAGCTCTGCCAAGCACTGGCTCCGCTCCTCCTCGATCTCCTGCATGATGCTGCACTCTGGCCGTGTGCTGGACGCCTGCAGAGAGGGCAGAGAAGGACAGAGTGAGCAAAACCCACCCTCAGAGATGCATCCCTGGGGATTCATGGCCTCATGGAGTGACCTGGAGCTTTCCAGGGCCACTGTACAGTGGTGACACACAACCAGCCTTGTTCTCTGTCTGCCTGAGAGAAGGGAGTGCACCCCAGAGCCTGCTGAGAAATCTGCATTTCCCTTAGGGAAAAAAAACCCCACAACTTATTTTTTCCTGATGATCAGGAGCAATCCTGCTACTTTGTGCTCCAGGAACCCTGCCTGGATAACCAAAACCACCAGCTATGTAGGGCAGGGAGACAGCAGCTTTAATATTCATGCCAAGGGCAGTGGGATCTGGGCTTCATGGTTTATTCCCTCCATCCTCACAGGGGCTGTCTCCTGGCTCTTGCTAATTCAAAGCAAAACAAAAACCAAATCAAATAAGAACCAAACCTCTGATGCAGATTAGGAGATCAAGGAGCTAAAAAGCAGGAAATTCCCAGTGACAAGACTTTTTTCTCTCAAGTGGTTTCTCCTCAGTCAGACTTAATTATATTGTGTTTGTAATTCAACAGTGGCTGTGAACGTTCAGGTAATTAATCGTGGACTCCTTACATGAACTGCCTCAATCATAAAATGTGAAAATATTGATTTTTAACTCCAAAAAAGGAACCAGGAGCTCACACATATCACCCTGTCCCCTTGTCACCAACATACTCTCAACCTGGGGGGACACCTTGACCGTTGCTATGGTAATTACACACAAAAACTGAGGCTGCACCAAACCCCATCTCTTTTAAAGGGATTGGAAAGGGCATTCAGAAGGAGAAAGGGCATTTAGAGGGAGAAATCTATTCAGAAATCCAGCTGCAAAGAGGTGGAAAGAGGGGAATGATGTGAGGAGAGCACAAGTCTTGGACTGAGTTTATATCCTCACTGTCAAATGTGACATGGGAGAAAGCACGAGTCGTGAGCTTCAGGGACAGATTATGAGGACATGGCATGAACCTGTAAAAAGTCATTGATTCAGTGTTCACTCTTAAGGATTTAGAAAAAAGCATAGATTTTCATCTGAAATAGGTAGAGAAAATAAATTAAATTAAAAAAAACCCCTTTTCCCGTCTCGTTTCAAAACGTGTAATCGTTGCTCTACCCATGTATTTGCCAGACAAGTTTGTAAAGGGGAAGGTCCAGAAATCCTTTGAAGGAACGACTGTTTGTTGTAAATTGCCCTTTGGATTAACATTATAAAATAATTTAGCACATTAACTTTATTCTCACCGCTTCCTATTAGCCTTTTAGCTCTCTTCCCTCTTTCATACCATGCCTAGTTCAGATTGTAATTTCCTTTAGGTTGGGAATGGGCCTTGATTAGCAGTGTATAAACAATTAATTATGTGGTTTTCTAGTCAAATCGAAAATAAATAAAAAAACAAACACGAGAAGAGGGGGAATCATTAGGACTTGTCTTTATTCTCAAACGTTTCTTTTTCCCAAGGGGAAACAGATCTTTGGAAATTTGATCTTGACTTCTCTAAAATACCATAAATTCATTTTGTTTTGATTTACAGTGCTTGTTGCCTTTTTATTTTAACCTCAAAAAAGCACGACGGGAAGCGTGAGAGATTTGCAGAACACTTGCTGCAAAAATAAAGACTGAAATGTTTTCAAAACATCTGCATTTTTCAAAGGACAGTTTTAACTCTCTGGATTTAAACTATTGCCAAATTCATCTCACGTCTATAAATACCTCCAGTTTTCCCTTTAAAATTAATTCATACTGCTCTAACCTTGATCAGGGCTGGCAAAGCACTGTGTGTTTCTACAATATACTTTATTACTATTTTTTTTATGCAGCAATTTTTGCACCAAGCCCATTAGCAAGTACTGCCACTTCTTCCCTTCACTAAAAATTCAGGCCTAAATTACCAGGTTGCATATTTACCTCAGTGGCCCCGTATTTTCTTTTAAGTAACTGGTTTTTATAGCCTTTCAAAACAGAGATAAGGCTGTAGTCTGAAAAGTGAGCTTGTGATAGACTCAGGTAAACTTGATTACAGGTATAATTTTTAAAATCGCATATTTTTTTCGTATAGTCCAAGAGAAAATATATCTGTGTTAGGCAAACTAGTGAAAAAAAGTGTCCAGTAGCTAAACCACCAAAATACAGGTGATCTTGGCTTTTGTAGTGCTGGTGCTGATTTTCTGGGATCTTTTGGGTGAGGTGGGTGGTCACAACAACCCCACAACAGCCACAGGGTTGGGGAGAGGGGCTGGAAAAGGCCCTGGGGGTGCTGGTGAGAGTGGCTGAACATGAGCCAGGTGTGCCCAGGTGGGCAACAAGGCCAAGGGCACCTGGCCTGGACCAAGAATAATGTGGCCACAGGACCAGGGCAGGGATTGTCCCCCCGTGCTGGGCACTGGGGAGGCCACACCTTGAATTCTGTGTCCAGTTTTGGGCCCCTCATGACAAGAAAGACTTTGAGGGGCTGGAGCGTGTCCAGGGAAGGGAACGGAGCAGCAGGAGCAGCTGAGGGAGCTGGGGGGGCTCAGCCTGGAGAAAAGGAGGCTCAGGGGGGACCTTCTGGCTCTGCAACTCCCTGATGGATCCAGGGAAGGGTTGGGCTCTGCTCCCAGGGAACAAGGGACAGGATGAGACGAAACGGCCTCAAGTTGTTCCGGGGGAGGTTTAGGTTGGATATCGGGGAAAACTTCTTCACCAAAGGGGTAAACACTGGAACAGGCTGCTCAGGGCAGTGGTTGAGTCACCGTCCCTGGAGGGATTTAAAAGCTGTGTAAGTGTGGCACTTGGGGACACGGGTTAGTGGGGACTTGGCAGTGCTGGGTTAGTGGCTGGACTTGATGATCTCAGAGCTCTTTTCCAACCTTAATGATCTTACGATTCTATAAGCAAAGGAAGAGTGGGATGTATCTCGACTTCTCTCTCAGTGGGAAACATCACCCTTAATTTTAGCTGAGTCAAAGCTCTTTGTTCAGTCTGAACTGATTTTTTACCATTCCTAGTCCTCAGAGAGCTAGCAAGCATCAGCTCTGAAGGCTTTCATCCCACTTCCCTGACTGCAGTTGGACTAGTTCAAACTGAAACACCTACTACTCAGCTGGAGGAGGTCAGTGATGTGTGAATTTAATGTCTACAGACCTTTAACTGAACCACCAAGGTCAACAAAGATTCACAGTGGAGGACTTCGAGTTTATGGCTCATTTGCCACATTAAGTAAACAAGTAAATAAATAACCCAATCACAGCAACCCTCTTCTCCCTCCTTAGTGATAACAGCAATAACCCTCACATATCACAGCTGTCATTGATACAGGCCAACAAAGGCAAGTGGAATAAAAAATAATGTGAAAATATCACAGTTTTGGGCATCATTAGGAAACAGAAAGTGTGTCTTTTTGTGTTGGTGGGTCGCAAGTACATCTGGCATGATGGTGAGCAAGGCAACAAGTTCAGCTGCCTCAGTTCACCTCCCAGTTGGCAAAACGTTTGTGGCTGAAAAGACCCCTCAAGAGCTGCAACTCTTGCCTGTCAAGGGGGATATTCCCTGGGATAAGGGACTAAATAAGTCTCTTTCCTTGGTGTATTCGTCCTAGAAAAGTTGGAGTAGATTTTATAGACAGCTTGGTACAAACTCACTTTACTGCTTCCCCAGCTCTGGTGGTTTTTTTGTTTGTTTGTTTTTGTTTGTTTTGGGGTTTTTTTTAAGCTATGGAAAAGGGAGAGATTTTGGGCTTCGAAATCTTTCTGTGGGCAACTGGCCACCCAGACAGGGGGGGCTGAGGAGCACATGCATTCCCATTTCCCATCCAAAAAGTAAAAATAAAGGAAAGACATGGCAAGCTCTGGTTAGATCACATCAACATCAGATAGTGAACAATAATCCAGTTTCTTGGGAATATCTCTTATAGTTGAAGCTGAGACTTGATAAACCCCCCCTTTCACTAATCCCTCCTGGCATGGCCAAGACCACACGTAAAAGTTGTGGTGGCTTTGTTGTGGAGGGGCTGCTTCTCCTGCTCACACTCTGAGCAGAAAGATGAAGGGAATGTTTTTCTGGATGTGATCTCCTGCAGCTCTCAATCCTGCAGCAGCTCTCACATGGAGTTACAACCAAAGTCTTTATTAATGAGAGTTTTCCTTCCCGCCGGATCCCAAGAGTTGTTAGAGGATTATCACACAGCCTGCTGCTGCAAACAAAGCCTTTGTGTGCACTCTTTAATTAAATACAACTCAAAGGATTGTCACAGACTGCAGGAGCTGCAGAAATGTTTGGTCTCATCTCTGCTGTCTGCCATCAGCGGGGTCAGAATAATCATGGCCCAGCTCTTTGCTCACACAGCAGCTCCTCAAGGACAGGTGGGATTCCCAGCAGAGCCACAGCTGCAGGTGAGCAGGATATGGACCCAGGAGAGGTGATATGAGCCTCAGGATGGCCCTTTCTCCTGATGCCAGAGTGTTCCTGGGCTCACCTGGAGCTCACTGTGTGGAGAATCCAGCAGAGATGAGGACTGGGGTGAGCATGGCAATAACAGGATTTGGAGTCAAACAAAAAGGAGCAGAATTGAAAAGCCTACAGGGGATGAAATCACATCCTTCACCCATTTCTGTTCAGCTCCCAGAGCCTACATCCTACATACAAAACTAACTTTTAGTTATGAGAGACAATTTCTTAGACCTTGACTACACTCCCATGGCTTCTGGGAAAACAGTAATGGAATAAGACAAGAGCATCAGTTGCCTTCCCAGAATTTCTGTAACTTGACTTCAGTCATTGCTTGAGGTGGAGGTGAAGGTTCTTAACCTTCTCTCATGTGAATCAGAAGGGAAATGAAATATTTTAGCAGCCAGATCTTATTTCAAGCATCAGAAGCATAACCTGAAGGAGCTACTTCTGGCTCCTTGTCAGAAGAGCTCCCCATTTCAGTCCATGGCTTTCATCCATACTCATTATTTTAGAAATACAGGACTGAAGAACATCTTACACAGGAATCTCAGCTTTGATTTCTTCCATAATTTCCTTCAGCTCTGTCTTAAAACTAGATTTTAGATTCTTTTCAGTTTTCTTCCTTTTAAATATCCTCAGTAAAATACAGCTTTATTCGTAAAAAACCCCTGAGTCAAAAAAATACTGTGTAAAAATGCAAGAATGAGCAAAAAGAGTGAACCAAAGAAAAACACCAACTCAGGATTTTTACCTGTGATGATGGGTGACACAATTTCCAACAATAAGACTGTCAAAAGCTACTAAAGCTCTGGTGCTTTTGGGAAAAGGGGAAAAAAAAGGAAGTATTTATGGAGTATTATAATTATTTGCTCTTCTACAGGACCTTGTCTAAGAATCCAAAACCATGTTACCAATATGACAACAGGGGGAAATAAATGTTAGATATCAGTATCAGAGACATAAACTGGATGGGAAGTCCACAATTAAAACACACCAAACATCCTGTGTGGCCTCTGTAGGATCAGTGCAGGAGGACCTGCAAACCCAGTGATTTTTAAAGACTTATATAGTGTTATATTCTCACATATATATTTAAATATTTAAATATATATATATAAATATATATATATATATATATACACATACATATAAAGTTATATTCTCCCATGACTTGGATCACAGGGAGCAGCACATGTCCCTCAGAGACTTTTCCAAATAAAAGAGGTCCAGGCACACACCCAACCATCCTGACTCTCACTTTTCTGTTCAAACCACTCCATTTTATGCTTCTGCCAAACACAATCATGCCCATGACAGATCTGTCACTCGAGGAGGAAAGCAGATGTCTTTTTCCAGCTTATCCAGGCAGGCCCTGTCAAACAAAGGCAACTTGGCCAAACCAATCCAGCAGCTTGGAGGCACCGAGGCTTCATTTACCTGGATTTCCCCATTTTTGTGGGAGGGGTTGGAAGGCCAAGGAAATGGGTGTTTTGCAGAGAGCTTGGAGAACCAGAAGGAAGGGAAGTTGAGCAGCTATTCCTTAATTCCTTAGTGACAAGCTTCTATGAGCCTCTCCTGGAAAAGAGAGCTGAACTAGGGTCTTAAGGAAGAAGTGACAGCCTGGAACTGGAGTGATGACACACAGCAGCTGAAGGAGAGGCAGCACTTGAGTAAATTCTTACAACTGAGTAGGAGACAGCTCTCATGGGTGGGTAAGCACATTTTGCTCCTTTAAATTATCATCTGGAGTAAGCAAGTATGAATTTCCATGCCAGGGTGCTCAGACTACAGGTTTGAATTCAGATTATTGCAGAAATAGAGGGATGCTGCAACACTGAGATCAGCTGTGCTTAGATCTACAATTCAGAGTGAGGGGCAAAGTGCTGTAATATCTCTCCTATGATTGAGAAAAAATAAGAAAGGAACAACTGTGATAATCCCAAGAGCACATGGGGACAGCAAAGTGGACACCACTCCCTGACTTCTCTAGAAATTGGAGGCAGCAAAGTAACTTGCAGTTTTCCCTGAACTACTGGTGATTGACTGCTTTTAATTTCCTTTCACCTCTGGGTGTAAGAAGCCTGCTAGAGGAAAAGTCTGCTCCTTTTCTTAAAGGGTATTCCAAAACTTACCCACTAAACTGATCAAACCTCCTGTGGGAAATTCACCTCCAAAGCATCTGCTCAGTCAGCTACAGGGGCAGCAGAAATACAAAGGAAATGCAGACCCAGAACTGCCTGACAGGACTCAGAAACATGATTTGGGGATCAATGCGCAAAAATTAGGTGTCTGTGTGTAAACATCTACATTTGTCTGCTTCACACTGATTGTCCTTCCTCACCTGAAGAGAGAAGGAAGCACTTTCAGGGCATGAGTCACTCCAAATTAAAGGAAATGTCTAAAATAGGTAAGAGGAAACCCTCTACTGTTTCAGCCATGGAGCCTGAGGCAACTGGCTCAGGGGTGGATGTCTAGACTGCAAATATCTAAAAGTAAATGAGATAAACCCACAAACTTAGGCTCATGTCTGAATTCAACGATTCCCCTCCAGACAGCCCCATCCTTTTCCAGCCTACTCCCAGAGCAGCTGTGAGATGGTAACTGGAATGATCCTTACAGAGAAGTTCAGTGAAAGTCTAGTGAGTGCTCTAATTTGCTCACAGGTTGTGGCTTTTTTCAAGATGTAAATGCTGTTGTTCAGAAAAGGTCCTTGGTTTCAGGAGAATGTGCAGGTGGGTGTTAACACTGCCCTGAATTGCTGCTCATCCAGCCCCGAGTCATCTCTTGAGGAACCACCTCTTTGCTGCTGGGGACAGAAGAAATGGTCCCTAATTCAGTTGCAGGCACAGAAGGGACTATAAAGCCCCAGATCCTAATTCCTGACAATGTCTCCATCCATCCAAGATCTGATTCTTGCCCTGGGCAACCCCAGAGTGCCCCCACCCAGTCCTGCCCTCTCTCCTCTGCACCTCCAGCTCACTCCAGCTGTGGCACCAGAGTCTTCTTTTCCTCCTGAAACCAACCCTGGTGTCCCCATCCAGCAGCTCCTCCTGCCACCACAGTAAGATCTGGACTGAACTCAGCTGGCCACAGAAAGGTGGAAGGCTTTGTATGGCAGGTGGAGCAGAGGGGTTCCCAAATCCAGAGGCAGGGAGTTTGGCAATTTGAGCAATGCCCTGGAGAACCCCTGAGCTGGGAAGTGGGCAGTGCAGTACACAGCCTGGGACAAAATTAGAGCTTGATCCAAATCACAGGGAAGTCCCTGAGGCTTCTCCCCTGCCCTTCTCATTCCCAAGCATTCCCTGGACCTCTCCCACTGCCTGGGAGCTGCATGCACACAAAACCTACACAAAACCTTCAGCACACAGGACCCCCCCAGGCCTCCTGCAAGGCTGGATATTGGGAGTTATTTATAACCAGGGGGCTGGATAAAGTAATCTGAGTGTTCTTTAGTTCTCAGAAATGCCGCAGTGGTCTGGTTGGAGGAACAACAGTCTTGGTTTAACAACATGGGCGGCTCCTTTTAACTTTTAGAGGAAGTGAAAGCTCTGAGAGTGTCTAGAAATCCAGTGTAAATCCAGTGTTCTCACACCATCAGTAAAACAAGGGCTGGAGTGACAGTCCAAACTATCAGCACTCACCCCACACAGGAATAATGAAAAATGTGTTTCCACTATTCCCAGCTGGAAGGGACTCCAAGCTACAGGTTGAACAGGTTGTACCACGAGCCCGAGAGCCCTGGACAAGCAGGAGAATTGAACAAATGTGACATGACACGACTCCCCCACGCTGTCTGAACCAGGCAAGCATGCAGCACTTCCACCTGACGGGAACACTGCTGTCTTCCCAGGAGCCTGAGGGCCACAGCTAAATTTTTCTGACAGCTCCAACCACCCTCCCCATCATGATGCTCAGAGAAGGCTCAGGATCCCAGAACGCCAGGATGCTGTGCCAGGGCTGCAGCCCAAAAATTGACACTTCTGCCGAGCACACAGCTGAGTGGGGAGTGAAGATGGTCCAAGTGAAGTGTCAGACGCTGGAAATAATCTGTGTTACAAACCAGAACAACCCACTAGCAGTTGCCACACTGTGAACACAGAATCCAGAATGGTTGGGGTTGGAAAGGACCTCCCAGAGCATTGATTTCCAGCCCCATCGAGGCAGGGACACCTCCCACTAGACCTGGTTGCTCCAAGCCCCAACCAGCCTGGCCTTGAACACTTCCAAGGATTAGACACGGCGAGGCTTGACCAGGAAAGAGTTTAACAATGGTTTTAAGGAAGCAAGGATATCACCCTCTCACTTCCTGAAGGGACTCACCACACCAGCTCTGCTGCAATCCAAGAGCTTTGCCTCCCATCCATCCCTGAATCAAAGTCAAGGAGTAACCACCTTCCACTGTGTAAACACACTGTGATGAAACAGCTGTTCAGGCAGATAATTAATTCTACTTTATTCCACTGGGCATTTTCTTTTGTCATTCCTTACCTGCCCACAACACAGATGGGGGAAAAGGATTAGAGGGAAGATGTTTCTGCTTTGCCTGTTTGAAAGGGAAAATGTAAATGGGTGCACAGAAACTGAATGCTTAGATGGCAAAATCAAATCTTAGTGGTGCAGTATCACCAGACCTCTCTCAGGTGGTGCCACTGGCTGTAGATCTCAGCATGTTTTATAAAGGTAGTGTCTCTAATGTCTTTTGACAGATGGAGAAACCAAGGCAGAAAGCCTAAGATCAAAAAAAAACCAAAAACCAACAAATAAACAAACAAACCCAAAATCACCAAAAAACAAACAAACAAAAAAAAAATAAAAAAAAACGAAACCAAAACCACCACCAATAAAAACAAAACAAAACAAAAAACACAAAACTCCAAACAAAAAAAAAACAACAAAAGAACCCAAGAAACCCCCAGCTCATGACCCCCCCTCAAAAAAAACAACAGCAAAACAACACATCAAAACTGTCAGGTTGGTCTGTCTGTCTCCAAAAACTCCTTCCTTATAGCAAAGATAGACAAAACCCTAAATGCTTCCCACTCTCTGTTGGCAGCATTTGTATGTCTCTAAAAGACCTTTCCACATGCCAGGGTATCCTGAGGTCCACATCTGGCAGAGATATGAAACATTTAAATGTTCTCCTCAAAATACCCTGGTCTGGCAGCAGAGAGTCAACAGAGAAAAAGAGAATTTGGATGGAAAAAAGAGTAGGGAAGAAAGGAGTTGGGCCCTTTTTCCATGGGAACAAGAGAAAGACTTCAAATCTCACTTTAGGAATATTGACAGTTAGGAAGCAAAACCTGAGATGGGCATTAGGAGGGATCAGGACACCTGGGTAGAGCAGCTGATGAATCAGGAAAGAAAATTATGTTCAGAGCAGCAGAATGAGCAGAAAACCTCTGAGCACTGCTAGAAGTCTCACCCTGGCTGTCAAGAGCAACTCAGCTAAGAAGAAAAAAATCTTTGAGCCACATAAATAAAAAGAGAACAACATCAGGGTTAAAAAAATGAGAAGTCCTGAAATTCAAGTGAAAGCTAATCACAGCCCCCCAAAAAGGAGAAGTAACACTCCCCACTTCTGTTCACTGGCTTCCCCAAAGAATTGGAGGTGAAAATATAGTTTTACTAGTACAAAGTTGAGTAGTTGCACATGGGGGAAATGATTTATCTTGAATTATTGAGAACAACAACAGGGCTGGCTGTGAAGGCAAACAGGAGTGTGGAAACTGTTATATGTGAGGTGAAAGCCACTCAGAAGAGAACAACGTGGTCAGATGGGATGGTGGGAGTGGGACCATCTGGCTGAAAGTCAACAAAAGAAAAGCTTTTTTACATGTAGGAAGGAGGGAGGAAAAAAGATCCAGACAGCTCTCAGCAAGTTAATCTGAGCACAAAAGCACACAAGGCTTTTGAACACCACTCGAAGGAAAATGTAATTGAAAGTGTAATTGAAAGTGTGGCAGCAAGTGGAGATGGGGAGACAATATAAAACGTGGTTTATCAAAAGGAAATCATGGCAATGTAAGCAATAGTTTGGTTGGTTGGTTGGTTTTTAATAAGGCTGCTGTTGTGGGAGGTGAGATGAAAATCAGTGCATCTAAACCTTCCTATCTTCACTAAATACTCTGATTCTATGCTGAAGGAATGACAACCATAACAGTGGATAAAAGGATAATACAACAGCTGGAAGGAAACTAAGGGAGGTTAACAGACAGAAGCTGTGGCTGCCCCATCCCTGGCAGTGTCCAAGGCCAGGCTGGAGTGGACTTGGAGCAACCTGGGCTAGTGGAAGGTGTCCCTGCCCATGGCAAGGGAGTTGGAACTGGATGGTCTTGAAGGTCCCTTCCAACCCAAACCATTCTGGGATTCTATGCAATGGCCAGTGGGAAGGCTGCAGGGGGGGATGAAGGCAGAAATATGGAGCCAGAGGAGGTCTGCAGCCACTTAAAAGAGTCAGTGGCTCTACTAAAGATAGAATGAAATGTACTGATGGAACAAGAATAGGAAACAGGGAGCAATCAACAAAAAGGTCCTTGAGAACAGGAAACTTCTGCTGGAAACAGCAGAGCAGAAGAATCTGTTAATCTGATTGTGCTTGAGGGATGCTGGAACATGTAAACCAAAGCTGCCTGGTTCTATATTATAGGCAACATAATCTTCACAGACTCTCTGTCTCCAGCAAACACCTCTTGGGGCATTTTCTGATCATTTTGATCCAGGGCAAAGCTCTTTGGTGGCTTCAGGGAACAGGGTAGTGCAGAATCCATCACCTGGCTGCAAATGGTCAAACTGCCCACAATTAGAGGTGGGGCAAAGACCCTTAAAAAAGACAGAGAAGGATAATTTAAATCATGATGATGGTGCCTTTAGAGTAATCAGCCCTTTACAGCCATCTCCTCATTGCTTCAGTAGCCCCAACCTGCCTGGTAACTTCTCCTCCAGAGCTTGACTTTTCCTGGCTCCAACCCAGCATCCCTGCATGCTGTGCTTGCTCACATCAAATCAAGATAGCAGTGACACCAGACAGCTACCCAAAAAAACTGCAGTCCTGCAGGTTTAGCTCCAGTTTCCTGACTGGAAAGTCAAGAGAAGGAAAAAAAAAAAGAGAGAAAGAAAAAAGAGAAAGAAAAAAAAGAGAAAGAAAAAAGTCCGATAGCAACTAAATTCAACTTTGGTTCTGGGGAAGAAAGTATGAAACTAAGGCAAAAAACCATTTTGCTGACTCCCCAAAGCTCCTTCAAGTGTATAAAATCAATTAACTGAGACAGGCAGTAGCATGCTGAGCAGCAGGAATATCAGGGAAGAGCACAGGGAACATCTACTCCCACAGATTCACCTCCAGAAGGGTGAGAGAGGGGAGAAAAGGAAAACTGCTGGGAAGAAATCAGCTCAACCTGCTCATTCATCCTTTGTCTCATGTGCCTCTCAAACACTGAGTACAACATGGGATACTGTATATCCCATATAGAAGAGGAGGTTTTTTGTTTTCAGGTGTCCTTGGAGTTCACCAGGATTTCAGCTCTCAAGAGACTTTCTGAAGTGGGATGATTTCAGACTGACACTCAGTGCATAAAAAAACCCACAGCCCTGCACAAAGTCTGTAACAAGAGTGGTCATTTTTGCCAATATAGCCCAGGGAACTGTCTCAGTGGTGCTGAGAAACGATTTCTGGTTATAACAAAAGTATTCTGAGACAGCCAGATGCTCTGGTCAGCTGAATGCAAGGACCTGAGCCCCCAAAAAAGCTCTGGTGACACTGGTGTAGTGCCTCCAGCTGACAGCACAACCATGGCCTGACTAACTTGTGAAGTGGTTCATCCAACATAACACTGAAGTCACACAAGGGTGAGTTATCCCCTTGGTCATTATTGTTTTAACAACCAGTTCATCAGGAAATTTGGCCAAAGGATTACCCCAATATTGCCCAGGGAAAGGATTCAGCAGAGGCATCATGGTGGCCATACAACAAAGAGTACCTAGTGCTGCCTTATCATCAAATGACAGGAATTTTGGGCTGGAAGGGTCTCTGGAGGGCTGAATTTGGTCTCACAACAATGCTACTCTTGCTCAGCCACAGATTTCTCTACCCAAGTCTTAAAACCCTCCAAACATGTTTGTTTGTTTCTGTATGTTTTGAAACTGTATTTTTTGAAACTGTATGTTTCTGGGTGACTGTTTTGTTCCACAACCCTTGTACTGTAGAAATCTTCATTATTTGTAGCTGCTCTTCAAGTACCTTTTGACTACAACATTGTGTACAATAACTTGAGGTTGAAGAGGAGTCATATCACCCCCTCTTACACAACAAATGTTCATCTACAGGGCTCCACTTTTTCAGTTTTAGGAATAATAACCATTAGATTTTCACTGGGAGGTGGTGGTCTGTTTGCAGAGTAAGTTGTGAGACAAACTTCAGCCACAGGGATTTCTACTGGCTTGGAAATAGGGAGTGTTTCACCTGGCACAACATACACCCTGCCTAACCAACCCATAAAACACTGAGAATGGCATTATAGGAATGATTAAAGGTCTGGAAAACCTGCTAGTGCAAATAATAATAATAAGAAAGCAAATAAAAAAGCCCAGCTAAACTTAGAGAGAGAGAAAGAAAATGTGTAATCAATCATACCCAGCAAGTGCCTAAACTAAAGATTTCCTCCCAAGGATATCTATTTAATGTGGGGGAAAAAAAAAGGCTTAACAAATTCCAGTGAGTGAGTTCTCTAATGAGACAAATGAGGATTAGAAGCAAAGCACTGCTTGGGGATGGTTTAACATTGACAGGAAGGAGTTGCCTCTTTCAGGAGTGTCTCTTCCAAATCCTTCGGGTCTGTTGGTACTGCAGGTCAAAAGAAGAAACTAATGGTTGGGGCTATGCAGAGGGTCAAACTAAATTTCACACAGTCACACAGACAAACTTGAGAGGTCCCTTCCAACCTCAGCCAGCCCATGATTCTGCATGAAAATGATTCTCTGAGTTGAGAGTAAAGGGAGAAGGTGCAATTCTTGGGATTCTTTTAACAATCTGTCTAAGGGGTTCACAGCCTGAGGGGAAAGAAAAAACAACTATTACTAGGAGAGTCCATAAGACATGACTATTTAATCCCTATTTGATAAGTAAGAAGTCCCAATAATGGTTTTGTCCCATCCTTTAACTGTCCCCAGTGACAGAGACTCCCCAGTGTCCCTATAAATCCTAATCAATTCCTGGGCTTCTCTCTGCTGACCATCCAAAAGAACTGGCCTACGTTTTGAAACACTAAATTACTGTGGCTGCAATTTGAGCCCCAAATTTCTAGTTCTACCCAGACTGGTCATGGAGATTTTTTTTCTCCCACTTCTTATTTGTAGCAGGGTTTTTTTTTTCACACACTTAAAAGACAACTTGTGACTTCTCCCTTCAGTGTTCCATTTTCTAGAATAAACATCCCCAGTTCTTTCATTGTTTTTTTCCCCTCCACATTTTTCAGACCTCTTATCATTTTTCTTCAAGTGCTTTTACCCCAACACAGAGACATGTACTCCAGTTAAAAGTCCAGCAGGGATCACTTGCCTCTTTTCCTTTGACCAAAACAAAAGTTTGCTTCCAGTTTATTGTTTATCATACTTCCAGCCTAACATAATCAGCAGCCATATGTAAGAGGGTTTGCCTGTGTGTTCAGCCCCTCCTCTGCAGCCTTGATGTGGAAAATAAACTAAAACAGGCAAAAGAAAAACCCTGAGAAATTCCAGTTTTGCAGGTGGAGAACAGAAACACAGAAAGATGAGGAGGACAAAATGTTACACCAGGAGCAGGAACCGAGATTAACCCTTCCAGATCCCTTATCTAAGTCTTAAGTAAAATAATCACCTTTCAGCAAGGTCTGATATCAGTGCACCAGATATTTGTGTTGCAGAGTTACAGCTGAACAGGAAAAATGAATTTCAAGCCATCAAATAATCCCCCAGGAGAAGCAGAAAAGCTGTTAGAAAAGGGCATCCCCCTTCATCCCCTCCAGCTCCCTCAGTGACACAACATATTCCAACAGCTTTTGGATATATATGTTCATGTTGACATAGAAAGAATAAAAAAACCAGGTTTGCCCAAAATCAATGCTGAATGATAAAAAAAAAGACTTCTTAGAAAACCCCCAGTATTTCCTCATTTTAGTTCCTCTTCATTCATGGAGCCCATCAGCTCCACCCCTACCCCCCACGTGAACTTCACTGAGAGCTCCTCAGACAGTTTCACACCACACCTGGGATTTTCCTTATTATACATAAGGACTGCACTGTCCTCAACCATCACTAATCTTGGATATTGAAGGAATAGAGGGAATCAGGAGCCGGTTCTGCACAGGAGGCATCTCCACCTGTCGTGGTTTTGCTTTTTTCCCAGGGTTTGTACAGCTGACCAGGACCAGTCCACAGACCCCGACATCACAGAACCACGGAATCATTTAGGTTGAAAAAAGACCTTTGGGATCGTTGAGTCCAGTCGTTAACCCAGCCCTGCCACACCCACCCATGTCCCCAAGCACCACAGCTACATGGCTTTTAAATCCCTCCAGGGATGGGGACTCCACGGGCAGCCTGTTCCAGTGCAGCCTGTTCCAGTGCCTGACAACTGTTTCCATGAGGAAATCATTCCTAATATCTAACCTAAACCTCCCTGGTGCGAGTTGAGGCTGTTTCCTCTCATCCTATCACTTCTTACTTGTGAGAAGAGACCGACTTCCACCTCACCACAACCTCCTTTCAGCCACCCTTGACATGAGAACCTCTGTGTCCCTGAACGAGCGTCTGTCTGGGGGGGACACTGTGAACACGGGACTTCACTGCTCTTGAAAATGCTGTTTTCCACCCCAGCTGCCCGTGCCCTTTTAGTTCCTTGGTGATCCATGATATTCCTTCACCTTTTGTCTACAACAGCTTCATGTCACTGACGTTTTGCCTGGTGCTTTAACATCAACCAGTGTGAGACCTTTGCCTGCACCACTGTCCTGTCAGGATATCAATTCAGGGTGCAAATAAGATGACATCTTCTAAGTCACACAGTGGATGATTACAATGAGTCCAGCTGAGTTTATCCATCCAAGAAGGATAAACTTTATGGCTTCAAGAAGCTCTGGATTTGGGACATGGTTTAGTGGTGAACACGGCAGCGCTGGGTTAACAGTTGTACTCGATGATCTTCCAGATCTTTTCCAACCTAAATGATTCTGTTTAGGTTGAGATGAAGATTTAAAACTCCTTTAAATGTCCCTCTGCTATAGCTCAAGCTGCCATCAAAGTTTCTAGTCACAGAATGCCTTGGGAGGAAATAACCCCAAAACACCAGCCATCCTAAAGCAACCAGGGGGCATCATTAAAAGAATAAAAATAATAACAATTAAAAAATCCAGTCCTTCTTCCCTTCAGAGTTTTACCTGCAGCAGAGGCTTCTCAGCCACATCATAAACTCCTGGAAGTCCCAGATTTCCTGCAGAAGGCATTCACCACAGTAACACTTCAAGCACGGGCATGTAACATAGTCCAAGAATGTTTTAAAACCATTAATTGACAGAACCCAGCCAAGTTTTTCACTTGCCATCCAAGTCACATGAATAGCGAATATGTTTTATAAACACAGACACATCTCTAGAAACAATGACACCAAACAGGGGATCCCCATTTGCATGTGCTCTACTTGCTGAAAGTTTGAGAGTTTAATATTTAGCATGTTTAGTTTTCTTCTCTGGTGTTACTAATTGTGGTAAACTGTAAAACTGTTAATGAAACAGCACTTAAGTTGTTCATAACAATTCTAAAACCACCCCCCCGCGTGAAATGAATGAAGTTCCCCTCTTAGGTCCTCTCTGTGAACTGTGGGAAATTTCCCTGTGCTGATTATACTGTTTATTAAAGTTGATTTTTGAGTAAACAGTTGTTGTAGGAAGTGGATGGCTGCACGTACGTGCTCTGCTCTGTTGATCCTTCCCAACTTTTCCAGGAGCATCCCTAATGCTTCCAGAATGACGTCATTAAGATTATGTTATCTTTTTCTCAGTGCCAAATTCCCTTCCCTGTCATCCAGAAAGTAACAGCAGCATGTTGGAGTGCCCTATTAAAATATCCCTACGGTTCCCCAAATGATGCCTCTGTAATAAAATCCATCTTCCTCTTGTCTTCTGGGCATCCCACCTGCCACGGAACCTTCTCTTCCTGATGGCCTGGCACCAGCTTGATGATGGGGAACCTCCTTCACCACCCACCCCTGGCTGCCCTATTTATAGGATCATGGAATCACAGGATGGTTTGGGTTGGAAAGGACCTTAAAAAAGATCATCCAGTTCCACCCCCCTGCCATGGGCAGGGACACCTTCCACTAGCCCAGGTTGCTCAGCGCTGTGAGACAGGTCATGGTTCTTCTGGAAGGATGGGCCAGGCAGCCAAAGGGATGATGATCCAAGCCAAGCCTGGTTTCCCAGTGCAAATGATTAACCTGGAGTAAAAACTTAATCTCAGTTCAACTACGGGTTAAAAGGGGGAATTGGAAGTGAAAATAAATAAGTAAACCAACAACCCAATATTTACTGAACTAAGACAAATATAGATGAAGAAATGTAAATGTAGTGCCATGAACTTTAAAAGCATTATATGAGACCCTCAAGACATCAGGAAAAACCCACAGCTGATAAAAATAAGAGATTAATGAGAAATGAATATTTCTAGGGTTTTTTCGTTTTTCTTTAGTTGGTTTTGAGTTTTGTTTCCTTTGAGTTTTTTGGGTTGTTTGGGTTTTTTTTTGGTAACAAAAAACATCACAACCAACAAAATTTTACAGATTGTACACTGCAGTAGAGGAAAGTTCAACGTGTGATTTTGACCTGTATTTGGAAAGCAGCAGTGAAACGTGATTGGCTCTGATGGTGATGAAAAAGCTTTTTCCAATTCATTAATAACAAAGGCAGATGTTAAACAGCTTCTACCAGAGGTAAACATTTAAAATTAGCAGGCCTGGATAACTTGCACCTCAAAGCACTTGTAATTGCTGGCTGAGAAGATCTATTTGAATCCAGCCAAATAAAAAACCTGGACTCAAAAGAGAACAGATTCAGCAAAGCCCTCCAGTATGGCAGCCTGAATTTTGGCAAAGAAGCAGAGAGTTTAGGGACTGAAAGAGGGAAATAATTCAGCATGAACTCCCAGTTATGTGCTGCTGAGAAAAGGCAAACAGAACTGTTTGCTCTATAAACTGAACAGTGGGGAGGAACAAGAAGAAAATCCTCCTTTTCTCCAAGGCATTGGGAAGATCTGCCTTGTGACACCACCCACGTCAACGATTTTAAAAGGGCAATAAAGAACAAAGGAAGGTGTGGAAAGGAAGCACAAAAGGATGTAGAGGAGCTCTGCACCCTCCTGGAGCAAGGCATGGGTGTCCTCACTCCAAGGTTATCTCAGTTACTCTGGGAACCGACATTTAGGCAGCTGAATGAGGTGTTGAATGTCCTCAGAGTTCCTCTACAGTCAGAAAATTACATCTAGTTGTGAAGTGAAAACCTACAGAAATTCATAACCCTCTCCAGATTATCTGGGTTAATAGCAGGGGTGAGGGGAAATATGTTGGGCTGCCCAGCTCAGCTCCTGAAAAGGAAGAGTTCAACAAAGAACAAGTTATACTTTATCAGAAACAGGTTTTTGGACTCGACCTGCTGGTGGTAACTGGTGAAAATTAGCTGCTTTTAGGAATTTGCCAAATAAAATAATCTATCCTTCCCATCAGGGATTACTCTAATCTTAATATAGTTACAACTGCACAGACTTCCTGGGTTTGGATGTCGGATCTTGGCCCAGCCACTGAGATGTTTCATTCCACTTGGATTTTCCCAAATAGCTGCTGGCCTCTAATCATGCTCTTGCTGCTCTATGTTTGGAAAAAACCCACATTCAAATAATGAAGTTTCAATAATGTTCTGGGCTTCAAGAGGGGGAAATGCTGCACAGAAGTCATCACAAATTCCAATTTAGGGGCACTTCTCTTCGATGAAGGTATTTTTGTTAGAAAAGCCTGATCAAGGTCTAAATATCCAAGTCATGAAGCAAGAAGAGGCAAAGCAAAGTCATATTGATACTGTGGGAGCCACTGGGTGCTGCCAATTCCCAAGATTCCATCAGGTATCTTCCTTTTTCCTGGCATGGTTGGTACATCCTGGTCCAGTGGAAGGTGTCCCTGCCCATGGCAGGGGGGTTGGAATGAGATGAACTTTACTGTCCCTTCTCACCGAAGCCATTCCCTGATTCTATCACCCCAGCAGCAGCAGCTTCTCATCATCTTGATGGCACAGAGAAGATACCAAATATCTTGTAATCCACGTGATAAATAAATAAGAAATCGATATTTTCTTTTCCCTTTTTTTTTTTTTTAAATAATTTCATGATTTTCGCCGCCGGTTTTGCTTTGTTGGCTTTTGGGGTTGCCAAAAGTGACCAGCAGCTCTAAACCCAGTTCTTTACTAACAGGTGAAGGAGGCCTGGAGTCTCACTGTCCTTTGCTTAACATCCTCCTCTGTTCCAGAGTATGGGAGAAAGAAATCCATCTTGGATGAAGGGCAGAGACACCATTCTTACTTCTTTTTTTCTTTTGCTGGTCTTCAAAGCAAGAACACCCATGTCCTCAGCTCTGAGTTTCCTGGACCCCACAAGCCCAGCCTTGCTGTACTGAGCTGGGGACACGGTGAACTCTGGCTGCACCTGCCAATTCTGAACTATTTGGATGTACTTAATGAAAACTGATGGATTGTGCAATCCCTGTGCCTGCAGATGAGCTCTGGGATCGCCCTTTAACCCACTTGGCTATTTTAGGTGCCCCATCATGTAAGAGGGTTGCTGCACGTGGCTTATCAGACTCATCTGGGTCTTAATCTGGCAACGTGGACCTAAAACGTGTCTTTAGTGCTGGGATTTCACAACCCAACTGCTTTATTCTTCTGTGAAGAGTTTAATCTTTCCCCTGAGGATTGTCTGTGGTCAGAGCTGAAAATGTATCTCAGTGGCACAGCCTCATACTGCCTTGACAGAGGCTTCTCCAGCCAGGGAAGATCTTCCAGACAAGGTAGTTCAAGTTATTGCCAACAGGAATCACGTTTGAGGTCAAGATTCCTTCAGAAACTCTTCCCAGCTCCACAACCCACCACCCAGACAAGTGAAAAATGAGGATATTCTGCTCAACAGCCTGTGCTTGACCACTGCAGTGGACATTGTGTTCACCATCATCTGGTTCTTGCCATTAACTTCCCTTTGCTGGTTTTCCTGCCTCTAGGGGTTGCTTCCTGCCCAGAACATCCCATTCCCAGCCCTGCACACGTTATTGGGGCCTGTTATTTTTAGGCGAGAATTTATGGCCCTTTTTGACACAGCACAAAGATGAGACACTTCTAAATCACAGCAAAACTGGCACCAGGATAGAGCTGTGCCCTGTGCATCCCTCCCAGGTTTATCAGGCCAAGAGTATTTCTGGGAGAAAGTGGTTTCTCCAAGTGTGGAAATGCAGCTTTGCCTCTTAAATTCATCCCCCAATTCCCAGGCTCAGGCTCAAGGGGATCACACAGAAGACACAGCAGCAGCACAGGGTGAGGAAAGAGCAGCAACAAAGCCTAAAGTCAAAAGCCTAAAATGATTAGTACCTTTTTGTGAGGTGTATGTGCCAATATAAAGCCTGTTACATCAGTAATTATAGCTGTGTTATAACTGATGTGCTTTACATGCTCACAAGACCTCAAGGGAGGAGGGAATGTTCTTCCACAGTTTTCCCAAGCTGGGCAAGGAGCCATATCCTGCTGTACACACCCAGCAGCCTGTCCAGCTACCCATCCAAAAGTGAGCCTTTCAAAGAGCTTTAGGAAAGTGAAACTCAGTGATCCTCCCCCAGTTATTTACAGCAACACTCCAGACCATAACTGTGATTATACAGACTGGAAATATTCTTGGGGGTGAATAAATGAAATCAAAATAAACAAACAAATAAATAAAAATAAATCTGCAAGACCTTTGAGAGCTCTGGGTGGAGTTTGTAACTATCACCTTGCTGCATTTCTGATCCAGCTGCTCTTCTTGTCTATCAGCCTTTGGGGAAGATGTGTCATCCGTGTCCTTGGTGACACAAACTGCTGTCAGACAGTTGTCACCAGAGATATTTGACAGCAGCACCTCATGCCCCAACTAAACACCTTGAGCAGATAAGACTGAACAATGTAAGGGAGCAAAACAACATCTTCATTTTCTCCCAGGTGTACACACCCATTTTCCACCAAACATGGCTAAATAAATATCCCCCAGATTTAGCCCAGCACCAGCTCCAGGCTTTGCTCCACAAAATGAAATGCAGGATAGAAAATAGAGGGAAGTGCTTCCCTCAGCACCAAAACGTTGGACTCTCCTCTTATAAGCCATCATTTAAAAGGAACAAAAGTCAAGGTTGGCTCCTTGGAATGCAGCATCCTCCTGGAATGGCACAATTAACTCCTTAACATGTGGAGTCAAAGCAGGGATATCTTAAAGGAGATGTGAGAGAGCAAAAATCACCACATTTCTTCCCAGAAGTAGGGGAATTATCCCTGACCTGGAATCCAAGCCACTGTGGATTAAAACTCTTTGGAACAAGAAGACAATTATTTTTTTTCCCTCTTTATATACAAAGCAATTTGCCTCTTCAGTGGCACAAAAATTAAATCCAGCTGGAATGGCTTTTTAATTAAAATCATATTTGGCTTATCAGAATGAGAGCACTTAGCTGATTACAAAAGAAACATGGAAACCTCTGTCATCCCAGTCCCCATTTTCCAAGGCTGTGCAGCAAACTCACTCTACTAAACCATGTGTAACCCTTTGGACACTGTCCCACATGAACTCTCCTCACCCCATTTACAGACCAGAAAAAGTCAGAGAGAACATACAAAATCTCTATAAAAAGGCATATGCAAAAGCTCATTCCCTGTGGCTGAACTAGCTGGAGTTCACTCAATGTTTCAATTTGCTGAATCCTGGAAATTTCCTAAGCAAAGGATCTCTATAGGATTTAATCTCTATACATTTAATTCCAAATCCTTGGCTGTGCTGCTATTTATCTTCATAGACAACTGAAAGGTTTTCCACTGTCTTGGAAGTGCCCTCAGGCCAAATGCTGAACCCATTCCCAGCAGATTCACCCCACCATCCCACTCCAATGGTTAAGGACCTCTTTCTTCCCAAGCATCATCACCCAGGCTTGCTGCCAGAGTCCTCTTCCTTTGCCAGGGGCTCTCCATATGGCGACCACAAATTTTATGGGTCGTGATAAGGGCAACAACAAACTGTGCCAACCCCCCTCCTTGAGGAGTTCCCTGAGGAACACCCCATGTGCCACAGCCCCTGGATCACAGGGAGCAACGGTGCTGCCTGTGGGGTTCAGCCTTCCAGGGTAACAATTTCCAGGAGCATTAACCCTCCTGTCAGACCCTCCGAGGGCACAGCAATGGCCACGTCAGCAGGGGCTAAGCTGATTTATTCTGGCTGGGCACGGTGACTGCAGGGGTAGGATTTTCCCAAGCACAGCTTCCAGTGAAATTCCTTGGGCCCAAGGAATGTGTGACCGAGCCCCTGCACGCTTTTATCTCTCTGTTTTCCGCGCCAGCTCCTGCTTGGAAAGAGGGATGCTGAGGCAGATGCTGGAACTGAGGTCTTGAACCCATGATCCTATGGGACTTCCAATCAGGACAGCACTGTCACAGGAACTCAGCAGTATTTTCCTTGCAGATGGAAAGGAGATCAGATGTTACTTCCATCGGGAGAGTTACCCGATTTTTAGCTCCAGTAGGACAAGGAGCTTGATTAGAGGCTGGAATAACATCTCCCAGTCAAACCCAAGAATGGACACATTGATCTCTGTGTCTCCCACAGAATGAAGAAAATGCAGTTTTTCCCCTGCAGTGCCTCCTGCCCTCTCCTGACACCCAGATGTGCTGCTTTCTGTCACACCATTAAACGCCACCATTCTGCAGGTAAACACAACTTGAGGGTAACCCACTGATATTCTCCCCACGAGACACCAAAAACCCCTGATCCCAGTGATCAGGAACTTCTCAGACTCTTAAACAACTTTAGTCCAATATTATATTTCTAAGCCTGAACATTTTCTTCCCCAATTAAATCTGCTGCTGCTGAAGTGAGTTAGAGATCTCCTGACTCTAAGACTGAATATGATTCAAACAAATCGTTGTGATGGAACAACATTCCAAACTGAAAATCTTCCATCACCTGATCTGTGACACAGGTCATTATTCCTTCTCTGAGTGTGTCAGACTGGCAGCTTGGGAATGAGGAAAGTGGTATTTCCCTCCTTCCCAGAAATGGCTCTGCCACAAATTAAAGGCGTGGCATATTTCTGAAAAGAAAGTTTCAAAACAAGGCTTTTCTTTCCTTTATTCACCCTTCTGTTAAGAAAAATAACTCAGGAATAATCATGAGCATTTCCAGTTTCTTGATGAGAAGAAAAAGGGTGAAAAGCAACCCTATTTTTATTTCCCCATCAACCAAGAATTAAAATCCCCAAGGATAAATATCTCCCTCACCCTTTGCAACTTCATAAACAAACAAACAAAAAAAACCTTTCTGAGAATATTTCTCAACTAAAAGGTTTGTGTTTTTTTTTTTTTTTAAGTAAAATACATTTAGAAGGCAAACAGCCAGCAAGGTCTGTGTGAAGAGAGATTGGTCGACAATCTTTATATCTTGGTCTTAAGATCAATTATATCTCATTTGACAGTACCCACACCCCCCACTGTCAGACAGCAGCTCCAGTCTCTAACTGGTGAGCTCTGCAGAAGGTTAATGGTGTCCCCACTGCAGACCTCATGGTACGAATTCAATTTGAAATTTCTCTCCCTCTCATCCCTTCTGAGCAGCTCCTGTCCCTCTGCACGTGGGGTTGGAGATGGTTGGCTGCATCTTTCCGGGGGAGAAGCTCAGTTTTCAATCTTGCTGTTGTTATTTTAGTACAGTGTGAAGAACCTGGGTGAGACTCCTTGTTTCTCACAGGAGAGCAATCCAAAATAATAATCTTCACCTCTCTCTTGTCTGAAACGTTTACGCTCGGACTGATGAAGGACCAGATCTGAGTTTTTTTTTTATTCTTTTCCCCCACAGATCTGTTTCATGGCTGGAGCAGAGTCAAACCCTGAAGAAAAGTACAAATTACACCAGCTGGGCAGATGTGGTGAATTCAAGGAGCTTGTAGTCTGAAGGCACGTGGAATCCACCAACTGCCTCCAGTTATCCACATCTCATTTTCTAGACACACCCTGAAAAAAAAGTGTCTAATTCGTAGCTCTTCAGGCCAAATCACCTTGAATACACCCTTAAAAAGGCAAAATGACCCGAGATTTACAAGAATCAGACCATATGTGCTCTGAGAAGCACCGTGCTGGGGCTGCCAACCCAACCCCTGTCTGAGCACTGCCATCCTGATGAAAACCTTTCCCTGTCTCTGCTCCCTAAGAAAACACTCCTTCCCTTCCTGATCCTCATGACAACCTGGATGATGACGCTGTTGGCTGGCACAGGAAGGCCTGAGTCCACTGTGGATGGATCCCTCGAAACAAGGGGTAATTTGGGACAGGGCAGTGGCCCCTGTCACATGGAGAGCAAAGTCCTCCAGCTGGCTTTGAGCTTCCTGACACACAAACACATCCGGCAGTGAGCCCAGCACACTCACACACACATTCCAAAACAAAGGGGTCAAGGGGATGATTGCCAAAAGAGGGATCATCAGTGGGACCTTTCCAGCAGGGACATGGCAAAACTGCAACACTGGAGGGACCAAACTGGGTAGAAGTCATTGCACTCTTCCAGTACTTAAAGGGGGTTTATAAAAGAGAGGGAAAGTAACTTTTTACATGGGCAGATAGTGATAGGACAGGGGGGGATGGTTCTAAGCTAAGAGGAGAGATTTATTAGATGTTAGGAAGAAGTTCTTCACTGTGAGAGTTGTGAAACACTGGCACAGGTTGCCCAGAGAAGCTGTGGCTGCCCCATCCCTGGAAGTGTCCAAGGCCATGGCTGGATGGGGCTTGGAGTAACCTGGGCTAGTGGAAGGTGTCCCTGCCCATGGCAGGGGGGTTGGAATGAGATGATCCTTAAGGTCCCTTCCAACCCAAACCTTTCCACGATTCTATGATGACCATATGAAACCCTAGAGAGATCCTGCCCATCTCTCAACAAACTACACTGGATTTCTATACTGGACTTTCATTTCTCAACCAGAAGAAATGGTTCTCTTTCCAAGATGACCTGTTTCTGTCTCCTCAAAGTCAAATCATGGATGTGGCTCCAAACACTACCAAGCTTCTGCTCCTGCACTGACAGGGAGATCCCCACTTTGGTAATACTTTGCTCCTGCTAAAGGTGGTTTTGTCTTGGTCAGTTTTAACTTGAGCAGGAGGGAGAGCACTGCCCTGTGAACAGGATCACAGCAACTCCTCTCCCTGCACAGCACCTGAATAACACACACATCACAGGCAGGCTCCTCCTGGGACAGCCCCTGTGACAGACAACCCTTCCCCTTCAGAAATGGGCCAACCTCCAGCACAGAAGGTATTGTTGGTTTTCTGGCTCTCAATGCAGCTCTTGGCAGGTTGTTCTCACACCTCACTCCCTTGCTGCTACAAACCTTCCCACCCCCAGCCAAATTCAACCCTATCGAGCATACAAACACTCCAGCACCAGCCCTTCACTTCAGAATCATGGAATCCTCAAGGTTGGAAAAGATCGTGGAGTCTGAGCACAAATGACCTCTGTGATCATGGAGTCCAACCACTAACCCAGCACTGCCACATCCACCACTGAACCATGTCTTTAAGCACCACATGTACACATTTTTTGAACACTTCCAGGGATGGTGATTCCTCCAATTCCCTGGGCAGCCCTTTCCAATCCTTGGCAGTAATTTCAGTGAAGAAATTTCTCCTAATTCTTCCGTGAAGGAAAAGAAGATGCTTCCATTCCCTGATGGGATCACATGTACAGGGTGACAGCATCATCCTTGTGACATCGATTTGCAAGGCTAATCCAGCCAAACATGAATTCCAACACCTTCAGGACGTAGGCAGGCAAAAGTGAAAAGGAACAAGCAAAAAGCGAGTAGAGGAAGTATATTTTTCTCATTCCCAGGTTGGGTTTTAGTCAATCAGTCACAAGACCACCCCTAGCAGAATGTTCATTTCCAGAGTCTGGAGCTGAACTCAGAGCTGCTCAGCTTTGTCCTGAACTGCTGCCTCTCTCCACTGCAGCTGAATTTAGTGGTTCATCTCCTGCTACTTATGGTTGCCCCAGTGGATGCTGTTCCTTGCCTGTACTTTTCCCCAGGCTGCTCTGCAAGGGAAATCAAGCATTTATTTTTAGGTCCATTGCACTCTGGCTGGTTGGGCTCTCCTCCCAGGGCTGCAATATATATTTAATACTTGTGTTCAGAGCTGACAGCCCAGGAAGCTTGAGTGGTGAACTGGCAGAGAAAAAACAATTGCAAAGGAGAGGGGCACCAAGCTGCTAAGCATTTTTAATACCCCTTCTGGAAAGAGAGACTTGACTTCTCAGCAGTCCCACAGTGGGGAAGAAAGCAAAGACAAAGACAAATCAAAGACAAAGTTGCTGTTTGATGATGATGATGGCTGCAGTTGTGTAATAACAAATCCTGTCAGATCTGCAGCAGAGAGGGACAGGAGGGGAAATACACTATTAGATGAATATGCAGAGAAAAAAAAACAACACAAGAAACCACAAAACTCATGCTGGAATAAAGCAGTTCAGGAGAGAGAGCTGCACCTGGGCTGCTCAGTATTCCCAGCACGGGCCATCCCTGGGAATGCTACAGCTCTGGGATTCTTCTAGACAGCAGGGACCACAGTGGGATCAGCAGACCCAGGGGTCAACCCTCACTAGATTCAGCTCAAATTTGGGGTTATTCCACAATGGATGTACCCAAAGGCTGTGGTTCCTAATCCCTCTGCAGCTGCAGTTCCTGCCCTCAAGTCTCTCTTGCCGGTGGCTCCCAGTTACCACCATCTCCATCCTCTCCCTCATCCCTGTCCTCCCCATATCCCCAGGCAATTCCATGCTGGGATCACAGGTCCTGGCCAGTCCCTGGGGCCTCCATCCCAGCTTGCAACAGCCACATGGACCATTTTCCCTTCCCACCTCTCTTTCCAAAGAGCAGATCCATGTGCTGTCGAGAGCGTGAGGTGCCTTCCCTTCAGAAAACCACAACCTTTACTCAGCTCCTCTTCCACAACATAATGTAATGGTTTTGGAAGATGTCCCCTCAATAAATCCTGGCTTTGTTTTATCTCCCTGTAACAACACCACATGGCAAACCAATCTGAACAGACAACCTCAGCTTTACAGCAAGGTTTAAAAATATTTCCAGATGCTTACTGGTCCCCTAAGACATTTCTGAGGTTCAGGTCAAGTAGGCCCAAGGCAGCAAGCTTAAACTTTTAATTTCCTTTCCATCTACACAACCATCAGGGATTGGCTAACACACTTTAACTACCAGAGCTTTCCAGAGAAAGCAGCACAGCAAAAAAGTGAATTTTAAGAAATGAAAGGTAAATAACTGTATGAATACAATAGGAGCCCTATGTTGGCAGGCACCTCAAGGAGACAGAAAGGTTGTTCTTGCCTTGTCTCCCCATGCTTGCAAGATCCAAATGAAAACAACAGCCAAGGTGGAAGGCAGAAATATACACTTCAACATTACGAGTCTCTTCCTCATGGTGTGTAAATTAAATTATAGTGTAGATCATGCACTCCCAGAGCACCTTCAGCCACTGAAGCGTCTCCAAAAGAATTGAGGATCAAGATGAATGGGTCTCTAAAAGTAACATCTCATACCACAGTTTTATCAAGTGCTGTCACAGCCATGATTGACTACTGATATATGGGACATAATATTTTTTTATTGGACTGACTGGTACACCCAGAGATAGAAAAAAAAGAGCTTTTAAAGCTCTTTCCCTCTGGAACACACCGAGGAAACTTCAGGCTGCACATTGCATAGGTCTGAAATCACTGTTCTAAGTTGAGTAAAGTTTGTTAATTACACACAAAAAAAGGAGCAATTAGCACCTGCAGAGCAAATAAATCACTAAGTCAGGGAGGTGGGAGCCTCAGTCCTTTGGGGGACTGCAGGCACAGGCAAGACTTATCACCTCTGTGGCACCAAGGAATGAGCAGGTGGCCAGACGTGAGGAAAACTGTGGCATGTCATAAAAATCACTGTCTCCACGGAATTTTAAAGGCTCTAATGCCCAGAAGAGCCATGATTGTTGATTTGTGAGCTTGACTTTCAGAGATACGTTGCAGGTCTGTAGCACAGAAGGACGGGAGTGATGGTTTTGCAACAAGACACTCCACAACCAACAGGCTTTTATTCCATGTCCCACTGAGAAACACCTTCGAGCCAAATCCAGAGCAAAGGCTACTCAGCTTTGTTTCTCCTTCAAACATCAAGAAGTACCTCTATGCCTGAAAGTATGTATTTTTCTATGTATAAATATACAGGAAAAGATATATATAATTATATATTTCAGTTGTTCCAATGTAGGCTGTTATTTCTCTTGATAAAACCTTCCCTCATCTGCATTGTACACAAACAGCCTAAAGATGAGCCTTTGATATTCCGTTTGCTGCATGAATTCCCAGGAAAGGGAGGAGAGAGCAGGGCAAGGAGGAACGAAGTTTAATTTTGCCAGAAACGGTGCTGCAAAGGAAACTGTTTGGAGATGATGAAAGAAGAAGAATCCCTGTGCCCCAGCTACAAAGTACCATCTCCAGTAGGTGGAAAAGGAGAAACTGTGCAAGAAATAAACTGTACAAGGAGAGTCGGGGAGTAGAGCAAAGCAGAAAGGGTGGGAAAATCCTTTGAGAGGAATCCCTGGAGCACTGGAATTAAGTGCACAGCAGAGCTGAGACCCACGTGGATCTGCAGCTGAGTTTAATATCATTCCCCCCAAAAATTCACTCAGCTTAGCAGTTGACACTTCAGCATCTCAGTAAGTCTTCACGTTTGGCCTCCTTTTGGTGCCCTGTAAAGCTGGGAACTGTCTCAGCAGCAGCATTTTTCTCTGCCTTTGAGTATGTCAAGCAAAAAGACAAGCTGTTTCTGTTGTTAAAAAAGGCTGGAAAAGCCTAATTATTCTTAAAAGTGAGGATGAAAATGAAAAATAACTAAATAGGTGGATCCAGACTTTGAGGGAAACAAGTGGCTTCTCTCAGGGTTGGCTCTTTTGCACTTGGATCTTGCTTTGAAACGACCCCAGGGCAATAGGAAAAGCCTGTGACCTTCCAGAGAGGGATTCTCAAAGGGGTCCTCAGGTAGGGCAAGGCTGGCAGAGGGGCTCCATCACCCCTCCATGGAGCTCCCAGCTCAACAAGGGGAAGAAAGTACCAACATCCTGGCTGAACTGTCCCAAATTACAGGGAGAAAAGCAGCCAGGAAATACTGGGCAGAGCTGAGGACTGAGCCCTCATGCTGAGGAGGATGAAGTGGCTTTAGCAGCAGGATCCACAAACCACATCAGCTGCTGCAGCCCCGGGGCTGGGAGGTTTTCCTTCCAGCAAGAGCTGAATGGTCCTGGAAAAAATTCCATTCCCTCCCTCCCTCCCTCTGCAAGAAATCACAGTCTGTCAGGGCACTCACTGCCTTTAATCTCTGCTCAGGAAGCTCCTGAGGGCTGTGAAAGGTGACTTAAAAATAATTTAAAAAAGAAAAAAGCAGGTGCATGTATCCCACATACACACAAATGGGATCAACTTCCCAAAGGGGTTCCCCTGCCCCCTGACAAATGGATGGGGGTCTGTAAAGGGAAAGAAGCTACAAAAATAATCACCACATTCACTTAAAGTAAGAGCTGGATGTGGCTATGGCAAAATAAAGGTGGAAGGGGTATAATCTCCAGCAGGATTTGGATTCTGGCCCTTTCCAAGCTGAGCACATAAAAATGCTGATGCCAGCATTGAAGCTGCTTTTTATTTTGGTGCAAATGTGCTGAATTGTTGTGGATTCTTTTTTTTTTTTTTGGGAGGGTGGTCATCACAGTCAGTATATTCCATTTCATTTCCTTCCTGCCTTGCAAGGGGATGTGTTCCTCCAAGTTTGAGCTGCCACTTAGGAGAGATGAAATAAAAGCTGCTTTTGGGTAATGAATAAAGCAGGTTGCAGGGAAAAGCTCAGCATGGAGCAAATTTCCTTCTTTTTTTCCCTTCTTGCACAACATGAGAAACCTGGGGAGGGATTCAGCTTGGAGCTTAAGATCTTAAATCTACCTAAGGGTTGAACTGTAGTCAGTGAGGGTTCAGAAAGGTGCATAACAAGGCACGTGGTGCCATCTGAGATCATTTATTTTCAGTGCTCACAGCATCAGAGTCAGAGAATCCCAGAATGGTCCCAGAAGGAACATTAAAGATCATCTCATTCCAACTCCTCTGCCATGGGCAGGGACTCCAAATAACAGAGCACCTGCAGGGGGCTTCACTCCCTGGAAAGTGATGATGTGGCACAACAGGATATTTTCCCACGTGTCAAATGGCCTGAGGGGCCTGAGGGGGAGCAGCAGCACAGACCTGACAAGGCTGATCACAGAGGGAGCTGCACAGAAATGCCAGAACTTGTCCTGATCTGTCAGGGGAATCCCACCCCAGGGACACCTGCAAGGAATCTCCCAGGCTGGACAGCTGGGACATTTATAAGGGCCCTGGAGACGCTGCTCAGATGTCGGTTGTGATGTTACAAGTCGCCAGGTATTAATTGAAACATCTGTTAAACACAGAATCAAGGTTGGAGCCTCGAAGGAACAGCTTTTTAAAAGACACCCGACAGATTTCAGCTTTGAAAAGGAGACATGAAGTATTGATATTTTCCCCTGCAGGCAAGAATTGTATTTAAATAGATTTTTTTTTCTTTTTCCCCTTCTCTAATGATGAGATGACAGGGATGAGGAGGAAAAAACCTGTGGAGCTCATACTCAGCCTCCCAGCTGTCAGGACCAGCAATATCCCTGCTGAAAGAGGAAGATCATAGGGGTGGTGGCTCAGCAAACAGAGTTGGGGTCTCCATATTCAACTCCTTTGGTCTCCTCCCCACTTTAAATTGATGCAGATCAATGGAGCCAAGCCATGACATCCAGCAGTTTGTCAAGACATCACCAACCCTGCCTGTCCAGCTCACTAGAGAAATGCATCACAAAATAATCCCAATTTGATTCTGAATTAGAAAATAATTCCCATTCAGTTCCAACAGTGTAAATGCCAACGACAGAAGTGTAAATCTCCATCTCCCAGCAATGCAAACAGTGAAATGGATAGTTAGTGACTGCCCTGGGGGGGAGAAATCCACCTAATGTGACTAATGGGGGAGATTAAGGCTGTTAATATCCACTGTTACAGTTGACTGGAAAAGTGACTTTGCTAATGTAAGGTACAGCAGGGTCTCTAAAATTCCTGTACAGGAATAAGTCTTTTAAGTGCCGGAAATACTAAATATATCTAACAGCCAGTGCTGCAGATAAAATCTGGCCCAATAAACTGCCACTAAAGCAGCACTAATGTGGGCTTTCCAGCCCTAAGCAACCCATAGCACACAAAAATGTCCCTAAATTCACTTAACAAACCAACCATCTGAAAACTAATGAACTGAGAGCTGATGCCACCTAAGCCAACCTCCTACCAGGGCACCACATCTGCATTCACAGGAGTGGGGGCAAGAACATCAGAGGCAAGGACTGGAACAGCAGAGAAATATCACATCTGCTTCTGCCTCTTCACCTCACCTGCTTCCTGCCAGCAGGTCAAGCCGTGTTCACACGGGCTATTTATGTTTGTGCAGACTGGCAATTATTAAACATAAGTGCTCTTGCTATTATAGCTCTTCCCTCATTAGGGTTTATGCATGAGGCTGAGCTGTTTAAAAGTGATTTGCAGCAAGGCTGGAGCCAGTAGATGCTCCCAACAAAGCTGAAGTTTCAGGGTAGAAAATGTTGGCATTGTATTAACATCCTTATCAGAAGGAAACTTTGCACTTTTATTTGCATCTCCAGAAGCCTTTAGGTTTTCAGTGTTAAAGAAGTCTTTAACAAATAAAGGGGTGTATAATGATGCAAGGAGCATCCAGCAAACAGTGGCTTTGGGGAGCTCATCTTCCCCTCCAGACCTTCCCCAGGGCACTTTCTGAGCACTAATGAATGAACTCCCCCTGCATCCTGGTCTTGTAATGTGAAAGGTGAAGCCTGTGCCCAGGATGATGAATCATCCCAGAGAAATCCCGGGGGGTCAGGCAGGGAGCCAAGCACACTGTGGGCTACTCCAAGAGTAGCTGGTGAACAGCCTTCTCACCCTGGACAGGACCTCCCTGCCATGGCAGTAGCTGGGAGAGCTCTGGAGGGAGGCCAGTCTGGTGGTTGGAATCACGTCCCTGGCCCTCTCATACCTCAAAACGAAAGGTCTGACTTTTCTTCCACTGCAGTCCTCTGGGAGCTCATTTTCAGAGGCAAAAGCATCTCCCCTCTTGGCTCAGTTTCCACCCAGCTGAAGCTGTGAGAGCTCATGACTTCTGGAAAACATCTGGGAGCGTGGAAGGGAGGGAGCAGTGGGACAGCAAGGACTCAGCACTCACAGAGGGAAACCCTGTCTGGCTGCACAGGGCAGGAGGACAAATCAGTGCCATGGTACAGGCAGGCTTGGCAAGTCTGTCTCTCTGTCCATCCATGCTCTCCGTCCCACCTGATGGGCCAGAACTCCAACCCCTCCTGCTTTGGGGTCTCCAAGCATCTCTAACCCATTCTATTTATGTTTTTGGCCCAGAACTGAGGGTTTTTCTTGGTTGCATTTCCCAGATTTTGGTTCCTGCAAAGGACTTCCTCTTCTTTCCAATGAGGAAGAGAGAGAGTTGATGAGAGCAGACAGTGGGGTTATATTTAATCCCACCATCTTTCCCAGGCATTGGAAAACCACATACCCATTTCCCTGGAGCTGGTGGGATGCAGCAGGGATCCCACTCACAGCAGTGAAGTGACACTGCCACACTGGGCCTGACTTGGTCTGAGGGCAGGATGTGACCCACTGTGTTCACAAAACCAAGCTGAGTCCTGCTCCCCATCAAAACCTGAGGAACAGTTTTTATCCTGCACAGATAATTTGAGCCTTTTCCTGAATTTGAGGCCATGCAGAGTGTGACAAATCCCCTCCAAGTGAGCTCAGATCCGACCTGAAAACAAGATCATCATATCTTGGGTCTCATTGATCTACGCAGTGTCTGGTGCCTTTCCTCAGGCTGCCAATAAACTGGACACTTGATGCTGAACAGTGAGATATTCCTGTCCCTCTTCCCTCTGTTCTCCATCTCCCAAAAGGATTTGTGTCTACAATCCAGCTGGAATACCAGGTAACTTCCCAGTCCTACCAGACTAAGTCAGGACATGAAGTGGAAGATTGGTTCTGACAAGTTACTACTTTTTCCAGTTGTTTGTGCTGAAGACCATCTGGTAAAGGGGAAAAGCTGCTATCCTTTATTATTATTATTATTATTATTATTATTATTATTATTATTATTATTATTATTATTATTCCCACCTGAATATTGATATAAACTCTGTCTTTTTGCCATTCCCAAGGCAGCCTCTGGAGAGCCAAAGCCCCTCTTCACCGACATGGTCCCATCACTTACTCACACCCCACTTGCCAAATGTGCAGAGCATCCCCCTGCTTTGCATCCACCAACTTCCACGACCCCTCCTTGGAAAGCCAAGTGAGAAGAGACAGATGAGAGACTCAGAAAAGTCACACCACTGGGAAACAACGAAACAAGGACAAAATGTCAGGGCAGCCTCACAAGCCACTACCTGACAGACTCAGCACAAAACACAGCACACCCCAATTTGCATTTTTATCTGGTGCAGCCCTGGGGCTCTCACACCACTGATGTTACAAAAGGAAGGAGTCTGAACCAGAATGTTTTTAAAGTGCTGTAAAAAGGGGAAAATCCACCCTCACTCCCAAATTCACCAGCCAGGCAGCTTTCTCTGTCCATGGTCCCATCCTCCTCCTGATGCTGAGTGTTTGGCAAATATCCCTTTTCTTTTTTTTAAAGACTCATCTCCTTTTAAAATACATCACAATTCCCACCCTGCCTGGCTCTCTGGAGTTTTCCTGCTGGAGACAGACCTCTTGGCTGGAGGGAGGATGTGATAATGCTGGTGTGAATCCCTCTGCTGACACACTGGTGGGCTGGAGTAACACACTGCTGGAAATAGCCTTAAATATTCCACAGAGCAGGTTTTTAACTCAGATGCATGGGTGTTTTTTTGCCTATTTTTCAATTTTTCTCTGTTGTGCCCTACATAAGAGTTTCTACAATAAATATATTGCTGATTATAAATGTTTTCTGAAAACTTTCAGCTTTATAAAGAGACGAGACTTTCAGAGCTACCCAGACACAAGGTTGGGCAACTGGTTTTCCTAAATAAAGTCAGTCATGCATTTCTACAAGTATAAATTTAATAAATCACACCCCCAATGGTACACTGAGGTTTTGTGGCAAGGCCTTTGTTAAACACATGTTGTTAAGCTGAAGGATCTTTGTGCTGGGTGCAGGAACTAGACTTGAGGATTCTAGTGAGTATCTTGTATTTTTGGCAAAAACAGTGAGTATTTTGTTTAAAATATATTTATCTCACTTTTTAGGTTCTCAGTCAATGTCAGGAGGAAAGAGAACCAGATGCAGCTGAAGTGGTTGTGCCATGAGCTTAAATTTAACTGATTTTTCACACTGGTCCCATTTCCAGCATTTGCACTCGGACTGATGAAGGATCAGATCTGGGTTTGTTACTCTTTTCCATTCCATTCTTTTTTATTCTATCTTATGGCTGGAGCAGAGTAAAACTCTGAAGAAAAGTACAGATTACACCAGCTGGGCAGATCTGGCTAATTCAAGGATCTCGTAGTCTGAAGGCACGTGGAATCCACCAACTGCCTCCAATTATCCACATCTCATTTTCTAGACACACACTGAAAAAAGAAAAGTGTCTAATTCGTAGCTCTTCAGGCCAAATTAACTTAAATTCATCCTTAAAAAGGCAAAATGACACAAAAGAACCTAAAAGGGATTATTGTGCATTTACACTGTGCCCCCACCACCAACTTTAGCCCTTTTCTTGCCACTGTTCAAAGCTGCCCAGGGCAGGTCTTGGATGAGCGTGGCCTGATGAACTACAGCAAATGAGATTTGCCCAATTCCCTTTTCTCCTTCCACACTTGGGAGACCATGAGAGGCCGAGGTGAAAGGTTATGACAGCAATTAGGAACCACAGGGCTGCAAAGCTTTTATTGCACTGAACCTGTTGATCAGCCGATTGTTCCCCGTTCAGAGTTTTCCCAAGGACGCGCCAATAAAAATTAGCACAATAAATTATATGAGAGAAAAAAAACCAAACAAACCCTCAACCAAACCAGACTCTTCTGAGCCATCACAGGTCCCAGAGCCAGGTTACGATTGCAGAGCTGCTTTTGCTTTAAAAATGAGCACAAAATCCAAGGTTTAAGCTGAGAAACAAAACAAAGAGGGATTTTCTCAAGCATGTCAGTATTGGTCACCTTGCAGATCAGTGCTGATATGGAGCACATGAATCTTTTTAACCCACCAGTATGAACCAGATCCCAGGGACATTAACACAACAGAATAATGAAAGGTTTGAAAAGGAACAAGTCACAGGATTGCACCCACTCTGTGCCTGGTGTTGTCCCAAACCTTTAGGGCTTTGTGCTTTATGACAGCAATGACTACCCCAGAGCATCAGCAAAAGGGCTCAGTCCTGTCACCACTTCCAGGGTGAACTTCAGCAGATGCCTGACTTCCCCCTCTGCAGGATCTGGCCCCAGAGGATTTCTTCATGCCAACAATCCTTAAAGAAATGGGATTTTTGCCAGGGGCTTCAGTGGAATTAAAAGCTGGAGCACCTCCAGCAGCTGATGGGAATGCTGTCCCCTTCTCCTGGTCCCCAGTTCCAGCCCTGGACATCAGCTACTTTGTTTTTTTTCCCTAAAGCAAACTCTGTAGAATTCCAAAAACTAATTTTTTTTAATACTTTAATCCATTTTCACAGCCTGTTCTACCACCAAAAAAGTCTTTGGCTATGCAGATGGCTGGGTGGCATGTGGTGACAGCCAAAAAAAAAGAAATTGAAATAAGTCCACTTGTTTCATTTCTTAAGGGACAAGGGGAGAAGAAAGGGGAGGTGAGTGATGCAGTGAAACATTTGGGTTAACTTCAACTCTCTGAGCTTGGCTTGGTTGGTCTGACTCTGCTTTAAGGTCAGGCTGGATGGAGCTCTGAGCAACCTGATCTACTGAAAGGTGTCCCTGACCATGGCAAGGGCATTGGAATGAGATGATCTTTGAGGTCCCTTCAACCCAAGCCATTCTGAGATGATTCCATGCCCACCAGCCCAGCAGTTCAAACAGAAGTGGTCAGCAACAAAGTACTGACAACATAATCCAGTTCCAGTGGGCAACTTCAGGATGCTGGTGAGGCAACCTCACATTCCAGAGGGAAAACAAGTGTGGGAGAAGGTTAAGAGTGAGAGGGAAACTCAGACACAACCAGCTCCCAACCTCCCTCCTCCCCCAGCCTGCTGAATTAGAAACAGGCTCACTAGAAATCAAACACTGCAAGGAAACAAGGCTGCGAGAACAAAGCCTGAAATCACAGAATCACGGAGCGGTTCGGAAGGGACCTTAAAAATCACCCAGTTCCAGCCCCCTGCCATGGGCAGGGACACCTTCCACAAGACCAGGTAGCTCTGAGAAATGTGCAGGAGTCCCGGTGGCACAGGGAATCAACCCCTGCACACACGTGTGTGTATTTGTGTGTGTGAGCACAGACACATCGCCAGCAGAAACAGCCCCGTTTGCTCATCCTGCGCCGAGCTACGAACCATCTGCGGCCGGGGAGGAAACGGCACTGCCCCGGTAAGGGACCCGCAAGCGTGGAAATCACATCCAGGAGGGACGCGGCAGCCAGAAAACACATCCTTTGCTCCCAGCTCCTGCTCCTCCCTTGCACAGCGCATCCACACGAGGTTGCGCTGTTGGAGAGCAGCACTTCGCGGAACTTGCCGTGGGCAGCTGGAGGAAGGTCCCACTCCCACCCCAGAGCCCCCTGCCCTGCCGCTGAATGGCCTCTGGGAATTCTCATCCCGTTATCCCCCGTTTTGGGGCGGGGGAGAGCTTTGCATGGGACCACCAAGCTCCTGAACAGAAACCAGAGCAAAGCGAAAGCCGGGCTGCAAACCTGAACGGCAGCGAAACCGAGAGCCGGTCGCGAAACAAAACGCTAAAATCCCAAAGGGAATTAATTCCTCCAGCTCAAGGGAGCCTCTCACTGCCGGAGAGGACGCGCACCTGAATACAAAGGGAAACCAAGCGACTGCTGTTTTCCAGATCAGCAAATACCTGGACGGGGGGGGATTAGGGAAGCGAACGGATCCACCTGCCTTCACCCGGCAGCGCTCCCAAAGTTGCCCAAAGTTTGCCGGCGGCACAGCGAGCGCAGGGAGCGGGTCCCGCTGGATGCCGGTGGATCCCGGTGGATCCCGCAGCCCCTCGGTCACTCACCGCGGACAGGAGGCAGCCGAGAAGCAGCACCGCGACGCCCAGCACCGCGTTCTTCCCCATCCTGCCGGCGTTCCCCAGCCTGACAACATTCCCCATCCCGGCCGGAGCCCGGCGGAGCGGCGGCGGGCAGCGCTCGGCTCCCGGCGCCGGGCTGGGCGCATCCAGCGGGGCACGGAGGGAGAGGAGGAGGAGGAGGAGGAGAAGGGAGAGGAGGAGAAGGGAGAGGAGAAGGAGGAGGCAGCCCCGGCCCCGAGCCCGCTCCGCTCCCGCACCGCCCCCCGCACGGGGCGGGCCCGGCACCGCCCCCCGCCCGCCCAGGTACGGCCGGGCCCGGGGGGACAGCGCTGCCCGGGGGGCTCCTTCCCTCCGCTCCTTCCCTCTTCCTACTCCCTCACTGCGCTCGTTTCCTCCCTCCCCCTTCCTTTTTATTCCCCCGGCTTCTTTTACCTTTTATTAATTTTCCCTTCTTTTACCTCCTCCCCCCTTTTTTTCTCTCTTATCTTTTTTCTCCTGATTTCCTTCTTTACCCTTCCTTTCTCCTTTCTTTCCTCTTTCCCTTCTCCCTCTTCTCTTGCCTTTTCATTTTTTCTTTTTCTCTTTTTCCATTTCTCTTTTTTTCCCTTTATTTCCCTTTTTCTTTCCTCCTCTTCCCCTTCTCCTCTCCCTTTCTCTCCTATTTCCCAAGTTTCCTTTTCACTATTTCCCTCTTTACTGCCTTTTTCTTTTCTCTGTTTTTCCCTGTTTCCATCTTTCTCTTCTTTCCTCTTTCCCTTCTCCCTCTCCTCTTCCCTCTTCATTTTTCCCTTTCTCTTTTTCCATTTCTCTTTTTTTCCTTTATTTCCTTTTTCCTTTCCCCCTCTTCCCCCTCTCCTCCCCCTTTCTCTTCTATTTCCCACATTTCCTTTTCACTGTTTCCCCCTTTCCTCCCTGTTTCTTTTCTGTTTTCCTCTGTTTCCGTCTTTCTTTTCTTTCCTCTTTCCCTTCTCCCTCTGCTATTTTCATTTTTCCCTTTCTCTTTTTCCATTTTCCCTTTTTTTCCTTTATTCGCCTTTTACTCTTTCCCCCCTGTTCTCCCTCTCCTTCCCTTCCTCTCCTATTTCCCACATTTCCTTTCTCTATTTCCCCCTTTCCTCCCTCTTCCTTTTCGCCTCGTGTTTCCATTTCCATCTTTCTTTTTCTTTTCCCCCTTCTCTCCTCTTTTTTCTTTTTTTCCCCATTTCCCCCTTTTGCTCCATTTTTCCCTATTTATCCCTTTCCCAGTCTACATCTCTTCATCTTTCCCTTCCCCTCAGCTTTCCCCTTCTCCCTTTCTTTATTTCCTTTTTCCTTCCCTTTTCATTCACTTCCTTTGTTAATTGTTAATTTCTCACTTTTTTATATCTATATTTTTTTAATTTCTTTTAAGCACATCAACGGGCTGGAGAGAAACCAAGGCTGAGGACATCAGCAAAGCTGGATTTTCCATGTTCACTGTGGGATTCCTCCAGTTCCAGAGTGAGAAGGTTGCAGATCCACAGCCTGAAGTCCCTGCTGGGTTCAGCCCTGAGGGACACTGAGGAGGGTGGTGGCACATGGCCTTGATGGCAGGGAAAGGAGATGTCCCAGTATTTCCATGAGCATATTGGCCTGGGAATGTGACCCAGCACTGCTGGTGGCATTTGGCTTCCTCTGAAACATGAGCTTGGTAAGAAGGGGTCAAGTGGCCCAAAGTTTGCAAATCCCAACCCAATTCAGTGATCTGAATGTCCTTTCTTTGCCCTTGTCCCCAGAAAAAAGAGGGAACAGTTCCATGCTGCAGGTCAGTGACATGGTGTTTCTGGATTTTCTCAGCTCAAGACAAGACTGACCTTCATTTTTAATGAAAATGTGGAAATCTTTCCCCTCTCCAGCACATTTAATTCAATATTAAGGGCAATGCTCCTTTCAGCTCAAGACAAACCACAAGGTATAACTTGCTTTAACATGAGGAGCAAAACAAATCCTATAAATAAAGGTAACAGCAAGAAAAATAACATCCTCCTTGCTGTTCCTTTCTCCCCAACCCCGCTGCATTTTCAAGCTCAAACAGATGGACAGATTTGTTGTCTTGCAAACCACCTGCCAAGGAAAGAAAACAAAATCCTTATATTTGGGAGGCCCTGGAGATGGCTCCCTAATTCCAGGCTGTTCAACTTACTGACACAACCAAGAAACCTGCCAATTTTAGAGAAAGGGCTTAATGGTTAAAACCCTAAAGTTATATCCACTCTTTAGCTCTTGTTAGCAAATCACTAAAACATTCACTTTTTAAAGATAACCTGCAAAGGGTGAAAAAAACATCTTTAATATATTTTCCCTCCACTTTTATGGAAAGACCTGTGGTTTTGTTGATATTGGGAAGACTTTTCTCCCTTTTCTTTCACATTTGATATGAGAAATACAAATCCTATCCCTTGTTTCCCATTGTAGGCCTGATCATGGCTCATAATTGCTAGTGTAAAAAGAGGGAGAAGATGTTAATTATATCAATTATTTGTACAAGGATTTGAGCATGCAGCAAAGCTCAGTTTGGATGGTAAAATGACAGGGGCATGTCCAGTTAGCTGGTCACTGTATCTCCCCCCTAATAATAGCCACTTGATGTTTCCTTATTTCATTTATTTATGCAGCCTGAACAGCTTGAAGTAGCTTGATAAGGACAGATTTCAGAGGAGGGAGCAAAGGTATTGGGAGATATTGCTCTTTAGTTTCTCTGCAGACAGGAAATCTGAGGGTTTTTTTGTCTCAGCAAAAGTCTGAACCACTTTCCAATGGTACTTTTTGCCCTGTGGACTGTGCTGGGTGAAGGTCCAGCTTGGCAAACGCCCTGTAGGCTTGTTGTGTTAAGGGTAGAGAAATTTGGCAGGAAATAACCCCCCTTGTGATCCAGCTGGTCCTCAGAGATCAGAGGGGCTGGGTGCAGATGGGCTTAATTCTTGATTTTAACCAATTCAGCACCTTAAGTCTGGTCGTGTTCAATAAGAACTTCCGTGATTAACAGATAGTTTGGTTTCAACATTATAAATCTGGTTCAATAAGAACCTGTGTGATCACAGATTCACAAATAGTGCAATTTATTAATCCCATAATATTGGTCTGACTGAGTTCAATAAGAACTTTCCCAGTCCAAACTCCCCCATAGTCAGGTTTATTAAAGCAATAAGAAAGCAGATTAAGGGTTTTCAGTGATAAATGCAGTAATTACAGAGTGTTAATATGTGGTGTGACAGAAAGTATAGTAACAGAGATCTGTTATATACATATATATATACATACATATATATATATATCTCCCTGAGTTTGCTCCAACACAGTTGGAGACTCAAAGCTCACCTAAAGGTGTCCACTCAAGAGCGGAGGAGAGACATAGTCCACAGACTGATCCCGAGCAAACAGGGTTGTTTTCCCTCTTTTTTTTTTTTCCTTCTTCATCTTCTATTTCCTCAAACCCCTCTTCTTTTATATTATAATTTTTGTCCCTTCCCAAAGGGGTAGAACAATTATAGATGGGATTTGGTGGCTTTGGTCATACATGTAAGGCATATGCTCTCTTCATTTGCATCCTTAGAGGTGTGAAAGTTAATATGCAAATAGGGCTTGATGAGGGTCTTGGCTGCTTTCAGTCAGAATTTATGGTTGATATAATAGGTAAAATAAATGTTTTGATCCTCCTTCACTCACTGAGGGCAGTGAAGGCGGCCTGACCTTCACCAGAGGATCTTTGCAAGCATCCTTATCTCCTGAAAGGCCCAGATTTATGGCAAGGCTTGTTGTGCCCGTGGAGGGGGAGCGAAGCTCACGGCTGGCACAGAGCTGGGGGGGCTTTTCTGGGCCTTAACATCAGGCTGTGAGAGCTCTGCTGCCCCCCCAGACATCACCCCGTGGTTAGTCCTTGCTCCAGCCAGGTGCAAGATAAGAGAGGAGCCCAGCTCATGTTTTTTTTCCACCAGCCTCATCAATTCTTCGCTGACTTCACACAACCCTCTAAAAAATTTGATAATTTCTCACAAGGCAGCAAATTAACTCCATGGTGTTGGGAGGAATCTTCTCGTTTGGTCTGAACCCACCTCCTGCCCCCAAATCTCACACTGCCAGTATCAGTGAGCACACATTCTTTTCTCCATGTGGCTGAAGATTTTGGATCAGTCCCTCTTTTGCAGGCCAAAAACCTCCCACGCTCCCTGGATCCCCACACTTGGAGCCTGTGCTGTACCTTTGGCATCATTTTTACCCTCTTCTGCACCTGTTCTTCTCCCTGTTTATCCTCTTTGGAACAAGAATTGGAGCCAGAAGTACTCAAAACATTGGTGCACTGTGTTTTTTTCAGAGTGGCATAGTGATGGCCATGGTTTAAACCTTCATTTTTTGCCTTGGGTGGGTGGGCACAGGTACATTCCCAAGGATTTAACTGACTTACTCATATATTCTGATACCAAGGCATATTTCCCCCAAAGGATGGTTGTGTTTTGAGCCTATCTCTGTATAAATCACTGAGGGATGTCGTGGGGGATTTTTCTCATTTGCTTCACTTTCCATTAAACTGGGCTGCAGTTCAGCTCCCATTTTGCTGTGCTGGGAGGTTGGGACTCTCCCCACATCATTTCCATCCAACATCTCTCTGCAAAAGTCTTTCCTAAGCTCCAGGACTGTGATGTGGGGTTGGGAGGGTGGCAGCTGCTCGGTGTTGAACAGGCTGTCTGCTCATAAATTGATATTGCAGAGTAGAAGGTGTTTCTTTTCTAATCTCAGTCATGAACAATTCAAGAAAGCCTTGATCTAATTCCTCTTCACATCAGCAGCAGCACAGTTATTTCAGTGATCACTGACTTGGTCTAGTCCATCTTTGTGGCTGCCTTATTACATTACCATTATTTAACCCATTTCCTTAAAGGTAATTAACATTTGTGCTGAGGCATCCACCATAAAATGTTTTATCTCTCTGAGTGTTGCTTGGGAAAATATCACACAAACGTAAGAAATTTTGGTGGAGATAATAATAGAGGTAAATAAAAGCAACTGGGTCGTTTCCTGCCTGTGTTTTTTTCCTCTCTGCCCCTGGCAATCAGAAATAATAAGACTAATAACAGCAGTGTCTAGAAGGACAATATTTGAGAGCTGATTCATGCTGTAGTTTGCTGAGGGCTGGATTTGCTGTTCTGTGCCCTTGGGGTTCTGTTCCCCTTTTAGCTTTCTCTCCAAAGCCGACACGATGCATCTGTTCTGCTTTCCACTTTGTGGCTTTATTTGAATGCAGAGATAGCATGGCTATTCCATAAACAAACCGAGAAATAAACCTCTGTGCATGATTTGCGTTGGGATTAGAGGCAGGAAAACATTGGCTGGGGCATTTTGCAAACAGGACAATTACACCCACCTCCAGGACTTCGTTATTTGCAAAAAGCAGCATAAACAGTTGGTGGTTTCCTGTGGTTTGGGTCTCCCTGTTCAGCGTGGTGTGGCCTTGTGTGCAGATACAAGAGTGGCCCCAAGAGAAACCTGAAGCCAGCTGACCACAATCCAGCAGGGCTGAAAGCTCAGACCTTCTTCCCTTTCCATCCCCAGCAGTCTCCAACAGTTTTCCAGTGAAATTCTCCTAGAAATCTCCACCTGCTCAATGATATGCCCTCATAAAGCCCTGAGGGTAGCAAGGGTGGATAAGTCAGTGCAGAAGATGAAAAATCTGAAGAGCAGAAGTGGAATATTTCAATTAAAAGGATCTACCTGATACAGGCAGGCTACAATCTTGTCCTTAGTCTCTGGGGCAAGGGCAAATTCCTGATGCTCACCTCACTCTGCAAGCTAAAGATAGCAATAATTACCTACCAAACTCCCAGGAGAACTAAGGATTAATTGCTTCATAGTACTCAACATCTATTTTCACACAATCAAAGCCACTGGGAGCAGAAAAAACAAGCTTTGCAATTACTATTACATATCCACAGGGGACCATCCACTCACAAAGTACTTGGATAAAACAGTTTTCTTATAATAATTTTAAAAAAATTAATCTTATTTATATTTGGGCAGAAAAAGAGAAACTCTTTGGGCTCAGGAAGAACAAGCCAAAAAAAACCCAACTTGTGCAAACATCCAAACAAGCCAGAACTTTCCCTGAACTCAAGATGGCAGTCTGCTGGAACTGGAATGAATTCAGGTGAGTAGAAACCCATGCATTATTAAAGCAGCACTATTTACACTGGGAACATTGTAAAACTGCTCCAGGGTACATGACGTGCCAAAGGCACAGAGGAACCGGGTTCCTGCCTCTCCTTTTCTCCTCAGAGCTTTGCAGAGCCAAGGAGGAGAGAAAAGGCACCGAGGGCAGTGCTCCGTGGGCAGAAGGATGATAAGCAGAATTTCAGCATCACTACGACCATAATTCTTGAGATAAAAGGTGCCCAGAGAAGGGGGGGTTCCTACCAGTTGTGGCCATCATGAGAGATGTCATGAAGAGACATTTTACCCTCACTGTTGAGAGATATTTGTCTTCTTTACCGCTCACAAAGAGTCCTTGGCAGCAGAAGGCACATGAAGCAGGGAAACCATCGGTGATTGACGCCAGAGATTACACAAGCTAAAAGCTTGGGCTAAACCACGCTCTAGAGAGGGAGATAAAGCCTCCACCTTATCATCAGAGGATGTGACACAGCATGTGCTTTTGTGGAGGAGGCAAGAAATGGAACGTTTTACACAGCCAGGTCAAATGCATCACAGAGCTGCTGCCTCCAGGGAGTATTTGCCACTGGTGTCCACAGATCAAACCCCAGTTTTTGACTGCATAATGAGAACCTCTGCTTTGAATATAATGAACTGGGTTTAAAAGACGATTTTCTAGACTAAATTTTGTGATAAATGTTGTAAATAATTGTTGTAAGGTATAAACTGAAAAATGCAATACAGAGTGAATAAAAAATTCAGGACTCTTCCCAAATTGTCTGCTTGGGCTTGCTGGTGGCACCTGGGGACATGGCTTAGTGATGGACTTGGCGTGTTTGGACTCGATGATCTTAGAAGTCTTTACCAAACTACACAATTCCAAGATTCTATAATTCCATGGTTCTCCAAGATCCAAGCTTTTATCCACCTTTGGCTTCACAAGCCATGGCCAAAGTTTCCAAAACCCCTGAGACTGGATGTGCCTGAGTTTACTGGGAGCCTGAAAGTAGTTTTGGGAAGCTTGAACTGCCACATTCATCTCATCAAGAATTAAAGTATAAAAAGACAGCATTTCCACATTCAGCATCTTCATTGCCTTCATACTGTGAATGAAGATCTCATGGTCCCTCCAACTGGTTTCCACTCTGTGAGTGCTGGAGCCCTGAGGGGTCTGGCAGAGCCCTGGGGGGCAGTGGCCTGATCTATGGTGGGCCAGACAGTGGGAAGAAGGTGAAGTGCTGGAGTCAGAGCCCAGCAGAGCATTTTTGGCCTCAGTTCAGAGCACTACCCTATTTTTTACACCTGCTGGGCTGAGTTATCACTTTCGCTTTTTTAAGTCCAACTCCAGCATGAGGAAAGGTCCACCTGGCATCCAAAGCACTGGACACACACCAGGACACTCATTGGGTCCAAATGAGGGCAGTGAAGATGGTGAAGGGCCTTGAGGGGCCGTGTGAGGACACTGAGGGCACTTGGTGTGTTCAGATGGAGGAGACTGAGGGGAGAGCTCACTGTAGTTCCAGCTTCCTCAGGAGGGGCAGAGGAGGGGCAGGGACTGAGCTCTGCTCTGGGGGGACCAGGGACAGCACCCAGGGAATGGTTGGAGCTGTGTCAGGGCAGGGTCAGGTTGGATCTCAGGAAAAGGTTCTTCCCCCAGAGGCTGGTTGGGCACTGACCAGGCTCCCCAGGGCAGTGGGCACAGCCCCAAGGCTGCAAGAGCTCAAGGAGTGTTTGGATGACACTCTCAGGCACAGGGTGTGACTCTTGGTGGTGGTCCTGTGCAGGGCTAAGGGTCGAAGTTGATGATCCTTGTAGGTCCCTTCCAACTCAGCATATTCTGGGATTCTGGGACTCTGGGATCAGTCACAAGACCTCATGCAATGGTTTTGGTTTGTTTTTTTTTTTTTTCTTTTTTATTTTCCACTCCTCTTCCCAAACGAGCAGCAAACTCAAGCTGCCTCTTTTGCATGCAGAGAGGGAGCTCTTTCATCTCAGCAGACAACAGCCTTGGTCTGTTCAGCCGTGTCCAAGGCAGTTGCTCACCCAGGAGCAGGACCCTGGGCTGGCTCCTCTCCAGCCCTGCCGCACGCCCGGACCGTGCCGGCGTATCCCGGCGGTGCCAGGCTGCCTGCAGGGAGCAGGCAGGGAAACAGCACAGGAATCACAGGGTTTTGCTGGAGCCTGGGGCTCAGGCATGGTGCTGGAGGATAAGGAGAGGGGAACACAGCCCCCTGTTCCCCCCAGACTGAGGGGTTTTTTAGCAGCTCAATAGGAAACCGCCTGAGCCTGAAACTTGCTGGTTGACTCTCCTGTATCTATGAAATCTGGCTGTTTCCAAAGAAAATAGTAAATCAGAGACTCTCTGAGCGGTTCATGTGATGGTGTCAGCCTGTCTGAGGCTCCCCCACGAGCTCATTCTCTCACCCCCCAAACAAACCAGTGTCACTGCAAGGAATGAATTTCTGCCACTGCCTGATTTTGCTTTCGGCAGTCGGTGAACACCCCTTGTAAGACTATTGACTTTTCTCCTGTTTGTGTAGCTGGGGAATGCCTTGTTTCCAGCTCAAAACCTCCTATTCAAAATCCTCCTTGCAGCAAAGAAATGAGAACAGCCTTGCCTGTCCCTTTTCACTCAGTAACAACCTCTTGGAGAGAAAGAGTCCAACCAGACATGAAGGTTGGGAGTTCTCCCTCCAGCCCTTCTTACTACGAATCAGATTTAAAGAAAGACTCACTGGCTGCTGCAGTTCATTTCTCTTGGTTGAGCTGATGAATATCCCAGGGTTTATGCTGCTCATTTGATTCCCTTTCCTGATGCATTCCTTATATATCTGCTGCCTCCAGGATATATTTGTGCAGGCAAATTAAGCATCCTCACTATATGTCAGCAAAACATTACATCTGCTAATGGAGAGAAGTGTTGTATTCTAAGTCCCTTCAACACACATGAAAAATAAAACCCCATTTCTGGGGGCAATGAGAAATGACAGTACATTCTCTTGAGTTAATGCTATCTGAGAGGAATTTGTCTCACACAAAACAAATTTTCCAGATAGTTCTGGTGTGGGTTTGATTTTTTCTTTTTTTTTTTTTTTTTTCCCCAGACAACTCTTCTTTCTTTGTAAGCAAAAAAATAGTTTGATGCCCACAATCTGCCAGACTGGCTATACAAACCAGGGAAACCCTCTGCTAATCCAGACTAAATCGTGTTAGATTTAACTGGATTGACAACAACTGATTTTCCATGGTTCCTGCCTATTTTTGACAGTGCAAATTCCAATGACATAATGATATCCCAGAAATGTGCCATTCTCATTTTCTGTATCAAGAGGTGGATGATAGTGAAGGATTTCAAGTGTGTGGCATTACTTTGATGTCTGTGAATTGTGACCCTCTTTGGGAGGTTTGGCACTTGCTTTTTCAAGGAAAAGGATTTTTAAGCCGTGGATGCTGCTGTAATAATCTGGAAAATATCAGGCACATAAAGACATGCTTCCCATGTAGAGCTAAACATCACCCAAGAAGATGACATAATATGTGTTGAGAGAAGTGAAGCATCAGGCTCCAGTGCTTTAGAGTTAAGACAATGGCATTGAATTTAAGCTTTCCTGACTTGTGGGCTCTGTGCTGACGTCTCCCGTGTTCCCTGGTGTCTCTAGAAGGAATTTCGGAGAGAGGTGACTGACCTCTGTGAAGGGTACAGGAGTTTGGTACTGGATTTTGCCTCCCAGGTGCTGCCTTGAACTCGCTTCTCGTGTATCAAAGGCTTGGCACGGCCCCAGTGAACTTCACCAGGGTTCAGCGAGGCTTTATTTGCTGTAACAGAAAACATGACCCTTGGCATTTGTAACATCAATCTTCTCCCTGAAAGCTGCCTTATCTCTCTATTTATACTCAGCCCTCCGTGTTTTTAGTGTCTTCTCTTCTGTGTTCACCTCTTGGCTTGTAAACCCTGCAGAGCAGAGCAGCTTTTCCTACTCGTGGTGCACGTTGTGTCACGAGCTTTTTCATCAGCAAATAAGTACTTTGGCAAGGAATAGCAAAGAGCAATCCCTTGTGTTCCATAGCTCCACACAGGGTGGGAGTGGCATCTCTGTGCTGGTTTATCTCTGGCTGGAGATAACCTGAAAACTTGGCTGTACGAGCCTGGCAAAGGGATAAATATCCTAGTACAGGCATGGAGCATCAAGCATTCATGGATATGCTTGTGGGAATTGTTGCTCTCAGGTAGCCAACATTATGGTCACAGGTGAGACAGGGAACTGTCACCTTCAGACCCTCACTGCAACATTTCCCAGGAGAAACTGGAGGTGAAAGATGTGTTTTGCACATGAAACAGCCCACTGCCCAGAGCAGCTGGGCTAGAAAACTTGCAGTATCTTTTCCCTCCTTAATGGCACTCTGAGGGTGAATTTGAAGGCAGCTGTGCCATTTCTCACACAGTTTGGGGAGGTGAGTGGGTTGTGCTCACTCTGCAGTGACTCATCCCCATCTTGTTTAAGTGCAGCTCACCAATTTCCATTTGTTTACGTGTGTGTGTTCCAGGCATAACTGATCCATGATGCACAAGGCTCTGGAAACTTCCTGCATCCAGTCTCCACGCTTCCCACCACAGTTTTCCAGCAGTATGGGTGGAGACCACAGGACACAGCATCAGAGACAGTTTGTAAACCTGAAGATGTCCTGATTTTACCATTTATCCGTGCCCAGTTCAAACCAAAGTTTTCTGTTAATGTGAGGATCAAGGATGATTATAGAATATCAGACTGTAATCAAGTCTGAGATGAATTTCAGTCTCCCAGTTTGCTTAAAAGTAAGAAAAGGTAAAGCTAACAAGGAATCTCTTAAGTGGGAGTTCTAATCAACTAAGGCTTCACTTTGAGAAATTATCCACAATCAGGGGAAAAAACCATAGATTTGATCTAAATTTCAGTTACTCAAATCCTATTGGAGCTGAGGGGTTATAGTTCATGCTTAAAACTAAATTTATATTCAAACTATTTCCTGTCTGGGGACTTACACAGGGCTTTCCTGAGCTGGGTCAAAAGTGTTCCAGAGCAGACAATTAAGATTGTATATCAGAGCAAACAGTTTGGCCCAGACAAGGGTCAAGCATCACATTAAGATCTCAATAGGGACCGTGTCCCATCATCTCTCTGCTGTCAGAACATGCCACATTTACAACCCACAGGCTGTGGAAGACTCTTTTCAAGAGAGATGGCTGGTTTTAACTCTGCAGTGCAAGCAGGATGAAATTGTTTCACCTCAAGAAGGAGTGATGGCATTTATACCTCCTCTGATAACCTCCTTTCCTCCCTACTGGAGTCCTGCTCATGGCCATGGAGCTGAGGCTCATCCCAGCAGGATGAGTTTCACTGCAAGGAAATATCAGTGCCACCCACCACATTAATTTCCAGGGAATGTCTCCACACTGGACATCCTCGATGTTCAGGATGGCAAAGCTCAGCACTGCACATGTTCCACACCTTGCTGTGCAAGGCTTGTTCTATTCCTGGACAGCAAAAGAGCCCTGTAATAAAAGGCAGTATTTACATGTGTCTCCTTAGTTGTGGCCCCAAAAGCAAACACACTCCCTGTGAAGAGCCAGCCTGTAAACACTGAAGTAAAAAGTTATCACAGTGCAGCCCAGTTTGCATCTTTAGATAATCTTCCGACTTTACTGGAGTCATCGCAGCATTTGCATATAAAGAGAGAGCCTTGCTCCCTTATACAGCCTCTTTGTTGGGCTTTCTGGGTGGAATTTGTTTGCTCAAACACAGGCAAAAGACAATGTTGTTTGAGATTCTCCATCATAGGCACGTGGGTGTGGCAAACACTGTGCAGGATCTACAGGATCTGCAACACATCTGTGCTGCTCTGGGTGGGCAAGACGTGGATACCGTGTGAGAGTTGTGGCTTTTTCAAATCGTGGTTGCAGTTCTTGGGCTATGGAGCATCGTGTTACATGGTGCTAACATGTCTCCTCAGGTTTTTGGCAGTCATTGGGAGTTCAATCACTCCCAGCTGTGGAAGGATGTGGATCATCCTGATGTAAAGAGCTGAAACAAGTCAGACAAATCCCCTTCAACAACCCTCTCATTTCTGTCCTTCAACAGTGACAGAGCTCAGGCTTGGCAAGTTCAGGTGTAGAAGCCCAGAGTGTAAAGCCTGGTGACAAATTTCTCTGGGATTCAGGGTTTTGTTGTATCCAGCTGTGATCAGGTCAACAGAAAGCACATGTGGGACCCACTTGTTTCTACCCCTTCAACCTTGGCAATGCTCTCATCTGGGAGTGCTCGGGCCTGGCTGGTGGTGTCTCCTCCAGATGTGCCCCCATGCTCTGGTTTTGGCCACGTTTTTGGTCACCTCAGGCATTAAAATTGTGGACTGAGTGGAAATCTTGATGCTGAACTGCTCCCAGGCACTGTGTCATTGGGGGTTTCACAACTGGTGCAGTTCCTCAGCTGTTCCAGCAAGGTGACACTTCTGACTAAACTGAAGGGACAAAAAGATTTTGGACCTATTTGCTCAATCCATAAAGCTTGTAAATGCAATGGTTGTACAAACAATAACAATCTGAGATGAAATTATTTGCTTGGACTGACTTCTGCTTAGAGTTGGGAAACAGAGGAGCCCTGTGGGCTCCTTCAAAAGATGGTCATCAGTATGAGACTAAATGTTGCTTTGATTTTGGCACACCATTAAAAATGATAAATTATCTTCAAAACTGTAGATGTATTAGTGTAACCCTTTATATTCCAGTAATTTCCAGAGCCTGTCAAGACTTCTCCATTTACCTATTGTTTAAAAAGAGGGAACAAGAGAGCCAGATAGCTAAAAAAATCTGTTATTTTCATTAGAAGAATTCAGAAAATTCCTTCTCTTACCTAGTCAAGGGTGTGTTAATAATAATTGTGAAGGCAATCTGAAGAATATTTATGGAGGCTAAGCCATAAGACCTTGACATACTATGTCCTCTTTCACATATATCTCCTATCAGGGATAATATTTGCATAGATATGCTATGAAGTTTTATTTTCAGACATAGGTGGTTTGCATGCACTGCAGGGAGCTCTGAGCAGCAAAATACTTTGAATATCCCTGAGAGACTTGCAGGTCTGTTCTTCAACAAGAAGAGTCTGCTCAGGGCTTGATATCTGGCTAAAAAATTATTCATGTGGCACATCTGGGTGTGCCCGGACTGTGTTCTCCCACACAATTCCACCAGGATGGGCTCCAGCATTGCAGAAAGTTTCAAGCCCTTTGTATTTGCATGGAAAGTGGTTTAAGGAACTGCCTGGAGTGGAAGGGACAGCTGGGTTGTCCTGAAGACACAGCCAGCATCCAAATACTGGCTCTAATCAGCACCCTATTTATATCCTCAGGCAATTATTCCTGAGTGTGCCACACTGAGAAGCCACACCAGCAGACAAAAAGACTGATTGCAGTGGAGGTACCAGGGAAACCTCACACCAACGTGATGAGAAAGGAATCCAAAGCAGAGTCCAGCCTCCAAATCTGGCCAGACTTTAGGGAACACAGATTTCACCCTCACAAAGTGGATGTGTTTTTACAAAATGAGCTGAATCGGTTCCTGGAGGATGGTCCTGTTTTGATTTGAGCATGTGAGACCATGATCATCCTTGGCTGACCAACACCCACAAGTGGGATCTCTCCTCAGAAGTGCAGTGTCATGCACACTTTCCAAGGCTACTTTGGGAGGTGGTAAGTAGATCAGGCCTTTAGAATGGCATGGAAATGTGAGGGAAGAATGCTGCTCCTGTTAATTAATTATTAATAAACTAATTGCCTGATTAACTTGGGCACATCACCACAATGATGTAGTTGGTTTCCTTCTTGTACCATATCTGGTTTGTCTGCCAATGTTTCAGATATCTCTGTTTTGGTTTGAGGTTTACTTTTTTTGCTATTTCAAAACAACTGTGATCACAGAATCCTAGAATTGTTTGGGTTGGAAGGGACCTTAAAGATCATCCAGTTCTAACTCCCTGCCATGAGCAGGGACACCTTTCATGATCCAGGTTGCTCCAAGCCCCATCCAACCTGGCCTTGGACACTTCCAGGGATAGGGCAGCCACAGCATCCCTGGGCAACCTGTGCCAGGGCCTAAATAACCACCCTCACAGGGAAGAATTTCTTCCTAACAGCTAATCTAAACCTGCCCTCTTTCTGTTTAAAGCCATTCCCACTTGTCCTGTTGCTGCACCCCCTTGTCCCCAGTTCCTCTCCAGCTCTCCTGGAGCCTCTTTAGGCCCTGGAAGGGGCTCTCAGGTCTCCCTGGAGCCTTCTCTTCTCCAGGTGAACCCCCGAGGGGCTCCAGCCCTCAGAGCATCTCCTTGTTCTCCTCTGGACTTGCTCCAGCAGATCCATGTCCTTCTTATGTTGGAGTCCCCAGAGCTGGAGGCAGCACTGCAGGTGGGGTCTCATGAGAGTGGAGAAGAGGGGGAGAATTCCCTCCCTCAACTTGCTGGTCGCTTCTTTTGATGCAGCCCAGAATACATTTGGCATTACAGGCTGGGCATGCACATTTCTGAGGCATGTCCACGAACACCCCCAAATCCTTCTGTTCAGGGCTGCTCCCAACACATTCTGACAACTGTGGTTGTGGGCAGAGCCTGCAAAGTCCCCCCTGTTATAGTACATGTCCTCTAACAGCAAACTATCAGGCTGCAATACCTTTGCTTGTGGTTATGTCCAAAGCCAGAGGTCCTGTAACTGTGGAGAACCATTTCCTACGTGGGTATCTGCAGATTTATGAGGCACCATTAGTCATATTTAATTCCCATCAATCTCCAGTGAAGCTGTTGGAATCATAAGGGGGATGAATCTCACTCAGACATGGTCCAGAAATGGAATCAATCTCAAAAATACAGCCAGTTTTTCATCAAAACCCGTATAAAATCAATCTTCCACTTTCGAACGTAGCCCTAAGGCTTGGAGCTGCCTGAAATTACTAAAATGCAAAAAGAATGTTTAATTACATGCTCATTTGGGAGGAGGAATGTAAGACTGTGTCCCTAGATTCATTTTTTTTCAGACTAATTTAGTAGTCCTTGTATTGAACATTCTCTTCTGATGCTGGACTTGGAAAAAAAAAATCCCCGACATGGAAATTTGCCTCGTGAAGAAACTCCGTTTCAATTATAGCTGTCTAAGTAAAATTTAAATAAGATGTTACTATACTGGATAAAATCCTGGTCTATCTGGTCCCTTAGGCTGTCTTTGACAGCGACAAGCATGTGACAGATCTTTCAAATACTGGAAAACTGATGCAAGATCTACACTGGGCTGTATCCTGGAGAGTGTATCATGTTCTGGTCATGAGTGTGAGTCTCTTTGAGGCACGTCATGGGTGTGGTCTCAGGTCAGACAGTAAAAATAAACCCCGTAGTAATAGGCTGCTATTGAGAAAATGAGATTTTTAATGTCTCAGGAAATTTAAGGAGTGTGTCTTATGGTTACAGCATAAAATGGGACAGGTGTGGTTTGGTTGTAATAGAAGGAGTGATGAAGTTGTCAGCTCTGGGATGATTTAGCCACAAGGACAGTTTCTTCCCAATCCACATTTCCTGGCTGTTTTGTCCCTGAAGCAGAAAATCTCAACCCTTTCCCCCAAACCCTCCAGTATTTTTAAGCCCCTGTATTTAACTCTTTTAAAATCTTGGCTGGCTTCAGTTTCTTGCAGATATTGGTCGTGTTGGCTGAGTGTGTGGGAAAGGAATCCCTTGAATCAGCTCATATTTCAGCGATTTTCATGGATTTAAAGGCCAGACGGGATCATTAGCTCATCCACCTTGATCTTTTGCACAGTATGTGGGATGGGATTCACCTCACAGTTATTTAAAGAATGAAGTTAGAGATAGACTACCTGGGCTAAAATGAGCTGTTTTCCCTCTGCTCCTTCTGCCATCAGTGGAGAAAGATTATTCCCTTCACAGGGTAATTCGTTCTTCCCTATGATAAATTTGAGTCCAGGATGTATAAATTACTGGGACTGTGGACTGCTCACAATGAGTTAATTAGCCAATTTTTAGCTGAGGCAGAGCTCCTTGGCATGTGAGCAGTTTGTGCTTGAAAGTATCAAGAAACGCAGAATCCACACCTTTTCTTTCTTGTGCTGCTGATTTTTCACCCTTATTATTAGGAACCAAACTCCAAAGGTATTATTGACAGGATTGACACTGAGTATAAAGGGAACCTCCTGTAACTAGCTCAAGGGGAAGATACACATCTTCTAGAATGATGAATCCATCAGCATTCCTTGTTACTGGCTGCCTTATATCCCAAAAGACTGAGTAAACAGCCAAAGCTCTTCAGAGTGAGGTGATGGCAATGAGTGTTGACAGGGAAACATTTCTGCAGGAGGCAGAGGGACAGCAGGGAGTGAGGAGATGGATGTGGAGGGATGGAGATGGATGTGGAGGGATGTGGTAGATGGACAGAAAATGAGTGTTGAGAAAATGTGAGTTCAGAAAAATCAGGCTGTGGTGGGCTGACCCCAGCTGGGCACCAGAGTTACTCCATCACTCCCCTCCTCAGCTGGACAGGAGAGAGAAAATATAAGGAAAGGCTTTTGGGTTGAGATAAGGGCAGGGAGAGATCACTCACCAGTTCCTGACATGGGCAAAACAGATTTGACTTGGGAAAAAAAGAACAATGTGATTTATTATCCATAAAATCAGAGTAGGATAATGAGAAATGAAAACCAAATCATAAAACACCTTCCCTTCCCCCCACCCCTCCCTTCTTCCCAGGCTCGACCTCACTCCTGAATTCTCTGCCTCCTCCCTTCCAGCAGCGCAGGGGGACAGGGAATGGGGGCTGTGGTTGGTTCATCACACCTTGTCTCTGCCCTCCTTCCTCCTCAGAGGGAGGACTCCTCGTCCTCTTCTCCTGCTCCAGTGTGGGGTCCCTCCCATGGGAGACACTTTTCCAACGTGAGTCCTTCCCACGGGCTGCAGTTCTTCCCAAACTGTTCCCGCTGTGGATCCCTCCCGTGGGGTCCTTCAGCCACCAGATAAAGCCAAACCTGTGGTTTTGAGGGAGAGCACAAATCTTCAGGTGGCATTTATGGATGGCCACGTTCCACTGAAAATCACTGGATAACAGGATACCTCTGCAGCAGTGTTAAAGAGAACAAATAACTCCTGGTTTGGAGAAAAACTGATAACAACGCCAGGTACAGACCAAAAAAAGGTGGCAGGGTCTGTACTTTCACTGGCAGCATCTTCTGAAAAGTGCAGGATTGGTGGTGCTCGAGGCACTTGAAACTGGTATTCTTCTCTGCAGTGTTACCTGGGCACATTACAGTGTGAATGAAGGCTTTTTATGACACCTTTTTGGATTAGGAAATAATTACATGGACAGAGAATAGCCATGGAAAAGGTAAGGAATGCACTTGACCTGTCCTGATGTAGATTCAGACACCACATCTAACTCTTTTTATTGACTGTACAGTTAAATAGAAATAGAAACCCTAAACTCTGAGTCATGTGCTTTGCTCTCTTGATCAGAAGGGCCGAGGGATTTGTAATTAGGATGTTGAGTACCTGTAACAGATGGTCTGATTTGTCTGTGAGCATTTGTCTTTAAGGATTTGTCTGTAATAATCCAAGTAGTTTGTAAAGGACCTTGCATTTAAATCCTGGTCCTTGGCCCTAATCACTGGTCTGAGATGACTTTTTGGATGTGGAATAAGATATAATACCTGGTCCAGCCTGATAAATCCTGTATCAGTTAACTCTGGTGCTGATACACGCCTGGCTGCACCTGAGCAGCTGCCCTGGGTGTTGTGGTGGATGTCACACTGAACTTAAACCCAACCTGTGCTCCAATTGAGATTAAGGCAAAGCCCACATCAGCATTCAGAGGGTCAGCATGGCCTGCAGACAGGTCAAGCTGCTGTTCTTGTCCTGTTCAGCACTGGTGAGGTCACTCCTGAAACCCTGTAGGCAGTTCTGCTCTTTCCACCCCTTCCAGCTCCAGAGGGATGTGAAGAAAACAAAAGTTACTGAGAAAAGCACTGCCAAAAATTATCAGGAGCCCAGAGCACACATCTCATGCTGAGGGACACAGCACAACACCCTGGCCCCTTTCAGCAGGGCAGCTGAAAGCTCCCAGTCTGTACAGATCCATGGGATTTTCCCACACCCACCTGCAGAAGTTTGTACTTTGTCATATGGACATACCCTCAGGGAATAAAAAAAAAGAAAAAAAAAAAAGGAAAGAGATTGAGGGTTATATTCCAAATCAGTTAGTGTAGGTTGAATTGTTATATTGAGTTCCATGAGTCATACTCAGCTCCCTTAGAGTGTGGAATGATGAGCTCTGCCCAGGTTAAAGAAACCTTTCTCAGGCCCGGGCTTGGCTGGCATGGAGAGGGAATAGAATAAATCACTTTTTGGGGTTCCTTCTAGGCTTGTTTGTATGATCCTGCATCCTGAGCACTTGTCTTGGCACTTTTGATGTATCTTGGCTGTACAGGCAGCAATCCTCCACTGTCACAGCGTGCACTATTGATTTATTACGCTCCAGTGAATACAACTGAAACATGAAGATTCATTAAGAGCCACCATTTATGCCTCTGGACTCGATATGTTTTCAAAATGATGCTCTACAACCTCATTAGTGTCTTGTTCTCATTCATGGATCCACCTGTCGAGTGACAAGGAAAGAAACAACAGGAGCAGAAAATTGATCCCAGGCACTGGTGTCTGATTCCTTGGGAATTCAGCATTTGTTTCATCATGCTGGGGTGTCAGTTGGACCCAGGTGAATTCAACAAGTGTAGTGAAGCTCTAAAGTAGAAACATTGACTGGTCAAACACTGAGGAAGGAGCTTAAAAGGTACAGGTTTCCTTAATTCCCTTTCTTAAAAGTACAGCTGCTGGCTGTCACTCCTCTTATGCTCTGACTCAGATAAAAAAGAACATATTCTGATTATTTGTAACAGTGTTTTGGTCTCTTCTGATCCCTTGAATAACTTCCCATGAATTTTCCAAAAGGTAGTCACAAAGAGATTTTTTTTTCATTCCTTTTTAAGGAATGTATTTGCTTCTGGATACATGAGTAATCCTCTCTGATGTTGTCTGCCTTAGATCTCTTTTAGCACTGCAAACGACAAAAAGGTAAATTAAATGTATCCATTTAGATGCTTCTAATTGGCAGCCAACGTCAATGGTTCCAGTGAGAAACTCTGGACTGAATTTAACCAAAGGGAATTGCTAAAAGGTTTGTGGACAGAAGAGATAGCTTTATTTAAATGGCTCTTTCTCCTTTTTTTTTTTTTATTCCCCTGGACAGTGGCTTTATGATGTTGGTGAGTAATTCCCATGTCCATGGGACGAATCTTTCTCTCTTCCCCCTTCTTTGTGATCTGCCTGTGAGCTCCCTGGAATGTGCTCCAAGTACATTCTTCCAAGGATGAGGGTTTAATGTTTTGGGGAAAAATGTCCAAATGTGATTAAAGGAACACAAAACCATGTGGGGGTTATGCTCCCAAACCATCAGGAGCACGTGGCAGTTGACTCCTCTCATTCACACACCACCAGGACGTGAACAGGCATCTTCGTGGGAGGGTTGGTGTAACCACCGTGGTGACAGTGGTGAAGATAAATTTGGAAACAGTCAGCATAAAGATGGGATTCATTCCACAGAGCTCTAGACACCAAAGTCTGACTTGATTTCCCATGGGACACCTTAGGCTGTGGTTGAATTAATCCTGAAATAAGCCCGATTAGTCACACTCTGGTAACGTCACACCTTCATCTGGCAGGATGGATTTATCCTGGTGCTGTTTTCAGGGAAGAAGTGAATGGGAGGTGCAGTCTAAACAGTTTTTGGGTTAGGGCCACAGTGAAAAGAGCTGAGTGGTTTCCCTTTGAATGACCTGTGAGGTTTCCAGCAGTGCGCACCACGTTGGGTGTTTGGAAGGTGGGCAGGGCAGTGCTGGACCTGCATGGGGAGGTCCTGGGTGTAGAGAACAGAGTTGCAGGACAGATATGGGACAGCATTGATGCAATGGTTGCAGGACAGATCCAACAGGTGCAGGATGTGGCCTTGTTTTGTCCATGGTGTGAAAAGGTCAAGCAGCAGCCTTTCAGTCTTTCTTGTCCGTTCCACATCCAGGGTCAGGTCTGTCCCTGGTACCTTGGTGGCACTTATGGACTGCACAGAACAGTCTGTGTGTACATGCCCAGAGTGTTCAGGTACTGGAAAGGGCTTAAGCTCAGCTCCTGACCTTCACCCTGAAGTGATTTATGAGAGCTCAACTCTTGAACTTCACCCTGAAGTGATTTATGAGAGCTCAGCTCCTGAACTTCACCCCGAAGTGATTTATGAGAGCTTATACACTCATTTCCACCAGCTCTGCTGGGAAGACAATCCCCAGAGGAGTGACAGAGCAGGCAGTCTGGATGGCAACTGTTTGAACCCCAGGTCAGGGCTTGGCTGAACAGGCAACTCAGGTTTTCCCGTATTTGCAAAGCATTTTGTGCTCTCCAGAGGAAAGCACGAGGTAGGAGCTGATGGTGATGCTGACCTGGGTGAGATGTTTAGCAGGCACATTAATATCAGTGGTGAGGGCTGGCTTGCTGCAAACTGCCAGTTAGAGATGCTGTTTGAAGTCTGTGCCAGCTCCCCTCTGGGAAGAAGGAGGAGGACAATGCACATCTGCGAGTGCCACCTTTACAGAGAAAAGACTCCAAAAAGAGAAATCCATAGGGTGGAAGGAGGAGCTACCAGCTGAAAAAATTCACATCCTCAACTAGTTGAAAGGGGAAGCAATCTGCTTAATAACCATCTGGAGAAATATATACACAGACACAATCAGAACTGGGCTACCCTTGCTGTGTGTTAGCTCCAGTGTGTTTTCTGAAATGGAAATTTAACCACCTCAAAAACACCCAGGCCATGTAATTGCAGGGACACAGTATCAGTGGACTTTAATAAGGGAGCTGGTCATGGAAAAGGCTACCCTGGAGAAGGAAGCTCAGGGCTGAGCTGGAGACATTCAGCAGATGGGCAGGATTACTGTAATCCTTCTACAAAACAGCATATATTTTATTCTGCTGTAAGAAGGGGCCCAAGCAGTGGGAGTGCAAATGGAAGCAATATTATGAAAATGGCAGAGAGAAGGGGTGAGAAAAGCTTGAGAACTGCTGTGTTAGAGATTTTGCATCACTGGAGAGAACCAGTGTTCTATTTGCTGAAAAAGCTGAAAACCCTGAGGCTCACCCTAGTAGAACATTTATCCAGAAAAGAAAATCATAGGCTATAATCCTAGAATGGTTTAGGTTGGAAGGGACCTTAAACATCATCTCATTCCAACCCCCTGCCATGGGCAGGGACACCTTCCACTAGCCCAGATTGCTCCAACCCCTGTCCAACTTGACCTTGGACATTTCCAGGGCTGGGGCAGCCACAGCTTCTCTGGACAACCTGTGCCAGGGCCTCACCACCCTCACAGGGAAGAATTTCTTCCTAAAATCTAATCTCACCCTGCATCTTTCTTGGGATTTTCATGGGGCTCTTCTCAGTCAACTGGGTTGACTCAGAAAATCTAAAGGTTCATGTGTTTCTAAAGGGTTATAAGAAACACCATTCCCATCAAAATTAGTACTTAACTCTGTAAACATTGATATGTTTGACTTCTGGGATGAGATTCTTGGGTTTTAGGAAGTCAGAGAAGCCCCACTTATGATCTACTGGGTCCATTACAGGATGCTGAGTAAGTGGAGCAGGAAGCCTCATATTTATGATCTTAGTCTTCTTCTTAGAGATGAAGCTTTTTGGCTGAAAACCTGCTTCAAGCTTTACAGTTTTTAAGTGACTTTGGCTTTAAATATGTTAAAATGTAGTGATGTTGGACACAAACCAGATCCCATATCATTTTATCAAACACTGGGCATAACCCACAGTAGAACTTATTGCCAGTCAGGAGGAGAATAACATCAAATTTAGAGGCAGAGGGACTGTTTTATTTGCCTCCTGAAACCATTTAAGGGAAAGGAATTGTCTATAAAGAAGCTGAGAAACTGGGAAAGGGCTCATGGACAATGTGGATGAAGAGACTGAAGTGATATATTAAACCCAGCAATCTCAACCATGGTTTTTAACATGCAACACACACACACTCCTTAATTATGAGAGGGATATTTTTGGATATATCTTGCCCTGCTATGAAAAGTCTGCATTTGTTGCAAAGAAATCCAAGGAGGGGAAAAAAAACCCAGGATATGAGCTGCATGAAAGCTTTGCTGTCCTACAGCTGCTTTTCCCATCGTATTTTACTCGTTTCAGAAAGTTTGCAATCCCAAAAATGCTCAGGGGCTGGAGGAAACGTGTAAACACGAATCCAGGACGGCAAGTAAAAATGGTTTAGTGCTCTGAGGGCGGAAAACCTGGAAAACAGAAAGGGAACATTGGTTAATGGTTATCTCCTGGGCAAGGGTCAGCGGGGTGAGGTCAAAGGGCTGGATGTTTTTCCTGTTTTTTTAATGTCTGGATTGCTGAGATCCAGGTTTTTGGATCGGTCTCAAATCTGATATAAATAAATGATTTTGGAAAGTGAGCTGTGAAAGCTCAGCTTATCCAAGCTGGCTCTGCTTCCAAAGTCTTAACCCACGTCAGGATCCAGCCCATGGAGGAGGTCAAAACACTCTACTGCTGTTTAGTCCAACCCACCTTCATTTTCTTACATTTTCTCTGTTTTCTGGGTCTGGCACCAGCTGTTGGGGCAGGCAGATAGATAGGATGGAGAGGTTTAAGTTATTTTTATCCTCACAGCTGTTCCATCAGATTCTCATTTAGCATCTCAGTTCTGGGGGTAATCTCAATGTAATTAGAAGGCTGAGGTAGAATTCAGAAATGCACTTAAAAATTGGTTGTTATTATTCTAGAATTAGCACTGGTTACAAGCACATAATTATGCTTGGTGTTGTACAAACTCATTATGGGATATAATTCTGGCCTACATGGTTGGCAATAGAGCTAAAAAATGTCTTTTTACACAAATCCTCTTTCATGAAGGTTTTGGGTTTTTTTGGTTTGTTTTGTTTTTTTTTTGTTTGTTTGTTTTGTTTTGTTGTTTTTTTTTTTAAATCTATCAATTAAAGCACAGTGTTTTCATCTAGTTCACAATTTTAAAAAAATCAGGTATTTTTGAAAAGTCTGTTCTTAAAACGTTCCATTCCTAATTTTGAACATGATGTCATTAAAAATAATATTCTCCATAAAAGCTAAAATAAAAGGGTCATTTGGGATCAATGGTTTGGTTGCCACAAAATTATTTTCTCCTTTTTCTTTCATTGAGAAATTAATTTTTTTTAGGGCTGATACAAATGATTTCTTCCCCATAATTCTGTTTGTTTTTTGGTTGTGGGTTTTTGGTTTTTTTTTCACTGCAAAAAAATCAAAATTCAGTTACCCAGCTGTGAACAAGGGATCTTACAGGAAAAATCTCAGGAGCTTGAGGCAGTAAATAGGATCTCACTGGTTTCCAGCCTGTGGTCCATCCACTGTCTTCTCCTCCCTCCTTAACACTTCTTGCACCCTCTAGTAATTCAGTCTGTGGCTTGAAAAGCAGATATATTTCAATTAATAAAATTGATTTTTTAATTCCCCCCTCCCCATCATTATTTATTTGGAATGAAAGAGTTTGTAGGTGATGTTCTCACAAACCATCTGTGATCTGACACCACACCCTCAGTCAAGGAATATTGATAAATTGTTTTTTCCCCACACTTCAATCTTACATATTTCACCTACCAGACATGTTTGTGTACTCACTTCCCACTCCAGTGCTGCTCCATGAGAAAAAAAAAATAACTAAAAATAGGGAAACTGAGGAGGTAAAACCTATAAAACCACTTCTATGGGTCAGTCCACAAATTCATCTCTCAGTATCCTGTCCTCAATATGTCTAAAGCCCTTTCCCAGGGACAGATATAGGAATAAGACAGTTTTCCTTGGTATATTCTCTCAAATTCCCACAGTATTAGACTTGGGTGTGAGATGGAGGCTTGGAGAGTGTCCTGAGATGTGTTGGTGTGTTTGTGGGTTTTATGGATTTTCTTTTTCTCAATGTTTCCAATTGTTTTTTGAACTTGTGCAGCTTTTATCTGCCCCCTGCTTCAGAGAGTTCCACAGTTCCACATCCCTTTTTTTTTTGGCATCTCCTTTAGTTTATTTTGAACTGACCAATAGCTACTTTGATTTAATTACTACATAAGAAAATCAAGGGGAGCATTTGCTGCTTTTTAATCTTCTCTGCCACTGCTCACATCACTCTAGATTTTTAGGTGTCCATCAACCCCTCCTCAGTCATCAGCCAGGCTGGCTACCAACCTCTTCATTTGCTCCTCATTCAGATGCCACCAATCAATGATGGATCACCCCTTTAGTGATGGATCTTCCCAGCAGCTTCTCCAGAGTTATTATAAGGTGACCAAAACCACACAGAGTTTTCAAGAGGCAAAGACATTACCCAGAGAGTCATTTTTCACCCCCCCGCTTAGAATTTCTAAAATTTCATTTGCTTTTTTGACTGATACTTGCTGCTGAAGTGACATTTCCATAAGAGAATTGCTATCCCCAGACCTCATTTGTCAGTGGTAACAGCTGTGTCAGATCTGCCATCGTGCAAGAAAGGCCTTTCAGTCTCCAAACTGCAGATTGACCCTTCCGGCTGAGGACTCGAAATAAGTGAAAATCACTTCAAATCCCATCATGTCTGTTTAACCAGGGAAGTGGGAGGCTGAGAGAGGCAAACAGCCCTTCATATACGACAAAACAGGGAGTAATATTGTTGCCCGTAAACAAAGACACAAACCAACAGAGTGCCGGTTTATGGGTGCTTTATTCGGGGCCCCGGGAACCTGCGGGCTAACGCCCCAAGTCAGGATTCCGACGACCCTCGTTCTCAGTTCAACTTTTATACACAAACAAGTTTACATGTATTCTCACGGCTAAAACAATTACAGTTTCTATAGCAACCCAGGTGCAGTAGTTTATAACAATTAACAATCATCTACTCTAATCATAAATCTGCTTAAGTTGCCTTACCCCCCTAGAACTGTTTAACAGACCCTTACCACTTCTAAGGTACAAATCGTTACGTACATGCTTGACTAAATCTTTTGATTATTGTTTCTACTTCTTCAGTACATTCTATTCCCACGAACAAGGCTGCTGCTTAACTCACTACTGTAATGTGTTGCTTTCTAGGCCTTACCCTTTTACTTAAGCCTTAGCCATTCTACTACTAAATTTAAACTGCTTTGCAACAATATTACCTCACTTTCTGAGTTAGAGAGTGTCTTTTCATCCCCCAGTACCATTGACGGAGTGTGGAAGTTCAAAGCCATCCTTGAAATCTCCAGCTGGCATTAATGTTGTCATAGAATCGTGGAACTACAGAATGGTTTGGGATGTAAGGGACCTTAAAGATCATTTTGTTCCACCTCCTTGCCCTTGGCAGGGACACCTCCCACTAGCCCAGGTTGCTCCAAGCCCTGTCCAACCTGGCCTTGGACACTTCCAGGGATGGGGCAGCCACAGCTTCTCTGGGCAACCTGTGCCAGGGCCTCCCCACCCTCATAGGAAAGAATTTATTCTTAATATCTAACCTAAATCTGCCCTGTTTCAGTTTGAAGTCATAATCCTTTGTCTTACCACTCAAGGCTTTTGTCCAAAGTCCCCCTCCAGCTCTCTTGGAAACCCTTTAGGCACTGGAAGGGGCTCTGAGATCTCCCTGGAGCCTTCTCTTCTCCAGGTTGAATAACCCTAAGCCTGCCTTCACAGGAGAGGTGGCTGCTGTGAATACATTGGTGTGAAAGCAGGTCCCAGGAGGCCTCAAATTTATATCAGGACCTGCTCTGCTGCATGATGTGTAGGCACAGAGCAGTTCTCACCAAGGAATTTTATAACATAAGACACAATTTCTGCAAGTCCCTGTGCCTGATGTCCAGTGGGTTGGGTGGGTGTGTGGGGCATGTGCTTTATAACCCTGTAAGTGCAGAAGGAGGATGGGAATATTTCTTTGGAAGTGGAGGATGCTTTTTCTAGGACACCAAAGGGACTGCAATGGTAAATATTATATCTGCATGGAATTGTTTGTCCCTTATGACTTTCCCATACATTCATCACAGTACTGGGTAAGGTGGGAGTGGAAGAAGGCTGCTGTGGGTTTTGAAAGGAAAGATCATCATTTAAAGTAACAACAAAGTATGTAGACCTTCAGCATAAAAAATATACATCTCACCCACTCACCCTAAAAAATATACCACTATTATTCAATAGAAACAATAACAGTTAAATTTTCTTATGTGTAATTCGCTGTTGGTTGAGGAATATAAGAATTTCAAAATATGGTCTCATTAAAAGCAGATATATTTTGATAAAATATTTTACACTGTCCTCAGGTTTTTAGTTTTTATAAATAAGCTTCATTCATCTTGAGCACACCGGGAGACTGAAGAGCAAAAACTCAGATTTCCTGGGATTTCAAAGCTTGCACTGGGTAATGAAAAGGAGCCAGGGAAGAATTCAATGGAAAACTCTTTTCTTCCTTCTTTCATCAATTGACGTCACAGATGTCACATGAAGGGCAAGGACAGCTGTGTGGAGATATTGAGGGTGGTTGCAGTGGACAGATGGTCCATGTTTGCATGTTCCCAGAGCTTTTACCAAGTTCCTGGGATGGGTGAGGACTCAGAATCCCAGTTTTTAGTCAGTTCAGTCGCACTTGCAAAACCAGCTGGAGCACTAACAGAGGGTGAAGAGTTGAAACCAAAGTCCATCAGTAAATGTTCAGATTTTAAACCCAGGAGTTTGATCCCAAAATTCTGGAAAACCAGTGTTTTTCATTTCCTAAAATAAACACTTAAATCCTAATTGCAAAACCAAACCAACAAAAAAAAAAAAAAAAAAATCCTGGCACATGCTAAAAATACACACAACCCTCAGCCTTGTGCAATGCAGTTGCTACACTTGTGTCCATGCAATCAGGATTGTTTATACCACTAAATCCCATCAACAATAGCCCAACAGTAAACATCAAGCCAAATGCAATTCATGGGCTTGCTGGCAAGAGGCTGGAATGTTGGACACACAGGCTACTGGATGACACCGTGCTGGGAAAAAACCAGTCCTGTTGTGAAAGAGGATTGAGGCTGAATTGCCAAAATGAACATCAAACACAGAATCACAGAATCAACCAGGTTGGAAAAGACCTCTGAGATAATCAAGTCAAACCCATGACCCAACATCACCCTGTCACCCAGCCCATGGCACTGATACCATGTCCAGTCTGTCCTTAAACGTCTCCAGGGATGGGGACTCCACTCCCTCCCTGGGCAGCCCATTCCAATGGCTGAGCACTCTCTCTGTAAAGAATTTCTTCCTAATATCCAGCCTAAACCTCCCCTGGCACAGCTTGACCCCGAGTCCTCTTATCCTACTGCTGGTTCCTGGGAGAAGAGATCAACTCCCACCCGGCTCCCCCCTCCTGTCAGGGAGCTGTAGAGAGCAACAAGGTCTCCCCTGAGCTGGTCTGAACCCTGTTCAAGAGAAATGTTGTAGGGGGGGATTATTTTTCTCCTGTGTAACAGTGATTTAATGCTCTGCTGACTTGATGGCCAGTTAAATACCCTTAAATCATCTCTGAAGGCAGTGCAGGAATGTTGATTACTCCAGCCATGGTCTGGCCTCAGTACTTTTCATTACAGGCCCATTTGTTTTTATTAAGCAGATGGATAGTCTGGTGATCTGTGGGAATTAGGGGTTTCCCCTCAGAGGACAGGCTTCAAAGCCTCCAGTACATCACAGGGAATATGACTTGAAATCCAGCCCATGGTAATGGAGACTCCCACTGAGGTGTAGCCTTTGAATCCTGCCCAGCAGTGGCGATTTCAACTCCCTTGGTCATTAATCTGCTCAAAGGAAAACAGTGCTGAAGACTTCAGCTCACAGCCAGGAGAGGAAAAAAATCAGCTAAGGATGGATGAGCACTGGCAGAGCTGCTGGCACCTGGCAATCGAGCAAAAGAGGTGCTGGAGTTCACAATTCCAGTGAATTCACTGTCTCATTTGGGAATCAGGGCTGGAAGAGGAGAACAGACACTGCAGGACTAAGATTTCAATGGCTCAGTCAGTAGAGCAGGTGAAGGAGAGGTAAAATATCCACTTTCACAATGCCAGGGTCATTTTAATTCAGTATAAAACATGTTAGTAACAGTCTTTCTTTATCCCAGCAATGCCACCAAATTACAATCCATCATTTGGATTTAATGTCCATCCATGAGGACATTAAGAGCGTGTTCATACCTTCACTTTATCCCCCCACCACTGGTGGCTGTAGTTTTGAATATGATAGAATAAATGAGGACTGAGAAACAAGATCATTAACATTTTGAGCAGCAACACCTGTCAGCTTTAGGGATGAGAGAAGGGAAAAAATAAATGTTGGTGCTTTAAGGAAGTCAAAACATTACCCAATGTAGCTTAAATCAGGTAGATTAGCTGGAGCAAGAAGATGGAGTAATTGGATTCTTGTTGTGATGGTTGATTGTGTTACACTGATTTTATCCACAGCTGAGTGTTGCAGGTTCCCTCCCTTCTTGGTTCCTGATCAGTGGAAAGTGGATGTAGGGGATTATTAGTAGGATTTCAATATGTACAGATACACCCCAAAACGTTGATATCCCTCTGTGAACTGAGTGTCACTCAGATATGTTCTTCTCTGAAAGGGCATCAGCCTAACTGGAAGAAAAAGAACGTGATTTTATGTACTTTGGAGAAAATCAATAGAGGAAATCAATGGAACTGGCAAATAAAAATGATTGGCCTTGCAGATCTGGGATCGGAAAGAAGGGAACCTGCTCCAGTTCCTTATTTCACTCCAAACTTCCAGTACTGTTTCTGGGAATCTGTGTCAGAGCACATCACCAGAGGTGTGTAGGTTCCTCTGACATCCTCAAAACTACCACTGAGGCAGTGGCAAAAAATGGACCCCCCAAAATCCAGCTCTGTCAGGAAACCTCAAAATCACCTGGAAATAAATTCACAGAATGGGTGAACATAAAAAATCCTGAGGGGGAAAAAAATCTTGGTGCAGCCAGAATCAGTTGTCTCAGACTGTTTTCAGATTTAATCAGTGGCTTTTACAGTTCAAACTCAAAAATTGGACAATTGTAGCTCCCTGGCCATTGCATGGTTGAGGCAAAGGGTGAATGGAATGAGGTGGTACCAACTTGCAGTTGCACCAAAGTCTACTGAAGTCCTTATAAAAGCTTTTGCTATTACAGGAAATGCTGATAAGAAGCAAAAAAAATGGAGAAAAAAAAATCAGCATTATCAATCTGGAATATTGAACTGGAAATGAGTTTAAGAGGGATTATCCAGATCTTACATGCACAGATCTCATATCATCCATCAGGCTGGGATTAAAATGTCAGCCCTGTTTTGAGAGTTACTGAACACCCACGGTGCCCAAGTCACATTATTCTGAAACTCATAAATCTTTCTAGTGTATTAAGGAAGAAAAAGGGATTTTCAAGGTTTTCCTGGCTGTGAGACTAAATTTGGGAAACTTTTTCTTGGCGCAGAAGAAAGCAGAGGCTTCAAAAAAATCACAGTTCTATTTTTGTCCGAAGTTAATTGCTCTAATGTGTTTTCATATGGTAAAATAATGATAGTTTACAAGGGTGGATATACAACATTTGAGTGTAAATTAACTGGAAAAATTTAGATAATCTATATTATTGACATGCAAGTCAGGGATTTTGAAAGACTTCTGAATATAAAAATCTTGAATTGCACTAATTCCATCACTCCACCAGCATAGCAGTTTTGAGGTAAAAATTAAAACACCTTCACAAAAGTAAATAAACTGATCCCCCTGGAATATCACTAAATATAAAACAAGGAATTTTTGATTTTTTTGTACACTTCAACCTTTATAAGGTCTGTCATATACTCACCTTGCCCTTTCTATTTTTGGCTCTGGTTATTTGCCAGCTGTACTATATTTACCAGGATATATTAATGCCTAAGAATTAATTACCTTGGAAAGGTAATTAATCCTCAGCTGGACTAAGGTGACCACAAACTCCCACCAGGAGCTGAGATGGATATCTTTTTTTCTGTCTATTTAGGTAGATCTTCTATTTGATGCTTGTAGAAAGCCATAAGTTAAAACAAACAAACAAACAAACAAACAAACAAACAAAACCCAAAAACATGCAAAAATCCAGGTACTACAGAAGTTTCAGAAAGCTGGGACCACTTTCATCAGCAGTCTGTGAAACAGGTCTGTGAGATCAGTGAAATAAGTGGCATTCACAGAGTTTTCTTAAATTCTGTTTTTGAATAAGTTCAGATTTCATTTCTTAAACAGTAGGGTAAATTATTAGGCTATTTTGCTTTATTTTGTGCTCATTTGGTCTGCTCTGGTACAACCAATGCTTGTAGTCAGGCAGCTAAACTGAGGTGCCTAAAATAATCAGATCCTACGAATGGACCAAAAATACAGACAAAGAGGAAAAGAAAGCAAGGGAGTGAGGAATTTTAGACATCAGCTTCCCATGTTGTCTAATATTTAACATAAATTGAATATTACTATTTATCCAACTTCTAATATGATTATAGAGGGCTCTGCACTGTCTGTAGGAAGACTGAGCCCCACTGTGGCACTTGGTGTTTAAGATGCCCAGGGAAAAAGCAGAGAAGAATTTTAATTAGAGGAGATCTTATTGAAATAAGGTTTTCTTCTGCTTATTAACAGACTAGAGGCTTAGGGGAGGACTGTGCAGCAGGCCTTTAATTAAACTGTTTACTTTTAAAGGGAATTTGCTAGAATCCATCATGGTCAGGTGTGTGTTAGTGAGACAACAAAATAGTAAGAGCAGCAAATGTTATTTTGTTGAGAGGCAGAGGAGGAAAAAAAGCCACGGTCCTGGTTGCAATGTGATTTTGGGATTTGCTTTTGACCACACAAAATATCTGGGATATTGCTTCAGGGTCATCAGAGAGCAAATAAGTGTTTAAAATGAAAACACAAGCCAAGCCCAAGCCTGGCACACGAGTAGGTTCCACGGGCACATGGGTGGATGGCAAAGTCAGCCAGAGTCATCCACAAAAGACATATTTGGGAAGCAACAGCAACACTAACAAAAGCAGCAGCTCTTATTGCTTAGCCAATTGAGTTAATCTTTGTTGTGATCTCACCTATATCAGGCAGATCTTTTAAGATCACCCTCTGAATATGCTCATCTCTCCTCACTGACTTCAGAAGGAGCCTGAAAGGTAGAGCTGAGCAGGCATCTGCTTTACAGTTTGAGCTCTGGACAAGATGAATTCCATTTTGAGGGACAGAGATCATTGTAATTTGGGTTGTTTCAATGTGGGATGATTTTGAACAGGGTGGGACTGTCTTCATCTATCTTTATTGAGATATCTGCCCTACTGCAAGTCAGCTTGTTCTAGAAAAAATGAGGTTTTTTCGAAGACAATATTTTCTGACCTCTTCAGACATCCTGTTTAGCAATGAATTAATCCTGTTCTGTACTCTACTGGCAGGATGCAAAGCCATCCCTCTCCAGACATTCAGGTTAGATCAGGAAAGTTCCTCTCTGGTGTGGTTCCAGAGACTCTCACACTCACAGACAGAGGATGGGCAGGATGCTGATGTAAAAAAAGCTCTTTAGAGCTGAGTGCTTGCCAAAGAAAATGCAATAATGTTAAGGAGATGTTAATAAGGATCATCAGAAATGTTCTGGAGACCTTTTTGTCAGTGCAGTGGCAGAGAAGGCTGCAGAGATCCCGAGTGGAGTCAGAACCAGCACCATGGACAGTGACAGTATCTGTGCCACTTTTTTTTTTTTTTTTAAATTGGAAAATCTGAGTGGAAAATTAGAAATACTGGTTGTGACATATGCATTTTCTTACTAGTAAAGGCAATATAATCCCTGTTGTGCACAAGATGAAAAAGGCATACGAAGACTGCCTATTTCAAAAAGCAAATTATAATGGGGAATAATTATTCAGTAGCACACAGGAAAATTAGAAAGTATTCTTTCATAGCATTCATCCTCTAAGTTATGCCATTTTTGCCTTGCCTTGTTGCTTTAATGTCACGAACAATGTCAGGAAATAGAATTTTGATGCAATTCTTGGGCTGCCGTTCACATCATCACTTCATTAAGTTACAAGGTCGTAACAGGAGACCAAAGCTAATCAGATGAGCAAACTCAGGTGACTTGACAACTGCCAGCTGAATTGTTTCATTATTTTGATTAGCAAACGCCTCAGGAGTCATTTAGTATTTGCAGAGAAAATGAGAAAATGCCATTGTCATCCGCTTGTTTTCGGAACTGCCTGTTCCCACCCTGGCTGCGAGACTTTTATGAGGTATTTTTCTCCTCCTCACGCTGTTAATCATCAATTTGCTCAATTTTAATTTCTACACAAGAGCAGCACCATTTTGCTGAGAGACAATGGCAAGCAAAGGGAGATGTCTGCCCAATTCTGTTTCCTGAGTGGAGGAAACAATGTCTGTGCCTTTTCACACAACCAGGATGAGCCCCTTATCTCCAGTCCCGTGGGTCTTGGGGTTTTTTTATATGTCACAATGCATCCAAACTCTTTACAATGATTTTCCTGACCAAATTCCCTTCTCTCTGTGCTAAAGACCTTCATTATGTGGTGACTAGGCTAAATAAATTTAGGCTATTTAAGGTAATGTAGGTTTCATAGTCCTGCCGGGTGATAAAATTTCCTTATTACTGCAAAGTTTATTGCCTTTGCATTTCCCCCCTGACATTTTAAGTGAAAAGGAGTGAATTTTAGAGGTTGCTCTGACAGCTTGCACAGGTGATTGCATTTCCAACTCTTGATGAGTCACCATGGATTGCCTTTTAGCCCATGGCAAACACAAAATGAAATACTTGCCCTGTAAATTCCCACAACCTCTGCAAGGAACTCAGAGTAACAGAGAAACCAGTGCTGCTGCCACCCAGTTCTGGGGCTGACAACCCTGACAGAAGGGTAGTAGGTGAACAGACATTCCCACCTGCGGGGCAGGAGCAGGTTTCCTATAGATATTCCCAGATGGCTCAGCCTCCCCTCCACCTTTCCACCATCCTCAGGCCTTGGAGGATTCAGTATATCCCTTTTTTTTTTTTTTTTTTTTGGAGAAAATAACTTCTCAGGTTGATCTCTTGCTTTCTGAACGCTGAGGTTATGGAAGTACTTCCAGGAGAAATAGGTGTGATAAAAGCACCACCACTTAATCAGATGTTGTTTTATTAAACCAGAAGAGGCTGGGCAGCCCTTTGCATGATGAATTTTGGGTTATGTGTTGCTCCCCAGGCCAGAGTCAGCACGTGGGGCAATAACTGATAACCCCTTTTCCAAGGAAGTCCATGACCCTCAGGACCTCTCAAAGAAACCTTAAAACACATCATCAGCCTTACATCTGCCTGGTGTATTTATAACTCCCTCTTCTCCCTCATCTCTGCTTCGACTGTTAGAGCAGTCTCTTGTCAGGTGGGTGCTCCAGGCTTAAAAACTCTCAGGCTGTGCTCTGAACAGCAGGGTTTTACATCAAAACCAGCCCTGACACCCCTGCTGTGGCCAGAGGGAAGGTAATTACTTCTGCTTCTTCCCAGGTACCAGTCAGGGGTCTCCACAAAGCAGTTTGGCTCTGAACTAGTCTGTCAGATTGGGCTCCTCCTGCTGTTCCAGCCGGTGTTGGAATTCCAGTCGTGTCTAAGTATCCATTTTCTCTCTTAATTAATCAACCAGTCCAGTTGAGGGCTCTGCAGGTGCCTAGAAATCTTTCAGGGGAGAAGGAATGATGCTGTGGGAGTTTGTCTCCAGGTTTATGTGACTCCTGAGAGTTATGTTGGATGTCAGCATTGGTGACCCCTTTGGATTCCCATTTTAAGAGGTATTTGGAACACGTAGGAGAGCTCAGGATCTCTTTAGGCCAAGAGCAGTCAGGAGAGAAAGGAGACCACGAGGGATATCATGGAATGGTTTGGATTGGAAGGGATCTGAAAGATCATTTTGTCCCAGCCCCCTGCCACAGTCAGGGACACCTTCCACTAGACCAGGTTGCTCTGAGCTTGGTACCATTTTACTCCTTTTACCTGTTTTGTGTTTGTTTGTTTTTGTTTTTTATTTCTTAAATTGGCCAGTGAACAGCCTGCATTGTCCATAGCCTTCCTTCCAAAAATATGGAGACTTTGCCTTGTATTTTTATGAGATGCTGAGGCAGAGATTCAAATATTATTGCCCTTTTTCTGAGTGCCTTAAGGGTCTTCACGTTTTGACTCCACACAGTGACATATATATATACATAAATATATATATAAAACTTCTAGCTGCTAACAAAAAGCACTTAAATGTCCCTTCAGGCCACATGTGAACCTTTAGAGCTCAGGTCAGCTGTGATATCAATGACTAATAACAGCACATTTGTCTCCTTGCATAATGCAACTGTGGCATTAATTATCGGTGAGGTTATGGGGCAGGTTTAGGGCCCAGCTGCAAACCTAAAGTAATTGACCCCTAATTTTTTGATTAATCTCAAAATCTTCTCCTTATTGACTCAATTAACATTCAAGTCAGCTGTTCACCTTTTTAGTCAGACTCATTTTTTCTCTGCATAATAAAGAGCAACAAAATACAGCCCAGTATTATAGGAAAAGAACCAGACATACTTTGCATCAGAGTTTGCAGTGGGAAGACAAATAAGCAGAAGGATTAAAAAATAAAACAAAAAAAACCCCAACCAAAGCAAAACAAACCTTCAGATATAGCCCCCAAGACTCACACATTTATCCAAGAGTCAGGAACTCCAAGTTCCATGCACAGACAGGCATTTTTTTCACTGTGGATGTGCTCAAACTGGGGAATTACAGCTTGGAGAGGTGCTGGGCACACACTACTGTGGGGTCAGGGTGCCTGGACCTGAGTGTGTGTGTGAGAAAAGCAGCTCATTCTCCAATATTCTGGGACATTTCCCCAAATCACCACACTTCCAGAAAATCTCTGTCAATAAAATGACCTTTCACCTTTCCAGATGTGAACATACTGAACTGGTTCGTGCTCTCGCTGCATCTTTCATCCCATTTTCTCCCAGCAACATGGGAGTATCTGGGAGGAGATGGGAAAGAAGGAGTTAATTTACAGACAGCTAAACAGATGATGTACTTTACCACACTAGCTTTGGAGTCTATAAATGTTTACATAATTACAAATATATCTGCATAGACCTGGATATACATGTTCGTATGGATGGATGTATTTTACATGTATTTTACATGTATTTTACACCTGTATTTATAATTCTTTTTCGTATCTGTAAAAACCCTTTGGCTCTACAAAAATCCTGCCTAAGCCACTCGGATCACAGCCTCTGAAAGTCAATCCCAAATCTAATGCTGGAGAATAACTTTGAACAGCAGAACAAGGGATTCATGGTTTGGTCCACATTCTTCTGAGGAAGGTGGAAAGAGGGTAGTGGGCTTTGGTTTGAACCTCTGCTGGCTCAAGTCTGTTATCTGTGCTACAGGGTTGGCTAGATCTTCTTTTTGTGTGTGCCAGCAAACTCCTTACAGGCACAACCTGTATTTTTTTAACAATTTTGTCAGGTTTTTATGCAAATAAGGCAATGTAGCAGCCACTTTACCAGCAGCATTCATAAAGACCCACTGAAGGTGAAGCTTTAGTGCCTTATTCAATACTAATTCCTTCATCTGCTGAAAAACCAATTATATACTGCTGGAATGAGCTTTCATAACCCGCATATAAATTAGAGTTTGCACTTTAAACAGGACCGGCTTATTTTTGCTGTGGGTTCCGCTCAGTATTTTGTTTTTTCCTCTCTCCCTGCTCCACAAACACATCTCCAAGAGGCTCAGAGGCTCAGCTGGGTGGTGGCAGCTATTTTACAGGTATTTTTTTACAGGTATTTTACAGGTAGCAATGCAAAGGCTGACAGAGGAGAAACGTTTTCTTTGGTGTCACAAAGAGCGTCACAGTTTTATGGAAAACTCTCTCCCTCTCCACCTTTAATGCTCCTAAATTGCCTCAACACCAGGTTTCACAAACAGCTGGAGCCACATGAGCCAGGGAGTTTTGAATATCACAACCTTCAGAGAGGTGGAAACCCCTTCTCAGGCATAGACATGAACCGTAATGATGGGGCTGGAGGAGCTTTTGGATCTGGAATGCAGACAATGCTCAGGAGGGAAAATACAAAGATGTTTTTAAAATACCTCATTCTTGCCATTGTAGAAAATTGTAACAGCTGGAAAAGTAAATACTCATGGAGACCTTTATTTTTTCCATAGCAGGAAGAAAATGATAGTTCTGAGCTCAATCCCTGCTCTTCATACATAATTCCCAAATCTTTCTAGTGTCTTTAAGAGTTGCAATAAAATGATGTTTCTTCTTAAATAGCCCAGCATGGAATTTCAGTCAGAGAAAAAAACACAATAATAATAATTATAAAAAACACCAACATAAATACACACACACACACACAAAAAACAAACAAAAAACCAACACAACAAAAAACATGCAAAACCCAACAAAACCCCAAAACAAGCAAACAAAAACAACAAAAAACCTCCCAACCCAAAACAGCAACAAAAAACCCCTTAAAAAACCCCAAACAAACAGAAAAACAGGTAAAAGAGATTGCTAAGGCAATAGACAGTTATATAACATAATTAAAGTCCCAAATATGGCAGGAGCTACAGATATTAGATGATTCACTGTTTAGTGGTGTATATTTATATCTATTTATGACCAAGAGATTTTTTTTCACAGGCTTCTCTATAACAAAGTCCAGGAAATTTTAAAACTGATTTTTTTAAAACACCAACCCCACAAGTTCACCAAACTGTTCAGCAATGTTGACTACCTTGTTTCCCTATTTTTCTCCTCTATTTCAAGAGCTCCCAACTTGAAATGGAGGAAGAAAAGGTAGGAACTATGGACACTCTTGTTTAATCTCACTGCAGAGAACATTTCTTATCAAATCCCATACTGACAGCACCGGTCTTCTGTGGGTTCCACATTATATTGGGGAGCTTGGTTCAGGAATCTCAAATATGTTGGGATCACAGAAAGCACTACACAACTATATTTAGACAACTGAACCCTGTCATTCTGGAGTGTGGATTTGAGCTTGTTGGTTAAGACATGTAAATTTATGTTTCTATGTGGAACTCCTGCAGGATGGCAAGGAAAAGAGGAGGAAGGTGAATAGACTTGTGGATCAAGATAAAGATAATTTATTAGGGAAAGCAAAAGCTGCACAGACAAGTAGAGCAAAAAGAGGAATTTTTTTTCCCCATCTTTGGGCAGATTCCAGTCTCTTCCTGGGGAGCAGGGCCTCAGTGACAGTCACTTGAGACACCAACATCTCTCTTTCTTCTGTTTCTCCAAGACTTTATTGCTGAGCACAACATCATAAAATGTGTGAATGACAGAGGAAGACAGAAAATGGAGTGGAAAATGAAATGCAGTGGAAAATGTAGAAATTAGAAATAAAAAAGTAAAGCACCCAGATGCAAATATGCTGTGGAGAGAGTCCCCTGCGTTCTGAGGCATTAACCTAAATTGGGTATAATCATACTGACAATTTTTGATGTAACTTGAGCGAGAGTAATTGTGCCACAAACCCAGAACATGCTGAGGGAGGTCAGAGCTGCCACTCTGCTCCTTCCACAGAACACTCGACCCATTCAGCTCCGGGGTCGGGTTGCACCAAATTATGTCCAGAGGGCCCTTTCAGCCCAAATTATTCTATGAGTAAAATCACCCCCCAAGGCAAGCCAGTTTGCATTTAAAGGAGACACTTATCCCTTGATAAGAGGTGGCTCCCAGGCAGGCTTTGTCTCCATCTGACACTGGCAGAGAGCATTCCTGCAAAGCAGGGAATGTAGCTGGATTTTCCACCCAACATTCCCATTCTGTCCATCTCCACTAAGCTTCACCTGGACAACCAAGTTCTGCAAGAGGTGACCTGAGCAGAGTTGTTCTGTTTAAGGACACTGAGCCTGAAGGGCTTGAAGAGCTGGGGAAGGAGCATCCAGTGAATCCAGCTGGGATTCCCCTTGTGCCAGGTAGATTAGGCTGTTTGGGCAGATGTTTTCAGCTGGCAGCAGCAAAGTGTGTCTCTCTGAAAATTCCTTCCTCTTTAGCTGCAGCTCTTGGGCCCTACTAACCAACATTCCACACACCCCACCCTAAACTTGTCCATATCCTAATTCCTGACTTTCAGCTTACCCTTTTCTCCCCATTTCCTCTTACTTTCCCTGGTGTAGCTCCTCACCTTTGCACACCTTGTCCCTTGCTCATGAGTCCTTTCTGCTGGTGACCATTGCACAGGGATCCTCACAAGCTCACAAATTCCTTGTCCCTCTGAGACAATAATTAGATTAAAATCTACGAGCAGATTTGTTCCTTTGCATTACATTATTAGGAAATTATTTTCCACTCTTTTTTTTTTCCTAAAGCTTTATTCTGTATTTGACTGCCTGAATCGATGACAACAATTTAAATAGGTTATAAGGAGAAACTCATTAATTTCTTCAGGAAGTTCATTCTTTTCACCATTAGTCTGCTAAATGCTCTAGAAAATACTGTCTGCAAAGATTTTTTGATATATGGCTGAGATTCAATGAATTACAATTATCTTCATATGAAGATCTTGCAAACATAAGACCCAGCTCACAAACAACCAACACAAACCTCTTATTCCAGTAAAAATCTGATTTCCCAGCTAGTTATGATTCTGTTTCTGTATTTGATGGGTCGAAGGGTAATTAGTATGAGGTGGGAGAAACTTTATTCAGGCATAGTCTGCTTTCTGAACCCTCTTCAAATATCAGTCAGGTGCCCATTTCTGGTAATTTCATTACTTACTGAAATCCTTGTAAAGTCATTTTTTAAAACATCACAGGGAAACACCTGTTCTGATTAACTTCTACAGTTAATACAGATATTTCTGCAGTTTCAGTTCATCTATCCCAAACTCAGCCTTGGGTCAGATTCAGAAAGGTATTTATTTTATTATTTCCTTTTTTATTATTTTACCTTTTATTATTTTATTATTAATTTATTTTTATTATTTTAAATTTATTTTTATTTTAATTTTATTCATTTTTATTGTTATGATTTTATTATGTTATTATTTATTTTATTATTAAACAACCACAAAGAGCCCAAGTTTAAAATTAATGAAAAACTTATGCAAACAAAAATAATAAAAAAAATTTACTTCATCTTTCAAATAACAGTGTGTTAAGTGTCTAAGAAGCATTTAGGAAATGCCCTTAATAAAATGTTATGACTTTTGGTCAGTGCTGGTAAACTCAAACTGAAATCTTTCTATCTTATTCTTTATGTCCTATTTTTTAATCTTATTTCTACCTGGTTGGCACTGACCTCTGGCAATGTAACCTATAAAATAAAGGTGGGGTTTTACTGACCTAATACATCTGTGTATGTGTAGTGTGAGAGGTGGAATATGGGGTAAAAATTAAAAAAAATTCAAAAAAATTCAAAAAACTTGGCATAAAGTCAAGTTTTTGTCACCAATGTGATGTAATGCCATATTTTCTTTATCCTAAAAATAGGCAGAATTTGGCAGCCACTGTTTATCCTTTCAGCCAGTCCACTGCTTTCCAGAAAGTGCTGCTCTTGCATAATATAATTTTTTAAAAATGTAGAGCAACGTTTACACCAGGACATGCAAAAATCCCCTGTTATGTCTGCACTGATGGTTAAAGGGAGAATAGCCAATAAAGCAAATTTAGCTGGTTGGTTAAATAATTCAACAGCCTGGTTAGATAAAGCAGTGAACATAAGGGCTCCAGATTCCATGGAGTTATGTCATTTGCCCCCACTTTGCATTGTCTTCTGAACAACTAAATGATAGATGTGCTGAAACAGATATTTATTTGTGCTCTTTTTTCTTCTCATGTGTCAGTATAAGCTGTGGGTTCATTTTATAGGCACAAAACTCTCCTGGGAGTTTCACAGAGTGGGGAATAAAAGAGAAACATGGGAATAAGGGCGATGCCTTTCCAAAAATGATGGAAGACAACCTTCTATATATGAGTAATGGGCTCAGACCTCTATACACACCGAAATACAGGGAAATTCAAGCTTTCAGGGAACAAAACATTCCAGCAAATGTGCAATGTCCCCAGGGGTGTTGCAGCAGAGAAGTGGAAATGGAGCTGATCAAGTTGATGGGAACAAGGCTGGTGGTGCTCTGGCCTTGACTGAGAGCCACTGGGGTCCTCCCAACAACCTGTGCTCTCACTGCTCAGTCTGCAGGAAGAATAAGCATGTTTCTGTGCAAAGATATTAGAGAGAAGACAAATAAATGGTGGAAACCTGTTCAGAGGATGATTCCAGTCTCCTGTCATCACACACAAGGCCTTTCATAAAGCCATTCAAGCTCCACCCTGAAAGTAGTTTACACTCTTCCCTGAAACTTTGCTGCTTTAATCAGTGTGCTGTCCCTGAACTTCAGCACTCCCACGTGCTTAAGATTAGTTTGGCCTTGGCTAAATGACTGACAAAGAGCAGAAAACCAGTAGAGTTCACTCTTGTGGGAAGAACAGAGGGTCTGAAGCAGCAGCCTTAGTTTGTTGTAGTGGTTACTCACAGTCTGGAGTAGTGGCTGTCCTTTACTTCAAGAGGTTCAGAGGGGTGCTTTGAAATCCATTTCATACCCTAAGGATTTAAGTGTGTGGGAGTTGTTCCTGCCCTTTTGTAAGGAAGCACTGCTTCAGTGTTGCAGCTTTCTTTCTGCTGGGTTCATTTTCCTAATGAAGAGGGAAAAGATGGAACAAATCACACGGTTTAGCTGAGACTTTTCTGTGCAGAGTGCGTTCATTCAGGTGTGCTCTGGTGTAATATCTCATTCAAATCACTGCCCCATTTTAACTTGCTGATGTATCCTGTAGGTCACCACGCTGAATTTCATTTCTTAGGGCTGTGAACTTCTAAAATGAAGTGTTTCACAACAGCACCTCGGCATTTGCGTTGTAAATATGAACAGTGTGAGTGCCTCATAAATCATGTTCATTCCTTTCAGGCTGCAGTGCATGTGACACATTTAAAGTGAAGGTTAAAGTTATCTTTCTTGAGCACTAAGCATACAAGTTGGACAATGAATAGAAAAAGAAATGAAACAGCCTTCACCTGCTTTCAATACAAAACCATCCAACTAAAACTCAGAGGATGTGAAGGAACTAAGCTTGATGGGTTATAGCTCAGTGTTTATGAAAGTATTATTTTTAAAGCAAAGGAAAGGAGGCTTTCAGACTTTTAATCTGTGGAGCACATCCTGGTATCAGAAAATACAAAACTTACAGAGAGGAGACACAGGACCAGGTCAAGAAGTAATACTGGAACTAATCCCACTAACACAAAGGCACCATCCTCCGAGGCAGCAATCAGTGGCCTGCAGAACATGTCCCTTAAGCCTCAGCCTGCTTTCTGCCTGAAAAAAAAAATCCTGACAGTTTCCCCCCTGTAATTTTGAGGGATGAAATGTTCACAGGCCTCAGCCAGTCTGAATGTGGCCCGATTTTTGAGTTGAGTATATGTGGATATACAGAAAACATTTCCAGTTGGTTCAGTTGCCCCTTCAGTATATCATATTTTCATCTTCTTTTCCACTTTCTAAGTGCTGTGGACTGTGCTGTCTTTTCAGAATTTCCTTTTCTCTTTCTCTGACTAAAATCCAGCGAGTAAAAAAATTAAGTTACAGAATGTAACTGTATTCTATAATAGAATATAGAATATAGTTACAGAATGCAACTATATCCTATAATAGAATATAGAATATATAGTTGGAGTCTTCCCTGAGCATTTGTGAAGAGTTTGCTTCCTGTAGGATCTCATTTATGGCTGAGGTTTCAGACAGTGGTCTGAGGAATACAGAAGAAATCATTCCCTAAATGACCATTATCCTACATTACTCACCCCAGTGAAATTCCCAACACACTTGTCCCTGAGTTACTGCCTGTTTTATTGAGCTCTCATATAAAGGGTTCTTCTTCCTTTTCTGGATTAAAATGAGTTTCACACCAGCCAGGTTTCATTACTTTGTTTATCCTTCCAAAATACTTGTGTATCTCAGACTCACAAAACATGTCTGATTTTGTTTGTAGATGATTTTTACCTCCCATGAAATAACTGAGAGAACATTCAGTTTGATTGCACTCATTTATTTGCCTATTAGTCTGTTTGCAGCTGTAATAAGAAAGCAAATGATTCCACTGTATATTTTATTTATGTGATTTGTCTGGATAGTAAACTGGAGAGCCTGATTCAAATGTTAAAAATTATGGAGTCGTGGCATCCAAAGTCCTAATTGGAAGCATTATATTTGCAAGCTGCAGAGCTTCAGATGAAAAATCTAAACTTCCTTCTCCTCCTCTTACTGCATTCAAAGTTTGGGGTTGCTCAAATCCAGGTAGAAGACCTTTATCCACCCTTATCCACACTAAGATCTTATCAACCCCCAAACAGTTGTGATCCCTCAAAAACAGAGAACGGGAGAAAAGAATGGGGAGGGGGAAACACTTCTCCCATGAGGAAAGGCTGAGAGACTTGGGGTGTTCAGCCTGGAGAACAGAAGGCTCTGGGGAGACCTTAGGGCTCCTTCCAGTGCCTAAAGGGGCTCCAAGAGAGCTGGAGAGGGACCTTGGACAAGGGTATGGACAAGGGGTAATGGTTTTAAACTGAAGGAGGGTCGATTTAGGTAAGGTATGAGGGAGATTTATTTTACTGTGGACACTGGAACATGTTGCCCAGGGAGGTTTTGGATGCTCCATCCCTGGAAACACTGAAGGTCATGTTGGATTAGGCTCTGAGCAGGCTGATCCAGTCGAAGTTGTCCCTGCTCATAGCAGGGGAGGTTGGACTAGCTGACCTTTAAACATCCCTTCCAACCCAAAACATTCTATAATTCTATGATTTTGTGACACTAAATAAACCATCTTTGTGTTGTTCAGTGGTGTCTTTAAGTGAGAGCTTCATTTTGCCCTCTCCAGTGTGGTGTTGCCACCTTATAGTTCGTTGATTTAGGGACCACCCTTGAACAGGACCTAAAATAAGAGCAGTAAAATCCCACTTAAGCATCCTGTGGTTCAGTATCCAGACACTTGTCCTGCATCATGTTACAGCCTTTAATGCAGCATCACTTTCAAGATCTCCCCTTGGAGGTTTCCCAACCAGCTAGTAAAGTGTAATTAAATTTTTCCAGGTATTGTGATCAATGACATGTAGCAGGTTTTGCAATTATTTTACTTCCAGCCAGAGGAAAAGCCACATTTCCCCTCCTGTGTTCCAGGCTTTTACATGGCTGTTACATTTGTTACCTGCATCAGGGGAATAAGTTATGGAGGAGTTTTTAGGAACAGGTTGTATCCTTCCAGAGTCGGAAGAAAAAAAGAGCCTGGATGATTATTTTGGAAGCAATGTTCTTTTTGTGAGTGTTCCTCAGGATGCAGACATCAGATCCATCCCATAATTGTTTCTGTGTCCTGCTACGTGCAGGATGCTTTAAAAAGTCCTTTATGAGTATAAATGAGGAAAAAAATCCTGGCTCATAGTTCCCTAAAACCTCTGTCTTGATGAGTCAGTGTGTGTTTCTTCCCTCCACCTCCAAGCAATTATTTTGATCTAGGGAACAGCGCTGATGAATCAGATGGTTTCTTGCGGTTATAGAGAAGTAACTTGCAAAGTTTTAAGGAAACAAATGACTTAGACCTGAGTTTCTTATTAAATAGAAGAAAAAGTCTGGTAAACAGTGCACGGCACGAGGTGCTCAGGCCAAAATGAAATGGTTTTGTTTCACTCTCCAAACCTTTTCCCCCCCTCAGCACTCGGAAGCTAAACGAAGATGAACGAGAATGAAAATTGCAGTTAAACTGCTGACCTAGATCTCTAATGCCACAGCGAAAGGAAATACCTAATCTGAATATTAAACAGCAATCAATGAAATTAAACTGCTTCCCGGGAGGATTCGTGTCCATCTCAGCTTTAGGTTAAAGTCACAGCATTAGTGCTGGGCACGAGAACAGCCCGTGCTCACCTGAGCCACAGGTATTAATTAATAGCTTGGAGCAGAGTTTCAGACACTTTGGGGCTCGTTTATGGTGGAAATTACGTTTCTTCCACACGCTTTGTTTTCAGACCCAACCTTTTCTTTGTGCTTCTCTGGGTGGGAGATCTCTGAGTTTACAGACTTCCTGTGCAGGTGTCTCTGAGATGGAGAGCTCAAAAAATGGAGAGCTTAATAAAAGCCCCAACCCTCCAGTCTATTCACTCAGTCTATTTAGACACTTAGTTTAGGACCTGTAATGTCCTGTACTCCTCTGAATATCCTGATTAGATTTCCTCTACCTGAAAGACAGCCTAGGAGACAATCCATATTTATATCTGGACAGATCAATCCCATGTTGCTGTTGCTTTTTTTGTTTGTACTCTTTTATTTTGTATTAATCGTTACGTGATTTTTTTATTATTATTATTAAAATAATGAGGTGGAAACAAACCTTTGGCTTCTGGGTTTGCACAGCCCTTCGGTGCCCAAATAACAAACCTCTGAGCCCAGAGTCCATAGGCAGTTGTGGCTCTTTGGATTCAGATGAGTCAATTGAGGGTAAAGTCTCGTCCTGCTTTATTTCAGTAACTCCTCAATGAAAGCTCAAACTAAAGGTCACACAGAGGCCCATCCTGAGCTCCATGTTGCTGAGCTGTGGTGTTGCTGGTGTTCTTCTTAGATTGTGAGGTAGACAAATCTTTCAACACATGGAACTTTCTGCTGGAGATTTTCCTCTTGGCATTGAGGTAGAAGTGGGGAGGAGCCTGCACTGGGCACCATTCACATGTTTCATAATAATATACCATAACATCATGACACATTTCATAAATGTAAACTGTGCTTTCACAACAAGAAAAGCAGAAGGTAAAATGAACAGAAAAGGCTCAACCTGCTCTTCTACCATTCCTTCCTTCCCCAGAATAGCCACAGAAGTGTTTCAGAGAAGGAAATCGCTGCCTCATTTTCCAGACAAAGGATAATTCCGAAAAATCTCTCTCCCAGGCGCAACACGCTGCTGACAAGGCAATAAATAAAAAATAGCAAAACAAACAAACAAAAAAAACCCCCAAAAATACTGGAGCTCCAGGTCTTTTGGACTGTGTGTTCCTCAAGATAAGCAGGTCCGCAGCTCGTCTGTCAGCCCGGAGCGGGTGTCACATCGCCCAGTGCTCCACCAGTGACATCTGCTGGTTGTCACCACCCCCGGCATCCCACACTGGGATGCTGGGACCAGGCACGGGCCAGGACCAGCGTGGCACCGGGGAACTGCCACTGCTGAGAAGAGCAGCCCTGGGAAGGGTTTGCTCAGCTGTGAAACCCTCGGAATCCTTTTGCCCGGCACCGTCCCCGGCTTGTGGCCAAATTATGAGTAATTTCATTACTGATTAATACTCCAAAGGGCACAAGGCTCATGCCTGTGGGCACAACTGCCTTGGTGAATGTCAAATACAGCTGATTTAGTGCTCTAGTGCCTCTGGAGTAAGTGGAGTTTTGGGATCAGCCCAATCTTTAGCTCCATTGGTTTGTTTTATGTGTTCTCTCAGGTAAAATTATTGTGCAAGTTGGTATTTTTATGACTCTTGCAAAAGGGAAAGCTTTTGACTTCTGGTTTGAGCCAGTGGTAACCACGTGAGCCCTGAATGAAACACATCCAACTATTCAACCAGCTGTCACACCAGTTTCCAAAAAGATTCCCATGGCACAGCTTCCAGGGAATTAATGCTAAGCTGTAACAGTGGGATCGGTAAACACCTACAGGAACGAAACAATTGCCTTGAAAAAGGGAATTCCTGAGAGTTTCCACATAATGATGTTTTATATTTGGTCTCTGGCACACACACCTACGAGTTCAACTTGTCATCCTTAAACTTCAGTCATCATTAGTATTTGGTCGAGTCCCTCCTCCAAAACAAATACGAAATAAATGACAAAGATCAATTCTGAAGCTCAGCCATGGTTCTGCCCTTCAGCATTCACTGTTTGCAAATATTACTCAACATCCAGTCCCTGTTGGAGCTGAACTGCTGGTTGTTTGTTTGGAGCCATTGAACCATGTAAGGAAGGCAACACTTTGCAGCCAAGCAGGAAGCCAAAAATAAAACATGCTGTGTTAAACCCTGACAAGTAGCGGTGTTTATGGTATTTCTACCTCTTATTTTTTAACATTTTGTGTCTTGGCCAGATAGAAATGGTGTTTAAGTCACTGGTACAAGACATAATTTTGCAAGCCACAATTTTGCAAGCCACCTTGCTGCAAAACTGTTCCACTGCCCAGATCTCACAGTTTGGCTCCTGTTGGTGCAAATCATAGAATCGTGGAATGTCCTGAGTTGGAAGGGACCCACCATCAAGTCTGACTCCTGGCCCTGCACAGGACAGCCCTGAAATTCATACTATGTACCTGAGAGAGTTGTCCAAATGCTCCTGGAGCTCTGGCAGCCTTGGGGCTGTGCCCACTGCCCTGGAGAGCCTGGTCAGTGCCCAACCACCCTCTGGGGGAAGAACCTTCTCCTGAGATCCAACCTAAACCTCTCTGACACAACTTCATGCTGTTCCCTGGGGTCCTGTCACTGGTCACTAGAGACAGGTTTCTTTATATTTTACAGTTTTGGTTTTCAAGTCAACTGCTTCTGTGAACCCAATCCTGGCTGCCAGAAAGTGCTCTTCCCTAAAAAACATGTATGAGGAATTCTTGCCCATAAATCCAAGCGATTAATGTACATGGGACTATTTCATAAGCAAATGGAAATTATGATCATTGATTCATAGAATCACTGAATGCTTTGGTTTGGTTTGGTTTGGTTTGGTTTGGTTTGGTTTGGAAGGAACCTTGAAGACCATCTTGTTCCACCCCCTGCCATGGGCAGGGACACCTCCCACTAGCCCAGGTGGTTCCAAGCCCCATCCAAGCTGTCCTTGAACACTTCCAGGGATGAGGCAGCCACAGCTTCTCTGGGCAACCTGTGGCAGGGCCTCACCACTCTCAGGGTAAATGAGACTCTTTTTTTCATCTGTTGTAAATAAGAATTATTAGCTTACCAAAGGAGATTACTTGCTTTCCCCCTGCACTGAAAAGATACATTTCTGCATCCTTTTTGCTACAAAAACCCAAAGGAGCAGACTTTTCAGCTCTTCCCACCATGGGAGACCTTCCTGCTCCTGTTATTTCACCTTGGTGATTTCATTGGCACGAAATCACAGTGAAAAGATAATAGATAACATCTATTCCTGGTAACCAACAGGCATCACTGTGGTAATTACAGTGATCACATACCCCCTGTCTGCCTTCTAGACATGCATTTAATTTCCTTAGATTCATGCTCTAAAAACATTTCCCTTGTGGGCTGTGACACAACCTTCACATTATATCAGACACTTTTAGTTGGACAATTATCCAAATGCTTTTTAAAATGGCAATTATTTCCTAGGGCCACAGTTGCCCTCTCCAGAGCCCAGGGAAGCTGTGGATGAAGCACTGTCAGGTGGATGCAGCACTGTGATTTAGAGGTGGTTAAACTTAAACAGGATGGACATGAGCTACAGTTTTCCTCTGGGCTGGGAGGAGGGAAATCTCCCCGTGGTGAATTCATCCAGCAGTGCAGATTTGGCTTCAGGCTTTCTAGGCTGTACCCTAAGGCACTTCCACTGAGAGCTGTGGTAGTTCACCAAATGGTCATTTCTAAAATGTCCTCAGAATAGTCTGATGTGCTGCAGACCTGATTTAAATCCAAATATGTTCCCAGGCTGAATTCTCTTGCTGCCCCTTGGATATTGCTTAGTCAGTGGACTTACAAGATGCTATTGCTTGTTGGGTTCCTATAAATCCACAGTTCACAGGCAAATCACATCTATATTTTAGGTTGTTTTGGAGAATGAGAGAATGGCTCATTTTCCTGAGAATGGAATAGAAAGATAAGTTCTACTAAATAACAATAATTTCACTGGAATTTATCTGTCTACAACTGAGTCAGTCACAGTGAAGACCTTATTAATAGTGGAGAGAATAAAGGTTATTTGAGCTATGATTATTTGAGATGCTTTGGTGGATACTTTGGGAATGACCCTCTGAAAGGGTTTGTTTCTTTCCATTGACTGAAGGCAAATAATTCAGATCACAAATATCTGTATTTTGTCCAAACACCACGATTCCTCATTTTCACACTGTGGGATTCTTGAGGAAGAGGTTAAACTTCTCTGAACAACCTGCACAGCCAGCTCCTCTAAATAACGACAAAGCTCCTCCCCTGCTCTTAAATACACATATTTATATTGCAAAAACCTTGGTAGCAGGTTTCTTTGCTCACCTCATCTGGTTTTGTTGGCTCTGAAACAGGTTTAGCCAACCCACTGTTTCCTCCTCTGGTGCATCAATCAAAATGTGGGATCACAGGAATGTAGAGCACAAGGTAAAACTGAGGACTTAGAAATCCCAGTTTCATTAAAACACCATCTAATGTGCCATTTTAGAAAGAGGTTTCAGGGTTTAAATATACAGTTTAACTGGAAAAAGCAGACAATATTGCTCTTTGTACTTGACTAAATTTTGAACTCCTTACCTAATAGTTTTTCTAGAGAATGTAAAACAAATCAACATAGAAACCTTCCCTGGCTTACTGGGAAATTTAGTTGAACTGGAAGCTGTTAGAAAGGGAGAAAAACCTGATCTACTTTAATTTGAAGTCTTTGGAAGTTTCTGGTAAACCTTCAGAATCTTTGAAGTATCATATGAAGGTCAGTGTTTGGTTGGACATAACTAGGAAAGGTTCCTTCTCCAACTTGTAGGTCTCAGCTCCTATTTATTTTTGATGAAATAAGGACTTTTTTTCCCAAAAATTTCTCTAAAATAAGGACTAAATGCAAATCTTTCCTCATCTAAAGCTCAGTGACACTGAGGGTAGATTTTAGCAATATTTTAACCACTATCCATTTGATCATTTCCCTCTACAATGGACTGTAAACATCTTTAGACTTTTTCCTGAAACATTCTTCCATTCCATTCTCCCCAAAATCAGGCTGACATCTGAAAAATGACTAAGCAGAGTAACTATGACATTACTCAACGTGCCAGAGGAAGAGAAAAAGGTTCATGGCTCTCTAGGGAGGAAATAATATTTATGAGGCAAAATAAAAGACAAAATTAGAAGCACAGGCTGTGTTAAACAGCTCTAGAAATAAAGAGGAGAACATCAGGAGGACTAAACAGGGGTGGAAAGCACCATAACTTGTACCTTGGAGAAGGTGGTGGCTTATAATGATGGAACATTAGGACCATCATTCAAATGGACTGTCCCTGTTGCCTCCTTTGGTACATGAGAACCTCCTGCTTGATGAAAAGAAATAAAAAAGGACCAAATTTCTTTTCAGGAGGAACTGTCCCTGTGAGATATAACCTTTAAAACACCATTCCTGGGTGATTATGGAGCATTTATAACTTGGGCACAGTCTCACACTTCAAAAAACCAGAATGCTGGGATTTGGGCAACTCAAGAGGTGATTCATATTTTAGATGTCTACGTGTTAAGTATGCAATCCCGAGCTGTTCTAAGCTCAGGAAGGTTCTCTTTATAGAAAACAGAGAGAAAATAGAAAAAGTTGCCTCCATAAATTGCTTCATTTGGTGACCATTTTATTGCTGTAATGCACAGAGATGAATTCAGAACCTCTGGAGGTGTTGATTTATCTCCAGCATTGCTGAGGGAATCCATGCTGACAGGTTCAGAATTCCCCTCTGGAGATGTTGATTTGTCTCCACTGTTGTTAAAGGGATCCATGCTGACCAGTTCAGATTCAGGCATTTGAAAACGAGAGTTTGAAATCAAGTTGCCTAAATCACATTGATGTGATGATGTTATGTCCCAAATGTATTTAGTGGGAAAGGAATCCAGAGAACTGGCAAACTATGGAAGACTGAAAGCACCAAATTTATCAAAGAAAGCAGGAGTTATATCACTACTGTTAAAATCAAGCTCTATTTTAACTCATTGAACAGGCACATAGAAGCAGGATGATAGTTCCTTAAACTATGGATTATGAAGGCTTTGTTTTCATGGTTTCTCATTTCTGGGCTTACAACTCAAGTGATCCCCAGTTTCACAGAATCACAGAATGGTTTGGTTATAAAGGAATTTAATGATCATCCAGTTCCAAATCCCTGCCATGGTCAGAGACACCTTCCACTATCCCAGGTTGCTCCATGTACTTTTGCATTTTGACATTACACTCCTGATAATTCCTTGAGAACGGAGTGAAATCATCCCCAGACTGTAATGAATTCACCAAGGCCAGATTTTCCTCAATTTCTCATGAAACTGTCAGTGTTAAAAACCCCACCAATGCCACAGTATATCTCATTAATTTGTTTTTCTTTCTTTCTCACAAAGTGCACAAGGAAATTAGGCTTCGTTAATATGATTTCCGCTTGACAGATCCACACTTGTCTGTTATTCATCTTTCTGCAATTATGACGAGAGAGGTTTAATTGTCCTGTTTTATTCCAAAGGGATCCCCGCCCCCGAGGAGCACACAGTGTATTTTCAAAAGCTACTTAGTCACTGAAAGATGAAAATCCTTTTGACTTTCAGCAAGATGTGTGCCCCCTGATCAAAGTGGATGAATTCTGAACACACATCAGGAGTGGGAAGATGTGGGAAGAATATGGGAACGGGGGAAATTTTAAGCCTTGGTATCCAGTAAACTTTTCACTCTTGGAATAATTATTGTGTGGAGCCACAGAGGTCCTTCTGTTTGGTTTCCTGGGCTTTCAAAGTTTTAAATGCTCAGTTCTTTTGGCAAACAAGACAAGCCGTGCTGGCAGTGCATTAAAATACATGTCAGGGGTGGCAGTGCAGGATCTGAGATCTGGATCATTCAGGACCTTTGAAAGTGTTTTACATGTTTTAATGAAAACTATTGACCTCAAGTCATGAGAGAAATGGTGCTGGAGCAAACTCCTTAAATGTTGCACTGGGGATGTCTGCAGGAGCTGTGATCGTGCCTTTGGACTGTGGTGTAGAAACAACTCAAATCATCACTCCTCACTTGTGTCCTTCTTACTTTAGAGAGAAAGAGCAAGTGTTTTCCCTCTGTGCTTTCCCAGATACACAACAGAAATCTGCAGGTACATCCAGCTGCCTTGTCATGTCCCAAAGAACCATGGTAGGCCAGCCTGAGGGATATTTAAGCCCAGACCAACCATAAAAAGTAACTGACTTTCAATCTTTGGTTTTACTCCAGCTGCATTTTCAGCTTTCATAGCCCCGTGGATCTTTTCCAAGTCCATTTTCACATTGGTTTCTTGGCTAAGGGATGTCTTGAATGTTTTCCTGCATAATTTCAGCACTTGGAGTCAGTCCTTCAGTCCTGTCTAAGTTTTCCTGCTCTATTTGTCATGACCAAATTTATTGACAACCCAGCTAACTCTGTCAAAGGAGGAATGGGTAGAGGACTGAGCCTGTAAGGAAATATCTTTACCTGGCACGTGGGATGTGGCTGCTCCTTCATTGCCTTGTATCAGAAACTTCAGTTAAACTGTACAAAACACTTTGATTCTACTTTTATCTCTTTTGTCAGGGATGTAGGATGTCTAGCAAGCAGGTTTTAATAGATTTTTTTTCTTATGAACACTACTGCCATTTGGTCTTTTTTTCTTAATTGTCTTACTCACTACTGAATATTCTGTAGTAAGGGGAGACAGTGTCAGGTGACTTTCACTGTAATCAGGCTAAACAATTAATTACAGTTAAATACAGCTAAAGAAAGGCTGCCCAGCCTTGGGTAACATGGCTGTAGGTCTCCAGAGGAGCTGGGTTGATCTTTAAGATCCTTCAAGAAATTGTTGTATGTTTGCTTGGTTTCCAGGTATTTTTTTGAGTAATCAATTGTTTGTGGTGGGAACTGGTTGGTTTGTTTGTTTTTGTTGCTGGGATTTTTGTTTTCTTCTGATTTTCTTTGTTCATATCTCTAGAGCCTGAAAAGGATTGTTGGAAATGGGAACAGAGGAACCAACATCAAGCAACCTTGTGCAAAATCCCTGAAAATACTCTGGGATCATGATGGACCAAGCACCTGGGAGCAAAAGGGGCAGGGGCATGTCCCACCCAGGACTCTGTGCCCAAGGGGACGTTGGGCAAACATTAAAGGATGGAAGATCTGTTGGGTTGCCAGTGCTGTCACATGCACTTGTAGCTATCCACAATTTTAATTTCCAGCTGAAGGAAACCTTCTCTGCTTCATGGGAAATGAGAGAGGAGAAATGGGCACCTGTGGAGAGCAGTTCACACCATCCTATATAAGATGTATTTCTCTCCACTGATTACTGAAGGAGTTTCATTCCACTTCTAGTCTTCTGCTACTTAAACAATTTATCAGTTAATCAAACTCTGTCTTAAAATTAACTTGCCTGGTTGGACTCCTCAACCTACTAAAAGGTTGGTCTGGAAGCTGTTCTGTGGTTAAAAATACTTAACTAAGTGTAGCCTAAATTTATCAGTGACCAGTTTAAAGCCATTTGTTCTCGTACCAGAAATATCATTCTTGACTCTTCACGATAATTAGGAGAAAATTACCAACAGAATGGATAATTCTCAAGCTGAGAAGTGGGACAACATGAAAGCACCAAGAAATGACTGAATGGAGCTTGTGTGCTAAGAAAGTCGATTTTTTTTTTGCCTTGAGATTTTCTTTTATTATACTGAAGCCAATAATAAGACCATGAAAGGCAGAGCTAATCTTCCTCACTCCTTTGAAATTTTAACTTTAGTTTGGGTTTTCCTTTTCAGAGCCCATGGCTTTGTTTTGTTCTGTTCTGTCTGATTTGAACAATTGTCGTTCCACACATGGAATAGTTTCTTCTCTGGATTACACAGATCCATGTGGTCATTTTAACAGCACTTACAGAAATCTCTTGGAAGGATTTAAACAAGGAAGTACCTTGTTCTTTCTTTATTCTGATGCTTCCACATTAATGTTGTAACAGAGAAAGTTAATTAAAGATGAAGGAATGGCAACACATCTGACATCTTGCTGCAGCCACTAATTTATGGGACTTGATTTTCAGCTGATTTAAGTTGTTGCAGCCCTCCTGAAAAAGGAGATATGATAATGTGGGTCAGCAAGACTCCAGGGACACAATCTGCCTTTCAACTTGTTACAGAATGTGCAGTAATTAGTGTCCATGAGAGAAGAATAAAATGTGTGTGCAAAGAATGATAACATTTGATATCATCATGGAGGAGTCATAAAAATTCTCCTTCTCCATTCTTTCCTGTTTTCAGAGTAATGTGCTGAGATTATATTAAAACCTCCCAATTCTTTATAGTAAGGGGGGAAAAGCCACTGTAGAAAATAAAAACTCTTAGAGCTGATTTTTACGGAAGTCACATTTATTCTGAAGTAAAATCTACTCCATGCTTGGCATATTCCATAATTTAAAGACAGAGACCTATTCTAAGCCGACCACTAGAAAAATAAATGTGAAATATGTAGAAGACAAGAATAAAGGTATCCAGTCATTTTAGATTATTGAATTTACCCTTAAATATAACCTGTTAAACCTTGTCTTTCCCATGGAGCTTGTTATTTTCAAAGCTTCCATCAGATGCTAATTAGGGCTTGTCAATCATTTAAACTCCTGGAAAAATCCAAACAAGACAAAAGAAATAGTTGGAATCTTGACTTGAACTCTTGAAGGGATGGACTTTGCCCATCAGAATTCCTGCTAAAGGATTTGTCTGCTGACATTTCCACGATGAGGTGACATTTGTCTTTGGGAGGTGGATTTGGTGTCGTGTATTCTTTGCAGTGTCCCTTTTCCGATGGCACGTAAAGGTCATTTCTGCAGAGCAGGGAGCATTTGTAAACTTCCTGAGGAAGAGATTCTGGGCATGAAGCATCCACTGAATAGTAAGCATGTTTCTTGTCTAGAAGCTGCAGGGTTTTTTTCTCACACAATCCTTTTTTTTTCTTTTTATTTTTTTTCTTTTTTTTATTTTCTCTTTTTTCTTTTTTCTTTTTTATCTTTTCTTTTTTCTTTTCTTTTTTCTTTTCTTTTTTCTTTTTTCTTTTTTTTTCTTTTCTTTTTTCTTTTCTTTTTCCTTTTTTTTCCCTTTTTTCCTTTTTTTTTCTTTTTCCTTTTTTTCTTTTTTTTTTTTCTTCTGATGTCCTTCTGTGAATCTGGCAGGAGCAAAATGATACCAACAAAAGCATTTCTGCATTGTGGCGCTGCAGCGTTTCTTAAAAAAAAAAAAAAGCAAATATGTCTTAACTGGGAAATGGCAGTTTAATTTTGGTTGTGAAAAGCCCTTGATTTGGATGGTTTGCCCAGAGAAGCTGTGGCTGCCCCATCCCTGGAAGTGTCCAAGGCCAGGTTGGACAGGGCTTGGAGCAACCTGGAATAGTGAGAGGTGTCCCTGCCCATGGCAAGGGGTTGGAACTGGATGATCTTTACATTCCCTTCCAACCAAACCACTCCAAGATTCTAGGATTTCATGATTCCTTTCATTACTCATGAAGCCTTTGCCTTATTGCCACGGTGCAAATGCTCAGTGGGGAGTGTTAGCCAAGGTAAAAGTGAATATATCTCTCGTGCACCCCTCAGATATCTTCTCTTAGGATCTGAAGGTTGGGTTTGAGCCTTTGGATTCTAACTCAGCAGGTGAACATTCCAGACCCTCTTCTGTTCACATCCAGAGGCACTGGGAGCCAGGACCTGGCTCTTACAGCTGGACCCTTGGACCAAAGTCCCCTGTTCCTGGTAGCAAGAATTAGTGCAGCTCTGCTCTGTTACAGGCATGAAAAATGGAGAGGAGGAGGAGAAATAGAGACAGCAAGACTTTGAATCATCTCTGACTTGATTCATTTGGCCTATACAGACATCCAACCCATTATAGACATGCCTGAGCTTCCCAGCTGGATCCAGCTGTCAGTCTGAAAGGCTGCAGGTCCTGTGTTATGACTGGATGCTTCAGAAATCCTATGGCACTACAAATGATCTTATTAAAATTTGTATTATAGACAACTCAATTTAATTGCTTCATTTATGTTTCTAAATTCTGATTATATTGCTATGAGTTGAGCATATAAAATCATATGGATACCAGGGGACTATATAATAAAAGGTCAATACAGAAGGTCAGCAGCATCAATAGATCCTGAAAAGTTATTGAGCTCATCTTAAAGTCTCAACTTGTTTGTGAATTGGATCATGCTGTGAACTCCATTAATTCATTTTATTGACTGGGTTTTTAATTACTGTCATGAGGATGTAAACGCCTCACTTACAAGTAGATATCTGCATTTATTGCCTAAATGTAGGTACCCAAATCTGGAGATGAGTCTTCACCAAGGAATATTTCTCCTTTCTTCCTCTGTATTCCTAGATAATGGAATAACCCAAGCCTTGAATAAATTCACACTGAAATAAGTCCTTATGTTACTTTTGCCTTTCCAGGTTCATCTTATAAGGATCTGGTGCGTTTAAAGCCTGAGCTGAGAATTCCAAAAATACTCCTAAAGTGCTGACTTAGAACAGAGCTGGAAAAACATAAAAATATTCCTGGCATACAGATAAAATAGACTAAAAGGCCTGAATTATTTATTCACTTGTGTCTTTGATTGTATTTCCAAAGAAATAATAGAGCAAATGCCAGCCAAGGACAAGCAGCGTTCTTGGTACAGTTTGGGTTCCTGCAGATACCTGATGGCCACAGACAGAAAGGAGCATTAATATCTCAGGTTCTGAACCCCTGGAAGAGGTGTTGGAAATATTTTTCCTGATTAGCACAGCCCTGTCCAGGTAGGATCAAGAATACAAAGTGTTTACAACTCCACATCCCCAAAATACGCACAGTTTTTAGTCACTTTTATGAACTTGTCTTTTGGCAGAGTCCAGGAAATCAGATATTGCAGGAAAAAGAACCATTTAGTATCAGCCTAAGTCCAGATAAATCACAGTTGTTGAGACCAGGCTGTGGAGAATTAAATCACAATGCCAGGAGTAAAGCTGAAAATAGCTCCTCACTGGCTGGAAAATCATTCTTGCTCAGAGAAGGCACACAAATTATGGACTCCACAAAAATATCATTTGATCCTTAAATAAATATTCTGCACAGCAGCCATTATCTCTCACCTTCTTCACAACAAAACTGAAGGGGATGAAACTTTTCATGGCAATTCTTCCACATCATTCTTGACATATTTGGGATGAGTTGCTGCAGAAGTCTTAAAGATTCCTAAATGTTTGAATAATCGGGGTTTTTTAACACGTAAATCAGCTAAGAGTGACCATTCAAATATCTGCTGTGGAAGGAATCAGGTAGGAGTAATCTGGTTATTATTTCCTGTGCTCCAGTTGGCTCACATGTAATCTGTATTCCTTCTAATAATTATAATTTTATGCTTTTTTTAACAGTGTCCACAGTGCAATGTAATTAACAGCAGGTGCTTATCTGGCATCAGAGCAGCTTTGGTTTTGCCCAAAAGGCATCATTTCAGAGGCATCAGAACTTTTGTAAACTGCATTTGAGTCAAATTATTAAGCACTGAATGAACAGAAAGAAAAAATGAGTAGAAGAGCCAGGTAATGAATTTATAGCAATAAAGGTTATTCATCTGTGGAATGAAATATAAACAGGCCACATGAATGGGAGAGTTGGTCATTTTAAAAGGCTTAAATGTGAAATCAATCCATTTTTACACTGAACTATTCTCAACCTGTTTTTTTTTAGCATTAGTCAGTTTTGTTAAGTGATTAAAAAAAATAAAAATTGAAACCTTCCAACAATTTTTTCAAACTATTTCTATTACTGCTGCCTTGGAAACACATTTAGAGACACACTAATCTTGTAGGATTTATATGAAGAAATACTTTTTTTCACTTATTTTCCGTTTTGAAACCAGAAAGGTGGAACCAGATGAGTGGTTCAAGCTGCAGCAAGTAACCAAAGATGCCAGAAAGTGCTGTAATATGTGAACATATTATACAATAACACAGAACTTCAAAGTTTTACTATACGGAAAAAAAATCAAATCTTCTAAAATTAAGTCGTTATGAAAAATGAGTCGTCTCTGATTCTCTTTTCCCTCCAAGATGGTGAAATGGTACCTGGTGGTAAAAAGAGACCCTCAGGACAACGTGATGCTCCCACACATCAGGATACAAATCATGATAAGTCTCAAACCCAACTCTGCTGGACTTTCCAAACTCCTTTCTGGAGCGAAGGGAATCACTTTGCCGGCGATGTAATGCCCAGATGTGAACTCCCTGAAATCTTAGATGGGAAATCATTATGGGAATACCCTCACAATCCCTGGGCTCAGCAGATGGAATGGAAGTTTTCCCTGCTCTGCTCCTGTCTCGTTCATCTCCCACAGTCCTGGTCGCTGCTCTGTCTCCATGTCCATTTACAAGGGAGTTACTAAAGCTTGTAAAATATGTGTGGGTGAAGCCAGGTAACCCCTCTGTTGGGGTCACAGGGGAAGGATGTGCCAGCAGCTCAATTCCATCCCTCAGCTGAGTGCATTCAATCCAAAATGTTGCCACTTCCAGCTGCTTTCTCCATGCAGTTGGTGAGGAGCAATGATCCCATGAAGCATCACCGGCCCAGGATGCCTCATCTGCTCCAGCACAGGGTCTGGGAGGGATTTTTTGTTCATTTGGATCAGTTTACATGTTCCCCAGAGACCTCTGGCAGAAATGGAGCAATCCCTGGAAATATTCCAACCACTGGCTTAAGTTACTCTGGTAACACCCGGGGATCACTCACAGTGTTAATGCACTTCATCTGATGGATGATAAGCTGAGAGGAGGTAGATTTAGATTGGATTTTAGGAAGAAATTCTTCCCTGTGAGGATGGGGAGGCCCTGGCACAGGTTGCCCAGAGAAGCTGTGGCTGCCTCATCCCTGGAAGTGTCCAAGGCCAGGTTGGATGGGGCTTGGAGCAACCTGGTATAGTGGAAGGTGTCCCTGCCCATGGCCGGGGGTTGAAATTAGGGGATTTTTAAGGTCCCTTCCATCCCAAACCGTTCTATGATTCTCTGGTAACTCATTACACTGCTGACACTTGATTATGGGGTTTGCATTGAAGCAAAACATTGCCATGATTGGGGTAGATGGATCCTATGCAAATATAAAACATACCCACACCCCACACACGTGGAGATCTGCAGTTTGAAGTAATGAAGCGTGTGAGGGTCTTTTCTGCAGAGATGTTATCTGAGGTCACCAGGAAGTGTGAAAACTAAAGCAGAATAAATATTTGCAAAGAATACTGCACGGAAATGCTTTTATACAAGCAAAGCTTGGAAAAAACCCCCTCCTGTCTAAAAGTATTTCATGTTTCCACTATTTTCACGTTAAAAACAACAGCCCCCTGAAGCATCACAGGCTGGGGACAGAGTGGCTGAAAAGAGGCCGGGCAGAAAGGGATTTCCTTGGTCCTTTCTTTCCCTTCCCTTCTTTATCACTTCAGAAGGCTGGATTAAGCCCTAATTTTATTTTGCTTTATTTATACAGAGTAATTTCCTCATTTTATTGTCTTTGCCATGGGGGCTACAAAGGAACATTTGCTATTGTTTAATGTCTGATAATTTGAAAAAAGTCTTTTTACCTTTAGGCATAGGATTTTTTATATTTGCCACAGCTGCAATAATTCAGTCATGGGAAACATGGGAGGAAAAAAGTAATTAACACAAAAAGAAAAGAGTAATGATATCAAGAAGGAAAGTGAACACAAGGACATGAAAAAAACATGTAGAATAAAAAAAAATATAGATAACATGCATAAAGAAAGGCAGTTAAAATCATTATAATAAAGATTTCCAAGACAACAGACAAAATGATTTAATTTTTTTTTTTTAACTGCAGATTTACAGAGTTCTAAAGGCACGTGAGAGAGAGAGGCACATTTAGATTTTAAAACACAGGCAAGGTTTTGACAATTAGATTTTTGTCCCACTTGGATTAATCATTCACGTCTGGTGTAACAAGTACAGGCTGCCCTTCATTAAAAACAAATATCAGCACGTCACTGCTTCGGTGTTCCAGCAAAGTTGGCTTCGTCAATGATCTTTAAAATGAACATTTTAATTGGAAAAATGCAACCTGTGTTGGAAATTAGGACCTGTTTTCATGGGAAGAAAACCAACTCAATTAAAAAGTTTGCAATTTGGGCAGAACTGCGTATTTTTTTTTCCCCTCAAAGACTTCAGTTGACTTTGGACAAAGTTGTGTGATTATCTGTCTGTGCTGCTATCAGGGCCTGGAAATGGAATAGTCAGCATATTCCAGCAGAAAGAACCTCAGTTAACTCATGCAAATAGTGTAAAAATCATATTTTATTAATGCTAGTAGGAAGTGAGAAAAAAAGATACGGTTTTGTTGTTTGCCTTTCGTAGCTCTTTAAAGTCACAGCCAGCCCATAAAACCATGCCAAGGTTTTGCTGATGTTTCATTCTTTCAATATTTGGGGATGGCTTTAAAAAATATCTTAGCTGCTGAAAATGAATAAAGCTCAGCAGATTTTCATCTTCGCGGTTCCCAGGTTATGGCAGAAAGGTTGAAGGAGAAGGCGAAAGAAAAGGAAAAAGAAATTCAAATAATTTTTAGCTCTCCTGGCTGTAATAAAATGCTTAAAAATGCTTAAAAAAAATATGGCAGAAATATGAGCTGTTTATTGTAACAAAGGAAGGCAGGTGGGAGATAGTTTGGCATTTTTGAACATCACGAGGTAAATGTAAGGAAGGAGAAGAATGTTCTGGTCAGAGGGAGTAAAGGTGGAGAAACACTTGAATATTAGCTGTAACTTGAATGAGAATTATTAGTCATCCAAACACTGGTTTCCAAAAAGAGCCTTGAAATTAGAAATAATAATTGTGTTGTTTTGAAGAAGGAGGATTTGTGAGAATTTCGCTGCAAGGTGGGTGCTGATGCTGAAATCTGTCATAGAGCCCATGCCTTTGCTCCAGGCTGGTGCTCCTAAGGCAAAATGGAAGAGTTCCTATTTTTCCTCTCCCTTTTATCTCTGGATGCTTAAATAAGTACCACAGGGTCTTATTCTGATTATTTTTTAATTTTTATTTAATTGGCACAGCTGAGTGGCTGTTTAGTCATAAGATTAAAGATTATTTTGCTGTGTTTTTTCATCAGAACAAAGAAGCTTGAGATAGATAAATAAATTTAGAAGAGTGAACTCTTTCAGTGGCAACCACTTGTGCTTCTAAGGATACAACCACTTGTGGTTTTAGAGATACAACCACTTGTGCTTTTAAGGACTGTATTTTATCCTGCTGACTCCAGGAAATGAGGAGGATGAAGGAGATTGAAGCAGAATCTACTCAGAAGCCCTCAGTGATAAAATAAAGGAAAGCGTGTGGAAGTTGTGAGGAAAGAAAACCATTAATATTTTTTTGGGGAAAAAAAAATTCACTATGAAAATAGTCAGAGAACGGGGAAACAGAAGCTGTGAAGTCTCTGTCACTGGAGAGATTTGAAAATGAGCTGGACAAGGCCCTGGGGGGACTGAACTAAGTTGGCCCTGTTTTGAGAAGCTTTAGGCCAGAGGTCCATCCTAAACTGGGTTATTCCATCAGTCTGTGACTTTATGTGTAAATTTTACGAGCAATTTAAATTCTTAACCTGAATTTGAAGGCTAATTTTAAGGCCTCTTCGTGAAACTGATAGAAATGTCAAAAAAAAGCTTTACAAAAGGCTGCAGAGCAATGAAGGTACCGGGCTAGGTGTGAACTCACTGCACCCACTTTCCTTTCAGTAGTAAGGCAAAGTCACCTGTCAGTACAAATATGGGACCAGGGAGATTGTTTCCTCCAGAAAACTCTGTCAGCAACTCTTTGTTCTGCGTTTGTTCCACTAATCTTTGTCCTGTGTTGTAAATGTCTCAGATTTCGTTGCTCAGGACTCTGTGACATGGATGAATCTCCTCAGAGATCCCCTCATAATTCCTCCCTTTTGCTCCTGACAGATCCAACAGGGAAGGAGGTGGGAGCAGAGCAGCTGTTTGGGCTGATGGCCCCTAATTTGGTAGAATTCCATTTGTTGGGAAAAAGAAAATAAAAGAACAAGTAGAAAGTGGTTTTCCTCACAGAAGCAAAAGTGATGATTTGCTGCTCTCGGTTCATAAATTTAAATTTGTAATTTTTGGGGTTTTTTTGTTTGTTTGTTTGTTTGTTTGTTTTTTCTGAATTTCTTTTTCAAACCATTAGGGGGGAAATCTGGTCCTAGTCTAAATGGCAAAATAAGGAATATTGTATCTGTGAAACCAGGCATATGGAGAATTTGTTACTATGAGGAAATATATTGTGCCCCTTCTCCTTGGCAAACCTATTCCATGGTTCACAACTGTGGGGTAGCAGCAGCCTGAGGAAGGGACCAGCAGGGCTTAGTTTAGGCTTAAACTGTACCAAAATCCCAATGAGTTAAGCCACTTGCAGGTGATGTATATCCTACTTAATTTAATAATAAAAATAAACCCTTCTTGTTCTCTAAAGTAGGATCATATTTGATAATGATAGTTTTAATTTTAAGGAAGGTGCTCATGCACCCCTCGATTATGTCAAAGTTTTGGAGACATTCATCATTTTTCTGATGCCTGTCCTTGGCCAGAGAATCTGGATGACTTGTCCCAAATTCCACAGGATGTCTGAAGGAGTGGCTTCAACACCAGATCTTTCAGGGCATCAAAAACATGTCTGAATTTTTCCTGCAAGAGTCTATTTGCTGTCCAGGTCTCAGTTTTGGTTGTCTAATTAAAACACGGCCCATGTTTATTTTCAGAAGGAGACCTTATCAATCAGTAGAACTTGCCATGAACATTCTTTGTCCATGAGAGGCTGGGATGATCCCAGTGGTGTGTGTACTCCAACCACTGTTTTCTCCTTAACATCAATAAAACAAAACGATTTTAATTAGAACCATGTAAAAATTATCCAACACAGTCAGTTTGGTTTAAAAGCAATGTGATTTTACCAAAAAAGGAAATGGTTCTAAGTAAAGTGTCAAGCCTGGCAAAGCTTCATCTTCACAAAACCTTCACACTTCTGAAGTTCTTCAAATGCACTCTCTGATATTTTACAACAAGAAAACAACAACAACAGGAAAAAGTCATTATTTGAATTGAAATTAATTTTTAATTACAGTTATTGGAACTAGATGATCTTAAAGGTCCCTTCCAACCCACACCATTCTATGATTCCAAACGCTTTGAAAGTTGGAACTTCTGATGCTAAAAAATATTTTAAAAAGAAAATTCTATGATTGGTAGAGAATTACTGATTTTTGGAAAAGGCAGGACATGCTGGTGCTATATGACATTTATATTGAGACATCTAAAAGGTAAGAACAACATGTGCAGAATGGGTAGAAGAAGTTAGAGAACTAAAAAACATAAAGATGTGGACCCACCACACCTTTTTTTCTCAGCATACAAGAGTTGCCAAAGAATAAACAATACACAGCTATGCAGAGGTGAGAATTACACGTGGTTATGTAAAGAATGAGAGACTATAAAGTATATAAATAATGTTTACAGTTTGAATTCTCTTTCATTGCAAAAACACTGTGAGACATGACCAGACAATTTTGGTTTGATTTTCGTTAACAGGTGGTTAAAGCAAAAATCCCTTTGATACTTCACAACACAGATCTTTCTTTTCCTTCCCAAAGAACTTTTCTCACTTGTTGTTTCTTGTCTGTTTTCCAGACTACTTCAAGTTTTGCACTGAATGGACCATCATTCTGTGCAATTATTGCCATGATTTCAATTCCAGACATTTAACTGCTTTGAATTTTGCAATGATGTAAGACACATAGGGATGCAGTTTTTAGGGCACATGTCTATGGATTATTTCAACAGTAGTCCCAATAAAATTCCAAACAAAATTAGAGCAGTGAAATTTGGTAGAACAAACAGGAATAATGCAGATGAGTGGGTATTAATACTGTTAGTGGAAGTAGATCCTTCTTTTTCAGGTTGTTTTCCCAAGGATAAAATGAACAGTCCTACATTTGGATGTCATTGGTTGAATTAATTTCTAGGGACACAGTGGGAGTAATAGATGGGCAATACAGAGGAAATAGGACGGGAGAAAAAAAGGAAATTATTACTTAGAATGGTCCAAATTAATCTTTCCAGGAGCTATCAGTAATTTCCATGATTATCTACAGCTCATCGGGGTCTAACTTTGCTCCAAGCATGTCCAAAGTGTGGCTGTGAGTTGTCCAGGTTCTCCCATGTTTAGTGATGTTATCACAGCTACATTTTTCCTCCTCCTTTCATCTGCTCTTTAAGACATCATGGGCACCTTGAGAGTGGAGCAGTTGCAGGCAGAAGTTGGTGAAACTCTTGGTAGCAGTTATTCAGACTTTACAACCCCTCTCTCACCTCTAGGGATACAGTCAGGAGGTCCAAGGAGTATTTTGAATTTCTTTTCAGATTTACTGAACTCACCAGGGCAAAAAAAAGAAGAAAAAGAACAACCCTGAAGCTTCTGAAACAAAACCTGAAGTGTTTGTTCAAAACAAAGGCATATTCACTTCTCATTGCAAAATGGTTTTTATTTTGTAATATAATGTAATTTCATAAAACCACAAAAGACTAAAAAAAAATGGAATATCATATTTTCAGTTCAAATAAAACATTTTTTTTTCCAGTTTAAGATATTTTTCACGTTTTTGGACGGTTTGAAAATGAGAACAGTTTTTTTTTATTCCAAATAGACTGGAAAGAGTTCTTTAATCACACAACTCCAGTTTTGGCACACAGATAGATCCATTAGTTCCTAGTGCAGGGTTTATGAACAGGTAGGTCTTCAAATGGGTCTGAAAGAAAATATGCTGTGTGTGGCTGTGGAATTCTATAGGTGATACCTTTAAAGTTAAGAAAACACAGGGATAATTTCTTTATTTTATTTACTCCTTAATGCAATGGTTTATGGGTCCTAACCCATCTCAACAGATCTGAAGAGTATCCTCACAGGAGTAAAGCATGAAATGAGTTTGATTATTTCCTTGTGGGTGTTCAAGAAGGATATGTGAGGATGGCAAGACCATACAGCACCTACAGGAGACCTGCAGCCTTTTGAGAAGGCAAAATTATCTCCAGAATAAAACTTTGTGTCTGTATTTAAGCAATCCTGTCACCAATATCCACTGGCAATGAGAGGATTGTAGACATCTCCAACACCTATCTCAACCTGTCCTGAGGCATCTGGGGTATCTAGATCTGAAGACACAGCAAAATGCTTCTGAGGTATGACCTTCAATCTCGTTTTAAGTTCTTAAGAACATTAAAAAATGCATTATTGTTTCAGTTCATCACCATTTTTGGTGATAGCCATGAGGTTTCTTTTATCATGAATTATTAAGCACTCTGTATACATCAGGATTTAATGTGATGTGCCTTAAATTTTGAATTACATTTAATATTATAGCAATAGTTTTCACCTCAGCCCCTTGTTTTTTTCAACCATTCATCACCTTTTTTACAGCAGTAGCATTTTTTGGTAAAATTTTCCTCGATACTTTTGGAGCTGGGACTGGGAACTGAAGTGCCTCTCCCTGAAGGTTGGAACTAAAAAATCCTTAGGAACCCCTTCAACTCAAGCCATTCTATGGTGTGATCCTTGTCTCCACGGCCAAGACTGTGAGCAGAACTTTAACACCACGTAAGGTCTGGCCAAGGACTCTGGAAACAAAGTCAAACACTGATTTATCTAAATTTCATTTACAGTGGTATAGAAATGACATGGGCTAAAACAGAAGGAGGCACCTACCCAAAAAGAAGAACTTAGAACTTATTCTTTGATCTTGCAATTCCTGAAAAAACCATTTACCCTGCAGAGTAACTCTTCAGAAATGGGATGGAAAGTGTAATATAATAGGAAGAGGATAAAGAAAGTTATTACAAGTGGATTGTTCTGCCCCTCCAACATGACACACATATTTCTGATGGTCATAGAATCATAGAATGATTATAGAATCATAGAATGGTTTGGTTGGAAGGGAGATTTAAGCTCATCCAGTTCCAACTCCTCTGCCATGGGCCAGGACACCTTTCACTAGACCAGGTTTCTCAGAGCCCCATCCAGCCTGGCCTTGAACACTTCCCAGGATGGTGGTTGTCTGTCCTCATAGGTAGAAGACATTGGGTGCCAAGATCTTTTTAACAGAAGTTGGGACATACACAGCAGGAACAAATGGTTGTAGTAAAACAAAAAAGAACCAGACCCAAAGACTTTCCACTCCCCTCAGTGATTGTGCCTGAGGTTATTAAACAACGGGCCAGAGCATGTGCTGTGTTTGCCACCCCGTGATGTTTATAAAAGCAAGATAAGGAACACTCCTAGAAGTTATGATTTAGTCAAACACAAAGTAGACTTTAATCACACAAGGGTTGCTGCTTCACTCCAGTGTCTGCAGAGCAGCTGGACTTGTACCTTTAAAGGGAATGCAGTTCCTGCTCCTGCCACTTCAACCCACCTTGGGACTTGCCCTGCGTTGGTGACATCTGAGGATGAGCTGGGAAGTGCTTTTCAACCCATAAACACTTCCCAGCATCTTTACAAGAATAGATTGGGGCATTTTAGAGGGTTTCACCTCTGCACCGGTGTGTTCACAGCCAGATGTCCATTGCCAGGCATCCTTGGGCAGTGATGTGATCCAGTCCTGATCCTTTCCCTGTCCCAGGGAATCACAAACAGCAGGCATTGCTAAGGCTGAGAGCAAGCACTGGTATTCAGGGTTTATCCTCTTTATGGAATATTCAAACAGTACCAATCTAATTTCCTCAGAAAGTAAATTTTGTGGTCTGGAGTGAGCCCAGGGTGCATTTCCCATTCTGCAGCAGTGCCTCCTGCCCACAGCTGGGTACAGATGAGGAGAGTGCACTCCGGGAGGATTAGAGGAGCTAAGATGGATGGGATGGATGCTAAATCCTGCAGCCCACACACTGAAAGACTCACAAGGTCAGTGCTCAGCAAATACAGTTCTCCCTGTGCCTAAAATTCAAGTAAAAATGTTTCAGTCATCAAAGCTTCCTAAATCATGATGCTTGGAAAACCTCGTGCAGGTAGGAGAGGTGGGGAGCTGGATCTTCATGGAGTAACAGCTGACAGGAACTAAAGCACAGTCCAATATTAATGCAGCTGTTTTATCCCTGGTTGGGTTTGAACTTATCCTTTGTCAAGCTCTGAAGTGAGCTGGATGCAGGTTGCCTCAGCTTTTCAAAGTTCAGGGACACCCACAACAAATCCTTTGTGGGAACACGGTCATTCCCACTTGGCATGGATGAGACCGGTAATTGCTAAACTCCCTTTTTCTCCTCCTGGAAAAAACAGGAATCCTCTGCACCTCTTGGGTCTCATGGATGTGGTGCCTCTCTGGATTGCTTCCCCTGGGACTCTCTACTGTCCCTGTGACCACCACGGGGTACTTCATGGAGAAAGGGATGTGTCCCACTCCCACCTTACAGGGGGGATGCCACGAAATCCATGAATTTACAGGAAACACTGAGATGGAAATATTCCTTCACTGACAACCTGAAACCCCTTACAAAAAGTCCAGGAGAGCAGCTCCCAGTAAGGTTTTGATACATAATGAATTTACTTTTGTGCACCAAACTCTTTTTGTAAAATCATTGAATGGTTTGGGTTGGAAGGGACCTCAAAGACCATCCAGTTCCACCCCCTGCCATGGGCAGGGACACCTTCCACTAGATCAGGTTGCTCCAAACCCTGACCTGGGACACTTCCAGGGATGGGGGATATTTTCCTGAAGTGTTTTCTCTGAGGTTACAGGGGCAGGGAGGGCTCTGGGCTCCTCAGCAGAACTTTCCAGCAGCCTGAGCCTTTCCAGGCTGTTCTGCAAACAACCCCCCAGCAAAACCCCAGTGATTGTAAACAGCATGAAAACGTCAAAATCCCCTGGTTTAATCAATCCAAAATGAGTTTCCTTTGGCATGAGGGATATGTTTCACCAGGGCTATTCCTACACCAGAACCTCCAGCTTTCAGCAGCTTCCTCTGTTAGACTTTCAATTGCCAAAAGAACACAATGAACACAATTTGAGTTTGTTTTCTGTGCTCTACAAGGGCAGACAAAAGACAGGAAAAAGGCTTAATTTTGCCAAGGTTAAATGAAGGGAACACAAAGGAATGAGAAAGCAATAAAGAAAAATCAAGTTTGTATCGAGTCTGAATCAGGAGCAAAAATTGAGGAAGTTAATAATAACTAAAAATTGAAAGTTACAATGGAAATTTTTGTTCAGTTTTCATAAAGGCCTACCTGCCTTGAATGGAGTAGGAGTTTACTAAGCAATACACTTTGTGAATCAGAGCTCTGTAGGAAAAATCTGTGATATTTTTGATTTATGGTCCTATAAAAACAGAGACATGTTTTGATTTTTCTTTTCTTTTTCCTTCTGTCTTGTTCAGGATGTATTTTTAAAGGTTAATCTCAATGTATTCGAAGATTTCTAAAGACCTTCAGTCGGGTTTGGAGCAATTGTAGGGATGGGACAAAATCCCATTAGGTGACTTTTTTTATTTTCAGAATCTTCTGTTCATTTAAATCTCTGAAGGTTTAGAAAGGCTTTTTCTCCCATGCTGCACAGGTAGTTCAATTACATTAAATTCTGCCATATTAAAGCAAAACCATAGGAGCAGTCTCATAACTTGCCACTCTCTTTGTGTTTAAAAAACAGCTCCAGGAATAAAAAAGGAATGAAAATTGGATTAAGACGTCCTAAAGAGAGGGAGCACTGGATTTTTAATCACAGCAATTGCTCATGTGTGCATCCATCCTGGTGAGAGAACCTCAGCTGGGATAAACCAGTTCTTAGTGATTTCAGCTGTTTCTGGTAAATCCTGGAGGAGGTGGGTCCTGCCTGGGTAATGGGAGTGAATGACCCCCCTGTATAACCTGTAATCCCCTACAAACCCAGTCCCAAAGAGCAGCTCCCAGTGTAGTTCTGCTGTGTGACAAGTTCACCCTTGCAAGATAAATTTTGCAGCATGACAACATTAACAATTCCCTGTCTTATCCTGTAATCCAGAGACAAGTTGTCCTCATAGGGAATGTTGATGTGAGTGGGTCCCAAAGGTGCTTGTGGCAGATTCTCCAAGAAGTGCAACTGCTCAGTAAAGTATGTGGTGTTTGAAATACTCTCTTTTCCTCAATGGAAAAGAGTATTTCCTCAATGGCAATGTCCTGGGGGAAACTGAGGCAGAGGAGCAAAGACTTTGCCTGTATTTTTTATCCAATGTTTTTCTTAGGGAAAGCTTGAAAAAAATTTGGGGATTGCCAACCAAGGACCAGAAGTGTTGGTGCAAAACTCATGTTGTAGAAGAGGAATAAATCTGTTTAAATAACTGAGATGTTTGTGATCCTTTATATCAGATATACTGGAAAAACTGTCCTATAAACTTATAAATAAGTATTGGTGTAGAAGTGCTGGGACATATTGTAGGAATTTGTTGCTATTTGTGGTAGTTCTCCCTCTGAGAGTCCTTACCTGTAGTTGTAAATGGAGAATATGTCTGGTAGGGTAACACTGAACCTGAATCACCTAAATATGTCAAACTTTTGCAATAGAAATTTCTAAAATGACTGTTTCCTCCTTTTTCTGGACCCCATAGACCAAGATATATTCAGTTGTAACTATATTTTTACACAGTGTAGTAATAAAGGGCAGAGTTCAGCTCACTCTGGTGACTGATATTTCCACAAGCTAACATATGGGTTTTTCTTGGAAATAATTTTCTACTCTAATATTTATTTGGGGTTTTTTTAAATAGTAAAAATTCAAATAACACTGAATATTGCAAATAACTCTGAAGTTTACTTTTTTAAGTCTGTACCTTGTGAATATTCTAGTTGAGAATAACTCGTTTTTTCATTCTGGGATAAGAGATCCAGATCCATGGTGGGTTAAAAGTGGTGGCAAAACTGAAATGGGTTTATTGATCTTGTAAAAAAGTGCACAAGGCCCATGTTGTTTGAGACTCTGTGAACACACAATGAGAATTATTGTCCCTGGAGCAATTTGGGGCACTATTTGTAAGAGCACAGCCTATCTATCATACCATGAAAAGTGGTACCATGAAACACCAGGGATGTGAAATTCAGAGGGGTCCAATTGATAAATATAAGATTGATGCACAGTAGAACTACACAAGATGTTTCAAGTGATGGATTTGATTCAGATTTAGATGTGAGGCTGTGCCTGCAAATGGAGTGTCTCAGATCTCCTTATAGCTGAGGAAATCTCTCCAGGGAAGTCAGGGAAGACGCCAGCCTAGCAGGCTGAGAGTAACACCTTAGTTGAGATGCCCTGTAATATGTTTTATGGCCTCCATGTTTCATTCAAGGAGGATTCAGATCTTCCTAATAACCCCCCTGCTTGCCTTGAACACCCCAAATCATCTCCAGCCACATACTGTGTGTTTTCCTGAGCATGAGCTGAATTGTTGGGGCTCTGCTGCCTATATTGATTGATCCAATGGATATGGTGCAAGGTTAAACCAGCTTGGACAGATCCACCTTTATTTAAATATCTCACTTTGGAAAATGAATCCCAACTTGGTTTTATTCCTTCAGTGCTCACATCTGACACCAGAATTCCATACATTTGTGGAATTGTGGTCAAGATCAGGCCTTAGACAATACTCTAGGTGCTGTGACAAGAAGTGGATGCCTCTCCCTAAGGAATGAGTGAGCTGCAAGTATCTAGCCCACACTTCATGATTAATAATACTAAGGGAATGAGTTAGGCTAAGAAATAAATTTCTTCATCTCCAGATCCCCTTCCTTGATAAAAAAACCAAGAAAACAAACAAACAAAATGCAGGAGAACTTAATCTAAGAGCAGAATCTGATACAGTCCTCTATGGCAGGCAAAAAGCACTTGGTTTTGGTCAGCCCCAAATCTACCTGTGTTTAAGTGTTCCAAAGCTTCAGCCAGGCTGCTTTAGTTCTTGAAGTGGTCCTGGAGTGCTCTCATGGTCAGTTCCTGCACCTTTTCCAGAGGGTGCTGATCTCCTAGGACATGCTCCTGTTCTGTTAGCCAACCTTTAACTGTAACCCCATCCCATTTTTTTTTTTTTATATTTTGCATCACTAAAACACGTGCAGTGTGGTGCTGAACTGCTGCATCCAAAAAAAGCCTCTCTGGATTTGGATGGAAATCACCACAAGCTGGGGGATTTTTTGCTTTCTCTGCATTTCTCAATTTCCCATTTGCATCCTGCTCAGGTGGAGAGCAGGCAGAGACACTTCATCTTCTTTAAACTGAGTCCCTTCCTAATGGCTGGAGACGTTTTCAGGATAACAGCCAAAGCACATTCAGGAGGGTGAGGGCAACAAATTTCACTTTCTGAGGTACAACTGCCAGTTCAGCCCAGACAAAAAGCAGCCTGACAGCCCTGAAACTTGGCACAGAGGGTGACAAACCACATTTCTAAAGATTAAGATGCACAGAATAATTCAGTGTCTGAATTTTTTGTCCAGACTCTTTTATTTTTTTTTGGATGGGTGTGCTGGTTTTGGCTGTGAGAAACTTAAGTTTCTTCCCAGTAGCAAGGATGGGGTTATGTTTTGGATATGTGCTGGTAATAGTGTTGATAACAGAGGTGTTTTTGTTGTGGATGAGCAGAGCTTGCACAGAACTGAGGCCTTTTCTATGTCAGCTGCAGCTCCCCACACTTCACTCCTGAGAAACATTGGCTTTTGTTTCCAAAACACAGGAGCCTTGCTCAAAATGTTTCAGAATACTAAATAAACAATGAATAGTCCATCTAGATCACTGTAGGATTGATCATCCTCAGCGAATCATTTTGCTTTCATCTGAGAGAGCTCATGTTGGAACATGTGTCATGTTGGTGTTTGTTATGACCTCTGCCAAAGTGATTAAAAACAAAAAAACTTTTGAAAATTCATAAGAAATAAATGAAAATAAACAGGTTTTTGTTTATTACAGTAGTGATCATATGGATAGCTGTTTATATTAAAAATGCTCTATGTGTTATGGAAAACCCCAATCTTTACTTTGGTGAGCCCTAGAAAAGAAATTTGGAGGCAAGAATACAGGACAGCAAAGAAATGAATAGTTCTACTGTCAGGGAGAGATGAACATCACTAGAGATAAGAATTGTTTGCTCTGTCACTCGTCCTTTTCTCCTTTTCTTTGCTGTCAATAATCCAAATATAATTGGGGGAATCCAGACTAAAGTATAGATTGCTTGGTGCATACAGGACTCCATGCATTTATATTGTTTAGGATGCTTCTAGTTCAGGATATTTTTCTTGGTTTTTTTTTCTTTTTTTGAGCTCAGAATAACCTCTTTAATGTTATATTTGCTTAGATTTACCAGCATGGGACTTGAACGGACCATCAAGTTAAAACTTTGCATTATTAGAATCATCTTAAAGATTGTCAAGCCAATCTTGTATAAAAATCTGCACATTTCAAATAGCTGAGGCCAAAAGAGTTGTTGGAGTGGGCAGGGACAGACTAAGCAAACTAATTTCATGTTCATGCCACCTTTGTTTCATTGGAAAACTCACCAAATACTTGTTGGTCATGACCAGTGAACAGGAACCCTGAGCTCTGCAGTGCTCACAAGGCAGGTATCTCCTGGAATTAGGAGATTTTTTTGCTTCACAGCAGCAGGAAGGAATAAATTCTCCAAAAGACAAACCGTGAGTCGGGGTTAATGTGATTTTTGGGACGCAATTTCACCGGTAGTTAGTTGATCTAATTATGGGTGATTTTAATTTTCCCCTCCATCAACAAGAATGACACACAGTGTTCACTGGTGCAGAAGATTCCATCATTTCAGAGAGATTCCAGTGGTCTCCACCAAAAAGTTGTGTGCTCCATGCCTGCATTTTCAATCCTTCAAAGGGAAAATACTCAATATAATGCACTGTAGGAAGAGCTGCACTAAATTGTTCTGGGTGAAGCTTTAATCTGCCTCTACTCTGCTGCACCAGAATTGTACTTTGAAGTGTCTCAGTGTGAATGTGGTGATGGCTTTTACTCACAAGGTCACTCATAACTCCTGGGGGGAAATATTTTTCATCAGGAAGCCTCATGTTCCAGCCATTCAATAATTCTCTGCTTACGGTCATAGATTTCTGGGAAAACTTGATTGCCTTCCAACCTCAGGCAGATGTGAAGAAAAACTTTATATAGAGAGAAGACCTAAACCACAACAATATTTTATTTACGGATTTTTTATGGTTAAAGATTGTGGAAAATCACTGGATTAGCATCAGTGATCATATTTACTGTACAAAGTGGAACATAAAATTAAAGGTTTTATCCCAGAACATAGTGAAAAGTTCTCTGTCACAACTCTCCATTCTTCTGACCCTCCTCATAGATTTGAGTCCTGCTCAACAAGTATCCCCTTCTTAGATGTTTCCAAAAGGTCAGGAGTGTGGAAAAGGCTCTAAGACCTCTGTCCATCATTATGTCCAGTGTGTGCTCACCTGTTTCTGTTCTCTCTCTCTTTCTCTTGTATGCCTTGGAAGGGTTAAGTTTCCAAAAGAATTGTTTGCCTTTGATTCTTGGTTCATGATATATTTAGCACAAAAAGCTCATATTTACCTCAGCAGTGATATCTTTCATTGCATAAAACTTTGGAAAGATTCCCTAGAGGGAATTTTCTCCAACAATTAGAGCAAGAGAGGAACACAGTGACTCAGAACATTTTGTTTAGAGTTGGAAGAAGGATGCTGGGATGAAACTGTGAGATGCACCAGCCATGGTAGCAGCAGGGAAGGGAATGAAGGAGTGTCTTCCCAAAGAATACATCCCACCTGGCCTTCTGGGGCTTCTCTTGGCCTTCTGTGGGCTTCTCTTAGGTCATTTTGCACTCTCCTGACTTCTGCAGCTGACCAGTATTCAGCCACAGTAAAGCAGCTCTACATTTTGGTCCTTGAACAATGGAATTTATCCCCCACTTCACACCCAAATCGAGTCTGCTGACACTGGCTGTCAAAAAGTTCCTGAATACTGCACTAAAAGGAGTGAGAAACAGCCCTGGTGTGGATCTCTGAGGCTCCAGGAAGAGCTTGAAAATGGAATCCTGTGCCCAAGTGGAGCACTGTGACCATCCTGAGGTGCGAGAGGAAACCTGGAATTCTCAAAGGAATCATTCTCCAAGCAGCTTTTTTAAGCGGTTACCAACAGATCTCCTGGGAGATGAGAAAGGGAAGGAAAACTGCTCCTCACTTTCTTGTTTTCTGTTCCCAGAACTGTTTGATAGCCTTGAAAAGAGGTGAGTACTCTCAGATCCTGGGCTCACTCTGAGAGCTGCCTGGGCAGTAAGTCCTGGTGGTTGGATGGATGTGGAAGCTGTCACATCTGAGAGGCTGCTCGGGGAGGACAAGAAGCATTTGGATAAAGCTCTCAGGCACATGGTGTGATTCCTGGGCTTGTCCTGTGCAGGGCCACGAGTTGGACTTGATGATTCTTGTGGGCCCCTTCCAACTCAGGGTATTCTATTATTCTACCATAAATCTATGACTTTATCTTTTTCTTGTTAATAGGTTTTGGATTCTGTCCTTCCTACGATTCTCTTCAACTGAACACTCCAGAAACTCCAAAAAGGATTGAAAGAAATATCAGAGATAAGCACCCAAACACACAGGTAACCTTAAACACATGGTAGCTGTGCAGGGTGCAGGGAAAAGAGCAGATGAGTCACTGTTGAGAAGGAGCTTTTTGAGATTTGCTGTTGCTTTATTGTCTGTAAAGTGTGGCCACTTTCAAAAAGACTGAGGAGGTCATGTACTTCTCCTTCATTAATCCTGTTATCCTGCTGAATCTCATTCTGCTCCAAACTTGACTGTGTTTCTGTTTGTAAGATGTGCTGGTGCCTGGTGACCATCTCCTCAGAGACAGGAGTCTTTTAAGGTTTGGTGTAGCCATACACCTATCCCAGCCAACAACCTCAAATGGTCTCAAAATACCTATTAATGACCCTGTTGCCCACACAGCAAAAACCAGATTTATTAAAATTCGTGCATTTATTTGACTTTGAGTGATGTTTGTCCATTGAGATGCTCCTAAAGAGGGTGCCATCATAATCTTACCTTGCAAAGCAATTTCAGAAAGAAAGGAACATACAGACCTTCAAACAGAGAAACAATGCAGCACCTGAGCCTTTAGCTGAGCAATCAGACAGTAAGAGACCATTGCAAGATGGGAAGGAAAAAGAGAAAAAAAATCTTTTAAATGCCCTTCTTCATCTTATACTTTTCACTGGAGACAAACATAAGTGAAAAACACTGTGAATTTTGGAATCTTCAACATCCCACAGGGATGTGGTGACAGGACAAGAGTGAATAGCTTTAAACTGACAAAGGGTGGATTTAGATGAGTTATTAGGGAAGATATTCTTCCCTGTGAGGGTGGGGAGGCCCTGGCACAGGTTGCCCAGAGGAGCTGTGGCTGCCTCATCCCTGGAAGTGTCCAAGTCCAGGTTGGACAGGGCTTGGAGCAACCTGGGCTAGTGGAAGGTGTCCCTGCCCATGGCAGGGGCTTGGAACTGGATGATCTTTAAGGTCCCTTCCAACCCAAACCATTCTGGGATTCTATGATTCTATGACTTCTACTTGTCCCTTGAAAAAAACACCATTTAATTACCTCAAGTTTTCCTTTTCTGTAGAACAGGAGGCACAAAGCTCCTGGTGACATTGGAAGAGATGTGGAGACCTTTGTTAAGCAAATCATGGTAAAGGATAAAGGACTTAAAAAAAAACAGAGGCCAGTGAATAAAAAAGAGGAGGATAATCACAGGCAAGCATGTGAAATATTTAATTGCAAGCTGAACCTCCATTTATTTAAAGACAATGCAGATCTGTGTCACTGAACTTTGTGCAAATTGCCACAGTGTCTTTCTAATGCCCATTGGGCCTCAGTTCAGCAACATGATGGATGGTTCAATTTACTGAGTAAACCAAGAGCTCTCCTTGTATTTTAGATGCTAATCTTCTGATTGAACTCAATTGCCAGGGAGAGCTGCCCTACAAAGTTTGCTAATAAGAATTGATCCAGCCATTGATAAGGATTTAAAAGGTTGATGCAGGATATTAACAAGTATTGAATTTAACTGCTTCCCAGCTACTGTTAAAGAAAAGGTGTAAGGCTGCCTCAAACCTGCTGAAAAATTAATAACTATCATCTCTGTATTAAGTGACATTTGTAACATTTCATTAAGGTTAGGGCACAACCTTTTCATGTTCACGAGGTGATCATGGAAATTTGAGATATGAGAGAAGAATAAAAAGTGCGTGCCATTGATGTGTATATTAAATCAAACTTTCAACCCCATTATCCTTCTTTTGTGAGGATTTTCTTCACTGAGAGGGTTTTTAAGAAATGGAAGGGGCTGCCCAGGGAGGTGGTGGAGTCCCCACCCCTGGAGGTGTCCAAGGAAGGCCTGGCCGTGGCACTCAGTGCTCTGGGCTGGGGCACAAGGTGGGGATCAGACACGGGGAGCACTTGATGGCCTCAGAGGTCTTTTCCAACCTCAGTGGTTCTGTGATTCTGAAGGTTTTAAAACAGCAGGTTCAAATGTTGAAAATTCCAACGAAAGGAATACCTTGAAGGCACAGCCCCTGAGGGGCTTAGAGAAGGTCACAGGTTGAACCCAGTTCTGCCCTGTTGGTGTTATCAGGGCTTAAATTCCTGTAGCTGGGCCTGGTGCCCTCCAGAATTAGTGCTTCTTTGGGCTGGGCCTGACATGCACAGAAAGCTCAGGACCTTTCCTTCCTGGGTTTTTGCAAAACAAGGAATCCATCCACACCATTCCCTTGGCACTGTGGAAGGCACACACAGGCACTTGGGTGTTTATGCCAAGAGGTTCAATGGGGTAAACTGTGGACAGATCTGTTGTTCTCAGCAGCCTCCCAAAGGGGTCTGCAGGGAGCTGGAATATTCTCTTTGCAGCTTTAAATCCCTTATTTGTGAGAAAAATACCCTGATTTCCCAAAAGCTTGAACAATTCCATGTCCACTCTGGGTGCTCAGTCTGTGAAAAAACCTCTGGCTTTGTCAGAAGCTGCTTTTTTTGGAGAGTGGGTCAATATTCCCTTTGCCTGAGTCTTCAATAAAAAGATATGCAGTGATTCAATGATTTTTTTATTGGGATGATGATTCCACCACTTCCCTGTGCAGCCTCTTCCAAGGCCTGACCACCCTTTCAGTGAAGAAATTTTTCCTGATATCCAACATAAACCTCTCCTGGCACAACTTGATGCTATTCCCTCTTGTTCTGTCACTTGTTATCTGGGATTACATTTTGCAATCCAGGAGAACACATTAACACATTTTAATTCTCATTTACTTATTACTCCTAAAGCATTTGAGGAAGGGAACTGAAGAAAACTCACAGGAAGAAAAAAAAAACAAAACACCTTTCTTTTGTTGCAAATCAAGACAATTCAGATGTCAGGCTGGTATTTTTAAGAGCTTCTTTAATTAGTCTTACATTAGAAGGCAGTAATTAGTGTGTGTGTGCAGGGGAGTGTTAATCACTTCATCAAAAATCTATTTGATTTAAATTAGATTCAACATCTACCATTTTTTGAAGCCCAAAAGGAATTTGAAGCTGTGGGTGGGCCTTCATATCCCCAAATCAGAAGGTGAGGAACTGGCACACAGACCCTAAAGCTGGTGGGCAGCTGCAGAGGCACAGACAACACTTTTATTCCAGAATTTTCTGATACTTATCCCACAGAAATTGGTCTGACATTCAGCCAGTAATTCTGGATCCAGCCAAAACAAAGCTGGCCTGAGCACCCTAAAGATCTCAAGGGACGGACACTTCTTTCTGTAATGATGATTTTTCTCTTTATCCTTTATTCAAAGCCCAGTGTTCTCAGAGTCACAGCAGGCAATGTTTACTTTGGAAAATATTAAATTGGATACACTAAGATGAAAAAAATAATTAATTAAGGCTAAAAAAAAAATCTTTGTCAGTCAATGTAAGACAATGAAATAACACTGAAGAAAGTGCCTCATCAACAGACATTTATGGATAGTCTGTGAAGAGATTTTCTCCTAAAACTAAAATTGCAACACAAAGAGTTATCAGAACATGCAGGATAAGAGATACTAAATAAATTAATTGATTAAAAGACTTTTTTGTTTGTCAAGACCCTCAGAGTTTTCTCAGGAAATCCACAAAAGTTTCTCAATGCAAAAAGTCAAAAATGGAAAAACAGCTTGCTGACATTTGCTTGTTGGTTCTTCAGTCTCTACCAAAACAGAACTGCAAAATTAACAGCTTGGAGACAGTTCTTCCACACAGGGTCAGTGTTTCAAAGATTGGTTTTCTTGTCTGTTTGAGCTGGTTGCATGAGAATCTGTCCCACATCCCCACCAGCAGGAGTGATCTCAGTGAGCAGACACAAAATTGAAGCTGTTGTCATCTGAACATGTTACAGCAGAAAGAGTCCCCAGCTCTGGCCCCATTAACAAATGCAAGTTAAAAAAACTGGAAAATTATTTTGATTTGAACCAGGGGATTGACATTGCTAAAAAAATGGACCCACCAAAGAGGAAAAGGAGAAAAGTTATTTTCAGCTGGATCAGTAGATCTGGTTCACACGTTGCACACAACATCAGTACAGAGGTCTAGATTAGGTAGTAGGAAAAATTTATTCATGGAAAAGGTTGTAAAGAATTGGGAGAGGATGCTCAGGGAAGTGGTGGAGTCACCATCTCTGGAAGTGTTCAAAAAAATGTGTGGATTTGGCTGTTGAGGACGTGGTTTAGTGGTGAACGTGGTGCTGGTGCTGGTTGATGGTTGGATTTGATGATCTTAAAGGTCTTTTCTAACCTTTACAATTCTATGATTTGATGATTCTGAGGGAGGTCAAGGCACCAGACGTGGCTGAGTTCAGGAGGTGACAAGTTTGGTCCTGCTGCCCAAGGGTGATGTCTGTGGGTGTGTGATCAGAGGAACAGAATCAACCCCATGGTGAGAAATCTGCTGAGAAATTTGCCTGGGTTTGTAACAAAGCACCTTTCAAGCTTTATATGTTTATCCAAGAAAGTAATTTAATGCATGGAAGACACCCACAAACTCCTGTATTACATATGGTGACCCACATAAACCATCCAGGTTTTAGAGATTCCCTAATTCCAGACTTGAAAGATTTGTAAACACTGTGCAGAGCCTTTTTTCCCACCTAATTTTCAGTGGACTAGATATGGATGGGGACTAATGATAAATGCTGGAAGAGGCATCCCAGGACAGGCACTGTGAACAGTAATTTATTTTATTTTATTTTAATTTTGTGTTATTATTTTTTATTTTATATTTTATTTTATTTTGTGTAGAATTAGAACCTTTTTTTTTTTAAGCCTGTCCCAGCAACCACAGATTTAAAGAACCTGGACAGAGAATACCTTGTCTAGCCATAATTTAATTTTGGAGAGTCCCTGACATAGCAGGTTGGACCGTGAGATTTCCAAGCTTTTAATGGCAATTTGAGTCATCTCTCCATTTTGATAGAAAATCTACAATATGAGCCGGGACCTAGAGACAAAAAGCCCTTTATTCAACCATAAAATCTGCTTTGCTGCACCTGATATCACCCTCCTGACTCTGTAGGGAGTCACTTTGTACCATGGTACAAATTAGAAGTGGTGCAGTGATTGAGATTTTATCCTGATAAACTGTCAATGCTTAAAATTGATTATGGTAGAAATTCTTGAGTGAAGTGATATCAAATCTCAGGAAGCCTGGCCATGTCCTCTGCTTTTTTGGATTTTCTGGGAGATGCTTTCAGAGAGGAAAAGAAAAAAAACCAACATATCCTTATGGATATAAAACTATTCCTTACCAGTCAAGTCAAATTTTGTGCTTCAAACCCCTGCTGGAAAATAGAAAATTTGGAAAAATTGCAGGAGAACTGAAAAGAAAAATGGCATTTGCCACACATCTCTGACATAATGTTCCCTTTCGTTGCATCACATCTGCTGTTTTTAACTCTTTCCCAAGTTTTCTTCTCTTCATTGATGACTTGGACACATCTTTTGGTCTGAAAGGCAGGTCAGACAAGATCAAGAAGAAGGGAACAGCAAGAAAAGCTGGAACAGTTTTTCCACATATGCATTGCATAAAAAATGTGCCCTTTGGGTGACACAGGGGAGAGAACTGCACAAGTTATCCCAATTTTTTGCTCTGTCACACTTTCTTCCAAGGAAGCAATGGCACTGGGTCTGCTATCACAACATGCTCCAGTAAAAGATAACCACAGTGGTTTTTTATTTATATAAAACAGTTACATTTAAACTTGTTATTTATATAACAGTTATATTTAAGACAGTTTTTATGTTCCCCCATTTGAGTGACATAAAAAGACAGATGAAGGTGTCCAGAAAAGACTGAGGTGTGGGAAAACTTTAAGAAGACAGTGCAGAATGGGTGGGGGTTTTTTTGGGAAAAATTAGTATTCTTCGTGTCTTGGGTTATTTCTAAATCCTCGTATTTAAAGCATGAAATCACTGGAAAATAAAAAAAAGGAATTTCTCTTCTTATGCAGTGTCATACCTCTGGATGTGACAGCTCCTTGCCATGTAGGTGAAAATCCAACTGGATAAGGGGCTGAAGTGATTTGACCATAATTTATGGAGAGTTCAGCCTCCTGCTGGAAGCAGATTTAGGGCTTGGGGTTGGGAGTTAACATCTGAGTCTTGTTTATGCAACACCCTGGTTGTGTCTCATTGAAAAACTCTCTTAAAGATTAACTTCCCAAACTGTTTTGGAGGTTCAGCTGTGCACAGCACCTGACATGGAGGTGTCCTGTGTTTTCCAAGAGTTTCTGGAACAATCAAAGCCACACCTTGGTTTTCACCACGTCCTTGTTATGACTCCTCGAAGAAACAAGGAAGGAATGGGAGATTAATTTCTCAAAAATTCCATAGATTTTTTGTGGTAAAACTTCATATTTCACAATTTTACATGTAAACTGACCTGTTACATTTGCAGGTGCATCATCCTTCCCTTGCTTTGGGGCAAAAACCCTCTGCTTTCCCTCATCTTAACACTTCCCTGCTTTGGATTTGTGACTAGTTAAGAGCATGTTTGCCCCAGGCTTTCACAAGGGTGTAAATGTTAATATATAAAACTGGAAAAAATTAGATAGTGGTACTTCCTGCCTGCACAAACACAAATCCTTTGTCAACCCTGAGGTTTTAAGAAGCTTTGTGTGGGTTAGAAGCGTGTAGGAAAAAGGGGAGCTGGGTGGGAAGACCCCCCCACACTCCAGTGCTCCCCAGCCAGGTGCCAGTTCTCTTGTTCACCAGCAAAAAGGGAATATTTGGGAATGATCATCCCTTGTTCTTGACTTTGCTCCCATCAAAAGCCTCTCCACTGAACTGCCTTCAAACAACTCCAAAACTAAAGCATCAAAAGAGGGTTTGACAACGAGGTGGCAGGCAATGGTTCCCTTAACAAAACAATGAAATGAGAGGGGAATAACACACAATTAATCCTTGCTAGAGTTCACTGCTGTGGCTGCAAGGACCAGAACAGGAGATTTTGTTGGTATTCAGCACAACCTCGACGCTTGTGAAGAAAATAAAAGCTCACTGCATTTTGCTGTGCCTGGGTTCTTTCTCACTGCCCTCTTCCCTGGGGAATTTAAACTGCTGCTGCTCTAGTGCACACCTCCTGCCAGGGAAGGCTTTAATGCACCAGGATGGGAAATAACCTTTAATGCAATGTCACAGACATCAGTTTTCCACTGGCAGGTTTCTATTTTGAGGTTGCAAATCAAGCTGAACTTGTTGGATTGGTGTTTGCATAATCCAGCTGCTGCCAGAATGGAGAGTGGGACAAGGCAGGAGGGGATTGGGGGGTGACATTCACAGGGTGAAGAAATGGAGGTGAGGCTGCTGTGCCAGAGAAAATTAGGTACTACAGGAATATGTGACTTTAAGAGAGGGATGAATGATTGAAATATCTGGAGTATAATTCAACTGCAAAAGCATAAATGTTTGTGGCAGAGGTGTTATGACTCAGATGTTTCTCTAGGATTCTCTTTGAGCTCCCTAGACCTGTGGTTGGGGTCTAGAGCACAATTCATCTCACCCAAAATAGACCCACAGAGCTGCATCCTTTCCACTGAGGGATACATGGATTCTGGGCTGACTGATCCATGGGTAAATGCCCATTAGAGATGGTGAATGATCCATGAGGTAAATCTAACCACAGTATTCAGCATTTTTTAATTAATTAAAGGGGATGATTAAGCACATTATCTGAACAGATTATCTGCATGCAACCTCTGCTTCTCTCCACTCAGTGCACACAAAAACCAGACTTTGACAAGCATGGACAGCACACAGGTTAAAACACTTATTGTTGGCTTGTGTGTGAATAACTCTTGGGTCTCATCATTAAATGGCTCTCTGAGCAACCTTGTCTAGTGAAAGGTGTCTCTTCCCAAAACAGAGGGGTTGGAACTAGATGATGTTTCAGGTCCCTTCTAGCTCAGGCCATTCTATGATTCCTTGAGTCTATGATCCCACAGAGGTGTGATTTCAGGTGCTCATCTGACACAGCAACCAGAAAGTTTATGTTGGTTCAGACAGTGCAAGTTCACTGGGGAAAAGGAATTTTGCAGGGAATATCATTCTGAGCTATGGCTCTGTGGCTGAAGTCCACCAGAAGTTGATCCTGAAAACAAATCCATACTGCAGAACACGATAAAAATACACATCCTTGGTCAGTTCTTTCTAATGGGAATGACTGATCAACCAAACTGGACAGTCCTGTCCACAAAGGCCATGAACATCCTGTGCTCCTCTTCAGAACAATGAACAACAAAGAGTAATTAAAAACTTAAGAACCTTCCTATTTCAGAACAAATATTAAGCTGAGAGATTGTTTTTAATTAGACAGTCTGCTTTCTCTCTCTTTTTATTCATTTTTTTTTTAATTACCAAACATCTTGACTAAGTCCAGTCTCCTGGGAGGAGAGCCTGTTGAAGTGACAGAGCACAGTGTGTGGAGATGCAGGGGAACAAAACCAATCCTCAAAACCCGGTTTTAATGAAGCAAAACATTCCTTCAATGCCAACTGGCTAATTAGTGACAGGGACAATTTCTCCCATGCAATGTAGGTATCAGAAGCAAGGCCAGAGGGCACCTCACATATCCCATATAATAAACATTCTTCCCAGATCACAGTGAAGATGGAAAGGTTTGGAGACTGGAAGGATAATCTTGATAGTCGACTGGTGTGAGCAGGGTGGGTCTGTGATGAAGGACACATTTCCCACATTCCTGAGGGGGAATATCTCCCAGGGCAGGTCTCAAACAGAAGCAACTAATCTGGCAGGAGGTGTCCTGAACCTGCACATCCATGAGCATTCCAAGATGCATTGGATACCTGCCACAGTATCCAGGTGTGTGGATATGAATGAGACTGGGACACTTCTGGCATCCAGGTGAAAAGGTTTTATTAGGATGAATCAACACAAAATGGCTCCTGCCTTTCATATGGTGAGGTGAGAACCCTCTGGAAGAAGAGGTGGAGTTAGGGAGGAGCAAGGGTGGAGTATGTAAATTAACAGGGTGGGAAAACCATACAGGGAAAGGTGCTGCATTGCACCAAAAATTAACCAATAAGAGGACAGGGTTTAGGGCCATGAGGGATGAGGGAAAGTTCTGGAAAACTAGGGTATCATAATGAGGGGAATATTACAATAAATAAAGAAAACACAATATTAAACACAAAACACACTCTGAAACAGTTCATAAAAGTCCATCTTTGCTTCCATAGCATGTTCCTTCTTGAGAGGCGAAGCTTCCTTCATTTTTCCACCTCCTGCAGATACCAGTTTCCAAATTACCTCCTGTGACCAGTCAGTCAGATCACAGAATCATGGAATCTTGGAATGGTTTGGGTTAGAAGAGACCTTAAAGTTCGACTGTTTCCAACCCTCTACCATGGGCAGGGACAAATTCCACTATCCCAGGTTGCTCCAAGTTCATCCAACCTCTCCTGTTCTGGTCTCTTTCTGTTGTTCACTGCTCACTTTGGGCTTTCATTTTAGGGCTGTAACAGTGTCAGGAGCTTCTTGTAATCTTGAGGGAATCAGCAAAAAGAAATTGTGGTCATGGATTCGTAGAATCGTTGAAAGGGTTGAGTTGGAAGGGACCTTAAAGATCAACTCTTTCCAATCCCCTTCCACTGTCCCAGGTTGCTCCAAGCCCCGTCCAACCTGGCCTTGGACACTTCCAGGAATCCAGGGGCAGCCACAGCTTCTCTGGGCAACCTGTGCCAGGGCCTCACCACCCTCACAGGGAAGGACTTCAGATGGACTGAGCCAGTTGCATCCCATGGAATGTCACTGAAGGACATTTCTGCTACGTGTCGTGGTTGACTCCCAGCCAGCACCACCCACCAGGGTCCTACTTTGACCTTTAAAGCAACACCTTCCAGAATAAATATTTCATGCAATAAATGCTTTTCCTCTCTGTGCACCAAGAGCACAGAACCTGATGAAATTCTGAGCTCTCCTGCCAAGATTCGACGTGGTAGATTTGGGCTCAAAATCCCCACACATGAGCTTTTCCTCCCTGTTCAGCTCCATATTCCCTGCTAACTGCATCCTATATAATCTGGGTAGCATTTGTACAGTCTCATATGCTCAGTCAGCAAAAAGGTTTTAACAAAAGACACAAAGCCTACCTGGTTTTAGGTATCCCAAGCATGTTGGGATAAGTTTTGATTCAACTTAAAGAAGAAAAGTATTATTTCATTGCCTTCAAAGGAAGATGGAAAAGCCTGAACTCATTAATTCATTACTAAGTGAAGATAAACATCAGTGACACTGAAAAGGTATTTGTTTTTTCCAGCATTTATTTTTGAGGAATAAAAAAATTCTAATGGTTAATTTTATTTTTTTTAATGAAAATTAAAATTTAACTTAAGTATTCTTTTCCCCCCAAAATTTCTACAGAGCTAATTTTAGTTATTTTTTGAGAAGATGGAGTGAAGGCTGGCACACTTGAATGCTGAAATAGAACTGTTTTTCACAATTTCTGATCCACTGCAGATGGCAAACATTTGTGTTCTGACTTGAAATCAGAAAAGAGTTTTCAAAATCTTCAGTGTAGTAATAGAATCTGTTTTTCACCTGGTGACAGAGTGATGCCTTTGGAATAGAGAGTGCTGAACATACTATTGTGTAGGTTGCAGCTGAAGAAAAATAATTAAAGTAACACTGAAACTGCAGTGTAAGTTATTCAGAAGTCTGAAAACACTGGAATAATTTGCCTGTCCAACCTTAATTTCCCTTTCTATTTGACTGACTAAAATTCCACCCTGTTTTTTTGCCTGTGTTAGTATTTTTTTATTCAGCATATTGGTGCTCTTTCAAATGGGCAGCAAAACAACATTGGGTTCTACCTCTCTTTTGCAACAGCCCTCTGCTTGATTTACTGAACACTCCTCAAACCCTCCAGAGTCTGAAAGCAGAAGTGTATTATTTTTTCCAGGTTCTTGTCACTGCAGTGACTTAGAACTGCATAAACACGATTGGGATTATTTTCCACAGCCATGGATCACTGAGCCACTTTCAGGTAGGAAATGGAACCATAGAGAATTTAAGATTAATCAAAAAAATAAGTGAATTCAGTGATTTTTTCCAACAGGCAAAATATTAGATGTACTACTGGTAGCTGCAGCCAGTGATTTTAGAGACATCATGAGGGGAACTGGTCAACCTGGATCCTTGGACAGGAACAGGCAGTTTAAAAGATGACTCTTCTGACATATTTTAGATATTCACTTTTGGATTTATAGAGATTTATAGAGAAGATACCAACATCTGGTCAGACTAATCCAGCTCAGTGAAGGAATAAAGCATCCTGGAGAACAGTGTGTGTGTCTGTACAATCCTGTTTTACCCTCAGTGGGGTCACTGTGGGAACTGAATATGTTCAAACTCAGGAACTATGTCAGGTCCTGAGCTGAGGATTCAGTTGAGTCTGACTTTCTTATTGCCTTGTTTTCTTCTCCAGATTAATTTGAAGCCTTTGATGAAGAAAGAAGACTGATTCCTATCTAGACACTAATCACAGTCTGGTGTCCAGAGTGCTTTTTTAGAAGAGCTGTGCTTGAGGCCATGGAAATGAGAAGGTCCTGGGATCCCACTGTCTTATTTTGGCATTTTTTTCTGAACAAAAAGGATTCCCAGCTCTGGAGAGCACAGTGTGAAAACCATTTGCTTACAGCCCTGTGTGAAGTGCTGATGTCTGGAGAGGGACAAGAGTTTAAACTGTGTCTATTTTGTCCTATCAGCTGCCTCACTACAGCTCTTACATTACTCAGAGGCGTTTTAGTCTCCATCCTGAGGTGACAATTTTTCCTTATGTATTATAGATGGAGTTTTCATGTCCAACAGCAAATCTGGACTGTGTAATGGGAAGATACAGCTCAGGTCTGTACAGATATTCAGATTCCCTCTTGCAGTCAGCAGTGCTAAGGAGGGGGATTAAGTGTGTTGTGTTTTTCCTACTGATTCTATTCCTGGTTTTACACCTTGGTGAGGATGATCAGCATAAAGTGCCCAGCCTAAGTTCACATGGCTTTCCTGGGAATAAGTTTCTGTATTTCTTGTTGGGATCCACATTACTCATTTATTTGAGTGGTTCAAGCAGCCAACAAGGGCACAGGAAAGGGCAGATATTCCTACAGGTGGGTGCTGACACGTGTCACAGGACATATATCCTGAAAGGATGTCTCAGAAGCAAAAATCAGCTTTTTATGTTTGGTGGCCTTCAAATGGGTTGACAGCAATATTTAGGTTGATAGCAATATTCAGGTTGATAGCAATATTCATCCCACGAGTCACCTCCAACCATTCCTCACCACTGAGCTCTTTTGCCCTTAAATTCACTTTACTTCAGAGTGCCAATCCCATGTGGTGGAAGCATCTTTGGGATTTGTCTCATCTGTCCCAAACTTGCCTCTGCCAATGAGGAGCTGACATGGATGGTGAGCTGCAGAAGGACTGGAGGTCAGGCACGTGGAAATGTGGGATTGCTGAGGAGTTTTGCAGTGCTGGAGTCCCTCAGGCTGGGATATGGATGGCTGCAGGCACTGAGTGATGTGCAACCACAGTGGAAATGGTGTGTAAATTCAGGCTCCAGACTATGCTTAAGCTTATTTGAGCTCTTTGTACAAAATCAGTGCATGTGTATAAATAACTTTATAGATTCAGGACCACCAGTGGTACAGGAACCTTCTGGTTATGGAATTCTGGTGGTGTCTCTCCCTTGGAATGGGGAGACTTATCTCCAGCAATTTATTTTTAGTGTGTGCTAAAAATTCATCTGAAAACACACACACATTTATCGGCCTCCAGAGCTACTTTTTTTCTTTACTGTTTGGTACAGAACCAAGCTCTGCCTCACACAGAGTGACCCTGGAATGCTGACACACCCCTGCTTCCACAGGGTCGTCTCTCTGTCCACACCACACTTAAAAGCTGATGCCCCTGTGGGAGGACAAGCCTCCAGATCCCTGCTGGAGAGCCCTGAGCCAAGGTTGAGTCACAGAACCAAGCCACCAGGATTTTTCCAATAAAATTCACTATGTGGTTATGTGAAACTCTTTTTTCTGTAACTTTTAACTGCCTAAAAATAGCTGTTGAGCTTTGACCCTGCCATGCCTGAGGCTCATTTCCCCATGAACCGGTTTATGGCCTTTCCTTGACCTCTGGTATCTCCTGCCAGCACTGTGTGATGCCATCAATTGATCTCTGGGTAATGGAGCCAGTGAATTCATCTCACTCATTTTCCTTGCCTGAGGTCAGGTGGAGCCTCACAATTCCATGATATTTACCTGACAAACATTTACAGCCTCAAATGTTGGTTATTAGCACAGGGGGTGCTTGGTATTTGTATTAGAACACTAATTAAATGCTCATTTGTAGTACAGGCGTGTGTATTACCCAGAGCACAGAGTGATTTATGGAAGTGACAGGCTTCAGACAGCAGAAATATTTGCTGGAGGAATATTTCTTCTGATGGTTTTCTTCCTGTTCCTTTCATGGCAAAAAAAAATCCTGTTTTTTTAATAGAGAATAATCTTAGTTATCTCTCCATGCTTAAAATCATAAAGAATATTTTTTTCCAAAGGGTAATTGCTCAGAACACTAACACAAAAGCCATTTCAAGGCAGAATGATTTTGTTGGGGTCTATTTGGGTATTCATAACATAACTGGGAGCTAAAAATATGCCAAGAGAGGAAAAAAAATAGGGGAGAAAACCCCTAAGAGAAAGGAAAGACGAGTACTCACGATTCTTTTTTTTCTCTAAGAGAAGTTGAAGGGAGGCAAATATTTAGCACAGCAGGAGAGAAGAGCCCACAGCTGCCTGTTCCATTGGCCCAGGAGTGTGTTTTTGCAAGATGATTACTCACAGAGTAAATTCTGGCTTACACTTACCCTTCACTATTTGACTTCCTTCCTCATTTTGACTGAAATATTTGAGTGTGTGTGTTCATCCAACTATTCTCTGGGAAGGTTTTATGATGTAACTCCTGGGAGATACCTGGAGGATGGGCTCTGCTGGGCCTGGAGTTTGAGGGGAAAAGATCTGGGGGTTGATCTGGATGAGTTACATCAAATCTCTACTTAATAATTATCTCCTTTTTGCCAGCTTCAATATAATTGTTCTAATAATTGCTTAAATATAGTGCACTATCCTATCTTGTCCTGTACTACTGGTAGTTTTAGCTTTTATACTGTGTAGTAAATAATTCTGATTAAGATCTTTTGTCTGAGTGTTTGTAATAATAAATGATTCCTTTCATATAAATATTCCCATTTTGCCAGTCATTAAAACCTGCAGGACAAGAAAAACCTTCACAGGCTGATGAAGCCTTGCTGGAGGTGTGGTTGTGAGCTGCTGGTTATGGTGAGTTCTGCTCTGTTTGCATTGGCAGCATCCACTTTAATGTCTTTTTTTGGCAGCACCACAATGCATATTTTCTTTGACTCCCTATTCCTAAACAAAAGGTATTGCTGAGTCCACCCCTCCTGCTGTATTTGCAGGAGTGGTGGAGTCTGTGCCTTTTGCTGCTGGGATGTATTTTGGACATTCTACAGCACACTTTGCAAACCAGAGACTGATGGAGCATTACATATCCCTAAAACAGGCATTAAAATTTACACCACCAAGGTGGGAGGGAGTGTGACAACCCCTGGGGGTGATACTTGGAGTTAAAAAAAAGGGCTATATTGGACATTCAAACTCTAGAATTAGGCAGCAGCTACTGCAGGGCAAAAGCTTTCAGTTTTTCTGGGGGACAACACTGTAAATATCCTAATTACTTCATGTTTAAGTGTAAAATGCTGTATCAGCTTGGAAAAAAAAAAATCAAGGATTTAGAAAGGCAACTTATAGTCATCTATTTTAGAGTCAAACCAGAGTCCTTTGATTCCTGCCCTCATTTGTGTAAAATGCTGAAATGTTTTGTTCTTGGAAATTTGGAAGCTCTTAAATGCAGTTCAGTTAAGCGAAGTCCATCTTGCAAAACAAAGAGATTAATTACTGACCTTCAGCAATTAATTCTCATCCAGAAAAGGATTAATTTATATGTAGGCTGTAATGAAAAAAAGGGCTATTTTCAATAAGCACAGTCAATGAGAGACATGTCATTTCCTTAGGACTGTGTTATGATACTGGACTGAATTTCTTAATTATATCTAATTGAAAGAACACCTCACCTGTGACTAATAAAATCCAGGGGCAATTTTCTATGTCCTGGTGATTGAATGTGTTTGTGCAAGGAAAACAAAAGTGAGGGAGGTGAATTTACTCAACATCAGTGTGAGTAAATAAAATATTCTTTGTTTATATACCCCGTTTTATTTTATAATCAGGACTGAAATTAGGTGTTGAAAGCTTGCAGCCAAGTCTAGACTTTGCCTTGCTTGAAAATAGGTGGGAATAGGTCTGTTATTTGGGGTTTGCATTTAAATTTCTTTTGCAAGAGGATCACAGCTCCCTCTCTGGAGACTGAAACAGGGACAAAGACAGACCATGGTGAGGAGATTTAGATGTGTTTCTAAGAAGTTAAAATCTTCCTCTAGAAGGGACAAAGCTGGAAGAAAGGCTTTTGGTTTTCCAGAGGTTGGCTGATGGCTGAGAGGAAAATGGGGCTGTAACAATGCAATGACAGAATCATTGTTATCACTGTTATGGTTGGAGAAGACCTTTGAGATCGTCAAGTCCAACCTTCAGCTCAGCACCACCACCACGTTCACCACCAAACCACATCCTCAGTGGCCACAGCCACACTTTTTTTGGACACTTCCAGGCATGGTGACTCCATCACTTCCCTGGGCAGCCTGTTCTACTGCCTGACCACCCTTTCAGCAAAGAAATTTTCCCCGATATCCAACCCAAACCTCCCCTGGTGCAACCTGAGGCCCTTTCCTTCCATCCTGTCACTTGTTACCAGGGAGATGAGATGGTTCCACCCTCCTGTCAGGGAGTTGTAAAGAGTGAGAAGGTCCCTCCTGAGCCCTTTATTATCCAGGTTGAACAAACCCCATGGCTGTGAGGTTGATCAGCACAGATATTCTTGTCTCTGCAGCATCTCAGCTTTGCTCCATCATGGCACCACCATCCCCTTTCCCTTGCAACCTTCGTGATGACTTTTCAATTTACCTCTTTGTGCCTTTTTTTTTTTTCTCCTCTCATATGCTTCTTTTAGCTGGAGCAAGGTATCTCCCCATCTGTGCTGACTCAGCAGCACAGCAGCCTTCCTGGAATGCTGATCTGGAGCGAAATAATCCTCCAAACCAAGGTTTTTAGGGTCATCACGTTGAAAGCGCTGATCCGTGGAAATCAGGGAGTCTGGAATAGTGTCATGGACCTTTCATTAGACTGCAGGGAGTGTAAGGAAATAGGCCCCAAAGACTGTGCAATAAATGTTATTATGAGCAAACTCCAGCTGCTGGGAAGGGGGGAACCAGCACCATGGAAAACAGGAAAATTGCTCATGTAATTTTGAGTGCTGCAAACCTGAGAGAAGGACAAATCATACCAAAAAGGTAATAAAGCTCAGGTAATCCATTATTTATGTGTCCTGAATGCTCTTGAAGAATTACAAAAACCTGCTTGTTTTTGTGTGTTGTTCTCCCACTAAAATGAGAGGCCCTCCAGGCCCCAGTGAAACCCCACTTTAATAAAGAAATTAATAAGGCTTATTCTTCTTATTCTTATTGTCCTTACTTGTTAAGTGTGCTGGGATATTTAATACCTGAGACAATCCCATAAATATTTTCCTGTTTCCACGAAGCTAAGAGGAATTATTCCCTCTGGAAATCTGTACTTATTAAGTTTTTTCCATTTGCATGAGTTAACAGGGAAAAATCATATAAACCTTATGGCAACTGGATTAAGGCTTTCAACAAATAAGTGTCTTTTCCTCTCTGCTCTCCATGGAAGAATTTTGCACTGAGCTCATCACTCAACACTTTATTATCCAAAGACAACATTTTGTTTTATGATAGAATATTTGATGGGCATGGTCCTTCTATCTCTTAAGTCCTTCCTGACAAAACTTGACTTGAGTTCATAGAATCCCAGAATGGTTTAGGAGGGAAGGGACCTTAAAGATCATCCAGTTCCAATCCCCTGCCATGGGCAGGGACACCTTCCACTAGTCCAAATTGCTCAGAGCTCCATCCAACCTGGCCTTGGACACTTCCAGGAATGTGCCATCCACAGCTTCTCTGTACAACCTTTGCCAGGACCTCACCACCCTCACAGTCAAGACTTTTTTCCTAATATCTCATCTGGACTTACCCTGTTTCAGTTTGAAGCCATTCCTCCTTGTCCCCCTGGAGCTGCTGGTGGTTCTCAATTTAAAAAGAAATCATTTCAGGCTTTGTTTTATCCTGCCTTAGCATTGTCAGCTTCTGCCAAAATGCAGAATCCGTGGCCTGGATATGTAAGTGAGAAAAAAAAAATTTAGATTGCTTATAAGAATAACAATAGTCATTAATATGTAAATTTTTTTTATGCAACAATTGGTAGGCTTAAAGATTGATTTTACCATGAAGGAAATCTTGACATTATTTCCTAAGGGGCAATGAATTTCTCTTGAACATGTTAAGTGAAGCCAATCATTGCATCTCAATCAACTGCAGCAATGCCCAGAGCATTGGAGATGTGCAGTGAATAACCAGCATCCTGCAGTCACTCACAACAAGACAAACATTTAATCATCCCCATCGTGTCTCAGACTGAGAAATAAAGTGTGTAGGCTCATGGAAGAGTCACTTTCTAAGAAAATGTTCCTTAACATTTTCATTTCTAGCCCTGGCAATGCCAGCTTTCATTCCTGTTGTTTGTCTTCTGAATGAGCTGTAAGTCAAATTTAGTCAACCATTCAATCAAAGTCTGAAGGTATTAAGGCCTTTCAACATTTAGACTTTAATGCCAGTCTTGGAAGGATCTGTAGTTTTTTAAGTCACACAAAACCATGAAAAACTCATCTTGTAGTCTCATTCTCTTGTTTTTATCTAAATAAAGAACCTGTGGTCTCTTGGTCACAGCCAAAAAGGTAACAGGGTCTCCCTGTGAGTCCTGAACACCAGAAGGGAAGTAAAATAGATTAAAATATCCCTGTTCTAAAATCTACTTAATCTTAATCCAACTTCATGGTTTTGAAGACCTGGTTTCAGTGCTTAGTTCCAGCAATAACACACAACTGTAATTTGAACATTAGAACCAAATAAAGGGACTCCGGCCTACTGTTTGCAGGGTTTTTTTCCCCTGTTTAAAGGGGCTTTCTTTACACAATCCTACAATTTTTTTTCAGATTTTCTCTGGGGGATTATAAAGGTTTTCTTATGCAAATTCAAAATTAAAAGCCAGATGTGCTAAACCTAGAGGGAAAAGGAGAATTTTCTGCCTCTCACCTCTGATTTCCTCTCATTTGTTTTGTTGTCTTTCTCTCTTTGTTCCTGTTCCCTTCCAACTCTCCATGTTCCCACTCAAGGTTTGTCATTCTCTTGGGATTTGCCTTTGCCTTGCAGTTGCTCCTTCCTCCATGCCAGGCTGCATATTCCTCAATGGTGAAACAAAATGAATGGATCAATAAATCAATAAAAATCCTTCCAGAGAGGAATAAACTCAAGAAGTTCGTCGTTCTCCTTTAAGTTAAACTTGTCTCAGATAAAAATAAAACTTCTTGAAGTCCCCAGAAGTTTAAATGCAAGTTTTGTTTGAAGTGTTGCAGATGAAGAACATCCCACATCTGCTGGGCTGGGTTACTCCTCTCTCAAAAGGGGCAGGAGGCAACACCTGGAGTTATTTGTGCAGGGAGTGCTTTCAAAACTTCTAATTTTTCATTTTTTTCAATGCTTTTAACTGTGCCCACTGAAGAATAAAAATCATACTTGAAGCCTTGTTTTGAAGCGATTCTTACAACTTCTGGGACCTCAAGGAGATTGATTTGATTTTGCAGATGTGAGCTGGAAAAAACTTAATAAAGCATTGCTACTGCAATGTTAAATAGTTTAAACTTAGTCTTCCCTGAGCTGACATCCTTATGGGCCTGGCAAAAAAAAAAAAAAAAAAAAGGAAATGCAGGCATGAATTATGGGATAATAGGTCTAAGAAAAACCAGCCTGGTTTTGTGGTGAGCAGCAATGTCCCTCCAACCCAAATGCAGCCTTCTGAAAACCAGGTGTGGAGTTTAAAACAGTTTTTAGGGCTGAGTTCAGTCTGAGATTAAGACTGTTGTATTTGGGTGACTACATTTGGGTGACATGTGAACTGGGTGACCATCCTTCCAATGTAGTAAATCTAAGCCAACACATCTCCATGGGGCTAACAGATCTTACAGGAGACACATGAGATATTCACCCACTCATCTGGTATTGCAGGTGGAGGACAGGTGGGTTCCCCACTCTTAGAGTCTAAAATGACATCACGTGCTTCTGTTTGGCCATGGAAGCCCATCCCTGCTCCTGGATCACCTCCTCCAACCCCACTGAGTAGATGGTGGGAATGTGACTGCATGGAAATAATTAAATAAAATTTGGAGACCCACAATAAAAGCAGCTCTTGCAGGAGACCAGATCACTCACCACTTCTGGAAGAACAGGTCCCGAGCAGGAAACAGGAGAATGAGTTGGAACATCACCAGACCATAAAAATAGACAGCTATACCTTTCTGGGAAGCAAACAAATTAACATTGTAAAATTCCCTCCCATCTATTAAAACCTGTCTTCTGAACTCTTGGCAATCTTCAGGCTCTCTTGCAGACGCCAAATTAATTTAGATTCATCTTGTGTAGTGGCACAGGGGAAGAGGTCTTAGACAAGCAATTAAAAACTGCACCTTTTAGAGACTGTGGAATGCTGTGAATATTCAGACTGACCTGCAGACAGAGATCTGTCTGGTTGTGTTGCAGGCAGAAAAGATCATTAGATGAGAGTCAACAACAGCAGCCAGACCCCAGCACACAAAGGACAGAGCCCTGAATACCAAGTGGTCTAAACACATTTGCTGCTGTTGTAGAGCAACTGGTGTCACATCCCAACACATATGCTCATCTTCTCACAGGGACAGCTCTTGTGTTCTGGTTTAAACCAGGGCTTGAAAATAAAATGTACACCTCTGGGAGGAAGCCTCAGCTCACAGAGTAATGAGGCTCCTCCTGATATGATTTAAGATTCACGCCTGAGCAGATGGTTTTGTCCCCAGGGTGTCCCTGCAGGATGGGATCCGTGTCTTGCCTTGATTTGAGTTCCTGTTTATGAGCTGGTCTATGAAATGTAGTGGCTGAAAGGAGAGACCTACCTTCCACTCTGAGGCAGCTCTCTGAAGGCTTTGGAAGAAAGAGTGGACATGGACATCTTGAGCTTACTTTTGCTCATGGAAATGTAGAGTCAGAACATGTTGGTAAGAATAAGGATATGCTGGTTTGCTTCCTCCCATCTTGTTGAGGGCAAGTGCTCCCATTACTGGAGTATCATTCAGTACCAGATTTATACCTACTCTTTTCTGATGATTCCTCTCCTTCAAACATTTGATAGTTTATCCCTTTATTTTGTTGGATTTTTGTTGTTGTTGTTTATTTTCTTATACATCCTTTGATTTTTAAATAATCAAACTCTCAATTTTTAAGATAAAACTTTCATACCAGTGTTAATATCTCAAACCCAAGCACCATAAATGTTTTTTCTTAATTTCCCATTTAAATATGTTTACAGCCTTGCCCATCACCAGCACTGTTGTCCAGATTCATCCCTTAAGGACAGTCTTTTAGGGAAGATGGAAAAAGGATGTTTCAGTGCTAAGGCAGGTCAGAAGATGAGGTTCATCTCAATGTCTGATGTCTAAGTGCTGGCATTTGACATAAATTGGTTGCTGAGTTCCTCCCCTAGTCAGTGATAGATAAGGGTCTTTCCAAAAGGTCTTTCTGCATCCAAAAAGGAGAATTAAAATGGTTGTTATAAACAACATTCTTTAGTTATCTCTCTCTCTTCCACTCTTCCTCCAGTTATTGACTTAGAGTGAGGGATATATCTGATTAGATATCTGAAATATGCTCCTAATAGGGACATGGTTTAGTGGTGGACTTGGCAATGTTGGGTTTATGGTTGGACTCAATAATCTTAAAAGGTTTTTTCCAACTTAAATGTTTATATCACTGTATGATTTAGTGAATAGCTCAGTTGGAAGGGACCTGCAGTGATTATCTAGTCCAGCTGCCTGATCACTAATCTTCCATTTTCAGAGGGAAGTGGGTAATTTTACATGGCTGACCCAAGTTTTATGCCTAAATAGAGTCCATAAAGACTAATTCCTCCTTAGTTACCCAAGTTCCCATTTATTTGAATGAATATGAACCAGTTTGCTTCTGTTATTCTCAACTAATCTGTGATATCTAAACAGCTAAGGAGAAACTAACTGTGCTGTCAGGCTTAAGAAATATGAACAGTTTATTTTGCTAATACAGAGCCTATTGCATTTATGTTTTAGTTTAAGGCACAAATCTATTCTGAAGTTATTTTAAAGTTCACTTGTCTTGGAGCTCGAGAACAGCAGTGAAATAAAGTAATTAAAAAAACTGATATAATTGACAGGTCCCTGTTAACTCAGCCCTCCCAAACCTATGCAAAACCAATTACAGTATGCAAATGCTGATGATCCACCTTAATGCTATTCCCTATTAAATGTCAGGGAATGAAAAATGCATCAGATTATCATAGTTTCCTTATTCCTATGATGGTGTTGCAATGATATATCAAAGTGTCACTTTTCTGAGGTGACAAAGCCACTGACCTACTACAGCACTGCAGGTAAAACAGAGGTGGTTTCTCTGGTCAACTGTGGACAAAGAAATTAATTCAGTAATATTTTGTTATGTCTTTCTGCAATTTTCTGAAATGTTGTCTTCTCTTGCATTTTAAATAAGAGACGGGCATAAAAAAAAATTCAAGCCTTTGAAATGTGCAAAATCTGAATATTTTTCATTTTATTGGGATCTGAGAGTTGTCTCAGTTTTGCAAAGGACAAAATGTGTGAATATTATCATATTGATTGTGGTTGACTGACCCAGGCTGATGCCAGTTGCCCATCAAAGCCATTCTATCACTTCCCTGATCATCTGGACAGAGGACAGAAAATACAACAAAAGGCTCATGGGTGGCAATAAGGGCAGGGAGAGATCAGTCTCTCAGCAATTACCATCATGGGAAAAACAGACTTAACTTGGGGAAATTAATTTAATTTATTACCAATCAAAACAGAATGGGATGATGAGAAATAAACCCAAATGACTTCCCCCTACCTCTCCCTTCTTCCCAGGCTTGACTTCACTCCCAATTTCCTCTCCTCTTGAGTAGTGGGACAGGGACCTGGAACAGCTCCTGCCCCTCCTCCTGCACTGCCCTGGATCTGCAGGGTTGTTGCTCTCACATGTCCTCACTTGTCCCTTCTCTTAATTAATGTAATTAACATTACAATACATTCTTTCCCCTTCTTGACTCCATTAAGAGGTGCTGCCAATGTCACTGATGAGCTGGGCCTTGGCCACTGGTGTTGGCTCCATCGGACACGGGAGAAGCTTCCAACAGCTTCTCACCAAAGTGGTCCCCCCACTACCAAAACCTGGTCACCAAACCAATGTATCAGAACAAATTGCTTTCCTAGGCAGTCAGTGTTTTAGGGAAGAGGCAATGGGTAGCTGCTGTCAGATCCTGCACTCATGAGGAGGAAGGCACAAGTATCCTGTCCCGGTTTTATAATTAAAAAGAAGCATCGTGAAATAATACACAGATCCAGGGCTCCATCAGGACTGGCAAAAATCAAATCCCAAACCCGAAATTTGGCTTAATACAGAATTGAACAGAAATTATATCATTTTTTTTTTGTAGTGTGTGAGGTTAACAACCTCTAACTAAAAGAAAATTAACAAAAAAAAAAACCCAAACCAAAAAAACCCAAACAAACTCAAAACCAATCTGTCAGTTTTGTTCGGTCTCCAGCTTTATAAAATTTCTCAAAGAGTGAATGCCCTTTCAAAGATCTGAGCTTGTATAAAACATCTCTGATTTCCTTTTTCTTTAATAAACCAACCTAAATAAACAGAATCTTTTGTGCCTCTCCTAAAAGTTGAAAACCACGTCAAACAACAAACAAGAATATCTTTTGGTTTTTTTCAGTTTCACGGTTTATTTCTATGCCTTATTATTTGTTGTTTGACACAGATGGTTATAAACAAAGATCTAAAGAGATTTTTAACTCCTAGGGAAAAAAAAGAAAATAAGAAAAAAAATATATTTCCTGATCCTGCATGGTTTTTTGTAAAAGGATGATGGATTCTGCCTTGGTATTCCTAACTCAGTAAGGTTTCTAATTATGTTACAGCAAAGACTTGGAGCTGGACAGTTTAAGGGAGAGAAATGGAGATGAAGGAAAGAATGAAAGATGAGAGAAAACTTCTTATGTCCCAAATTCATTGGGGTTCTAGACTTGAGAGTTAGTAAAAAAGTGCAAAGCTCTTAACAGTAATGCCTAAATTTGAAGATTAATGTTGGATTTATCCAGTCTGGTTTACAGATTTGTCCATGATTCATCCAGTATTGCAGCCTTTTTTTTTTCTTTCACTTGAGACAAATGCTAGTCAATCATTTCTTATCCTGAGGGACTTGGAAAGAAATATTGTTTTATTACAAGCCTGATGTATTCTCAACAGCTACACAGCCCTAAAATGTGGGATCACTCATGGAAAATAATAAGATATTTGTACCTATTTATTTTTGGGGCCACTTGCCTTGGTGCCTCTGGTATCCAAGCATGTGGTGTGTTGTTTAACAGACTGTTCCAATCTCCTCCGAAGCAGTGCCAAACTTCCACGAAGAAAACAGTCATACAATTTATTCCAGGGAGTTGGCTCTTCCTCCAGAAGGGGAAAGCAAGTAGGAAGAGGAGAGGGCTAAACTAGGACTCAGTGGAGCTTCTCGAGCTCACACCTGGAAGATGCCAGCTGACCTTCAGCACTGGGTTGGGTGGTGCCACCAGGGCCAGGAGCGACCACCACCCTGGTGGGTTCCCATCCCTGCATGCCCACTCACAGCACCCCGGCAGGACAAGGGGTGTGAATCACATGAAAGCATTGTCCTCAGACCTACAGTCTGGAAAATTTTGTCATCTAGAGAAGAGGAGACTGAGGGGAGACCTAATCTCAGCCTGCAGCTTCCTCCCGAGGGGAAGGGAAGGGACAGGCACTGCTCTCTGCTCTCTGTGACCAGTGACAGGACACGAGGGGATGACATGAAGTTGTGCCAGGGGAGGGTTAGGTTGGATCTCAGGAAAAGATTCTTCCCCCAGAGGGTGGTTGGGCACTGAACAGGCTCCCCAGGGCAGTGGGCACAGCACCAATCTGACAGAGATCACAAAACATTTGGACAACACTCTCAGACATGTGGTGGGATTTTTTGGCTTGTCCAAAAACTTGACAATCCTTTCACCTCAGGGTGTTCAATGATTCTGTGATTCCTCTGTGCACATGCAGAAGTTAATGCTGTAACTTAGCTACTTTTTTCCCAAATTCTCCTTTCAAGTCCTTTAAACTTGTGGCAAAAAACCCTCTTGACCTCTTTGAAACAAATTCTGTATATATAGATCTTCACATTCCTTAACATATGACCTGGATGGATCCATGTATGGATGGATATGTCCAGATCACATATGAATCTTTTGGGAAACACTAAAGTAAGAAATATAGATTCAAGGGAGAAAAGCAGTGTCTTTCCAGAGAGCCATTTCCCATTCTTTCCTTTATTTGCCATGTAAATTGGAGATACACTTGTAGGGCTGTTGACATCCCTCCTTTACTGAGTCTCTTCATTTAATAAACCCCAAACACATCAATTAGAAAGGCTGACATATGAGATTTTTCAGAGTGAGGACTGAGTCAGGGTAATTGAGAAATGCTAACATCAGTCAAGGAAATTTCTTATTTGAAGATATTTCTCAGGGATTCTTTTTTTTTTTTCCATTTTTTTGTTCGTTTATTTGCTTTAAACACATACAAAGTTACCAAATCCTGAGCTGAGCCCCAGGGAAAATGGATAGATAGATAAATAGAATATATTTCCCTGGATCAAGAAAACCTCTGTTTCACCAATCCCTAAATGCAATGGGAAAAAAAATGAAGAGAAAAGGGTAATTTGGACACAAATAATAGGCTGGAAAGACAGGGAGATGGATCAGGGTGCTGGGCCTGGGCAATACTAAGACTGTGTGAAGTTCTGTGGATTTATTAGAGCTCCAAGGGGTGTCAGTAGTTGTCAATGTGGAAAATAACTGCATTGCAACCTTTGGCATCTCTTAGAAAGAAATAACTTGCAACTGGCTGAGTGAACAACAAAAATAGGAACTGGTAAAACGAAGTTCTTTCCAAAAAGAACAAGGATGTAACACCTGCCAATTTCCTTGTACTGATTTAATAATGAGATTTTCCTTGCTCATGTACATAAAATAACTTTGAGAGGAAGATTACAACTTCATGAGAAAGATGCCAGAGTAAATTAAAAGCTATATAAAGTAATTGGAGGCTTTGAAAAGAATACCCTCAGTGCTTCTCTTTGCCAGGAAGATCCATGAAAAAAAGAGAGAGAATAACAAATAAAAAAAAAAGAGAGGGAATAAACAGAGGGAGTGGAGAACTTTGATGACTTAGTTTATTTGAATGCTCTTTTTTTGGAACCCTCAGTACAACCTTTTGATTTGGGGTTGCTTATTCTACATTTATTATTATTTATTTATTATCTTTTCAGCAACCTGATAAATATTAGCCACATATCCTTTAAAAGTTCACATTCCTGTATTATTTGTGTCTCATTTGTAGTTGCAGTTTTCAGGACATGGCTGTTCCTACACTCAGGCTCTTCCCCACAGGCAAGGGGGATATGTCAATCCAATGGGTTGCTCCCACATCCAAGGAATTTTGTGTCCTGATGTACCTTCTTCTCAACCCCCTTTCTCCCCCAAAATTCAATCAAACATCTCAGGTCTTGAATCTCCAATGCTCCTGCCCATGGGATGAGATTTCCCTCAGATAACTCTGGACACCAAAAAGATGGGAAGTGTTTTGGGATGTTCTTCCAGTCAGAGGGAGTCACCTCCATCAGAGGAGATGGAGCATCTCCTTCAGACTTCCAGACTTTTCTCTGGAGGGGACACCTGAAATACCACCTTTTAGAGTTAAGTGTCATGAAGATTCTGCTCCAAAGTCCCAACAGGGCTGACCTCAGTGTGGTACCTCAAAAACAGATTCCTCAGAAGTGATGTTGGTGCGTGGCCTTCACCTCCACACCAGCAGCCTGGTGGCTCAAAAGCAGAGCTCTGGTCCCAGGCACTTAAAGATCTCCAAGTCCAGAAGATCCATTAAATTTGAAGAAGCAAAGGAAAAAATGCTCAGATTTTTCTTTTCTTTCTTTTTTTATTTTATTTATTTATTTATAACTTTAATATAAGAATAACAAACTCGTGTTTTGTTTGCCATCCATCCTCAGCTTCATAGGGTTTGAAGGAATTTTGCTCAAATGAAAAAAGAAGGTTGACTCTGTTTCAGAGAGATACAACATGGAAGTAACTTCAGTGCCAAAAATGACTTGGGAAACTCCAAGTTTAATAAAAGTTAATTAATAAAATTTAATATAAATATAAATAAAATTAAAAATAATAAAAATGGGAATAAGCTGCTCTGAAGTCTTGGTGGTGGCATCATGTGTTAGCACTTTTTCTGCGGAAAACCTTGAGTTTAACTGGTTTATCTGATCTTCGGGCATTGTCACCCTCTCTTAAACCTCTGACAGTTAACTAATAAATAATGGTCCATCCTTCTTCAAGACAGATGCCCAGAAGGAGTCAAATGCCCAAAGTTGCCTGTCTGTGTCATTTTTAACAAGGACAGAACTGATGTGGGACCTTATGAAGTTTTACAAACAAAAATATTCCAAAACCAGCTTTTTTTTAAAAAAAAAAAAAAAAAGAAAAAATTCCCATTAGTCAATGGAGATTATTCATGATCTTTCAGGAAAATAATTTCTCTTTCAGGAAATTCTCCATTTTAGAAAACTAAACAATAGTTGAGAAACTAATTAAAAGATAAAGAAATGCAGCATTTCTTTATCTGGGAGAGAAATTTAATTTTCTGTGTCTTCCAGTCATAAATTTTACATATTATTTACAGAATGTCATGTCCAGCTGGTGAGGAATTGAAGTCTTGACAGGTTTCACACTCAAGAGAGGATAAAACTCGTTTGCCACTGCCTTTGACTATATTGAATTGAGTAAAGAAAACTAAAAGTTTTCCCATTTGAGTACTGCCTGCCAAATTAAACCAATCCACTATTTGTACATTTTACAGAGATATGAAAAAATAATCCATAAAGCCAACCAATTATCTGCAGGACAACTTCTTGCTGATTAGGTTTTATCAATTTTCCTGGACATACCAACTCTCCAAATTAAATTGTCTTTTTCTTTGGGGATTCGGAGCAAATAATTAAAGCCTGCATGTTTTCAATTAAAATGATTAACATCCAGCCAAAATCCAGAGAAGGCAGATGGAATATTCGAACCAGCCTGAACACTTAGTGGAGGAGAGTTACAGCCTGCTATTTAAGTTGCTCATTCAAAGCCTTGCGAAGGAACTAAAAGTTCCCCAGATGTCTCAGTAGTTGCAAAAAGGATATAAAGTGTTTTCTAGCAGGTTGTCAGGATTGCAGAGCAAGGTGAAACCACACACTGAGCACTTTGGTGCTTTCTGGATTAGTTTCAGGGCTCTCTGATGTCAGTGAGTGCAAGAATTTCCATCATTTTAGCCCATGTTCTTTTAAAGTAGACACATCTTCTTGTGTTGCAGCCAATTCCAGTTTCCAAGACCTACTTTGATTTATCCATCAGGGATATTTGTGGGTGAAGTCCATCAGGGAAAGGGACAGTTGGCTCATGTGACTAAACAGTGATTGTCTGCACTGGAACAGTGATTCTACCTGAAGGGAGCCTACAAGAAAGATGGAAAGACACTTTTTACAAGGGCACACAGTGACAGGACAAGGGGGAATGGCTTTAAACTGACAGAGGGCAGGTTTAGATGGGATATTAGGCATAAATTCTTCCCTGTGAGGATGGGGAGGCCCTGGCACAGGTTGCCCAGAGAAGCTGTGGCTGCCCCATCCATGGAAGTGTCCAAGGCCAGGTTGGATGGGGCTTGGAGCAACCTGGGCTAGTGGAAGGTGTCCCTGCCCTTGGCAGGGGTTTGGAATGAGATGATCTTTAAGCTCCTTTTTAACTCAAACTGTTCTATAATTCCAAGATCCTTTTTGCTCAGTCTCAAGTCTCCCAGAGCACGGTGGTACCTCCAGGCCTGTCCTTTAACCCCAAAGCAACAGAATAACCTGAACGATGTCCTGATGGCTCCTTTGGTGGTTTTGATCCATATTTCAACTACGTGAAATGAAATAGGTCTTGTTTGACCCACTCCACACACCTCCCTCACTTCTCCATTCCCTCAAGGTTACGAGAGGCTCCTGACACTGTTACAGCCCTGAAAGGAAAACCCAAAGGGAGCAGTGAACAACAGAAAGAGGCTGGAATAGGAGAGGCTGGAGGGGGCTTGGAGCAACCTGGGATAGTGGAAGGTGTCCCTGTCCATGGTAGGGGGTTGGAATTAGGTGATTTTTAGGGTCCCTTCCAACCCAAACCATTCTGGGATTCTGTGATTTTACTTTCCCAGTACAGAGAGGAAAGAGGCAATTCTGGACTGCGCCTCATTTAATCTGCTTTAGGCATCTGCTTCAGGGGAATTCCATAGTTCCCAACTCCATGACTGGATCAGGATGGACTGCATAGAGGGGGAAAAATCAGCTCAGAGGGGGAAGCCAGCATTTCAGATTTGAACATTTGTCCAATGTGACAGAGGGGCTTTTGGAGAAACCTATCTGACAGAGGGGTTTTTGGAGAAACTCTCCTCACAAAATCCATCTATCTCACAAGCTGCCTTTCTGTATTACTGGACATAAGAAATACCTTAACTTTATTTAAAATATTTAATCAATTTCCAGAGTGAAACCAGTTTTCTTTTTCAGTCAAAGTCCTTTAAAAAATGGAGGGAAAAAAAAAAGAAAAATAAGATGAAGAGGAAACTTTTTTAAAAAGCCATATTCTTTCTAATTAGCCTCATGCAGGTTCCTTTGGAAGACATATGGAAGAAACTACAAAGAAATAAAGAAAAATAGTAGATTTTCACATAGCTCTGTATAATTCAGTCTTCTGAAAAAGTTGTCTCAGTATAGGGTGTCTCAGTGACTAATTTTACATCCAACCTCCCCTGACTAACATTGTCTTTGTTGTCTGATGTGGCGACACCAACTTCTCCCCCTCTCATATCGATCTGACATGAAGAGCAAATGCAGTGTGGACTTTGCTGTTCCATGCAGTCACAGTGACTAATTAAAACTTTCCTGTGCCACATCTGTAGCATTTTTGCTGTTCCTTTCTTCAGAAAATATGTGCAGCCCAGAAGGGATGAGACCAGTGTGCTCTTAGTGTGTCTGCCTGATTAGGCTGCTGTTTGCCTTTTTCCTTTACTCTGCAATAAACTCTGTCTGTCTGATTTACCATTTCTACTGGGAGAGGCGAATAAAATGTGCATCAACTTTTTACAGTTCAAAAAATGTGTTGCCATTACCCTGTGAAACATTTGGGGCCACATTAGTTAACTTTAGGAGTTATAATATCTCTAAACTGCCTCCTTTCCAACCAGGAAGACAACACTTAAGGAGAGTCAATAGTTTCCTTACCCTAATGATCATATTTCTTCCAACCTTATTATATCATTATTATCCCATTTTAAATGAACTGGATCTAAGAGGAGTAAGTTTAGCCAGAGGTTGGCTCTTTATTCTGCTTGATTAATTTTATGTACCTGCTTATATTTTGCTTCAAATCAGTTGTAACTCACTGACCCAACGAAGGAAGTCTTGATTTTTTTCCTTTTCACCAATAAAAAGCAAATTGGTTTAAAAGCTCCAGGGATATCACTCAACCCCCCTGAGTTTTTATGTCCTGTTCTAGTGATTGATTAAATATTACAGCCTAATTACAAATATGTAACAGCCCTGAAAAACGCAGGGGCGAGCTCAGATCATTTTAAACAAGACTCACAGAGCATAATAATCATCATTTTTATTTCTGCTTGTGAAGGGCTTTATGATAATTTGGCTTTTGTAGCATTGTTTACATTTGAGGATCGCCTGGATTTGATAATAAAAACTGGAAAACAAGAGCACTGCTGCTGTTTTTAAACCCTCAGAGGCCATTTCATGCCTCTTTGTGTCCTTGTTATCGTAGCAATGACATTATCAGATTGAAAACATTCAATGGGCTTCTGAAAAGTGCCACCAGCCAAATCCAAATAAAGCCTTTTGCTACATGGTTCAAGTTAAAATTACAGCTGGAAATCCGTGGTTGAGGAGGTTCCTTTTTCCTCTGGTTTGCAGTAAAGAACCTGGGGGGGCAAAAAAAGCTAAATGGATTAAAAAAATAGTTTGATACTTTTTTTCTAAAATAAAAACTATACAACTATAAAAAATACAAAAAAATTGCAAGAAAAAAAAGACAAACCTCAAAATCTGATGTTTATTTTTATCTCTTTTCTCTCTTTTTATATTTGCATACACTATATCTAGATATAACTCTATATTGATAAAGAGTTCTCTTGATATATATCAGCAATTCATGTAATTACACAGAAATATAAATAATTTGTTCTTCAAACAAATTTATTTGGTTTTCAAAATTTTCAATTATAACACCGAACGTAAACCTTAAATCAAATGCTATTTCATTGCCTTTTTAAAAAAATATTATTTATTTGCATTATTAAATTATTTATCTGATGTTATTTTACTTCAGAAAATATGCCTGAGTCAAACGGTTGGATTTTTTAAATAATTTCAGTGTGAGTACCATTTCTTCTGATATCAGAGAAGGTGCTACTGCTGGTGGTGATAATAGTAATTATTATTTTATATATGGTAATAATTATATATGATAATGATACACTTCTTCTCCTTCTTCTCCTCCTTCTCCTCCTTCTTCTTCTTCTTCTCCTTCTCCTCCTTCTTCTCCTCCTTCTCCTCCTTCTTCTTCTTCTTCTCCTTCTCCTCCTTCTTTTCCTTCTTCTCCTCCTCCTCCTCCTCCTCCTCCTTCTCCTTCTCCTTCTCCTTCTCCTTCTCCTTCTCCTTCTCCTTCTCCTTCTCCTTCTCCTTCTCCTTCTCCTTCTCCTTCTCCTTCTTATTTTTCTCCTTCTTCTTCTTTTTCTCCTTCTTCTTCTTCTCCTTCCTCTTCTTCTTCTTCTCCTTCTACTTCTTCTTCTTCTTCTTCTCCCTCTCCTTCTCCTTCTTCTCCTCCTTCTTCTCCTTCTTCTTCTTCTCCTCCTCCTTTTTCTTTTTCTTCTTTTTTTTCTCCTTCTTTTTCTTCTTCTCCTTCTTCTCCTTCTCCTTCTTCTTCTTTTTCTCCTTCTCCTTCTTCTTCTTCTTATTATTTATTATACAGAGAAACCATTAAAAACTCAAGCCATTTGACCGACAGGTCAAAATATTTTCTTAGATACGGGTCTAGAACTGTCTCAGAGATTGTGGCACGTCTGTTTTGTCCCTGGCTTTGCTTTTTACCTCTTCATTCACCTTGAGTAAAAAAACTAAATTCCTCAGTGTCCCTTCATATTTTTTTTTTCTCAGAACATCTAATTTTCAAGCAATTCATTCTTTGGGACCTGAACTGTGTCATAATTTATGGTTGTACAGCAATTAACACAAGTGGCTTCAGTCTGGATTTTCAAGGTGTTCCTGCAGCAGAGCCAAGAAATAACAATGGGATGTAACCTCAGTACAGGGAAGAAGCGCATTGGCTCGAGGTGACAGCGTAGGGACAGAAAAAGATAATTGTTCCCAGCTTTCTAATCTGGGAGGTGATCAGGATATATTTTTGGGCTGTTCCCATAAACAGTTCAGAACAATATGCAGGTGTCTGCCCTTCACAGCAACTCCAAAATACAGACAGGCTGTTACTGTCAGCCAGGGCTTTCTGGAGGACATGGGGTGGTGGAGTATTTGAATTGAAAAGTCATTCTTGGCCTACATGATGTCCCTGTCCTGATTCTCTGCGTGATGAAGACATGAAAGAACATTAAATGCCAGTTTTATTAATGAAACATAAAAAACCCCCAACCAACCCCAAAAAAAAAAAAAATCAGCTGAGAAATTCTTGCAAATAATCACAGAATCACTAAGGTTGGGAAAGGCACCTCAGACCATCAGGTCCAACCATTAACCCAGCACTGCAAAGCCACCACTGAACCATGTCCCTAAACACCACACCTACAGGGTTTTTTAAACAATTCCTGGTATTTCCAGGTAATTCCCTGGGCAGCCTGTTCCCGTCCCACAAACCTCTTAGTTTCTAACAGGTGCAACAAGTTATTCTCCACTACGGCAGGACTTGCCTGGGCAAGAAATTTTCCAGTTTGAGTTCAATTTCAAACAAATCCCACATTCTGGGAATTTTATTTCTGAGAAGTTAATTACATATTTGCTTTAAAAAAAAACTGGGCTAAAAAATTTTTTGCAGTCTGGTGACAGCTGACTAACCTGGGTGAGCTGGAGGGTTTTGCCCCAAGCAAGGCCTTCAACAAAGCCAGGCCCAGCCTGTCCTCAGGATATTTTAGTGCAAGGGGATGAGGGAAAATGAGATGAGGTTGAAAGGAAAAGTGAAGAAAGGTCACCTGGATCCAGGTTTAGTTCCTTTTAAAATGTGATTTTGTTAAGTTCCTGTGTTTCTGCTCAGAACCCAAGTGGCCACTGTTGTCAGTGAAGATCAAGACCTTAAAATCAATTGAGAGAATTAATGTTTTTTTTTGCTTTAGATTGAAATGATGTTTTTTTAGATCTTCCTGGTGACAACATTTAGATCTTCATTGTCTATAATGGGAGACCAGAGTCAGCTGGATATGAATACTTATTTATTTTCTGTTTATATTTATTCTATTTACATAAAAATATTAATTTTATAATTATTTTATATAAATATACTATATTCTGAATATAAAATTTAAAAATATATTTGCATATTATTTAAAAATACATTTATATTTTAACTATAAATATAATATTTATATGTTTTATTATTTACTTTCATATTAAATTTATTTCTATGTATTTATTTTATATTTATTTAAGTATCTGGATTTGAATTCCTTCAATGGCTCCATCTGAAAGCCAACTGGGGACCTGTGTGAGATTTTCCAAACTTGAAAATATTTTGCTTGATTAATGTGATTTTTATAAAGCATATTCACTTTGTTTTACTTTTCCAGCCTTTCAATTAAACAACCCTATTCCTTCACTTTTGCATTACTCTACCTATGCTTTACACAGAGATGAAATGGATAATTCAACGAGTCTTTCCCATCTCTCTACTTCAGAACTAGGGATGCATGTTCTGGAATTCTGGAATCCTCAGTCTCTAATTTCTTCCTGTTAACAGAATTATATTATATTTATTATTTTATTTTATTTTATTCTGTTTTATTTTATTTATTTTATTATATTTTATTTTTTCTCTTTTCTTTCATTTTTATTTTATTTTTAATTTTATTTTTATTTCTTATTTTACTTTATTTTTTATTTTTTTTCTATTTTATTTTTTAACTTTTAAATGTTTATTTTTATTTTATTTCATTTTATTCCTAGAGTAATTTCCATGGCATCATAAGCAGAACACAACAAAATAGCAGGAGATATCTAAACCACTAAATAATAAATATTGCTGGCTGTAGCAGCGTTTAGAGTAAACTTTTTATACAGAGTAGCACCATAAAAGAATATTTTTTCCCCGCCAATATTACAAAGAAGAAACAAATTCCTAGCTGTGACACATCCCTCTGCGAGATGCTGCTTTGGATTTAATCCCATCAAACCTTCTTGTATTTTGACAGGCCTGACATGGTTAATCACAGGCATGATTTGAAGAGTTTCAGACTTAAAAAGAAATGCAATTAGAAGCTACTACAGGGTAAGAATCCTCTCCCAGGACGCATCGAGGTGGTGGGGCTGCCATCGAGCTGACGTGCAAAGATCTCACTTCTACGACAAAAATAAACGTGTGAACTCCCAAATATCATTTTTCAATCGTTTAACCCACGCAGCCCTTTGTGTGCTTTGCCAACAGGGGAAATGCAATAAAAGTGGCACCCAGAGAAAGCAGCAGCTGCCTCTCAGCACGTGCAGTGACAGAATACGGGCCCTGAGTCTTCTCGTGGAAGCAGCAAGAGATTATTTCCTTCAAACTCATCAGAAGGCTCAATTATACCTTAATTGAGCCTATTAGTTTCTCCCTTTGGGGGACAACTCCGCATTTACTTGGAGACAAAGCACAGATCCCGTGCCTGCCTTTGTTTCCCCCCCACACTAAATCACTCACAATAAAATATTTCAGCACATGGTGCGTTTTTTTCCCCATTACAATCCCCTGACTGTAAATTTCTGGGATTCTCAAACCTGACAATAACCACTTCCGTTGAAATGTGAAATATTTGGGTTTGAAGTGTGTGAAATGTGGAATATTTGGGTTTGTCACAGAAGTTCCTTTATGTTTTTTGTCCCTGATGTACCTCGGAGCATTGGGGTTTGAATAATCTCCTCAGCCTCCAAGGAAAATTCAGGAGAAATGATACAGCTTGTCTTGGGTCAACATCTAATTGTAAATTTTCTCAAGCCAAGGGTTTTTAACTCATTGTACAAGCTCCTGTGTTTCTCCTGACTCTCCCCTCCCTCTCTTTCCCATCTTTTCTAGGGTTAGTCTTATATAAATAAAATCAATTGGAAAAACAGCACTGGATAATTTCATTGTCTTCTACTTTTACATCTTCAACAATTCCTGACACTCCTGAAAATTTACTCTTTAGTAGGGAAAAATAATAATCCCTTGTGTTTACTTGCAAGACACCTGGAACTCTAACCTTGGAATAACTATCTTGTTTTTTCTTCACCATCTTCTATGAGCTGTGATCCTATGAAATATTCTGTCATCTTTCTGGATTGTGTTTGGTCTTCAAACAAACCTGTGGAAGAGATGTTTGTATTTAAACAGTGACCATGTGAAGTATATGAGAATAGGCAAAAACAGATAAATACTCTGAGATAAATTTGCCGTTCTGGGCTCAGGTTCTTCAGAAAAAAAAAAAAAATCTATCTTGTAAATTAAAGCATTTGTGTTTCTTCCTCTTTTGTCAGGTGCCACAGTCATGGTTGGCTTGAATCAGAATAGAAACCACAACAAGCTTTGAAATAATTTGGAAAACAGAAACATTAAGAATAAGGGTTAAAGGATTTTATTTAGAGGCAGTCAGAGACCTGTTCTCTTCTTTCCTTCCTCTCACTGCCTCTCATTTTAGGAGATATAAAATGCCACTTTCTGAGGTTTCTGCTTCACTGCAGGTGGGATTTATTTGTTCTAACTTAAGCATCTTAAACCTACATATATAAATATAAGTTTTCACCAAAGGTGTCCTCTTAGAACATGAGTAACAGGCAAAATGGATTGAAAACCTGTAGCTGCCCTAAGTTTAGATACAAAATGTTGGGTGAGATGAATCACCCCCTTCCTGCTTTTCCAGCCTTGCCTTACCATATAGACTTTCATGGAGGAACAAGGTAAACCCAGGCTTAGTTTCCAAAATAAAACAAGTGCAGCTACTTTTAACCTAATATAGAGGAATTCTACTTAGAGGAAAACCAGAGAGACTGTACGAAAAGAAAAAAGTAGCTGTGTAGTGTAACATGTTTAAAATCTGATTTTAAACATGCCCATAGGAAATTCCTTGCATGGAATGGCCATTCACTGGCCAGACCTCCAGCCAGGCATTATATACACAGAGAGAGGCAGAGAGCTCTGCATGGAAAGATGCATTTATTTATAGTATTTGTTGATGTTAAGGCCCCAAAAGATCATCACAACCCTCCATTTTGATGTAGAGCAGAGAGCACTCACTCACTTAGGGTTGGAGTGGAGTTTATGTTTTTAAAGAGTGATCTGAGCCTACTTGAAATATGGCAAGCAGTACAGGAAACCTCAGTTTTACTCTTTCCTTTCTATTTCTGCCTCTGTGTTTATGTGCTATGTCTTTTCAAACTCCATGAAGTGCAAGCTTTGCAGTTTTGCCTTTGCTTGGCATGAAATCCAGCATCACTCTGGTGATGCTGAGATTTCTGCTCTTCATCAAAGCCCTCAGCTTTTATGGCTTAATACTCATGTGTGTAAATTACTACATGCCTGCAAAGCATTTGTCATTAATTTTATCTTGATTTCTTTTCTCATAAAAAAACCCAAGAACTCTCCAAATTACATATTAATGGATCAAAACACCTGGAATCTGTAATATTTGTCTCATCGAGGAACAGAGTTTTGCTTGCTCTGTTGCAAGAAATGCCTTCTCGTGGAGTTATGTCTGTACCAGTGAATTAAACACAGGCAGGGAATATTGCAGGGAACTGGAAGTTTATAGATATATTTAGAAACTTTTGAGATTGTCCCCAGTGTGAGGAACAGCCCTTCTGGGCCAACAGAGTCCAGCAGTGCTCCCAAAACACCTCCTGGCTCGGAAGTCGCAGCCCCACAGGGGTCATCCCCAACAGACAGTTTGTGTTTGACATTGTTGTTTTGAGTGCTGAAAGAGCTCAGTTGTAAAGACAAGGGAGTTTTATGTCATCCTTGGCTTGAGAAGCAGAAAACAGGCCGAGGCCCTGCTTGATTTGCTGGGACAGATGGAGAGAGGTGTAACCAAACCACACAGCTTTCTGGGTTTTCCAGCATCTGTGCAACCAGAGGGTATTTAAGTCACAAATTTACTGGCAGGGGTCTTTTTAAACATACTTAAAGTGGGCTCATGTAAGAGGGGGAGACTTTTTGCACAGGTAAATAGTGGTAGGACAAGAGGGGACGGTTGTAAACTAAGATAGGAGATATTTAAATGAGATGTTAGGAAGAAATTCTTCCCTGTGAGGGTGGGGAGGCCCTGGCACAGGTTGCCCAGAGAAGCTGTGGTTGCCCCATCCCTGGAGATGTCCAAAGCCAGGTTGGATGGAACTTGGAGCAAACTGGGCTAGTGAAAGGTGTCCCTGCCCATGGCAGGGGGTGGAACGAGATGATCTTTGAGATCCTTTCAAACCCAAACCATTCTATGATTCTATGTTGGTAAAGACTTCTCTACATTCAAGTAAATCATAAATCAAATTATTATTTGCATTCCTGGCACAAAGTTTAACAAATCAACAAGGCAAATGGAGTAAATCTGCCCCATCTGGAAAATACTTACTCCAGTTTTGCAGGGCTATTATCTCTAGAAAAACTGTTATTACAGAATCAGAATCAACTAGGTTGGAAAAGATCTTTGAGATCATTGAGCCCAACCTATACTAGTCTTGCTTCTTTATATGTACTGCAGAAGTAGTTTGAAAACTCTCCTGTCAGGTACCCCATGACCATTCCCCAAAGAACTGACCATTCATAGAAATATGTACTGTCAAAAGCAACCCTTCTATTCCCAACTCAAAGAGGCCAAAAGGGATTCATTATTTGTGCAGTGGAGTCTAGAACCATTGTTGTTAGTTTGATTAATTATTGAAAATTATAAAGCAATTTTAGTGTAATTTATTACTTCCTGATGTTGCTGTCAAGGCACAGTTGCTATAAGGAAATGCCCAAGAATCTGCAAAGTGGGTTAATGATTAGTCCTGGGTCTCGTTTAAATTTAGATTTTTATTGCTTTTTTATTGCCATGTTCACACCAGCTGTTCTGTGCAGGAGTGGGAAATGAAGCAGTGCCCTCTCAAATCCACACCAAAGCCTTTCCAGCAGGGAGGGATTGAAAAGATGTGTAGTTGTGGTGCTTGGGATGGTGGTTTAGGGGTGGACCTGGCAGTGCTGGGTTAATGGCTGGTCTTGATTATCTTAAAGGTATTTTCCAGCCTAAATAATTCTCTGATCCTTGGATTACTGGTCTTTTCAGGAGCTGGTGAACCCAAGACCATTTTCTCCATCATAAGTCTCTCTGATGGCTCCTCCTTGGGAGATGTCCCCTGTCTGTGCTGACTCTAAGCTGGCCCTGAACATCCAACCACAGAAACGTGACAATTTGAAATGGTTCCAGTTTGGGTACTTGAATCCTGTCCAGTGTTCACAGGTTTGCAGGTTGTACTTTGTGCTCTCAGCACTTTATGATCTTTTCATTTTTCCTGTGCAATAGTGAAGTCCTCCTGTGGATTGGCAGCTGGGAATATCCATCCTGGCTGTATTTGCAGCCCAAGGCAGAGGGCAACACTGCCTGGGCTGTGCAGAAGGAGAGAAGCTCCCTCAGAGATAAAATGAGAAGAGACACCTAATGTAATTCTGGCTTACCTGGAGGAACCTCTGTCTCTGTTCACTAGAGAGACCAGGAAAAATTATCTACCTTTAAACCCTGATGTTTCAGAGTGTGAAAAGTTCTGGAATAAGTATGATTTTTTTTTATATTAGAAAACTGTATAAATGTATTTTAATTATTTAATCCAATGTCACAAATCACCACAAGGCAGTCCTATTTTTTTTTCCTAAATGAGAAGGTATATAAAAATTTAAACTTGTTCTGATTTATTTTTCCTCTTTCTTTCTTTTTTGGCACTGTGTTCTTTCAGATTTCATATCAAACAGCATGAAAATACTACTTGTCATACATATGCATCATGATAATAATAGACTAAGCAGGACTTCTCAAAAGAACCTTGAGAAGTAGGAAGGCTCTGTTTCCAATAATATATATAATAACCCTTCTGTAAACTTTCAGCTAGAAATATAACAAAATTAAAAGTGAAAAATAAAGGTTTTTTTCCCTGAAAAATCCAAACTTATGTTCCTGTATTTTTCCTCTCTTTATCCTGCAGTTCCAGCTCTTGAGTTGCAGAATCTGAGCTCTGGCACCTGAGATACCTGCCAGGTGTACTGGGAGTTCAGTGTCAGATGGACTCCTGCCCAAAACTGGGAGAAAAACGTGTTCTGCCTCCAAGACAAACAAATTCTTGGTTGGAGAAGACACACAAAAGCAGAGTTTTCATCTTTCCTGGGCTCACTCAGGTCAGGTCAGGAACTGGCAGTGAAAAAGGGACCCACCTGTGCTGGGAAAGGATGTTGCCATTGTGATGCTCAAAGGCCTGAGATCTGACAGGACAAAAGAGGATTGTCCTTGGCACACCAGTGTGGAAAAGTGCAGCCAAAGACCCTCCAGTGAGTATGGAAACTTGCTGGATTCTCAGCTGGGTTTAGCTCAGGGCTAATCCACCCCAGGGCCATGGATGAGTGAAGCTGAAGCTCTGAGGGGTGTTCATATTGTCTGACTTTGGGCAACCAAAGGAGACATCTGTTTAATTGAAGAGGCATTATAGGATCGTCCAGAAGACAGTTCACAGTATACAAGGCTTTGTTTTGTCCTAAACCAGTATCAGAAAGTGTTTGTTCCTTCCAGATCCAGTGCAGAGAGTCCAGACTTCTGCCCCAAATCAAGTGTATGCATGATCTCATCCTGTGTCTCTCACAACCTTCAGTCTTTTTTATCAAGTCAGCTCCTGGTCCTGCACAGGACAACTCTAACAGTCCCACCAGGTGCCTGATAGCATTGTCCAAACCCTCCTGAAGCTCTGGCAGCCTTGGTGCTGTGCCCACTGCCCTGGGGAGCCTGGTCAGCACCCAAACACCCTCTGGATGAACAACCTTCTCCTAATATCCAACCAAACCCACCCCTGACACAGCTCCAGCCATTCCCTCTCCTGGCTACTCTCTTCAGACCCTTGATTTGCTTGTGGCTGCTCAACAGGGCTGGCTCATGCCCTTACCCACTTCTGTCCCTGGATTCTGCTCCTTGGATGTGCATTTGAACCCTGAATACTGAGGTTGCCTCTTGCTGAGGACACAAAATGAGAAAAACTCAAGAAAAGAGAAGAGCTACGTCTTGCTTTGGTGTCTTAAATCAGTTTGGGTGGACATTCTTTGAACTGTCCTCCTGAATTAAGGGCCTTTAGATCCCTTGCTGTAGTTCTTAAGACATCCAAGTAGATTTCTGAGTTGTTTCTTCTGTCTGTGTGCAGGTGGTGATATCTCAGAGGTTTTTGTCTTACTCAAACTGGGCCATTATTCAGAAGAAACACAAAACCTCACCTCTCATAGAAAAGTCAGTGGTTTTGCCCTTTCATCCCCTCCAGTTTTCAATACCATCTTTTACACCAGAGGCACAACAGAACAAAAGGGAAAGACATTAATTTTTTTTAACATGAGCAAAGCAACTGATTTTCTCTTACTGTTGATCTCGGAGATGAATTCACTTTTATTTTTAAAAAATTAATTTGAAAGGGAGAAACCATCCCGAGGCAGAAATGTGAACTAGAGCATCTCAGCCCACAATGGTTAATTTTGCAGATCTAGAAGCTATGAATTATGGGCCTATATAAATAAAAATATTAGGCAGCTGTAACCATGAAAACTGTGACCATCCCCACCTGTGATAATAATACAAATGGAAAATAAATTCTCCTCATCGGCTTCACTAAGAGTTAATCCTCAAGGTGGTCAAATGTTTCAAAAGACTGAACTAAAAATAGCACCGTTCCTGTAAGTTGTTTAAAGTGCTGGAAAAGCTCAGGCTGTAAGACAAGGATAAAGCCTCTCACACATCCACAGATTCACACAAATACAGTCATTTCTTTGAATTAAATGGGGGGAAAAAAAAAAGGCAAAAAGAAAAAGAAAACCACAGCTACAGTGCTGTTTGCTTAGCTGGGTTTATGTTGACAGTGGTTTTGGCTTAAGCCCTGTGGGTACCAAGCTGAACAGAAGCAATGTTTGTCACACTGTTAATAAAATTATTTTTTGAAAAGGCTTCTTTTTTTTTTGACACTTCACTTTCAAAGTTTTTGTCTTGGGTCCTGGCTAAGGAAACCTGCCAGCAGGTATTATACTCTGTCTTTTCCAGAATGTTTTATCCTTTCATTTGAGGAATAATGGGAGGGCTGCACAGACTGCAGGACTGTTGGAGACCTGGGGTTTGCAGCTGGCATTTTCTTCTGGTTTTTCCAGCAGTTGTTTACCATGTAAGGAAGAAACCTGTTATTTTGCCTACAGAAAGCATAAAAGCGAGCAAACGGAAAGAAATGCAATTAAAAACCTAGAAACACAAACAGAACAGGCAGCAAAGGCATTAGTGGAGTCATAAAGCAAAAAAGAACCGAAATCCTTAGAACAGCAGAAGTTAAAGTCACAGCAAACGGCCCCTTGGCTGCAATAGGAAGGATTTAATCATAAAGGTGAAATCCATCACATCTGACTTCAGCTGTCCAGTTTTGAGCACCAACCATGACAAAACCTGTGCATTTCCAGCATCTGCTTATACTGGAATAATCCCCTTTTAGGAAATGCTTCCACTTCCACAGTGGTCAAGGGGTCAGCCTAAATACTTGAGCATAAGAGAAAAAACTAATCATTAGGCAGCTGAGTTGAACTGAATTTTGGCTTGAATAAAACCACATGAAAGTCATATGGCATGTTTTAGCATTCTTCACATAATTATTTGGGTTCTGGGATCCATGAGCTGTTATCAAATGGTTTGCACTCTCCTGAATAAGGGATTTGCCTCACCTCATTTTGGTTGGTCCTAAAAGACTAATCCTAATACATATGTCCCTTTCTTTCTCCCTCTGTGTCTCTCTTATCACACAGCAGCTTAAAAGTTCTGCTCCTCTTGGAAGAACTTTTCATGGGAAGAAATGTCAAGGATTCTTCCAGGTTTTCCTGGAGGAAGCAGCTCCAGTGTCAGCCAAGATTTGTCAGACAGCTCTGTCCTACCAGAGCTTGATCAGGTGGGATGAGGAAGGAACAGGCTGTGCCACTGAGATTGAACTATTTTTTCATCTTTCTTTCCTTTTTTTTTTTACCTGACACTGCATCTTGGTCTGTCAGCAGAGATATAATTTATGTGTCAGAAGGGTTCTGGTGATGTTAAAATATTAGTTAGAATTTCAGATATTTTACCTCATTTATGTGACCAGCCTGATGGCACAATTTGTGTCTTCTCTGAGGTTTCTTGGTTGAAAATACTAAAGCAGCAACAATTATGTAATAAATAAGTGGTGTTAGCACTTGAACCCTCATCCAAATACCAGAACTACAATAGCAATCCTTGTCTTTGAGACCAAACAACCCAAAAAAAGGATCCCAAAGTGATTGCATGGTCAGACCTGAGTATCATAAGTGTGCAACACAAGGCAAAAATAAGAAATATCTAGGCTAAGATAGTAAATATAAGAATTCTGGAGAAAAATAGTCTACTTTATGACTTCCTGTCCAAAAATGGGATATGGGCTTATAGCAGAGAACTGAAAAGCATTCCCAGAGATGTCTGTCTCTGTGAAACCACATATCTGCTCCACAGACTGGGAGCAGTAGAATTAATATTATTTCAAAATCCATAATGCAAATGCAGCTCAGGCACAAAAATCAATCCCATTGACTTCAGTGCATGTGGGGAAGGAAGGGCTGGAAATAGAAATCAATGACTTTATGGTGCATCATTCAGGGTCAAGGGCTCACTGTTTATCCCAGGTCTGTCCTTCTGCACTGATGGGGTGGAAATGTTGAAGAATTATTGTGTTCAGTCTTCAGCTGGACTGCTGAACATCCACTAAAGAACATCAGTCTGATGAGTGATGGCCCAGCTCAGGTGCCAAGAGACTTCTTTTCCTGACATGTAACATAAAGACACTTGAGATGATGTCCCAGTTTAGCAGCACAAATGATTTTGTGTCTCTGTGCTGTGACTGTATTTATACAGCAGCACAAGTCTGTTGGGATGAGAATAATCCTTTCACTTGCTCTGCCAGTGTCACAGGTGACCACACTCTGCTTTCCCAAAACTTTCATCTTGCTTTGTAGATCAGTAAACTTTTTGGCAGGGCTGCAAGATATCAGCATCAAAGATATTGCAACCAGTCCTTTATGCTCAGACTCTTGGGATATATTTTCCTTGAATAGGACAAAACAAGTGATAAGATGCTCAGCAAGGGGTTCTACCCAGAGAAAAAGCTGCCTGGAGTTGAGTGTCTGGATGGAGGTGTCTTAGATGTTACCTGGCTGTTTAAGCCCCCAGGACACCACCTGACAGTAAATAACTTGCTTTGGCTGCTGGCAAAAAGGTGCCCAGTGTCACCTGAAGTGCCCTAAAGGTGGGTGTCCTCAGCTGCTGCATTCAAGGAGTGAAGGTCTTTCTAAGATATGGCCTCATATCCCCACCCCCTTTAACAGTCCTGTCTCTATTTGTTCATGCCCTTGTTTGAGCAAAGAACTTGAACTGTTTAGACAGTGGAGCCTGCAAAAGATGGAGACTGAACTCCCACATTCTGTTACACTCAAACCACAAGCATCATGAAATATCCCAAAAATGCATTTCTAAAGAACTGGAAAAGGGTTGGAGTCACCACATGGGTATGAAAATTGCTACAGAGCCCCTGTATTTGGATGCAAATACTTCCCAGAACATCAAATTTACTGGACATGCAGACCAGAAGCCCTCAGTGTTTTGTCCATAAATACACTTGAGGTCTGATGCACCCCAGATAAGATGCCTTCCTTTCAAACTCACAGCTTACAGTCCCACCCAGTGTCCCCCCAGAAAAACCTCTTATCTTCCCCCTTCCTCAGGCAATCCCTCCCTCCCAGACCATTTTAACCTGCCCTGTTTCTATCCCCCTATGTAGCCACTCAAGCAGGGGAATTTTCATTCAGGAGTTCTCATTTATTCCTCTGTGCCTCGTAGAGTCACCACAGGAGAAACTGGAGAAAGCCACTGAAATGTCTTGTTTAGTCCTTTGGACAGCACAGGAAATTCCACAAATTTCTCTTCTATTTGGCCTCCTGACGTGAATGTAGCTGCAACTTAATTTCTACAGTCGTAAAATTTCAAGTGAAGGCATAAATCAAAGAGAAACAAAATCCACCATGTAGTAATTCATATAAGTGACTAAGCAGTCCTTTCTATTCTATTTCAAAGTTCAGTTCTCTAGGGGTTTGTCTGTCAGGATAAGCTTCCAAGTAAAAGAACAACTAGACCATCCAGTAATAATTGTTGCATTATTTTATAAACTGTTGAAGTTTTCAACAGTTATCATGTAAACTGTGGAGAATGGATGACAACACACCATGTCAGGAGGTCTAGAAAACGTTGCAAAACAGATCTCCCGTGGGATCCCGGCAATGTTCTGAGTTTAAGACTTGCAAAGAGTTTTGTATGAATGTATTAGACCAACCGAAGAAAGTCATATGAAAGCCAGGTGGTTCATATAAATTATCTCAGTGTCTGTATATATAAGAGAAGGAGGCACCTCCAGAAGGTGATTTTTGGCTGCTCTGAACGCTGAAAATGTTAGTAATGCTCTATTCATTATCCAGGGAACCTTTAACAGCAGATCTGTATAAATGCTTAGCCTTTAAATATGTGAGTCCTTGGGTTTGAGAACAAAATTCCTAACTGGGACATTTGGAGAATTCTCACACTCAGTGTCTCACTGTGACAAACTGTTGAATTCTACTTCAGTTCAGTAGAATTGTATTTTATTTTTTAATTCTCAGAGAAGAGGCACAGGTGGTCGTGGAGTTCTTTTTTTCCAGTCACTCTGTTATCTACAGACACCACTTGCAGTGGGAAAACACTTCAGCTTATTTTTATTTGCTGTAAGTGAAAAGAAGCTCAGGTAAATGGCTTCGGAGCTGGAGGTGTACAACTGTTATTGGATAAAGGATATTCTTTGTGGTGATTATCCAGGATTACCCCTGGAAGCCTGAATTGCTTGGCAAGAGGCACAAACTACCCAAAATGCGCATAAAGAAACCAAACTCACATTCTGACAGGTTTCTTCTCTGGACAGCATTTCAGAATGCCAAAAAGAGGAAAAATGCATTTGAATATAGAGAATTCTGGGAAAAGGTGATCCAGAACATTTTATGAAACTATTCAAATCAGGGCAGGCATTTTCTTGAATGAAACAAATGAACATTTGCTGACCCAACGCTCAGAGCTCTCTGTGTTGTTCCTATAAATCTCTATGCACAAACTGAACTTTTTTAAGTGTCCAGCAGAAATCCATGGGAATTTCTTGTGGAAGAGCTTAACCTGAAAAATAGGCATATGTGGATTTGGCCTAGAGAAGAAAATTAAATAAATTATTATTTAATTAGAGAGATACAAAAGCAGAAGAATAGCAGATTTAAAGTTAAATAGAAAGGCAGTTTTCAGACGATTAAAGGTAAGTGTTGACATCATCTCTGTCGATTGTGAAATGAATTTGTGGCAGGGCCACACAACTTTGGAATAGTCACCATGGTGGAAGAAATGTATCTGGATGTGATGAAGTAACTTGGAAATCTCATCCATTACCTTCTTTTCCTTTGAATAATTTCTCTTAGGAAGTGCACATTAGCACAGAAATACATTAATTTCCCATGTCATTACAATATTGAAAAGAGTCCCATAACAATACATTGTAGTCTCAAAAAAGGAAGTTAATAAATTTTATAACTTTAACAGAAATATGTATAGTGTCCAATAATATGCACTCTGCTCAGAAAGAGAATGCAATTAATATTTGATTATGGGAACTTACTATCAATTATTAAACATGACTCCATTTCCACATCTGAGGCATTTAAGGGCCAGCTTACCCTGGAAACTAAGAAATACTAAATATTTCTAAAAGTCACTGTCTGCCCAAACTAATGTCTTCCGAGTGACTCATCCTAACATACTTAGCCCATAAAATATTAGCATGAAAACAGTTCCTGAAAATGTATCCCTGGGAATCAAAGTTTTGTCTTTAAACTCCCCGTGAACCACAACACTTGTCCTGTAAAAGCAGATCAGTTGACCATTACACACTTTCACAAGAGAAGATGGAAGATTTCTGGTAAAATTTATTTCCCCATAAATTACAGGGATTTGTCTTTTCCTAAGTGAATGTTGGAGCTGGATTTCCATACAATTTTTCAAAGCACATGTGATCTAGTTGAGGGAATCAGACACAAAAAGACAGAACAAGCAAACTGTGTTTCTCAGCACTGCTTTTGAGTTTCCAAGGATGAGTTGTCCTCCTTCCTGCAGTGCAGTGTTCCAGAGAATCCCAGAATGGGTTGGGTTGGAAGGGACCATCCAGTTCCAACCCCTGCCATGGGCAGGGACACCTTCCACTAGCCCAGGTTGCTCCAAGCCCTGTCCAACCTGGCCTTGGACACTTCCAGGGATGGGGCAGCCACAGCTTCTCTGGGCAACCTGTGCCAGGGCCTCCCCACCCTCACAGCCAAGAATTCCCTCCCAATATCCCATCTAACCCTGCCCTCTGGCAGTGGGAAGCCATTTCCCCTTGTCTTACCAATCCATGCCCTTGTCCCAGGTCCCCCTCCACCTCTCCTGGAGCCCCTTTAGGCCCTGCAAGGGGCTCTCAGCTCTCCCTGGATTCTTCTCTTCTCCAGATGAATCCCCCCAGCTCTCCCAGCCTATTTATTAGTTTATATCTTATTTCTGTCCTTATTTATTTCTGCATCCTTACAAAAAGTAACTACCCCACACCTGGTGACTGGGATTCAGCATAAAATTCCTCATCAGCTGGTCATTCCTTTTTATATTTCTCTCTGAAGGTTTGGCAGCTGGAGGGAAGTGTGGAAGCAACATCTCACCTTCAACTTCGGGCAACAAACCCTTCTCCAGGCAAAATATTCTACTCACATCCCTTTGTAGTCACTGAAAGGAAATGGGAGATGATGGTGTGATAGTTCTGCCTGATGAAGACACACCACTCTCTAGAACACATTATTTATAGCAATTTTATAATTTTTAATATATTTATATTATTTATTATTTATATAATTACATGTTTATATATTATTTATAATTTTAATGCTAATATAATAATAATAATTTGACCTCTGTTGCCTGTAAAGGCCAACCAGGGTGACTATTTCAGTAAACACCCACACTGTAGATATTATATATAGTCAGAAATACCTCAGTTTGTTCAGTTCACTGCTCCAGCTCCTAAATCTCTTCCAAATTACTGCAGTATTTTCATTCCCAGCCATTAATCTGTCTTGTCTACAGAAGAAAGAAGGAACAGTCTTATTTTATGCTTTGTTTTGAAACAACCAAAATATAAAAAAAAGCCATGGGATAGCAGCTGGAGTTCATCCAAAATGAAACACTCAGTCTAAAATGCAATTTTTAAAAGGCAACATTTAACCCTTTTGATTAAAGACATGTTTCTAAACAAATAAGGGCTTCAAACCCAAAGATAATTGTTTTGCTCTCAAATTAGAATTAAATATTTAACTTTTAACAAACATTTCACATTTCCTTAGCTTTTTTCAGACAATTGGGAAAATTCATTCTTCTCTACATTGGCCAATAAGTTTCCAAATTACAGAAAACAGCTGAAGCTCAATTAGAAATTAGAGATGCAAAGCCACTCTGACAGGGATGGCATTGCAGGTGCACATTCCAAGGTCTGGGAGAACAAAGGATTGATGGACCCCAAGTAAAAGTGGAGGGTGGGTTGGATGATTAACAAGACTGATGCTGGCAAATATAAATATCCAGTGTTGTTCTCAATCAGAAATTGCAGAGAGCAGAGGCAAAAGTAAGCATTTTTTTTAAGGAAATGAGGGTTTGATGCAACTTCTCTAGGAATACTGTGATCCCAAACCACAAGGAAAATAGTGGAATCATTCTAAATACTTCTACAATATCTGTTTAATCACCTGTTTAATTATCTGCACAGGGCAATCCCCACCCTCTGGTTTTAGAGGCTGCACAAAGGTCAAAATAATGTCTTGGTTGTAAAAGCTGTGTCATGTACACCTATTTCAGCAATTCCAGTGACTATAATCAGGGAGTAGGGAATAACCATAAGCTAAAAGTCATTACAAACCAAGAGACACAAACCCCTCAGGAGTTGCAGCACTCCCTGTTTGGCATTTTTCTCCAGAACACAAGCTCTTGGAGGAAATTATCTGGAGACACTTCTGGATAAAATGGTCAAGAAACTGGAAAACGAAACAAAATATATACTTTAATTCAAGATCTGGAAGGAAGGAAATGCAGGATTCTACATTTAAGAATGCTAATCATTTGATACTATAATTTATGTTTAATAATCTAATTTAGGAACACTAATACATTTAATACTTCACATAAAAATAGTGTGAGAATAGATGTGTTTGGAAATACAGTAGTGATACAGATGCCATGGATTGATGGTTTTTTCCCGTTATTTCTTCCCCCCACACCCAGTTTAGGATGTGGATTAGGATTCCCACATTCCCTCTGTCAGCAGTGGATACATGGTCAGGCATCTCCCCTCCTGGGGGTTTTCCTGCCCTCAGGTCTTTTAGCAGGTCTAGTTCTCTGAGTGCTCCTTAATTTTCAATCAAGAAAAGATGATTTAGGAAAGACCAGCATTTTGCTCTTCTCATCCTTGCCCGGGTGGAACAGGGAACAGCCAAATGCAGAATTCCACTGACAGACTTGAGGGAAGATCACAGTGGGAAATGCTGCTGAAAGGGTGGCTGTTTGTGAGCTCCAAGTCTGTTTATAACCAGAGATTCTCATTCAGGTTACCCTGCCCCTTGATTTAAATACAAGATTAAATTATCTGAAAATGAAGCACAGTTGGAGCATTTATAGGCCTTAAGCACCAGAATCAGAGTGTTTAAACAGGACAGACCTGCAGCATTGACATAGAAAAAAAGAAAAAAAAATTAAAAAATGCTAGTGGGGAAAAAATAAAAAGCTCTAATATAGTCTTATAATTACCCCTTGTGCACATAGAGCAGAGTCCTTTCAAATTAATGGAGAGTGGCAAAGTATTATTATTCTGGGAAATCATAATAATGCCCCATTCTCAATGTCTATAAGGTTCAGGACTAATAAATGCCCTTCCCTGGCAAAATCATTTAAATACACCATGAAATGTTCTGTTCCAGGAATGTGTCTCTTAAAAGTCTTCAAGTTGTCAGAAAATTAGTCATTTGCTTTCCCAAACACATGCTTAGCCATTGGTTACAGCCCACGGGATTCCAAGAAGATCTGGAATATTTTAAAAGTTACTTGAGAAAAAGCCAAATAAAAAAAAAAAAACAAAAACAAAAAAAAAATCAAAAACAAAACCAAAAAAAGGGCAAAAAACCCCCACCACTTTCACAAGTTGATCTCAATTCCAATCTTCTTCTTAGAATTAGTTATCACCTTTTTTTTTTTAACTGCTACACTACCAGGTGTTTTTTCTGCCATATTTTCCTTGTTCTTTCCTTCATGTAGAGAACTATCAGTGAACACAAGGATGTTTTGGTGTTTTTTTTAACATTCCTTGCCTTACTGAAGCTCTCATATATTTTAAAAAGATCTTTGTGCCTTCATTGAGCAGTCAGGGTATGAACTATGTCCTTATCCCTAAATTCCAAGTGGATCAAAACTATTCCATGCGTGGCTTTGTGGTCAACAACACACAAGCAGAAGAGATTTGATAAATAGGAATAGGTTGAGTGGAATCTCTATAGTTAAACCTGTGCTTAGGTGGTCTTTTGATGTAGTTTAAAAGCACAATCCTTATATAAATAACTGTTTCTCTTCAACACTGTAGTTTTACTGCCTTTGAAGACAAATTATCTTCCAATGGGAGCTTTAAAAGAAAGGTTACAGTATTCCTATTTCTTTAATGCTACTTACTTTGAGAAAATATGAACTCTTGTCCCTCACTGAGACTAAACACTGCTCAAAATTTTCTTCTGAGTTGTTGAGTGCTTCAGGTTTTCCGTTTCTTGCCTTCATCTTTACATCTTACAGTGCACAAAGTGGAATTCAACCTAAAGAAAACTTCCCAGAGGTTTGGTTGGGTTGTTCTAGCTGTAAAGGGACCACTGTGGAGATTTCAGGATGCTGAATGTCCCACTCTTTCATCCAGAGGATTCCTCCTTCCATAGCCTGATGCCTTTGCCACCAGAGAGAAGCCAATTCCACAGGGAACATTCAAGGCACCTTGTATCTCCCAAAAAAACTCAACTCCATGAGTGGAGTTCTGTTCTCAAGCTGGATAGTCCATCAGGGGGTAGGTAGAAATTCGAATGCTGAAGGTGTTTTTGGAGGAGAGAAGGTTGCATGGAGATCTCACAGCAGCTTTCCAGTATCTGAAGTGGGCCTACAAGGATGCCAGAGAGGGACTTTTCATCAGGAACTGTAGTGGCAGGACAAGGAGTAATGGATTCAAACTGAAAAAGGGGAAATTTAGGTCAGATGTTTGGAAGAAATTCTTCCCTGTGAGGGTGGGGAGGCCCTGGCACAGGTTGCCCAGAGAAGCTGTGGCTGCCCCTGGATCCCTGGAAGTGTTCAAGGCCAGACTGGATGGAGCTCTGAGCAACCTGGGCTAGTGGAAGGTGTCTCTGCCCATGGCAGGGCATTGGAATTGGATGATTTTGGGTCTTCTCCACGTTTCATCTCCTGCCCTACCAGCACTGCACCCTTTGCAGCACTTGTAGCGAGCTGGCTGAAGGTCCTTTGTAAAATAACTTGTGTCTCTGTGCTGTGAGGGGAGCAAAGCTTGGTGAGAGCAAAAGTTCAACATCACAACTTCAAGGGAACTTAAACATAATCAGAGGTGCCATTTGTTACTTAAAAATGTGTAGGGACAGAAGGATGCAGTGGAGGAAGTATTGCAGACCGAGGACTCAGGAGAGAGGATTTCTGGCTGATAGTCCAGAGGATGAACTTGTACAAATCATTTCACTCCTGCAATCTCTTGTAAACATGCTGATAAAAAGAGCACATCAGGGTATAATATCGTTATCATTGTCCTCTAGCAAGTCTTTCCAGGCTAAGCATCTTTTCTTGGTGAGTGAGCAAAATTGAATAAACCATGTTTTTCCCCAATTTGCAGCCTTAAAAGCTATTTCAATTGCAAAAAAGCTAGAGAGAGGCAATAAAATTGTTATGACTGGAATCAATAATCAACACAAAGACCATGAAAAGAATATATGTGTATATATAAGGAATAATCACTGCTTTTCTGGATTTACTGGAGCTGCATGTGCACTTCAAGAGGGAGAAAGAGGATCTGTGTTAAAGCAGAGCAGCCACTGACCCTGTCTTTGCTATAAGCAGTTGCATTTAATTAAGTTTTAATGATGCATTCACCTTTATTCAGCCCAGAGGATAAAGTGCTGCTCTATACACTTATATCATTTATGTAGTTATTTAAAAGCAGTATACTGCCTTTTTGTACCATCAATCCCACAGTTCTCTTTTTCCTTCTGCTTCAGCACAAGGAAGAAGTATAAAGTGAGAAGAAATAATCATGTCTTGGAGGAAAGATTCTGAGTGTAGGAGGCACCTTCTGCCCACCTGAACTACACCTGAGCTTGTTACTGTAATTTTAATTTCTCTTTCCTGAATTTCCACTTAATGTATTCAATAGAGTCCAAGATTAAAATCCTCTCATCCTAAAGCAGGTGTCTGGAAAAATGCAGATGACTCACATTTTAAGAGATCTGTTCCTCTGCAATCACTAGGGAGACTTGCATGGGGTTATTTGCTCATCTAAACCATAAACATCTAAATTTGGGTGAGATAAAGTCTCTCTGGGCAGAAAGTGATTGTTGAGGGTCCCTCTGAAACTGGAAAACTCCCTCTGGAATGCATTCCAGGCACAAGGGTAGTGCATGTGCCTGGTACATCACAAGGCCTGTTATCTGCTGTAAATGCTGTGAAAGGTCATGGCATGGCATTAAAATCATAATATAGCATCAATTAACCTCAATAAATAACTCTTTGTACCTCATGTGTCTTTATTTCATGAGAAATGTTTATTATTGCTGGATTTCCCACCTCAGTGTCTCGTGTGGGAGAAATTTGAGGAGTCTTTCAACTCCTCTGGTTTCCTGAACATCCTGAACAACCAGTTGTGGGGTGCTCAGAAATCCTGCACATGACACTCTACAATACATCTTCTCCTCGATATTAATGGAAAACCCTTGCCAACTTAAAAATGGGAAGGGTACAGTTCTGTTCTGGGTACTAGAAGAGGGAATTAAAAGCACAGCACATGAACCAGGTTGTTGGCTGTTGGATTGCACAGCTTTGTACTTTAAAACACTGGTGGAACCAGGAGCAGTGGCAGGATTTTACCTAGAACAAGACACAGAAAACTGCTCCCAGTCTGGAAAATGAATATAAATATGTTTATAAAAATAATATCCTCAAGATTTAGTTAAATAGAAACGTGATAAACCTTGATGATCTCACTAGGAGGTGGAAATCTGTGTAACATTTAAGGCAAAAATACTTTACACACTTTCAGTATCATTTTGTTGACTTCCTGAGAGCAAAATACCAGAAAGAAGTATGAAAAGGGAAATGTCTGTGAGCTTTTAAATTCATTCAGAGAGGCTGTTCCAAGCACAGAGACATACAAAAGAATAAGCAACAAAGAGTGAGGTGTGACATGATAGAAAAAAAGAACATGGGCAGGATTTTTCACCAGATAATTGTGGTTATACTTATTATACCTCATTTGATGAGGTAGAATTTGAAGAGCTTAAATAAGAATAATATTCATCTGGCCAAACAGAGATGTCTGGAGCATCTCACAGGGTATTGATGGGACAGTTCTTGTGGGACAGTTACCTGGATCTCCTCACTGTGAGCAGAGAGCAAAAGGAGCTTGAAGGGCAGAGTTCATCTCATAGAAATGTATATGACAGATGTACATTAGCTGATTTACACTGTAATTATAAATCTAAATGGGGAATTCAATGTGATCAGTTCAGCTGGAAATGCCACCACTGAAGATTTCCCAAGTCAATTATGATTAATACCAACTTTTATAATTGATCTGAAGCTGAATAGCAAAAATATCTGAGAACAAGGAGAGCACTGAGGTGTGTAAATGCCTCCTTTAACTCTTGGAAATCAGATCCAATTTCTTCAAATTCAAATCTAAATAATTAAGCACAGAAATTAAATCTTCTTCCAAAGCCTCTGCCCTTATTTCACTCTGACAGTTGTGCTTGATCTGCTTGGGTTATTTATGCCCTTGGTGAACAACCAAACAGGATGAGGAGCTCTGTGTGCAGGTACTGGTTTGCCTGTAATTCTATTAAACACCACATTTAATGATTACCTGTGCAGAAGCTCTGTGAGATGTGGGAGGAATGCACTGACTGTTAATCAATGAAGTGTAACTTCTGAAACCGTGATGTGGCAGCTTTTAAAGATGCCACAAATCCTTCTTTTCACTGAGATTCCCTTTCACCTTTTCTTCCCCCAGCCTTCTGTAGGACAGACTGCTGTGGGCTTCCTACTGATTATGTGGGACTGAAGTAACTTTGTTCTAACTGGGGAAACTCTGATGTTCTTCTCTATTTATAAATTAAATTAGTTATTTTTCTGCTGCTCTGATCTGGTTATGGTACCTGAGCAAGCCAGGAAGTAATTTTGGATACAACCCCCTTCTGCCCTTGCCTTTGATGTTGCTGGTGAAAAGCACATCTCCAGTCCTTCCCAAACCAGCTGACATGGGAGTCACAGTCATTGCAGCTGCCTCTGGGCCACATGGGAGAGGGAAATTCAGCTTTCAGGACCAATTATCCTTCACTGAAAGTTCCTTCCCATGACCTGCAGAATGGAAATGAAACGTGGAAATTCTGTCAGCCTTCCCATTTCCCCTACAAACAACTAAAACTTTCTGTGGAAAACCACTCTGATGTCCTTTCAATTTCTTTCAATTTCTAATAGAGGAATATTAGCCATTATACTGTAGTGAAAACACTATTCTAAAAAATCACCAAAACTATCAAACAATACAATAGTGTATATAAATATATTATAAATATAATGGATATATTATGAATACTATATACATATAATATATATAAAATATAGAATATAATATACATATTAAATATATAATGCTATGCAATTATAATTATATGCAGGCAGACACAATGATTGTGATTTTTATGCAATCATAAGTGCTATCTCTCAGTTCCCCCAATTCCACAATACATTTTGTGTAAAAGAAACACCTCCAGCTACCAGCAGATTGAATTTTATCTTCCCATGCCTCAGCTGCTAAAGAACTAACACACACTTATCTCTACAGAGTGTTCACAATTCATAAGTGCTATTATAGAAAATCAACACAGTAAATAGCTCCTTTGTTGAGCTATTGGAAAACAATGAAGTTATTATTTACAGTCTATAGAGTTCTCCTTGTCAGCATTTCAAGCAAATTAGCAACACTTTATCACCCAGAGTGCAACTGGAGTATGGTTGGTACATAACACACAACCTGTGAGAAGTGGAAATGGCTGTGACAGAATGGTGGGAGGAAAGCACAAAAACATGAACAGTTAAATGCCTCTTTTAAACCCGAATTAGAGCATGGAATGTATAGTCAGTGGAGTATGCAGAAAACAGCCTGATAAAATGTTCAGTTTCTAAAGAATTCCATCTGCAAATAGCAGGTACAATATGATGGTCTGTGCCAGTAGACTCTTCTCTTCTCTTCTCTTCTCTTCTCTTCTCTTCTCTTCTCTTCTCTTCTCTTCTCTTCTCTTCTCTTCTCTCTCTTCTCTTCTCTTCTCTTCTCTTCTCTTCTCTTCTCTTCTCTTCTCTTCTCTTCTCTTCTCTTCTCTTCTCTTCTCTTCTCTTCTCTTCTCTTCTCTTCTCTTCTCTTCTCTCTCTCTTCTCTTCTCTTCTCTCTTCTCTTCTCTTCTCTTCTCTTCTCTTCTCTTCTCTTCTCTTCTCTTCTCTTCTCTTCTCTTCTCTTCTCTTCTCTTCTCTTCTCTTCTCTTCTCTTCTCTTCTCTTCCTCTTCTCTTCTCTTCTCTTCTCTTCTCTTCTCTTTCTCTTCTCTTCTCTTCTCTTCTCTTCTCTTCTCTCTCTTCTCTTCTCTTCTCTTCTCTTCTCTTCTCTTCTCTTCTCTTCTCTTCTCTTCTCTTCTCTTCTCTTCTCTCTTCTCTTCTCTTCTCTTCTCTTCTCTTCTCTCTTCTCTTCTCTTCTCTTCTCTTCTCTTCTCTTCTCTTCTCTTCTCTCTCTTCTTCTCTTCTCTTCTCTTCTCTTCTCTTCTCTTCTCTTCTCTTCTCTTCTCTTCTCTTCTCTTCTCTTCTTTCTCTTCTCTTCTCTTCTCTTCTCTTCTCTTCTCTTCTCTTCTCTTCTCTTCTCTTCTCTTCTCTTCTCTTCTCTTCTCTTCTCTTCTCTTCTCTTCTCTTCTCTTCTCTTCTCTTCTCTTCTCTTCTCTTCTCTTCTCTTCTCTTCTCTTCTCTTCTCTTCTCTTCTCTTCTCTCTCTTCTCTCTCTTCTTTCTTTCTCTCATCTTTCTTTCTCTCTTTCCTCTTTTTCTTCCAATTTCTAGAGATGCTCATCTCTCAGCCTTGACTACAGGAAACACCTCCAAAGTGCTTTTTCATCCAGCCCTCCTGCAGTGCTGATCCCCACCCAAAAGGATAAATAAGCACCATTAAACTCAATCATTCCTATCTACAAATTTCCCTCTGACTCTTTGCAAAGGCATGTGAATTTATTGTCATGATAATGGCCAAACTCTGTAAAGTATAAAATATATCCTTGTTATTCATATCTTAAAAATATTGGCTGGCACACACGGTTTGGTAGCTATAGCAACACTGATAAATTTGAAAATAATGGCTCTTATTTGGTTAGAGCAAAAAGGTCAAGGATTGGACACTTGGAGCACAAACAGGAAGAGCCAATTTTGAGGATTAGCTGCTGGAGTTGGTGGTGCTAACATTCCCCATCCTGATAACATTCATCCCTGGACACAAGGGAGCCATTAGGGATTGAAAAGAAAAAAAAATCCTTCTCTTGAGTAGCCACTGGGAGGCATAAAATTTCTGATTTCTATGAAATGTCCAATTTCCTCTTATTTTTCTCCCAACCTCTGAATGATATCATTTTTGCTTAAAATCACCATAATGACCTGAAAACTTTCCCAGAACTGGGCTAACAGACCGTAGGGTGACTCCACACATGGACAAATATTGACAGAGAACATGCACATAAAAACTTGCTCTGCCCCATTCTGTGCCTCCACCCTGATTATTGTTACCAATAATTGTGGTAGGCTTTTTATCAGGGGATTAAATACCCTGATATTGCCTCATGCTGAGCAAACAGTGACTGAAAGCCCAGGAAAATATATCCAGCCTCAGGAAGTGCTGGAATGTTCTCAGAGTTGGATTGATGTTGTCTCATGTGCTTGGCACTTTCAAACTCTGTGTGTGTGCAGCACAATCATTTTACAGATTATTAAATCAAGAAGACCATGGAAGTCCTCTAGCCTAATTTTCTGCATACCATGGCTATGCTGGAGTCTGTCTGAACTGGCTTTAAATCAAAAGTGCTGAGGAGGAGTGAGGGCAGGGCCTAAAAGAGTATAACTAACAAAAATTGGGTTTTCCTGCTCATATCAGGAACAATTTGCCATCAAAACTATTTGCTGTGCATGGGAGAAGGGCTCAGGGTGCTGAGTAGAGAGAGGTCTGAGTTTCAGGAAAGCTTCAGCAACAGAACAAAAGGGCAAAGCCCTGGGACAGATAAACCAGGAGAAAAAAGGCACTGGCACTTGGCAAACAAATGCAGGATGGGAATGCAACCAGTGCTCCACCTGGACTCAGTCCCAGAGGAAAAGGTTTTAGCAGAAGGTATTAACCCTTCAGAGAATGACTGTGAGAAATTCAGATGAACATGGGCAATACAAAGAGTTTCCCTATCCCTTTTTGCACGAAATCACGGAATCCCAGGATGGTTTGGGTTGGAGGGGATCTTAAAGACCTTCTAATTCCAACTCCCCTGGCATGAGCAGGGACACCTTCCACCAGAGGGAAGGTTCTGCTAAATGAGGGAGTTCAGTGTGGGCAAGGTTAGCACCTTCTCCAGACATGCTGGGCAATGAGCACATACTATTGGTTTCCCAGAATATTTTAGCAGTATATGTGGGTGCTGTGAAAATCTGGAGATCCTCTTTTCTGCAGAGGGAGAAAACAGGTGAGAGTGTGTTCAGCTGCTTTCTGGGGAGGGTGTAATTAATGCAACTGAGATTTTTATAATTATTTTTGGTTTAGATTGCAGGCTCTGCACTTTGGGTCTCCTCTCTATGTTTTACACCTGTCCCCTCTTTTGCAGCTGAGGGAGAAAAACAGCTTGTAAATCTCTGGCACATCAGACTTTTCCCTCTGCTCCCAAGCACACACATGCTGGATCATGGGATGGGTGTAGGGATCTGACACGCCAGAGGGTGTGACAGATGACATATGGTACTGTGAGCTCTCACTTCCCAGCCTCAGGAAGTGCTGGAATGTTTCTCAGAGTTGGATTGATGTTGTCTCATGTGCTTGGCACTTTCAAACTCTGTGTGTGTGCAGCACAAGCATTTTACAGGCTATTAAATCAAGGAGACCATGGAAGTCCTCTAGCCTAATTTTCTGCATAGCATAACTTGTTAGTTCTTCCTAAATTAACTCCTGTTCAATTAATACTTATTTATGAGAGAAAATCCCCCAACAAATTAGTTAAAAAAAGCCCAGAAATTAAACTTGTTTTGTATCCCTGAGGTCCCTCACATCCCAAAATTAGTTGTTCCAATTGATATCTAGATCCACACTGTGCAAAAAAAGACACTTCATCCAAAAAGATAGACTGCAAAAAGTAATGTTAGAACAAATTTCTATGCTATTCCTGCTTCAACCTTGATATCTTTGTTAGTTATGGTAAAATGTTAGTTCTGATAAAATAACTGCCAATCAAGGTAATTTTTGCATGACCAAGAGAGAAGAAGGATTGTTGATTTGATAACTTTTTGCTTTCAAGTAAACACATTAAAAAGCACACCAGTTATTTAATCTTATTTCTATTTTTTAACTACTCTTGGAAATTAATTTTTTGTGATGTAACTTTTGAATACTATTATAAATATTTGTTCAAATTGTGTTATGTTGGTTATGATGCTGATTGTATCTTAAAGACAGTGCAACTCACCCCAGATTTCATTGCTAAATTATGGACTATTGTTAACTGAGAATTGCTTGTTGAAAGCACAAGTTATTCCTTTCTTGACCAACTGAAATTTAATTTGTTTATTTAGTTTTGTTCTGATACATATTGCCTGTATCCAGAGGAACAGGGTAGGTTTTCTGACACAATTTGTGAACCTGTAAAAGTTTAATGATACAAATGATGAGGGAAAATAGAATCTCTTATTTCTTACACATAACTCCTACAAGGATGGGGAGTATAATTCCCACTAACAAATCATTAAAATTAGTAAGGAGGACACAAGACCCACAAAAAAACCCCCCAATCATATGGTGTTACCTATAAATATCTATATACTCCCTACTAAGTGAGGAACAAAGTGAAAGCACGTTGAGTGCAGTGAGTAGAAAACATTTGTCTTATGAAAACTCTACACCCTGGGGCAGAGCTGGTTTGAGACACAGGTTGGGAAGGGGGTAGAGCCATTTCCATGGGGAAATGACATGGTCCTTCTGCTATTTTCCTTCCTGCAGATTTGTGGAAAGCCATTTGGAAGGATTTGGAAGGATTAGTGGTGGCTACTCCTAAAGGAGTCTTGTGCAAAGCCAGTCACTACCTCAACTCTTCCTACACCCAGTGAGTCTGATCATTCCATCTGCCTTTCTAGCTCAGCTCCTTTCCTGCTATAAGGGGAATATTCAGGAATATATGAAATCAGAGCTGACAAAATTCTCTATGGAAATGCCCTCTTTAGGATTTAGCTGGAAGATTTAGCACCTGAGAGGTGCAGACTGAGGTGACACCAGAATGCAGAAGGGGCAAATGATTTCTCTTTTATGCTTTCCTGAGATGGTGGGTAAAGGAATCCTACTTAGGCAGCTCCCTCAACTGCTCCTTATCAGACCTGTGCTCCAAACCCTTCCCCAGATCTGCTCCCTTCCCTGGATACACTCCAACCCCTCCATGTTCTTGTCATGAGGGGTCCAAAACTGAGCACAGAATTCAAGGTGTGGCCTCCCCAGTGCTGAGAACAGGGGGACAATCACTGCCCTGGTCCTGCTGGCCACACTATTTGATTAAAGCCAAGAATCTTTCATTGATTTCCGTGGACTTTAAAGGTAACCTACCCTCATTATTTTAAATGAGTTGTGTGAATGCCTTGGGATCTCAGTGCCAGCACTGAAAAGCTGTCTTAAAAGCACAGGAAGAAACTCCTAAGCAATACCTTAGCAGTGAAATAATGAGCAAAATGTCATTGATTTTGTTACTGTTGGAAGAGTTTATTTATTGAAGGCATTTTTAATAAAGATTGAAGTTCCATTTTAAAATAGCAGTCTCTGAACTTACACAAACGTGTGTTCCCATCCAGAATAAAATGTCACCTTCTGTTACTGAGAAATTTGATAGATACTGGGAGAAAGGAGTTACTGCATTTTGTTTGGGAAGACATGAGTATCATCTAGCAAAAGAAAAGCAAATAAAATCAACCACAAAATGGTTTGCTGAGAGTTCCATTCATCTATAGTTTGCAAAACAATATGTGATTAAATTTCAGATATTTGGTTCAATAACTTTGCCACATACCCAAAGTCACCCAAATTCAGTCCATGCAGAGGCTGCTTGAGTTTATTGCATGATTTATCTCCTCCTAAAGCAGACATCTGAAACACAGTGGGTGAAACAAAGCTTAAAAATTTCGTTTGTTAAAACAAAAGACTTTTTTTTTTTTCCATTGCCTTGATCACAACAGCAAGGACAATTCCAGAGATACATAGCTATAGTGCATGCACCTAGACATGGATACATTTTCTTAAAATAGGCATCTTGTTCCACCAGAGATAACCTGGATATCCCTCTGGGACCTCACCTCCTTGCCAGGAGGTTCCAGGTCTCCTGCAGGTCATATCTCCTCCCTGTTAGCCCCTTGGAGATGCTTTTGGGGAATTATATCCCTTGCATGAGGGATATAACATCTCTTCAAACAGGTCTTTTTGATGCCTCTGTAGAAGTCTGAGCCCTGAAGCATGTATTTTATTATTATTCTTTAATTAATGCTTCATTATTAATACTTTATTGTTCAACACACACCATGAGAACCCTGAGTATTTCTGAAATACTTTTATTCCAGCTCGTTTTTGATTCTTTACAACTCTCACTTCCCAGTTTCCTGGGGTGATGAGATCTATTATCTCCCTCATAATGGTGTGAAAAAGTATCCCTGCCTTTCATAATCACACTGAAAGGTGAGGAACTAATGACTAAACTGTCTGACCATGCGAGTCAGCCAAGTTTAAATCACTGATTTATGGCAAAGGTCGCTTCAGTCAACCAAACTGTGAGTGGATATTTGCTCATTTATAGTGGGGCAGTGGGCAGATGTGGACAAGGATGAGCTGCCTCACTCCATGAGAGCACTGCTGACTACTGAAACCAGCCTTCTCCTGGAAAAACACTGCTGAGGAGGAGTCATGACCTTCTGATCTGCTGTCTTGCCTCCCACATAACATTACTGAAACCCTCACTTATGTCTGTTCATTTGTTTCTTCTTGACAGATGGTCTGATACAGCCCTTAATTCTTAACAGCAAAGGAGCAATAAATATTTTTTCCACCTTTCCTCTTTTTTCCTAATTTATTTTACAGTATGTTAGAGTGCCAGAAGTACTGTTGTAAAAATTGGTTTTAATGGTACCCCCGGAATCCCATAAATTAAAGTAAATTGAAGGAGAACATGTGTGATAGTTTATGATGATATTAAGGAGTGTCTCCCAGGTTAAGTGATTCTGTTTCACTGCTATGTTTCTTCTGCATTTTCACTCTTTTCTGGCTCTGCTGTAGCTTAACAAGACGTTTCTATCTGTCATTTAATTCTTCCAAGATTCTCTCCTTTGCATTTTGACATATAAATGTAAATGAACTTTCTGGTGGGATTTGAATAACAATTTTAGGATTGGGATTTTAAAAGCTTAAATGCCAACTTGAATTCATTGTTCATTATCCTCCATGTTCACCAGTAACTGGGTAGAAATAAAATCTCATTTTATATGGAGCACACCATCATATTGACCAGACTTCTGCAGCGCAGAGCTGTCAGTCTAATTCTGGGCTGGATATATCCCAGAATCACAGAATATGCTGAGTTGGAAGTGACCCAAAAGGATCATCGAGTTCAACTCTTATCCCCGCACAGGATCATCCCAAAAATCACCCCCTGTGCCTGAGAGAGTTGTCCAAACACTCCTGGAGCTCTGTCAGCCTTGGTGCTGTGCCCACTGCCCTGGGAAGCCTGGTCAGTGCCCAACCACCCTCTGGGGGAGGAACCTTTTCCTAATCTCCAACCTAAACCTTCCCTGACACAACTCCAGGCCATTCCCTGGGGTCCTGTCACTGGTCCCCACAGAGCAGAGCTCAGTGCCTGCCCCTCTTCTTCCCTTCACGAGGAAGTTGCTGGTCAAGCCAGTGCATAAAGCTGCTAACACATGACTTTTGTAGCACCTTTCAGCCTGTTTCCATTGGCACCCAGCAGACTTTTGGGGATTATATATCAAGAAGAATTCAAGTGCTTTGGTAGCTGAGCCTCTGGCCCTTCATGGGTGGCAGGTCACATCCACAGTGGCCAGGCTGAAGGGTGTGGTTCAGAGCAGTGCTCTGCATCCAGCCAGAGGTACCAAACCTCCTGTCATCTGTCCTTCCCCTTGTGCTGCTGGAGCCAATGGACATCAAAAGTGTGACCAGAAGATTGAGGGAGGGGATTGTCCCCCTCTGCTGCACTCCTGTGAGACCTCACCTGCAGTGTGGCTTAAATTTAGAGAATGTAGGTTTAGATTAGAAATTATGAAGATATTCTATAATGTGAAGGTGGGGAGGCCCTGGCACAGGTTGCCCAGAGAAGCTGGGGCTGCCCCAGCCCTGGAAGTGTCCAAGGCCAGGTTGGACAGGGCTTGGAGCAACCTGGGCTAGTGGAAGGTGTCCCTGCCCACAGCAGGGGAGTGGAATGAGATGATCTTTAAGGTCCCTTCCAACCCAAACCTCTCTATGGTTTTATGATCCTTGTCTCTGATTTTTTCCTTGGTGCATTTCAACAACACAGTTCCCCTTTGAATGCTCTGTGGCTTTGTTACTGATGGTTTTAAACCACTCAGAATGTGCTGCAAACTCTGTGGATTCTGCTAAAATGAGGATGAGACTCCTATTGATTGCATCCAGCAGGGTGGGCACTCAAGCATCACAACAGGTAAAGCTCTTTATCTGATACTAGAACACACTGTTCTATTAATGCAGTTAAAAACACTTGCCATAGTTGGCTCATTCTCTTGAACTATAATGGGAAAGCAGTGGAATCAATACATTTGACATATTTTCCATTACCACAGTAAGGTCAAAGTAGTTGTTCATGAATTCCTGTGCTGTCAGACACTGCAGCAGCAAAATATGTTGAATAAACACTGTAGGTCTTCAGCTCAGTGAAATGATCTCATCAAGAGGGCAAGAGCTAATGGCTAAAAATGAGCTAAACAGGAAAATAACCAGGATAACCCCAGTTGTGGGTGATGTGCCACAGAAATTCCGTTCTCAATTTGTGCCATTCATGTTTTGCTTGAGTGTCTGCATCATGTTGGAATGCTCCTGAAGCCAAGATTTTTGGGCTTAAAAAAACTTAATTGTCCATCAGCTCTTTTCCTTATTTGTGGTAGAAGGAAGAAAACCAGTAATGTTTAGGCTATGGAACATAATTTCTTTCAGTTTAGTTGAACTCTTGCTCTCAGGATCTCTCAGTTTTCTTTCTCAGTGTCTTTCTTGAAGTGAGGGGCCCAGAACAGACCCCAGGATTTGAGGCGTGGCCTCCCCAGTGCCCAGCACAGGGGGACAATCACTGCCCTGGTCCTGTGGCCACACTATTGCTCATGCAGCCAGGATGCCACTGGCCTTCTTGGCCACCTGGGCACACCTGGGCTCGTGTTCAGCCCCAGACCCATTCCCACTGGGCAGTTTTCCCATCACTCATCCCCAAGGCTGTGGCACTGCATGGGGTTGTTGTGATGAAAGGGCAGGACCCGACAATTGGCCTTCAACCTCATACCTTTGGCCTCAGCCCATCATTCCAGCCTCTCCAGATCCCTCTGCACAGCCTTCCTACCCTCCATCACATCATCACTCCCACCCAACTTGGTGTTGCCTTCAAATTTACCCAGCCCAGATCGTTGATAAAGATATTAAACAGAACTGATCCAAACACTGATCCCTGGGGAACATCATTTGTGACCAGCCACCAACTGGATTTAACTCTGTTCCCCACCACTCTTTGGGGTTGATGATCCATTCTAACCACTAACAAATTCTTCTTGGATTATTGAGCCTTTGTTCTTTTCCCCATCCATCATCCAGCTCAGCAGTCTGGGTACCCAGAGAATAAATAGTTTTATTGTTGTGTTAAAGTCTGAGGCAAAGGAGACATTAAGTATCTCTGCTTTTTCCTCATCCTTTGTCACTTTGATTGCCACCACATCCAATAAAGGATGGAGAACCTTCTTAGCCCTCCTTTTGCTGCTGATGTGTTTACAGAAATGTGTTTTTATTGCCTTGCTGCAGTAGCCACATTTATTTCCATCTGAGCTTTGGCCTTTCTAAATTTCCCCCAGCACAACCTCATGACATCCTTGCATTCCTCCCAAGTTAACTGCCCCTTGCCCCTAAGGTCAGAAACTCTCCTTTTTTTTCTTGAGTTCCACCCAAAACTCTCTGTTCAGCCAGGCTGGTTGTCTTATTTTTGTTCTTTTCTTAAAAAAAAAATTCTACCTTTTCCTTGCTTTAAATCTTGTGAGTCACAGGCACTGAGCTTGTTTTTATGCTCTTTCTCCTGTGTTCTGCTGGGACCACTGGGAAGATACTGAGCACAATTTATCCCCAGAAGTTCCTGCTTTCCACTGACCACTCCAGCAGCTGTGCAGAGTCATAGAAATGAACCTTTAAACTTGCTTTTGCTCAAAGGCAACGTAAATTCTGGAGCCCTACAATTAAAGAACACACATTTTGTGTGTTTGGGATGAGTTTCTTGAGGGTCCCACACGGCTGAGGGAAAGGAGACTGAGGAATCAGGGATCTCAATCAGACTGAGTGTTTGTAGTTGAGGAGGGAAAAGCAGCTCTCTTTTCTTTCTAGGTATTATGAAATATCCTGCTGTGATTGCCATGTCTTTTATCTCAAAGTGCCTTAACCTAGTTCTTAAAGATGTGAGGTTTTCATAGGTACACCGATCATGAATCTGAATTTGTGATGAAGCCCAAAATACAACAAGGGGAAGAGTTAGGTAAGTATAATAAAGGACAGTATAAATAAAAATAAAGGTGAATATAAAGTTATTTATGTGGCTAATTCTTAGTGAGGAGTAGAAGGGGTCATTTCCTGAGAGAAATGGTGGTCAATATTCCTGGGAATAGCAGATTGCTGGGATGCTCCTGCTGGGAATGTCATTTGTAGGTGTCCTGGGCTTGTATTGCAGATCAGAACCCTCCAGGGTACAGTTTTATTAGACCTTTATTAGGTTTTATATTGTAGCTTATCTTCAGCCTACTCTAAGCAGAATATCTGCTGCCTTTTGATGAAAGTTATACTGTTTGCAAGGATGTTCAGGCTCACCCACCTCAGCACCATATCCCAACACCTCTTGGTTATGTCCTGTCCCCTTAAAATTGTCCACATAATGAAGAATGAACATAAATCACTGCTCTGGGCAAGAGAGTGAAACATCTTCCTCTGAAAGACTTCAGAGTAGATGGCTGGGATTGCTTTTTTGTTCTTGCACTCACCTTCTTGTCCTAATTTTGGGAAGGAATTGAGGCAAAATCAAGTGGAATCAACATAGTAAATAAATAATGTCCTTGTCTTTATATAGCTTTTCCCACACAACAGTTCCACAGGGTCCTTGTGAAGGAGCTATTTCAGGCATTTGGCACCTTATGTAACAGAGCTGTCCTACAGCTGACTTTGGGATTGATTGGTTTTGGCCTCCAAATGCTCCACTAACACTTTACACCACAGATCCTCAGCTGCCTCTTCCAGTGAGTTTTAGTGGTTATTCGTGGTCTAATTTAAAGGTGCAGAGGAAAGAAAGCAGAGTCCTGCTTCTTCCAGGTGATTTGGAGCTGACAGATGGATCCCAATAACAGAAAAATGTTGGAATTGTAGATTTTCCCCCCTTCTACTGCTTTCTGACCACATCAGCAACTCTATTTGTGTGAAATATCCTGTACGACACGAAGGAAGAGAAATTAAATTCACAATTTTGTGCACATTTAGGTTGCTATTTCTTACTTAGGGGTTGGATTCATGACACAGATGGCTGAAATTAGTTGTCCAACTTATCAAGTCACCCCACTCATCCTTTATTGCTGAAGGAGAGGATAAGGTACCTCTAAAATATAAGTTATGTTACCCAAAAAAGGGTGTCCAAAAGAGGTAGAGAAAAACCTTCCACAGATGTTCTATAGGTAGTGTGTTGTGCCTATTGCACCTATAAAGTGAAATATTCTAAAGTTTAATTCTATAGAAAATAGTTTACCTTCTGAATAAAAGTAATAAAGACATTTCTCCACTCAATTCTGATTGAAAATGTGGCATTTTCCTGGTTCTTGTTTGTGAAATCTTAATGAAATTGTTCATATCCACCTAATTATTTCATTTGATAATTTCAGTGTTATACTTGAACTTTTTTTTTTTTTTAATAAAATAGTTCAGTTTAGTTCTTAATTTAACTCAGACCATCCAGAAATCTTGAAAGTAAGAGATTTTCTTTTGCTGCTTTATTTTTTTACATTACAGGGTGGTTTTTTTACATGCCTCATTAAAGAACACAGTGTTCATCTGAAACCAGGAGAGCTTGTGCCTGATTATACCAAGCTATTTAAATAGTAGTTGTTATTATACTGCAAAATATTGCATGCATTTATTCATTTTTTTTTTATTCTTATTCTTCCAAGCTGAGGTAAACTACTGTGTTTATTGATGTGCTATAAATCACTCTGTTCTACATCCAAATACGTCAAAATACCCCATATTGAGTGACAACAAGCAAGTGCCCATTTAAATGAAGGACATTTTTACTGATGTTCTTCACAAATGCTACATTGTAAATGTATAACTACAAAAAGAGTTTATCCTAAAAATTAAATAATTCTGCAAGGTTATTTCAAGCAATACTTAAAGTTATCTTTTTTTTTTACTTACAAGACCATGAGGGACCATTTTTATCATAAAATCTAAACACCGAGCCCAAAATGAAATGTTTTGTGTAGTAATTTGTGGGGTGAGCACAATTAGCCTCCTTTTTCATGTGAAAACAACTATAACTGAGAAATACAGCACAAAAACATTTGTGAGCTGGCACAGATTAATTAAGAAATCAATTATAAGTAGCATGACTGATGGAGGCAGAACAGAAACACCTGTATGACAAAACTGGAAAAGATTGGTCTGATCATATTTACACATGGACAGAGGGGAAAATTAGTTGTTTATTTGTTCTACTAATGTTAAACTAGCAAACTGAGTAGGTTTAAGTTTAAAGTTAGGTTTTGGGGTAAGTTTGAGCAAAGCCAAGTGACCGCCAATGCCAATAATGTCTTATCCCTCTTCCTGGGGTGGCTCTGTCCCATATAGAGCAGCTTAATCCTAGTCCTGATCCAAGGAGTAGCCCAGTCCTGCTTTTCCCAGCAGGCAGGATGGATGATGTTACTACATTTATTTGGGGGAAAGAAGTGAATTCAGTCATCTATATGTTACTTATTTCAAAACCACACAAAATTCTTTATTTTATTATTCCCTTCTGTAGTTACAGTCTGTGGATCCTTCCCTCACATCCAGTTGTGAGTGATTTGGCATAATATTATGAGGTCAGTGCCGTGATGTTGCTACCTAAATCTCACAAAATTTTGGTTGTTTTCCCCCTGAATTTATCAACTTCAATTCAAGCTGTGGGCTGCTTGGCATTTAGAACCTTGCAGGTGGTTTAGATATTTGTCATATGCTCAAGAAACCTGGCCCTGGACTAAAGACATGAATTTGTGTGACAGGGAATGGTGGAGCAGCTTCTTTGCTGCAGGCACGAGACCTCAAACAGAGACAAATAAAACCCCAGTGTCCCAAAGCGTCCACAGCCCTGATCTGAGGCTTTTGCCAGCACCATGAAGAGCATCTCCTGTAATCCAGGTGGCAGAATAAGTGTGGCAGAAGGAAATCATTGGCAACCAGAGTGGGAAAGGCCTTGTATTCCTGATTTTGTGATTCTCAGTGAAAGCCAACTCTTCCTCAACAACTCTCCCCAGTAAAGTGACTGCCAGAAGAGAGACACTTCTCTTTTTCTACTGAGAGAGATGCTCCCTCAGTGTTGTATCTTAAAAAGCTGAAAACACATTCCCCATCCCTCAGAAGTTTTCCCCAGAGCAGCAACTGCTCTGATCACCCCCATAACCACATCCCTGCCTGCCACATTCCAGTCAGGGGAGGAAAAATCTGATTTGCTCCCACATTTTAGAGTTTTGCAAACCTTCTACTGCTGTGGAAGAAATCCAGGAAACATCAGGTTCAGCTGGTATGCCATGGATCACATCAGCCTAATTCCTTTGGTGCATGTCAGTGTGTGTGTAGCTAGATTACAACACTGAATTTTTTTGGGAATGCTTTATCGGTTCCTTGCAGCCAGGATTCAAACTTCCCCTCACTGCCTTTTGTTGCTGCGTGTAAAACTCCATTTCCTTCCCTTTTTCTGGGTAGAGAAGATAAAGTGATTCAGAACTGGGCAGTGTTTGTTGGGGCCAGCAAAAAGCCCTGAGGAGAGGCTGATAAAAAGGGAGAAATATATGGATTTGATTGGTTTTCTTGTCTGTTAGTCATAGTTTTAATGAGAATGTAGTTACCTGGGAAAAATCATTGTTCAAAATGAAAGAGGGGAAATTTAAGTCAGATATTAGGAAGAAATCCTTCCCTGTGAGGGTGGTGAGGCCCTGGCACAGGTTGGCCAGAGAAGCTGTGGCTGCCCCATCCCTGGAAGTGTCCAAGACCAGGTTGGATGGGGCTTGGAGAAACCTGGGCTAGTGGAAGGTGTCCCTGTCCATGGCAGGGGGGGGAATGAGATGATCTTTAAGGTCCCTTCCAACCCAAACCATTCTGGGATTCTGTGTTTCATTACTCCAACGTTGTAATTAAGAGTGTTGGCATCACCCATATCTTGAGTTGTAGCTGACTGCTCCTTCCCCTTCCCCAACACTTCTCTTTTTATTTCCAGGTCCATTTAACTCCATGACTTGGGAGGTGTGTGGGTAAAGAGAGGGACAAAAAGGACAAATTGTGTGAATGGAGTTGGGGAAAGGCTGAAAGGTGGGGGGGTGTGGGTCATGTGCTTTGAATTCAAAACAAAAGGTGAGAGAAAAAGCTTGAATGAAACCAAACCCAGCCCAGGGGTGTTTGATCAGCTCTGGATCATCAAGCCACAGGGTGAGGAATGATGCTGCAATGTTTTATTAGAAAAAGCATTTATTATAAAGCTCTCTGCAAAGGCCATGAGAGCTGAGGACATTAAAAAAACATTAAGACTTGAAACAGCAGTGATGAGGGACAGCAAACCTCTACATCTGAGCTTAGTGGAGCTGTAGAGTTGGCTGGAATTTGGAGATTTCTGAGGGGAGGGAAAGCAACTGGACTTGACAAGTGTCCCTTTGAAACGGCAGATTAAGGGTTGATCTTCACAGAGTCTGTGTGACAAAGCTGAGGACAAAGCCAGGAGGGCTTAGACAAGATTATATTTGACTGTGAAAATCACCCTAAACCACCAAGGAGTTCAGCTTGTCTCCCTTAGATGAGCTGTGAATCCTGATAAACCCGTGTGCACGCTCCAAGCAGCTTGGAAACCAGCGTAACTAAACCCAGATTGGATTGCAGACTGGTGTAAGGTTATTCCAGTTAAACCACAGCACTCAGAGGTGAAACATTAATGCCTTAAAATATGAACCAGAAAGAAAAAAAGAGGATACATGCTTTGTATTTAAAAAGCCTCCCATAGATGTGTGGATTGCAGACGCCAGATCAGCCTCATCAAAGCATTTTCAGGAGGCTGAAGGCTGATTTTGCTGCTGTTCAGGTAAAAAAGCTGGAGCACAGAGAAGCCAAATAATTCTGTGAAAAAACACTGGCAGAAATCAGAGGGCTGAGCTGAACTATAGCATTTCTTTCTCATTCTCAAGAATGAACCGAGATTGCAAAATACTCCTGGTTTATTTGTACTTTGTACATTGTGTCTGCCTATAAAATACCTTTTTTTTTCTTCATTTTGAAAAGAAAAAGAAGTTGTTGCCATATTTAGTGATATGTTTTTCAGACCATTTAAGCACCTGCTTTTTCTCTCCAAGAATTATTATTTATTCCCCCCTTTTCAATGAGCTTAATTATATGGCATCTACCACATTTTATTCTGCTCTATTAGGTCTTTTTGAATCTCTTGGGTAGGTCAAAATGTCGATAGGGAACAAATCTACCTAAAGGATGGGAAATAGTGAACATTCCCTCTGTTCCCCACATAAACTTGTGCATGACTGCTTTCCTTAAACGGGAACAGAAATAGAAAACTCTTCCAGAAGTCCAAGCTTAAAGGTGATTATTCCTGTCAGAGTCCAAGCAGGGAAACACTTCTAATTTTATAGTACCTTTCATCCATGTGTTTCAAAACATTTCTGAGATATTGATTGAGACTTTCTGAGGTACTTTTATAGGTCAAGTACGTAAGTGCAAATTTCCCATTATAATGTAAGTGCTGAAAAGCCATCAGAATGAAAAGAATGCTTTCTGTGTTTTGTTTCTAAGTGCTGAGAAAGAGAAATCAAAATAGGACAGTTTGATTATTTATTAAATAATAGGGGTTTTTATGCTTATGTGTGTGTTTAAGGAGGAATTTGGTCGTGGATAGATAAAGACAGAGTTCCTGGAATTAGAATTAACACTTTTTATATCATCTTTTTGAAATAAAGTTGTTGGAGCTTCACTCATATTTGTTTAAAGCTCATTTCATAGCAGATCAAATGATGCTGAAATCAAACATGTTAAAACTTGTTCACATTTTTCCCTTGTCCTGATTCCAGCAGTTACTCAGACCCTGTGGCCAAAATTTTTTGCCCTTTCCAATACTTGTGCCAATTGTTCCTTGATCAGTTCTATTCAAATTGATGCCACTGGCATTAATGTTTTCCATAGGATGTCTTTTCCAACCAGATTCCTTTGGAGTGTGGAGACTTGAACATGGTTATACAAAGAGTTGCACTGGTTGGTGTGAAAGTGCAGAGTAAACTACAAGTAGAATATAAAATGCAACTCAATCAATAAAGACCAACCAGAATTGAATGACCTAATGCCTTTTGTGCAGTCTCTAAATTAATATGCATTTATATTCTGTGGTGTGAGCTCAGTATCCAGAGGGATTTTCCCATCTTTTTAAAAGCAGAAGCCAGATTTAAGGAGAGCAGCAAAAAAAGCCAAGAGAGCTTTAAAGCAGAAAGATTTCTTTCCACTGCAAAACTTAAAACCAAACAAAATGCAGGAAGGCTGAAAGAAATCTTTAGTATTCAGGAATGTAGAACAGTATAGATTGTGTTATTACTCTGACAATTGGAAGGAGAGTTCCAATAAAACTTTGCAAGTTCAGGTATTTTCTTGTTGTATTTCAATTGAATTCTTGGGGAACAATCTTATGGGAATTATATGCAAATGAGACTTGAAAAGTTGCCCTTTCTTTTCGTGTTTGGTTGTTTTTTTCTTTTCCAAAAACAGTTTCCAGAAAGATTTAACAGTGACACAGGTGTTGTTTAAAAAAGCTAAGCTGTAATTATCTGAGATTTGGAGAGCTCCTAATGATGCTCAGAGAGAACAGGAGCAATTTGGTCGTGCTCTGTTAATGTGTGAAGTGATTTATAAGGGGAGCAGTAATGAATGTTGTCACTCCTAAACAATACAAAGCACTTGGAAGGAACATTGATCTGTTCTTTCCCCCCCCCCAGAATTTAGATGGATGAAGATTGCGACATCAGCGAGTTTAAATAAGTTGAGTTAGCTCTCTGAGCTACAAACTCTTCTTCAAAGATGTTTCTCTGATTCTACATCACCCAGATTTTTTTCTTTTTGCTTCATAATACATTTCAAGTTTGATCCAATCCCTGCCCCAAAGGCAAGTGCACATTCAAATAAAGCAAAATAAACTAGGAATTGCCAATATTAATTTATAATATTATTATTATCTTATTTAAGGTTACAACTAGATTATAATTTTGTTTTATTCCTTCTTTTTGTAAAGAGCACCATGACCTTGTTTAGAGGCAAACTAGCAGAAGTTTATTATTTTCAATCTAAATCAAATTATTCTGCAGTCACTTCTGTGTTACCTGTGGGTTCACTATCCCACAGGTAAAAACCTGCCCAGGAACTTCTCCCAGAATCACAGAATATCCTGTAGTGCTTCTCCCAGTGTAACCCACAATTTATTTATTGTTACTGTTTCTTTGCCATCCAAAGTCGTTTGAATAATGGAATTAACAGATTTTTTAGTAAATGTGCTGTTCTTGATTAAAAAAGGTAGAACAAATTCTGGATATTGCAAAAATAAGCAATGAACAAATACTCTTCTGAGACAGGGGAGTGAATTTAATTTAGAAAATTAAGCATATTAGTGAGCAAAATATATCTACTATTAGGAAAGGTCAAACTTAAATGACTTTTACATGCTACTCTTTCATTTTTCAGTTAAACACAGGCAAAATATACTGGACAAATATCCTATTTCCTACCTCTTGATCTTAGTAAGTTCTTTGGTTTCTGCTCGAATGTGGGGACAGCCCAGATGGACTTTACCAGGGAAAGGATTCAGGGGTCTGGGAAGTCTGTGAGGATAAAAGAACAAACATTTTGCCTCCAGGTTACAGTTGAATTTTTCTTTTTTCTAAATATTCCCCTGCCCTCCATCTCCCTGGGACCAGAATGGTGATATCCAACTATCTTTTGCTGTGGGACAACAGTGGACACAGAAGATAAATCATTGCAAGGAGTGTGATAACAAGTAAATGATTTAGAGCATCACACCTAATTCTTGATCCTGTGCCCTGGCCCAGTCTGAAGACCTGGGAACTGTTCCATATCCTAAGAACTTGGGAATTCTACCCAAGTAAACAGCACAACATTTTCACGGGCAGCTGAATGTCATCCAGTGAAAAAGCAAACAAACTGCAGTGATTTCTCTGCCTGTCAAAAGGCACTTGACAGAATTAGCCAAAATTAGAGCCCATATCTCCAGGTTCTGAGTAAATGTGGCTTTAGTGTTTGTTTTGCTTTCCTAATTGGAACAAGACACGGGGAAATTGTCTGGATGCCTCCGTGTTAGAAACAAATTAGTTCCCCTTCGCAGTCTCTTAAGAAGAAGGACTTTCCAAAGCCTCCTGCTTTCTGTTTATTTACTGAGGCTCTGCAATTATAGCAAGGCAAATACAACCTGCTAAATACCAGGAATACAAATGGAAAATTAATCTAGGAAGAGCTGCCTTTAGGCACAGACAATAGTTCTTCTGTTGCACACACCTATTTGTATTTCATCAAGTTAAAGCTTTAAGTTCTACCATCGCATAAGCAAATGTGTTCGGGACTGAAAGCAGTGCCACGAGGGGGGAATTCCAGATTCTCAGCTGGCAGAGAGCTGTGATCACCTGGGATGACCTAATTTGGCTCAGGGTCCTCCCTGAAGGGATCACAAGAAGCCCCAGACTGACAGAAGCGCTCAGGAATTCTTCTCCAGAGGCAGCTGGAAGAGGCACGGGGCTTGATGAAGATTGATTTGTGCAAAGGAAGTGATGGAAACATGGATTAGATGTTGGGATGAGTGGCTCAGTGCTTCCCAGCTGGCTCAGACCCAGACACAGCCCACTGACCAGGAGCTCTGCAGGAGCACAAGCAAGAGAGGGGAGTTTTAACCAACTCTACCTCATAGAACCATGGAATTACGGAATGATCAAATGGTTGGGGTTGGAAGGCACCTCAAAGATCATGTGGTTCCAATCTCCCTTCCACTATCCCAGCTTACTTAGACCCCACATCCACGTGCTTCTCTTCATCTTAAAATCCAAACTTGCCATGTCAGGTGGGAATGGTCTTCATGGACACCTCCTTCCCTCAGCAGATCTATGCACGTTACCCAGGTTTTCAACCCTTTTTCCCTCAGATTTCCTTTTCTTTTTCTTTCGTATTTCTATCCTCATTTCCCCCACCTCAAAATCCTAAGGATAATGGATTATCTTCTAGTAGCTCCAATGCTTTTTTCCTCTCTCTCTCCTGTCAACCCCAGTGACCTCTCAGCTCATTTCACTAAGGCTGTCATGACTTATTTCCATACAAATCTATTTCTCCTGCATCCCATCCTCCCTTTTTTTGTTTTCTGGGGTTTCCATCCAATAAAGATGAAAAAGCTTTTCAAATTCTCATTAACATATCGAGCAGCACTATACCTTACCCTGAACTGATAATAAGAAATCAATGTTTTGATTTCCAAAGGCACAAAATAAACTTTTCACCCAGGAGCTTTAATGAGATGCTCCCTATGCTCACCTCTTTTTTCCCTGAAATTCATTTTGATTTATGACCACGATGTTCACCACCCATAGTGAAGCAAGTAAATCACACAGCAAGGTTTCCTTGTGACTTCTCATACCCTTCACCACCTTTTTTTTTTTTCCAAAAGAATCCAAGTTTCTGTTTGTTCACTTTTTTTTTTGTTTGTTTGTTTTGTTTGCATCCTTCATTTGCCTTTAAGGAAAGGAAAAAATAATTCCTTGCTCTGGGAAGGTAATAATTTTTGACTCAGCCTCTTGAGCAGTCATGTTTTTTTCAGAAAATAAAATAATTTTTCACATAGTTAATAAAAAAAAAGGAAATTAAAGGTCAAGAGCTAAGCATCTATTGATGTTCTAATATTCTATGTCTTTATTTCCTTTGCTTGCAGTGAGAGGATTAAATTACAATAACCGGTATTTTTAAATAAAATTTAATTATATTGCTCATAGATTGATGACTCCTGACACTCAAAGTTCTTGAACAATCCCTCAAAAAAATAAATGCTGGGGAGAGACCCTCTTTTATTAAAGTAATCCAAAATTTCGGTGATGACTTCACAAGTCCAGAATTTCAGTGTCTGTTACAAGTGTTCTTGTAATGATGCACTTCAAACCTTGACTTCTACAGAAAGAAGGAAGAGTTCTTATCTTTTGTCCAACTTTCCCCCATGACTCCAGAGTTTCTTATGGTGATTTGTTTGCCTTCTCACTTGGCTTCCCTCAAAATATGAAGAATCTGCTCCCAAAAGTTCCAGCAAAGTTTTTTCTCCCATTTCTCACTTCTTTCCATTGTCCCTTTCAATTGACTCTTATGACAGTCAGTCCTTCAGTGCACTTTGGCTCTGTGTGTGGGATTCTTATCCAGGAATTACCTGGAGAATTATGGTGTTACCTCCCCTATTCACTGCTGAACTTACTACATTTTTAACTCAAGGATTTTCTTGAATGTTTGTGCTTGGAATTCTGATTTATGGGGTTGGCTTTCAGTTCTCTGAAAATACCTATATCCACCTCTGCTGGAGTGTTGTGGTTTAAATCCAGCCAGCAGCTCGGCACCACAGAGCTGTTCACTCCCCCTCTGCTCCCAGCAGGATGGGAGGAGGAGAATTGGAAGGGTAAAACTCGTGGGTTGAGGTAAGGACAGCTTAATAATTAAAATAAAATAACAATTATAACAACAATCATAAACATAAAAACAATAACAATAACCATAACCACAATAACAACAACCATAACCTTAATGATAATATAATGAAAAGGGAAATAATTTTCAAAAAGAGAGAGAGCAATAAACTCTGAGAAAGACAAGTGATGCAAATGCAAAGCAACTGCACAGCACCAACAGACTGATGCCCAGTCAGTCCTTGAGCAGCCACCCCCCAGCCAACATTCCCTCTAGTTTTATACATGGAGCATGATGCTACTTGGTCTGGAATATCCCTTGGGTCACTTGGGGTCAGCTGTGTCCTGGCTGTGTCCCCTCACAACTCCTGGTGCACCCCCAGCCTCCCCACAGGGCAGGATGAGGGGTAGGAAAAACCTTGACTTTGTGATAACCCTGCTCAGGAATAACAAAATCACTCCTGAATTATCAAAACCGTTTTCAGCACAAGTCCAGAACATCTCCCCATACCAGCTACTGGGAAGAAAATAAACTCTATCCCAACCCTCACTGTGAAGGGAAAAGGGAGGTATCTTGTTCCCTAGAAGTCTTAATTCCTTCACATCTCCCTTGGGAAAGGCAAAACCAGACATTGGCTACCATTGTAAAGGGATTAAATTAACATGGAATCCCATGTGTTTTACATCTTTCCCCTGTTTGTCATTGCAGGGGTCCCTTCTGACCTCATGGGTTCTTCTCACAGAATTCATGTCAATAAATACTGGCTACAGAAATACATTATTTACAACATTAAGTCAGACTTGAATTACTTCCTAGAACTCAATTCCTTACCAGTTCCCTGGAAGGAACAGTCATTTTGAGAAACATTCCTTTTCCATAAAAAACCTACTAAGACTCTCCTTTCAAAAATTCAGCATCTCCAAAACAGTCCCAAAGGCATTTCTGGAGACTGTTCAGTGCTCTCAATTTCCGTGAAAATCAGTAAACTAGAAAGTTCTAAGTTGTTAATAAATTTTAAGTTTTGCTCTTCTTACCATGACTTAATATGGAACAGTCACCCTGCAGTGAAAAATTTCTATGTGCAGTGATTAGAATTGTGATTTAGGGTAATTTCAGACATCTACAGTAAATAATAAGGCTTTAAACTGGTTATTATGTCAGAACATTCTGCAGCCTTTCCACTCAATTTGTTTTCTGGGATTGATTTTAGGGCACCTACAGGAGATTATCTGGATTGGTTGAGAACTCCACTCTCCTTTTGCTCTGCTTCTTCATGGATCTGAGTCACAGGCACATCCACACTGCACAGAGGCTCTTGAGCTCCCTGCCTGAACAAGCCAGTGAGTTCTCTTCAGGAAAACACCCACAAGTTGTCAGCAAGATAAACCTGACTCCAGATAATTGAATCCAAGTAGTCATGGATATGACCCATCTCTAATTTTGGTCCTCTTTGTCTGAAGCAATCCTTCAGTGCTATCCCAGCAAGATCTGTGCATTCCAACAGTTTTTCTCCCATCCACAAACGTGCCTGCCATGGATCAAGGAGTGAAATGTGCCCTCATTGCCTTGCTGTGAAAACAGAGCTTTGGAGAGTTACAGCTCTGTGCTCTGACCTCAATGGAACACTGACAAAAAAAACCCCTCCAGTAATTCCATTTCAGTGCCTCTCCAAACCACCTCTATCCCTACCTATCCCCACCTTCATTCCTCCTTCAAATATGGAATCACAGAATATTCAAGGTTGGAAAAGACCTCCAAGATCATCAAGTCCACCTTGTCAACCAAACCGTGTCACTCAGTGCCGTGTCCAGTCGTTCCTTGGACACCTCCAGGGATGGGGACTCCACCACCCCCCTGGGCAGCCCCTTCCAAAGCCTGACCACCTTTTCCATGCAGAAATTCTTCCTGATGTCCAACCTGAACCTCCCTTGTCACGGGTTGAGGCCATTTCCTCTTGCCCTGTCCCTTGTTCCCTGGGAGAAGAGACCAAACCCCACCTGGCTACATCCTCCTGTCAAGTTCTGCACACAACAAGTTCAGAATCAACAAATTCTTTTCTCTGTCACTACAAACTTCAACACTTTTGTGTAGAAAACCAAAAGTGATAAGAACAATTCATCTGAGATTGATTCCTGGCCTTGTGGTGGTTTTCCTAATAAAGCAAACTTCCCTGGAAGATATAACCATGAAATTAAATCCACGTCTATCTAAATTCAAGCTGTATCTTTTAGATACATTTTTCTCTTTGTTCTTCATCACCTGATGCAAAAGTACAGCTGGAACTGCTGCCTTTTTTCGTTCTTTTTAATCGTTGCATTCCGAAACAGAAACTATTTACAAATTTATATTAAATAAGAAAGAGTTTGAACTGCTGCAGTGGTAAGTGGTAGGAAAAGAAAAGGAGATGTAGGTGTTGAAAGAATAATGCAAGGAATATTTTAGATATTTTTTCTTTAACAGATAGATTTAAATTTTAAAATGAAGGTAAAAAATATCTTTTGGGGATTAAACCAGGCTTTTTTTTTTTTCTTTCTCTCAAACAAAAGTTTGAACAAAGTCCTTTATTTTTTAGGAATGAAAAGAAACAATATCTTAGAGAAACAAAGGTAAAACTGGGAGGCAACTACAAGTATTTTCAGGTTAAATTGTCTTCAGCCTTTCTATCACAGGTGCTTTTAGTGTTTTTTTAGAGATGTGGGAATGTCTCTGTGGCTGCTAAAAATAAAGACCCCTCCTGCAGTGATGGTATAAAATACCATATAATCCATTTTGGTCCGTGTTTTAAAGTGCTCTGTATTTAACACACTTAAGTCATGGTTGAGTTTTACTTGATAGAAACAGAAACCTCTTTTCTTTGGAATTTCTATGAGTGAAATTGTTTTTTGAGCAAGGAAAAGAAGACAATTTTAGATTTTAAATACAACAAAAATTCTGTAACATTTTCATCCAGAATTATTGCAATGTTCAAAATATTATTTATATTAATATGAGATCTAAAATAATATACAATGTGTATAAAATATGTACAGTGCATAAGTATATATTTAAAAAGAGGACCACAAGGTAACAGTTTAAATGAAACACAAATATTTTGACACTGTAGGAACAGTTGATCCAAAATTATTGCCTTTCCCATTTTCTCCTTGCCTTTCACTTTTTGTCAGGTCTGTGTAGCTCCATGAAATGTTTGGCTTTGATTCAAATTCTTCTCTTTTGATGAAAAGTGTTTTACTGGATCACTTCCATGGATGTCAGCACCTCCTTTTGATGGAAAAAGTAAAGATTTTTCCATTAGTTGAGTGTTTATTTATTCAGGTGGGTGTCTGGAGAAAGTTCTTCCTGGTCCCTGCTCAGATCCAAGTGTCGTTTTTGCTCCTCCTGCCATCTCTCTCATCTCCATGTACAGATGATCTAAAAACTAAGTCAGAAAACTGTATATTCAGAGATTTTTTTTTGTATTTACTCAAATTCCATTCCATTCCATTCCAAAGCCAAATTTTGTGAGCCACTGATTAGAAATTTTCAATAACAAATAAAATGGCTAAAAATGTAAATGGTTTCATCCTTGAAAATTAATTACTTTCATTTTTCAGAAGATGTCTCTTCCTGTTCTGTGGCTACCCAGGAAGAGCAGGTGTATAAAGTGGCCAAAGAATACAATTTTTCAGATGACTGAATTAAGGTGAAATCAATTCCATCCTTACAGTTCAGTTTCCAAGTATTTCCTCTGCTTCAGGGATGGTTGTGGGTTTTCTTTTTTTTTTTTTTTGGAGGGGGTGGGATTGTTTTTCCTTGTCTTTCCATTTTGATGTGGGTTTTTTAAAATATTTCTTTTTTTTTTTTTTTCCCCCTAAGGTGAGATGTAATTTTTCTTCATTTATGAAGGCTCATCTTTTTCTGGAAGCTAAAATGTCATGAACCAATATAATGCATGAAAAATGGCGTGATGGTTTTGACAGAGAGCCAAGGGGAATATAGGGAAAAGTATTTCATCTCTTAACTTTCCAGTTTTCTGTTGGATTGTTGAAGTTCTCAGCATGACTTATTTGACTATTTCCCCTGTGTTTCCTATGCTGAAAGTGTACATTAAGGGAGAGTAAAAAGTGAATGGTTTTCATCCGGTGTCAAATGGCAAAATCCATTTTGTAGTGACAGGACAAGGAGTAATGGGTACAAATTGAAACAGAGGAAATTTAGGTTGGATATTAGGAAGAAATTTTTAACTGTGAAGGTGGTGAGGCCCTGGCACAGGCTGCCCAGAGAAGCTGTGGCTGCCCCATCCCTGGAAGTATCCAAGGCCAGGTTGGACAAGGATTGGAGCAACCTGGGCTAGTGGAAGGTGTTCCTGCCCATGGTAGGGGATTGGAACAAAATGATCTTTAAGGTCCCTTCCAACCCCTTAACATTCTATGATTCTGTGATTTTATGATTTTTCAGTGGATGGGAAACAAAACCTTGATTTGACCTAAAGAACATGAGTGATCAAGAAGTCCATGTCTGTTGAGCTTTATGAGTTCTTTTAATGTTCTCCATCCATGTATCTTCCATCCATGTATTTCCCTAAAATATCCCTTTCTTTTCCTGACATTCCTTTCCTGGTGGCCTGAGATACAACAGTGGTTGTATCAACAGCCAGCACTCTGCCCCTGAAGGATGAGACAGGAGGTGACAAGTGCTGCTCCTACTTGAGGTGTCTGCAAGGCCTGTGTTTGTCACCACACCCTGATCCAAATGATGTCAGATCTGTGGATCTGCAACAACTTCAGTTCATACAATTTGTAAGATCTTCAAATAAATTTGTATTAAAGGATTTTTTTTTTTCATTCTCTTGTGTTTAGTTCAATGGAAATGGATCAAAATTACCCCAACATATTACATTTTTAACAGTCACATACAGATCTGCCAAATTAGAACAGAAATCTAAAGAAGTCAACTCTGTCAACAAAAATTTATACTTACTGGAAGACAAATTCAATAATTTTGCAATATACTTTGTTGCATTTTAAGGTCTTCTCAATCATTTTTCATGTTTCACTTTTGATTACTTTATTGGCAGAAAACATGAAAGTGAATAAGCGAACACATTCTGAACCTTTTTCTGCAGGGACATGATGATATAAGTTCGTTGTAATATAATAAAAACAAGTATCTACTTATGCTTTTTTAAAATTATTTTCAAGAATGTTTATAATGATTGCTGGAATAGAGTCACAGGGGGCCAAAAAAATAGATAAAATACTTGAATATTTGGTATGTGACAAAAATACTTCCCAAACTTGATGTGTCCTTCTCACTATTAATTTTGTTTGTTAGTGTCCTCCTGCTGGTTTTATATTTTGTTGAGAAAGCAAGTCCTGTTGGAGGATTTTCCTCTCATTATCGTTGGGTGGGATTCACCTCACTCAGCTATAGACACCTGAAAGTCTGTGGGTGTTGGAAAGCTGAGCTTTTCAAGTGTGATTTCCAAGAGAATCACACAGAGTTGCTGAGTTTGACAGGGATTTGTGGTGATTATTTGGTCTAGGCCACTGCTCTGCTTTGATCAGAGCCTCAAATGCAGAAGAACCATGTTTTGAACACCTCTGAGGGTGGAGACTCCTCAACATCTATGGGCAACCTGTTCCACTGTTCAACCATGCTCACACTAAAGGAGAGTTTCTGTGTGTTTAAACTGAATTTGCTGTATTTCAGTTTCTGCTTTTCATCTCTTGTCACAGAATCCCACAATATGCTGGGTTGGAAGGGACCCACAAGAATCATCCAGTCCAACTCTTAGCCCTGCACAGGCCCATCCCCAAGAGTCACCCCCTGTGCCCCAGAGGATCATCCAAACCCTCCTGGAGCTCTGGCAGCCTTGGGGCTGTGCCCACTGCCCTGGGGAGCCTGGGCAGTGCCCAACCAGCCTCTGGGGGAAGAACCTTTTCCTGAGATCCAACCTGACCCTGCCCTGACACAGCTCCAGCCATTCCCTGGCTGCTGTCCCTGGTCCCCCCAGAGCAGAGCTCAGGGCCTGCACCTCCTCTGCCCCTGCCCAGGACGTTGGAACAGCAGTGAGGTCTCCCCTCAGTCTCCTCTTCTCCAGCTGAACACACCAAGTGCCCTCAGTGTCCTCCCACGGCTTCAAATCCAGGCCCTTCACCATCTTCATTGTCCTTGTTTAGACGCTCTGGGGACGACTGAGGAGACATTTGCTCTGACTTTACTCCCCACATCAGGTATTTACACACATTGTTAAATCCCCCTGAGCCTTCTCCAGGCTGAACCATTCCAGGTCTCTCAGCCTGTCTGTGTAGGTCTGATGTCTCCATCCTTTTATCACCTTCGTGGTCCTTGGCTGGACTCACTGCAGGGTACCCCTGACTCTCTTGTGCTGAGTGCTCAGCACTGAACCCAGCACTCCAGATGTGTCTTACCAGAGCTGAACTGAGGAGAAATGTTGCCCAGGGAAGCTCTGGATGCCCCATCCCTGGAAGTGTTCAAGGCCAGGTTGGATGGAGCTCTGAGCAACCTGGTCTAGTTGAAGGTGTCCCTGCCCATGGCAGGGACAAGATAACCTTAAGGTCCCTTCCAACCCAAACCATTCCATGAAGAATCACCTCCCTTGACCTTCAGGCCATGCTTCTACTGTCCTTCAAGGTGCTGTTGGCCTTTTCCTGCCACAAGGGCACATTTCAGGCTTGTGGTCAACTCACTGTCCCTGAGGACTCCAAGGCACTTTTCTACCAAGCTGCTTTTCAACCTGTTTGCCTCTGGCCCTTCCTTCTGTGTGGAGTTATTCCTCTTCAAGGATTAAAATGAAATATAGAAAGCTCACTTGTATTTAATATTGAAATATTAAACCCCTGCAAGATGAATCATTCCCATGGCAATTTACCTGCATCTAATTCCTCTTGGCTTTAATGTATTCCAGCAGGAAGCAAGTGCTTATACACCTCACAAGGACTGGAACTAATCTGTCTGCTAGAAATCATAGAGAATATGCATGAAGGTAAAAAAAAACCCTCCAATTGATCCTTCCCACAGAAAGTAGATTATCCCTTTTCTGTTTCTCACAATTACCTGAGTCTAAAGGGCATCCTGGTCTGGTCCATTTTATACAACCTCAGACTCACTTTTGATGCTACCTTTTGCTTCAAGCTCTTTTAATCTTTGTTCAAGTCTGCAAATTGAGGGGACATCACTGAATTAAAATCTAAGGAGGGACATGAAGCTCTGCTGGACTGACTTGCCCTTTCATTGCCTTCATTATTTAATGCAGCACTTAAAAATTGGCTTAAGCTTATCAGGAATTACAAGTGGATTGATCAGAAGGAGCTATTCCGTTTCTAGGGTCGTTTTTTGATCAGAACAGTTCATTCCACATGAAAAAAAGTGTGTGCTTAAGCCATTTTGCTTTACAAAGTGCAGAGACACACCTCTTTACTTTATTCTTCATGCTCCAACGAGTTTCACCTTCAGCATGAACTTTCATAGCTCCCCTCACTTGCTTCAGTGAAGAGCAGAGCATTGTTCCCAACAGCACACAATGCACCAGTGTGGAATAGAAGCAGAAAGTGTTGCACAAGGCTGGGATGGAGAATGGCAGATAATGCTTCTCCTCCTTTTCAAGTGTTTTCTTTGTGGGGTCTGAGCCAACATTTGACGCCTTTGGCAAACTGAGCCACAACTCACTCCTTGTGTGACCCCACAGACACCGAGGGAACTGTCTGTGGAAGATGTTCTGCCCCAAGAGAGCAGAGACAAAGCTATTTTGACCTGGGAAACTGCAAGAGCACATCCTGCTGGCCAGGATTTGGGCAGGCAGAGGCTTAAGAGGCTCGTGACAGATTGAGGGACAGATTCTTTGTCTGACACCGACAGTTTCTGTGTGTTCCATTCCCTGATCTTCAGCTGAGACCATGAAATGTTGTATCTGATGGGTGTTGCCATTCCCCTCTTTCATCTTGAATGTGCAAAAACTCTTCATGCTGCAGACAGGGAAAGCAATTTTTTTTTCACATTTCAGGCTAGAATGCTCCTTTATCTCGTAGGTTACCTTACTATTACTGATTTCTCCTACTTTTTGTAGGAAGTTTTCATCCTGGGCCCTGGAAGGAACTGCACTGGGGTGTGACTGTGCTTTGAGTGCAATGCTGGAACAAATGATTTTCAGAGGCCCCTTTAAACCTCAATTGGTCTATTTTTTATGATTTGAAGTCAAACCAAGAATATAAAAGATGTAAATCCAGGTAGTAATTCATACCAGGCATTCCTAGGATGGTGCTGTGTGGGTTCTAAGGTTCTACTATTTAGACCAAAGTGAGAAATGTGTCAATCCCACAACGTGTAGGACATCACTGCACTTAACTGGGCAGAGATAATTGGAGGGGAAGGGGAAAAGAGGAGAGTGGTACAAGCTTTGGATGCAAGTTTTCTTACCCTGCATAGTAAAGTATCCTTCAGATAAGTTAATTTTGCGAGACTGGGAGCTAGAGCTGGTCCTTGCCATTGGAAATTCTGTTTGTTTGTTGGACACATGAATGTTTCATCATGGTTTTCATCACCACAGGGCAACACAGGTGGTTCAGAATAATTTGCCATTTTGTACTTAGAGTCTGTTAATTTTTGGTATTATCACAGAATCACAGAATGGTTTGGGTTGGAAGACCCAAGACCATCTCGTTCCAGCCCTCTGCCATGGGCAGGGACACCTTCCACTAGCCCAGGTTGCTCCAAGCCCTGTCCAACCTGGCCTTGGACACTTCCAGGGATGGGGCAGCCACAGTTTCTCTGGGCAACCTGTGCCAGGGCCTCACCACACTCACAGGAAAGATTTTCATCCTAACATCTAATCTAAATCTTATCTCTCAGTTTAAAACCATTGCCCCTTCTCCTGTCACAACTTGCCCATGTAAAATGTCATTTTCCCTCCTTTTATATTGGTCCCCTTTAGGTACTGGAGGGTGTTCTAAGGTCTCCCCAGAGCTTTCTCTTCTGCAGGCTGAACAACCTTGGCTCTCTTAGCCTGGCTATTAAAACTGATTTTATTAAAACCCCAGCTCCCTCACTCTGGTATTAAAACCAGACTGATTTCTTCTCATGAAGGATCCAAAATAAAACAGACTTTTATTGTTACACCACACCTACCTGGCACCACCGCAGTCAAAACAGCTCTTAAGAGGAAAAAAACCCAGATTTCTAAGGTCCTATTAGCAATCAGTCATTAATAAAATACTCAATTAATTGTTGAAAATATAAAAGTATGTTCCACCTTCATGTCTCCTGTCCTTAGTCATATGAAATGCGTCACCTGGCACCAATATCTGCATGTCAACATCTCTGCATGTACTGACAAAGGTGCACAGAACAGAAAGCTGAAACCAATAAATGGAGAAGAGAAAAGCCCTTGTTGCTTCCCCTCTCAATATATTTTGATCCAAGCTGCCCTACTTCATTTATTAAGCATCTTTTCTTGATCTCTGTCAGAACAGGATGTTGCTTTAGGCAGCCTCCCAGTTCTTGGGCACAGAAGGGAATAACTCTATTTACTTTGCCAGATTTCTTTTCAATTCCCTGACCCCCTTAAACTTTACAAATCTAAAGTAACTCCAATTTCTGGCTGCACTTAAAGTGTCAAACTGCATAAAAACATGGCAAATTTGGTGTTGTTTGGGTCTCAGGTAGGATTGAAAATTGTGCTACCAGAAATTCAGTCTTCTCTATGCACAAATTCCTAAGTCCCTACTAGTGATATAGTGATAGAAGTGTGGAATAAAAAGGAAAGACCTCCAAGAACTGTATTTGCTCTTCTCTGACCATAATTCTTGCATCCCATTATTTTCTTTGTATCTATTTTATCTTATGAGAAGGGAGTGGGACTTCAGGTGAGGGTGGTGAGTATGAGGATCCAAACTGGAAGAAAGGATGGAACTGAGGAGGTTCACAAACCCAAGAGAGAGGAACTCCTTTTGAGCCCCTCAGCTTTAGGCCTTGACTGTGCAAAGAAGGACAAATTGTCTAATTTTACCCACATTCAAAATGGGAAGTGGAATATTAATTTCATAGAATCAAAAAACCATGGAAAGGTTTGGGTTGGAAGAGACTTTGAAGATCATCCAGTTCCAACCCCTCTGCCATGGGCAGGGACACCTTCAATTAGACCAGGTTGCACAGAGCTCCATCCAACCTGGCCTTTAAAGTCTGAATTTCTCAGGAGTGTGTGATGCCCTGGGAAAAAAATCCATCACAGAACTAAAAAAAGACGCTGAACACCAAGACAAAATTTTTTATAATAAAAGGGATAGTTCCCACATTCCCTGTTTTATCTCTTTGTACATTTTATGATAAACTCACTCGAATCATGACCTTTATTCTCAATGAAGCCGTAAAAACACACGGGCAGGAGTTGTGGGTGATGATACTCTGGATAAAATCGGGTCTCTGAATGTCCTGGCTTGTATTTTAAGTTGTACTTTAAGTTTTAAATGAGATATTTAAGGGGGGAATGGAAGAAAAAACCAAAACACCGCATGTGTGTGACGGGCTTCAGGCTCAGAGGGAAGTGACACCTCACTCAGGAGTTCACGGTGACTTCAGATGTTTAATACAGAGAAAACAAATGTTTGACAAGTTCATGGATCAGAGCAACAATGAATATTGCTTTACAGTGATATTTTTAGTCTAAACAAAAATAGCTGGACGTCAGTGCTGGCAGGGGGATGGATGTTTTCTTGCAAAGGTGATTGATGAGGTGGGGATCGTTACTGACTTTAATTAAAATAGATAATCCCACGTGAGTCCCTCCTCTCCCATCGAAACTCCTCTAGAAATTACCATCTATTTATTGTTTATAAATAATCAGAGGTTTTTATAGTTCATTCTTGGTCTTGACCTTGACTTTGAAGGAAGTGGGATTTAGTGCTAATAAATTCTACTATTTTCCATTTCATTTCTTTCTGTACCAAAGTTTATTTAGTTTTTCTTCTCCATTTCTCCTCAGTCATCCTTGTAGTGTCTTGTTTTATTCTATTTTATTTTCCTTCAATAGCTCTCTCCTTCCCCCCCCTCTTTCATTTAATATATGCTCTTTGTCAGTGTTTGCTCCACAGCTGAATATTTTACATTTATCTGAATTAGATCCCATTTCTACCCGTAACACTGATCTTCTATTTAAATTGTCCTTGTTTTTCTTCATCTGGCTACTCCTAATTCCTGGAGCTTTCATCTATTAGCTTGAAATATACATTTTTCAATACTGGAGTCAGAGTTATTTATAAAAATATCAAAAAACTGCAGACAGAGAACAGATCTTTCCACAAATCAGTGACCCAGATTTGTTGTGAGCTGTTTTTAGATAAAGTACATTTACTGTGACAACCCCTAATTTATATTGGGAAAGATGAAAATATAACAAGAAATGGTATTGGAAAAAATTATATTTAAGCCTCTTTCTCTTGTGTTTAGAAGGGTCTTCCATCCACGAATGATAAGAAAACACAGCTGCAGGACCATTAAAACAATTCTGACAAACTTGGAAGGTTTAGAGCCATCACCTCAAGATCACTTTCTTCACTAAAACTCATTATTTCTCCCCCCTTTTTTTAATTTTTTTTTTTTTTTCATTCTCTTGGTGTATTTTGACTGGCAAAATTATCCCTAAATTGTGGCCTCTCCAAGGCTAAATACTTTATGGACAAGGGAAGGTGCAATTGGACCTATCAAGAATGGGGACACACCAGTCCCTGACAGACATTTTTCCGAACTGAAATATTTCCATTAATTTCACAGAACTGGATGTTTCTGATAATTGTATTTCCTCTGTTTGTACTTACATAACATGGACATACAGATGAGATCCCACATTTTAAAAACAATTCAGAAATATTTCCCCATTTAGGAGGGACAGTCAGTACCAATTGATTGTCTATAAATGTTCTGGAGCTGTTGGATGAGAGGTGTTACATCAAAACTCTGCATCGCTGTTGTCAAAAATTATTATGCACTACACATATTTTAGTGAGGAATTTTAGTGAAATTAGGAAGGAATTACACTTGCAATAGAGAATTTCTTCCCAATATTTAATCAAAGTCTACCTTCTTTCAGCTTAAGTCCATTCCCCCTTATCCTATCACTACATGCCCTTGTTAAAAGTCCCTCTCCCTCTTCACAGGGCATGGTTGGGCAGGAGTTTAAATTTCCATTGCAGTTAGGACATTTCCAAAGTTTATTTTTTTTTTTTAAATACCATTAGGCACACTCTCTCTATATATATTTATGTCTTAAGCCCAGTTACTTATTCCTGGTGAATTAGTTCTGGAGTGCTCTGATTTGAAGGCATGGAAAGATAAAAATAGAAGACTTCTCAATAGTCCAGTTCAAAAACCTGTTTGCCAGAGCCTTGATACTGCACAATGCCCTTCAGGCATTTATTGTGCTCTGTTTTGAATGCAGTTGGCCTTTGTTCCCCCTCCTCTTCCCAGAATTTCCATCTTGCATTCATTCATCTTCCATTTCTACCTGTTTTATCTCAACCCTCAGTGGCTTTTCATTTAACTCTCACTCCTTCTGCTTTCACCCAACCTGTTCCCTCTCAGTCTTCATTTTTCAAGGCTGAACATGCTCTTTCCCTCCTGAAGAGCTTCCCATTCTCTTGGCCAACTTGGACATCTCTGTTATTTTGTTGTTCCAGCTTGGCCTGAAACTTCAAACTCAGTTAAAAAGTCCAGAAGAGCAGGAAAATATCCCTGATTACTGGGATTTCATGGTAGTGGTTATAATACACTGTGCTTTTAGCTCTGAGTGGTGAGTTCACTTTTCATTATCATGGGAATACTGGGCTAAGAGTGCTGGGCTAGATTTAGAAATTGGGCCTGGGCTGACAGCTGGTGTGGAATGAAGTTTAATTGCCAGAAAACAAGACATTTACCATCATATTGTTATTTTCATTAAATCATTGGTGAAGTTATGCCAGGACTGTTCTCAATATGGAAGGGTTTTAATGAAGGAAAAGACAGTCTTTCACCATAATCTGTTCATGTTTTAGATCCAGGAACATGAACTGGCACCCTCAGCTGCCAAGGCATTCAGGGAGACTGAACTCACATCTGCCCTGTTGCCTTCTGGACACGTGTGTGATATCCAGAGTAATTCCAAGAGACATGTTTACTTACTGCAAATGTGATCCTGGCACATGCTCAGAGACTTCTCTGATTTAGGCACTTGATCTGTTTATTTTACACAGCAGAATCTTTCTGTCAAGATGATATTGGGGAAACATTTTGTTGTTGGCCTCTGGGACTGCACATAGAGCCTGGAAAACACCCTCAGAAAAACAAAACAAAACCAGCCAAACCCAAAAACCAGCAAAAACTAATGTGCTGAAATTATCATAGAATCATGGAGTGGTTTGGGTTGGAAGGGACCTTAAAGATCTACTCGTTCACAAGAATGATTTGTTTGTGTTAACAGGCTTAAGTCTGCACAAGAAACACGGTTTGTAATTCTTGGATTAAAGGACAGAGGAAAAAAAAATGGAGAAAGCAAAAGACAGACAGAAAAGCTCTGTGTATCTCCCAGGAGCTGAAAAAATTACCAGGATGTCAGGAAAAAAAGTATTATTATTTCAAGATGAGATGTTAGGGTCCAACTGATGGGCAGTATAGAATTTTCTACCTGTGCTGAAGGTGTGAAAATTATAGGATTTGTGAAGCACAGGCAAAGAATCATGGAATCATTTGGGATGGAAAAGACTTTTAAGGTTATAGAGTCCAACCATAAACCCAACACTGCCAAGTCCAGCAGTGCATATAAATAAGCAGTATAACACACTCTTTTTACATACTCTTTTTAAATTCTCTTTTTTGTCTCTTTCTCTGTCTGGCATCCAGGAATGGGGAGAATTAGAACTGAGCTGGCAATGAATTATTAAAAATAGCTAAGATGTTTTATTTTATATGTGACAGGTGTGGCCCCAGAAATTACTGTGTGTCAGGCCAGTCTGGGCCTGCACATTGAATAATTCCAGTAGTAAATTTAGTGTGACATTTTTTCATCCAGTGCTAAAAAATCCCAGGCTGAACACCTGGTTGCTCAGGTGTCTCTTTGTAATTAATGACAAAACCCAGGCTTTTCCAGGATGGTCTCAGGACAGTTTTAGGCACTGTTTTAGGCAGAGATTAACTGGTCCAAATGTGTCACTATTGACTGATGGGAAGAAGAAACAAGCCAGTTTCATTTACATAATCCATTTCTTTATTTTGAACTGAATTGCAGTGTAAAGCAAAATTAAATTTTAATATCCTTTGTAAATTTTAACTACTTGAACATAACTTTCTCAATATTTTCCAATTACATGACAGGGTTTCTTGTCCTGTGTCTGTAGTGTTCAGGATGCTGAGACAGTCTCCTACCTGGGTGTTATTTGGGCCTGGACTAATAGCTTTGGAAAGGAGAGTGAATAGTGTAAATAATATACCTGTGGAGATTTCTAAGATTTATTTCAGGATATCTTCCAATCTCACAGGACACTGAATACTGCTTGAATTTATAACACCATAAAGTTTTAGGTATGTGGTCCAACTTGGATTTTGAAGGTCTGCAGGACAGAAGCCATAGTGATGCAGAGATTAAAAAAAAACTTGTCTCCTTTCCAATACAGGGAGATCACTGGTCTTTGAATAACTTTTTCTTATTACTTTTCTTATTTTTCTTCCTAAACAATCTTAGCAGATCCCACTTGTATCCCATTAAGTAATATCAATTTTAATAGCAGCTTTATGTTCCCATTCTGCTGATGCATCCCCTAAATATCATCTTTTTCTGCTCAATAAATTACCAATGTAAACAGCTGAATTACCACTACATTTGATGGCTGGTCTCTGATGAAAGAAAATAGAGACTAATTGATAAGGATGACAAATGTGTTACAGGCAGAAAAATGAGCAAAATCATTATTGTGAGTGGCACCTTGCAAAGAGAAGACTGATCTTTCAGAGCTGTGCAATGTCTGAATCAAAACTTTTGTGAGATCTGAAGATTAGCTGCAATTACTCCTTTTTAAGGTTGGAATGCAGTACATAGTTTGGTGTGTTAAAAATAAACGCGTTTGAGACACAGCTCTGAATAAATAAAATGAACAATAAAGAGCCCAGGAAGGCAAGGTTTTTTTCAGCTATGACAAAAATAGTAAAAACTTCTTGATTTACTGAAATACAGAGAATATAAATTTAATGCTGGAGCAAAAGTCGAGGCAAAAATCAGAGCACACCTTGACACCTGCTAAAAGGAATAATATATGCTGAAGAAATAATGTGTGCAAAAGGATGGCTCTGAAGTTTGGTGACAATAAAATGAACACTAAGAACTGCCAGTGGATTAACGAAGAAAAAGAAAAAAAAAGGGTGAGGGAGTACTTTGCTTTTATTAAAATCAAACAAGAAGAAAATCAGTATAAATTTAATTACATAATTATTCTCCAGACACTGGATATACATTGGTTGGTGCTTTTCAAGATAAGAAATCATTAATACTGATTTTTTTTCAGAAGCTGGAAATCACTAAAGATAAGAAAGTGGCATGATCTTCACCTTCCCCTTTCTTCCTTTTTTTTTTCCCCTCATTTTTTTGGGGGCTTGGTGCAGATTCGTTTGAGCAATTTGAGATCAATTTGTCTTTTGAAAGAGACTTTTCAAAAAGTTCTGACAAAAAGAAAAGACCTTCCAAAATGTAAAAGATGAAGTGAATGTATCCCTTGGTCATCAGTGATGTGTGGTGTTACCTTTGTCATGGAAAAAAATTGCTTAGAAATTTCCTTGGGAAAGAAATCTTTCTTAGTCAAATATTGAATTAAAATATTTTCCCAGAGCCAAGGCAGCATTTAAAGTAGCATTTCTGCAAGGAAAACTTCTGCCTGTTACATCTTCCGTGATTCTTCCTTTTTGTAGGGTGGGGATGTAGAAAAACTGTCTCTGACCATCATAAATCAAAGGACTTGGAGTCTCACTGTAAAGATATTAAACACAGAGCTGAGAGACAGCAAATATTAGCCCAACTGAAGCTCAGCCAGCAAGGGCCAAAGCTGAATCACTTCACTCTCCCTCAGAATAATTTCTCCTCACTTTTTTTGCTTTGCCTAGGAAGGACCTAAACCCTATGAGAAATAGGTTATTTTTCTGGTGTTTCTTCTTGGATGAAGTGTAAAGTGTTATTTTTGAAGGCAGACACATATTTCTGCCTTTTATTTTTGAGTGACACGTCATTGAAAACCATCATTTTCCACAGTAGGATTCAAATGAAGGATTTTCAGCGAGCCCCAGACACTTGATGTCTCTGTCCCAAAACTAAGTATAATCTCCATAAAGAAGGAAGGTGAACGATCAGAATTTTCATATTACACTTAGAAGATCTTATTTTCCTATAATACAACTTCTTTTTACGGCATCACCTTTGCACTGGAAGAGAAATTGGGCATGAGACACCAAGTTTTGTCACCCCATAGACCTACAAATGAAAATAAACTTGACACAATGTGCACTGTCTTTGAAGGCAAAGGCTCAGTCGTGTCACGAAGGAGGTAAGTCTTGGTTTATTCACTTCACAGAACTAGCTCACCATGTGTTGTTTGCTTAAGACATCAGTTTTCCCCAGTGTCTGTAACACCCTGGGAAGTGAAAAGTTCCCCCCTCCATCTCAGCTGGCAGGGTGGCATCGTGCCTGACTAAAAAGTATTGCTACAAAAGCAGAAAACCCATCCTGTGTAATGCTTGCCATGACACTGGCACTAGAGGTGTTGGCAATTCTGCTCTGTTTTTTTGTCCAACTATGTGTTATAAAGGTTAATTTTAAATTTCAATATATATTTGAGCTTAACAAAGGATTTTTAAAACTAATCTTGGAAGAAAAAATGTATTTGTCTTTAAAAATACAGTGAGAACCTCAAGAGTTCTTTACTGTTGAAACAAGAAATGAAGTAAACTTCAGAAGTTAAAATCAGGACATGCAAATCTAGTGGATATGGAATACTTGTACATAATGTGGCTCTAACATTCATCTAATGTCTCTTGGCTGAAACCAAGGATTGACTCTGAGAGTCTCAGGAAAGTGTTGGCATTGAGGCTTAGCCAGTTGATGACCTGAATTGGCAAATCCAGACACAATACATCTTAATATTTCTTCCCTTGACATGAATTAAAATGATAAATGTATCCCCAGAGAAACCAAGATCCTCAGTGTTTCATTGCCTCCATCAAGGACTAAGATTAGACTTTCTTTGATCAGTGATTTTATGTGTCCTTTGTCAAACTTCTGATGTTTGTTAGTCTTCTATACTTCTATTTTTCCTCTGGAACCTTAGGGCAAAACAATAAAAGGAAAATAATTTAAAAAAAAATACACTAGATCTTTCCTTGGATGTCATGCAATATGTGAGTGACAAGGGAGAGAAAAACTAGAGAGTGAAAAAGTTCTTTCCTTCCACTATATTGTGGAAAATGATTTATCATTGATCTCTCTTGGGGGTGGAAGGACAGAATCAGGGACACCAAACATCCATCATGTTAAATCCTTTTTCTAATAACTGAGAACATCAGAACCCCGTGAAGACTTTTGATAAAACATTATTTGCACAATAGAGAACTTCAGGGGATAACTCTGGGGGGTTTATCAGTCTTGCACTACTGAAGTTGGTCTAAATATTGAATTTTAAACTTCACTGAGTTTTAAACCTTCAGTCATGCCTTTGCCTTCTTCCTTGCTGCTGCTTCATCCTTAAGTATTTCAAATGCCTTTGTAACTTGCCTTTTTTAGTGAACACCTGAAGAACAAATAATAATGTTAAAACTTTCTTTCCCTTTTTCTTCCTTCTCCTTTACTAAGACCTCCTCAGCATGATACTTCCTGAGATATTCTGTCCTCTCAATTGAAGAACATAGGAAAACCTACTATTTATTTTCCTATCAGAGATCTAAATTAACAAATTAAACCAAAACTAAGCATGTATTTAAACCAGAACTCTACCTAGGATTACTTTGACACTGTGAAGCTGACACTGGTACAGGTTACCCAGAGAAGCTGTGGCTGCCCCATCCCTGGAAGTGTCCAAGGCCAGGTTGGACGGGGCTTGGAGCAACCTGGGCTAGTGGAAGGTGTCCCTGCCCATGGCAGGGGGTTGGAACAAGATGATCTTTAAGGTCCTTTTTAACCCAAACCATTCTGGGATTCTGTGAAGCTCGGAATTTAACTGATACTTCCAATTCTTTCAACAGAAATAACGAAGTTAAGGAACAGGTTTTCAGTTCATATCAATAGAAAACTGGAAAGGACTGTCAGGGATGGAGTAACCCCATGTCAGTGTGTTTTATGTGCCTGACAAAATCCTTGGAAATCAAGGTCACTAGGCACAGTTGTGAGTGCATCTATGATGGCTGATTTCCTTACCTTCCCAACCAGAATGATTTCTTCCAAACTGCTTTTTGGGAATAGTCAGTCTACAGTTGGTTCAGGCGTTTACTTGAGTGGCGAATCTCCTGATCATCCCGGTGCCTGTGCTGTGTTTTACATTGCAGGGTGGCCCTGAAATGAGCTGTGATTCTTGCAGATGAAGCTCTGTTGGACAGGGCTTGGAGCAACCTGGGATAGTGGGAATAGAGATTTAGACATTGATTCTCGTGCCTGGGAAGTGTTTGAGAAAGGGCTCTTTGGTCCAGGAGGAGGACATGTCAAGGATCATTCCAGCAGTTTGCCAGCACTGGTAATCATGTCCAAGCACCTCACAAAAATTTTTTTACTTGGCATAATGTAATTGTATTATATTATATTTCTGATTTCTGCTACACAGCCAGCCTCCTGAAAAATGAATACAAGACCATCCCATAGTAATAATGCAAGGTGCAGGTTCAGTCAGCTTTTCAGCTTGCACTGCTCTGCCCAGGGAGCTGTTCCAGCAGTTTCCTTCTGTGTTTGTTCAAAACTTTCCCACTTCCACCTCAATTTCCTGTTGACATCAGTGTTTCAGAGCTGTCACAAGCTAACAGGGAGTCATTCCTGAGAGTCCCAGTGTCTGGGACTCAGACAAAGTGGGGATGGACACAGTGGAAGCAGCTGCAGCCCAGCAGTTATTCCGGACTCTCCAGAATATGTGATGAGATGGAAGCATTTTCTGGGTGCAGCTAATCTTCCCAAGTTTTGGTTGTGGGGCAAGAGCTGTGGGCTTTGGTTATAAATGACTCGTAGGTATTAAAATAATTTTTTTTAATTACAGTTGTAGTTCAGCTGGTACCAGGAACATGTCTGTTCTCCCACAGTGCATTTAAGCCATTCATTCCCTGAGCATTTCAGGGACTGCACAACTTGTTGTCTGCACAGGTGAGATACTGAAGTGGTTTAAGGCATTAGGCAGAACTGCAACTGGGGGACTGACTGAACAATCAACCATTTAACTGAGTGTTTTACAGGAGCTCCCCAGGTGGGATTTTCACGCAGCTCTGGAGATTCCTCCAGGCACATCCTGCTCAGCCCAGTCCAATTTCTGTGCTTAAATGCATTGATTAACACCCTGGGTAAAGTGACTCATTGATTTCCAGGTAATTCCTTGCTACCAAACTTATTGGAGTGTTCACAGATGTTTGTAAACAAACTGTAAAGCCTTTCCAGTGGGTGCAGAGATAATCATGTAGGACCATCTTGTAGGTGACGAAGAGTTTCAGGAGGTGTTTCGAGCGTGGTTGATATTACTGATAAAGATGGATGGTGGATGAGATGGAGTGTTCACATGGGACATTCTGTTCACAGAGCAGCTATTTGATAAGATGTGAACTGAAGAGAAGTTTGGGAAGCCTCCCCAGATTTAGTTAAAGGTCTCAAGGTCACTCCACAGAGAGCCCTGTGACCACGGGACAGCAGCCAATAGCCCAGTCTGAGAGATTTGGTTTCACACATGAACATCATCCTAAGGTAGGATCCTAAAAACTTTTTTTTTTTTTTCATTTTAACAAGCATTGAGCCTTTGAGTATCAGTGCAAAACAACAACTGCAGGATGAAAGGAGTTTCACTAAAGAATCCATCCTTTACAGTGGTTAAATCTCTGTTGAATATGAAGGGAGAAGGGGGTGGCACTTTTATTACCTCAGCACTACTACTGCCACCCACCCAGACACAGTGCAAGCCACATGTGGGCAGATAAATCCCACCTATATGAAAATTTTTAAAAAAATTGCTATTTGAAGAAGCAGTGGAAGAACTGATGGAGAAATCCACACGTTCTCCATGGCCATGTACAATCCACAGTGCCAAATGTTCATTGTTATCCCTGAATATGTTGCATTTCACTTCTGCTCTTTGCTCATCAAGGCTATTTTTGGTTCCTTACACCGCAGCACATAAAACATAATTTAGCCTGGAGGAGTTTTATTAATGTCAACGTGCAAGCTGAAAAATCACACAGCTCTCAGTACCATTTAAAAATGAAATGTCTTCATGCAGCTATTGCAAGTGGTGGTATTGGTCATGTTGATTAACTGATCCTACTAAATAAAATTTTTCAAGCCCCAAACATTCTACTTTAATATTTTAAACTCGCTGCATCCTTCACTCAGGTATGAATTCCACTAAAGTAGGATTAAACTCAATTGTAAAAACAACATACAGTTATGTCTTCAGTTTTGAAGCTTCTTTTCCCCTGTAGCTAAAATATGGGATCATTAGCATGCACCAGGCTCCTTGTGGTGATGCAAATCTTTCTGTCAATGCTTTTCTGTGCTTTTTCCAATGAGATATAGCAACAGTAAATGAGCATAAATACATTTCACAGCATCCTAGGTCTGAAAAATTAGTTTGCTTCTCCAGGGTACATAAATACCTGGTAAAGGAAGACACAGAAAGCTTGGAAAATCAACCCTGCACTGTTTGAAGGCCTCATGTGACAGCAGTTATGTTTCTTAACTCTGTAAGAAGATTCCCAGTCTGCAGCATCCCCTCTTCCTACTCGGGGAAGCCTTGAAGATTGGTTTGCAAGGCAGCTACATCTTGGGGATGCTGTGCTTTAAAACTGATTGACATTTTAGACAGTGTGATATCCCTCAAAAGTATTATTATGAATATATTTTTGGGGGTTTCTTGAAGGTTTCAGAACTCAATTTAGCAAAGAAGCTCTCGTGAAAACACACCCGTGTTTGGCTGCAGGGTTTGCATCATTTACTTCTCTGTTATTTTAGTGGGATATTCTATGATGCTGGAAAAACATGCAGAGGACTATGAGCTTTCCCTGCAGTGGAACAGACTAATATTTTCAGATACTTGCTTTAATACAGTGATTAATGATTTGAAGTTGATCTGGGAAAGAAGTTGCAGAACTGGGTTTGCTGTGTGGGCCCTCACTGGAAAAGGAAATAAATTGGGAATTGCTGTGCTGGTTGAACACCAGCTGATACCATGGAGGGGTCACTGAAGCCAAGGATCAAGGGAAGTCCTCAGGCCGTCCCTGAGTCTCTTATCTGCTCAAACCCATGCTGGGAACCCTGGACTGAGCTTTGCACCACTGACATTTGCCTCTCCCTTTATTAGAGGGGCCTTGGCTCTTTCTCTGGGGGTTGTGGAGCAAACTGTGAAACCCTGGCACTGTGAGAATGAAGACACCACGAGAGATCGAGCAAAGCAGAGACTGACAAGCTTCTGCCTTTGGGGTGGAATCAAAAGATTTCCTCAAGGCTCGAGAGCTATTGTGTTTCTTGAAGAATCGGTTTCTGAAATGATGAAATAACATGAAAGGGTAACTTTTCAAGGGGAAAAAAAAAACAATCAAAGGACCAAACAACAAAACTTTCCATTTTTGCTATTGTAGAGACAAACTTGGTGAGTATTAGAGTCTAATGAAAGCCTCAAGTGTTAACAAGGGAGCATTAAGAACAAAAATCCCATGACTTATGTACAAAAGCTCCCCCAAAACCATTCTGCTTTAAACTTCATACATTCTTAGTGTTTGTGACTGAAAAGGAAATAGAAGCTGCTGATAATGAAGTAAAGTTTCTGAAGCTTCCTATAACTCAGTGATTTACAGTTTGTGCACAGATAAACTTCAAATTGATTCTTTTTCTCCTTGGACAGATGGGCTTGAAGGTAGAATTTGGCTGCTCTGATTCAGCAGCATTCAAGCATGGCTAAAAGTGAAATTCTTTCTATCCTGGTGGCGTGATAATACTGACAAATATGAAAATACCAACAGAAATAAAACCTGATGTTGAAAAGCCTGTCAATCAAAAAGCTCAAATTATTCAGCTTGTTAGATTAGGTTTGAACACATAAAAGAGAATAACAGAGTCCAAAGGGGAATGTAAGAAGGTGTAATGTTCCTCTGCTTTTAGTTTTAGTTATAGAATATTTATATAAGGTCAGCTTCTTTCAGTAGCTGTGTTATTCAAGTGATTTGCAACAGAAAGGGAAAAAATCAGCAACAAAAAAATCTTTCTTCAAAATCCCAAAGTGTCCTGCAAGTTCCTAAGATTTAAATTCTTTTTTTTTTTTTTTTTTTTTTTAATCTTTAAGATTTAAAACAGAAGAAAACAATGGATGAGTCAGGAAAGTATTTTGGTAGAGCAGCTGTCACAGGATTCAAACATGAAAGAATTTGAGTATATTCCTTAGTTGTCTAGATATACCCCAATAAACTATGTTAACTCAGTCATTAATTCTCAAAATAAATGAGCAAGGGTGTCTCCTGCTCACTGGGGGCATTTATGGACAGAATGTCTTTGGTATCCAAAGACATTCCCATATTTCCACCTCGAATGACTAAACAGCATAAATTGGTTTAGGTTACTGTTGGTTGCTTGGAGTGATTTTTGGGAGCTTTGCAGGAGTTTTTTCCTGGGTTTGTGTTTTCCCCAGAGAACAAGGGACACCTTTGTGTGCTCTTACAGGTGAAGTGTGGAAGGTGTGGGAGGTGGACAGGGAACACACACCACGTCCAACCCAATTTTTCTATCCACCAGTGGCAAAAGAGATGTATTTTGATCCAACTTTTCTTCCTGATTGATTTCTGGGATGAAGTGGGACGTGTTGGTGCCCCCAGTTCAAGCCTGGGGCTCTGCCCTCCTCCAGCAGCATTCCCTTAATCTCACCTTCACACACCCTCACACATCCCCAGTACATCAACATTTCCTCCCTGACTCCACAGCAGTGCCATGAATTCAATCAACTGCAACGTTTGCCAAGTGCTTTGGAAATGAATAGTGCAACATAAATTCCGTGGGATATTAATATTCCCAGTCTTTCTCTGCTGAGTTGTAGGATTCAAATGAGACCTTTGCTGCCACTGTGTGCCTCCAGAAAAAAAAAGATCCCCCTGCAAATGCACACATCCCTAACTTGTTTTATATGATTTGTTAGAGACTGATTAGACTTGGAGAGAAATTAAACCTCCTCCAATCAAGCAGTTCAGCTGAAAACAGTTTTGAAAAGATGTCTCTGAAAAGAAAGAGATTTGACAACACAGACATTTAAGCACTGTATATATTCTTATACCCATCAAACTTTGATATTCTAACCTGTGGATTTCTATGGAATCAAAGCAAAAAAAAAGAACCTGTAATGTGCATGAAAGTGTAGAATACAAAGTGTGCATCTTCATGGTAATTAAACATTGTTATTAAACAAGCCCTGTTTTAACAGCCTTCGTTCTCTCCCATCCCCAGAGCTGGAAAACCTGTTTCAGAAGCTGAAGACTCCCAGGACTAGAAATTTATCTGCCTACATGAATAACTAATAGAATTGAACTGCCAGCCAGTTTATCTTCCTTTCTTTTAGGGTATAGACTGAATCCTCATCTACAACTTAAACCAAATAAACCCAGGAGAGAATTTCCTCACCGAGAACACCCCCAGTACAGTGGATGGGTTTGCAGGCAATGGCAATCACATCCCTCAACATTAAATAACACAACAGATGATTCCAATGTCTGGAGAAGTGCAGAAGACGTGGGGACCATATGTTTGCTCTTTTAGAGGCTCTGGAAATTTCAGCCTCTCAGAGTCCCACTGAATCACCAAAGAAGTTGCATTCTTTGTTTATTTAGGTTCTTTTGATAGTCCTAGGCTTGGTCAATTTAGAAACGACTTTTTAATCTAATTGGTTCAAACTCACTTGATGTCTTAACTGTCCTTGGAAAGCACGTGATAGGACCACAGATATGAAGTAAAATGGCTTGAGATGGAGTGCAGGAGGAGAAAGCAGAGGGTATTTGCACTGATCCTTTCTAGTGCACCACTGAAGGATGGAGGCCGAAGCACCAGCTCAGCAGAGACCCAGAGCAGTTTGCAAATAGGAACTGTGCTGAGCAGCAAAGTACAACCATATGAAATACACCCAAATGTCACCACCACGGATCCAAAATCTCTTTTTCTCTGTTTTGCAGTTCTCGAGATAAATTAATTTCTATAAAACTCAAAAATCCTCTGAATAGATAGGATTAGGTGATTTTTATTTTTTTTTTTAGCATTTGCTGAATTCGCTGGTAGAAATACAGTTTTGAAAACTGTACACCAGTTTTCTGTGTCCCAGTCCACCAACTTGTAGCTGCATTATTCACCTCATAGCAATATATGCACTTTCAAGGAGTGCACACGTGAGTGAAAATTACTTCTGAAACCACATTTACAGTGCTTAAGCCTGTAGATGTTTCCTGTAGCTCCAGTTGGAAATGCCTGTGATCTTACTGCTAAAGAAAGTAATAATAATATCAGGGCTTGTTCCTGGTCCCCAGTTCCCATATGATTTATAGATTTATTGCCTCTTGCCTGCTGCAGCATCTGAATTTTGCTGCGTTTTGCAAGAATATTCTCGACTAGGAGTTTGCCACTTGTGTGGGTTTTCTTCCCCCTCTCTCAGTAAAGAGTAAATTAAAGCAGACCAGCACTACAGGCTGTAAAGAGGTGGATTTGAGATGGTGATTGAGAATTGCTTCCCTGGACTGCCAGTTGTGTCCCTTTGTTAGTACAACCTGTGTTTACAATTATACTGCAGATCCAAATGGGACACATTGTCCCAAAATTACCAATTACAACAGTATTCAAACCATACAAAATCTCATCTAATACCAATTTTCATTCTGTGTTTTTTATTGGGATATATTTAGCTTTTGGCAGAACTAATTTAGAAAAGGTAATTCATTTTGGAGCAATCACACCAGGATTGTTGAAAGGGGGGCAGTTTAATGAAAATGTTCATAATAATTATGAAATGACCTTTTGCTGTTTATTGAAACATTAATTTTCTGAATGTTTCCTCAAGGAAAAAAAAAAAGTACCAGGTGGAACAGTAGAAAGGTAAAAGAACATATTAAGGATTCATTTACATTTCTGCTTCTTCCAGTGTTTGCATTCTCAAATTTAATATTCTGATCCAGCTTTAAACTTCTTTCTACCTGCTGTGAACTACTATTACACAGAACAGACTTTTGTGGACCACTCCAGGAATATAATCAACTGCAACTGTATTTTCTGCCAGGGAGCTGCTGGTTCTGGCAGCTTAGAGGGGTGCAGCTTCCACAGCCCCTAGTCCAGCCAGCAGCAAGACTTGGATGTGTGTTCCCAACAGGAACATCCATGCATGAACCACGAGGAATCCACACAGGTCAACCCAGAGGGGAGAAAACACAGCACTCCAGCAAGAACTAACAGTAGAGTCATAAAATACCCTGAGTTGAAGGGAACCACGAGGATCCTCAAGTCCAGCTCCTGGCCAAGGACAGCCCTGAGAATCCCACTGTGTGTCTGAGAGTGTTGTCCAAATGTTTCTTGAACTCTGGCAGGTACCAGCAGCCAGATCCTGTTCCCTTTTCTGGCTGATCCCAAGGAAGGTCAGAGAGTGGGACATGCATATTAAATTGTCTAGGGATCCTTCCAGTAACTGGCCTTACACCCAGACACACAGGTGTTGGATTCCAAATCTTGGATATGAGAAAAAGAAACTGCCAGGTTTAAACAGAAAACCTTCAGTCACAGAAGCTGTGGAAAAAACCTCAATCTAGAGTCCAGACAAGGATCCATTGATGTCACGGGTTTGGAATGTCCTGCCCAAGCCTGGAGAAACCATGCCCTGATCTTATCAAACCTGTGCAGAAAACCTTTTGGGTTTTATCTCTCCCTTTGTGTTACCTGTTCCCCTCTGAAAAAAAACCCAAAGTAGGTTTTTTTCCTATGAGGTTCTTCCTAAGACCCCAAGATTGTTAACCTGGGTTTTTCCCTTACCTCATCTTTATGACCCCCCCGATTTAATAGAATGAATATTCAAACCCCCTGATAAATATATAAACCATGAATCCTTTAAATATGAACTTATGAGTCCAAATAAACCATTCCAGTTTCTCACCTCCCCCAGGATCATCTCAGCTTTAGTGACTCACTACACACACGTGCAGGTGGGCTCGGATGAATCCCAGGCTCCATGGTCTGCTCAGTAACTGCCTTGGAGCAACTCATCCCTCCAGGAACTGACTCCCCAGGCTTGAATCTCTCCAGTCTCTGGCCCAGAAGTTCTGTCCATCCCAACACCTGGCTCCAAAGCCCTGTATCTTCCTCAGCAGCTGCTCTGGCTCGATGTTGAGCAGCATTCACCCCCAGGCTCACCCACACAACGTGCACGTCCTCAGCTTTCTCCAGATGCCACCAGCCCATGGTGTACTCAGGTTGCTGCACTCAGAGCTGCCAGCCCCTCACCCAGGAAAAGGATTATGAATGGAGATTAATGAGGAGACAGGACAAACTACATTAACCATGGGCAGGGTGTTGCCAGACAAGCACATTGACCATCCCTTGCTTGCATGGAACTGGCCACTTTTATCCCCTTATCTCTCAAATTTCCCATTCCTGTTCCTCCCTAGCCACCCCAATCCCTCTCTTTCCCTGCTTTTGGTCCTTTCCCTAACCATCTCATCACAAATTTTTTACAACCCCAGAAAGCTTTTCCCCTGCAACCCTCCCTGCTCCCCACACCCCAAAGTAATAAACCCTCTTCCAGTCTGTTAGACATTCCAGGCCCTCTCCCATGGGTCCAAAACTCTCCTAGGACAACCCTGGGAGCAGCTGAGGCTCGTTTCCCTGATCAGATTATTTGGGTTCCTCTGCATTTGTGGAAATCAACCTTTTCTTTGTTTTTTTCATACCCAACCACCACCTTCTCTGCAGAAAATCCTGCAGCCACCAGCAGGTGATGCTGCCACTGAAAAAGCTCCTCAGCCCCTGACAAGGAGTAACAGGACTGAGGCTCTGTATCCACAGGCAAGGAGGGCTCTGCCTTAGAAGTAACAGAAGGATGTCCTAAATCTGCCTGTGTCAAAACACAGAAAAGTCTTAAGCTTTTATCTTTCAAATTCTTAATAATTTCTGCCAGTTGTTAAGCCATAAGTACCTATTCTGGCCTGAGTGTGCTGTAAATAAAATGGCCATAAATTAATTTGCAGGCAGTCCTCTTTTGAAAGATATGTTTTAGGTGTGTTTTGTGCATAAGAAGGAGTTTAGGAACAGGGAGAAGCAGCTTTGGAACCCTCTTGTACTCAGGTGGGGGCAGTGCAAGCAACAGGAGGTTCACCTGGAAGCAGAGTTCTGGATATATGGGAAATTTTAGAGTCAGTCAGGGTTTAGAACTGTCCTCCTTTTGTATCATTGCCTTGGTACCTTCTGCTTCTTTTTTTCCACAATAGACCACGATTTTTGCATAAACATTAGAAAAATGTCATTCTTTAATGACATTTATGAAGTGCCACGGCCTGGAGAGACTCTCCAGAACAACTCTTGGCATTTTCTTACTGCCCACGTAAGCAGGACAAGGGATAAATAATTAAATGCATTATGAAAGTGCATTGGGCTTGCTGGTGAAAAGGATTACGGCAATAACAAAAATTACAGCTGGGAATTGGGAAGTGGAATTAACAGAGCAAACCCACAGCAGTTGTTCTAACGACACCAACTTAGAAATGGCAAGGTCACTGGGAAGATTCTGTCCTTCCAGGAAGGTAAATAAATATGCAGTGTCATGGTAACTGCAGGAATAGGGATTCAAGCCTTTCCTGGGAGTTGGGGAGCATGTCTGGCTGCTGCAATTTAATAAAGTACACCTTCTCAACTCCTTTATTGGGATATTTATTTAGTCACCATGAAAATTTGTGTTTCACTAGTAAAGGTGAAACAACACTGGGGACTCAGCAAGGGAAAACTATTCCCTGTGGAAGTCTGTGTGTGTGACATTAAGCACTGAAAAAGAACCGACTTCCAGGGAAAGTGTAGCTTTTTTTTTGGACTGGGGGGATTTCTTCATGGAAAGCAGTGTATCCTGAACCAGCCAAATTTGAAGGTGCATGATCATCCTTTTGGGAGCACTCAAAGTGAATATCAGAATTCCTCACAGACTTCCATGGCTTTGATGGAGCATGTCTGACAAAAGGGTAGAAGGTTATCAAGGCTGAAGAGCAAAATGCAAAACCAGTTTCTTGTCTTGCTGTATTTAATCTCAAATGCTCATTTTTCTCTTCAAACCTTTTCAATCAGGTGTCTCAATTGGCTCAGAGAGGATCCTAAAAATGAGGAGTGAGGCTCAAGGGTCAATGCCAAGGAAACTGTAACATGTTTGAAACACTCAGGTTGATGAGGTTATTTTTAATTAATTATTTCAGATTGGAAAAAATAGAAAAATCTGAATAAAAGCAAGGTTAAGGAATATGCAGGAATATTTCCCTCAGTGCTGTGGGGACACAGTAAATAGCTTGCAGTCATTTTTGTCTTGAAGAAACACAAAATTAATTCATGCTGATCTATTTCTCTAAACAAAAATAATTCCCATGAAAGTAGGTTACATTGATTACTGCATGTTAAAATTATTAATTAAGAGTTTGATGGGTTTTCAGTTTGATTTTGGCGTCACAACATTATAAATCAGGCACAACCCCATTAACACTGATAGACTGGCTCCAGTTTAAATTGGTATGATGGAGGAAAGGAAATGTAAAGGCTCAGAGGAAAAATAATGTCCTTAACTGACACATATCTGGAGTCCTGTTTGCTGGATTGGCTCTTGATTTGCACCACCAGGGAATTGCAATTCCTGTTTGGAAGTATGATCAAATATGGAATAAAATAGTATTCCAGTAAAAGGGTTACATTTAGTCCATCTGGAGATGCAAAAAAAAAAATCTGCCTTTTTTTTTTTTCTGATATACAAATAAAAATAATTTGGATCATTTTCATGCATAATTAAAACATTTGTCTCATCTGGGGTCATCAGACCAGGAATTTTCATCTGGACCAGTCACCTTAACCTGTGCTCTGCATAATATTGAGTCCCACTCCCAATAATCCAGGGTATCTCAGCAGAATCAAACTGAAGTTGTGGGATCAAGTTCTAAAAGTTGATTTTTTTTAAAAAAACCCTATAATCAAACTAAATCAACTTTTTTTTTTTTTAAGTGATAGCCTATCTGTAACACTTCTTGCTCCTCAATTAAGTCCCAAAAAGCTGTTTTAAAATAACATTGCACTGGGGACATTGCTCAGACCATGGATGGGGCTTGAAAGGTGTCCCTGCCCAGGGCAGGGGGTTGGGACTGGATGAGCTTTAAGTTCCTCTCCAACCCAAACCATTCCATGATGTTATTTGGGGCAGATAATTATCTGCAAACCTTGAGAGCTCCGAGTGGGGAGGTTACAAAGAGTGGTGTCCTGGTCTCTGGTGCAACAAATGAGACGAGTGGGAGGAAAAAAAATTGGCCAGGACTAAAATGTGCTTGTCCACGTTTCAAATAGCTGATTTAAAAGGTGTTTCTGTTAAAATGAGCTTGTTACAATAACATTTAGGAGTTCAAAGCAGTGATCACCGTCTGCATGAGATGAAAAGATACTGGTTGTCTTGTAAGACATAGAGAAATTTTGGACTGGGGGGATTTCTTTGTGGAAAGGGTTGTTAAGCACTGGAATGGACTGCCCAGGGAGGTGGTGGAGCCTCCATCCCTGGAGATGATCAAGGAATGACTGGAGATGGCACTCTGCCATGGTCTAGTTGACAAGAGGATGATCAGTCAAAGGTGGACTCCAGAATCTCAAACCTGAATGACTCTGTGAGAAAGGTTAGATTCAAAGTTAATAAAATATAGAATAAAAGCAGATGTATTTGTGTGAGAATCTTTTTTTTTTTTTTTCAAGATTAGCAGGACAGGAGAAAAAGGTTCAGGAGTTTCCTGTGACCTGAGAGATAGTTTAATTCTTCTTCTATTACCTGAAATATTAATGGTTAGCAAAGTTTCTGAATTTAGAGGAGCATCACAGTCACAGAGGGAGATCCATCCAGGAGGTGCAAGGCAGAAAAAGGAAATGCAGGAAACAGAGGTAAGTGGGGGCAAGGGGCAATGTGAGTGAGGCTTGGCCAAGAGGAACAGCTGAAGCAGGTGATTTCCAACAGGAAAAGCTTATGGAAACCAGTAACACCAAGAGAGCTGTACAATTTGAGTTCTTACCATTCAGCAAGTTATAAAATCCTTGACTGTGAGTTCAGGTTGCTACAAGAAGTAGAAAATAATTTTCCCCTTCAAATTGTGAGGATTAGAACCTGTATTTTAAACTGGAATCCCATCCCTGCTGCTGCTTTCCTGACTGAAGGGTCACATCCAGGACCACTGGAGAAGGACATGATCTTTAGATACCCCAGGGCCTGCCTTCACAACTGCAGGAGGAAGCTGAAAATCCCCCCTGGCTGTGTTTTCCTGGGTTACTGGGAAGCCTGGCAGCAGCCTAGGAGTTAATAAAATCCCTCCGGGTCCTTGCTGGAGTGACAAGTCTGTAATGCAGCTGCAGCCAGCAGTGAAAGGGATAATGGTGTGTAGGCTGCTAAAGTAAGAGCTCTGCAAGGATTAAATTGGCTACACAGCTTCATTCCCACATCCCAGGAGTGAGGGGGTTTCATTGTTTAGAAAATGCTGCTGTCTCTTCCCTGACAGCACTGGCTCTGGCAATCAGGCTTTAATGGGAAGCAATTTCCAAGTTTGTTTCTATCATGGGGCAGCTGGGAGAAATCAAGAGGTAGCTTATCCCTAATGGCCTTTTCTTTCCTGCCCAGGCTGATTGTACAGAAGAATGGAAATGGTTCATTTGACACACCACAAGCACATGGACAAAGCAGCCAAGAGTCCTGACATTCTCCCCGGTGTGTTTTTCAAGCCGCTTTCCCTCCGATGGGCGGGCGAAGAGCTCTGGAGCAAAACTTCAATTACAGAGACAAATGACCACTGGCTGGGATTCCCAGGTAGGAGGTGTGTTATTGCCTCAGACTCTGAGGATTCCTGGGAGCCAGAGTTAATTATAACTCACAGCTATTTGGCCACGGTGGCTTAGGCAGAGCTGTGGATCCCCTGGGCTGCCTCATGACATCCTATCTCCTTTTTCCTCTGGGCAGTGGAGTGACAACTGTTCCAGGGAGCTGCTTGGAAGGATCAGAGCACAGATATACCTTATATACCTTACATTTTCGACCAGGTTTCCAGAAACTCCTGTTCTATTCTTGATATCAGCAATGAGGCAGAAAACCCATCAGATGGAGCCATGCATATTTTAAGATTACCATTATCATAACTTCTGGGAAAACTTTCTAGTCCCAGGTACTCAGAATAATGTCATTATTAAGTTTCTAATATCCATTACTCACTTCAGAGCAGAAACTGGGATCAGATTATTTGCAGCATCTTTCTCTGATCAGTAAAATCAAGCTGTAACCTTCATAAGGAATAATAAATATCTTATGTCCTCTTCCCCCTTGTCTTTCTTTTCCAAAGTACTGGATTATTAGTAGTCAGAGTTTGTCTGGGTTTTTTTAGCCTACTTGCTACTAAATAATGATAGGGATTAATTTGGGATTTTATTTAGTTAATTGGTCAATCATTGCCTGAGATATAGGAATCATAGAATATCCTGAGTTGGAAGGGACTCACAAGGATCCAAGCCCAACTCCAAGCGACATTTCCAAAGTTTCTTAAGGAATAGATTTTTGCATCACCATCTATCACATCCATAGGAAATAATTTGGTTTTCCAAGGAAACACAGGCACATCTCTCCTGTGACAGATTTTTCTAAGGCAGGACAGATGCATGAAACAAAGGATGGAGAAGAGATCACATGGAGCTTTTTTTATTTCTTTAAATATATAAAATATAAATATTAAAAAACCAACATAGGAACCCTCCAGTTAAGCAAACATTCCAGCTCTAAAGGAAGCCTGGTTGCCTCAGTGTTGCTGTGTAAACATTGGTTTAAGCAGTAACTTAAGCAGTAAGAATCAATCAATGCAAGACCAGACTAAATGACCACCTCAATTTGCAAAGAGAAATAAGAATTAAATGGAGTTACACTGATTTGTGGTTGCTAAAGCTCTGGGTCTAAGTTTCCTACAGGGCAAATATCAGATAAACAAACATCAGCAGCTATAACTTGGGCTTTCTATTGCAGATTCATTATTTCTGTACTTTAAAACAATAAATATCAGCTTTCTGATAGCCCATGGTCTGAGTCACTCCCAACACTGAGTAAAATAAAATCTTAAATAGATCAACAATGTGATTTTTCCCCTATGGTTTCCAAAATATACCAGTGCTAATGCATAGAATAATACTCAGAATATCTGTATTGGAGCTCTATAAAAGCAATTACTGAGTAAGACAAGGAGGGTCCCCCCCCATGCCCTTCACAGACATTTATTTTAGTAAAGGCAGAACTCTATAGAACCATTCCTGTGCCAAAAAATGGTTTTGTAAAGAGAGTTTTCAAGATGCAGGCTCGATTTTTCTCTTCAAAAGCTCACCCTCAAGAGCAGCTTACAGCCTAATAATCACAGCATTCAACTGAAGCAAAACTCAAGTCAAATTTGGGGTGAAACAGGTTAAAATTGTGTTCTGTGGATTCAGAGGGGATTGAATCAACATGTCCATGAACGCAGGAACAGCAGCATCTTCCTTTCCTATATTTTTTAATGGATATGAAGAATTAAAAGGTAAAAGTGTTTGTTTTAAATGCAAATGTCTGTGTGATATAAAGCTAATTTCTGACCCTGTGCTCCCCTCAAGGGAAGGGAGGGGAGGGATCAGCACCATCAGTGAAGTCTGTGGCACAACTCACTTTACCAGAACACCTAAAAAGCCATGAAGAATCACTCTGGAATTGCTCCTTTGTTTCCAGGAGATTCCCAGGGGGAACACCTGAGCTGTGAACTGCAGGTATCTAAAGCCCAATGAGGTGAATCTTACCTGCAGCATTTAAATCTCATAATTTGCTTTAACAAAGAGCTTTCCTCACATGGTGGGCATTTATGTATTCAACTTCCACACCCTAAAATGCCTAGAACTTGAAGGCTAAGGTTGCCAGAGGGAATTTAACAATTCATGAACATTTACTAGGATTTGACTGAGGACTAATGTCTCAAGGAGAAAGGAGAACCTTAATTCTAACTCAGGGTAAATTTGGAGAAAAACTGAGCTTTCCTCCCTCACACCTGGAATTAGCTTGCACTGACATGGATCCTAGGAGGCAAACAGGGGGTTACCATGAGCCAGTTCCCAATATATTTGTGACCTCATAGTCCCAGTGTGCTCTACAGTGGAGGGAATCACCCAGTTCTACTTGAAGTAGCCCTTTTTTGGCCCAATCAATTAATATAAATTTTCCTTTCTCGTATTAGTGACTATGCTATATTTGAATCTTGGATTTATAATCTGCAAAGACTGTCAGATAAGTTGATATAATTAAAGGAATTCTCAGCAGAGGCCAGTTTTCTATCAATGCAAAATAGTGGCAATTATTGGAAAACCCATACCTGTTTATCTACTCTGTAATAAGAGTGACTGTGGGGAAAAAAAAATCCTTTGATATTTTGTTTCTTCTAATTCCTTCTTTTCAATAATATCTTGTGTTCCAGGACTCCAACAGAGGCCTAGGAGAGAGCAACAAGGGCATCATTGATTTGGGATTTAATGGATAATCCAGCCTGAATATCCTCCCTCTATAGGTGTCCCTTAGATAGGAGTGTGTGTGTATATATATGATTAAAGACACAGGTTCTTCTGCCTTAATTAAACTTTCCCAACTGTGTATCCCAATCTACAGCAGGATGGGAAGGTTTATGAAATTTTGGGTGAATTTATGATGCAGATGGTGTCCCTGTCAAGGTAGAAGAGAACTGATCTCTGTGTTAAAAGGTTTTCCTGATGATCCTGGTATAAAAATAGAAGGAATACAGTGAGTCAGGCTTGCAATGTTGTTAACACGTCAAGTGTCACAGGAAAAACTGCTGTAAGCAAAAAAAAAAAAAAATTTGATATGAAACTCCTTAAGAGTCCTGAGCTATTACTTCAAGGATACAAGTTCCTTTATCCACAGAAAAAAGAGGAAAAAAATTTGCTTTTTAGAAGCATCTGGCTCTTTTTTTGATTGACAGAATTTGAGATGAATGTGATATTCAGTTTTCTCACAGATTTTTCATGCTTTATCATTCCAAATATTAGTTGTAAGTAGGAGCAGTTCACTTTTGTATTTTTTGTTTCCTTGGACTGAGGAGGGAAAAGTTGTATATATAAAAATCACTGACTTTTTAACCTCAGGGACCATTTTAACATCACAACACCAAAATCAAAGCAGAGCTGTTCTTCTTTTATACCTTTAATGTTTCAAGGAGGGTTAAATGTCACAAAGCAAGGGGAAAAGCAAACAGAAGAGACCAGATAGAGATAAAAAATAATACACTGGCAAGCATCATGAGAAGTTGCAGAACTCTCACACCTAGTGGTTAGAAAAAGAAATGCTACGAAATTTTGGATTTAATGTTTCAGCAGAAACAGGAATTTCAAAGGCAGCAACCTAAGGAAATTTGAATTTTCAGTGAACAGCTGAAAAGGGCACAGGACTAATGCAATTACCCACAGAGATTCCTGATAATGGCAGTGTAGGATTGTATCCAGCAGCACATTTTGCAAGACTTTTTCTTTGCCTTTCATGGACTTTGTTGAAGAATTAGCTTCACTTTGGTGGTCTGGGATGCAGGGTTCTATATATTTTCTTAAAAATTATATCAGAGATGGAGAAGGAGTAAATGATCTTTGTCTCTAAACTTAATGCAGCCTCAGATTCCTTTTAACAAAGGTGGGTGTCCTTACTTTTTCCAAATCCAAATGAAGTGATTTTAAGGGGAATCCTACCTCTTAAGGACCTCAGTCCTAAAATTAATCTTTGCTTGAGACCTCTTAGATTGAGTTACTGTGTTCAAAAGCTGTGTGGATGTGACCCCTGGGGACATGGTTTAGTGGTGACCAAGGTGGTGCTGGGTTCATGTTGGACTCCATGATCTTAGAGGCCTTTTCCAACCTTAATTGTTCTGTAATTCTTTAATTTCAGACTCTGTGTCTCCATCTCTACTGGATCTAAAATGGGGCAGGGGCTGTTCTCCTTCAACATTCCAGCACAGCACAAATCCTTTCTCTCCCCTCAGGACACATCACCTCGTCCAAACAGCTTCTTGAAAATAACCAGTGGTTTTGTGCTAATTAATGTGAACAAATATAGGTATTGCCTCAAATGTATGGCCAAAATCATGTCAAAAATGTAGTAATTCAGCTGCATGGGGAATCAAACCTGCCAGTGTTTCAGCTCTGCCCTGATGCTGAAGAGTTTGCTGGGCTGAAATTGTGATATTTGATTTAAAAACTAATGGATGTTTCTGATCTTAGATTAAAAAAAAAACCAAACCACAAACAAATAAAAAACCAACTACCTGCAAAAAAAATTAACAAACAAAAAACCCCAAACAACAAAAAACCAACCAACCAACCAAAAAAACACAAAAAAACCCCCAAACTGAAGAAAGCTCAGTGAAATCAAAGATATTTATTGGATTAAGGCCTGTGCATTTATCTCGGAATATTATCAGTTACAGAAACCCAGACTGAAAAATTATGAGATTGTGCTAAAAAAATGCAAAGAAAAAAAAATATAACCCCCCCAAAAATTAAATTCCTTCAGAGTGGAAAAGGACATTGCAGGTTCCTGCATCTTTACTTAGTGCAGCTCCCCCAACAGTTAATAGACATTAAGAGGTCTTTTTATTCCATTATTAGCTTGCTTAATGAAAAAAAAACTGCAACAGTTCCAACCTGCAATTAAACACTGATCTCTCTCCGAAAAGTACAACTTTCTTTAGAAAGTGCTGCCTGAATGCAACCATTTCATCCATCATCACAAATGACAACTCCTAGAGACATGTCAAAGAAAAAAAAAAAAAAAACAAAACCAAAAAAGACAGGATGGATCCAGGCTCAGCCTGTTCTGTAACAACATAATTGACACAACCCGGAGGAAAAGGATTTTGTCAGACACTGTCAGCCCCAGCAGCTGCAGGGTCTCAATTTTCTCAAAATTATAAGGTTCCCTCCGAGTACTTTTTGTAACAGGGTGGAAAAAAATAATAATAAAAAAAAAGTACCACGTAGAAACCAAAAGTTTTTTTATCAGGAATAAAAGATCCAATCAAACCTCCACCATTAACCCCACAATGAGGGTGATTTGCAGGAGGCATCAAAGCTTGATTTGTGCTTCACTCCTCAATTGCTGCAAACACACAGCAAAGAGTGTCTTAAGGCAGAAGTTTGCAGCCTAAAAACACCAGTTGAGGCAAGATAAAGGATAAAAGAAATGTGCTGACCATTGTCAGATCAACAATAAACAGCTTTAAATAGTTAATAACTTCGGCTCCAGACCCAGCTGTAAACCCTGGTCTTGTTTTATCACGGACAGAACAGCAATGGTAACATGTGGATGTAACACAGACAGGAGGGTTTGATTTCCACATCTCAAAATAGAAACAGCAATGAAGGCTTCCATATTATCCACATTTCTCACCTCTTTGCTGCTTTCCACAAAATTACACTGTTTAGAACAAGTCAAGACAGTTGCCTCTTTTTTTTTTTTTCCTTTCTTTAAATAGTTGGTTTAATTTGTTGGAGGCACCCAACAACTATTTCAGCCGTTCTGATCGTTCTGTTTAATCTTTACGGAATAAAAATTCAAGTTTCAGCAGAAGCTGCAACATAAAAACATTTACACCACAACCAGAATGGATTGTTTTAATTACTATGGAGGTCTGTGCACAGTATTTACCCCACTTTTTTTTGTTTTATTTTTGATTAGGGCAGGGTTTAGTAAATCACCTAAAAGATAAAGGCTAAACCAGCTGTTTAAACTAAACCAGTTGTCTAAAAATCAAGGTAGGGAGACATTTACCTGCCTTTGAGACTCCTTATTTGAGATCAGTGACCCTCTGGGGTTCTCCATCAGGACTGGAGAGAGCTTAGATTGAGATTCCTTATTTGGGATCAGTGACTCTCTGGGGTTCTCCATCAGGGCTGGAGAGAGCTTAGATTGGCAACCTGGATTCTAAATGTCTATAAAAGACATATGGTCTTGGGGTAAAAGCTGTTTTTTTTGTTGATCCTGACACAGCTCCAACTCAGCAGATATCCAATTTACTCTTTTTTTAAGGAATTCTCCTGTCCCCATGGTTCCACCTGCTACAAGGGAGGATAATGGTCTTCAAAGAGCTGTGGAGGAGGTTGGCTCTTGTCCTCTGTGTGAGTGGGGTTAGAAAACCTACCAGCTGAAGAGCAAAAAGGCCTGGGAACAGTCCACATTCCCAAACTGCATCACTGCTCTGCCTGAGAACTCAGGCCTGGAAGCAAAAGGACAGGAGGAAAAGTCTTCTCTCTTCCCATGGAACTTCCTGAAGAGGAGAAGCTTTGACCAGGAAAGCTCCTCTTGATGATGTGAACTGGGAAAAGGGAGAGCTTCAGATGTTTCCCTGTGTTGCTTCTTTTTGAAGTGGGACAGTTGGACTGTTTTGGGTCACCCAGGGCAATTTAAGTGCGTGTGAGTAGAGCTGGGACAATGATTAGTCTGAAAGTTCAGATTCAGTTCCTTTTAATGGAATTACAGACATTACTCTGTGGAAATCAGCTGGGACCAGGTTCCTAAGAAAACATGCAGTGCTTTCTTATGCAGTATTAGAAGAATCCGAGTAACCAAAATGCTTAAATCCCATGTCCAAAATATTATGTTTTTTAAAACAGAATTTATAGCCTTATTTCCAACAAATTCTGTGTAAATCTCCACTATTATGGCCCTTGAAAATCCAGCTACCTCTAAGAATCTGCCTCTTAATTGGCCTGTGGTGCCTAAATAACTGAGTCAGAGAAACACAGAAAGTTGAACATTGCTTAAAAGAAATTAATAAATCCAGGGTTTATCTCATGGGTTTCAGCCAACTGTGAAAGAGAGACTATATTATGTCCCTATCTCTTAAGGGAGCTGTCAGGATTGAAAAAAAAAGACTGAAATGCTCAGATCTCTCAATAATGGGGTCATGTAAGTGTCAGAATTAAATAAAGAAGAACTGACAGTGTTGATAAACTACACAAAGATTGTATGGATATTCCAACATGTCTCTATAGATCCATTTAAGTTATACAAATATTTTCCTAGTGTTACTTTCAGTAAATAGAAAAATCAATCTAGTAAGATCAAACTGAGTTTAAGTTACTTGGATAAATGCCAATATCAGTAGCAATATTAAAATGAAAGACAAAACAGAATAGAAAAAGGACGTGTAGCTCCTACCTTGTAACACTAAAAAGCCACAATGAAAGGGAAAAAAAACCCAATTAAATCATGTTAAAAAAAGCCAGGCCTGAAGGTCTGACAAGTTTTCTTGCTTTTTGCAAAATGGATTTGAAATAGAAATAATGAGTTCTAAATGTTAGAAAGAAATTTCTGACTGTGAGGGTGGGGAGGCCCTGGCTCAGGTTGCCCAGAGAAGCTGTGGCTGCCCCTGGATCCCTGGGAGCATCCAAGGCCAGGTTGGATGGGGCTTGGAGCAACCTGGGCTAGTGGAAGGTGTCCCTGCCCATGGCAGGGGAGCGAAATGAGATGATGTTTAAGGTCCCTTCCAACCCAGACCATTCCAGGTTTCTGTGATTTCAAGCCAAACACACCCTGAGAAGTGGGCAACTGTGCAATCTGTGTGCAGTTTATCTCTGCCAGCTCATGGCTTTGAAACAAAAAGTGTTTGACACCTGTGAGGGTGCAATAATATAAGAAAATTTTGAAGCTGTTGGCTTCAGTGGAAGGATCAGGAAATTCCAGAGTGACAGCAATCAACAGAGTCATGAAAGGACAAGAACAGCCCTCAGATTTCCAAGCCTTTTTTCGTCTTCACCAACAGCATCCTCAGCTGGGACGGTCAGTACTTTTACTTACAGAGAAAAATAGTCAAAATATGGCCAAAACAATCCATCTACATGGAAATATTTCTGTCAACTTTCAGAAAAAAATAAAAATAACAGCTGCACTGTAGAAACACCAATATTTCCTCCAGCTGTACCCAAGTGCCTCTATTTATCACCTAGACTGAAATGCCAGAATTCCTTACTGAAGTGAAAGTGGAAACCAGTAAAATATTTCCCAAAACCTCTGCCAGAACACATCAGCTTCTACATCCCTCAACCAACATCCACAAGGGCAAAATACAAAGTTAAACAAAAATATAAAGGTCAGAATACATCTTTTTGGTCAACAAGTATTACAAACGCCACTCAGAAACCTGCAATAACCCACTGCCACTCCTCAGGCACCACTTAATCAGCTTAGTCACAAATCTTACCTTTTCTGTAGACTTAAAAGAAGAAAATCTGAATAAAGAACAAAGACTCAAACACGCTACTTATAGGACAAGGAAAAAAACAACAAAAAACAAACCCTGCCTGATCAGCTCTTATTTATTTTACTTGATCTAAACCAGCCAATTTTCAAGTGCTGGCAATCCAATCAATACATATGTAAGTTGGAATTAATCAGCACACACATTGTGTGCTTTTTTAGTATTTAGCAAGGAGAGGCTGGGAGGTGTGGAGGGAGGATTGCAGTGAGGAGAAATGGGCATTATTGCAGCTGTAGGTAGTTGGGGTTGAGGCAGAATGATGAGAATCAGCTCCATTGTTTGGGGAGAAATTATTTTAGGCAAAGAGGGAGAGCTCCTTAAAAGACAAGCAGAGTTGTAAAGGTTATTAGAAGAAAAAAAAAATAAATTTCTTATTCAAGATTTAACCTCGTGGCAAAACAAGGAGGAAACACAAGTTGCAGGGCTATAGCCCAAGGTATTGCAGGGCTGAAACTTTTGGTTTATATTAAGGCACTGAAAGCTTCACTCTAGGTTTGCACTGAGTAGCAAAACAAGCTTTTCCAGCTCATATCCTCGTGGCTGCAGCATTTTCCAGAGAGATGGGAGAGCAGGTTCACCAGGACACAACAGGGAACCAACACCACTGTGCCTGTGTGAACTCTTGTGTATTGAGGGGAGAAAATGGATAATTAGTGCAGTTACAGCTCTGTTTTAGAAGAATCTGAATCTTAGGCACAGTGTCAGTGGGGATAGAATCACTGAATGCTTTGGGTTGGAAGGGACCTTAAATCTCATGTCATTCCACCCCCTGCCATGGGCAGGGACACCTTCCACTAGCCCAGGTTGTTCAAGCCCTGCCCAAGCTGGCCTTGGACACTTCCAGGGCTGGGGCAGCCACAGCTTCCCTGGGCAATATTGGTATTCCTCACAAATCACATCCCTGAAATGAATCATGGACATCACCCACATGACCACCAATGATTTATATTCCACTTGGTTTCTGTCAGGGTCAAAGTAGCCTTTCTTACCTCTCACAGGAGAAAGTTTTTTAATGGAGATGAGAATTATTTTAATTATTTCACTATTTTTCTCTGTCCTCTCTCTCTAAAATCTCCCTTGGGTGACATCCCTCTGTCCCTCAGATATCAACCACCTTCTCCCTTCAAAATGTGTCATTGATCAACCTACTGGAATTAAACTTGGAAAAACTGCTTTTACTTTTGAAGTTTGCTGCTTCTCTGACTGAGAGAAAGGCAGGAGTGTCAAACCCCTTGTCTGTACTCTCCAAATACCTCACAGGATCTGATAAAAGCCAATACATCTCCAACCAAGTCTTCCCTGCCACAAGATTGTGTAACATTCCCTCTGAGAATGTGGCTGGAATGGTAGTTATGGATTTTTTTCAAGGCAGGCAACACAAGTGTCTGAAAGGTCCTCTGACATCACAGTCTACAACTTCCTGGGTAGGGGCAGAGGAGGGGCAGGGACTGAGCTCTGCTCTGGGGGGAGCAGGGACAGGACTCAGGGAATGGCTGGAGCTGTGTCAGGGCAGGGTCAGGCTGGATCTCAGGACAAGGTTCTTGCCCCAGAGGGTGGTTGGGCACTGCCCAGGCTCCCCAGGGCAGTGGGCACAGCCCCAAGGCTGCCAGAGCTCCAGGAGGGTTTGGATGATCCTCTGGGGCACAGGGTGTGACTCTTGGGGATGATCCTGTGCAGGGCTGAGGGTTGGACTGGATGATCCTTGTGGGTCCCTTCCAACTCAGCATATTCTGTGGTTCTGTTATCCCCCTCTCTCTCAGATATCAACCACGTTCTCCTTTCAAACTGTGTTGTTGATCAACTTACTGGATTTAAATTTGAACCAGCTGCTCTTACTTTGAAGTTTCCTGTTCCTCAGACACAGAGGAAGGCAGGAGTGCCAAACCCCTTGTCTGTACTCTCCAAATATCTCAGATGGTCTGATAAAAGCCAATACCTGAACCTTCAGCCCATACCTGAACCTTCAATATTCACCCAGTGAACGTGGCAGGAATGGAAGTTTTTGATTTTTCCAAGGCAGGCAACACAAGTGTCTTTAAGGTCATTTGGTCTTTCCAGTTGTGCCTGGGAGCACAATCAGTGCTGTTGTCTTTGATCTGCATCAATCAGGGGCTGAACTGGCTCCCTTGCAGAGATGCTCAGTTTTTTGCTGTCTTCCTTCTGGCAGGGGCAGGAAAACTGCACATATGCAGGAGGCTGCTGGTGTTTTTTGGGAAGCACTAATTAGGCTGCTGGTGTTTTTTGGGAAGCACTAATTAGGGATGGCTGACTAGGGGGAAATCACCAGTGGGAATATAATTGTCTTATGGATTCTGACGGCTGCTCCGAGGCAAACAAACCAAAAGGCACATTAATTGCTCACACCACACATTCCTGCACACAAGTTGGGCTGCTTTTTTTCTCTTCCCTCACTTTTCAGGCCCAGTTTGTTGACAGCCTGACCATTTTTGAATCACACCTTTGTGCCTTCACCAATACAAGGCATAAGACAGTTAATAAATGTTTTTAATGAAATAATCAATGAGGCTTGGGAACTCAGATTGAATTTAGAGCTATTCTTGCTGCTATTCTTGCTGGGAGAGGAGAGACCTCATGGAGAATTCCTGAGTAGGTGGAGACTTGAGTAGATCTCTGGGTCATAAGGAATCACTGTGGGGAAAAAAATGAACCTCTGGGTCCTAGTTCCTAAGCTGATGCATGAAATGCTTTCCCACCTGCAACTATGCAGGAGATGTCATCTCCCAGTCTTTCTCTGATGGCATAACACAGTTTGGCATTGGATAATAATGGAATGGAATGGAACAGAGTAGAATAGAATAGAATATTTAAATCTTTTAATGATTAGGGCAAAGAGGCAAAAACAATGACTTCTAATGCAAGAAGAGTTTATTTGCTCTTTTTCATTAGAGCAAAGCTTTCTAAGGCCTTGAAGAGCTTCTCTGTTTTTCCTTATCATAATATTCAGACCCATAAACCTAAAATAAACCCTCTACATACAAACCTCTTCTTGCTTCTCTCTGTAGAACACCAGAGCTATAAGATATTGTCACTAGGACTTCTAAACATGTCTTTCATCTATTCTGTTCATTAATAATGTGATTTTGAAAGCTGGTCACTGAATAATAGATTTTCAAATAATTTCTGTGCCTGATCATGCACATAACATGTAGTGAGGTCATTAAGTAGATCTCAGACTCACACACCTAATGTCTGGCTCCCAAGGATCCCCAGAGTGCTTAGGCACCTTAATTCTTTAGGTTCTGTAAAAGTATCTTGCATTTTTAAATTAGTGTCAGGTTTGAAATGTGGTACTGTGTAGATCCAAAGACTGGCACTGTCACTCCCCATTTTTGGATCACTGGAGACAGATGAGTGTCTCTAAAGTAAAAGAAAATCTCAATGTCTACTTATTAAAAAATTAAATTAATTATGAATGAAACATAGGGAATAATTCATAGAATTGTTAAGGTTAGAAAACAGCTCCAAGATCATCAAGTCCAACCTTCAACCAAAAACTCCTGTGCCCAGTAAAACATACCATGAAGTGCCACAGCTACTCATTTTTTGGACACTTCCAAGGACAGTGATTCCATCACTTCCCTGGGTAGCCTTCTCCAATCCTTAACCACTCTTTCAGGGAAGGAATTCTTCTTAATACCCAACCTGAACCTCCCCTGGCACTGTGATGGTACCACAGAATATGTGCTCAATTTTATTGTCACACTGATAGAACCATGGAATGCTTTGGGTTGGAAGGGACCCAAAGATCATCTCATTCCACTCCCCTGCCATGGGAGGGAACCTTCCAATAGACCAATATTAATATTAAATATCAATATTCATTAGTAATTAGTGCATTTTCTATCAACATTCACACCCCAGAGTGAGGAAACACCCATCCAGCTATAAATACATTCAGCAATGGTTTTCAAACTCTGTTCCCACACGACTGTGAAAATCCCAAACTCCTTCTAAGGGCTGCACAAGAAGCCCAGGATACTGCAAGCTGGATCAAATTCACTAATTAAAGTGAATTCTAAGGGACAGCAAACCAGAAGGAAGCCAAAAAAGTACTGAACAGACTTGTGAGCCCTTTCCCGAGTAGTTCAGCAGCTCAGCAGGGGAAACAAAAGCATAGAATAAAATTCAGATAAATAAAAAAATAGCAGAAACATAAAGAAAACAATTTAATAAAATTCGGAGGGTTGTTCTAAAGGCAGGCCAAGTGAGGCCCAAACATGGGACCCAAATTAGAGTTCAAGGGAAGATGTTTAATGTGCCAGTTTAAAGGGAAATGTGCCTATAATTCCAGAGAGTTTAATGATGGCTTTATATCTCTTATTAATTGGTCTCAGCTTCAGAAAAGCTTGCTTCAGGCTTGGCTTTCTCTACAGAAGCTGACAGTACAACACCATGTGCTGAAAATAGCACATTGCTCAGCCTTTCTTCTGGGTGCCCTGTGACCCTGGCTGGAACTCTTCAGCTGGAGGAGCTTTCATCATCAACATTTTAAGTCCTGCAGTCACCATCATTTTTATTTTTTTTTCCCAGAAAAATAAGTGTTTTTTTTCTCTGAGAGGACAAAAAAGTGTTGGATAAAGGAACTTAACATTGTGCTGTGAATTTGTCAGGCACCTGCCCTTGGAAAAGTTCTTTAAGAGTGATGCCAAAGTTAAATCCAAGCCCCAGACTGGTTCCTTTTACCTGTCCAAGGTCAGAGACCTCTGTATCCTTAGGCATCATCCTGAGGTTCATACAGGGTTTTGCTCTCATATTTAAGGTTCATTATAGCAGAGACTCTGGAGGGTGAAAAGGCAAAGAATTAAGAAGCAAACACCCAAAACCCTGACTCTGCAGCAAATGTTCTCCTGTAAACAAGTGCTTTGTGTCTTTACATTATTCTTCATGAAGTAAAGGGGAAAATAAAATCATTAATTCATTATTGGGACTGCAATAGCTATGAGGCTTATCAAAATCTGGAAGGAAACCAGCACAATCTCTGGCCAGGGGAGATTATAAATGTTTAAGATCACAAAGGAGAGCTGCAAGTGGAAGATTCCTGGGTCAGGGATGTAAATGCAACTTGCTACTGAGGGGAAAAAATAAAAAAACTCATGAAGAGCTGGAAATGGAGCAAGTTAAAAAAAAAAAAAAAAAGAGAGAAATTAAGACAAAGAAAAAAAAGAGCAGATTTTAACTGTTATTAAGGCCCCTTGGTTAAATGAGCTATTTAAGGGAGTGATGATTATGACAATATGCATCTGATGAATTCTTCTCCCCTCCTCCCCACCATGTAACACCCAGGAAAGATTTTGCACATCAGTAGAGATAATTAGAGCTTTTTTTCTTGCTCAGCTTGTCTCCTCTCCCTAAAATATTGAGTGCCTTAAACCAGTGTGACCACAAGCCTGGAGACATTTCACTAAATAGAGCAGATCCTGGAGCTGAGGAAGCTGCACCAAGAGGAGCCTAATGACCTGACAAATCATCCCTTCCTCCCCCCCATGGTCAAAACTCCCATTAGGATGTGGGAGTGGGTGGTCAGTAGGTGGCAAGAAGGATGGTGGGGTTGGAGAAACATTAATGGCAGCACACAGTAGGAGCAGGCTGGATCTAAATGCCAGAGTTGGGTGTGGGGGCTGAACTTCAGCATGGAATGATGTGCTGAAAAACTGCTAAAGGCTGCTTGTTTTGAAGTCATTTGCTGCATGAGAGTGTCCAAATTGCAGTGGTAGGATATAAGTCATTACTGTCCCTCTCTCAGCCTCACTGCAAACAGGCACAAACTATCAGGTCTAATCATTCCTTAGCATCATAAAATCATAAAATGGGTTGGGTTGGAAGGGACCTTAAACATCATCAAGTTCCAACCCCCTGCCATGGGCTGGGACACCTTCCACTAGCCCAGAGGTTGCTCTGACCTGGCCTTGGACACTTCCAGGGATGGGGCAGCCCCAGCTTCTCTGGGTAACCTGTGCCAGGGCCTCCCCACCCTCACAGGGAAGAATTTCTTCCTAAATCTACACTCATTCAGTTAGAAGCCATTCCTCCTTTTTCTGTCACTCCATCCCCTTGTCCAAAATCCCTCTCCAGCTCTTCTGGAGCCCCTTCAGGCCCTGGAAGGGGCTCTCAGCTCTCCCTGGAGCCTTCTCTTCTCCAGATGAACCCCCCCAGCTCTCCCAGCCTGGCTCCAGAGCAGAGTTGCTCCAGCCCTCTGATGAACTTAGTGGCCTCCTCTGGACCTGCTCCAGCAGCTCCACATCTTTCTCATGTTGGGGACCCTGGAGCTGGTGACAGCACTCCAGGTGGGGTAGAGCAGAGTAGAGGGGGAGAATCACCTCTCTCAACATGCTGGTCATGCTAATAATTAATAATAATATAATTATTTGTATTTTAAAGCACTGTGAACATCAGTCCCAAACACCTTCCTTCACTGATGTGCTGTAATGAACCTCAACCACTCCTGCTAATTCTTTAATGGCTCCTCTACAGCATTTCTTGTGGATCTGGTCTCAGTTTCAATGCACTCAAGGGTTGACCATGATGCTTCTCTTCTTGTATGTCTCTGACAGCTCCCAAGCAACCTGTACTAGAGGGCTGGTTGTCCTAACTCATGCCTGGACCCAGGGATTCAGAATCCCATGGGCATCCTCTTACAGTGCTAGTAGGTCAGCAGTTTATTAACAGGCTGTTAACAAGGTTTTTTCCCCAACTGGTATGTTTGATCTTAGAATCATAGAATTGTTAAGGCTGGAAAAAACCTCTAAGACCATCAAGTCCAACCAGTGTTGAGGGAGCTGTTCAGTTTTTAGAACAGATTCAGTCAGTGACCCAGCTGAGACAAATCTGTGCATTCTTTTACACCAGAACTGAATGAATATAAGTGAGGTGGTGAACATCAGTGGAGAGTCTACTTGTATCATTTTCATCCTGATGGTTGTTCCTAATTTTTAGTGACCATGGTTAGCTAAAATCATAGAATGGTTTGTGTTGGGAGGGACTTTAAGGATCATCTACATCCAACCCCCATGCCATGGGCAGGGATGCCACCTACTAGATCAAGTTGTTCAGAGCCCTATTCAACTTGACCTTTAACACTTCCAGGGGTGGGGATAGAAAGGATTAATTTGAAAATTACCCAGGATTTCATTTGGGGAAGAAAATCCTGGAAAGATGAAGAAGAAAAGAAAGAAGAAAAGAAGAAAACTCCTGGCTAATCCTGGAAAGTTCCTGCAGCCCACAGCAAAAACCTGCTTTTGGTGTATGGTAGCAGAGGCAAGAGAGGTAGAAATGAGCTAAGCCTGGGAGAAAGCCAGCTAATCTGGGTCACCAGATGGGATGCAGTAAAGCAAAAGGCACAGGAGCAGGAATTTTCTGAACGAGAGCAAAACAAAAGGGCACAGCCATTACCAGCAGCTCTAATGTTTTTTAACTAGTGGGGATGGCAGCAGAAAAATCTGCAGTTGACTTATGTGTGATTATAAAGCAACAGATGTTTAGGAGAACAACATTGTACAAAAGAGAAACAGTGGAGGCTGTTTATTGTCAAGGCAATAGTAACAAGCACCTCTCCTATGGAGACAGGCTGGGAGGACTGGGATTGTTCAGCCTGGAGAAGTGAAGGCTCTGGGACACCTCATTGTGGCCTTCCACAAAACACAGGGGCTGACAAAAAGGAGCAGGTGGTGATAGGACAAAGGGGGGTGTTTTAAACTGAAAGAGAAGCCATTTAGATTAGATGTTGGGAATAAATTCTTCACTCAGGGGGTGGTGAGGCACAGGAACAGGTTGCTCAGAGAAGCTGTGGATGTCCCATCCCTGGAAGTGCTCAAGGTCAGGTTGGATGGGACTCTGAGCAACTGATCTAGTGGAAGGTTTCTCTGCCCATTGCAGGAGGCTGGAATGAGATGATCCTAAAGGTCCCTTCCAACCCAGGACTTTCTATGATTCTATGATTCTGTGATCTCAGCATCCTCCAACAGACAGGACAATTGAGGCATCAATCCTGTCTGAACACTTGTGCTTTGCTTTGACAGGGTAATGAGAAGGATCTCAACACCGAAGTTTCAAACCAGAGGTACACAAACGTGTTTAAGAAATGTTAGAATTGGAGTTTTTTGGAAACACACTGGTCTGACTGGTTGTCTTAGACATATCTGTGCTATTGAGGGCGTTTGGGTTTGATCATCTGCTTCTATAAAATTGTATTGGGTTTGTGCAGCCAGGTTTTGGTATTGGGGGGGATACTGTGAGAAGCTGCCAGAAGCTTCCCCCTTTTCTGGCAGAGCCCATGCCAGAGAGATCCAGTATGGACCCACCACTGGGCCAGGCTGAGCCAAGCAGGGATAGCAGTAATGACTCTGGAATAATGTATTGAATAAGGGGAAAAAAGTTATTGCACAGATGTAATTGTGCAGAGAAGAGAGGAGTGAGATCTGTGGGAGGAACAGCCCTGCAGACCCCAGGGTGGTGCAGGAGGAGGGGCAGGAGGAGCTCCAGGCACCAGAGCTGAGGTTCTCCTGCAGCCCAAGGTGCAGCCCATGGGGAGGTAACGATGCCCCTGCAGCCCTTGGTGGTCCATGTGGGAGCAGAGATCCACCTGCAGCACAGGGAGGAGCCCACATGGAGCAGGGGGATGCCCAAAGGAGGCTGCGACCCCGTGGCAGGCCTATGCTGGAGCAGGGTCCTGGCAGGGAGAGGAGCCCACACTGGAGCAGGTTTGGTGGTAGGATTTGTGACCTCATGTGGGACCCACGTTGGAGCAGCCTGTTCCTGAGGGACTGCACCCCATGGAAAGGGACCCACACCGGAGCAGTTTGTGAAGATCTGCAGCCTGTGGGAAGGATTCACACTGGAGAAGTTTGTGCAGAACCATCTCCCATGGGATGGACCCCACTCTGGAGCAGGGGAAGGACTCTGACTCCTCTCCCTGAGTAGAAACAACCTGTGATGAACTGACCATGACCCCCATTCCCATCTCACTTTGTCATGGGCAGGAGGGAGAAGGGGGAATGTATTTCTAAGATTTATTTGACTTCCCATTATCCTGCCCTGATTTTGATTGGCAATAAATTAAAAAAATTTTCCTAAGTCAAGACTGTGTCACCTGTGATGGGAATTGGTGGGGGATCTCTCTCTGCCCTTATCCCAACTCATGAGCCTTTTGTTATATTTTCCCTCCTCTGTCCAGTTGCAGAGGGGACTCACAGAGTGGCTTTGGTGTGTCCCTGGCCCAGCCAGGGACACACCCACCCCAAAAATAAAAAGTGCAAGGAGGACCAAAAGAACATAAGTGTTCAGATCAAGACTTCATCAAGCACATGAGTCTGTTTCCAATACATAAGGAAAAGGACAGAAGAATTATACAAGATTCCTTCCACCGTCTGCAGCTGACACAGCTGGAAAAAGTGGACAAAATTCCATCTATCTTTATCCCAGCTGGGATAATAAGTACTATTACTTTCCCCTGAAGACCTTGCATCCATATATCACCCTTGTTACAAAGCTGTAATTATTGTGTAAATCAAAGACCTGAAATATGTCTTTTAACTTTTCTCATTCATTCCATTCATGTGAGAGGATGATATTTATCTCTGGTGATTTTTGGATGGAAAATGTCTCTTTTTCCCCCAACTCTATTTTTCAAAATATTCAAAAATATTTTTAAAAAATGTGCCAACAGATCAAAATGTTCCAAAGATTACTAAAAAAAAACCAAAAAACAAACCCAAACCAGCACAGTTATTGAGCTTCATTGCTTGATTTTCCCCACCCCTGCCCAGTTTTAATGTGCAGGGGGCATCTGTGTTATTTTAATAACAAATCTGAGGGGATTTTCTGTCTTTCTTTGAGAGTAAATTCTCCAGGACTGAGAGAATTCCTTTCTTCTTTTGGACAAGTGACAAAGAGCTGCTTGGTGGCCACTTCCCATGATGGACCCAAGGTCTGTTCACATCTGCCCAGTGTCAGGCTGGAGGTACAACAACTGTCAGCACAGGGACAGCTCAGATGGGAGAACATCAAAGCCCTGGCAAAGACAAATGCAGTGCCTGGGGCTGAGGAGGAGATAAGCTCCCACTCCTGCCAGTAAGGGCTGACACACACATTAATTCTGCTTTTCCATTCTGCTATTCAAAATCAAAAAGTATTTAGGATTATTTTGGAAAGAAAATATAAATAATCCCCAAATATGAGCAACCTGGGCTAGTGAAGGTGTCCCTGCCCACGGCAGGGGGTTGGAACTGGATGGTCTTTGAGGTCTCTTCCAACCCAACCCATTGTAGGATTCTGTGATTATGAGATGGTTGGATAGATCAAGGTTTCTTTGGTTTCAGCTGAGTGAGAACACAGATGTGGAAGACAATGTGGAAGATAAGTGTGGATTTTGGACTTTGTCCTCAATGTCCAGGGGAACTTAAGAGCTGGGATATACAGGGAACACCTTGAAGGGGACTTCAGTCTGGAAGGAAAACAGGTGGAGTGAGTGCAGAGGAGGCCACCAGGATGATCAGAAGGGTGGAGCAGCTCTGCTGTGAGGAAAGGGTGAGGAAATTGGGATTGTTCAGCCTGGAGAAGAGAAGCTTTGGGGTGAACTTTTTGTGGCCTTCCAGGACCTGAAGGGATTTGACATGAAAGATGGAGAGGGACTTTTTATAAGAGCATGGAGTGACAGGACAAGGGGGAATGGCTCAGTCTGAAAGAGAGTAGGTTTAAATTGGATATTAGGAAGAAATCCTTTACTTTCAGGGTGGTGAGGCCCTGGCACAGGTTACCCAGAGAAGCTGTGGCTGCCCCAGCCCTGGAAGTGTCCAAGGCCAGGTTGGACAGGGCTTGGAGTAACCTGAGCTAGTGGAAGGTGTCCCTGCCCATGGCAGGGGGTGGAACTGGATGATGTTTAAGGTCCCTTCCAACCCAAACCATTGTGGGATTCTATGACATACAGTAAAAAGTTACATCTCCATGAAAATATCGACTTCCTGAAAGCATGAAGAAGACGTGAAAAGGAAGAAAAACAGCAGCAAAATTGCTTTCACTTAACAAAAAAAAAAGGAATCATTAAAATAATAATGGGTGAATAGAAACATTTCATAGGAAGTTCTACAAAATTAAAAGAAAATAAAAATCGAGACTTCAAAGCCTTCTTTTAATGAACTGTGTGAGTTTATGGATTCAGCTCATGAGCTTGAACTCTTCTTCCAAGCCCCCCTTAATCACCAGAAGCCTGATCCAAAACATCAGTGATCTTGCAGAGATTTGCTTGCAAGCAAAACCAGTGCTTGTCACAGCATGAGATTCTGGTAATTAGGGCCTTAATTCCACTCCTTCTGCCACCAATGGTCATCTTGATTAAAGCAGAAATGACTTTTTAAAGCAAGGGAAAGAGTCCTAAACCAAGATATTTTCCTACTTCAGCAGCAGGTAGGTAAATGAAAGATATTCAAAGCAAGGTTTAAAGGAGATAGTCAGCTCACACAGCACTCAGAGCAGAAATTATCCATTAGAGCCATAACAAACCAAGGCATATTCCCTGATGCATAACTAACTCCTTTGATGGACTCTGCTCCACAAAGACTCCAGCATCCTTGTGTTTTGAGTGTCTCCTGTATAAGCTTATTAAATTGTTCCTTTAATTACCTTGATAAAATGAACTCACAGTTGGACTTACTAGTCAGAGTTGTATTTTGATTTTTAATGTGCAGAGAGTTACAAGAAAAAAACCTGCTCACTAGGAAATAAAGTTCCCTGATGTTTAAGGAAGATCAAAGAGTCTCCAAATATTAGCCAAGGATATCAGGTAAAAGGTTTAGGTGAAATGTCCCAAAGAAAATTAATATTCCCATACACATAAAAACAGAAAAAATCCAACCAAAAAACAAAGGATTCCCTTCCCTTCCCTTCCCTTCCCTTCCCTTCCCTTCCCTTCCCTTCCCTTCCCTTCCCTTCCCTTCCCTTCCCTTCCCTTCCCTTCCCTTCCCTTCCCTTCCCTTCCCTTCCCTTCCCTTCCCTTCCCTTCCCTTCCCTTCCCTTCCCTTCCCTTCCCTTCCCTTCCCTTCCCTTCCCTTCCCTTCCCTTCCCTTCCCTTCCCTTCCCTTCCCTTCCCTTCCCTTCCCTCCCCTCCCCTCCCCTCCCCTCCCCAACCTTCCCTTCCCTTCCCACATTTCCTTTTCTTGAAATTTCCTTTCCTTGAAATTTCCTTGAAATTTCCTTTCCTTCCCAAACTTTCCCTTCCCTACAGAAACTTTGTTTCTCTGACTCAATATTTCCTTGTCCAAAGGCCTTTCCATAAGTGGAAGGTAAATATCACTTGGATTGGTACAAACCTGAGCACAGCTGGGCTGATTTAGATAGATTAATGACATCAAGTGTTCCAAATAGAAAACAAATATGAAAATTTTTAGGGGGAAAAAATAACCTCCCAGGCATCTAATTTATCAGCAAGTCACTAAAGTCTAAACTAAATGTTTAGACACAGAATAATGTTTTTTTCCCTTTTTTCCAAGTTCTATTTCTGTTATAGTTGATTAACACAACTAAGTTAAACATGGAACACTTATTCTCAGACTCTGCTTAGGTGGAACCTTGTGGCTCCTGCTGTCTAAGAGTTGAAGAAAAGAGATTGTGCTCAAACCCATTGCTTTTCCCCTTGTGTCTGCAGTTCCAAATGAAAGACATCACCTCCATTTCCAGGCTTTGCTTCATTAAAGCTGGAAACAATTTTCCCGTTGGACAAGGTCAGATTTTAATGTTACATCACACACTTAATGGACATGTGAGTCAAAGATGCTCACAAAATATGCCCTTTTCAAAGTGAGACCTGTTGGATCTCATTAAACCTGTTGCCTATGAAGTCAGTGGGGAAAAAAAATAGCCTGAGTGCTACAAAAAAAAAAGAATTCCTACACATTAATCCAAAAATTAAACTGAAATCACACCAAATAAAGAGCAAAAGAAAAACCAGAAGTTTTCCCCAACAGCTGTCACATTTTCCTGGCTTTATGATCATGATAGACAGAGCAGTAGAGTCAATTAGTTCTCTTCACAAACATATCTACTAATTAGTGAGTGAATAGGCAGTAAACACAGCAGAGTTTATCTTCAAGAGAAGGAAAATATGTACAAACATTTGGATGTAGTCGGATAAAACCACACAGAGACATATATTTTATATAACTTACAGGTCAGAGAACTATTTACACAAAGCATTTGGTTTAATAGGGACATTAAATCTACTCATGTGCTTTTTGTCGTCTGCTAAGGAGAAAGTGCATCAGCCTAATTTACTTTGGAAATGGGAAATAAACTTTAAAAATTGCTGTATAAACACCATTTGTACAGTATAAATGTATAAAACTTTTGTATGTTCTTAGCATCATACAGGATGGTTTTAGGGCAGTACCTGGAAGCTTTGATCTCTTTGTGGTCCCCTTGTTGAAGCTGCTCCATCTTTTATCAAGTTCCCTTAAATACATGATAAGAAAACTAGGAATGGAGCTGAGGGATAAGAAGCCACAGCCAGCTAAACATATTTTGTTTTGAAATAGGATAGTTCTGGGATGGTTCAGGGTTTGTCTGGGAGAGCATCTGGAATGTCAGGACACCTTGTGTGCAGGTGAAGGAGCTGAGGGTGAGCTTTGGACCACAGAGCTCCACGAGCTGGCTCTGTAGCCTTGGTGACAGAGAGAAGAGGGAATGGAATATCAGAGACACTGGAATGGCACCTCAGGGCTGTCCCCCCATCTGCCTCCTGTGCTCCTGCAAAGATTCTCTGACTACAGTTGTGCAATTATTACATTATAAGGAATGGAATAATTCTCTGACTGTAATTGTGCAATACACTCACTATTGCACAGGTTTGCCTTAAAGAAGGAAAATCACCTCATGGTTTAATAATTTTTTTTTTCCTGATGGAAAGAAAATGGTTTTGGTGCCTTTTTTTTCTTTACTTTTGCTGATTATAATGGTCCCTAGAAAAACAAGAGTAAAAGGGGTAAGCTCCTCAACCCCCCTGATTTTAGCAAGCCTGTCTTTGCTTTCCCATCCTGCACTCTCACACTGGGAAAGCATCCCAAAGCCATGCTCATCACAGGGTGCTGGCTTTGGCTGAGACACATTTAATTTTCTCCACAGGAGCTGCTGTGGGGTTGCGTTTTGGGTCGGTGCTGAGAACAGGGGTGATCACACAGAGATGTTTTTGTCGTTGCTGAGTTGTGCTTGCACAGCTTCAGAGCCTTTTCTGCAGCTCCTACTGACCCACCATCGAGGGGGCTGGGGGTGCACAGGGGGCTGGGAGGGGACATCACTGGAACAGCTGATCCCAACCCACCTTTGGGATGTCCCACACCACAGAAATGCTCGGCATGTAGACCTGGGGAAGGAGGTGGGGGGGATACACACACATTCAGGGTGATGGCATTTGTCTTCAAATCCCCGTTACACCGGATGGATCCCTGTTTTCCTGGGGATGGCTGAACACTTGCCTGCCCATGGGAAGCAGTGAAGGAATTCCTTGTTTTGCTTTGCTTGTTTGTGGGACTTCTGCTTTCCCAGTTATTGAACTCAACCTGCATGTTTTCCCAATTCTCTCCCCCATCCCACCGTGAGGGAGGGAGGTAGGGAGGGATCACCTGCCTGGTTCTTAGTTGCCAGCTGGGGTTAAACCACAGCGTTCTACAAACACCACATCCCCAAAGTCATTGCTGTGCACCTGCATCTCTACTTGCTACCAAAACCCCAAATTGCTCAAAACTCAGTTTAAAAAATTCCCTCCCCAAAGACCACAGTAATTCAGAGGGACTGGATCAAATCTGCTGCCTGTCCGGCAGCTCCAAATTCCCGACAAAACTATCCTAAAACCGAATTTCCCTTGTCTTGGACGAGCTGCCCGGACCTGCGAAGAGCTCGGGTTCCCTCTGCGGGCAGGAGGAGAGATGGAGAGCGGAGCCTTCAGCAGGTCCGCAGCTCCATCTAGTGTCACCCAGCCAGGGAGCGAGCGGAGGGCCAGGAATCCAGGGAAAAACCGCAAGGAAACTCCCTGGGATCTGCAGGGCGTCTTAGCAAGGGTAGGAAAGGTTTGCTGTTTGGGGAAGGGTTGTCTCGTCAATGCATTGCAGCTCCAGATCTTTTTTCCCCCCAGAACTTTGGAAGGGATAATTGGAGTCTCCAAAGACTGGAGACATTCACAGAAATCAGGAAATGGGTTAGGTTGGAAGGGACCTTAAAGATCATATAGTTCAAACCCCCCTACCGTGGGCAGGATCAGTTTGCACTAGACCAGGTTTTTCCAAGCTCTGCCCCACCTGGCTTTGAACACTTCCAGGGATGTGACAGCCACAGCTTCTCTGGGCAACCTGTGCCAGTGTTTTACCACCTTCATTGTAAAAATCTTCCTCCTTATACACAATATAAATTGACACTCTTTCCACTTAAAGCCATTCCTCCTAGTCCTGTCCCTCCATCCCTTGTCCCACGTCCCTCTCCAGCTCTCCTGGAGCCCCTTTAGGCCCTGAAAGAGGATCTCAGCTCTCCCTGGATCCTTCTCTTCTCCAGGTGAACCCCCCCAGCTCTCCCAGCCTGGCTCCAGAGCAGAGGAGCTCCAGCCCTCAGAGCATCTCCGTGGCCTCCTCTGGACCTGCTCCAGTGGGTCCATGTCCTAATAATTGATGTCTCCAAAGACTGGGGATATCAAGTTTCCCACAGGAGCTCTCTCCTGTTAGGGTTGAGCTTCCTGATCCAAGGGCAGAGCTCGAGCCCTTTGGTGGAAGAACAACATGAGAATTCAATGGGAGCAGGGCTGGGTACTCGAGTTCCCTCCCCAGAACTGAGTATCTTTGAGTATATTCCAAAGAACTGCATTTCAAACAGAAACTATAAAAATGTAAGGACCAGACTCCAAATTCCTGTTCACAGATAAATCTTTAGTTGCTGACGTGCACAACAGTGCTCTGTGATCTTTTTCTATGCCAGCAGTGCCTCTTAGCCAAAAAAAATCACCCTTTACTTAATGTTCTGACCTTTTACATCCTAAACAATGCAGGTAGATCCGTGACTAATGGAATTAGTGAAAGATTTTTTTTTTTTTTAAATGAAAATATGTGTGAAAACTGTCAGGTGATTTCTGTGGTTTCTAAATTTTGGTCTTTCCCTCAAGGAGGAGTGCTGAGGAGCACTTTCCTTCAGTAAGGTCTTTCCCTCAATAAGGAGCACTGTGTGATACTTTATTTTCATTAAACTAGACAAAAAACTAATCTATTCAGCCTCTGTTGCATTGTCAAAGTGCTGGGACTGGGATTTCAGGATTTTTTTTGGGGGGAAACACATAAGAGCACAGACATATCACACAAGAATCACACATTTCTTTCTCCATGAAACCATTGAAGAGATCAGGGAAGATTTCATGCTAACATGTTCTATTCCACTAATTTCAGCACTGCATTTTACTCATGGATTTTGTCCTTCTGAAGCAGCAGCTGGAGACCAGGCAGAATGTCCTTGAGTATCTGAACTGGGGCCAAATATCCATCCTTAGGTACCTGGTTTAGGTGGTTGCCTGATGAGGAAAAAAAAAAAAGATTATTTTCTCCAATTTAATGTGGAAATAATTCCTTTTTGTTTTCATTTGGAGAGTTTCAGTGAAACATTTAAATATTTAAAAATCATAAAAATCACACAAAAAAAGTTACGGTATTTTGGGGAGAAAAAAAAAAAGCTTGGAAAATTTATTAACTACTTTTAAAGCACACGTTACAGTTGTCTTAAGTGGAGTGAGAATAAAAGAACACTTAATTGATAGGTTAATTATATAGTGCCTTTGGTGGCATTCTGCTGGATTCTGCCTTTGGATCTAGCTTTGGATATTCCAGAACTGCATTATTATTCAGAGGGACAGTTCAGACCAATATCCAAACCACAGAGTGTCTCCCCCGATCTCTTCTTGTTGATCTGGTTGCAAACGTGGGATTCAAAGTGTGAGTGACCACTTTCCATGGATGGGATTCCCACACCCTTTCTCAGGAGCCCAGAAAACAATAAAATGTGATGACAAGAAATGATGGCTCCGCTCCAAAAAAACCCCATTGCCTAGAAATATTTTATTTCTCACCTAGTTTTGTCTATTCCTTTTTCCTTTGCCATGGAATTGTCATTAATATTTAGGCACCAGCAGAGCTTTAAAGAGTTGGCCTTATACAAACATTTACCAAGTTTATAAATGTACATTACATAGATATTTTTTGGTGTACTCACATTTCTGGAGTGGGTTTCATAAGAAGGGTGATTGGTAGCAGATTTAAAATTAGTCCTTGTGATTTCTGCATGTTAATCAACCATTTAACCATTTTCCTGCACCTTTCTGAGCACAAAACACCTTTCCAAGAGCTTGAACTTGTCTCTGTTTTGCACATACATGTAGTATTTATGTTCTACCATAATATTTGGCTCCTACTTTCTTATTCTGGCCTTGCAGAGAAATGAAGAGATAAACTAAGGTGATAAAGGCATCAAAGAGGGGGCTTGTATGTTAATTTTCTTTTACAATGTTGGTATTTATCACTTTACCTTTGGTATTTTGTGATTTTCTGTGAACTCTACTTAAAAACAGATAATCAATAAAACCTAAGAAAAATATTACTTGTTCTGACCTGTTTATGTTGGGGGTTTTTTTGGTTCACTGATATTCTTGAAGGGAAAAAACCCAACCAGGTCAGCCTGAACACCTTTTCCATTTATAAGAACGAACAGCAAGATGAAAAATCAATTATTCCTGCTCCTCCAATATAAAAATCTCAGTTCAGTGGTGCCCTGACTTTCACACTCTTTTTCTTTTCCTTCCCAACCAACAACACTGGCTGAGTTCTGGTATGAAATTCAGATGTCAGCTCCCTGTCAGAGGTAGGAGCTCTGTCTCCCACTAAGTATATTCACCCTGAACCAACACAAAAGAGGACAATCTTCCTCTTGCTGCTTCCTTTTTCATAAAATGTCTCTTTAATTCTGGAGGTTCTACCTTGGTAGCTTTTGCACTGTAATAACCCCTCCTCTGTCAGGAGGAGAAACAGAAATGACAACAAACCCTGCATTAGGAGGAAACATTTAAGTCCTTGATACCAATCTCTCTGCCATCTATTAATTAACAGAGGCCACAGGAGTTGTTTTTGTCGTTCTCAGAAGAGAATTATATTTGCAACTGATGGTTGTATCCATGGTTGTATAGGAAGCTTCAAAATAACCTACTAATCACCTGAGCATTTCAACCTAAATTAAGGTGGGGAGGCTTCCAAGAAAAGATTTAAGGGTGTAATTATGTACCTTTTCAGGGTTCATATCCCTGCCCAAAAAAAACAATTCCAGGAATAAACTGACAACGTGGAAAACTCTCCGTGGTTTTGTTAATTCATCTTCACCCACCTTCTGCTTCTCTAATTTGATTTGCTGCTTAATATTTCCACCACGAGTTTTCAGATTTAGCAGCAAGTGTAAACAGGAGTGCTGTTATTTTATTGTTTCCTTAATAATATCACAGAGGAAAATTCAGGGTGTGCTAATGGCAAATATTGTTGCAAAACATTATTGCTCAAAGAGCTTTTATTTAAATAGCAGAATTAACGTTCCACGTACAAAAAGAGAAAGTACATTGGTTGGCTGGTTGTTTGGTCGTGGGGTTTTTTTTCGTTTATTTGTTTCTTTTTAAAGCTTAAGAGCATGAAAAGCTCAGCACAGAGGCATTAACAGCTGATTCTTTTCTCTGCCTGTGGGCTGTGGCAGAAAGCTCAGTAAAAGTTGCTCAATAAGAGCCCAACAAACACGCAGTGATTCTTCCAGGAACACCTGGCTGAGTTCCAGCAATCTGCAGCTCAGCAACTCCCCAAAAATGTTCTGGGCCCAAATTTGCCAGCGGTTTCATTATTTGTTACATGAGTCTATAATCACTTCAAGCGTGTTTGAGTCCCAACTGATCACTTTTGGGTGCCTGTTGATCCATTTGGCCCCATAAATTGATATTGACTGCTGCTAAAAGCAGGTATTTGTTAAGGATTGTGTGTGATTTCAGCTGTTTTCATCTGTTTGCATAATGATCATCCTCAGTTTCTGGTATTTCTGTGTAAATCTTGATTCTCCTCACAGATTAGAGCTCCATTACAGAATTTTTTCCACCACCATTGTTCTAAGGATTTTGTGATGGCCTTGTTTTCTGATTTCATTTTTCACAATTATTTTCCCTGGGAGAGAAAGAAAATGTAGTGAAATAATCACTTTCACCATCTCTTCAGATGAATATTGGCTATTACAGACATACCCCCCAAAACCCCCCCCAAATATTAAAATAATCACCCTAAGTTTTGCATCAGGAAACTAAAACCAGAAGCCAAGTCAGTGTGATCAGGGCATGTAAAAGGTACCATGTGCCTGAAGCTTCAATCAAAGTTATTTTGTCAGTATGCAAGAGTCACTAATTTTTCATATAATCAACCTGGGAGAATTAAAACCTCTTTTTAAAAAATTAAGTAAAGGAAAAGGGGTTGGATGAATAAGTATAAATGATGAACTGCTCAGCATAGAAAACTATCTATTAAAAATATAAATGGAATTTCCCCTGTTCAGAGGGAAATTTATGGGTATTTATGTTCTCTGGCCTGACTACCATAACTCCAGAGATGTTTTACTGGTTTTAAAATGCTGTTGGAGAAACAAGAGGAAGGAAAACAAACTGCCTTTGAAAGAAAGGGTATTTTTTTACAAATAAGGAGTTCACAAAATAGGATCTTTGAATAGGTAAAACCTCTCAAACTTCTCCCTTTCTGTGCTTCATGGAACATTTAGACAGTTGCTTATTCCTGTTCTCCTGGGTGTGAATCAGTTGTAATGTCAGGTTAGTTTTTATGTGGATTCTATTCATGAGTTCCTGGGTGCAGATAAATCTTAAAGCTGGCTTAATGTTCATGCAGCTATTTTTCTTGGGGCTTTACAACAAGAATTTGCTCACATTATTCAATAGAATATTATATTTTACCATAAGAAATAGCCTAATTTTCTGACTACAATTGTGCAATGCACAGGTCTGTCTCATAGAAGGAAAATCACCTTGTGGTTTAATTACCTTAATTTTTTAAGGGAAAAAAATGGTTTAGGCGACTTTTTTGTTCACAGAATTTTAATTTTGTTATTTATAACGGTCCCTAAAAACTAAGAGTAACAAAGGGCAAGCTCTACAAAAACATGATAAGAAACCAGTATCTTCACCACATACTTATGATAAAATCAATGCTGTTGGCTTTTGATCATCTAGAATTACTACATGAGAAAATTATCTATTTTTTAGACAGGATTCAAATAGTGTCATTGAATTGCAGAATTAGCTCATGTGGAATTCTCCTTCCACTGCTACTGTTTTCTTAAAATACAGATTTTCAAGTAGCACCCAAAATTGCATTCACTTACCCTGGTCATTTCACGTTGTTAATACAGAAAAATCAAATGACAAAAAAATGTGGCAGATATAGAAATAAAATATAAAATTTATTCTTCTGAAATATTCAGTTTGCTCAAGACAGAATTTCTCTTAAGCAGTAGCTACATCCTTAATTTTGATTTTAGGTGGTATTTTGACTTACTGGAACACGTCCCTGGAAGTGTCCAAGGCCAGGTTGGAGCAACCTGGGATGGTGGAAGGTGTCCCTGCCCATGGCATGGGGGTGGAACTGGATGATCTTTAAGGTCCCTTCCAACCCAAACCATTCTGGGATTCAACCTTTCCACGATTTACCAAAAGTTTAAACATTACCCTCACTTTGGATCAAAGCAAGATTTCCTTTCAATTTTGTTGGCAATGCCATGACAGCGACTGTTGCAAACCAGTTAAACCTTTGCAAGTTTACAGATTTTGTGGTATGAAAGCTCTTCTTCATTTCACTCTTCTATGCCTGTGGGTTGTTCTTGGATTTTTCCTCCTGTGCTTCTGTATCAGAGGATAAAGTGATAAATAACTGGTGCCACCACACTTGTGTCAACATGAAATGAAAGCCTAACCCTAAAAAAAAAAATTAAGATTCTATACTATCCTTGTCGTGGATTTTCCATGAAGAGAAGTTCATGGATTATTAGTTTGGATTGTAATTTTAGATATGTCATTTAAAATACAGTGTTCATCAAATCTAAAATCAGTTAGTCGAAAACCCTTTGGCATTTATATCTATATATATTTTTTTTTTTTAATGTATATGATTAACCCTTCTGGAAGGGAAATCTTTTATCTAGAAAAGGAAAGAGAAAGAAAGGGAAGGAGGGAAGTGGGAATATCTTTGTCCAGGTGTGTTACCTTTGTTCAGGTATTTTACATAAGGGGAGGGTCTTCCTCTGTGGCCCATTGTCAGTAGAAAAGGAGAGAGGCTGAGCATCCTTAGAGGAAACTAATACAAGTTTTCCATCCAAGTGAATGGATGTACATGGAGATATTCCAGAATTTATAGAATCACAGATTCAGAGTGATTTGGATTTGAAGGGACCTTAAAGACCCCTTTCCAACCCCCTTCCATGGGCAGGGACACCTTCCATCAGACCAGGCTGCTCCAAGCCCTGTCCAACCTGGCCTTGGGAGCTTTCCTTCCATAGGCCAAATATGTGTGTTGAATATTCACTGGTCTTGATATGTTTTATTTAGACACCAAAAGAGTTCTCTGTTTAATCCTAGAGACTGATGTCCCTCCTGTTTTCCTGAGGCAATTACATTTTAGGCCAAATACCAGTGCTCTGATGACTCCAACTTGAGCTGGAAGACCTACAAGGAAGTTTCACCCCTGTGACACCTGGTTGTGGCTCATTTGATGGTTATGACTCAGAAATCTTCAGCTACAGCATTTTGCACTCCCAGAAGTTGAGTCAACTCACTTCCCCCCCTCCATGGCTTGCAGTGCTTGGTCTTGAGCACATAAAAGTTTCCCTCGCAGGAAAGATTTTGGTTCCTGTTATGATTTTGTTGTTCTTTATTCTCCTTTTACAAAATGCCAGCACTCAGAATAATGAACCTCCAGTGGGCAGATCACATAGAGGATTTATGCATGGGATTTATTTTATAAATAGGTTGCATCCAGGATCGATTGACCTAATGGTAAAATAAAAGTATAAGAGAAAAAAAAAAAGAGATACCTAAGTGTGTCTTCTTTTCTTCTTTCATTATAAATAAAACCATGCATGAGAAACTCAGTTGTACATACATGCGACATAAAAACTTAAAGAAGAAGAACTTTATACTTTTTAGGATTAGGGATGAATTAATTAACTACTGAGGAATGGTGGTTGAACATATATCAGAGTTGTGTCTTTGTATTTATTTCTATTTAGATATTTTGCATTACTTTTCTAATAACTGGTAATTTAAAAATCAGTGTTTTTACATATTGTGATCTTGCTCCATGTGCAATTTTTAGCAAATCAAAAGGTAACCAATTCTTAGCCAATTGTCCTCCTAGGTGGCTCTTTTTATGCTGTTCTATGACTAAGAAGTTCAGACTCATCCATAAGATGTCTGTGTCACACCCACGTATCACCTTCATGCTGTTCCTCACGGAAGTGATGCTTCTCCTAGACATTAAAAACTTCTCTGAGTATCTTTACACCCTTAAAATTCAACTCTCAGAAAGTCTTTTCCATCAGTTTGGGTTTTGAGTCCAATGTGTTATTTCCACAAAGCTGAGAGAAGACCATGTTGACCAACAGGAGGAACTGGGACACAGCAAGAACTTTACTGCTGTTTAGAAAAATGAGGGGTGGAAAGACAGTTCTCTTGTTCATTGCCTGGAGAAAGGTTTGTCTCTCCATAACTGAGCTGACCACATTCCCTTATATTTAATCGGAAAAGTAACAGAGGAAGGCACAGCAACAGCAACAGTTCTACTATAATTTTTGGCAGCAGAGCACTCTGGCTTGCCAATTCCAGAAAAGTTCTGTAGATCTCACAGGTCTCCTGGCACAGCTTTTGTCACAAGTGTGTTCTTCTTATCATCTACCCTTCCAGAGCTTGTCTCAAATAGTTGTTGTAGTGACATCCATATGTCTTTAAAAATCACTCCAGAAACTACTTGCTCTTATTAGTGGGTGTTTTACCACACCTAGAAAGCTGAAGAAGAAGCTTTATGACCCTTTAGATGTTCTGAGCTCTTTAAGAAGGGAGTCTCAGTGTGCTTGTGAAGTCATGGACATAAATTCTTATTGGGAGTCCACCTGCCAGCAATGTAAGATTTGATTCCTTGCAAGATGCAGAAATACAACAAGCAAGAAACAAAAATCTTGTGAGAATCAACCCTCAGCAAAAGACTATTTTTTAAAAACAAAATGTGACTTTAAAGGGGTTGCTTCAAATACAGGAGGTGAAATCTTCCACCAGATGATAAAACCACAGTTTGTGATGGTGTGGGAAACAGGTTTAGGTAAAGGAGTGAAGCCAGGTTTTGTAGTTCAAATCATCTTTGAGAAACACAAGGTGAGGGATTCCTCTTACCAAAGATGAATGTTAAAAATCAACCTAAATCAGATATTTGTTCTGGTTGGGATTTATCTTGTTTCATTTCAGGGCTGGACTCATTTGTCCACACAAAGGAGTCCAGTTAAATTTACCCAGGCAGTCTCAACCTGCCAGGCCTTCAACACCTGTGTTTCACAGCTGCCAGGCTCCTGGGAATGTTAGATCAGAGAATCACGGGATGGATAAGGTTGGAAGGGACCACTGGAGGTCATCTGGTCCGACTTCCCTGCTCCAGCAGAATTCCATAGAGCACCTTGCTCAGGACTGTGTCCAGCTGGCTTTTGAGTATCTCCAGTGAGGGACACTCCACACACTCTGGGCAACCTGTTCCAGGGCTCAGTCACTCTCAGAGTGAAGTTCTTCCTCATGTTCAAGTGGAACTTCTTGTCCATGGGATTCTGCCTGTTGCCTCTTTTCCTATTGCTTGGCACTGCTGAGCAGAGCCTGGTCCATCCTGATATCCTTTATAAAGGTCTATCCTTTATATAAGTGTCCCTTCAGACACTTTTGTACACTAAGATATACAGAGACATCTCAGCTGGTGCTGCTCTCCTTTTATTGGGCAAGTTAATTGAGCCTTGAAGTGTATAAAGTTATAGGGGTTCTCAGCCATTCAATAGACTGAGTGAAGGTTGATTTTAGGTGATTGTTGATCCCAGTGGAAGCTTAAACATCCAATTTGCATCTAGACATGTTGATACCTAAATTTCTCTGTGTCTTTAACAAACTCCACCTCACAACCGCCTAAGAAACCACTTAAAAGAGATAGCATGGCTTAGGACTCAGGACCTCCTGCCACAACAAAGCACAAATGAGTTTCTAGCAGGAACTTTTCCTGTTATTCCCACAACTATAAGGGTAACCTGGCTAATTAGTTTAAACTGGCAATTAACCACAGCAGGAGCTCACTTTTCCAGCTTACCCATCCAGAGAGATGCCTGCATGAGGTATTCATTACCTGATGTGTGTGGAATATTCCCCCTAAAGCAAACATCTCCATCCCAGCAATCATCTCACCCCCCTTTTAGAGATGGTGGAGAGGAGTGAGCCCTGAGGAATTGATTATCTCATCCTCTGTAGGCACCTAAACTATGTCAGGGAAATTGCATTCAATGGTGTCTGTGACTGTGAAAATAACCTGGGATAATCAGTTCACATTTACATTCTTAATGTCCAGAATTAGGTGAGCCAGGTGCTACTGTAGGGGTGGGAAATGAGCCCCCTCGACAGTCAGTGGAGAAACTGGGATAACCAAAGGGAAAAGTCTGGAAAAAAAGATGCTCTTTCGGTGGTGAGGCCCTGGCACAGGTTGCCCAGAGAAGCTGTGGCTGCCCCAGCCCTGGAAGTGTCCAAGGCCAGGTTGGAAAGGGCTTGGAACAACCTGGGCTAGTGGAAGGTGTCCCTGCCCGTGGCAGGGGTGTGGAATGAGATGATCTTTAAGGTCCCTTCCAACTCAAACCATTCTAAGATTCTATCATTCTGTCTTTTAAACACTGAGACCAGCGTACAGCAATATTAAATTTCTGTGTTGTTAAAAATAGGCCCCTCATGTTTACCTCTATTCTATTTTCTAGGCTCAACCTGTATTTAGGAGAAACATGGATCTTTTCTTGCCCTTTATAAAGGGAGCAAGCTCAGTCTTAAACTGCATTTTAGTGAATAAAAATCAAGGTTGTTCTACTTACCTTGAAAAAAACAAACCACAAAACAAACCAGAAATGACTGAGTTGAAACAGCCAGAGGAAAACAAATGAATAATACAAAGCATAAAACTATTTCTGAGGACAGGAACAGCTGGTCTGTCAACTCTTTAGAGACTATTAATAGGAATGAAGATTTCATTGTGTGTCACTGGGAAAAGAAACTCCCCTTAGGTTGGAAAAAATTACTTTCTTATTCACAACTAAGATACCATAGAAATAGAGAAGGATTCACTGACAGATTTGTGTTTTTTTAAGTAGAAATACTGAAGATAATAAAGGAGTTTATTTTTAAAGGAGTCAAAATAATATGATTGTGGTAAACTGGTACAAATCAGACCTATTTTTCAAATTCACAGGGTGTTTTAGATACTTGGATGGAATTAAGTGTACAGGATATGTAGGACAGAATCCACACAAGCCAAAGGTCCATGATTTCTGCCTATATTTCTGTGGTGTCCCAGGCCAAGTAACTGCAGCAGAATATGAGGACACATGGAATCAGAGCCCCAGGACACAGCAGGAGTCAATTTTATCCAAGAAAAAATAGTAAGGAGGTAACACACCTATAGTTTAAAAAGAACACGAATTGGACAAATTATGTTCATGCAGCTCTAATTATTTGTCTGATATTTAGTCCCTTATCTTTTTAGTATCCCAAATCCAGCCCATTCCTTCTGTTGTTTTCTCTTCCTGCTTTCCCCCCTCTGTCTCAAACATCCCACAGACATCACCCTCGGGAATAAAGCTTCCATGCTTTTTTTTATACCCTCCTTTTATAACTAGTGCAGAGTTTTGATTTTAATTACAGTCACAATATGTTTCTCAGCAATGTCATGTTCCACCCAGCTGCTGAATGATGTATTTTCAGTAATTGCAGCCTCCTTCCCATACTCCCAGGGCTTTTTGTTTTGCACCTTTAGTCAGATTTACCAAAAAGTTGTTTAGAAATGTCAATTAAACCACCTTTATTCCCTGGCTGATGGCTCCCACTGCAATGTGAGGCTGGTACACCCCACTTTTCTTATCTAAGGAATTGCTTGTACAGGCACTCAGATGAAATGCAGTTGCATTTCAGAAAGATTTTTGTTATGAAAAAGCCTCATTCAGGTAACATATGGCATTGAAAACCCATTCTCCAGCTTCTATAAAGATTCTAAGCAGCTCAGTAAATGTCAAGTAATTTTCATTTAATGGCATCAACTGATTCAGAATATCCATGATGGGGATTAGGAGGGATCTCAGGTCTATTGTCTCATTGATTAGGTTTTAAACCATCCCAATGGCTTGTCCATGTTAACAAGAGGACATTTTTATGCACATCAGATATTCTGAGCCCAGGTTGATGTCTCAGAGCAGTAGGAAAACAAAGCTGGTCTTTAACTTTGATTAGTTATCCTATAATTCTTGGAGAAAAAGAAAATAATTCTTACTTATAGGCAGCTTACCAGGCAAGGAACTATTTTGTGACAAAAAGCAGCAAAATGCATCAGAGCATACGAAAATATTATGAGAAAGAAGTATGATTTCTTTCTTGCATTATTTCATTTTTGGATTATTTTTTTTTTGTACGTACGGAGAAATAACAAAGAGTAGAATTGATAAAGCAAATTAATATGATGAACAGAAATTAGGTTTTAGACTAAATAAGGTTTTAGCTTATAAAAAATAATGTTTAAAATAATGAAGGGCTATAAGCAGACTCAGACTTTAATATAGGTGAGGTTTATGACATTAGCTATGGTGAGATGTTACAGAAAACCTGACAAGAACAGGTTTTGTTGCCTTTATTAGCGTGGAAAAATACTCTTACAAGAGGAATTTCCAGCTAATTAATTTAAAACTCAAAGAGAAGGATGTGGCCTGATTTTTGATCAGCTGGAGATCAGATAGGAAAAACAGATGGAGGAGAGAAAATATATGACAAAGCAAACATTGAGAGACCACGTCTGCTCAGTGAAGCAATACCTTCTCCTGAGCGCTGCTTGTGAATATTCAGATCAAGAAACTGCACAAAAAAACTACCAAAAAAAGCGGCTCACGCTTAGTTTTGCTCCAGTTTGGTTGTGATGACCTAAAAAGCTTCATTTAAGTGACCTTTAAGGCATTAAATAATAGAATTCAGCTGAAATATTGTGGACTGGAATGTCACACTGATGTTCAACCTGCTGCACTTCTGTGTTTGCAGGGTGACTCCTGAGAGCAATTTTTATTTGAAACACAGCAACCAAATTCCTGAGCAGCATCACCTGACTTTGAAATCTGACCTGTTTTGAGGGGAGATGGTCGGGGCCAGATCTTCGTCTTCCGACCTGAATTATTCTGGGACTCTACGATCTTGTGCACTCAAGTTGGCTGAATAATGCTCAGCAGGAATTATAAACTGTTCCTGCCCTGGGGGGATTTGATAAGCCTCTACTTTTGCCTTTTCCTTTGCGTTAGAATTAGCAACTACCTGGTACCACGTGGTGCCTGCCTTGTAGTGGGATCCTAAAAATTATTCCAGTGCAAAGAGAACCAAACTATTGACTGGTGAGAATTGGCCACAGCTTTAATTTATTAATTACACATGAGCAAAACCATCAGAATCAGACTTCAAATTATTTTTATTTTTTTTTTTTAGGTTTTGAACTCCTCATTTTAAAACAAAGTTGATTTTTGAAGGTGCGTTTGAGGCTTATCTGTGCAGGTAAGTGATCAGATGCCATTGTGCACTAATGAAAGACAGACATTTAGAAAAGAGAAGTAAGTTATACATTTTATCCCACAAAATCATGCCTTTGCCTTCTTTATTCTGTGCAGGTTGCAAAACTGCCTCTCTAACATAAGCCCAAGGATAATCTTTTTTTTTAGACTCAAATTCCCTTGATTTGCAAGGGAACATCTTGATCCAAAACACTCCCGTTTCAGCATTTTAGTCCAGCTCTCCACAAATATGCAAGTTAATATATACAATATGCAAATTTTATATACATTTATAGACAAAGCTGCACAAATATGTATTTCCTCTAATGGTATTGTATGCCAATTTTGAGCTGATTTAGGCAAACCCTGGATCTCCTCTGACTACACAGAACTTGTGTGATTAACACCAGTGGGAAACAATGAGTGATAAACTGGATATGAAACCACACTTCAGTCTTATCAAGAGAAAATGCTTTTGTCATGTCCACAATTTCAGTTCTCCCAGGTCCTGGAAATTGCTTGGTGCAGTATTTAATGTGGCAAAATCCAGAGATGCTGCTTGGGTCCTATGAACCCTGACACTTAAAAAAATTACTGTGTTTTTTTGCCTCTTTTCCCTCCAAATAATCTAAGCTGTAGGCAAGAAAAGCTTTGGCTGTCTTAGCACCAAGAAATAAAGGTGTGTTCAAGGTTATCTCCATAACACAGGGGCCAAAAACACCTTGTGCAAATCGTGGAGGAAATTATGGGACATTTCTAGCGGAGAGGAGGGGGATGCCAACGCAGGAACTCCATCTCCAAGAGTCTCCAGGGAATCCCACGCTGTCAGACCCACTCGGAACCCAGATCCTTGGAAAACCTGCAGCCACCAGCCACACACACAGAACCCAGATCCTTGGAAAACCTGCAGCCACCAGCCACACACACAGAACCCGGATCCTTGGAAAACCTGCAGCCACCAGCCACACACACAGAACCCAGATCCTTGGAAAACCTGCAGCCACCAGCCACACACAGGTGGCCCCACCGGCAGGAGGAGGGGTGAGCTCAGCACCTCTTCTTGCACAGGGAATTTCTGCTTCCAAATACACCCGAAAAGACCCGTCGACGTTCCAGCTCCCCACGGTTTGGTGGCCAGAGGGCAGGTGCGTGGGGGTGAGTCCAATATCCCAATATCCCAAGGGGATGCTGGAGAATCTCCAGCCCGCTCCTGCGGGGGATGTCGGGCACCCCCAGGAGGGAGCGGGGGCTGCGGGGAGGTGCGGGGGCTCTCGGGGCGGGCCTTGGGCAGGGGTGGGCGGGCTGAGCCTCGGATTTTGGCAGCATCAGAAGAGGCAGAGGGAGCGGGAGGACCCGGCGGCGGCTGCCGAGGATGCGAAGTTTGTGCTGGATGCCGCTGCTGCCGCTGGTGAGTGAGAGAGTGAGTGAGTGAGTGACTGACTGACTGACTGCCCGCGGGGATGCTCCGAGGGAGGGGGGACCGCACATCTGGCTCCTGCCACTGCTGCCCACAGCTGGATGGCTCTGAAGCCGCCCCACAGCATCCAGGAGGGCTGGGGAGGGAAGTGTGCAGAGGCAGGGGAACTTTTCTCCTGGTAGGGAGCAGGTAGAGAGAAAGAAAAATAAGGAAAGGATTTAAAATATAAAATAAAGTTTAAAAACAGACACGGGTGTAAGAGGGGAGGAAAGAAAAAAAAATATCCCTGAGTTAGAGGTTTGACCCAACTCCTTCCATTAAATTTGTCCAGCCTCAAAATGCCATTCATAAATGTCTTTTCATTTCCATTCATTAGAATTGTGGTTTCTAAAGGGCAGAAAAGCATCCCTAATTTAGAACAGTTGTAGCATGGCTTCAGAGGGACAGAAGGGGATAGCTTGCTGTCCCAGTTGTCCTGAGAAAGGCAACTTTGCAGGAGGAGGAGGACAACTGAAAAGGAATAGTTCCTCCTGCTGGATTTGGGACATTTGCATCTCAGAGGGGGCAGAGATGATTTCACTGCTGAAGGCATCTGGTTCTGATATCATCAGGCAGGAGCATGAACTGTCTCGTGTGCTGAGCACTGAAGGCAGCAGGTGAGATGGTAACACTGGACATCAGGGAAGGTGTGTGAGCACAGGAACACACTCCAGGCACATCCATCCCTCCCTGATCTCCACGCTCTACCCCTGGCATTGCCTGGGCTGGGTAAGAACAACTGGTGTAAGTACAAGTACAGTCACATCTCCGCTTTCCCCTCAATCCTCAGCCTCAGGGGAGTGTTTGGAAACCTTCCTATGGGTGTGATTAGCAGGGACTTGATAATTCCAACTTTAGTCCACACCATGTTTGGTGTGGGCTGGGATTCAGGCTCCTGCTGGAGTCAGGAGGGAGACAGTCACCTCACAGGGAGGTGTTTCATCCCGTCCTGAGAAAGGCAGATGGAGGGAATGCTTCTCTAGGGCCTTCTGCTAATTGTGAGAGCCTACATGGTTACAGACTGGTCTTGACCTTTCAGCTTTAAAAGGTGAAGGATGGGATGTAAATTTTCACTCCTGCACATCCTCTGGATCTTGTTGTTTCCTCTGTATTTACACAGATTTATGCACAAGGGACAAGTTGCAGGTCCTTGCTATGTAAGCCTTGCTAGTATAGTTATTATCCTGCGTAATACTCTTTTTCAGGGAAAACTAGTCAGCCTAAAGTGTTAGAATGCCACAGGCAGAGTGACTTTGGCATCTGGACTGGCCTTTTTACACCTAATAGAGGCACAACTTCTTCTTGCAGCTGTCAGCAGAGTGGAGCTAATCTGGAGTGATGTATCATGCCCATCTGTGGGCTGCCATACATCATTTTAATGGGGCAGCATTACTGCAGCAGACTGTGCCCATAATAAAAGAAATTCTATAAACTGCATGCTCTGCTCAGGCTGTTGCTCATGTATGAACACCAGTGACATATCTGGTAAGAGTCAGGGCTCTGAATATCAGTGTCTCAAAATAGGTCTGATGGAAAGCTTTGCACCCCGAGTTAGACAGTCAGGGAAGGCCAGAGACTCGGAGGATGTGTTGAGTAAACAGTTCTTTTGTATTCCAAAGGGTCATGTCAGAGCAGAGGAATAATTCTTGTGTGGATTCTGCAAATAATTCGGGATTTACATATGAAAATCAGACCAGAAGGTTAATCCTGAAAACTTCCTCTGTGAAAACAGGTTCTGTTACCTCCCATCATCTCCACGGGGAGCTGTGTGCTCAGGATATACTTTGTGCCTTGCAGAATGGAGTCCTTGACACTAAAAATTACCATTTGCTCCTAAGTGACAAGGAACAGAGAGCAGTGGGGGCTGAAATGTATAAAAATGACTTTTCCTGTCTTAAAAGAGATCAGAGTCTCAGGAAACAGTGGATGAGGAACAGAAAAAACTCTGGTTTCAGCTTTCTCCCTGCTGTGCTGAACTGCTTTGTTCTTCAAACACCCATTGCTGGGGGAGGAGTTCAGTCTTTTAATGAATGGAGGTGAGAATGGAAACATAGAAGGAGTTATCACTGAGCTTTACATTTGCTTTAGCAAAAAGTTTCTTGTGCTAATGGACATTTGGATCCAAATCCATGGCAAGGTGCTGAGCTGCCAGGAAAACAAAGCTGGGTGTCTAAATTTCTGTTATGGTTAATATTGGCTAATTTGTGCTGGAGAGATATTCAGGCTGATCTTGCTGACCTGGTCCCTGCAGACCTCAAATTCCCCTCCATAAAGGACTGGATGTGTGGAAGAATCAGCCTGTTTAGCCTGGAGGGAGTTAATGGAGTGAGACACAATCCTGTACAGGGAACCACTCTGTGCTGAAAGGAGCAGGAGCAATCCTTCCCTGGAACTGCTTGTCTGCCCTCATTGATCATTAAGGGAGGCTTGATGGGGGAGTTTAGATTAATCATCTAAAATTATCTATGTAAAGTTAGTAGTCTTGTCTAAAGCTGCTCATTGAGCCTCTTTCAGTACTACTGGGAAGAGATGGAAACACTCCAAAAATACTGATCATTTCAGTGAATTTGCTGATGGACTTTGACTTCCAGGTTTCACCTCTTTGGGATTAGATACCATGAATCCCACCAGTAGGCAAATATGGCACAGAAAGGGAGATTTTTTCTTTAATTTACAGAAATACTTGCAATAGCAGAAAATGAGGATCCTCAGTTATCATTCTGTTATTCTTCAAACATTAGTGATAATTAAATGCTCTACCAAAATTAGCATGGAGCTAATAAATTCATTTTTTTCTCAAGGTAATACTAAGTGCATAGGGTTTATAAACAAAACAAATTAGTATGGCTGTGTTGTCTCATAAAGAATACCTATGAGTGAATAAATGTAATGACATGGATATGTATGTATAGCAAGTACTGTTCTGCATAAGGTTATGCAGTTAAATACAGTCAGATAAATACAGCCCAATACACAGAGGAGTGTTCAAGCATTACCCCAGTGTCTTAAAAACAATCTTGAAAAGATATTCCTCTAAATGACTGTGAGGCAATCAGTGCCTCAGCATCTCTTGTTCCACAGGTAATCGAGTTAGAGGGAGAAAACAAACACAGAAAATATCCTCTAGGTAGTCATTTTCAGCCAAAAAGACTCCTGAAATAATCTATTTAACTGGCTGAAGGGAAAGACTGGAAATAAGTCTTTAGCTTTGGGGTTGAAAGCTTCTGGGATGGGGGTTGTGTCAGAGCTTGGAGCTGAGGGCAGGACTTTTTGTGAGAGCTGATTGAATGGCTGGTGGTGGAGTCATGACCCTGCTGTGGTGACCTCGAGCTTTTCAGAGTCAAGAGTAGCAAACACGGCTTGGGTGTGGCTGAAACAACCTGCAGGGTTGCTCAGCTATTTTTACAGACGCAACTGAGCTTGTAAAATTTGAGTTGGCTTTTTGATTGCATAAGAAATCTTCATTTTTTTTTGTATTTCTCGTAGTTTTCTGACAGAACACAACGCTACATGCATTACACTATAAAGATCCCAGAATTACTTGTAGGGCAGGGGGTGGATAGGAAGATTTTTACTGAGTGACTGCAAATGTAGCTGGCAAATGGACAAGAGCTCGTGGAGCTCCAGGTTGGTCCCAGATCCCTTCAAAACACGGGTGAAAATTGCCTTCAGTGACCTGTGCTTCCCATCTCAAGGCTTTTTAATTAGCACTTGGCTTTTTGAGAAGGGAGTGGAACAGATGGGAGGAGACAGGCCTTGGGGAAGATTTTGCTGGGATATATTCGAGAGATTGAGAAGTTTATGAAAAAGGCTGAAGTTTTCTCTGCCTTTGTCAGTTATTCAACTTGCCTTCAATTTTTTTTTTTTTCACGAGCTTTCTCCATCCTATGAGCCTTTCCTGCCCATCAGAATTTCACTTAAAAAAATCATGCATTTCAGAGCATGTCCTGATTCTCTGCTCTTGGTTGGCATCAGTGGCCAACTCTCAGGACTGACTGAACACTGAATTCCACACTTGAAAATGGGCAGGGGGTGCTTTTTGTCTTTGCCCTGCTTTTCTGTGTTCTAATCCTCCAAGGTGGGAGTCAGTGTGGGACATGAATGGCAGAAATATTTGTGTGAGGGAGAGCTGAGATATTCAGGCATCACAGTCAGATCATAAAAACTGAACAGAGGAAGCACAGACAGAGAGAACTGGGAGCACAGAGATGATTTCAGAGCATGTCTGAGATGAGATCTGAGACATGAATGCAAGCTGTAGATAGAGGCAGAAAGAACAGCGAGGAATATTCTCAGTAAGTGATTTATGTACTTGGCACAAAACCTGTTTGTGAGGTTTTGGGATTCCATGGCATCACTGGAAAGAGCCTTCAGGTTCCTGAAACCTTCTCATCCTGTCAGTGAATTCAGCCACTTGTTTGAGTTTTGATTAATTTTCAAAAAGGCTGTTACCAATTTTGCTGCTGGCTCTTTGATCCCCTCGAATGGCTTTTTCAAAGGTGAATAATATATTCATTGCCCAGCTTTGAAGCCCTTTCCTTGTTTTCAGAGAGAATAGAAAATGTCCCTACTTTTCCCCAGGTGTGCTAATGGACTTCTTAATGAGTCAAGATCTGTCTTTTGGGTGACATCTAAATTGCAGTTTTTTCCACCACCTCAACAGCTTAGGGGCACCATCTTTGAATGGACTCTTAGAAAAAATTGCTTTTAACTAAATTTCACTAAGTATGGCATGAGGATGTTGCTAGAAAAACTCTTCCCAGTACTTGCTTAATCTCATATTGTCCAGCATAAACAAATCAAAGCTCAAAGTGAAATTAGTTTGATTTTTCTGTTCAGATTTGGGGAAACAAATAAACTATCACGTAACAGAGGAAGCAGAAAACAATGTTATACTTAGTGAATAAGCCACTTAGGGTTTTAATGCAATAACCTTACAGATATTAAGAAAATGAAATCTAAAAGTAAGTGCAAGCCCGAAAATCTGGATTTCTAAAATGGTTTAGGTTTTTTTGCAATGTTCGTGCCTGTCATAGGTAACTTTTTAATGTTCATTATGTTCCAGGCATTGTTCCAGTGGTTAGGACTCATGGTTAAAATGCCCCTGTGAATTTTGGCTGGTCAGTAGCATTAAAACCAGCGAAAAAGACCTTTGTGTTCTGATGCTCAGCAATGCAAAGCTCCATTTCTTGAGGGCAGGAAAACTCAGTTTTCTGTGTAAGGCTTGGGGTGGAGGTACCCCACTGTGATTTCTAATGAAGCCCAAACCAGGTCACTGCCTAAATACCGGGAAATATTGATCCAGGGAGGAACATTTTAAATGAGCCCCTTGCACTCACTGCTGTGCCAGGGAACGCTGTGCCAGATGGGACATGCCTGGCTCAGAAAGCTCAGCTTTGTTTGGGTTCCTAAATCACCCCTTTCTAAGGTGAGCAGGAGCTGCTCTTTTCCTGCAGGAGGCAAATACCTCCCAAATTGCAACACTATGTGCCTGCACCGAATGCAGAGCCCCTGCTTTCTAAAAAAACCCATCACCCAACCCTTGTAGGCAAATTAAAGCAGCAACCTGCCCTTTTCACTCAGGGCATTGTGAGACTAATAACAAAAAATAAGTAAGCCACAGCCAACAAATCACAAGTAATGTTCTGCCCAGAAGGCTTTTCTTAACTATAAAATGGTTTAATGTTTTACTCTTTCTTAAAGCCTGAGGAAAACCAACAAATTGAGGCATCATCACTGCTCTCAGTTTCTTGTATGTGTGTCATTTTTTCTTTTTCATTTTCTTTTTTCTTTTCTTTTTCTTTTTTCTTTTGCCTTTTTTCTTCCTTCTTTTTTCTTTCTTTTTTTTTCTTTTTTCTTTTTTCTTTTTTCTTTTTTCTTTTTTCTTTTTTCTTTTTTCTTTTTTCTTTTTTCTTTTTTCTTTTTTCTTTTTTCTTTTTTCTTTTTTTTCTTCTTTCTTCTTTCTTTTTTTTTTCTTTTTTCTTTTTTCTTTTTTCTTTTTTCTTTTTTCTTTTTTTTCTTCTTCTTTCTTCTTTTTTTTTCTTTTTTCTTTTTTCTTTTTTCTTTTTTCTTTTTTCTTTTTTCTTTTTTCTTTTTTCTTTTTTCTTTTTTCTTTTTTTCTTTTTTCTTTTTTCTTTTTTCTTTTTTCTTTTTTCTTTTTTCTTTTTTTTTTCTTGCTTTTTTCTTTTTTCTTTTTTTCTTTTTTTTTTCCTGTCCAACACTGGGATTACTTCCAGGAAAGCTGCATGATTATAAGTTAACACCACCAGACTTATTTTCTCTTCTTATGGGATAGTCTGTAGGTTACATCTGCAGTTGAACTTGATGTTGATTACTGAGGTGTCAGTAATATTTAACATATGGAATGGTCTAGTCTGTAATTAAAACTGTGGGTCCTGTGGTTGTAATCACACCCACCCCAAACCCAGTAGCCCTGAAGCAAACAAAATGTGGGCACGTTGGTTAATTGTTTGTTTATCAGTGGTAGTGGGGTTGGCTCCAGTCTCACCACTGGTATCCCAGAATCCTGGAATGGTTTGGGTGGGAAGGGACCTTAAAGATCATCCATTTCCAACCCCTGCCATGGGCAGGGACACCTTCCACTAGCCCAGGTTGCTCCAAGCCCCCTCCAACCCAGCCTTGGACACTTCCAGGGCTGGGGCAGCCACAGCTTCTCTGGGCAACCTGTGCCAGGGCCTAAATAACCTCTGAGGGTCATTAGTTCTTGGTCAAGATTTCTAGAATAAATAATAAAATCATATTTTCTGGTGATTTATCCCTGTTTTCTGAAGCAGGAGTCTGGATTACACAGAGCAGGGATCTGATTTGTTACAGCAATTCCTCTGTCAAATCACCACAGTACCACTTCTCCACATGTAGGCTCCCCCAGGGACTGTAAATGAAGAGCATTCCCCTAATTTCAGTCCAGCTCTGCTGAAAAATGGGGGCTGAGGCTCTGGTTCAGCAGGGGTAGATTTACCAAAACAGAGGAAAAAAGGAGCTGCAGCCTCCTTGGAGCAGGAGGGAGCAGCTGTGACACACTCAGGGTGTGATGTCCTGTTTGGGGAGCTCAGTCCCTCATTTATGTCCCACCCGTATCAGCTGCCTGTCTGTGCCTCTTAAACTGACTTCTGGAGGAAAATAACTCTTCCTCCTCTGAAATTTTTCATGGCTAATTATGTGTGTTTCCACCATTCCCAGCACTTCTGGCAGGAGGTGGGAGCTAATTTACCTCTTCTCTGCCCAGTGCTCGTTTCTCAAAAACATTTCAAATTCCATGTTTTGATTCCATTTTGGGTTAGGGCTGGTCAGTGCTTTTAAGCCTTTCACCAGAGGACTCAGTATAGATGGTAAGTTGTCAAGCTGTCATGATTTTTAAACATCATGCCTAATAATATTCCAAATATAAAGTTTATCAGGAGTGACAGAGTCCAGAAATTCGAGAAGGTAGAGGATGCCTTTTTCCTGTCCAGCCAAATCCATGTTTATGAACTGAAACAGTGAGAGATTTATGTAGCAACGATTTTGTTGCTTCTACTCAAATAATTTGATTGTTATATAGGCAAACTGCAAAGTGAAATGTAAGTTTAAAAATAAAGCAATGAGCAGGGATCCTATTAATACCTGAAAAATTTCATTTAAGAACTCTGCTACTATAGCTGAAGAGCAAGAAGTACTATTTTAAGAGTCACTCATGCTGAGCTATGAAATTTATTTGGAATTACCCACTGGAGGAACATAATGCATGAAAAAAACCATGTCTTAACTTTCTTTTCAAACAGTGCCCTTAATCTTCTTTCTGTTCTAATATTAGCATGTATGAACCGTCTCTGGGGCCTCATAATTAAAAGAAGTCTGCCTATGCTACTTTAAAACCCAAATGTAAGCAGAATTTTCAAAGGTTTTCAAAGATAAAATTGTGCTCTCCTTTTTTTCCCTCAGCAGATATTATTGCTAAAATGTAAAATTCTGCATGACTTCAGTAAAGTTTCTCTGGAGGCTGAAGGAAGTCCTGGTTGCCCTTCTCACTGAAAACATTTTGAAGGCCAATAAATCAACTTCCTGGGACTGAAAGGCAATCTAGCAGTGATGTTTGCATCTGAATTGAATTTTTAAAGTCGTTGGAGGTTTGAACAGCCTCCAGCCTCCCTCAGAAATGTCTCAGAAAACCTTCAATCCATAATTCCCGTGAATTTAACCATCAACTGAGCCCCTGGCTTTGCCTTAAATAACATAACTTGCAAAGAAGCAAACCCCCTGCTCTGTTCCTTGTAGCACTTCCTATGTCTTGTAGATCCCAATTATCCCAAAGGTGGTTTTGATGCAGGATTCAGTTGCCTGATCACAGTTCAGTTCCTTCCTCAGCTCTGTTGACTCTGGGTTTAACTTTGTCCTAAACGTGGGTTTGTAGAAACACCTGAAACATCAAACAGTGCTTTTGAGACATCAAACAATGCTTTTGAGACATCAAATTCTTATATGGGGCTGACAAAACTAATACAGAATCTGCACAGGAGGGCTGAGATACCTCAGAACACCCCAAACAAGCATTTCTGGGGGGCTGAGACATCCTTTGAGTTCCCATGGACTGCAAGAGAAGCTGAGAGAACCACACCACACGTGGACACTGACACTGGAGGTTCTTCCTCAGAATGCAATTGCCTTTGCAGAGGGGATGATTTTGGGATGTTCTAGGTTATTTAGAACTTAAAAATCACAAGAGACACGGTGCAGGATCACAGGGGACATGAAAATTTCTGGTGTGAGAGGTGAGGGCCAAACAAAATACATGGAAAGCTCTAAATGACCCAAAATAGTGTCACTAAGTCACTAAGAAGCTGAGTGTAGACTCTATTCAGCAACTGCTGTCTAGAAATCCATTTGGCTGTTTAAATGAAGGTTCCTTTATCTGTGAGATAAATATAATTTCTTAAGCTTCCAAAACAAGTCATTAACATTTTCTCATTTCACCATCTGTTAAAATGGTGCAGTGTCTCTGTCTAAGGTGTGTGCAACATCCTCAGATAACATATTGATAAAATTCAGATTAAACTGTGGCCAAGACCACCATTTTCCTTTTTTTCTCTGAATTCTTGGACTTCAGTATTTCTTACTTAAGCTCTAATGGATATAAAACTCCTGCTCCTATTAATTGCTTCTATTTTTATAATTCAGAAGGGAAGAACCTGATGCTCTCTCAGTAGAGTGATTTTCATGGCACTGTAATCTCAGGGTTTCAAAGGAGACCAAGAGCCCAAACTGTTATTCTCAATGTCAAAGCAGAGTAGACACACCCTCCTGAAAGGTAATTAGAACTTTATCATCTCACTTAGGGCTAATTCCTGCTCTAAAAAAAACTTGATTCTTAGAAGAATCCCAAGAATCAACATAGGAATATTTTGGTAATATCTAGTTCTGAAAACACTCAAAATCTTTAACTAAAAAAAAAAACAAACAAACAACCCCCACAAAAAAAAAAAACACCAAAAAGCCACAACAGAAAACCAAAACCAACCAACTAAAAACACTCCAAAACAAACAAAAATCAAACAAACAAAACAACAAAAAACAACCAAACAAAACAGAAAAAAAAAAAAACAAAACCACAAAACCCCCTCAAAAAAACCCCAAAACAACAAAAACCAAAAAAACCAAACCAAAAAACAAATTAACATGTATATTTACTTTTATGGGGAAGAAATGTGTAGGTTTTCCTATGGGGAAAGGGAGAAAATGTTTTATGGGAAACGTATGTATTGTTTTATGAGCAGGAAACGTATGTTTGGAGGACTTGGTGTGAATATTCCCACAGCTGATGGACCATCCAGTTTTGTCCAGCTGACAAAGAGATGGGAGATCCAAGGAGTGTGAAATCCATTTAAGTTTTGTGGAAAACATGGGTGTAAAGGAGAGGTGGTATAAATGCCCAGATTGGAGAAGAGGTGCTGCTTGAGCTTGATTATTGTGATAACCTGAAGAATCCATGTGGAATTCACACACAGGCATGGATGAAAATCAATAACTGTATGAGATCCCAGCCTCCTCCTGCCGTTTATTTGCAGAAAAACCTTCAGCTGGAGTTTTCACATCCTTAGACCTCAAAATATGAGCCAGCAGGTACAAACTGGAAAGAAATCCGGCTCTTCTCATTCTGATGACGACAGAATTTCTTGATTTTTTTTTTTGTCTTTCACCAAGGTTGGGGGAATCCATCCAGAATGCAAGATATTCCAGCAGGTGGTCAAAGAGGAGGCTCTCTGCCTGGAACAGAATGAATCTGTTTCTCCTGATCTTAAAGGTAAGAATCCTGATTGTTAAACTCTGGTATGAATATCCCTTGGATATCTTTTCATGGGCACACTGTCAGATATCATTTGTTTTCCTAAGTAAAACTTCCCAGATAAATTCCTCTTTTATTTGGTTTCCAGTTGATGGGTTTTCTTGGCTTCCAATAGATTCCTCTTTTACTTGCTTTCCAAGAGATTTGTTTTATTGACTTCCAATAGATTCCTCTTTTATTTGGTTTCCAATAGTTTTTTCTTATTGTCTTCCAATAGATTCCTCTTTTATTTGGTTTCCAAGAGATTTGTTTTATTGGCTTTCAATAGATTTCTCTTTTATTTGGTTTCCAAGAGATGGGTTTTATTGGCTTCCAATAGATTCCTCTTTTATTTGGTTTCCAATAGTTTTTTCTTATTGGCTTCCAATAGATTCCTCTTTTTTTTGGTTTCCAATAGATTCCTCTTTTATTTGGTTTCCAATAGTTTTTTTCTTATTGGCTTCCAATAGATTCCTCTTTTATTTGGTTTCCAAGAGATTTGTTTTATTGGCTTCCAATAGATTCCTCTTTTATTTGGTTTCCAAGAGATGGGTTTTATTAGTTTCCAATAGATTCCTCTTTTTTTTGGTTTCCGGTAGATTCCTCTTTTTTTTGGTTTCCAAGAGATTTGTTTTATTGGCTTCCAATAGATTCCTCTTTTATTTGGTTTCTTAATGGCTTGAAATGCTTCTTGTCTAGGCTGGGACTTTTACCTCATCTCATTTTGGGCATCTTTAAAAGCTCAATGTCTAAGGCAGAATTTGTCTTCTTAGAATCCTTTAAAGTACATGGAGGAGGGTGGGTGTCCCTAGAACACATTTCATTGCATTTTAGACACTTTGGAATGAAATTAATAATTTTATGGAGTAGAATTTCTCTTTACTACTACAGAAAGAAAATAAGATGATTGGTTCATACTTAGGCAGGTTTAGTAGCTTAGTTAGGGAAGGAAAACCCTACTTGGAATGTCTCACATTAGTAAAGTATTTGGTGTATTCTATACCCAAAATACCAAAGAAATTTCCACAGAAGATGCTGAAAAACGTGTTGCAATTATATCATGTTGGGAATCGTTCACATGCTGAAAATGTTCCTTGAGGGGAGAAAAAAAAAATAAAAAAAAAAATCCCAAGTTCTTCAAAATATTATATTTCCACAGTTTTACACGTTATTCGTTTGCTTGAGGAGATTTATTGTGGTGGTGTTTTGAAGCCTGTTCCGTGCTCAGATATAAATTTTGAAAACTAAAATGAACACGTAGCAGAGCCTGTAAAATATATTGAAAATGCTGTGTAGGGTGTTCCCTCCTGGGGTTTTGACCTTGTGGAGACACGCTTAGAAATAATTCAAAGTGAAATTTCGGAACGTTCAAACCCTCCAAATTTCAGTTAGATTTTTTCCGGCCAACTTTGCTTAGAAAAGTTTGAATCCACCTCAGTGAGATTTTTCAGTTATGTGAATTATGAGAGGTTAATTTTTTTTCTGGTTGGTATAGAAGAATTATAACCCCCTGGAAATCTGCCTTTATCAGCCAACTGGAAATTACAGTCCAACTCCCAGGATATTTCCTTTGTCTTATATATTATTGTGCAGTATTTCCAATCACTTTAACCTTCCATATTCCTCTTCTAGTTTCCTACTCTATTTTGGTGATATTCCACCCCACACACTTTAATCAAGTCCATAATATCTCTTGGACACATTTTGCACTTGCAGCACACAATAATCCACTCAAAAAGACGTTCTGGCATAAATCAGGTATTTTCAAAAATTATCTGTTAGATGCATTCCAGGATGTCATTCCAAGTTTCCTCCTCTTTAACACAACAATAATGACATCATTTTTGAATCCTCTTTGTAGCAAAGGTTACTCAAGGAAATAAAAAGCCCTGGAAGTTCTGTTAAACTATTTAAAAATCTTCAACCTTGTCAGCTCTGAGCTTCTCAAAGCTCTCCTTTCCACCTTTTATTCTCTAGAGATGGAAAGACCTTAATGAGAATCTGTTCTGGTGTTCACAGCCTTTCTCAAGGCATTTTGAAATTAAACATTAGATCCAGAAAACCAGTTTATCTCCAGTATTTTATCTGGAGGATAAAACTAGACTAAAATTAGTAAGAGTCCATAGCTTGTGTTTTGGTTTTCAGGAATTCAGCGAGACAAGGAGAAGGATCACAGTTTGTACAGTTACTTCTGAGCAGTCACAGAGAAGCTGTGCTGGGATTAGTCTGTGTCACAGAGATTTTGATCCAAAGTAGTTCCACACTATTCTTGTTGTACAGGGCACTGTCTAATGAGTGTCATCAGCAGCCAGACTGTCTCATTTTGAAGTAGATGTGTAAAATAGGTCAAATAAACCAAGCTCTAAAAAAACATTTACTTTTCCTCCACTGTCTAAAAAAGAAATAGCCCTGGATTACTGAGCAAGACTTGAATATCTGTGATGTCAACATTACCTGATACAACTCCTGCTGCAGTTTATGGAGTCTCAGGTGACTTGGACACCCACAACTCTCTTGAAAACCTTGGCATGAAAAATTCCCTTTTGGCTTCTGCACTCAGCGGTTTTTTTGATATACATTGAAGAAGTCGCTGGAAATTAAGCCAAATTTAAGATTTAAAACATACAGATTCCTTTACTACACAGGGAATGGAATCTCATTTTTAACCCCACATTGCCACATAAATTAGATTTTTAGACCCAGCTCTTCAGCTCTATTATAGTCCCTCTGAGAAGGACCACTTCAGTTGCTAAGTCCATGCATGTGGACCATTGCATGTATAAGAGGGACTAACATTACCTGGCTTTAATAATTCAAAAATTAGCAGCCTAGCTTAGGGTATAATCATCAACCAGACCCAGGTATTTGCAGCCAGTGATTCATCCTGCCCTCAGAAAGAGGCCTCCAATATTTGGGATGAATCACGGGCTGGAAGCCACTGTCTCTTTCCTCTGCTTACAAAGGGAACAGAGCTGAGATTAGCTGACATATTTTAGGCAATTAAAATAATAGTTAATGAATCAGGGCCTCTATTTTGCCATCTGGCAAATTGGGGATACCAGGAATTGTATCCTTCCAAGGGTCATGGGAGGACAATGGTGTGGGAGATTCTCAGGGCTCTCCTTTTGGAAGCCAGAGAGCAGCTTAACTCAGCTACAGGTAAGTGATATTTCTTCCACGTTTCAGCTCCTCACAATTTTAGCTTTGCTTTATCATCTCCCCCCAGAGGAAGCAGAAAAGAGTCATGAAAGAAAATAACACCTCCCCAACCCAAACTCCTGCACTGCTTTATATCCACCTTACGACCACCTGGGGGTTAGTTGGGGTTGCAGAATGATGCTTTTTTTTTTTTTTTTTTCAATTTGTTCAGGCACTTTTACATGCTGGTAATTTTTCTGTGCTGCCCCCACACCTACTCGCCCACAGCTGGAAGTGTCACTGTGATGCATCTGTGGCAAACCTGGGATTAACCAAAACTTCTGAGAAAACCCTTTTTAGTGGATTCATAGCCAGCAGCATTTCCTGTGTCATCAACCAGCAGCCTCTGGTTTAAGGAACCTCATGGATGCACCTATTCCCAACGATGGGATGAATCTTATCCTTATTGAAATCCATTGCAAAAATACCATTGGTTTCCTAATACTGGGATTTCACCCTTATTTCCTTCAAGCCAGGTAAAACTGGTAGAGTTTTAGCAGGAAATCAAGGGATTAAGGTTGAACTTCTAAGTCTGATTTTTTCAGTCAGGCCCTGGAACCAGCGATGAGAAATCTCAAGTGCTAATAATTATTCAATATTTTAATTTTGGTGGCTTTTGTTTTGACAATAGCAAGAGCTCCAAGTGATTTGACTTTCAGATTGTGTGTCTGTTTGAATTTCAGGTATATTCTCTCACAAGATAAGGTGGAGGAATGTCCAGCTGGAATGCCAAGTGCATATGTGATCAAGGGTGCATCCAAGGAGAAGAGGAAAACAATCCTCTCCTTCCCTTCAGTGCTGCATGCCCTGTTGTGGCTCTTCCTGCATGTGAATTAGTGGGAAAGCCACAGAAAATGTCATTATGGGAGATCAACTGCGTGATGTTCTCTGTGTTTCTCTTTATTTAGAAGCACTTTTTTTCTTACAGGATGTGCCAGAGATTGGGATGGTTTAACCTGCTGGCCCAGAGCCACTTTTGGGGAAGTGGTGAAAATTCCCTGTCCACGATTTTTCGAAGAATTCACCAATACCCATGGCAAGACTTTTTGGCCCTACATTTTTAAAAATTATTTTATTTTAAATAAATTCTAATAGTTGAAAATTCCTACATATTTTCCTGATTCCCAATGCTATCATACAGTAGCTATCCAGATACACATCTTGGCTTGTGGTCAATATTTCCTTGCATTATGCTGTACTGAATTGTCTCATTTCTTTCATGGTCTAAAAGTGATGGATAATTGCACTATGTTACTAACTTTGTAAAGGAATATGTTGTAGAATCACTGATTTATAAACTCATAAAATAATTAATATTAAAAAGGACCTACTGAGGTCATCTGGTCCATTCCTTCAGTCAGAGCAGGACCGAGTTTAAAACTTGTATCTGATTTCCAATATAGATCAGGTGGCTCAGAGCTTTGTGTACAATCCCCAAATATGTTGTAAATGTGTAATTTGATTTCCTCCACGTAAGTATTGAATTTACAGAATTGATTTCCCATATGAAATGCTCAAGTCTCACTGCATCTTGAAACGAATTTCCACATTTTCAAATGATATACAGAATATTGGAACCCTACAGCTTAACTTGCTGGACATGTCTAGACCTGTAAGTCCCTGACTTAAGGATCAAAGTAGAAATAAGAAATTGTTGTTGCTCATCCAAACCTAAAGAACAGCAGCAGCACCACCCCCCTCCCCTAATTAATTCTCTGCTCTCTTTTCCACTGAAAGGTTTCCTCCAGAGGAATTGCACACAGGAGGCACATTGGTCAGAACCATTCCCCCCATACACTGTTGCCTGTGGCTTTGATGAAGGTTCCAGTAAAGGACCTGAGGATCAGGTGAGTGTTTGATTTCCAGAGCATCCTTTCCTGAGAGTGCTGAGTAGCTCCACACATCTGACTCCTGCCAGAACCCAGTAATTACCCATTTTCAGTGCTAAACTCAAAAATTTTAGGTGTATTTAATGCTTGTTTAACAAATTAGGCTTAATAGAAAGCAAGTGAGTAGCAAGAAATACTTCCTTCTCTGTGTAAATGTCTCCTCTTGTTGTTAATGAGTAAACTCATGATTAGTTCACTTTTCCTGCCTAAAAAAGACTTTGGCTCTCTAACAGAGGTGATTTTAGTTCTCATCATGCACCCATATCCCAAGGAAGCCCTACCAAGCTCACCACAGGGAATTTTTCAGGGAAAATTCCTCTGTATGCCTCCAGTTGATTTTTTTCCCCCCAGATTTTAAGTCAATCAGAAAAAATTAGTCCATAACTTTCTAGCATGGTGGTCAAGGCACACCTTTGTGAGGGAATTCTTGGATGCCATTGAGCAGAGGACCCTGAGCAAGCAGGTCTAAGGGAAGGTGTCCCTGCCTATGGCAGGTGGGTTGGAATTGGATGATCTTTGAAGGTCCCTTCTGACCCAAACCACTCTATGAAATGATAACTTTTATACTTTCCTGTAGGTGTTCATGGAGCAGGCAGCAAACCTCTATTTTTCCTATCTGATGACCATCACTGGCACTTAGTTAAGCTCCTGCAGAATTTCTTTCACTGCCACATCTTCATATGATTTTAATTCCCATATTCCTCATCCCCCTACTTGGCCCCAGGATGGGAATGCCTCACACTCTGCTGGTCCCTCACTGGTGAACTTCTCCTGGCTGAAGGTTATTAATTAATTAATTAATTAACAGAGAGGCTGCCTCTGCCTTGGAGTTCTGAAATTTGAGGGATGGGACAGTTCCAGCAAGAGAGAACAGGGATGTCTCCACCCCCTCCTTTCAGTCTGCATTGAACAAGGCTCCTCTTGCACATCCCAAAAAAGTAGGATTATGTACATCCATGCAAGTGTTTGCAATAGGTATTGAAAAACCCAAGTTAGCAAAACAGATGAATAGTTCTGGGTAAAAAATTCAAGATGTTTTTTTAAGAATCCAAATCAATATTTTTATACGGGGCTTTTGAGCTTTGGAATCTCCGTGACTTATTTTTTCAGGAAACTGAAAAAAGGTATTGTGTACACCATAATAAGTGTCAAAAAGGCATATCAAATTACAAAAAAAAAAAAGATGGAACAAACCAGAAAACACAGTGGTTTATTTGTAGATGGTTTGAAAATACAGCAAGAGCTTCAATTCACCAAATAAATATTTTCTTAATGCAATTTATTAATGCATTTTATTAATACAGCTGGGTTTTTTTAATGTTTCACTTTCAAAAAGTCATGTAAACAGTTCAGAAAAAAGCCATTTATCACAAGCCAAAGCAAGATACAGAAAGGTGGAGAGAGTTGTCATCACTAACACTGAGTATTATCTGGAATTAACCAGGCACACAAGCTCAAGCACAAACTAGTTCAGATATCTGAATCTTTGGGAAGTGTAGACAAAATTTGCTTCATATAATAATAATAATAATTTGACTAGGTGAATGTAGAACCTAAGAATGGCTGCAACCAGTGGTAAAAATATCTGGAGCTGAATCCCCCATCTATAAATTAGGAATATTTGTAATTCTTTGCCCTTTAGGGAAACTGGAAAGATAAATGTTTTAAAAAAAAAACATAAATGAATGCTTAAAAAACATCTGGGAAGATACTGGAAAGCATATAAACACTTCAGAAAAAAAAGCCATTTATCACAAGCCAGAGCAAGACACCAAAAGGTGAGGAGGGTTGTCATCACTGACACTCTGGGTGTTATCTGGAGGTAACCATTTTGTTCTCCAGGCACACAGGCTCGAGCACAAACTAGTTCAGATCTAAATCTTTGGGAAATGTAGACACAATTTGCTTCAGAAATTTGGCTCCATGAACTTAGAACCTAGAATGGTTCTAATATCTTTACAGGGAGTAAAGATATTCGGAGCTCGATCTCCCACCTATAAATTAGGAATATTTGTAATTCTTTGCCCTTTAGGGAAGCCAGAAAGATAAATGCTTAAAAAAAAACCATAAATAAATGCTTAAAAAACAGCTGGGAAGATGGTGGAAAGCATGTAAACAGTTCAGAAGGGATGTAAGATTCAGAAGGGGACATATTCTGGAGCACAGTTCTCCAGCCCTGGGACCAGCTGGCCACCCCCAGAGCTTGGGTTTCCCCCAAGCAGTCCCTGGATTATGCTAAACCAGTTTGTGGCTGGCCTAGGCTAAAATCCAGCAAGGAACATTTCAACAGTATGGAAGACTTCAATTCAGAGGCCCTGGCTGTGTTTAGTTTGTTATTCCAGTCAAATCCCCCAGGTTTGACTAGAAAAGGAAGATAAGATCAGCAATCTCGGATGCATTGCAAACATGGGGAAGTAACAAGAATCCCAATTATATTCCAAGAGATCCACTTGCTTTGTATTTTGTATGTGCAGTGAACACTTGTGATGTCCTCTGCATAATGTTTTTTTTTTTATCTATCCTACAAAAACAGATAAAATGAATTGAAATACTTCATTATTCAGTTGAAGAACCTGTTTTCCCATTTTCTTCTGTGTTTTGGAAATACTGTATAAAAGATTAGGACTATATCAGAAACACCAGACTGATTCCTATCTTGTCAGGATTACATGATTTATTTATGGCTCTAGTTAAAATTGCTAATCACTTGTCTCAGCCTAGAATTGCAGCCTTTTGGACAAACAGATTTTGGATCAATTAGAGAACAAAGCATCCATTGCATTAGTAAGGGGGAAATTTGCCTGGATTCAGAGAATTTAGTTCCTTGGGATTTTAAATAATTAGGTGATTTTGTAGTCAATCAGAATAAAATTTGCATAGTTAAAACCATGTAGATATGCTTCATTTTTCTCACTACACTGGGTGTTTAATTTGAAAAGAAATGAACTGTAAAGAGTTTATAGTGTTACAGTTTATGGGAATGGAATGAACTGTTTGTCCAAAGCATTGACTGTGAGGTGATTTTCTTGGCTTTAACTTTCTCACCTCCACAATATGATGGAGCTGTTTCTCAGTGTTTCAGTTCCCTCACCTACAAATTGCCAAGTTTTATTTCTCTTTCAGCCATAGCTCTTTATGAAAATCAATGTTTATTGAGTCTGGCTCAGGCCTGAAGTGACAGATTCACAAATCACCCACCAGGAGATTTCAGTGCCCCAGACTCTTTAGGTACCAACAAGAGAAAATGCAGTTACTTTAAAAAAAAAGCTAAAAAATTTCCCTGTAAGACATGGTCAGAGGGGTCAGATGAGCCTGTGGGCTGTGAAACCTGTCTCCTGTGTAAGGTTCAGTAGGATTTAAAGGAAAACATGTTTGTGGTGGAGGGAAAAACCTGAAGCAGATCTCAAGCACAGGGGTGGTGGTACTGGTGAAATAAGTGAAAATAAGTGGTGAAAATGTGTCCTGGTGAAATAAGCACCCATAGCATTCATCCTCCAGAATCCCCTGCATCAGACTGTGTCTCTTTTCCCCCCAGAAATCCTATTATTCTGCATTTTGGCGTGTCTACACCGCTGGCTATGCAGCATCAGTGACTTCACTCGTTACAGCTCTAATTGTCTTTGCTACCTTCAGGTAAATATAAATGGGCTCTTTTTCAGGATGTCTTAAGACAATCTCATCCTAATTTCCATCAAATCCTCTGTGGTTTTGCTTTGTGGGCTTTTAAGTATTTTTAATTATTATTTTCTAATCATTCTGAGACATAATGCTGTTGATGGTGGTGGGTCTTTCTCTATTTGTGCTGTAGTATTTCCCTGCAGATGTTAAAACATCCAAGCTGCCTGGGCAGTCTGATTTAGTCTCTTTAATGCCACCATAGAGTGGAGGTGCCCAAACTTACATCACTATTAGTATAAGAAAACAATTCCTTCAGCATATGGCAGGACATACCCTGCAGAAACACTGTCTCATGGTCCTGAACCAGAGGTGATTCTAAACTGTTCATTCCCTCTGTGAAAGGTTTCCAGAGCTGAGAGCTACAGGAAGACGTTTAAATAAATTTAAATGTTACATCTGATGATATCAGGAAATGGATCCTGGGTTTGAGTGGTTCCAGTGCTCTTGGGCAAGAGTTAAAGCCACTGTGCAGACAGGAGGGCAGAGCACAGAAGCAGCTTCCTAACTGGGGTGGGTTGGCATTCTCAAAGGTCACATCCCAGGACCACGAGGCTGATCTGCCCAAGCCTTGAAGGAGATTCCATCAGCTCAAGGTAGAAGTGTGGACAGGGCAACCCAGGGAAGTAAAATCATGGGATCATTTAGGTTGGAAAAGGTGTTTGAGATCCTCAAGTCCGACCATTGACCCAGCATTGCCAGGGCCACCACTAAACCACGTCCCCAGGTGCCACATCTACATGTGCTTTAAATACCCACAGGGGTGGGGACTCAACCACTTCCCTGGGCAGCCTGTGCCAGTGCTGGACAATCCTTTCCATTAAAAAAATTTTCCTGCTATCCAATCTAAACCTCGTCTGGCACAACTTGGGGCCTTTTCCTCTTGTCCTGTCCTTGTTACTCTGGAGAAGAACCTGATACCCACTTGGCTACAACCTCCTTTCAGGAAGCTGTAGAGAGTGAGAAGGTCCCCCCTGAGCCTTCTTTTCTCCAGGCTGAGCCTCCCCAGCTCCCTCAGCAGCTCCTCATCAAACTAGTGTAGTTTAGGGCAAGGCAACCCCTTCTCTGGCACCCACCTTACAGGGTGTGACTGACACCCATTCAACCTTCTCTTCTCTCTGACCAGAAAGGGGATGAAAACCTTGTTGAGCCTTTTGCAAGCTCGTTCAACAAAAATATATTATTTAGAATAATTAAAAGGCATTATTGTAACAGCCCAAGAGTCCCCCAGTTACTCTCTGCTTCTGGCATCTCCTCTAAATGTGTGGTGATTCAAAGACAATTACACTGTATTTTTTATTAGCTTAAACAGATAATAACTGCTCTGTTCCCTCATGTCTGTCTCCCTCTCAAACAGTGACAGGTCATTTGTTTGCTCTGGGAGGTGTTGGCAGTTTGAGTTTTGCTGAGACCACGAGAAATTTCTGGTGAAGAACAATTTTTGTTTTCTCTTTCCATGTCAGAAAATTCCACTGTACACGGAATTACATCCACATGCACCTGTTTGTCTCCTTTATCTTGAGAGCAATTGCTGTTTTCACCAAAGATGCTGTTTTGTTTGCAGATGAAACTATGGACCACTGCCTAATGTCAACGGTACTGAACCTCCCCTCTCTTTTATCCTCGTGTTAACATTTAATTCTTGGGATTCCTAAGTCCCATTTCTCTTTAGTTTGCTAGAACTGAAATCTTAAAACAAACAACACAAAGACCAAGTGCTGTGGCTGCACTCAGCTTTGATATCTAAAGTACATGTCTCTAATGAAGCTGTAACAATTTCTGCTAGCAAAGAATTTAATCTGTGAGAGAAACCCAGTATTTCTCTTTCAAAAAACTGAAGTAAAGTCAATTCAAATTATGGAACCTCAAACCTACTGAAATATTGTTAGAATGTCTTTGTTCTTGTGTGGTTATATTGAATTTTACATCTGTCTGGAGAGAAACCAGACAAAATGAGAGTAGATTTAACATATTTTTCTCCCCCCTGCACTTCCAGGTTGCCTGTAAGGCTGCTGTGGCATTTTTCCAGTTCAGTATTTTGGCCAATTTCTTCTGGCTTCTCATTGAAGGGATTTACCTGCAAACCCTGCTCCTGCTGACCTTTGTTTCCAACAAGCAGTTCGTGTGGTGGTTCATAGTCACTGGCTGGGGTCAGTATTCCTGCTCTCTCTGTGTTATCTACCATCTCTGTTTACTGTCAGAAATAAATAAAATATGTGTTTTGAGACAAAATGTGCCTGTCAGAGGTGCCACCATTCTGAGGAAAGTTACCTGTTTATTCAGTAGTGTTACATGAAAACCACACATCATGGAATTGCCTTTCTTATCTTATTTATTTATCTTATTAGTTATTTACACCACTCACCACAGGGGTGATAAATCCAGTCCTCAAGATGATGACTAATTTGTCTGGATAACATCCTAGAAACACTTTGTCTTCCTCCACTGACTAAAGAAGTTTGGGTGACTAACTTAAAGTTGGCATTTTGCTTTTAGGAAACAGAACCTGAGAGATTAATCTTAGATCACGTGAGTTCAGGCCCAGGAATCAAACAATTCTTCTCTTTTGTTTTGTTTTTAAAAGAACTCCTGGCTTTAAGAAGTTCTTTGAGATTTTACAGCAATTGAAATTTTCTCTGATTGTCAGAACAGGAATGGGTAAGACCTAAAATTTCATTCATTGGAGAGAGTTGTTTTTATGACTCTCAGATATTCCTGTGCCTCACCTCAGCTATTTTAAAAAAGAGGCACCCAAATTAAGCAGTTACAAAATGACATTTTTTTGCCTTAGCATTGAAATCCAAATTATCCTCAAGTAAATATTAATTCATCCTTTATATTGAGATTCTCAGACTTTATATAATTCAATTTTTTGGAGCTGTTCCAATTTTTTGAGCTGTTTTTTGACTGTCTGAAATTAGACTCTCAGACCTTGATTAATCATGGCTAAATTGAGATAACAAAAGAAACAACTCAATTAGTAATGTAGAAATCCTCATTTACTTCTGGAATAAATGGAAGGGGAGAGACATCTCAGGAGTAACTCAGATCTTAGGTGATATGGATGTAAATATTTCTCTACATTAATTAAACAGACCACTTGAACTGAACGTGGTCCCAGCTTTAAAGGACTTTAGCAAAGGGCTAAAATTTAGAAGAACACCTTCTAGGCCTTTTTTTAAAGATCTCAAGTGGTATTTGGAAAGATGTTACCTTTATTTCTGTCTATTTATCAGTGAAAATGTCACTTGTTTCAGATTAGAGTCCCTTTTTTTTTCTGCAGCTTTGAAAGTCACTTGGTCTTTGGAAATTCAGTTCCACAGAAAGAGAGCAAAAGCAATTTCTACTTTATAGGCCTTCTTAAAACAAAATCAGCCATAAATGTAGAAGGATAGAAGGATAAGCAGTAAAAAGTGGGAATAGAAATCACCAGTTGCTGGATTTAATTAAGTTTTCATGGAATTCTTATCAGCTGATGGGTCCAGAGTGATTAATAGAGGACAAAAATGTGAATTCTTCCACCTAGTGTACAAAAAGTTGTATGTTGGCCACAATTCACAGGATAAAAGAGCTCCAGAGCTTCACAAATGCTTGTAATTCATAGGCAAACCTAAAGTAATTCTTAATACTTATTTTTGAAAATGCAGTTTTACAGCACCCTTTATTCTCCTTTGCTTTTTTTAAAATTCCCCTGCCCTTGTATTCCTTTTTTTCCCCCTGAGCTGTGAGTTAAGTTCTTTCATAAAGTTATTTAAATTTGTCTGACCCATCATTTGTCCTTTAATGTGCATCCAACCTGCTGCACTCTGAAAGTGCTGGGAGTAAAGTCTCCATGGGACACAGTATTTCAAATAATTGTTGTGTTTCCATGTTGATTTGTCCAGGAGCTCCTGCTGCTGTGCTGTTTGCCTGGGTCCTTACAAGAATCCACCAACAAAATACTGGGTAAGTCAAAGCTTGGAAAAGGAAGATGAGGATATCCTGGGTTTTATGGTGTTCTGTTCTGCTGGTGGGGAAAAAAGAGGTATTAAAAAAAAAAAAGGGAAAAAACCCACATATTCCCAAGTTCTGCTTCTAATCTTTACACTTCATATGGAAGTCTGTGAGAAAATAGTTTTAATTCTTCTGATTTTGGTGTTTGTATATGGGATAATAAACCCGTGGTAACTACTGAAATTTCATTTAGTTCCCTAATGGCCAGACCTGCAATAATTGTATTTTAAGAAAATATATTATTTATATAATTGTATACAATTATATAATTATATATAAGAAAATATAATAATATATAACCTTTATATAATTATATATAAGGAAATTATTATATTTTAAGAAATTAGCTGTTTCTGTTTAAAATCAGCCATATATTACTAACCCAAATCTTTTCAAATAAGAACCTCCTAAACCAACACATCATGTCTTGTTAATTTGTTTCCATTTAATTATTTGATTTTTATTCTATTTTAATCTTTTAATCTGAGAGCCAGATATAAATGTTATTTACTAAAAGCTGTCCTGAAGGTGTCCAGGTCATGTGGACAATCAGTTGGAAAAGAGACTGTTCTACACCTTCCTGCTCAGAACTCAGATGAATGACAGAGAGGAGTGAGAAGAGCAGGAAAGAAGCCTGAAAATACAAATTTCTTGATTTTGCTTTGGTTCTTCCATCTTTGCTTCTTACAGGATAAATTTCCTTCAAATTGAGTTACACAGAGATTTTAGAGAGGTGTGAGGGTTCCAGTGCTGTCAGGGACATTTAGGCAGGGATTTAAACTTCGTTTTTCTGTGAAAAAGTGCTTTTATATGTTGTAAAAGCTCACATGGGACAGATAACATGACCTGTTTTGTTTGTGGTTTCAGATGTTGGGATGATGATGAAAATGGAGTGGTCTTATGGATCATCAAGGGCCCCATCCTGATAACTGTATTAGTATGTTTGGGTGTTTTTTCATTTTCCCTTGAATATCTGCATATAGATCATTTTACCTGGTATATTTTTTAAATAATTTTATCTGGTATATTTTAAAATAATTTTATCTGATTTTTTTTTTTTAATAAGTTCTTAGGATGTAAACTTAAGACAAAGAAATCTCCCTTATCCACCCATTTACACCACCTAAATTTACAGAGGGAGTACTATGTCATTCAGGTCTGTATGTCTTGTAATCCCTATCCCAAATAATGAAGGGAGCAGAAGAGACTGTTTAAACCATGTAAGACCTGCTGGCGAGAAAAACAGGGCATTAATATAAATAAAATAATATTATTTATTTATATATATAATATTTATTAATATAAATAAAATATATTATTACTCTCTCTGAACATGAGATACATAGGTCTACATTAATTCAACATAATTTTCACCATATTTTATGTATAAATATATGTGGGTGGGAAAAATAATTACTATTTATAATGCTTTTGATTTGTTCTGAGAACAGATCTTCTCTGGTTTATGGCAGTGCACTTGCTCTGACTGGGGATTTTCAGTTATTTGTGTCAGCTCCTGGTCAATAATAAATTTACAGGTTTTGCCTTGTCTTTTCAGATTAACTTTATTATATTTATTAATGTGATCAGAATTCTAGTCCATAAACTGAAATCTCAAGAGGGAGGAGGGAGCCATTCGAGCCACTTCGTGTGAGTGTTTCTGGGTTTCTTAATATTGACCTGTTCTGATATGAGAAATATTTTATGGGCACAAAATGTTCTCCTCTTCTTCTAACAGAGAGAGAAATTCCCAGAAGAAATAACAATGTTCCTGTTCATCCCAAATATCACCTCTCTCTCTTTCTTCAGGGGAGAAAGGGTGGGGTGGGTTGGGGACAATGAGAAAATAAACCAGAAAGTTTTGCAGCTGTGAAAGGACCCAGACTGAAAGTGTAAACACTGAATGTCAGGTAACGAATTCACAAATGGCCACATAGAGAAAGATGCAGATTTAAGTTAAATTTCCTTCAAATTCTTAGCAGTAGCTTGATGTTGATGTTCTGGTAACCAAACCTAGTCCTTGCTGTTTATGAGCCACCTCACAGCTAATGGGGATCTTTCCAGGGATGTAGTTGCCTCCATTATGAATTAAAATATACTCCAACATAAAAATGCTGTCACTAATTCCATATTTCTAACACTGCCTTGTTTTTTAATCCTTGGTTTTCCAGGAGGCTTGCTAAATCCACGTTGCTTTTGATCCCCCTCTTTGGAGTGCACTACATCGTATTTGCATTTTTCCCAGAGAGCACCGGGCTGGAAGCTCGTTTTTACATTGAGCTGGGCTTGGGTTCTTTCCAGGTAAGATGGACAAAATATTTAACAATCCTGAGAGGTTTAATATGTACCACCACACCCTCAGCTTGGTTATTACAGCAGGTTTTTCCAGTGTGTCCAAATCCAACATACACGTTCCATCTTCCCCCTTCAGCATCTCTCCTGGTTTTTGTTCCCTTTTTATTTGAAATCTCATACTGCTTTTGAATTCTGAGTCAGACTTCCTATTAATAATTACAAAAAAAAAAAATACAACATCTACCTTTATTGAATAACAATATATTGAATAACAAGAATAAATTGAATAACGAGAGTTCTGTGAAGACCAGTCTGTGGATTAAGGTGAACTGTGGAAAATGATTTCACATATAATAAAACCAAGAGGAATGGAGAAATAAGGAGAATATATAACAACCTTCTCTGCCCTTACCCTTTAGGAGTGGTGAATCATGTTAATATTTCATGGTTTGTTTTGCTATACTGCTAGTCAGAAGAATGTCATGGATTTGAAAGGGTATGGTACACTTTGTAATAACTGTATTCACTATTGTAAATATAGATTAGAAGAAAACAGATACCCCTACTCCCTTATCTGAGGGAGAAGTTGTTTGTAGGATACAATAAACAGCAAATCAGTCCTTACTGTCTCCATACAAGGGCAATAACATACATATAATATCACCAGTCCTTTGAGGAATTTAATTCTGCTATGAAAACTCAATAAATAGTGCCACATCACCTGACTTTCAGTGGAAAAATGGAAAACATTATATGTTTTTACTGTCTGTCTTACTCAAATCGTGCATGAAACTTGCTGTCTGTCATTGATTCTATGCTTTAAATCCTGATTATTGGCTTTTTTCCTCCCTGCCCTCCCTGTCCCAGGGTTTTGTTGTCGCTCTTCTCTATTGCTTCTCCAATGCAGAGGTGAGTAACGAGGAAATAAGATCATCAAAACCTTTAAAACCCAGGGACCCCTCTTGCTTTTAATTTCTTTTCCTATTTTCAGAACAGATCAGTGCTTTGATCTGCTGCTGAAAGCCTGACATCCCCAGAGCTTTTCTTTTCCCTTGGTACCTTTGTTGGCTTTGTTTTTATTCACCCAGTTCTGACAGGAGGACACAAACAACCTTTGGAGCCCTGACCCTTCCCAAACTGTTCCTGACTTTCCTGGCAGGGATTTGTCTCCTGCTTTGTGTCTGATGTCTGTCATGATGGTGCTTCCATGGAAAGCTTGTGATGCTCCTTTAAGTTTATTTTCTCCTAGTGAGTTTCTTCTTTTTCCCTTTTCCCACTTTCCCCTTTTCCTCTTTTCCTCCCTTTTCTCCTTTTTTCTGCCTTTTTCTCCTTTTTTTCCCTTTTTTCCCTTTTTTTCCTTCCCCCCCTTTTCCTCCCATTTCCCTTTTTCTCCTTTTTTCTCCTTTTTTATTCCTTTCCCCCCTCTTTTTCCCTATTTTCCCTTTTCCCTCCTTTTTTTCCCTTTTCCCCCCTTCCCCCCCTTTTTTTCCCTTTTTCCCCCTTTTCACCCCTTTTTTCCCCTTTTTACCCCTTTCCCCTTTCCCCTTTTTTCTCCCATTTCCCCATTTTTTCTCCCTTTTTCTCCTTTTTCCCCCTTTTCCCCCTTTCCCACTCTTTTTTCCCTCTATTCTACCTGCTTCCCCCCCCTTTTCCCCCTCTTTTTCCCCATCTTTCCCCCTCTTTTCCCCCTTTCCCCCCTTTTTTCCTCCTTTTCCCCCCCCCTTTTCCTTTTTTTCCCCTTTTTTCCCCTTTTTCTCCCATTTCCCCTTTTTCCCTTTTTTCCCTTTTCCCCTTTTTCTTTCCCAGTGTGGGCCTGTGCCTTCACTAATTTTGCTCAAACCCTTTCTTTCCTGCTTTTATAACACTGTTAGAATTGGGAGAAGTTCCCTGTAGTACATTTTACCTGTTCCTATCATTTCCAAACCTGACTAAATTTGCTGGCACCTTCCCCAGAAGAGCAGAATGAACCAAAATTGGTGAGAAAATGTAAAAACCACATCTCATCCTTGGAAAAGTGTGTAGGGTAAATGAGAGGAATGACCAACTAAGAGTGGCTCAAGTCTCCCTTGTAAATGAGAGCGGACACTTCTTATAGAATCACAGAGTCATTAATGTTGGAAAAACCCTCCAAGATCATCAAGTCCCCCCTGTGCCTGATCCTCACCTTGTCCCCCAGCCCAGAGCACTCAGTGCCATGTTCAGTCATTCCTTGAACATCTCCAGGGGTGGGGACTCCAAACCTCCTGGGCAGCCCCTTCCAATGCCTGACCATCCTTTCCAGGAAGAAGTTCCTCCTGATGTCCAACCTGACCCTCCCCTGATGCAGCTTGAGGCCAATTCTTCTTGTTTTCTACTTGTTTTCTGGGAGAAAAGACTGACCTCCACCTACAGCCTCCTGTCAGGGGGTTGTAGGGAGCAATAAGGTCTCCCCTGAACCTCCTTTTCTCCAGACTGAACACCCCCAGCTCCCTCAGCTGCTCCTCACAGGACTGACTCTCCAGACCCTTCACCAGCTTCATTGCCCTTCTCTGGACACGCTCCAGCACCTCACAGGGATGGCTAAAGGTGCAGTTAATCCTACCCATGGATGAACAGTGCCTAAAATACATAATAAAATACATTTGTTACTTAGGAAAACAATTTATAATGGTCATTCTGGTGCTGTTCTGAGAGAGGGCCTTCAAGACTGACTATAAATAGAGAATGCTCTCCTTCCCATCTGCCTTCTGTACCCACAGACTCCTTGCCAACGGGATTTAATAGCTCCCATATTGTATCTCACAACACACAAATCCAGGAGGTGGTAAAAAAGGGACAGGCAGGGTGTGATCTCTGGCCCCAAGATGAAGTTGGGTTGGCTTGTGTCCATGCTGCTTGGGAAAACTGCTTCTGGAGCAGCTTGGCCCCTCGTTCCCACTTGGCAGTGCATCTGTTATGGCTCCCTGCAATCATAAATAATAATTATTATTTTCTCTCTGTGTGTGTGTTTCTCCAGTTTTGAGTATCTGTGACAATGTGACAATGTGAGAGACTGTGCTGCTGCCAAGAAAGGTGTTATTTCTACAGGATGAAACTCAGGGCTGGGATTTATACACAGCAGTGCTGAAGGGCCTTGAGTTTGCTGGGATAGCACTGGAATACTGGATTGGTGGAGGAAGCTTCTCTTTTAATGTACTTCTACATGTCATCCTCTGCATTTTTGAAATTGGGTCTATTTATTTTCAAAAGTGGATAGGGACACAGTTCAAGGTCTTCTAAAAATGTGTTAAGGATTAATCCTGTTTTTTCTGGTGCCTTTGTGACTCTGGGCTAAGTAGTCAGGCTGATATCCATATTTTACCTTCAGTGTCCACTAGGCCTTAATTTTCTGTTTCTTTGTTTTGAACTTCCTTTTCTACAGGTTCAAAGTGAACTGAAGAAACAACTGTGCAAGTGGCAGTATCAGGAATACCTGACCTTCACCCACAAACACGGGACTTTGTCCAGGGAAAACAGTCCCGTCAACTACGTCACTCAGTTGTCCCTGCTGGAAAAAATCAGCCCAAAAAGGAAAACATCTGGGTACCACAATGGTGTAACTACTGTCTGAGGCTTTCTAGCTGTGGCATTGGGATGTACTACCTAAGAGATGGCAAATTGGATCCTTTTGGCTTTCCATAGTGTGAATTCTGTAAATTCCTTGTCCTGGTCGTGAGCTGCTTTTCTCACCTGGTACAGATTCATATCCCAACCCTGGCTCTCTCCTTAAGTATATAAAGTCCATTTGTTTGGTTGGGAAAAACCAGGCCTGGGGATAGTATGAATCAACAGGTTAGCACCCTAAAAAATAAAAAAAAAAACCCACATTAACTCTCCTCAGGCCCACCACATTTGTCATGTCTTTGTTAGTGTTTCCCAAATTTTCCAATTTTCAAGTGCACTATTCCTAATCTTCATTTGCAAGAGTTATTTGGTGACCAAGTTTTGGCACAGAAAGAGTTATTTGGTGGCAAAGCTTTGTCGTAATAATTACTGGTGTTGTTTTGAGACAGCTTGAGTCAGTTTAGTGGGAATTAAGCACAGAAACTTGCCAAGCACCACCTATGGAACAGCAACCTCCTTTAAAAGGAATCTCAAGGTGCCTAGAATGCCACAAAAAAACCAGACAGTTACAATATCTGCTCGGGTTTTTACCTTCCATGCCTATTGAAAAGAGATTAAATTAGGTCAGAGGATTCTAAGCCCTCTCTTGTCTATGTGAAAATATGGATCAGCTGAATATTAGGCAGAGTATGGATGAAGGAAGAAATGAGAACAAACCCAATGCAGTGTCCAGCTGGGCTGCCTTGAGCTCAGAATGACTTATAAACCTGGTTTTAGAGCTCAGCTGCTGCTCTTTGTGAGCTGGAACAAACCTGTCACCATAACGCTGAGGATTAGCTGGATCCATCAATGAAACACACAATTAAACTGTGCTTTTGTGCTTTTTTGGGAGGGACCTGGCTTTGAGGACCAAATTGCTGTGATCACTGTGATTGTCTCAGCATTTCTCAGCTCGTTGTCACTCCACTCGATGATGTTTCATGGGACAGAATTATCCACACTGCAGTGAGGGCAGTGAGGCAAAGCATGGCCCAGTAAAGCTCAGAACCAATGCTGTCCTTGCATCACTTCTTTTGGTGACCTTCCTCTTTCTTCAGGTCTGAGTTGGACTCTACCTCAACCTCTCCAAAAGTAAAGAAAGGTACACAAGATACAGCTACAGCTCCTTTCAAGACAGGAGCATTCCCAGGAGAACCTGCATCAGACCTGGAAGCACTGCTGGAGACCACAGCCATGCACATACATCCTGGCTTTCTGTGAACAGCAGCATCAGTTTAGCTTAAAAAAGTAGTGTTCCAGTCCCTCAATTTGCTCTGCTCTTGGTTAATTATTTGGGTTAACAGACATTTGACTCGTGGAAACCTCTTTGTTGGTTTTAGGTGCTTCGTTTTTAGTTCTGTTAGTAGGACAGAGGTGAATTGTCCACATTTCTATAAATATGGTTCAAATGAGTTATTTATTAATTAGGCTCATCTGTCCCAATGAATTGTGTGTTCTTTGTAATGAGTAATTTTGTCTATTCTGATGATCAGAATCCTTATCAGTTTTACTTGTCAGAGTAACCTTTGCTCCTGTGCTGTTTCAATCTGTTGAAAAGAATTGTGATGAGAACACATTTGTGTGATGTACAGCTATAAAATGCAAGTGATAATTACAGCTTTTGTGAGTTTGGAAATTTAATTTGTGTCACTTTGGATAGGTCATTTGAGACTTTATATAAAAAAAGAAGGTTAATAATCTTGGGGTGTGCAAAAGTTTCATGGATAAAGATTTTGTTTGGGCTGTGAAAAGGTTGCTGATCCCTTCTTGATGACACACCTGTGGGTATGATGGTGTGTGTGGGAGTCGGGAATGCTTCAGGGATATCTTCCTTCACAAGGAAGGCAGCAAAAGGTTGTCACAGGCTGGGTTTAGCAGCGCTGTGTGTTCTGTGTGGAGCCACTGCCCTCTCCTGGAGCTGGGAATGCTGCTGGCTTGTTTGGATCTGTGCGATCCAGTGCTCCAAAACACTGCCCCCTGCTCACACCCAACGTGAACCTGAGCTACAACCTGGCCTGAGAATTAAATTAATAATTAATTAAATTAATAAAGGGCAGCTGCAATGGATTAATGAATTATATCAGCCAGGAAAAGCTGTTTTCTCTTCCTGGTGTCTTTTACACAATTTAACTCTTCAAGTATTATTTTTTTAAATTCCTTTACAAACTGCATGACAACCTGGAAAGATTAAAACCAGCTGTTTCTGCTGGTTTTGGTTTTTTTTTTTTGGGGGGGGGGGGGAAGTGTTGCAGTTAAGACAGGCTGTTAATGTAACTGAAATTCCTCTCAGAGAGTAGAATTTTAACTCTGATGGGGTCACCTCTTCAGAAAGTTTGATTGTGTGGGCTCCAGACTGAAAGAAATCCTCCCAGCAGGCAGCTTCACCTGCTTTGCCAATGCAGAACTTGCATAATGCACCCAGAGCAAGAATTATTGGAGTGTCTGAGTAAGATTTTTTTCAGCTGCAGAAAATGCAACTGAATTCAAGGTGTGTTGACAGACCTTGTGAATGAGGTTTTCCTCATTTAAACCAGGTGTCTGTTTTTTGGAGCAAACTCCTATAGCGTGGTATTGTGCCTTTAAAATAGTGGGTACTTACAAAGGACTTCTGGGGGGAGCTGAAATACTTTTGGAGGTGCCTTTTCTTTCCCTGCCTCTTAACTATAAAAGGATCCTTAAAAAAAAATCACTTAGAGTAGATGTGAGTTTTACAAATTAGGCTTTTTCCAGATTCTCTGATCTACATTTGCTGATCTAAGATACTGAGTGATGCAGCCCTCCTGCACAGGGTGGAGAGGGGAGATGTCCTATGTCCCATCATCCAGCCCTTAGAGAAGGGGCTGAGGCTGCTTTAGGTCACAGGAAATTCATGTAAAAGTGCATTTCCAGGGCTCTGAAGCACAGCAGAAAAGGAAATCCATATATCTACCCTGTCCCTCCCAAGACCCAACCTGCCCATGGGCCCGAGATCCCCTTTCATCCCAGGTCCTGCCTCAGCAGTGCTGAGGGGATGGTTGTTCCCTGACAGATTTCTAACCACAGTTCCAATAAATGAGTATCCATTTCCCCATCAAAGGATGAGGATCCACATATCTGGACTTTGGCTGAGCAATGAGGGAGGACAACAGTGGAAAGATGGAGCCTGAGTGGAGATTCACAGATCCACAAGGGACAGGCAAAGACTTGTGGTAGCTGAAGCAGAGGCTAAAGACAGAAAAAATATCAGAAATAGGTCATCTACTGTGGAGTCCTCTGTTCCAGTAGTGTGAATGTACCTGATATTTTAAAATTAACCTAATGATTAAACTCTTTAGGTTTGACTATAAAAGAAATGAAGCCTTGAAGCATATCAGGAGTTACAGACATCAATTTTGTTCAGCCTTGCCAACTGGAGGTCTGTCTTTGAGGACAACAGAATTTTTTATCTGTTGTTTAGATCCCTTAGAAATAATATTTAGGTCCCCAAAGACCTGTGGATCAAAACTCAGAGGCACAGGGGCTTTTAGTTGCAGTGGAGAGTGTGTTGCCTTTGTACTGGTGATATTAGACCCCAGTCATGTTTGACACTGGTTCAGGGTGGTAAAAACATTCCTCATGTAACTCCCCTGGTTGATGGTGAAGGAAGAGGGTTCATGGCCCATTAAAGGCAAAAACTTCACTCCTGGTTGGCCCAGGACTGACTTTGAGCAGCAGAATTCCTGGACTCCCCCTCATGAGGAAGGAAGCAAATTTCAGCCCAAAAAAACCCCCCTCCATCCTTTTGCTTCAGGAAAAAAAAACCCAACAAACCACTACCCTGTAACTTCACAGACAAAAAGTTCTCTTTGGTGCAATTTTATATCAGAACAGACTTATACAAAATGATAATACATTTATTGTGTCATCTACAGCAGTATACATGTTAAAAACAATTTCTCAAAACACAAAAAAGGTTAGAAAGCAGCAATTGATATCTGTGTTTCCACCTCATAACAAAGCTGAATAACCCCAAATCCCATTACCAGTTAAACCAGTTTTGACCAAAAAAGGTCAGTATTAGACCCAACAGGCCATAACTTTGTACCTTGACACAGTCAAAAGCCAAAATACAGCTTTCCATCCAATAACTTGGTACTTCTCAGAGCTATAGCAGGTTTGCATTGCCACTAAATTGACAAGTAGAAGGGAAAGAGAATGAACACACCAAATATTTGTTTTTACAGATTATACTGATACACAAAGGCCTCTTGAGACTTCTCTGCAAGCACAAAGTCCAGTGGGAAAGGCATATGCAGAAGCCTAAGGAATTTCAGACACTGAAGAGTGTCAGATCACACAGTGTCATATCACACAGTAATTCTTTACATGGATGAATTCCCCAAAAGAAAGCCAATGGGAAATTGCAATTCGAATCATAAGAAGGTGAAAGACCACGAGGTTCAAAACATTGTTCAAGCTCTGCTGGTGTGTTTTCATACACAAAGTACAATGTGTATTTAGCTGAATTTAGCTCTTTAGTACAGATATACATGGAGCTTAACATCAGAGCATCATTAACTGCAACTGCAACACTCCAGATCTTCCTAGTTTGTCCTTTAAACGCAATTCTGAACTGGTTGCATGTTCCTGACTGCTGAAAGCAGAGGGTAAAATCCTAATTTTTTTTATTTTTCACTGCATGTGCGCTGTATAATCTGGTTTGTTTCAGGACACAGAAGTGCTGGTCATATGGACACAACCTCACAGAGGGAAGGAGACTTCCTGAAAACTCTACTAAGCCTTTATCAGGCATAACACCTCCCTCAGATCTGGCTGATAATACCCAACAGAAGCCACCCCCAAGCTTTTCAAAGCCATTATTTCTCATCATGTGTGAAACAGAAGAGCAGTGACCAGGCCAGGGAAAATCCATCTCCACATCCAGGCTGCCACAGTGCCAACATCTGTCTCCAGTCTGGCCATCTTGACCTCTTGGTGGAAAGAAACACCAGCAAAGTGTGAATCATCTCCCCTCTGAGTGGACATCAAAAATACGGGTTTTGATTTTTGTGCTCTGAAATTGCTCTTTTGTCTCTTGTGGCCACAAAGGCAAAGTGGAGAAAGCAGATCAAAGGGAGACACCTCAGCTGTTGATGTCTAAAGTGGAGTGGTGTGGGTATCTCCTTAGCTGACTGCTTGAGGACACAAGACCTTTTCCAGGACTTTAACTGTGGGCCAGACCATCTAATGCTGAAGGTGCCAGGTGTTGAAATATAGCCCTTGATATTTAACTCCTAAGGAAGAAAACTACTTAAAAACAGGTATTTGGTTGTATTTTTTGCCTTATGCACGTTTCACATTCGTAGAAACAAGACTCCAGGAGACACTGCCCTCACAGAGATAATAAAATTCAGTATCTGAGTCTGGAAGAGAATCCCACGCAGGGAGTTCATGTGTTTCCTAGATATCCACACAGAGCTCACAGATATGACCCAGGAACTATAAGAGACTCCAGTCTTGTCTGGCAGCTGGAGGCCAAGCAGGATCCCATGTGGTGTCCATAAATTCTGCTCTGTCTGCTCTTCCCACTTGTTTTGCTTCCCTTCCATGTATAACAGTTCTGTTGAGGGCACATTCACTGCTCTGCAGTGATTTTATAAGTAGAATATTGATAATATAAGCACACATTTCTCTGGAAGCCCTGCCCACATGAGAAAAACCTCAGAACAAAAGTGAAAGTCTTAATATCAAGAAAGGACATAATCAAAGCAAGGAGGAAAATCCTAATTTATTGAACTTTCTAGGTTTTTATCTGTGGGAGCCCTTGCATAAAGACATGTAAGATTGAAGCTCTTCAGAAGCCTCCCAGACATCTATTGCTACACACAAAAATGAACTTTTTTTTTTTTTTTAATCCTCTCCCATGAACACTTTAGAAATAGTCTCTGGGCTCTGAAGTCTTCACAGACCACAGGTTAAAAACCTCTGACATCAGCAATTGTTTCTGAAACATATTGAAAAACAATTTCAAATAACAAGGCAGATAAAGCCAATTAAATTAATGAGGTTTTCATTTCTTCTGTTGCCACTCTTTGCTAAAGTCACTCTGGACATTTTTTTTTTTTTCTGTGACACTAAAATTTTTATATCTAATTTCTGTCAGGGCTGGGCTGGAAAATTAAGTTGGATATTTTTATGGTTTGCAGACCAGATTTGGCAGGGATTTAGTAGCAATGTCAGACACATGAGCACTGAAACCTCACAAACTGACACAATCAGTGTCTTTTCGGCCATTTGAACGATGATTTCTTGCAGTATTTTTTCTGAGTATGTGTCCTATGCCTCTGATTGGAAAGAGCAGTGATACAGCTCCTCTTGCAAGATCAAAACTGAAAACAGAAAGGGAAAATATTGGAATTACTTTCCCTTTAGACCTGTCTGAAAGAAAATTACTCAAAAACCAAATACCATTTATAGGCTTCCAAGAACTGGAAATCTATCTCTCAGTTTTTATTTTTCCCTTTCTTTCTTTTTTTTTTCCCCTCGGGGTGCTTGACATGCTGCTTCCAGGTAATTTTCCTGCTATTCTGCATGAACTCACATCTGTATTTGATTCCTTACATTGTTTTTGCTGCCCAAACTTGGATTAGAGCTGAAACAAACTCAGCTTAATAGCATGATTTTTTTTTAGTCTTATCTTTCAGCTGTATGATCAAAGACAAACTGCAGACTTTATCTGAAATAAAGCTGTTTATACCTCAGGAAGAGAGGGAGAAACTGGAGGCAAGACTGGTATGAAAAGGAACCTAAGAGAACCAGGAATTATTTCAACTTGGAATTCAGAAAAAAAAAGGTTTCTAACTGCCAAAGGAGAAAAGTTTTGCAATAACTTTCCAGTGGGAAGAGAAGGTGAGAAAAAGAAAATCCCACTGAATTTGAAAAGGAGAGGTGATCAGTTTAGGAGTGAGAATAATATAATATGAAATAATGACAGTTCCAGACCTTCCTTCACATTGAGTAAATACGTTTTGTTCTTGCTCATTTTGGCTTTGCTTATTTTCAGTTGCTGATTTCTTTTGTCCATGGGATTAGGAAAACACCCCCTGAATCTTTGATATAACCAGAAGCTTTCACGCTATTCAGAAGCAGAACTTTGTCCACCATGGACATGAAAATACTGTGAAAAGCCACAATTTTGCAAAAATGACACTGTCAAGGCAGACTATGGCAACTAATCCTTCTGTCCCTGCTGGAAAAGGAGCAGATTCTCCCAGGTCAGGTTTCCAGCAGGACTCTAAGAAATTCTATATTGTGTCCCACTCTGGTCCTCACGGTTCAAGAAAGAGGTGGCCAGACTGGAGAAGGTCCAAAGGAGGACCACAAAGGTGGTCAAAGGGATAGACAAAGAGATGATCAGTGAAGAAAGACTGAAGGAGAAGAGAAGGCTCAGCAGGAACCTCATCACTCTGTTCCAGTCCCAAAAGGGTGGCTACAAAGAGGGTAAAGTTCTTTCTTCACAAGGATCCACATGGAAAATACAAGAGGAACAAGTACAAACTGCACCAGGAGAGGTTTCATTTTGATATAAGAAAAGAATTTTTTAGAATAGGAACAGCCATTCATGGGAACAACCTCCCAGGGATGTGGCATTGGTGGTTTCCAAGAGGTGACTGGACAGGGTGCTAAATAACCTCACTAAGCTCCCTTTCTCACAAAGGTTGGACCAGATGGTCATTCAGCTTCCAGCCTTGGTTGTTGGTTCCATGAACTGCTCTGCAGTCCCTTCTGGAAGGTATCTCCCACTTGCCCTTGATGATGGAGAGAGTCTGTGGAGAGTCACCTTTGCAAATGTGATGTCAAAGCACCAGCACAGGCAGGTCATGCCCAATTCTGGTGGCTGTTTGGCCTTGCAGTTGCAGTCTTTTAGTTGCAATGAGAGACAGATGCTGAAAAGGAGGAGCCAGACATCAAATATAGTGTCTGAATTTAACTTCAAAACTGCACCTCTATTGCATTTTACTCTGGACTCCCCTGCCTTCATCTCTGTCCCTTCTCCCACCACCCAATTTTAACACCTGGCTGTCAGATGCAAATATTTAACTGATGCAGAGGAACTTGGGTAGTTCTCCTCTATGAAACAAAAATTCCCATAGCTAAGCATTTAAGTTTCTTTACCTGGGCTCTGAGTTCCAGATATGCTAAATGGAGGTGAAGGTAAAGGAGGTGAGGTCACCATGCAGCAAAGAAACAAGCCTTGTCCTTTACAATACAGTTTGTACTGTTCATTTTGGGATGTTAATTGTCCTGTAGTACCAGCACTTCACACTGACAAGTCAATAATCAAACAGTGGTTAGATACAGTAAATAGTCACAAAAGCTGCAGCACAGAAAGTTTTTGTACACTTATAAATGCAAAATAAGAAAATTAGACAGGAAAAACATTATGGACACGGTAGAAAAAAAATGGCTCAAGGAGCACTGCACACTTGTTTCAATTTTAATTGTGTTTTGTTTTTCAGAGCACAGCCTTTCTTGCTCCAAAATATATTTCACAGTGAAAAAATCAAACAAAGTACTGTTACACTCAGCTGATATTTACACACACCTGGAAGCAAACCACCTGTGGGCTTCTTCCCTCCTGGAATAAATGGGAATAACAGCCACTGGGAGTGGTGGCCATGCCTGGGCAGCATCTGCAGCTTACATTCAACAGAGAGGGTTTCTTGAGGGCTAATTTGTGCCAGGGCTCCAGAGCCTGGTTGCAATAACTATTTACACCTCAAGCATGATCTTTCCAGCAACACTGAGAAAGTTCAGGTGACCAGGGAAAGCCACATCTGCAAAGTGCAGCAACACTTCAGATAAGTCAGATCACGAGAGAAGGGGGTGGTTTGTATGAGATATTGTACATTTTATATGTTGAGAGGCACCTTCTCCTCTAGGAAATTCAGTGCTGGTGAATGGTAGCAAAGACTTCAATTTGAGCAAGAAACACAGGGTCTGCAACAGCAGAAATTTCCCCTCCACTGCTCTCCAACTTGTCTTGCTCCTGAGCATTGGCTCCAGGAATTAAGGGCCAAGTTTTCATGACTATTCCACCCTTGGATTCTCTGGCTGAGACCATCAAAAATAGATAGTAATAACAATGTGCTGAGGCCAAATCCCAATCCTAAGTGAAGAGGGTTTGTTCTAACAACAACAACAACAACAATAACAGTTTTCTGTACTGATTTGAATTTAGCTGAGGGCCTGGTCTCCAGCGTGCAGGATTCGAGGGTGGTTTTGGTGATGTGGACATTTACCCACGAGGCACTGGACTGAGATCCACCAGCTCAAATTTCAGAGCACTGTAGGACAGCCGGGGAAACAACAAAATCCAGAAATAAACTCAGGAAAAGCTTCAACAACAACACCAAAAATACATGAAAAAATAAAGATCCAAACACCTTCTTACTCTGAACTGAAACATGGCAAAAAGTCTCCAGCTTTTATCTTAAAAGTTCTAATTTATTAATGCTTGAAAACTGGCTACTAGTCTTTCATGCCAAATATAGCTTTTGATTTTTTTTTTTAAATAATACACTTACAATATTGTCAATATAATACTTGTGAAAGCCCAAACTGCAGAAAACACAAACCTGGTGGTATCAGTTCATTTAACATTAGATTTCAAAAATGTCCAGGCTGCCAAGTGCAGGGGAAACTTTCTCAAATAGCTTTTTGGAAGCATCTAATGAGAGAGGAAGGGCCAATCCATCAGTTAAAAACACTCGAGTGACTTCTGCAGAGAGCTGGGAAGAAGGGGATCAATTCTGCTCTCAGAGCAGCAGATCAGTGCTGCAGATGTGCAAAAAAAAGGTGTCTGGATCATATAAATTCCACTTGAGAATTTGGAGTATAATGGAAGTGGTTTAAACACTTTACTGGTCCTCTGTGCAAGGGCAGGTTTCACATGACAGGGGTGCAACCATCTCGTAAGAGCATGATCCTGTACCAATATAACCTCAGTCATTATTTCTATTTCAAATTATTTTTTACATTCATTTAAACTGCTACATTTGAGAGCAGATCATGCCCCATAAAGCATTACATGTGTTGAGGATTATTACAACTAATATTCCTTTCACGACTTTCTGAGGCCTGATTTTTCCTCCTTTTAAAAATAAGTAAACTAGGATTATTTTTAAAAACCTTTGCTTAAAATGACATTAAAACTTTTTTTTTTTACTTAAACTAACAAAACCAGTGAAATTAAAAGCTCACACTCAGCTGACACTAAAATTCCAAGTCTTTCCCTTTTTTTTTTTTTTTTTTAGTTTATGATCATGTCAACTAAGACCAAAGAACCAGCCTGAATTTTGAATTTCCTGGTTACTATTAGTTTCAGTTCAAAACTTCACATTTAAAGTGTCGTTTCCATTTTTGTCTTTAATATATGCACATACACACACATATATATATATTATATATATATATCAGTTCAAAAATCCAAAGTGAAGTGAGCATTAGGATGGTCCTCGAAGCCTTTTTGCTCTGTATAAAGACTCTTAAGAATTGACATCATTGACACTGGATTGAAGTAGGTAAGTACCAGTCGTGGCTTCAACTACAAGGCAAAAGTTGAAAGAACATTCTAGTTCCTCCCCCAAAAAAGCAGTAAGACCATTGGTGCTTAAACAAACAGAATGTCCAGAAAGAGACAAAACTGCCAGGTGTGGGAAGTCCTCCAAAGTCCTTACATTTTCCTTCCACGCCATCCCATTGTTCAGTTGAGTTGCTCATTGATATCACCAAATGCAGATGATTTTTACCTTCCAGGATGTTGTGCCAGATCCTTCTTGTGCCTCTGGCAGGGGAGAGTCAACACACAGAAGTCCAAGAGGTTGCAGAGGCACTGTGGGCTGTGTGGCAGCCCAATGCCACGTTTGGCCACAGATGCAGAGGGTCCAAGGTCATCTGCAGGGAAAGACCACCCTGGAACCAACTTTTGCTCTTAAGGTGGGAGGGAAGGGACAGTTATTTTTGTAACTCAAAGAATCCAAATGATCAATCTGTCACTCAATGCCAAAAAAATATAGGTATATCTCGACTTCAGGGCCCTTTTAGAAAATTCACAGCTTAGCTAGAACACAAACAATCTCAGAAGTGTCCCTGGGTACAGAAAAACACAGAGGATCCCATTGCTCTTGCCTCAAGTTCCTGCAGTGAGAGGCAGTTTCACATTGGCACAGCTGTTCCTTTAAGTCCACTGGGAATGTCTGACTAAATCCAGCTTAACTTCCTGGAGATCCTCCTGAATGGTTTGATAAACCCAAGCACAACAGCTCCATCCTAAGACTCAAAAGAGAAACACTGCAAAAATTCACGTGCCAAAAGACAGGGACAGGCTCGGGCATGTTTGACTGGGGGGAAAAAAAATAGGCAAATCCAACCCAAAAAGGAAACCAAGTGGCAAAATGACAAAGGTCATGTCCATTCACGGACTGGGATCAGTTTGGCAACCAAGGATCACAACTGCACAGCAACCACTTGTTACTCTGGACGGACACGGATCACTTGCAGATGCTCTGAAATGGGAATAGTTGAGTGGGTGGGTTTGGCCTCTTGTTTGTCTGTTAAACATTCCCCATTAATGGCCTTGAGTACAGTTGGGTATTTACAGTGACTGTTAAAAAGAGATATATACACACATTTCCTTTGCTTTGTCACCTCCAGAGGAGAGGAGAGGAGAGGAGAGGAGAGGAGAGGAGAGGAGAGGAGAGGAGAGGAGAGGAGAGGAGAGGAGAGGAGAATGAAAAAAGGAAAGGAAAGGAAAGGAAAGGAAAGGAAAGGAAAGGAAAGGAAAGGAAAGGAAAGGAAAGGAAAGGAAAGGAAAGGAAAGGAAAGGAAAGGAAAGGAAAGGAAAGGAAAGGAAAGGAAAGGAAAGGAAAGGAAAGGAAAGGAAAGGAAAGGAAAGGAAAGGAAAGGAGAAGGAGAAGGAGAAGGAGAAGGAGAAGGAGAAGGAGAAGGAGAAGGAGAAGGAGAAGGAGAAGGAGAAGGAGAAGGAGAAGGAGAAGGAGAAGGAGAAGGAGAAGGAGAAGGAGAAGGAGAAGGAGAAGGAGAAGGAGAAGGAGAAGGAGAAGGAGAAGGAGAAGGAGAAGGAGAAGGAGAAGGAGAAGGAGAAGGAGAAGGAGAAGGAGAAGAAGGAGAAGGAGAAGGAGAAGGAGAAGGAGAAGGAGAAGAAGGAGAAGGAGAAGGAGAAGGAGAAGGAGAAGGAGAAGGAGGAGAGACCTACACCACCACAACCAAAACTATTGTTTCATTTTTTTTTTCTGTTTCGAGGGGCGGTTTTTGGTTTGCTCCCGATGGATTTGCTCCCTCAGCTGCTCATGTGGCCAGGTTCTCCGCATTTATGCTGGACATCCGAATCTGAGAGCTGCTCTTGCTCAGAATGGACAGTTGTGTCCCCCCGTTCACTCCGCTGCTCGCTAGAGAAGGATGGCGGTGTTTGAAATCCACAGCAAAATACCGGTTGACTTTCCAGCTCCTCCATTTTCTCTTTATTTCTGATTGCACCTTTAGGGAGAAACTTCAAAAGGTCATTTTTTATGTACTTCGCCGCTCGAGGACATGCTGATAAATTATCAAGATCAGCAAAAAGCCCACAATTCCACAGAACTATTTTTAAGGCTGTTGTTAAACTCCTCGCTTCAGCAAAATCTGAAGTGGTTTCTCCACAGCTGAAAGAGGTCCAGCATTGTAGTGGGAATTACAGCCCAGGTTCTGTGTCTCTGGCTTCAGAAAATTTAGGATCAGCCCAGAGGTATCAAGAACAAAGACCTGTTCAACACTAACTCCAACATGAAGGAAAAAAAATACCCTGTTTTCATCAAAGACATAAAAAGGAGCCAAAGAAACCAGCAAACAAAAGGTACTGGACAGTAGGGAAACCACCTGTCCATGTGGGCAACCTGTCTTTTGCCTGCCATTCATGGATGGATGTCCATGGAAAACTTTGCCTTCTGCTTTCAGATCCCCTCAAAGCACACACCAGCTCTGGGATTTACAGACATCTGTGACACCTTCCTTTTCTTGAGAGTATTTTATACTCCCAAATATTTATATGATACTTGAGAGTATTATATGTAAATCCTGGTGATTTATAGTAAATCACCAAGAGCAAAACAATCCGTGGTTAGAAGCTCAGTTAGGGAAGAAGCAAATAATTCCATAGCTTTTGTACTTTTCATTCATCACCAACTTCCTGGCAATCCTGCTGGGTGAGCATGTGAGTATATATAGGTAAGATTTAACATATTAAAGATCATATGAGTTTAGACCAACATTTACTTGGTCTGTTGCTTACTCCTGGAAGGAGCCTGTAGCACATTTCTGAATGAAATAATGCAAGAACAAGGAAATATGTAGAGAGATTTTCCCAATATATTTCTCCAGTCTTCAATGAGCTGCTGTGACAAAGATGTTCTCCTTGGCTCTAACAGTCATTACTAGATTTTCCTGGACTAAAAGAAGTGTCAAAATGGATCATCATAAGCCAAAATGCTAAACAAGTGCTTTAACTGTATGGGCAAAAAACTACAGGGAGGAAAAGTCCAACGGGAAAACTTGCATTCTCCTTCTAGTACCTCTAAATTCCTGTTTTGGTTAATGTATAAATTATAGATTAGATGGAGTATGGAGTTATATCACCCCTATAAAATACAAAATAGTGTTTGCACCTTGAACAGTGTAATTATTATACCAAAGGTGAATCCTTTCTTGCCCTAAGAAATTTAATGAGGGACAAGACACTTTTTAATTACCATTCTCCAATGTCTTGAGAGGTAAAATGGTTTTAATCAATCTAATTGTGTTGGTTTGGCCAACAACAACCCTCCTACTCCTTCTGAGGGGTTCCAAGAAATCTGACAGACTGTGCTTGTTATCTTGGAAGGTGTTTATCTCCAGGCTGGTTTTAGAAAAGACCTTTTGGCTGTTCTTTTAGCACTCAGGGAAGGTAATGGATGCAACAACACTTGTAGGTGGGAGATTTAGATATCCAACAACACCAGGTGGTGAAGTCTGAGTACAACCATTAATTCCAACAAGGCTTGATCCAGATCTCACCCTCCAGAGCTACTTGGGAGTGACTGAGCTATGAATAATGCTTTCACAGCCCTGTGGGGCCTTTCAAAGTCACCCTGACTAAGCAAAGGTGACCTATGAGTTTGTTTGATGAGCTTGGAGGTTGTTATCTGAGAGGGAATCACTTGGATCAAGGAGTTTGAGACCTTTTGTACTAGAAATGAGCTGTTGCAGGCTAGAGATGAGCAAGCACAGAACACCTACTGCACTCAGACTCCTTGGAAAGAAGAAAATAAGGTGATTCTAGGGATTTTAGAGAAAGGATCCTGTTGGACTGCACAAGAGATGTGTATCAGTGGTGGAGAAAATGGATGAACTCCAGATATCCCTCTTAAGGTGGCCTTGAGGAGGGAACCTTTTTTTGTTAATTGAGAAAATAATAACCTCAGGTATTCAGTTGGATAAACAAAGGCAGAGCAATCTCAATCTGCAGACCAGAACAGATGAATCAGAAAAAAAAATAACTAGTGTGGGAAGCTGACAGCAGCAGCAGCAGCTGCCATGTGCTGAGAGGAGTGTGAGGCTTGCAAGATATCTGGGGAGGGTCTGAGGGGGCTTCTGGCACAGCTTGGGCTCTCTGTGTGTAGGGACCAGCTGGAAGGTGGCAGGTCTCAGAAAAGAAGCTGACAACACTTGGATGGTGCCAGCAAGAAAGGCCAAGGACTTGTGAAAACTTGGAATTCAGCAAAGGGTTTGATGCTGTTTCCCCCAGCCTTCTCCTGGGCAAGCTGGCAAGATGTGGAGTGGGTGGGTGTCCTGCAAGATGGGAAGGAGGTCACACTCAGAGGGTGTTGGACAAGGTTTCTTACTCAGTCTGGCACCATATCACTAGTGGGGTCCTCCAGGGATTGGTACTGGACCCCACACTGTTCAACATAGAACCATGGTATGGTTTGGGTTGAAAGGGACCTTAAAGATCAACCAGTTCCACCCCCTGACATGGGCAGGGACAGCTTCCACTAGCCCAGGTTGCTCATCTGACCTGGATGTGAGCACTTCTAGGGATGGGGCAGCCACAGTTTCTCTGGGCAACCTGTGCCAGGGCTTCAATATCTTCATAACAGTCTCAACAATGGGGTTGAAAACACCTTCACCAGGTTGCCTGATGACCCCAAACTGGGTGGTGACTGGACATGTCAGAAGGAAGAGTCACCTTATGGAGAGAACTGAACAGGCTGGAAGAGTGGGCTGGCAAGAACAGTGCCAAGTTTAACGAAACAAGTGCCAAATTCCACAAAACCAGTGCCAAATTCTGAACCTGGGGTGACATTGCCAAGGAGACCACTACAGCCCTAGCCCAGTTAGGGAGTGTTAATCTGGGCCATCATCTCTGGCATGGCCAACATTCTGGTTTAATAAGGACACTACACATTCTTTCGGGTTTTTTTGGTTTTTTTTTGCTGAGAATTGTGAGATTCAGCCTAAGGTATCAGGGAGAATGGCAGGTGATGAGTTAGAGGGAAGGTTTAGGACAGCAGTTACTCCCACAAGGAAATGAAATGAGGAAGATGGGTGAGGAATTTAAATACTGAAAGACTTACCTCCCCATTCAAGAAACAGTAGAGAACAGCAACAACAAAACCCTGGAAGAGCGGGAGAGAAAAAAAATAGTGCAATTTATGCAAAAAGTAATGTAATGTATGAAAAAAGTTAATGTAATGTAATTTTAATCCTGAAGGAATAACACAAAATAGCAGGAGTTAGAACAGGCAATCAACCAATCTAACCCAAAATCCTAGTACACAAACCATCCACATGAGGGAACAAGGACACACTCTGAGAACTGTGCATGCAAAGTTTCTAAAAAAAATAAAAGAGATTTCATTCTAACAAAACCAGAATTCACTGGATAATCACCTGGAAGGATCCCAGTCCCAATTCAAACACCAGTCTCTCCCTCTTACTGACATTTTCAGGCGAAAAAGCAAACACTGTGTAGTGAATTCCAAACAGGGGGATGAGCAGCAGCGTGGAGCGAGCCAGCCTCCTGTGACAACAGAGGGAGAGAACTTTAATGCAGCCTTGCAGTAATCACCTTGTGCTTTAATTAAAGAAGAAAGCATAAAACGTTTTGCTGACTGACTTCTGGGAAAATACATACACTGCATAAATATACAAACAAATACAGAACATTCCTGTTTGTTCCCAAAGAGTGATTTCACACACACTGGAGTTTGCTCCCACTTCTTTCATGCTGCTACAATAACAGCACATTAACAGTGATTAATGCTCTGTTCTCTTATTTTAATTTTCATTGTTATAAGCAGTAATTTCTTCCTATTGTGCCCAAAAATGAAGAGGGGAATCTTGCTAAAGGATTCAGACTGCTACCATAGCACAACTATAAACCTTAATCCCAATGGAGTGTTTGAAACCACTTTTTTTTAATATTTTATGTGTGTGTGTGTGTGTGTGTGTGTGAATTTTTTTCTGCATAGCAAAAGAATTCCAAAACAACCATACAAATAAAGCCAAAAAACCAACAGCCACACAAATAAAGCTCAAAATCCTGTATGTTCTTGTTCTTATACTCATGATTATTCCTCAAGGTCTTGATTTTGGTCTCATTTGTACTGTTGGAAAGCTAAGTGCAGTTCCACTGTTTAACTAATTTCTACTGTTTCAGGATAAAGAGGTTTCAGAGGGAAATCAGGTTCAGTACATAAGAAATAAAAGGGCTAGAAATAAATGTATGCAAGCATTTAACTGGTGAAATTCCCCAAAAATAAGGGGTCAGCCAAGACTTGTGCATGTTTTGGTCAGTGCCATTTGCTGATTGAGCAGCAAAAAAAAAGATCAAAGAGAAAGTAAATGTTGATTTAAAAATAAGGAAATGTAGGGTTTTTTTAAAACAAAGTGACCTGAAGTAACCTCCAGGACATTTTCAGAGGGGAAGAATATCATTGATTACAATCAAGTAAGTTAAGAAGGCAGATGGAGGACAAAGGAAGGCAAAAAGCTGTGAAGATGTTTCTAAGAGCTGAATACTTCTTAAAATTCAAATGTTTGCTCTGCTTTTATCTGTAGGGACACATTGGAATTTGCTAATTCCAGCTCAGAGATAACCCAAAATGATGTGTTGGACTTACTGAAAGTGAAAATTAATTAATATATCTCCAAGAACTCTGAACATATGATATTGTCCCCAACACCTGTAAATGGGACATTCAGTGCATTGCTGGTGTCTCTCAGTCAGACTTTGGGCACTAACAGGGATAAACACATCCCAACTCTTGCCTTGAGACTGCACTGAACACACCTGAGTCATGATTCTGATGGACACCAAACCTCAAGGCTTGGGGAAAGGCCCCAAAAACCAGAGAACACAGTTCTTGTGAGTTATCAAGTTAGACACTGGCCAAAAGTTTTTTAAAAAAGAGAAGAACAGCCTTGGAATAGGTTGATGATCATACAGAGTGTTCAGCTTTGGTGATCTCTAGAAAAATTAATCTATACAGGAGTGAGTCAGTGTAATGGACTAAAAGAGCTTTTGGGGTCCCTTCTAGTCCTTTTTCTCTGTGGACCTGTACTATGGTCCATGAAAATGAAAACAAACACTGAGGAGAAGTGTATAGAACAATGTTATCCCTATAAACCTAAAAAGATGTAAAGAACGTGCTTTAAACTAACCGTGGAATTAAAAGAAAATCAAATTAAAGGTAGTAAACTTGACAAAGAAGTATCATCTCTCAAAATCTGTTATCCTTTATATTCAGAATTAATGCTAACAATAACAAAAGCATAAATGTTGTTTTGATCTAAAAGTCAGAACAGAATTGTCTATTAGTGTGTTCTACCTCACTGCACTCATGGGAGATTAATTTTGGGAAAGATGCAGAGGAAGTCTTTTTCTATTGTTGGTTTTGTGGCACTAATTACACCTGATTAATCACACAATTAGTTTGTAGGATCTTGAAGTATAATGCCATAATCAAATTATTTGAAATGCTGTCTTCAGTACTGTCATGAAAGTCATGAAGCAAATACATTAAAACTAAGAAGTAACACATTCTGGAGTTTATAGATTATTAAGATGAATGAAGAGGAAAAGTAGATTTCAACAATGGGAAAAAATTGAGAGATACTGATGACTGTAAAGATGATGATGCATTGATTCTTTTTTTTCAAGATTAGGAAGAAAAAAGATGAAGTAATTTCTGTGAAACATGTAAGTTTATGGGGAATGAAAATGTTAAAGGAGACAGTGGAATTCTCAGGAGTGTAAGAGCCAAAGATATTTATCCTCTTTTCTTTCCACATTTTTTCAGAGAGGCAAGAAACTTGTGGGATGGATCTGAAAGTTCTGAGGACAATAATCACTCAGTTAGGATTAAACTGTTTAGAAGACAATGTTCTCCAGAAGGTCTAGTGGAAGCCTTGTTTACATTCCATCAGGTAGAGAAAAGTCTTAAAGTTATTTTAAAAAAAAGCAAGTTGCATTTAAATTCTTGTTGAGCCTGACATTCTATTTTTCAGCTGTTATTGTGCTTAAAATCAGTTTTAACACAAGGTTTTCTCCTATAGTTTGGCTATGAATGTGCCCTTTCCATAAAGTGTTGGTACAAACACATGCAGATATTGGTGTCCTCTGTTTTTCCTCACTCCTCTATTGAATTATGAAAAAATCTCTTGATACCAATAGGAAAAGAAAGTAGAAAGATTTTCTAACTTTGACCAGTAGTTGAAGGAACCATATTTTTAGTTTTCCATTGTGCATCCACACTTATTGAAAGCACTAATATGTCTATGGATATTACAAAAGACAAAATTTGAAATGGATATTACGAAAGACATGAATTTGAAATTAAAATACAGATCATATTGTGTTGCTGAGTAGAATTTCCAGTTATTTCTACTGAATATTTCAGCGTGTTTCTATTCCACATTTTAAAACAGGTTTCTAGAAGACTAATTAATGCTTGATTAAACATAATAATTGCACATCAGATTAAAAAACAATATTATGATCAACTCTGCAACAGGGAACAAGGACCTACGGGTTCTAAATGGTCTAAATAGGTTCTTCCACCTCTGGTGAAAGGGATGTAATGAAGATATTTCTCCAGACTCAGAAACTGCAGATGCAAGTGCAAGAACTGCTGAGCTGGATGTGTGATGGTGCCATTTGAAATGAATGGAGACCATCAAAAACATGTGTCCTCAGGGGACCTGAGCTCCAGGAGGGACAGAGTAAGGAAATTTGGGATTATCATTCTATTTTCTGTCTCTGAGACAGAGGTGAAGATGGCAGTTTAGAGGTTACTCTCCCATCAGTTCCAGGTATCTCCACTGCACTGAGGATGTGTCTCGTGCCACTTCTGCAGCTGCTTCTGTTGGACTCACTGCAAAGTTGTGTAGCTCAAAAAAGCCACTGTAGCCTACAAAAGGTCTGAGATGACACTGGGTGCTCTTAAGCTAAGAGTAATTTTTACTCTGGCAAAGAGTTTGCTGCCCCTGATCTCAGAAATTCTCACCACCCAAGTTCTTTGAGGCAAAAGATCACAGACTGCCCAAAGAAGCAAGAGATCTCCAAACCACAGAATTTGAAGAAAGATGATGTAGTTGTTTTGCTACTTAGTCCTACCTGTTTTAAGTCAGAGAGCTGTTCAGTTTAAAAACTGAATCTTAAGTGAAATACTTGGCTCAAATATAAACTTTTGTAATGAAGATGTCAAGGTCTGTAGTCATGTAAAGCAACACTCATCTCACCAAGGTTGGGACATACATAAATGTAGGTATTGATCATGAAATTATTAAAATAATGTCTCTAAATTCAGTGTGGAGAAAAATGCACTTTTAAGGCCTAGTTCTTGCCTGCTATAGGTGTCTCTTTAAGAAGAGGTGACTCCTGTTGTAAACCACATGGGTATGTACTGAATGCATCTATTTATGTATATATTGACCAGCTTCATGCTATGAGACATCTGCAATGATGACATCTGATTTCAGTTAAATTAAATCCACATTTACATTCCCTTCAGTGCCTGTGAAGAGTAAGAAGCACTTACACACAAGGACAAATCACCTACCCCTAAGGAAGTTCTTATCACATCCTAAATCTACCCATTGACCACAAGGGGAGTCTGGACTGAGTTTGCCACATAAATTGCTGCCCTGTAGACTTGTGAAGTTCAGATTAGAGGAATCCAATTTTTCTGGCCAAATGTGCACATCCATCATCTCAGTGGTGAGTATGTGCAAAAAAATAATCATGACAATATTTCAGATAGAAGGATAAAGAGCAAACCATGGGGATACATGCTGGCATTAGTGATGAAATGCTTGATATAGCTCATGTTTAATAAACTGAAGTATCTATTTTATCACAAAGATTGTAAACATAGCTAACATGACTTTCAGGAACCTGAAAAATCTCCCTGACAGATACATGCCTTTTCCAAAGTTAGGTCTGTAGGAACACTTCCAAAATACCTGAGATAATACCTAAACACAGCAAGTGATTAGAGCTTTTTAATTTTCCCACGCACAAACCACATCTTCAGACCAAGGACTTGAAAAACAGGGAAGTTTACTGAGACTTCCATATTTTAACATCAAAAAATTTAAATACCTCCTTTTTAGGTTGAACTCCCCTTGTCATTGACCAGGTAGAGGATTTCACCTCAGATAGTTGTCACTGTCCCATCTTTCTAAAACACTGCATTTAATATGACATTTGTTTCTCTGCAAAGGCTCAACATGAAGTCTGTGCTGCATCAGGGTGTCAGTTGAGCAGTGAACTTAAATCTCCTCCTAAATGTAGGTCCTAGTTTTACCTAACTGCTCTTAGTCTTCATCTTCTCAAAGTGTAGAAGATAAATATGCTAATTGTTCTTTTATTCTCTGTCTTTGTTATTTGCACAGTGCCAGCCTTTTGATCGAATGTTTTGAGCATCTGTTTCTTAAGTATCTTGAGGAGATGTAAAATCACTGAGAAAATTCACTTTCATGTTTTTTTTTCTAGCTAAAAAGGCATCATTAAATATGTAGTTAAGTTACAAAACAACCTCTTTTCCTTAATGGTGTAAAAAATAATTACTAAGGATTCTGTAGCAAGACCCTGGAGTGCTGGGTCTGCATGTCAGGACATCTCTGGGAGTGCTGATTTGAACTTGTAAAACTGCTGTGAAATTCAGGAGGCAGATCATCAGGAAACATACTGTACAACAGACTTCTGAAAGATATTCCTCACCTAAACAAAATTAGATGATCTTGGAAGTCTTTTCCAACCTTAATGATTCTGTGAATCTATGACAACCTGTGGGCTTCTTGTATGAAACAAGGGGTGAGGTGGACTGTGGAAATGTGATTAACTAACACTCTCTAGGCTGAATGGCATTTACTCACTCTTCTGGGTGCCTCACTCTCAACAGACAAGTGTTTGACAATGACTTCAACTTGAAGATCTTGGAGGTCTTTTCTGACCTTATTGATTCTATGATTCTGATGTCTCACTAGACACAAACTATTTTGATATTGGGTCAATCTTAACCCTTCCTCACCTCGGGTGTTTACCAACATAACTTCACTGACTTTTATACCCATGTATAAAAGATGTTTTATACCCACTGAGAGTCTGATTGACTCAATCTTGCCTTGTCCTTGTTTTTCTAGCAAACTTTCAGGTGAAACATTTCCTCTCAGCGTGAAGGTGCTCCCCTGTTTGCTGTATAATAAAGAGCAGCTATTTATTAACCCCAAACCATAAACAGCATCAGCCATAAGTACCAAAAAAAAAAAAAAATTAAAAACCAATAACCTTAAAATTCTCAATTGTGGTGCATCAGCAAAAGCACAGAACAAGAACAAAAAAAAAACTCTCCATGCAACAAGAACTCAATGAATGCTTGCTTTCCTCTTGCTACCCCTCTGCTCTTATCCATTCATTTAATTGCAACATGCTCATACAAACACAGTAATGTCACAGGAGTGTGAACACTTACAGGGTAATGGTTGATAGTTCTGACATCTTGCAAGAGTGCTGGTTAGCCCTCTTAGGCTTACAGTAGCATTTCTGAACGCAGCTGCTAAATATGACAAGATTAGCAATTTTTTTTTTTTTCAGCATCTCGTGAACAGGCCAAGGTAGGTCACTCACAACACATTTCATGAGACACGTCACAAAGATGGAAAGCAGACACCACAGAACGGAGCTACAGCACAAACCAGCTGCTTGACTGAAGCAAAAATGTAAATTAAAAATATAAATTAAAAGTGCACTGGCTTTTGCTGGCGGTTTAATGTGTTGGTTCACGGACAAGCCAAGAATTGAACGACCTGAAGGCAGCGTTAGGCACCCAAAATATACATGACCTTTGCAGCCTGGGGGTTGTACAGAGGGTCACAGAACAATATATTCGATGGAAGTCGACTGCATGCTTGTGGAGAACAGTCAGGTAGGAACATAAACTTGTAGGATGGTGGTCAGCCTGAGATGAAGTTGGATCAGATGTTCCTCATTTTCGTGTGTGAGCACCCAGGGTGTGTGGATCCCTTCTTTTTAGCAGAGGGTACTGGTAAGGACACCAAAGCACTTTCTCACCCATCTTCCTTGATGGTGGGGAGGGAGTTCAGTGTGGAAACTGCAAGTCTGGTGAGCTATTTGGATGTACCACCTATTTTTTGTCACACACACTAAGACAGTGTGGCCACCAAAGCAGCAGGTCCATAAACTGTGTAACTGGAACCGTGATCTCTACGTGTCGTATCCCAGAAAGAGCTGCTGTGGGGAATGGGATGGTCACATTTACAACCAGCCAGAGAGGGGCTAATTTAAATCAGCCACCAAGAAGGGTAATCTGAAACACGGGAAGGCATTTGTAGGGGTCTTGTAAGAGATTTTATGACTGATACAATGGGTTGAAAAACATGAAAATTGAAAATAGCGGTTTCTCGTCGACTCTAAAGGGGAGATTTTTGGTTTTGCTTTCAACACATGCTTGTTTTGGTGGGATTCACCTCAGGGAAGATTGGATGTTTACAGTGTAAATATCTGAGTAAGCTGGAAATCTTTGTCCTTTGAGAATCATCAGAGAGAATAAGTAGTTGAGAGAGAAATACAGTTATTGGCCAGAATATCTGAACTGTTTTAGATGTCCACTTTAGGATGGGATGAACAGCACTCCAAACACCACTGAGTACCCTGACTAATCTCCAGTAAATATAAAGGACAATATGATGAATTTTAAAGCAATTGCCTTCAAGGCAAACATCTAATTTTGTTCCAACAAACCAAACTCCGTCCCTCTTGCTCTGCTAAAAGGCACAATCTAAGATTTATGGTCATCTAAGCACAGATGGAAGATGGAGCTTGTAAGCTGAACAGTAAAACAGAATAAGTTGAAAATATACTCAATTTCTCCCCACTTTTTTACTCCTTTAAGTCAATCCTTGTTACTAGAGGGGTTTTTTTTGTTTCTTTTCAGGTAATCAAAGCCTGAAAACCGTGTTGTTCTTAAATATTATTGTATAAAAGCTGGAAATCATACAGTATTTGTGGCATGCATACATCTAGCAAATAGGAATAGTAATCATGTTTCAACTTGTAAAATGAATTCGGTTCTTGGATGATGCTCAGGAAGTAAATATGAAAATGACTGTTCCTTTTACAGCATCACTTCTGTGATAAATTTCTGAACCACCTCTGTTTTTTTACAGACTTAAGTTGGGGATTAATTGTCAGCTAAAACTGATCAAAATCAAGGAGGGAATTTTAGAGTTAATTCAATTTTACTACGACTGAGAATTTCAGAAGTGGTTATGGATTTTGAGTGTCTCACTTATGTTTTTTTATCACCTGATTGTTCTGAAACACATTTTCTCAGACCAATTTTTACCACAAGAGGGCTGCTCAGCCTTTGTTGAGAAGGAGCACTTGTGAAGGCATTTCCAGGCACAGAACCTGAAAATGAAGCGTCTAAAAATCAATCATGACTTTGAAAACTCTTAATCAGGGGGTGTTGTAGGGATTTGTGTTCTTCAGTTATATACTTAATGTTGCCATGGAAATCTGGAAGAAAATTCCCCCCCATGTTTACTGCTTGTGCCCTGTTTTATTTGACAGGGATTGATTTTTTAAATAATTTTTTCTAGTGAACAGACCAACATGACAGGACTTGGTATTTGCTAAAATTATCAAATAAGACAGACTTGATTTTGAAAGTAATATCTAAGAATTAAGTGCTGCTTCCCACCCGAGGAGGGGGCATTTCCACATGGGTTTGTGATGAAAAACTGTGAGCACTTCTTAGGAGAGTTAATGTTTTTTTTATTTCCATCCTTTCTAATTGAGGTATAATCATCTCTCTGATGTTAGATATTGTAAAGTGTCCCAAAATCCTTAGAGTACAGATTTTGTAGAAGTTTTGTTTCCTTCCTTTATAAATAAACTTTATTTATTTATTATCAAAATAGAGACATTGGTGGAAGGAAAGGGAGAAAGAGAGAAGAGACAGAGGAGGCAGGAACCAGAAAGGAATGTGAAGGAGGAAAAATCAGACAAATAAGAGAAAATTAATAGAAAATGAGATAATGGATATCAAAACACTACATGAATCAGGGCAGGATCCTCAGACCTCTGTGGGCACACACAGAACGGATTTGGTCACGTCTAACTCTACGTGTTCGGAGACAAACTTAAACTGAGCTATCACCTTGGAGTCACTCAGTCATGGAAAGAACAGGGACTTCCAGGCTGAGCTGACCCGTGTGACAGAGGCCTTTGAGACACACGGGGTGCAGTGTCTGACGGGGGTGCCCCGGGGCTCCCGGTTTGACCATAAGACGACGACTGGACTGCTCAGATTAAATACGAGACTTGAGACAGCTAAAGGCAAACAAGCTGAGTCTCACCGCACGTGTCCTGGGCATGGACTGCAGCTGCATCTGGGAGGAAGAGGGAGGGTGCTAGGGTGGAAGGGGAAAGAAAAAGTTAAACATTCCCAGGATTCAATGAGTGATGTACGATGTGGCTGAAGGCCACCTTATCAGACTTGAACACCTTGACGGCCCCGGCACGTTAATGCAAATGAGAGACTACACAAACTGGAGGCAAAAATAGTTGCAATTCGGTTCTAAAGGCTTTGTGGGTTTCTCAGAGGGACTTAAGGGAAATAAAATGAACATGCTGACCCCGGGGGAATGAAGTTACGCTGCGTTATCCATGATGAAAATGGTCAGGGGTCTGAAGTGAGGTCTCTACTGACACGCAGGGAATGACAGAATTTGTGGTTTGTCTCTGAATGTGCTGATAGGGAATCCTTTGGGAAACACAGTAAAGGTAGAATTTGAGTCATGCAAATAAAAACTGTGCCTCATTAAGGATCTTTGTGCACCCCTGCTTGGGTCATTCTGCGTAACCTGACTATGAACAGGATTGGCCACCATGTAGTAGGAGGAGAAGGAATGTAGAAACAAATCAATGAAATAAAGTACTGAAAATACAGTAAGAAGTTAACCAAAGGGAGAGTAGAAAGATTGTATGGGAGAGAGAGGAGAAAGCTGAAAATTGGACCCATATAATCTAAAGTTTATCCCACGTACCTACTGTTGCCCTCAGCTGACACTGCTATAGGTCGGGGGACTCCCCCTTGCTACTCGGTAGCTGAGGAATTCCTGAAGATGGACTTCTTTCCTGGCCAATACACAAACCACATTCGCAAACCCTCTGGACTTACAGATCAGATGCAAAGAGTTTGGAAAACTGAACTTGTTCTGTGAGCAGGAAACAGACTGCACAATTCCATCCCACTGCAGTGACTGCAGGTCTGACCCACCATGTGTAGGTCGAGTCATTGATCCCCCTCATCCACACACAGAGTAAGCTTCTCAGCAAAATTGTCATTTAGTTCCCTAATTTTTGGAGTTAACAATATAACTGGGTGCTTTTCACCTTATTAGCCCATGCCAGCTTTGCAGTAAGTGGTGAGAAACAGACCATAAATTGAGATTTACCTGACCTGTTTTAAACATCTTTTTTAAAAATGAAATAAGTTGTACTAAGGCTTTAATTCTCTGGACTGAGAAGGTCTCTACTGACTATGGAAGGAGCCCAGCACCATTATCTTATTAAACCCTGTGGATCCTGTGCTACCTTGCTAAAAATACAACTACTGTTGTGCTCTTCATGAAAAAAAAGAAAAAAAAGGAAACTGTTTCTCTAGTCTTTAGTTGAAAAGAAATAGAAAATTCTCAGCCTTGTTACCTAGAACTCTACTTTTCACTGCTAGCACCACCGAACTTGGAGGTTGAAGCTGAATTACTGCTTGCAGATTAATGCTCTGGCTGAAAATGGATGTTTAACCAATATGAACTTGGACAAGAAGTTTTTGTCCAAAAAAATCTGACCTTTGAGCAGATCTGAGGCTTGAAGATGAAACAGAACGGTCAAAGAGAGCCAAAAATCATGTCTGCACTGTTCATTCTTGACTTTTCTAACTTCTACAGGTTGGACATTAAAGGATGGAGAAAGCCATTGCTACACCCAGAGATCAAATAATGAGGAGATAAAGTTTAATATTTGCCTTTGCTCTAGAGAATAATGCTGGAAGCGGAGAGCAGAATATTTCCATGAAAACCAGTCTTTAAATGAACTGTAGCTTCAAGGTTACATGTCCTGATCCTTCCTCTGCAGTAACTCTGGAGGTCCTGTTTTACCAAGCTGGGTTATTCCCATTCCACAGATACGTGTCATGCACTGTGGAAATAATCCTGCTGGAAGTGCAGTAACGTAAATGTGGTTCAGCAGACAACAGAATGTTTAATGAGAAAAATGTACCACGGGAAATGAGATTCTTAAGTGGTTTTGAATGTAACTTTACTGTTTGGAATGAAGAATGTGCACGTCCAAACTCAGACATAAATATCTGAGGATGTGATTTAGCTCGTTGTCCTCAAAACAAAACAAACGAGCCAAACCCACAGAGGATTTATTGTCACAGTCTGCCACAAGAGGTGGGTTTTTAGGCACTGAAGACAGGTTTTGGTCCTGTCAGCTCAGTATTGGTATAACTACACTGAGTTTATATAATTTGCAGCTCTGAAGCTTCAGTTACACTGTTTTGACTCGCCTGCCTTACATATCACACGAGATTGCTGCAGGAGAGGATTCAAGTTATAAACCATCTCTACAACCCTCTTTAATGAAAAAAAGAGTGCACTGCCTTTGTTGGAAAAGCCTGGGCTTGCAGACATTTAATCAGCTGAACAACTGCAGTGTTTTCATTGGAAATATAAAGAGGAATTTCAGCTTGGAAATCTCTCAGTAATGATACAGGTGGGCAGCAAATGAGGTACGAAGGCTGTGATGTGAACCTTAGGCACGACTTTGAGTTGGTCCTGTCTTGAGGTGGTTTACATTTGATTAAGCCACCTTTACTGAGACTTAATTCAATATTAAACCACTGTAAACTGGTGGCCTTTGAGGGTGTACTTCTGCTCTCCAAGGAAGGAAGAGTTTGTTCCTGGAAAATTAACTGATTACTTTGCACCACACGCTTCCTTTTACACACAGCATTAGTTACAAGAGCCTCACAAGAAGTTCATCTTTCCAGATCAGAAGACCATGTGCACTGGGACAGCACCATCTCTCTTGTCCCTTCCATACCTCAGGCTATGTCCTTGCATGGAGTACTTCCTAATAACCCCTCACATGTAGAACTAAACCCCCTGGATGTGAAACCTGCCAACTGCTGAAGTGAGACACAATAGATCAATGCCAAGGAGAAGCAGAGACACTGAGGGGAATGTAAACTCCTTTTCTTCTCATATGATAGAGGTAAAAATGTGAATGGCAGCAAAAACTAAATGGAAGGCCACGGGTGCTGGTGTGCATCAAGCTTTGATGTAAATTGAAGGCACGTTCAAGATCAGAGATGTCAGAATCACTCCCCATTCCCTGCAGTCTCACAGCAACTGAGGCACGACCAGTTGCTTCAACTCCACCTTTATCTTTACACTGAGCAACTGATTCAAAGAATCAGAGGTGCAAACTGATTGAGAGAGAAAACAAATTTTCAGATCTGTCCCTTTCAGTCTAACAGTGACTTCAAAACAGCAGAATAGGAGCAACGTGGGAGGGAAAGGGCAAACAGCCTGAATGGTCTAATTTGGATATTCCAAAGTTAATTTTCAGTTTGAATCTTTGGAAAATTTTTCTCAACTCCCAAAGCCATTATCTTTCCCAGTAAGCAAGCGAGCTGCTCTGCTAAAAGATGCTGCACCCACCTCCATGGGTAATTGGTAAAGATGCATGGCCTCAGGCACTGGATGTTCCCTATCCTGCTGATCTCCATGACAACTGAAGCTTATCAATACAGATCAAAATTAGGTTATACACTTTGACGAAGTGCAGTGACTTCAGAAACGTATTTGAGGTCTGTATCACATTTTCCTTACAAAAGCTGCCTTATTTTTGCTAATCAGAGAGCTCAAGTGCATGGAAAAATTTATAATGTTACAGCAAATTTAGTTGAGTGCAGCCACTTTCCCGGTACAGTAAAAGAGGCTTTATATTGTGCACGTTGCTAAAGTATTTGTGGTCTTTTAAAAAGCAATGCTGGAACCATTTGAGATACATATATATAGAATTTCAGACAGTACATGCGTAGGCAAAGACCTATATTTACACAGGCACCCAACAGACGTAAGCACTTCATGGAAATCTCGCTTCAGCCTCCGGATGTTGGGAGTTCTGTTCCACACCAGTTATGGCAATCAAGCCATGATGGTTTAGTACTGTCTTTGAAAGATGTTTGAATCTGAAATTTCCAGAAATAAGACACTAACATTTCAATGGGAAGCCTAAAGACACTGTTTAGCTCTTTTTTTTGGTGCCTAAAACTCTTTGGAAACAGGCTGTTAGGGTCAATCCAACCCTGGATAGAAGTGAGAGCCCATCAAGCTTTACTGTGCCTTCTAAAAAAAAAATGGAAAAACCCCTATTTTTATAAAGAGAATTACACTGTTGGATAAAACCTGGCTTTGTTCTCTCCCTCACTAACCTGCACAACTCCTTGATCTTTCCAGAGAAGGACCATCTTTTAGTGGCTTCTCTTTTAATGCAAAAATGCTCTTTTCCAGTTCATGGCTTGCTCTTGTAACAGATGGAGGGAAAAAGTCTGTGTTTTGCCTTTTTAGTACACAACCCACGGACAAGGAACTTTGCTCTCTAGGCTGCCACAGATCGTGGAGCCAAGCAGAAATTTCAAGTCACCATTAGAGAATTCTTAAGCATGAAAGTTAGGCAAAGATCAAAATATCAGCTGTTCCATCAACCACAAAAATCAGCCTTGTACCCTTTCCTCTGTCTGTTTATCCATTCAAACCATAAAACTGCCCATAAAAATACCCTACAGCCACTTCCAAAAGTGTTTAAAGACAAAACCATCCTATTTTTCAGTATTACTGCAAAACAGAAGACAAGAGGAGTCAGCCTGCACCACACAGACATCACCTGTGCAGGCCAAGGCACGTGGCCTTGCACTCTAAAATCCACTTTCTAAGGATTTCCAAATAACAGAAGCAGAACACTTTTCAACATTGCATTCACCACGGATGATCTTGTAACCAGGAGAAATAACTTTTCTGATCCATGATTTCAAAATCAGACCCTGTCAAGTGCTTGTGTGTCGTTGGACATGGGTGGAATTTCTTCTATAAATACTGATTTGCTCTTCTGGAATATCCCTCTGGCCCATGGAATAACAAAACAACTTTCAAGGTGGACACAGTTTTGGGTCTAATCTCATCATCAGTGTAGGAATGCAAGGGATACATTCTGGATGAAAGGACAGTGCTTAGGTCAGGAAGTCAGATTTGACAATCAAAGATTCATTGTCCTCTACCTGCCACAGGCACCTGGGGGATTTTGAGTATCCCCTCTTTGTGCATCATACCCTCAGTTGTTCAAGGGCAATAACAGCTCCCAGGAACATTGTAAACACACTAAATATTCTGTGCTGTTTGCTGTTACAGCAGTTGACACCACAGCAAACCTATAGATAGATAATCAAAGCAGAACGGAGCTTTTGATTACTTTATCTGAAAATAAATAAATCCCTGTGTAATTATGTTCTTCCTAATTATGGTACATAGCCCACATGATCTTACATTCCTAATGAGTACACTCGATTTTTTTCCAAGCCCTACCTGAAAAGATTCGGCACAAATTAACACCTCCTTCCCCTCCAAAAAAAATTGCAAAACAGAAACCAAAAAAAAACCCCATCAAACCAACACCCAAAATAATAATTTGCCTTGGGCAATGTACAGGAAAAGTATAGTAGCTGTGAATGAGCTTTAAATAAATCCATCAAGAATTAGTGTCGGTCAAGGCAGCAAATATCTACTCTCCTGGCATTTCTTAGAAATGAGAACTCCTTGATTATCATGCACTGATACCAAATGACCATCATCTACGTTTTCCATTGTATTTCCATGCAGTAGGAAGGGATTAACCCCGGGACACCATTTCCTTTTGCTGTTGGTTTGTTGGGCACTCCAGCACCCAACCGGCAGCGCCCGGGGTTCGGAGATGGAAGTGCCGTGCTAAGGAATACACTGTTCATCCAACATCTGCCATTTCCCTGCCAAAAACGAGCCTTTTGGCAGGAAGACCCCGTGGCTAATCATTAACTCTGGCAGTCTGAGCACTTGCAGCAAGACAAAAGCAGTAGCAGAATGAACCACTGAGCGTCCAGTGGCTTTGGAGGTGAAGTGCAGAGGAGTGTTGTTTACCAAAACATCTGTGTCACGACATTGCTCGCCCTGCCCTGACCCTTTAGGTTGCACCAGAGGTAAAATCATACCTACCTATGATATATGCCATGATTCTCCTTTCTTTCCAGCAAGATGCTGAGTGGAGAAATGACGTAGACCTGAATTAGCTACATATTTGTGGGCTTTATTTTCTTTTCATTGAGCTTTCAACATGTGATACAAAATTTATGAAGAATCTGTTGAAGTAAAAGCAGAAACAAGCTTCCCCCTCCCAAATTATACTATTCATGATAAGCTGGAAATAATAATAATAATAATAATAAAATAAAAAAGAGGATTTTTCAGTTACATGTGCTTGATCCTTGAAAATGAATGAATAAGCAAAGACTTGATGGGAATGTGTGGGTCTTTTTAATCTTAAGGGTTATTCCAGCATGCATCTACTTCATGCACACCTACAAGGTACTGTGGTGCGTTATGGTAGTGGTCCTGTTGGATGATTTTCTCTCTACAGTGAATATTTCAGCAATGCAACAACGCTGGTGAAAATAACAGCGTGGATTTAAGCTTTTTGTGGGCATTTCTATAGAAATATGGCTTTTCTGTGGGGGGGGTGAACGTGCTCTCCCTGCAACAACTTGACCAAAACCAGGATGCCTGAAAGCAGATTGTGACATAGCAGGTTATACACTATTGGCTGGATTTTTCATGGTGAAAACAGTGAAGCCTTGTCAGATCAATTTATCATAAAATTCTGGAGAAGGAACTGATATATGGTTAATCCATGCAAATGATGTGGAGCCCTGTGTGCTGAGCCAGCTGCTGTAGGGCTGTGAATGTGTGCTTGCAGTCCCCAGAACTGTGGCATCACACTGGATTCATGTGGTGCCCCTTGGCTTTCAGCAGGTGGTGTAACTGTCCCCAAATAATCTGCTGCTTCTTCAAAATATCTACAAACTGCAACTGGAGATGGCTGAGAATCTCAGGTGGTTCTCTCTGCTGGGAAGCATGTTAGGTAAAATCTAACAGGGTGGGGAACACAGGTACCAGTTCAGGACATGGACATTCATTCTATAAGAAGAATGATGAGTCACAAGGGGGAACGGCTTTAAACAGAAAGGGAGTAGGTTTAGATTGGAAATTAGGAAGAAATTGTTCCCTGTGAGGGTGGTGAGGCCCTGGCACAGGTTGCCCAGAGAAGCTGTGGCTGCCCCAGCCCTGGAAGTGTCCCAGGCCAGGTTGGATGGGGCTTGGAGCAACCTGGGCTAGTGGAAGGTGTCCCTGCCCATCACAGAGGGTGGAATGAGATGACCTTTAACATCCTTTCCAACTGAAACCATTCTATGATTCCATGATTATCTGTCCATAATCATGGAACATTTCTCTTGTTTATGATATTCGTTCACCAGATGGGGCAAGAAACCTGTCTGAACTATTTTAACCATTGTCCTAATTACTCTGGGAATACAATCAGTGTCACTTTGTGCTTCCCCAGTACCTGAGGGTCTCAAAACTTCCAACTCAGACAAAAATCTATCGCATTTGCATTACTTTGCTTTGGTTGGATGCTTAATTTGGCAGGACTGACATGAGATTAATTGAAATCAGACATGTTTCAAGAAAAAAACCATGCCTTTGGTAGTTCAGTCCTCACCCTAAAACATAACTAATGATTACGATACCTATGAAAAGTTCTTGGGGAAAAAAAAAAACCAATAATAAAATTATCATTAAAAAGGTGTCTTCTATATTTTGAATTCCTACCTCAGCTGCTTAGATATTTTGATGGATCTATCTCCCAGTATTTTCAGCCATAAAGAGGAGTTTCTATCTAAAACATCAGTGAGAAAAAAGATGGAGATATTGTTCCTCCAGTCACTTCTTGAGCCCTTCAGTCTGGAATGGGATCAGCACATGCAGGCAGCTCTGGGGGGGAACTAAAGGCATGAGAAAGGTAATGGATGACTGAACACACAAGTAGATAAAATGGAATTTTATCATGACTGAAATGCTTGTAAAGAATCAGCTACATATTTTTTTTCAGCTGTTGCATACAATGATCATCAGGTTATTTAGAGATAAAGTCTGATTTTTTTATGGCAGTAAAGCACTCATAATATGCTGCAAATGATGCAAATGATTGTTTGACTTTTTTTAAAGCAAGTCTTATATTCTTCATTGGCTACACTGTATTAATTAATCCTCAGTTCCTCAGTGCTCTTCTTCCATGATCACAGTTCCCAGGGAACTTCACTAGTGGGAGATTTTAATAATGAATATATTAATCTTTAAATTTAAGCCCATCCCCCAGGCTTTTAAAGTCAAATACAGCTTTAAGTGCTTTGCAGAACCATGACCATCATGTTTATGAAGTGAAATCAGAGGTAGATTTTCCTAAATAAAATAATCATTAAAAGGGCCTGAACCTAAACATGTACCATACCTATAAGAAAAAAATAAATCTTACTCCCAGTCACAAGTTTTTGGGGTCTTACATTTTCTTTTTTGAGGATGGAAGTCCCAGTTGGTTAAAAGGGTTATTCCAATAAATCCTATTAGAATAAATCTCAATCCCTGCTGCAGGTACTGTGTGATATTTCCTTCAGAAACAGGCTGAAAATCCTTCCTCAACCTCATCCTTCCTCAACTACTAAAGGGAAAGCATTTAAGTATGTTGTGGAATAAAGATCCAGATGGAGAGTTTGCTCTGATGGATTGATGTTGTAATAGTTTGAAACAGCAAAATAGAACATGGAAAATGCTTCATATGGACCACAGTCTAAATGCCACAGAGATTTCAATATGGTGACAGAACCAGATTATCATCTGACTTTTTCCTTCCTTACAACAACCTCTTTTTTCACAGACTTTGTGTGCACAAATATTGTCTGTCTCTGGTGTAAATCTGCACAGAATTATCAATTTCATTCCTTTTAATCGTTCCTGTGTGACCTTTCTGTTGTCAGATCTGTTTGGATAAACAACACTCCACTCCATAGCACAAACATCAATGCAAGGTCCATTTATACACACCCAGTTCGAAAGTTGCAAAGAAATATGGAAAATAATGGCAGCGAATGAAACAGAAAATATGATGTTTCTCTCTTGGTTTTGGTGGCTAACTATACACATAGGAAAAAACACCAGGGAAACCCAGTCACCATATTGATCCAGGATGACAAGGATGTCGGATAATCTAGTTAAAATCACTGGAATCCATGGCATGCTTTGCTTCATATGTGAGAGATGTGCAGCACACACCAAACATGCACTCGAGAGGTCGTAATCGGAACGAGCTCTGCACGTCTTGGGTGCTAATTACAACCTGAGGCTCAGGGGGGGACTTCCCAGCAGCACATCCACGGGAAGTCCTCATGCAAGCCCTGGGAAAACCATGCACCTGATGTCTCCACTCTCTCCTGAGTTTTATTTCTGAGAGATATCCACTTACAGAAAGGATTTCAAGCGTTATTTTTGGCCGCGGAAACACGGTTTGGAGCAAGATGCAAGTGCAGCACTTTCAGTAAGTGGATGTCTGACTACAGACATGAAAATATTATCTTTTCATGGAAATGCAAACTAGATACTAGGGGAAAAAATAAAAAGAAGAAAAAAATAGGCAGCTGGAGGACATATTTTCCCCTGAAAATTGTAATTTAAATGGAGGACATCATTAAATTATGATTGTGGTTACTTAGGGTGAAACTAATCACTGGGTAATTGTATTTGCTACAAAATAAGGATTTCCTGCTTTCCCCTGACATCTTCTAGTTTTGTTTAAGGTTTTCGTGGCTTGCCTCAGGAATTTTCTTCAGGAATTTAGGGATAAATCAAATAGTTTTACCCATGTTTATGAGTGCAAGAAATAATCTAAGCTCACAACAAAAATTTGCAAAATTAAACTTGTGTGGCATTTGGGCAGAGAAGCCAACACCAAATGTGCTGCCACATATCCCAGTTATTCTAAAGGATGATATAATTTTTATAAGGAGAATGCCTGCCTGCACTCCAAATTAGGATGAAGATCATCCCAAATGACCAACCTGTCTTCTTATAAGGTGGAAACTCACAAAAAGGATTTCAGCTTAAAAAAAAAAAAACTTAAATCACAAAGCTATAAACTTCTAAAGGAAAATTTTAGGACTTATGTGGATTTTAAAACAATTCTATGTGGCATGAGAATTTTTTGGTTTAAGTGAATTGAATTAAGGTTACAAGAAACGTGAACATGAGCAATTTTGGGGGATCTTCCTAGATTAGAATTGAGCCCAAAGTTATTAAATTTTTCTACTAAATCTCATTGATTTCAGGGAATTTTGGACCATGTCCCTGGAACTTATGAAGCGCAGCAAACTGTCCCATGAGTATAATAGTTACTTATATACCTGGTCAGTATTTTAATTTCCAGATAATTCATCTTTAAAAAAGTTAGTTTTGGTTTGGTTTTGGTCTTTTTTCAATCTTGTGTTTATGCTTATTTTCTAGGCCTTTTAAAGAAAGGTGAAAAAACTGCCGTTAAAATGCACTTTGGTGGCTGATGGATTAACAAAATAAAAGTAAAAAATCAACCAAAGCAATTTAATAGACCCTGTGACTCTTTTTGAAAATCGACCTAGTTCAGCTCAGGTGTCTTTTTTTTACTTTGTCTCTTTTTCCTATGTGTATATTAGTAATTTAAACTGATTACTGTTTTATTTGTACTTACAAGTAAATGCTGGATTCATTGCCCCCGATATCAGGTGACTGGAGTTTCTGCACAAGTATCACAATTATGCCAATAAAAAGCACAAAGTTTATCTGGGGAAAAAAAAAAAAGAAAAACATTATGACAATGACATATTTTTTTAAAGTATGAATGGGACATTCCCAGTGACTTGCTAATTCCATTTCCTTATTCTTCTTCAAACTGCATTCTAAAAGCTTTATAGGGTCAGGAGTAACGGGATAAGTTTACAAGCATCTTATCACCCCCTTTGTAGGCAAAAATATCCCTTTTCCTGCAGATAAAGTGACTCAGGATTTCTGCAGTTCCAAGACCAAGAGAAGAGAAACATAAATGGAGGGGTTTCAATATTTTTCATTATCAACCAGTGCAGAGAGTAAAGAGAGAGATCCCTGCACACCAAAACCAGATAGCAAAGATCTCAACAATAGAAGTATCTTTAACTTCCATTCTCTGAACTAAGGGACTTCTCAGTTTAGCAGTTTTTAAAAATTTGGAGAATAATAAAATCAGGTTTTTTTCCAATGCTCTGGCATCAGACTTGGCTGCCATCAGCTCCAAAGCTTCTTAAAACAAGAAGAAAACAGTGGAAATTTGTGTTGGTAGGGAGAAACAAGAACTTAAAGCAGTTGTGTGCATCAGAAAGATTTCAGAATCTTCAGAAAGATGTTCCATCTGATATAAGGACTACAAATGGATGGAGAAGCCCAGTTGTCCCATGGAAGATTTTTGGTTCTTTAGTGCTATCTACAGAAACCCAGTATAAGTGATTGGCCAAACCAGAACGTGATCCTTCATGGAATGTACCTGGAAAGCATGGAAATTCAAGTGCCCCTGGAGGGCTGAACCCTCTCCATGTTGATTCCCTTCACTGTTATCAGCTGAATTACCTCTAATTTGTCTGCAGGCTACTCTAATTTAGGGAGCTGTCCAAATACCACCAAGTAGAATCACCAGACCTGACAAAACCTCCTGAGCTGGATGTCTGAATTCCCGAAACAAGCACTGAAAACCTGCCTAATGCTGTCCCTGGAGCATGGAAAGCAACTTAGGATGCCCAGAATCAAACACCTCCATGTAACAACCCTAACAGATTTTCAGGTGCCCCTAACCCTGTTGTCTGGGCTCTTGATCTAGTTTCCAGCTGCAGGGGCCCAACAACACTTTAATATCCCCATATTCTTTTAGGGCACCAGAATATCTCCTTCTCTGGAGATATTCAAAAGCCATCTGGACACAATCTTGGATAATGTGTTCTAGGGGATCCTGCTTGAACAGGGAGGTTGGACAAGATGACCTCCAGTGGTCCCTTCCAATCTTCCCCCTCCTGTGGTTCTGAGAAGCCCAAACAGGGCTCATTAGAGCCTCTCAATCATCCATAAATGGGTATCCAACAACGTTTGAGTCAAATCCAAGACCTCCATCAGCTAAAGAGAGCTTAGATACCTTGCAGACAATTTAGTATCTTGCCCTATGACCACAATACTATTATAAATCTAATATTAGATAAATGCAGCTGTGAAATTTGTTCCATTCAACAGCCAGAGTCCATTTTCCTGGTGGCTGGCATCTAGTATTGTTTTAGATGTCCTGGATTGTCCCATTTGGCTTTCAGCTGCTGCCCCAAAAGGCCCAGGGTTCTCACACATCCTATGCCATGTCTCCCAGCCCCAGACAATGCTCCACATGCTCTGGAGTGTTTTGGTGTCTATGTTTAAACAACTGAATAACCCTTTGTCTGCACAGTCTTTGCTTACAGGCAGAGAACCATCATTTAATTTGCACTAAAACTTCTTTTTAACAGTGGAATTATGAATCATTGTGGGTGGCAAACGATGGGCATTCAGAGAAGGTGCCCACCAGCCCATCGTGGTTTGTAAAGGTATTTGAAGATATTTAAATTGGTTTTTTGTCCTCAGAAGAGCTGAGGAAGTGTCTACTCCAAGTCCTACTTACCATGATTGATCCAACCACAGGACCCTTGATCACCCACCACAAGGCAGTGTTGTCATTCATGTCCCAGCAGCTGCAGTCATTGAGGAAAAAATGGGATGGGGAGAGAGAAGGGAAGAGAAAAAGATATAACAAAGAAGTTAATATACTTATAATCATTTTGAAGGGGTCAGAGAGTGGAAGATTGGTCTTGCAGCTAAATTATTTTGGGTTCAAAGTGCAGGTTCTTTAGTTTGTCCTTGTTGTAGCTTTATTTAACAGCCTTTCCAAACTTACCTGAAAGTCAAATAAGTATTTTTGTGGCAGTTTAAATGGTACTCCCTCCTAAACAGCTTAGACATTTTGGAAAATGCCTTAATATGTGTTTCTGTGCCTACAGTACAACTGTAAATTTGTCTCTTTTTTAAAAAAAAGACATAGATGTCCCAAAGGGTAAGAGATAGTTATTCCAAAGTTTGATTCCTCAGTTGCTTTTCCACGGTTAACAGACATGAGTGTGGGTTTCTGACCCTGATATGAGAATTCTTACACATTTCTAGTACACCAGGATGTACCAGAGCCTGGTTGTACTCACAGATGGGAATGAAAGTCCAGCCAAGGAGCAAGGATTCATCTGAGAAGGTTCAATTACTGGACAACAGTTGGGGTCAGCCCCTTTTTTAAGCTGTTGGGGATGAGGGATCATAAATAAAATGACATTTCTACCTGAGCGTTTAAAATCTTCCTTTGGATTCACCAAAGAATTCTCCAGAAGTTTACTCCACATAGGTTCATTTGGACATTTATTTGTAGTAAAAGCTAAATATAGGACCTATATATATATGTATAGTGTTTTAATATTAACAGACATTTTTAAAGCTAGAAAACCACTAATAATGAAAAGAATCTTGTTTTTCCACCCCTGCTACACTGTTGTAATGACAATTATATATCATTGAGACATAATGTCTTAATGACTGTTTTAAGTCATCAAGAATTTGACTGTCAGCTAAAATCTTCTTTCATTTTTCTCCACTTTCTTCCCCTGATATTTGCCTCTAGAAAATACAAAAATCATGAAAAACTGCCTACTCTGTACCTGCAGTTCTGAGAAGAAGGTTTGGCCTCCTGCTGGGAGCAGAGCCACAAATCCCAGCAGTGGCTGTCATGGTGCATTTGTCAGATGCCAAGAAACAATTGGAACAAGCACACAGGAATAAAACACTGCTGGTCTGATGAGAGCTTAATGCAACTTCTGTGTCACTGAAATGGTTGCCTGGTGGCATCTGGGGGAAAAGTGAAAATCTTTCCTTTGAACAAAACTATTTACATGGGTAAAAGTGAGGAGGCAGAGCTAAAATCCCATCCTCAAAGCGCATGTGGGAAAAATCCCAAGTGGCTGAGTGATGCCTGGCTCAGAAATTCCAGTTGAACTTACTTTTTCCATTGAACAATTTTTATTATATTTCACTTAGACAGTATTTTACTGGATTTCCATAAAACCAATAACAATAAGAAGGATGTGTGTGGTATAGCTGATGAGAAGAGAGAAAATGTAGAGGTGGGGTGTCAAATTTGCACAAAATTATGAATTTTTGTTTCTGTTTGCAATGCCCAGAAACCTAAAGTCACCCCAAATCCACAAGACTGATGGCTGAGATTTTCAAATGCAAATTAATATCTTTGAGTTACCTCACTGTGGATGCCCAACTTAAAATACTTGGAAGTGGATAAATGTTCAGAGGGAACCCCTCACCCACAGCCTGGAAATCAGGCTCTCTTCAGTGATCAACAATTGAATTCCCCAAAACAAAATCACCTAAAATCACCAATTATCTTTTAAATTATTTGTGTGTTTATAAATTAGGTGCTGTCCTCTGAAAATTACCCATTATGTCAGAGCTCAACCTCCTTCAATGGATATTAAATCTACCCTGAAAGTCTTTAGTGAGTTGATCAATGCTGGAAGAATCTGGGAAAATTCTGATATTAATTTAAACAGATATTGATGTATGGTAGTTTGTCTGTGTAAAAATTAGAAATTAAAGGGAAAGGAATCTACCTCCACTAGTTCCAGTCATCTCTACTGAAGACATGGACAGCCCAGGAATCTGGTTGGGACAAAGAGACACTTGGAGGTTGTTTTGGAGTGTTTTTTCCACACTGAGGTATTTTAAATCTGTGCTCTGGGGTGATACATCATCCCCTACAAATCCCTATCCTTTTCAGACCTTTTCCTCAGCTTTTACAGGATGAGCTCAATTTCCAACCTCTGCCTTGTGGATGTCAATAAGGAATCAGATGAAGCTCACACAGAGGTTTATCAGGGATTTTTTTTGTCCCAGTCCCTGTGACATCTGTAGGATGGATGGAGTGGAAGAAACATCATCTTCTCCTCAGCTAAACGTGGCCAGAAGGAAAAACAAGCAAAGCACAACAGAGCAGTCAGTGTTATCAGCCAACAAGCTGCTCCACACAAACAGGCTCCATAATTTCCTTCAGATGCATCACTGCAGTGCAGGTCAGACAGGCAGGACTCTTTTCCAGGATGGAGGAAGGGAAGGGAGCCCGTGGGCTGGGAGAGGGATGTGATTTCCATCTGAAAAGGCCAGAGTCTGCTCTCTGCCACATCTCTGGTGTCCATCTGGAATAACTCCCTTTAATTCAACACCAGAGCTCTGGATAAGCAGACAGCTGGATTTATCTCCACAAACCTGACAGGGATGGGAGTCAGGAGCTGAAGTCAAGGGAGCTCTGCCAGTTTTGCAAGGAACAAGCAGAAGGAGACCCAGACTCCGTGTCTGTATTTCAGTCCATGCCTTTGCCACTGTGGTTTTCCAGTTCAGTAATTCCTGTTGTGTTTTCAGGCTCTGTGTTGGCTTCTCCCCTACCCCCTGAACAATGCCTGCTGATTTTTAAAAAGTAACCACTGAGACTCTCAGCTAGAATCTGCCTGAATGTGTTGCATGCTAAATAGCTTCTCTAAGTAAAAGAAAATAAAGGGTTTTGTTGGGTTTTTTTTCCCTTCTTTTCCTTCTGTGAGATGTTCTCTCTACCTGCAAAACCCTACTTGGACTTCTGAGAGGAATTAATGCACTTAGGACCAGTGTTGTGATCATAATAATGACACAACAGGGGTTTCTGGCTTGTTTTGCATGGAAAGAAATGATTTAATTTGTCTTAATGTCACAATGGAACATTGGGTCAAAGCACTGGCATCCTCAGTGGAGGAAGGGCTTTATGTGTTTTTCAGAGAGTCTGAAACAAGAAGGATGAAGAAAACCCAGCAGAAAAATGAGTCTTATGCAAATTGTGCATCCAGGTGTCTCCAGTGTGAGGAGAAATTAAAGCATAAGCCTAAATGTCTTGGAAATGGGATTTGGGTACAAAATGCCTTTCACTCAGTTCTATGTTTTCGAAGAACCACTGATGAATTTTTGAAATTTTACTCAGTTTCCCTCATTTTTCTAACATTTCACCGAGTTCAAACATAGATGGCATGGAAAAAACATTGCTAATTTTGTGTTTTCAGGGTGTACATACACATCCATCCCTACCTGCCACATCTGCTGCCCTATCAAACCAGTCAATCTACTGCCTACTGAGATATGCAGGTCCATCTCTGGGAGCAGCTTTTCCTTCTGGTCCTTCAGAAAAGGATTCAGGATATTTGCAGGGCTTTTTCCTCTACCAAAAGAGACAATTCAGGTATAATCTACCCTCTTGAATCTTTCTGAAATTATTTAAATTTTAATTTTTTTCTTCACACAGAAGACAGGGTGTGGATTTCTGTCTCACCCCTGTTCATCTCTGTGGTGGTTTCACTCTAGGCCTTCCTGGAGACCAACTTGTAACCAGGAAGGAACTAGAAAAGTGATCACGGAAGTATTCCATGCTATTCCTTTACGTAACTTGAGGTATAAATAAGGCCAGCGGGAGGCATCTCGCTCTCTTCCTTTCCGGCGAGGTTCGAGAACGGCGGGTCCCTGTTTTGGTCTGGTTTATCTGGAGCCGAGGCCTACAGTGACTACCGTTATCTGCCACGCGTGAGGGGAGAGCCTTGGGCCGTGTCTAGCCATCCTGCCTGTTCGAAGGGAAATTTTTGCTAGTTTGCCTTCGGTCGGCTGGTTGGCTTGTTCGGTCCTTGCCCCTTTTTGTCCTTCTCCCTTCCCCCCCCCCCCCCCCCCTCTGTGTGTGGTATTCTCCTTTTGTGTATCTGTCTCATATGTAATATATATATATATATATATATATTTGCTATAGCTTTGGCTGCTTGGTTTTTTTTTCTTTTCCCTCTCTGGGAGGCGGGTCCTTGTTGTCGAGTTTCGGGGACTTGGCGGGAAGCCAGCTCGAAACTTGCACAACATTTTTGGTGTCAGAAGTGGGATATTTTGGTTAAGTTTGGCTTGTTTTGATAAACGTTTTTCCAGGAAGACAGCCAAGCTCGGTGTTGTTTTGCAAAACCAATCTATTGTTTTGGGAACAGGTCTGGGAACACTGCTAGAGTCTGGGAAAGCAGCCAAGGAAACTTTGTTTATATAAACAAAGGTTTGTTTTGGGATCAAGAAGAAATAATAACAAAAAACAATGGCTATTTCATTAATTTGTCTTATAATTCTAGCCACCTTTACACCTGTGTTAGGCTACCGTATAGGGAGACGTCCAGACCTTGAGGATGGATGGAACGAATTGCTTCCATCCTTTAATTTTGACATCGAAGGTTTGGTAAAGGAAATCCCCATGGTTAAAATCGGCTCTAATTACTATATAAATCTTATTGCAACAGTACTGTCATTGATAAAGGTACTGGAAGTGCTACTTAAACTTGGAAGAATGGGGTTCCGTTGCCTTCCCTCTTGTAGGAAAGATCACACCTCAAAGGGACTTGCTGGAACTTTGGAAAGGGCTGCAGACAGGCCAGTCCCCGGGTGGCATGGAGCTTGGGAAGATTTCGGTAGATTAGTAGGACATGTGTCACCCCCCATTAATTGGGAGTTCACACCAGAACAAATGTTTGATTCTGGTGAGATGGCCCACTGTTTGGCAGAAGGGTGTTTTTCCTACAAAGATCCGAATATGCAATTCTCCGCTTTGTGCTGGGGCCTGGCTAATGCTTATCGAGCTGCCATAGACCACCTTCAAAGGGTTAAGGTCGACACAGAAACCCAAACCACGCCACTTGAAACGAGTGATGTCCCTATTAGGTCCACAGAAGTTGGGGTCCAAACACAACTTGAAGTCAATGCCATTTCTACTAAGCCCACTAGAACCGGGACTCAAGCTAAGAACCGGAAGGTCATCATTGCCCCTGTGAAGAAGAAGAAGACGTGGGTAAGAGAGATCAAGGAACTTACAGACTCATCTCCCCAACCAGAACGCACAGAAGAAAGAGAAGAAGAAGAAGAAGAAGAAGGAACAGAAGAACCTATCCAATTCACTCAAGATGTAGTGGACGAAGGAGCGGCAGCAATGGGAGAAGGAGCAACAGCAAGTGATGAAGGCGCGACTGCGAGAGAGGAAGTAGTGGTTGTGACTGAGGAAGGAGCGATTGGAAGAGAAGAAGCAGGTACCAGAGAGGAAGAAACGGTTACACGGGAAGGAGCACGTCCAAGAGAACTAGGGGCACGCCCAAAGGAATACAGAACAGCATCAAGAGAAAAGAAAGCAACAGTACAAACGGCCGGTGGTATATTGTCGCTTGATGATTTATATCCTGACTACACATTCAGTGTTACAAAAGATGCAAAGAAGGAGCCAAAGTATCCCCCTCAATTGGAGGGGGAAATATCCCTACCCCTCCAGACCCAACCTTCTCTTGGAGGTGTGAATGATTGGAGGAAGAGGCCCTTATCTCACCACGTGAAAGATTACTCACTACCTCCACCCGCTGGGTATCGCGAACGACGCAGGAGTCCATCCCCACGGCGTGAATGGCATAGAAGTCCATCTCCACAGCGTGAACGACGCAGAAGTCCATCTCCGCGGCGCGAACGGCGTAGGAGTCCATCCCCACAGTATGAACGACGTAGAAGTCCATCTCTGCGGCGTGAACGGCGTAGGAGTCCATCCCCACGGTATGAACGGCATAGGAAACCATCTCCGCGGCGTGAACAATATAGAAGCTTATCCCCACGGCATGCTCAGTCTCCACCTCCACATGAGAGATATAGGGAGGAAGTGGGAGCAGTCCCACGTAGGAGTGGAAGAGTAAAGAGAGAGGTGGAAAAGATTCTACATGGGAGAGATGGACAAGAAATTATGCGAGAAAGCAAAATTACACAATCACTGACCACAAGAGAGCTTCGAGATTTACGGAGAGATTATATGCGCTTGCCTGGTGAAGAAGTCCTCACCTGGCTGGTGCGATGCTGGGACAAGGGAGCTGATAGTCATGTAATTGAAGGTGATGAAGCACGACAGTTGGGATCCATTGCTCGAGACCCTGTGATAGAGCAAGAAATGGGGAGGGAGAAAATGGCGTCCAGTCTTTGGCTCCGAATACTCCACGCGGTGAGAGTGAAATACCCATTTAAGGAGTCCCTGAAGAGTTCTTCAAGAAGGTGGAGGACTGCGGAAGAAGGCATCCAATACCTACGGGAATTGGCCATGCTGGAGATCATCTATTCTGATCCAGATTATTATGATATCCAAGTTCCTGAGAATGTTCCCTGCACGCAACCAATGTGGAAAAAGGTAATTCAAGGTGCCCCTAAACCATATATTTCCTGCTTGATACCCGTATATAATCCAAAGATGGAGGAACCAAGCGTGGACACTATGTGTGCTTGGATAAGAACCATCGAGGAAAATATGGAAGACTCCTTCAATCCCCTGTACCGACGCACCTACGATAGGGAAAGAACGGAGAGAGATTATGAATATTCCAGATATGAGGACGACCTTAGAGACGGAGAGGACAGAAGGTATAGAGATTACCAAGAAAGGCCAATGGGAAGACGGGACCGACAAAGACAACCTCGGCCTAGACCTCGATCCTGGTCTCGATCTTGCTCACGATCCCTGTCATTCACACGTCGAAGGAAAGAGAACTCTAAGCATGGGTCACGTAACCAACTATGGGCATACCTTCGTAGTAAAGGAGAAAACATGAAGAAGTGGGATGGTGAACCCACTTCTAAGCTTGAAGCTAGAGTGAGGGAGCTGAAGCGAAAGAAGACTGACAAGAAAGTTGTCTATGTAGTAGATGGAGATTTCTTAGAAGAGAAACTGCGATCGCCGAAACACGAGAAGATGGAGGTCCACTTCGACAATGGCAAAAAGTCTAAGAAGTCAAAGTCAAACTCTGACGACGAATGCTCTGATCAAGACCAGTAGAGGGGCCCTGCCTTCTGCCAGGAGAAGGAGAGGGACCAAGAAGATAACCGGGTTTACTGGGCTGTGTGGGTCCGATGGCCTGGCACATCGGATCCTCAGAGATACCAGGCCTTGATAGATACTGGAGCCCAGTGTACTGTAATGCCTTCGGAGTATAAGAGTACCGAGACTGTTACTATTTCTGGAGTGACAGGAGGGTCTCAAGAATTGTCAGTAGTAGAGGCGGACATGAGCTTGACGGGAGACCAATGTGAAAAGCGTCCCATTGTGACGGGGCCAGAAGCCCCTTGCATCCTTGGTATGGACTACCTAAGAAGAGGATACTTCAAGGACCCGAAAGGGTACCGGTGGGCTTTTGGTGTAGCCACGGTGATTGAAGAGGGGTCCAAGCAATTGTCTGCCCTTCCTGGCCTTTCAGAAGACCCTTCCATTGTAGGATTACTACGAGTTAAAGATCAAGAAGTGCCAATAGCCACAACAACTGTACACAGACGACAGTATCGGACAAACCGAGATGCTGTGATCCCTATCCACAAAATGATCCGAAAGTTGGAGAGCCAAGGGGTGGTCAGCAGAACCCATTCACCCTTCAACAGCCAGCTCGAAACTTGCACAATCTCCCCTGCTGGAAACACTCCTCAGTGGGGAGCTAAACTTCTAATTGCCTCTGTAAATCAAAGCTCAGCAATGCCCTGGGCAGATTTCACCCATTTCATCAGAGATACCCCCAGTAATTTCCACAACTGAGCTCATCCCCTTTGTCCTTCTCCATAATCAGCTGGAAAGGGGCAGGAATTACATGTGTGATTCGCCTCACAGCTCTTTTAAGATGAGATGAACCACATCCTGGACTCCACTAATTTGTTGGAGCAAGGACATCAAATTGTGGTTCTACATTCAAATGAACAGGGCAGGACTTGAATACTGGACCTGAATTACTGGTGTACACAAAAAACAATGTCAGAAATGGAAGGAGAAAAGAAGACAAGGAGAAATGGCCTCAAGTTGCACCAGAGTAGGTTCAGGTTAGACATCAGGAAGAATTTTTTCACTGAAAGGGTTGTTAAGAATTGGAAGGGGCTGCCCAGGGAGGTGGTGGAGTCCCAGCCCTGGAGGTGTCCAAGGAATGACTGGACGTGGCACTGAGTGCTCTGGGCTGGGGGACAAGGTGGGGATCAATCCAAGGTTGGACTTGATGATCTTGGAGGTCTTTTCCAACCTCAGTGACCCCACGATTCCATATCCTCTAACCCCTACATTTCCATGCCATCCTTGCCATGGTGCTGAAGGCACATGGGCTGGTTTCCCACGCAGCAATACCTACCCAGTGTCATCAAAGTGAAGCCTCAGCACTGCCCAGACAGTGACACAGATTGTTGGGGTACCTGCAGAGGACGAGAAGGTGACACCATTAAAAGTCCTAGACACATCCAATATCCAGCAATGAGCACTTCATGCAACCTCTCCACTGAGGTTTTACTCCCCAACAGCGCTTGTGCACCAAAGACTGCAATTCCTTGCATTAATTCAGAGCTCTAGAAACAACTGGTGGGTGGGATTGCAGGAGCAAAACTGATAGTAGGTAAAAATGATGCTCCTTCAGGCCATTATTGCTCCAAATTGCTGCACTCCATCTTGTTACATGGAGAGGAAAACAAAGTCTGCACAGAATAGAAGCAGTGACACCCTGTCTAGAGCTGCTGCAATGATGCAATAATTGCAGAGGGCCAGATGTTGAGCTGCAATGGCATTATTGGGTTCCCTGGATTCTTTTGAGGTTCTGTAGTAAATTATTTGCATATGTTGAATTTTCTCTATTGTTGTGTAAATAACTGATTTTGCTTTACTTATTCAATCAAAACGAATCAATAGAGAAGTTTCCCTTACTCACGGGAATATTAAAATTGTTTCTTTAAAAAAAAACCCACAACAAAACAACAGCCTCTCAAAAGAGAATATTGGATTTAATTTCTATTCCAGACATTACTTCTCTCTTTCAAAAAATGCATGTAAAATGCAAATTTAATCAAAACACCAAGAATCCACTGAGAAACCTGGATTTATTTTCCTTTCTAAAAACTCTGAAAGTGTGATTTTTCAGTGGAAATATTTTTATAAAGTAATACAGTCTTGAAAGACAACTCTGGGTAAGTTGGATCTACATTTTATGGTAAATAAAACTTTTGATTAGGAAACTGCTGACATCTATTCAGGCACCACTGGAGAAATGAAGTGCTAAAAAGCAAACAAAACAAGGACCTTGGTAACCCAGCTCACTACAGTGAATGAGACTCATAAAAGCTGACAAGAACAATTATATTTCATATATTTTGCAAGGTTGTGTTGATGTTGCATTAATTAGTCATCTGATTGAACCCATTTAAATGAGTCTCTGTCACATCTCATATTCCCACTCCCAGAAATGCAAATTTCCCTGTTAGACCTGATGACTGATGGAGCCCTTCTCCTTGAAATAAGCACATGGGGGAATATTGGAAAGGAAGATGATATAAAGAAATAAAATGACAGGCTTTGGGGAGGAGAAATCATACATATTTAATGTCAGCTGAAGTCTTCTGTTCTGACAGGTGAATACCTAGAAAACATGGAGATCTTTGTGCCCTTATCAGATGCAGAGTAGCAAAAATTAATTTTTAAATATCGAACTTTAATTTTAGTTTTATCAAATTAATTTTGAAATAGCAAATATCTACCCAGAGAACTTGTGGGTGTCTCATCCCTGGAAGTGTTCAAGGTCAGTTTGGAGCAACTTGGGATAGTGGAAGGTGTCCCTGCCCATGGCAGGGGGTGGGAATGAGATGAGCTTTAAGGTCCCTTTCAACCCAACCCATTCTGTGATTCTCTGATTCTATGAAACATGGCTCTCACATTTTGTCTAGTTTGCACTGATTTGCACTGTATAAATTTGGCTGCTACGAATAGTGTTCCAAATCTGAAAAAAAATGTGCAGGAGGGCAGAATAAAACTAAATTGTGTCCTAAAAATATAGTTCAAAAAAACCCCCCCACATTTCAGATCTGCTTGGAGCTTTGAACCATCTGCTGTATGAATATACATATACCCACAGAACTTTTCTTTACATCAAAAGATTTATGTCTCTTCATCACTTTCTTTTCAGCTTCTGAGCAACATTAGAAAACAGACAAACCCTAAAGGCTGAGAAGAGAGTTATCCTTGCTGGCTGTGTCCCTGCCCAGGGCACGGGGCAGGCATTAGGAGAGAACTCAGGAAGACAGCAGTCTGTCTATCCAGAGAACTTCCCAGCATGTTGCAGATGTGAGGAGAAAAAAAATTGCCTGGATCAACAGAGCCATCTGCAGCTCTCATTAATCAAACGAGGACACTGCCGTGCTCAGCAGATTTCAGGACGCAGATAAACATCCAGATGCTGCAAAATGCTGAGCTCTTGCTGATTGTTGCTTCAGTGCAACTCCCTCCCAGCCAGCTCTGAGCTGAGGGGCTGCTTTGGCTCTATAGGAATTGCATCCAGAGTCTGGAAGTGCTTTGGTTCCTGCCAAGTGCTTCAACCAGGGCAGGGGAGCAACCAGTCAAGGTGGAATATGCAGGAGGTGAGACAATAATTGTGTTAAAAAAAAAAACCCCAAACCATCCACATCTGCAGATTCTCTTAGTGCTGTTAATGGATATTATTGATGCTGCTTTGAATATGAAGTGATTTGAGTCTGTTCCCAGTTCTGGGTGAGATGGACATGGACCTGATGCAATGAACCCAGAGGAGGCCACGGAGATGCTCCAGGGCTGGAGCCCCTCTGCTCTGGAGCCAGGCTGGGAGAGTTGGGGGGGTTCACCCGGAGAAGAGAAGGCTCCAGGGAGAGCTGAGAGCCCCTTGCAGGGCCTAAAGGGGCTCCAGGAGAGCTGGAGAAGGACTGGGGACAAGGGATGGAGGGATAGGCTTTAAACTGCCAGAGGGCAGGGTTGGATGGGATATTGGGAAGAAATTCTTCCCTGTGAGGGGGGTGAGGCCCTGGCACAGGTTGCCCAGAGAAGCTGTGGCTGTCCCATCCCTGGAATTGTCCAAGGCCAGGTTGGACAGGGCTTGGAGCAACCTGGTCTGTGGAAGGTGTCCCTGCCCATGGCAGGGAGGTGGGATGAGATGGTCTTTAAGATCCCTTCCAACCCAAACCACTCTAGGATTCTATGATATCTGTAAATTGAACAGCTGGATATTATTTATGGTATTCAACTCAAAACTAAGTATTTTGAGGCTGCTTTACAGAATGAATTCATCTGGGTAGATCAGTCATTATAAAGACTGACTTCAAAATAAAAATAAAAATAAATATCAGTTAATATATTTTGTGTTGCAGTATTCTCATATTCAGACAAACCTACAGATAAGAAAATTGTGCAAACTTAATAAAAGGAACCCAGCAACCTCTGGCTTGTTCAGATTGCAGAGATTTATATTTTTTTTTCCTTTGCAATTGTCACATTTTCATGTATATAACCCCTAATTTCTCTTTGAGAAGACAATTATGCCTCAGCTATAATGTGACTGTACATCTGTGGATAGTGCAAAGGGAACTTTGAACACCCTTTCCAATAATTTCTTTTCCAAAAACCTTTTGCAGTAACCATCCTTTCCCAATAGCTGTTTTATGCCATAGGTTATTTATGATTATTTGGTCCCTTCTTTCTTCTCTATACCTTCTCTTTAGCTTCTCTACTTCTATACCTTCTCTATATTTTTCTCCCTACTCTAGGGAGTCTTTGCCAGGAGATGAGAATTTTTGTGTACGTACAACTGCCTCAGAAGGAGAAAACAAAATTATCTGTGGATTATCTGAAGATTCAGGTTACATAAAGATGTTTTTTGCAAAGGAGAAAAGTTTAAGACATGGGGGGTTTTTTTGTGTAGCCTTTACACATGAATATACAGGATTATTTCTAATTATCTCAGAAGTATTTTTAAGTAGAAAAATCGAGTTTAACCTTCTCAGGGCACATTTTAAATGAATGTACTCTTCTGCATTCACCATCTGACTTCTGCACGAAAACATCAGCAAAGAACTGCTTGAATTAACATGTCACAGGAACCAATTTATCTCCAGAAGGCCAGAATGAAAAATAATTACACTGATTATCATCATGCAACTGGCCTTTCTGAAAGAAATCTTGTTTCTTCCCACTGCAAGCTTTTATTTCTCATCCAGGTAGGATGAGCATATGTGAAAACCTTTTGGATACATTTTCAATTTAGCTGTTATCTGGAAGAAAGGCACAAATGAAGCAAATGGACTAGACTTAGGATTACAGATTTGATTAAGGTGAAGAGCTTGATATTAAGATCATATTTTGTAGGAGGCAATTTTCTGTTGTGGACTTCATCTCTGCCAGGGGTGTGGTGTCCTCCAGATTCCAGTTCAACTCTGTTCAGGCAGGAAAAGCACAACACAGAGGTACTTCCACACAAAGACTAAAATTACACTTTGAAACTGAGGGTGGAAATCTCAGATGAGACACATTTCAGACAAGAAACATCACCTACCCCAGCCAATGATTGTGTACCAGTAGAAATATCTCCTCTCTGGGAAAAAGGTTTCTACCAACAAAGTGAAAAGGTACAACCCCTCAATGAAAAGCCAGAAGTAGTTGGACATGACGCAGTAGTGAAAAAACACCATCACTGCTTTGCATTCCACCTGCAGAGAGTCGAGAGAAACAAAGTTATTCCTGTGTCGCTTCCGTCTAAGGGACAGAGAAAAATGCTTTTAACCTCTCCAAATCTCTCCGTGGAAAGAGCTGGGGCTGGTATTGAACCCTTTTAGTGGCAAAGTTTTTAAAGAATGAGAAGAATGTGAGGTACCACTCAAAAGAGCGATGCCTGAAAGGGGAGGAAGGCAGTTTTACCAGCATGAGGTGGTCAAGGAGCATCTGCAGACGGACAGTCTTGCACTGGGGGGAATTCACATCCTCAGTGAACACCGAGTGCTAGATTTAAGCCCCCTCCCAAGCGTTAAGTGCAGGGAAGAAAAGAATCTTGTTGTGTTTTGGGAAACCTAAGGAAGGATGTGAAATGGCAGGATGACTGTCTGGAACCCTGGGATCAGGGAGGATGCACCCTCCTGAGCACCGGTGAGAGTTGCACTGCCTTGACACCATCAGGGGCTAAAAATGAAAGTAAGTGTGAGAGTAAAGAAGGCTGAGTGATTAACTGTAAAAAATGTTGGAAACTTTCATTCATTGGTGGGGAAGAAAGCAGCAAACTAAACAAAAATAATAATACAAAAATTAAAATAAGGGGTTTGTTTAGCCCAGAGAAAAGGGTGCTCAGGGGAAACCTTATCACTCCCTACAACTACCTGAAATGAGGCTGTAGCAAAGTCTTCTCCCAGGTAATAAGTGATAGGACAATAAGAAATGGCCTCAAATCGCACCAGGGAAGGTTTATATTGGATATTAGTGAAAATTTCTTCATGAAAGGGTTTTCAAGCCATGGAAGAGGCTGCTCAGGAAGTGGTGGAGTCAGCACCCCTTGAGGTATTTAAAACATCCCTGGAGGTGTTTCACAGATGTGTAGATGTAGCTCTTGAGGTCATGGTTTAGTGGTGGATCAGGCAGTGCTGGGTTAATGGTTGGACTCTGTGATCTTAGAGGGCTTTTCCAACCTAAACCATTCTGTGATTCTCTGACAAAAGACTAAGGTGGAAACTGAGCTCTACCCTGACTCTGTGAAAGCAGGACACACTGGTCTTTCCAGTGTTGCACCTCAGTGATGTTTTCAGATGTTTTAGATGTTTTCACTCCTACAAAAGTAGGACTTCTCAACAAATTGGAGCAGAATCAGTGGATAAACTGGAAGCTCCTGCCTGGGGCAGTGGGAGCCTGGCAATTTTGGTTCGTTCTCACTTGCCTTCCACTCTCTGGGCCAAACCTACAACCAATGTGTTTCAACCAGCAGAACTTGAGTTTGTTCACAGAAGCTCTACCAGGAGGATTTGGGGACTGAATGGTGAATTTTGACATGTATTGTTCTTCAAGTGTTTCAAAACAAAGAGGCAGATGCCACCATTGGAAGAGTGGTAGGAACAAACTACAGAACTAACATGTCTTCAGCTTTACCACAGAGAAGAATTAAGAGAAAAAAACTAGTTTCAATGACAAAGAAAAGGCTGACTAAGAAACTACACAGCTGCTCTTTCCTTGTGGAAGTGACTCATAGGGAATTTAGCTCATAACTGGATGGATAAAGGAGAAGTCAGTTTGTAATTCCATCATAATTACACCCAGTGAGCTGATTTATCATATCAAATACTAGCCTTAACTGTGAAAGAAATTGGGATTTACACATAATATACAGCTAAATGCATCTGTGAAAGAGACTGCTTTTCATGAAACTCCACATTTCAGAGACAAACACGTGGTTCATACCAATGATTTGCTGAGAATGTGACCATCAGATGTGTTTTCTGTGTGAATGGTCACCCTGTTTACACAGGACTCTGTCTGACATCCAGAACAAAGAGGTTCTGGAGAAAAAAACAGACCTTCAGAGGGAGGAAATTGCTTGTGCCTGCTCTCATCCCACCCACTGCTCTGCAGGCTGTGAAAGGGAGAAACAATCTGAGCAGAAACCAAAACCCGTAGGTTTGTCCTGAAGGGTTGGTTGCTGGACCCTGGTGACATCATGAGATACAACATCCAGTTTGGCCGTGAATTGGGAGGGCAGTTTACCACCTTTTCTCTTAATGGCATCTCAGTTTATGATGCTCAACAGACTTGTGGTTGCCTCATTATTTTCTTTTATCTCATGCTGGAAAGAATCAAGGTTTCAGCTTTACTCACTGTTGAGATGAAGCAGTGGTTGCCATCCTGTTCAGCATAAAGAACCCCATCTTTGATGAACACGGATATTGCACGCAGGATGAACGAAACAAAGAGGTTCATGTGGATGAAATTCCGGGTGCAGTGAAGCTTCCTAGAGAGCAAAGAGGAAGGGAAGGGGAAAAGAAGAGAAATAAAGAAGGAAATGGTTGTATTTCATCACACTGGGCCTATCTTCCCATGGCCAGAGCATCTTGGTGCTAAGAACAGCAATATTTATAAGCCAGGACTGTGGTTAGTACTGATCTTAAGCCTGAGCAAGGGGAGGATTTGGGCATTTTCTTGTAGCATAAAATAGACCCAGTCCAATGCATCTTCTGAAGCTTCATAAAACAGACCCAAACTTTCTCCTACAGAAATGTGACTACTGGAGTGTGTCCAAGCTGGGGGAGCAACTCAATTAAAGGGTTTTTTCCCTTGTATTCTACATCTGGTGAGGTAAAAGCTTGGACAGATGAGGTCCAATTTCTCTCCTCCAGTGACTGAACAGCTCATTGCCCATGTCCTGACTCACCTGAAACGACACAGGATGACCATGGCAGTGGTGAGGGACACCAGGGAAGTGCTGTATCCCACCGTGTACAGAGCCTTCACAGACAGGTAGTAGTAATCCTTGGGAGGCAAACAACACGTGGTTAAAGGATTCATCTACAGCCACATCTTCCTTACCCTGTCAACATGCAGGGGGAACCAGAGGCAGGATTTGTTTTTTGAACAGCCTGATTTCTCCTCTATTTCCTCTGAGATCTCACTGGATATCAGAGCTCTGCTCTATGTCAGCTGTGCCCTTGGCTTTGTGTACCACGAAGTTATTTGTCAGAGAGCTGCCAAAAGCTATCTTTATTTTTTTTGATCACTGTGCATGCACCTGTAGGAAAAAAATAGTTGGCCTAGGAATTCTTTAGTCAATAGGGGAAGAAGTGCAGGTTAACCCATGACTCTATAAGTTACAAGCTGCATCAAGAGTAAAAACTCAGATTCTGTAAATATTCAGTACCAGGCTAAGAAGGATTTAAACCTCACATTTTTAGACCCATAAATATCCGATTGCTTGTTCTGATCACTATCAAATCATAACATGATCAGAGGCTGGGCAAAAAGCAGTGCTGCTGCTGCTCCCCCCCTTCATTTGTTCCTAATTACAAGACTAATTCCCACCTGGTTATCGGACTCTGTCTCGTTTTCGTCAAAGCCGCAGGCGTCGTAATAATGAGGGAAAGGTTCAGACCAGCCATCCTCAGTGCAATTCCTGCTGATGTCCCCTGTGCCAAATTGGGAATGTGACACTGTGGAAGCAGACCCCAGGACATGCCCTCCCTCCCCTTGAAAAGAAAACCCCGCAGTTCTGCTGAAAACACTGTTTGTCTGGACATCCATAGAGGATTTTAATCTTGACATTTAATGACATCTTTGATGACCCTGTTCTACAACGGGTATCTATGGATGGCAACCACTACAGTTGGCCACCAGAGAGCAAAAACATGTAATCAGAGTACTCAGTGCCTACAGACCACCAAAAATCTCATTCTCACATGGGTACCTAAACGAGGGGGCTGCTAAAAGTCCAATTCTCTCCATTGATTCTGAAAAGGATCTTGGGAATCCAGCTTTGCTGTGGACATCTACATTTCAGGGGGCCAAAGGGTAAGTCCAGTGCTTAAATACAGGCCCTTTGTGCTATTTTAAGTGCTCTGTATCTGAGGCATGTGCATGGGACTGGAGAGTAAACATAAGGCCAACGTGATTTTTTTGGACCAGCTGCTGGAAGCCAGGCAGGATATGTGGGATATCTGAACCAGCCATTATATATCCATGGTGAGGCAACTGGTTTGTTTTTCTGTGGTCAGATATCATGTATCCCACTCAATTATCTTCAAGCATAGGCTCTGATTTGAGAGTGAATTTTTGGAAAAGGTCTGTAGGAAAACAGATCTGTAGAAAAAGGAAAGATGGAGTGGGAATCTCTTTCCAATCTCTGTCTTCATGGCAATATGTTCATTTGCAGATGGTCACTTCAACTGACAATTTAAAACCTGGTTCAGAGCTTCTTACATTCCTCTGTCTATTAATTGTTCCAATTCTGGCCTATAAACTCAATTTATAAGCTTAAATACCCAGTTTTTTGCCTAATCTGCTATAAAGACTAGATCCTAAATGACTTTCACTGACACACTTAGGTTTAAAACTGTGCTGGAAAACTAGAATTGGGGGTAGAAGAGGAAGGAATCTCTTCACACTCACTTTGCTATGAGGCTGGTTGAGGTGGGACAGCCCTTGTGATGCTCTTTGGAAGCACCATCATCTTGCCAGAGCTCAGTGCCCTGGTTATAAAACTAGGGCTGGGCCTCTGGCTGCACTTCTTCCTCTCCAGTACAACAGAACAGCTTCCATGTCTTACAGTTTTTGGAGTTTCAGCTGTACCTTGACCAAAACTGATGGAAATTTCCAAGGTTTGGGTTTGGTTTTTGTTATTAAGGTTGTGCTGCTTTGAATTCTTAGAGCAGTTTAGTCAAGCAGCTCATGACCTTATTTTTAGAGCTTGTGTTTGCCATCCATGCAGCAGAATATATCTCTTTAATCACAACATTCATTTAAAAACATCACATTACTTGGCAAATTTTGGTAAATGACTCTTGCACATTCATCCCTAGTTTCCTATGGAAAATAACAACTGAATCATGGTGTTGACTGTCTTAAACACCATTTAGTAATTACTGTTAAGCAGGTAGATATCATTTATAGCAGCACACTTCCCTAGATTGTAAGGCTTAATAGTGGAGGAATAAATTTTCATAATAGTGCTAAAAGTAACATAGCAGAAAATATATGATTATAATTAGTACTGATTAGAAAATAATACCAAAGTGGCAGGGAAAAAAAACCTCTGAGCTTCCTTTTTAACAGAGATAAATAAAAAGAGAAAAAAAATCTCCATGGTTTTATTTCTTACCTAGGGGAGACTGGGCTGTGCTTTCCAGCAGGTCATAATCACCTGGAAAAGTGGAAATTTGGTATGAAATTGTTTTGATTGTGTTTTCTATTAGGACCCAAACTGGTCTCTGTGGAAATCAGTGAATAGGATGCAATTGATTTTTATTAGTTTAAATCAGGCCCAAAGGCAATAAATACTTGATTCTGTCTTACTCAGGAAGTAAATGTGGTTTTACTTGTGAGTTTAAATCAAAGTTGAACCTCTAAAATTAGAAAATAGCTACTGCAAGAAACAAGCACATAACTAAAAACACAGGCAATCAAACCAGGAAAAGTTTGATTGTAAAATTATAGAAGTCAAATATTGTATCTTTAGGAATTTAGATTTATAATCCATAGGTATTTAAATATGGTCAGTTTTCAGAGAGTTAATGAAAACTTATTTTCATCCATCAATGACAAAAAGCAGTAACTAGTTGGTCTAAGTAAGATAATTTGATTTCGTGGGTTTAGGTTAAATCACCTTGATTTATAAAGACTTATGAGATTTTTAATTTCACTTTTTATCTGAGAGTTACAAAGAACTAAATGTGTGATTGCCATAATGGTCGATACACAAACAACTTTCCACTAATCTGATATTTCCATGTGCTCTGCACAGTTTTAGAACAGAGGTACCTAAAAGGTAGGCAGCACAACTGGTTCTTACCTGCATGGGTTTGCCCCAAATTATCTACTTCCCAACCTGAAATGAGAAGGATAAAAGTAATTAGTTCTTTCCTGATAATAGTTTGCAATTTAATTTTGATAACAGTTTGTTTCCCATAAGAGGGAGGGATGTACAGAGCCCAGAGAAGAACTGCAAGTTTAAATCTCTATTTCATTATTGGTCTTGTGTTTTTATGAATGGAAAGTGTTTCTCAGAAGATGGTGGATTACATTGTATTGTTAAATATCTGGTTATCAGGAAGTTTGATCAAACTCCAGGAACAATAAGAAAAATAGATGAGGGAGCTTTTTTTCTGAGGATTTTTTTTCTTTATTTCTTTCATATTTTTAAGTGAGGGGGAAGATTCTGAAATAAGAAAGACCCACACACTTACAAAACATTGTGCCAAAATCCATGGTGATTTATGTACTAAAAGTACAGATGTTACAACACAAAATGATAACAATCTGGGTTTACATTAAAAAATTTCCTTTATTTCCTTTTCCTTTCTTTATTTCCTTTTCCTTTCTTAATTTCCTTTTCCTTTCTTTATTTCCTTTTCCTTTCTTCTATCCTTCAAAAAAAATATTGCTGGCATCCTCTAAAGCCAAATTCCCACCCAACTTGCTAAATGTTTAATTCCAAAGTCAGACTTTGCTGGCCCCTCAGAGGATTGTGGCTCAGGCTGGGTGTTGGGGGATGCAGGAGCCATGGAGTGGTGCTGCTGCATCGTGCGCAGACACCGAGGAGCCTCGTGAAGCTGCAGCAAAAAGCTCTGCCAGGGGCCCACAGAGCAGTGAAACAACATTTCCAGCACTTCATTGACCACTGCAGCAGGTTAAATGTTCAGAGCAGCTCAGTTCTGCATCCTCTGGAGCGACCACAGGGCTCCAGGTTGCTCCTTTTCTTAACCCTGATGGTCCAATATTAATTAGGGATTGGAAAAAAACTTCAAATTGTGTGAGAAGGTTTTCACTAACAGTAAAATCCCAGCAGAGTCTGATTTTGATCCTATGGGAAAAGAGAAAGCATTGAAGGATCTAAAATTATTCAGTGCAGCATAAAACACATTTTCCAGTTTATACTTTTTCAAATTCCTTATCATGTAATAATTTAAAATCAATTGAGTTATCTCTCTCTTCTATAATAAATCAGATGGGCTTTTTGATTTTCTGAGAGAATAAAAAAAGAGGGTTTGATCTGAAGGTGATGGGGGGAGTCTAGAAAACCCCTCTGAAGCATCAGGGAGGCTGTACTGTGACTTTGGATGGATGTATTGAGCATCAAACCTCCACACCCAACACACCAGTGACTCTGGAGGGTTAATACTGAAAGCTGTGGTGAGAACACCCTTGGGCTCCTGTCTTGTCTGCCCAGCTCCAGCTGCTTTGAGGATTTTACATATGGGAATTTAGGCTGGATATTAGAAAAGGTTCTTCCCCCAGAGGGTGGTTGGGCACTGACCAGGCTCCCCAGGGCAGTGGGCACAGCACCAAGGCTGCCAGAGCTCAAGGAGGGTTTGGATGATCCTCTGGGGCACAGGGGGTGACTCTTGGGGTTGGGCCTGTGCAGGGCTAAGAGTTGGACTGGATGATCCTTTTGGGTCCCTTCCAATCCAAGATATCCTATGATTCTATAATTCTAATTCTTGTGCGTTTGCAAATGTTGGATAAGTCTAAAAATTCTGAGGAGAGGTCACCAACACTCTGAGCAAACCTTTTCTAGCAGAGATTGTTCAGCTGCTGCATCAGGCTGAACTGGCAGATGCTGCAGCAGAGCTGGGGCTGTGCTCCAGGTTCTTGGCACAGTCACAGGGATGGTTCTGCAGAATATTTTGGACAGACCATTTCCCTCCTAGATCTACCAAACCCCAGGTTTACTGACAGTGATGCAGCTCAGATATAGGCACCTGTGCTGCTAAAATCCAACTTCAGAATGCAGAGCTTGGGTTGTCGTGTGGGAATTTTCACCTGTGGGTTTAGTTGGCAGTTAGAGGATCAATGAGCAAAGCACTGTTCCTTTATCCCTGTCTTTCCTGGTGTCTTCCCCAGCATGTGCCACTCAAATCAGCAGCTCCCATGGAACTGGCTCCTCCCATGAGGTCACCTCACACACCAGCCTATGCCTCACAGTGACCCACAAAAACAGGGTCAGAAGAAGCTGCAAGAAAAACTCCCCAAAAAAACCCTCTTTGACTCATAAAAAAACGGTTTTATTTCATCATTTATGGAGTAATTTGACATTACAAACTGTCCAAAATTCTTTCTGGAGAAAGACCAGGCCACTGCTAAATGGATTGAAGCCTGATGTTCCTGGCATCCTGCATATTACACTGATGGCTCAGAAAAAGATATTTTTTTTATGTTTAAACGTTTTAAATGGGTTTTTATTCCTATAATCTAAAAAGGATGAAATAAAAATTACCGTTATTTCACTCCAAATATGGGTAGTAGTAAATCACAGCGATGTTAAAATATTAGATTTGAGTTCATTTTGAATTTCATGACATCCATAATAACATTGAAGCATCATATTAATTTAGGTTTTCTGACATTAATAGGTTTTTTATAGTGATATTTTTATATATATACCCAAATTTTATTGCATTTCACTGTGTTTGGGCGTTATGAAGGGATTCACACTTTCAATAAAGTTAATATTTTGATTGCTCTAAGAGCAAACTTGCCTTTTATTAACATATTTTTCTGTATATCTAAGCTCTACTAATGCACTGAAGACAGTTCCAGTGCAACCTTTGACTGTATAGGCTTTTAGGTTTGATTCATCAACCTAATTTTCCTTAATAAGCTACTGGAAAGTCAATTAGATTTATATTAAACATCATACCCTGAATTGCAACTAAAAGTCAAAGTCCATCTATTAAATGTTGGAATAACATAAATATATATACCATTATATTTTTGTGTGTTTACATATATATACATACATTTATATTTATATACAAGGGCATGGTGAGGAACATAGAGCCACCATCTGTAACTCCCTAAATTCCCTGTAACACCTTTAAATTCCCATGTGCTGCTGCTTCCCTTCTCTCAGACAATGCATATTTGTGTTTTCTCTATGAAAATATGGGTATTTACTTGACAGGAAACCATGCCAATGGCTGTGTGTGCCCACCCGTAGGAGAATGCAATGGAATTCATATGGATTATTTCTGTGTTTAACATTTAACATATTTACACATACAGGGACAGAACCTCTTGTTACCTTACTCTTAGGACATAAAGAGTAAGGAACTGGTGTATCAGACTTCACTGATGAAGAAAAAGCCCACTGATATGATTATACATATATACATATAATGGTATAATGAAATATGATGCTCTTTCAGAAATGAAGAATAAATAAAACAAGGCTTTAATCTTCATTTTCACTGGAAACCCATTTTTCAGGGGATTAATTCAAGGAGTACATTTTTGAGGGACTTTTGAAAAGAATGTGTAGTCACAGGAAAAGGGGGAATGGCTTCCACCTGCCAGAGGGCAGGGTTAGATGGGAGATTGGGAAGAAATTCTTCGCTGGGAGAGTGGGGAGCCCCTGGCACAGGTTGCCCAGAGAAGCTGTGGCTACCCCTGGATCCCTGGAAGTGTCCAAGGCCAGGCTGAACAGGGCTTCGAGCAACCTGGGCTAGTGGGAGGTGTCCCTGCCCACGGCAGGGGATGGAACTGGATGATCCTTAAAGTTCCTTCCAACCCAAATCATTCTAAAATTCTATTGCTCTATGATAATAACACCTTAAATATCATGATTTGATGACTGACATGAATGACACTTGTGCTTTTCACACCCAAGATACAGAAATATGGACACAACATCAGCTATTAAAGTGTCTTACAACACCTCTTAATAAATCAAGAATCGCTCATATTAGTCAATGAACTTCTGAAAAAAACACTTATCCTCGACACAGGATGGTTTATCCAGCACATTGACAGGTTGTGTTATCCACTGTTTGACCAGACTGGACAGGTAAGTGTCACTCTTTGGGAAGAAATGCAAATCTTTCGTCAGTGCTTTAACTGACATTATTAATTAGATGTTATTTGCAGTACTGCTTAGAGATCCTAGTGAAGATCCATCAGAGTGCTGAATTGTCAGTTCCAAACATCAATTACTGAAAATATTGCTTATTTCTGTTTTCTATGTGAAGAGGTGAAAGAAGGAAGAGGGAAAAAAAAGTCAAAGGACTTGCCAAAGGCTCCCTATTGAGTTGGTGGCAGAGACCCAGGCCTTTCCTGCCCTTTTCTTGCACATTTATCAGACTTTCTTCCTTGATTTTTATTTACCGAGACCCAGAAAACATAATTCACTCCTTGCTACGCTCCAGCTTGTGAGAAATTCGATGCAAGCAATTGTTGCTCCTGATTTAAAGTGGACAGGACTGGCAAAGCTGGAGCCAAGAAACAGCCTGTGCACGGTGAGTCTCGGAGCTCAGAGCAGCCTTTTAGATCTTCTCCCCGGTGCCAAATTCTGGCTGCTCTGGGTGTCAACTGGCAGGGCACCTGCTCCATCTCCCACAGCTTTGTTTATCTGAACACAACTTGCATTTAACCCTTTTGTTCCAGCATTTGTCCCTTATTAGTGGCAGAGTAGGAGGGGGTGAAAGGCTTCCAAAAATGTTCCGTCTCGGAACGCATTACCCACAATTTTCCCTTGTTCCTGTTTTTCTCATCCCAGGATTATGGGTTTCAGGACTGGTTCACATAGGTAATCTTCTAAAAGGTTGGAATTTTACAGCATTAAGATGAGTGTTCCAAATCTGCACTGATTTTACTGCCTGTTAATCGTGTCCCTTCAGAAAGTGCAGAGACTGGGGCAAGGAGAGGCTGAGGAAAACATTTCCTACAATCCTTGCAGTCCAGCTATGTGGATAATGAGCTGGTTAGGCAGAAATTGAATTTTTTTCCCCCCTCTTTTACATAGCACTGATTAGAAGCCGAACATTTAATTTCTAAATAGGAGATAAATCAGCGAGCCCTCACGCCCCACTCCCCAGCATCCACCACGCTGGGCCTTTTCACTCCCTCCCCTCTTGCTTCCCGCTGCTCCCAGGGACCAGCAATCTGTTCAGCCGGCTGGCAAAGCCACAGTCGGGAACAGCAGGATGCTTAGCAGCTTTTCTGTGCTCTCTGAGCTCCCCACATGGATACTCTGCTTCATTAGAAGGGAACATTAACCCTCGGCCCGGTCCTGTGCCTGGAAACACGTGATCCCACACAGACACTATCCAACCACCCCAGTTGCTTTGTTGTGGCTCTCTTGTGGGAGGGGTAAAATGGCACAGGTTGCCCAGAGAAGCTGCCCCAGCCCTGGAAGTGTCCAAGGCCAGGTTGGATGGGCCTTGGAGCAACCTGGGCTAGTGGAAGGTGTCCCTGCCCATGGCAGGGCGTGGAATGAGATGACCTTTAACATCCTTTCCAACTGAAACCATTCTATGATTCCATGGTTGATGGATCGATCCAGGATGAGCTGTTTTTTCTTCACAATGTCATTAACATGATCTGTAATAATTAGCAGGCAGGCAAGGCTACAGATTACATGACCCTCCAGGTTCCCAAACCTTTCCCTGTGCTAAGTGCTTCCCTCTACTGTTTCCAGGGGTTTGGGTCTCTCCAGCCTCATGCCCCGTAGACAATACTTTAATCTAGAGATTAAAAATCATTTATAGAAGGACATGTGGTGATAGAACAAGGGGGAATGGCTTCGAAATGACAGAGGGAAGGTTTAGATTAGATATTAGGAAGAAATTCTTCCCTATGAGTGGTGAGGCCCTGGTACAGGTTGCCCAGAGAAGCTGTGGCTGCCCCATCCCTGAAGTGTCCAAGGCCAGGTTGGATAGGGCCCTGAGCAATCTGGTCTAGTGGAAGGTGGCCCTGCCCATGGCAGAGGTTTGGAACAATATGATCTTTAAGGTCTCTTCCAACACAAACCATTCTGGGATTCTATTATTCCACGATTTACTGTATATCACCATTTACCTTGACAAAGGGATTTGTGAACATATTGCTCACATAGAGACAGGACAAAATTAAATGGTGCTGTTCATTTTATTTAGAAAGCAAGAAAAATGAGACAGAGGATAATTAAGGATAAAACTAGGAAGCCTTGTTTCTATTTGTGTGTTTGAATAAGAGCTGGTGTCCAAGGACATCTGAAGGACTGATCCTGGGGGGCAGATCATTCCATTCTTTTAACCCATCTGAAGATAAATTGATTTTTTTTTTCAAGTCTCATCCCATAAGGGGAACTTCCAAAGGGTCATTGGTTTTAGACATCTGCCATGGGATGGGGTGAACGGGCTTCTGCAAATTCTTTGTTACCCAGTGTTTTGTGCCAAACATCGCAATAAAGGAAGTGACAGAACTGATAGACAAGTCCTTTCTTCTCCTATCCCAGACTAAATTCAGGGCACGTGGTCTCATGGAAGACCCAGTGAATCATGCCTGGAAATCATGGGAGAATAGAGTGAGGTCCCACATGGAGAACATAAAGGCCAGAGTACACAGGGCTGGCACAGGCTGGACTGATGTACAGATATGATCAATAACATTTAAGGGAAATTATGGCTTTCTTCTTTTCTTGCTCTTTCTTGTCAAAGGCTGTGGAACTAGAAGTGGACTGAGGTCACCATAGCAACTGAACATCACACAAACGTTCTGTGAACCCTTCCTAAGAGTCTGGCTGTCACAGGGGCATCCATCAGAGAGCAGGATCAATGCAATTACTATTGAAGGGTCTCCAAGCTCTGAAGAGGGCAGGGGTCATATTTCAGAGAAAGGCAAATGTTTCCCAAACCAGAAACACAAAAAAAATAAGAAACATTGTCCAATGGAGATTAACAGTTATGAAATAACTCCTAGAGAAGGAAGCAAATTAAAACCCTTGCTTAAAGGTGAGAATGAATGAGTGCCCACCACACCCAAAATCTTTCAGTCAACTGAAACTCCTTTTCCAATTATCTGAGTCAAGAGCAGAAACACAAACAGAGCAAAGACTGTTAGTAAGGGTTGAAGGATATGCCCATGTTGCACCTGCAGTGATACTTCAATCTATCACCTTTTGCTGTCTAAGTGTTCTCCAATCTGCTCAGCAGCTCTCAGTAACTTCCACCCTTGAATTCTTCCCAAAGGAGCATGAATTTTTTTTTTTCCACAAGGGCAAATTAGCTTTCAAATAATTGACAAAGGTCTTGAGCTGTGTTACAGCTTTCCCCTGGCCACTGCAGGATGTCATCTCACACAGGACCAAGGACTCGATCTTTAGCTGAAATGCTCCTGGTCATGCTGCATATTTGAGTACAGAGGCACAAAGTCTTATATCCCCATAATTTGGTGGGAGAGGTCACAAGATGTCTTTTTTATTTTCCAGATAAAAAAACACCTAAGAGGCCTCAGCTACTTGATTAGAAATGTAGGTCCAGTTGCTATTCTTTGATGACAGGATTTTCCTCCCATTTCCCTCTGCATTGCAGAGAGACTTTGTGGTGCTGTGACCGAGGAGGTTTAATTACAGCTTGTCCTCCTCACTTCGGAAAAGCTGGAGTAATCCCATGGCTTTCCTGCCTCTGCAAAGCCTAGGGTTGAAAACCAGCATGAAATTACTTGTTATCCAGCTGCTGCTATTCTCTTGGTTATTGGCAAGACTTATTATTTTGAACATCAGTACTTGGCAGGTGTCTTGTGCCCATTCTTTTTGTCACAATTCTTTCTAGGACTTGCTGAGCATTCATCAGCAATGACACATATGCAATCTGCAGACAGCTCTGAAAGCTGTCCAAAACCTGTATGAGGTGTGTATATGTACATGGTTTATTTATAAAACTATACAAATACATGTGTATATATTAATGGTTACATGTAAAACATAACCTTGCACTGAACTTGCTTCTGAATGATCTTACATGAAATTAAGGATGAAACTAAGGTATACACAGAGCCCTGGTTGCTTCAAAGACTAGAGAAGCACTGATTATTATTCCAGTGATGAAAATGCTGTGGGATGGGTTTGAAAACAGACACTACTCCTTGGTTACTTGTTTTTCTTCCCTCGGTTTCCATGCAGGATGTTGAAATGCCCATCGGGGCGAGATATCCTTGAATAGAAATGTAGACCTTTGCATTGATCTTTTGCCTTTTTGACAGGCAAATGTGATTTCCAATTTGAGTTTAATGCAATGCTGACCTTAATTTCAGCAGTAGCAAAGAAAACCTGCATCCTTTACTGCAGTAGAAAATAAGCACACGATCTTCCAGAGGCATTTTGGTGTTTAGAAGGCTCCTGATCTGGTCACCTTTGTCACCTTTTTGTTCTGCCCATATCAAAAAATATCAATACATAACCCAAACTAATAGAAATTGTAATTTGGAAATGTTTTCAGCAGCTTTCACCTTGGGAAGTCAATGACTTTTATTTTCTTTTCACCTAGTTTGGAAGTTATGTACCATTTTCACAGTGGTACATGGTCAGCTCCTAAGGAATTTCCCAGGACTGCCTCCCCAGAAATGACACAGAAGGGCTTTCCACACATGAAGATGTAGCACCATTTCCCCTCTCATTAACTCTTCTCTTGTCATCTTATTCTGATTGATTAGGGATAAAATCTAAACCCAGGTAGGAGGAAAAAAAAGCCACAGATGGCTTCCCAAATCCAATTAACCCTGAATTCATAAATCCCACTGTCCACCCATGGCATCTCTAGTGCAGCACATATGAGGCTTGGGGTTCTTACAGAATCAATTAATCAATTAATTAGTATAACAAAGTACTTGAGTGCTTCCCTGAGTGTTTTTAATGGGATCAGGAATAGACTATTTTCAATTTCTTGGGACAATAAAGCTTGCTGATGAGCACTGAAGTCCTGCAACTCCCAGAGTAGCAACAAGCCAAACATTTTGGTTCAAAAATATGAGCACAGGATACAATTCCCTCTTAAACTTTTTAATACCTGGATAAATTCTTTTTTTCTAGAGGATTTTAATTAGGAACCCTTAATCCTGTTATCAACACAGGATGGGGTTTGTGCCATTGGCAAAATTTATGTACATTTTCTCTGTCTTATATGTCTTGTAGTAATGATCTTTTGGGGGTGTAGCAGGTAGTGATCTAGACATTCTGAGTGGCTGGAAAATTCAGTAGGAGCTACTCATATTTATTATTTGGGTTTGTGAATGAAAGCATTTTCCAAATGGGGAGCATATGGCAATGCTCAGAGACTGTCTCTTATCATTTGTATTATATTATGTATTATATAGTATTTTTTTCCTGCAAATCAAAGAACTAAAGATATGCTCATTTCTGATCTGGCTACTGAGTTTCATTCAGTGGTTCCTTTGAGTAATGTGGCTTTTTTTTTTTTTAATAGGTTCTGGCTATCTAAGCTGTACAGTACAAAGAAGAAAAAAAGCACAGGCTTTCTTTCTGTAGATTTCCATTGCCAGGTAGTATCACCTCTGTCTAGAAAAAAAAAAAAAAACAACAAAACAAACAAAACAAAACAAAACAAAAAAAAAAGAGAGAGAAAAAAAAAGAAAAAAAAAGGTGAAAGAGAACAAAGCTGGGAGAGCAGATCACTATGCCAGGGCCATCTCCAGGTCTTTCTGTGCCCTACTGAAATGTAACATCACAGCTTGACATGTTTCTCTTCTTTCTTCCTTTGCAAGGATCCCTTAGAATGCTTTAAATGTCCCTTGTTCTGGAGTGGGTGTCTCTGGAGCCAGGGCTGGGAAGGCACTTGAGAAATAGTGACACACAACAGAGAGGTCATGGGAGTTACAGCTCCTGGGGGAAATAAGGCTTGTGGGTAGCAGTCAAAGAAATCAGTGTTGAAGAGGGAAAGAAATTAATATTTAGGAACCAGCTAGAAGGAAACCATTGTAAATCTCCAACCTACTGGAGTAGAAAGAGCTCAGGAATTAATATGCTTTTTCCACGTGGGGAGATTTTGAGAACGACATTTTTGTTCCCAGTTTGCATTTGAAAGGAACGAATGAAAAATTCTGGTGAGCTGGGAGGATCAGAGAGTTGAAATGAAATTTTAGAAGGGTTGCCAAAGACACAGAATGGGATTGAACATTAGGCTTTCTGTGTGATGTTGACAGCAACTCAAATGTTACTCCTTGGTTCAGTTGCAGTGAAGGTTAAAGCAGAACGTATTAAAACCAGCAACAGCTGGCATTTTTAGCTAAATCCCTAGCTAATTTTTTGAAAAAGCCTCTCTCCAGGTGACAGTTTAGTCAGTTAACTTTTATTCTGTAGCCTCTTTTATTTTTTCCCGTTTTACTGCAGATGGAAATCAGACATCCAAGGAAAGGCAATTCCTTTCTGAAATGCATAAAATGAGCAGACCCCTCCAGTGACTTCACCCATCTCAAAACAAGCATCTGAGAAGAGTCAGAAGAAACATCTTCTACAAGTTCCCATTGATTTCTAGTTACTGAACCTGAAATCCATGTGTTCACTTCAGGTTTTCATACATAGCTTTTAAATACCCAAAGCCAAGTGAGATACCTCCTCCCCACTCTTTAGCACATCCTGTGATTTCCCCTTCATTACACTGCACCCACAGGTGCTTCATAGGACAAACTTTTTAAAAGTATAATTTAAAGTTATTGCTGCAGTTTGTGAAAGTGATTTATGCTCATACAAAAATTTGCTGTATTAAGAACAATTCTGCTATTAATAAATATTACTGTTGGTACCCAGCCTAGTTCCATATTCTAGAAACACTGCAGCAGCCAGAGGACACTGTAACAATCCCTAAAATGTGCTTAGCCATGTCTTAGAAACATTAGAGTTCTCTAACAACCCTTTATTTAAGGAACCATCTTAAAGGTGGCCTTTTTTCATTAAACCCTCATTGAAACAAATAGACTTGGCTAATTAAAATTAGCAGCAATAATAGTGAAAGCTCCTGCTGATTCACCCAGGAGAGTGATTAGAGATGTCAATAATTCCACCTTGGGGTCACTGGTGCAAACCCAGCCCAGTCTGGAGAGATTTCCAACCGCTCCAGATTAAATGTTTATTTGTTTATCTAGTGAATTACGAATCTTGGGTTTGTTCCTGCTGAACAGATGTCCCAAAACCCCTCAAACCCAGCCCTACACGAGGTAACAGCTGTCACTTTTATTAGTGATCCTGTGAGGAGAGAAATAAAGCAGGACATATGTTTACACTGGATGGACTATTCCTCCCTCAGGGTCAGACTAAAACATTGCTACAGGTCAAATGTGAAGTTCAGTATGTGAAGAGATCTGTAAATCCTAGACAAATTACTTAAAAATATTATTTCAGCCCTTTATTTTACAGAGGTCTAGTTAGATAGGGTTTTTTTGTTTTATATATATATATATTTACTTGCTTTTCTAAAGCCTGTATTACTTTTTATTCAAAAAAATTACTTTCCACTAGAAAAAAAATATTTCCCATTAACAGGTAACAGTTTAATTAAAATCTGGAATAGATCCTATTAAGTTAATCTTGTTGGTGAGGCTGGACATGATCACACACTGGCCTGAGGCACAAGGGTCAAGTGAAGAGTAAAGTCATGACCCCCAAATTCAGCGCAGCAAAATTCCAGCTGTTCAAGGAATTAATCAACAGGATCCCCTGGGAAACTGTCCTCAGGGACAGGGGAGAAGAACAGAAGTGGCAGATGTTTAAGGATGTTTTCTACAGAGCACAACAGCAAGAAATAGGGCAAGGAAGGTAAGACAAGGGATGGCTGAGTCAGGACCTGCTGGTCAAACTAAAGGGCAAAAATGGAATGTACAGGCAGTGAAAAAAGGGACAGGGATCCTGGGAAGGGTGTAGGGATGCTGCCTGGTTGTGCAGGGATAATTTCTATTTTGCAGTCTCTTTTATTTTTTCCCATTTCACTGCAGATGGAAATCAGACATCCAACTCCAGGCAGTCAAACTCCTTTTTAAATTCATAGAAAACGAGCAGCCCCCTCCAGTGACTTCACCCATTTCAAAACAAGCATCTGAGAGGGGTCAGAGAAAGCACCTTCTACAAGTACCCACTGATTTCTATTCACTGAACCTGAAATCCATGTGATAACTTTTGACTTTCACGTATAACTTTTAAATATCCAAAGGGAGACACCTCCTCCCCACCCTTTAAGGTTAACTCACCCTGTGATTTCCCTGTTGTTACACTGTGCCCACAGGTGCTTCATAGGACAAACTTTTTAAAAGTATAATTTGAAGTTGTTGCTGAAGCTTGTATAAAATGTGCAGGGATGGGGCCAGGAAGCCCAAGGCAAACCTGTGCCTGGATGAGCTGAAATGGATGTATCTAAAAGTGAGGATTTCAGCATTCCTGGAGCTGTGCAGGAAACACTGCCTCCCAAAAACTGTGCTCTGTGTGTGGCCATGCAGAGAAGGCAGATTTTGGAGTCCAGATTGTAAATGAATAATTAATTGGCAAAATGATCTTTGGGAAAGAGGATCCTGGGGGACAGTGATGAACTTGTTCCTCAAAGGACAGTGCTGATTAAGTGATCTGCAGCAGGCTGGGTGGGTGCTGGGAGCAAACGGACAAATCTGTGTTAATTATCAGGAGCACAAGGATGTTTCTACCTCATTTCTACAGACCACAAAAAAGCATGATAGACCTTCTGCATCTCTCCAGAAATCTTTAATTCCCACTGACTGCTCCCTGGACCCCCAGCTTGGGAGCTCCTCACACTGGTGAGTTCAAGCCTCGTGTTCTCCTTAAGCACGAGAAGAACCTGCTCTGAGTTTTAATTATTTACTAAAGCAAGTTCAAATTGTTTTATCCAAGACTCAAACACAGATTCAGGTCTCATTGAGTTTAGTGAACATTCTCTTTAGAAGTTACATTTGGTGATATTTTCATGTTGTATAACCTTTTTTCAAACATTCCCTCCCGTCCCTGAGCACACACACTCACATCTACACAAAAATATCCTGCTTTTCTATTTTCTTAACCAAAGCCCAACGGCAGTTTTTTTTAATTTCCATTTATACTGAGGATCTAAATGAGGCAGAGAACAAAGAGAAGATACTTTACCATCTTCAGGGATGATAAATCTGAACAGTGCAGGACACTTGACAAAGACAATTTCACCCACACTTGCAGGTTTCCAGCATGTAATGTTGTCCCACATTCCTGGGCAACCTAGAGGAGAGAAGGAGGGATAAAATCCATTAGTGGTGGAAATCCATTCCTTTCTTCACACTGCTATTGTGCTTTATAGTTGGTTCTTCCTGCTATACATAAAAAGGTTCTTGTTTAGAATAATAAACAGTATCAATTTCCCTGGAATAAAATAATTTTCTTTCAGAGGAATAGCATAAAATAAGTAGTACTAGAGTAATGGCCAGACTCTACTCTTGCAGAAGGATGACATTCCTTAGTCTCAATTTAATCAACAAATTTTCCCTTAAGTATGAAATCTGCTGCCATTCAGCTACCTTTCAGAACTTCTGGATTAATTTTTAAAACTATTTACAGATCATATCTTTGATTAAACTCTAGGAATTCCTGTTGGCTCTAATCCTTCTGAAATCCTTCCAAATGGGCACATTTTGGAAATTGTCTGAAAATTGAAAAACGGTTTCTGCTTCATCCTACAGTTATTTCTGTGGATATGTGAGGGAAACTCACCTCTTTAATGCTGTTTATTTTCTAAAAATACATTGTGAAATGTCCTTCCTTAGTGAAGAAATGTCTTAACATCACTCATTATCTTTACTGCAGTCTTTGTTCTACAAGAATATAAACTCACAGTGTCAAAAGGAGGATTTTGACCTCTAATGACAAACTGGCTTCCAAGAGGGAGAAGTCCTCCTGTAATTCTTCAAACCACCATCTTACCAGCTCACAAACCTGGAAGTGCTTATCCAGTGTACAGAAAACTCAGAGTAATCTCTAAAATCTCCTACTGATGTTTAAAAAAATGACTTAGTGAAGGAACCTCAAATGGGATCAACTTCTACCTCAGAAAGAAAGAAAAACTGAATCTAAGCACCTCTGTTTATTTGCATTTGATGTTGAGATCAAGCACATAATCTCATCAACTGCTAAATGCCACCAGCTCCAGGATTTTCTAAGTGGTTTACCATTAATATGCTCTGTCTTTGACTATGTGCCAAGGAATATAAGATTTCAGCAAAAAAATACTTCCAAGTGTTACTTCCTGACTGGCACAAGTACAATATAACGAGCTATGGGTGATGAACTTGTAAAAAACATCACAAGTGTGGGCTTCAGCAGCTCTGGTGATAGTAGCAGATTTCCCTCAGTGGAGGATGTATGTTCACAGGACTGGAATTGGCATCTTTTTTTCCGTCGTCTTCAGTGGCAGGGAATCAAATCCTGTGTTTCCTCACAAAAATATGAGCCATGCAGGGTGGGCAGAGCAGTTCTGAGGGATGTGGGGTTTGGAGAACCAGGTCGGTGCCAAATAAAGTTGTTCTGATGTGTAACATCGTGATAATAACAACATGTTACACGTTACAGGGGTGACACATGCCAAAAAGTGGATAAATACTCTTTCAAACTAAAGGATGCAGCATCAGATTGCATTATATGCATAATATAATTTAATAATCACATAAAATCCTGACCCTGTTACGTAAAATCCCTCAGCTTTGACAGACCCAACAAAATACAATATTACTGCAGAAAAAGCTCATTAAATCATGACAGGAGCTGGAATCAAAAAGAAATCCTTTACATTTGCCCCTACTCCTCTTTTTTTCCCACCCCTACCCCAGATTGTTTCTTTTGCCAGATGAGGATCCCGTGATATGAGTGCTGTGATTCACTAGAACATTTCTAAAAGTCTCAGAGGCTGGGGTTTGAAAAGTTTGAAAGCTCTCAGGCACATGGTGGGATTATTGGGGTGTACTGTGCAGGGTCAGGAGTTGGAATTGATGATCCTTGTGGGTCCCTTCCAGCTCAGGATATTCTATGATTTTGTGATCCTGTTTATGTACTAAAGATGGAAATCAAGATCATATTGAGTGCTATTAGAATTTATTGTCTTTTATGATAGTTTGTGCCTGTTCACACAGTAGGAATTATATTTTCCATGTAAATCTGAAGATGTTAGCAATAAGTTTACAGCTCTCTGATGTATGGCCCTCTGTGAAAAAGTAAATTATATGTAAATATCCATGTTAATGAGACATTTTCTTACAAGAGGTGCTGGAGACAATCAAAGTAGTTAATGAGATCTTTGGAGAACCACCTGTTAGCCTTGCTTAAATTAACTTTCTTATTGGAATTATTATTTCAACATCATTTGTCTTCCAAACACTGGGATAGCAACGGATGCTGCAAACCAGCCCCGAGGAATGCAAGGAAATCCTCACACTGCAGAACAGGGAGTGTAGCCACAGTATAAATATCTCATAACAGTGTGTTTGAAATTCAGTTACACCAGGTGGCTGTTTTTGTAGCAACACCACGCAGAGATAAAAAATAGCCCCGTTTAAAAAGTCATTATAAGTTCATTGTGCTAGAAAACACTGATGTGCTGACACTGAGAGAGAGGGGGAAAGAAGCAGCAAGTCAAGTAATTTACCTTAGTTACTAAAATAGCTGAGTGATGGAGATTGTAAAGAGTTCACCACCAATAAATTGTCTGATCCTGCTTGGAAAAAGCAGATTGGAAACGTGCAATTTAGAAGAGCAAAGAAAAGGATGACCAAAAAAAAAAATAAAAATTAAATGGAATAAAGGCCAGTGTGTACAATCTCCCTGCGTTTGTAAACCATGATAACAGCCAGAAACTCCTGCTGGGGGAAATCTGCCCACGGAAATCAATGTGACTTGAGTGTGAAACTGCCCAGCAGGGCCCCCCCTGGCATGGACAGGGTGTCTCCACTGCCCTGTGACGTAGGGATTCCTGAGCAGGCTCTGGAAGAGGCAGCTCACACACTGCAAGCAGAAAGATACAGCTTCAAGTGGGCAATTTTGCTAATTTTTAGCGTGTTAGAAATCAGTAATAATAATTTTAAAAAAATAGTTTTGAAGAATAAGATTTCGTGTGGGCCAGAATGACGAAAAAATTATTACAAATAGGGGGCTTGCTAATGGATGGTCTTGGAAACAAAACAGAATCACAGAATCACTAAGGTTGGAAAAGCCCTCTAAGGTCATCAAGCCCAACCCTTAACACAGCACTGCCAAGCCCAACATTGAACCACGTCCCCATGTGCCACATCCACATGTTTTTGAACACTACCAGGGATGGTGATCCCACCACTTCCCTGGGCAGCCTGTTCCAATGCCTGAACACCCTTTCAGTGAAGAAATTTTTCATAATATCCAATCTAAACCTCTCCTGGAGCAACTATAGGCTGTTTCCAGAAAGCACAAATCCTGCCTTCCCTTCCCATCTATGCACTGCAACCTGCAGGCTGGAATTCAGTTTGGTAAACATTTTGAGATTCATCTCAGAAAACATAAGTGGAGTACCAATGCTTGGTGTAAGTAAGTAAGCACTTATGTCCTCTTTGTAGCATGGGCAGAAAAGTGCTCCAGCTTGCTTAGTTAACTCTTCTTTGATGGCTGGATGATCCTTTGGGAGCCAATATTCCTTGCTGCTGACTTTTGAGGAAACACAAAATGATCTTTCAACTACAGGATTAGTCCGGATTGGTTTAACTTCAGCTGGCTAAGCCTTACACTTTTGCCCTGTTCAGCCAAGCAAAGTTTCATCTGTAGTTCATGGAAAGAGTCTTTCTAGACAGGGATAATCCCATTTTAAGGTGGCAGCCCAGGGGAATCACCCTGTAAGGTGGAGTTGCATCTCTCCACTGACTACACTCAGCAGGAGGAGGTTAAGAACTAGATTAATACTTACAGTTGCCTTTTCAATGGTTGAAGTTTGTATTCCTTACAGGGTCTAGTTGGTGTTTTGGAGCAGACATGGACCAACTCTTCCCTCTGGGCACAGTGGCTGCTTATGAAAACCCCCGTGATCAGTCCCTACATCTCTGCCTCAAGCTTCCTCTTGTAACAGTGAGGTAAAATTCATGTTTAAATTGTGAATTCCCTGTGACTGGATCCACCATGCACTTTTACTTCAAAAACCAGTCTGATTTCAACTGAAGCACAATGTGGATTTTATATGGATTTCATGTGAAGCCCATGACATTAGAGATTAAATTCAACATTGTTGAAGCTGAGGGAGGTGCCTCACATACCTAAGGATGGATCTGACCTGGCAGCCACTGAAAAAGAACAGCTCTTTTTAAAAAAAAGGCCATATTTCTTAACAAGGAGAAAACTTTTATGGTTGGGTTTTTGTTTTTGTTTTTGTTTTTGTTTTTTTTTTTAATTTATGATTGTAGAATTTTCTGATGAATTTTTAAAACTAAACCTAACACCAAAACCATTCTGGTCACTCTGCCTCCATGGAGATCCACACAAACCTTATTCCCATCTTTCATTTCCAATCAAGTCTCTTGGAGGAAAACACTCTATCTCTAACCTGCTACTCCTGGCAGCTGAAAAGCTCCCTCTTGCCTGAAGGTTCTGGACAAGCACCAAGAGATAAAAAAAAAATAAAAATAAAAAATTCAAAGCAAGCCATGCTGGCAGAAGAGCAGTGATAAACAGCTCTGCTGAAAAATTGCTCATGGTCCCTTATCTTCCTTTTCTCCTCTGTCTAGGGCTGTCTTGAGAGTCACAGTTTGATAGTGGGTAGATAAAAAACCCCAGATTTTAGGCAGCCCCATAGTTGAAGTTCACTGAGCTCAAGGAATGGACCTTGTTTTAAATAAACTGAGGATAAAGCCTGTTATCTTTTACCAACAGTCACTGTGTCACCAGGACTGTGTTCAAACTCTTATTTTTTATAGATTTGTGTCCTGTTTTCTTATGGTGCCTCTACCATCATACCCTCATTTACACTCTGTATTTAAATCCTCTTTGCAGTCTCCACAACATCCTCCTGTGTCCTTATCTTGCCCTGGTGAAAAATGCTTCCTCTCATCTCTGTCAAATTTTTGGCAAGAGGAGATGCAAAAGCAGAGATGTGTTTTTTTGGATGGCAAGGCCATGTGTGGTAACTCACTGCTCACTCCTTCCCTGCTCCAAAGACAGTGGGTAACTCCTCCCTGACTCCTTCTTGGTGACAACTACTGCTTTGACATCTTTTTTATACTCAGCACAACATTTTCAGAAAGCAGGGGAGTGAAAAAAAGTGGAATGACAGGACAATGGACAAAGGGATTTATGGATTCACAAGCAGGCAAAAGTGAATGGACAAGAATTTGCATACAATTTGTTCCCTTGGTAAATCAAGGAAAAATGTAATTACATAAATGTTAGGGTTCTGTATTTTTCATGTAGGGAAATAGAGGCTTGAGATGAAAATCCATCCTTCTGGCTTACAGCATTCAGTTTGATTTTCAGTTCCTCTGCTCATTTATTAGTTTAAAATATCACCTTCAAGGTCATATTGCCTTCAGGAGAGTAATATCAAAGGAAATGTAATGCTACAAGCCAGCATATTAAACTGAATTATGTGGTGCACAGTAACTTCTAAAGGGCATCCTACATATAAAGCCTTTCAGAGAGAGGGGGAATAGGAGATGGGTGCTCTCTGTTCCTTCATAAATCCTGCTAAATACCAAAATAAATAAGGGCTTAAGCATGGCCTGGGTGTGGGGCTTGGATTTTCAAAAATAATTGACATTTCAAAGTGCAGGTATCTTAGAGGAGTTCCTATTACAGGAATGGGGTTTCTGGAGGTGTTTGGGGTCAGGCAGCAAACTTGGAGCTCTGTCAGATTCAGCCATGTGTGTTCATAGATGCAGTGTGGGCAGCTGGGCAAGGGAGGGGATTCTCTCCCTCTACTTGGCTCTGGTGAGATCCCATCTGGAGCACCACATCCAACTCTGGGGCTCCTAACACAGGAGAGATGTGGAAATGCTGGAATGAATTCAGAGGAGACCAAGGAGGTGCTCCAAGGGCTGGAGCCCCTCTGCTCTGGAGCCAGGCTGGGAGAGCTGGGGGGGTTCACCTGGAGAAGAGAAGGTTCCAGGGAGAGCTGAGAGCCCCTTCCAGGGCCTAAAGGGGCTCCAGGAGACTCTGGACAAGGGTCTGGAAGGACAGGACAAGAGTGAATGGCTTCCCACTGGCAGAGGGCAGGGTTAGATGGGATATTGGGAGGAAATTCTTCCCTGGGAGGCCCTGGCACAGGTTGCCCAGAGAAGCTGTGGCTGCCCCAGCCCTGGAAGTGTCCAAGGCCAGGTTGGATGGGGCTTGGAGCAACCTGGGCTAGTGGGAGGTGTCCCTGTCCATGGCAGGGGGTTGGAATGACATGACCTTTAAGGTCCCTTCCAACCAAACCATTCTGTGATTTTATGATTCTATAGATTCTTTTGGAAGTCCAGGCTGTAAGAGAGTAGAAATGCAACATCAACTGAAGATCCAGAGTAAGCTACAAAAATGAAACACACTCAAAAATGGAGAAAAACACTAAAGGAAGACATTCTATATTGGAAAGGAGAATAGTTGATCATGCATAAGCAAAAACCCCAAACTTATTCCTTCCTTTAAATGTCACATATACAAAGCAGGCATGAAGGACTGAGAACAAGGGAAAGCTGAGCAGGGAGAAGGGAAAGGTTCTTTTTCCTTCCCACTTCTGCCCCTAATTAAGTCTGGAATTATTTGAACAAGGTGTATTCATGCTTTCATCGTTTCATTTATGCCAGTTATTACATTAAGAATTAATTTTTCTGTTCAAGTTTTGTTACTGGTGCACCAAGATGCTCTTGGTATTAATTCCCCTTACCAGGATGATTGTTGTATATGTAATTCCAAGAGAAGTTCCACGTTTCTTTTGCAGTGCATGAGTTAAAACAAACAACTGTGGGGGGCACTGCTAGAGGGTTTCTAATCCTCATAAAATCACAGAATCATGGAATGGTTTGGGTTGGAAGGGACCTTGAAGATCATCCAATTCCAACCCCCTGCAGGGACACCTTCCACTAGCCCAGGTTGCTCCAAGCCCTGTCCAACCTGGACTTGAACACTTCCAGGGGTGGGATATCCACCACTTCTCTGGGCAAGTTAAGATCAATTATCATCTGGAGATGTGTCTTTTCTTCCCTGATTAGAAAAGGCACCAAGAGAGAGCCCAAGTTTAGGCTTAAAACAGCTGGAATTAGAGGAATTCCACACATATAGTCCAAGTGACTCTGTTGGAGTGGTGTGTGAAGAACAATAAACTGGGATCAAAGTCACCAGCAAGTTGTTCCACCACAACATTTTCCATCCCCCTTCTTTAAATAACTGCTGTCCCCGTATGAAGTTACTCAACACTATATTAATCATTATTTATGATTATTTAGAATCCATTGTTTATGTAATGATACTTAAAATAGCACTTTCTACTGGTACAGCATTATCAGCAAAGCGAGTTGTTTTATGGGATGACATTTTCAGATGTACTAAGTGCAGCACTGTTTGCAAAAACTATTAAAAATATCAGCTTAATTTATGAAAGGGAACATCAGAAACATTATTTGAGATATTTCACTTCTAATGCACCAAGCTAATAATTGATTATATTAAAAACTAAAAGGGGAAGTACCCAAAACCCTGAGGTTTTGGAATGGAATGATGAATTTTCAAGCATATTATTTTTATAGATAAACATTACACAATTATAATAATATTATTTAATTATAAATTTAATATATGTATTACTATAAATAGACAGTTATTGTATATTATTTCCTAAACACTTATAATATTATATAAATAGTAATCATATGTATTGAATCATACTTATGCATTATATGTTTTTATATTATATTTTTATATATTATATATTTATATATCGCAGCTATACTTATAAGTATTATAAAACATTTTACAAAATATGGCATCTTTATGAAATATGCTGCATTTTATAGCATTTTTTTTCCTTGAAGACTTGATACAAGGGCAAAGATCAGCTTTTAAATTACAGCAGCTGCTATTTATAATTGGAGAGGTGTAAACTCTTCTTCTCCTTTTAAAGCTGTTTAGCTCTTTGCAGTCACAGGATATTTATTTCTAAGCTCACACTCACTGCTGTTCTTGCATTGATACCTGCCAAGAAAACCTCATCCAAGAAAACCTCCAGAATCCTTTAAGTGCTGCCAGCCAATTGGCCTTAGGTGAGCTTTGAAGAGTTTTAAAGGGGAAAACTTCAACTTGGCAAAATCTGGGAACATTTCTTTGTCTAATTATGCACCAGAGTAAAAAGCCAACGAGCTGCAAAATTGAGAGGGGTTGTTGCTTTTTTAGGCTTTCTTTAAAAAACAATTTAAAAAAGTTTGGCTGTTCCTCCCTGAGAAAGTCACCACTTTGGTGTTCTGGAGGCAGAGAGGCTCTGTGGGATTACTGAGAAAACTGGGAGATTTGACTCCAACACTGCTGGAGGATGGGATGACACTCACAAGCTGCCAGAAGCTGAGCCAGTGCCAAGCTCACCAGCTGCAGATAATCTGGCATTGTTCAGGATATGGGATGTGGGAGATCTGGGGGTCTTGCCTGGCAGCAGCTGGTGCCTCTCATTCCTTTATTGTTGGAGCAGCCAGAACATCATCCTCCTACCCCACCACCAGCCCTTCTGACTCACTGCCCCCTTCTGAGGAGGAGAAGACAGCATCCTGTGCTTTAGCAACTCTGTCTTTCATCAGTTCTCCAAGCTGAGACAGATGGGAAAAGGGAGGCTTTTCCATCAGTGCCTTGCAGGCTTTGCATCCATCACAGGGCCATGAATTTTCCTCCTTACACGACTGGGCTCAGAGTAATTTCTGGGAAGAGCATGATAAAACACAGGCTGAGGGATGCAGAGTTAAGGCAGAGTTTGAGAAGAAACCAAGAGAGTAAGAACCATAATATGTGTTCCTCTTCCACACAGCCTTGGTCAGAACCTATCCAAAGGGATCCTGCACTTCACAGGTACAGCCTGCCCATAAAAAGGGATTTCCTAAGGACAACAGGGTGGAGCTTGTCTTTCTGAAAAGTTTCAATCAACAATATTGGCTAAGCCTACAACTGGTTGTGCTGATGGAGGAACTGGATAGAAATAAATAAATATATATACATAAAATATTGTACATACAATATATTCCCTGCACAAGTACTAATGTGCCTCACAGTGAACCCTGGCTTTCAGCTAAGGCTGTAGGTAAGGAATCTTTCCAAGCTGGGTGGCTGAACTGTTCACTGCCACTTTTGCAACCCCAGGAGGGATATTTGGCCCATTATGAGTTTTTATGGGCCTGTGAAGGAGACATCTGTAAGGATCACTGGGATAAACAGTTGCCATGGAGACAGAGAAAGCACAAATTTTTTCAGACTGTCTTTTTGGTGTTTTGGAGTCTGCATTCCTTTGAAAATGGAGAGATGATTTCATTGCATGGAAGAAGATGAGATTTAATAGCAGCTCTCTTGAGCCATGAGGATTCCCAGTAATAAATTCAGGGCTTCAAATCTTTTCTGTCTCAAAAGAAAAAAATGACAATGTCTTTCTTTGATCAGTTCATTTCTAACTAATCTCACAGCAGCACTAAAATAGGACTAAAATGTGACACAAACCTTGAAACAGTGTCTGAGTATGAGGTCATACTTCAGTCTTTCAAAATCCCAGCACAGGAGCACAGGATTTTCAATGAGATTTATTCAGGCAAAGCCTGAGATCAATAATTGCCCAGTCAATAACATTTTTCAGGGATTTTTACTTGTTTCTAAAAGGATAAATAGACCAAAAAAAAAACCCAGGCAGACACTGAACAACTGAAAATAGCAGCTGACCTCAAGCCTATATGATTGATAATTTCAGAAGTTTTATTAAATTATGTTACACATACGGTAAGATCCCTCAAAAGGAATTTACAAATAATTATTATTATTATTTTGGTTTCAGGCTGGCTCTTTTTACAGCTGGAAAACAGACCCAAACAAAACACAGTAAGTGGTGACATTGTAAATTCTGCCCCCTGTGCTCCCCACTTTCTTGCTTTCCTGGTGTTTATAAATACAATTCTCTCAGTGGAAAAGGCAAGGCTGTAGTAGAAGATAACTTATAACAGAACCTGGGCCAAATTCTCTCCTGATATAACCACAGTGACGCCAGTGTGGATACTCTGGAGAGGCATTTGTTCCTTGTTTACTCCTCCAAACCTTCTGAGAATGAGAAATGACTGAATTAAATAACTTAATTTCTTCCAGCGTGCAAAATCCATAATCTCTCCTGGAAATTGTTCTAGTGGTGACTCAAACAATTCCTTATTAGAGCCCATGGGATCTTATGATCTACTGGAGGAAACAAAGGAAATAAAGACGTTACAACAAGCCAGTTCCTACCCTGGGAAGGGGCATGTTAACATATTGCATTTTATACTCCTCAACAGGAGATAAACACTGTCAGGGTTTAACAAAGGCTGTTTCCTGGTCTGTGCTGAACTTCTCTGGCTGCCCTTGATGTGTTCAGAGAGTGAAAAAAAATACTGAAAATCAGCAGTGATCCAGTCTCACTAGGACTACACAAAACTGGGAATTTTGGTCAGTGTGACAGGGAATAAAGAAGGTTGGTGAAAATGCAGCGTGAAAGGTATCAAGAGATGGAAAAGGAGGTGGAGTGCTTGAGGAAGGAGGATAAAGAGGGTGGTAGGGAAGCATGGAGAACTATAGTGATCATTCATAGAATAGCTTGGGTTGGAAGGGACCTTGAAGATCATCCAGTTCCAACTTCCCTGCCGTGGACAGGGACACCTCCCACTAGCCCAGGTTGCTCCAAGCCCTGTCTAACCTGGCCTTGGACACTTCCAAGGATGGGGCAGCCACAGCTTCTCTGGGCAACCTGTGCCAGGGCCTCCCCACCCTCCCAGGGAAGAATTTCTTCCCAATATACAATCTAAACATCTCCTCTTTTAGTTTAAAATGGTTCCCCCTTGCCTATCACTGTCTGCCTGTGTAAGAAGTCACTCTCCTCCTTTTTTATGTGCCCCCTTTAAGTATTGGAAGGACATTTCCCTGGTAAGGAGAAGTGGAACAGTGAATGCTTTCCCTTTTTTTTTTCCTTCTGTTTGTTTGTTTTGTTTTGTTTTTCTTTTAATTATTAATTTTTGTTTTGGTTTTTTTTGGTTGTGTTTATTTTTTTGTGTGTGGGGGGGTTTTTTTGCTAGTTTGTTTGTGGTTTTTTGTTTTGTTTTGTTTTGTTGTTTTTTTCCAGAGGGAAGAGGGGAAGAAATGGAATGGAATGTTGTCTGGGAAGGAGCCACCAGTGCCATCACACCCAGACCAGCTCTATCACCAGCAAGCAGAGACATATAAATTTAATCCCAAGTAAAGTGCACCTGTACACACTGCCCAAAACTCTACATCGGATAAGCTACAAAACACAAAATCTCCCAAAGGCAACAGTGAAGTTACAAAACTCCAAACCCCATAAACATCACAGGAGAAAATGTAATAAGTCTTTCTGATGTTCAGGTCCGTGAAACACAGTAAGTGAGAATGCCCAGAAAACCACGGGAAGTGGCCACAGGAGGGCCCAAAATTGCAGTGGTGGTAATGCAAAATCTGAGCCATTGGAGACAAGATAATTCCCCTTTGCTTCCCTTTGGATCAGAACAGATGTGTTGGATCTGTCTTTCTTTGTCTAGAGGATAGAAGGATACAAGAAGAAATGAGAAGGGGCTGCCAACTCTACCTGACAATTTATGGTACAGGAATAATATTGTCAAGAACATACAGAGAGATGTATCCAACCTCCAACACTGCTGGATTAGTCACTGCCTCCATAAAAGCCATCACAGTATCATTTCAGGAAGAAACATTTTGGAAAGAATGTGGATTTTAACCATAATTGGGGAAAAAAGAGGTCTGCACATCCTCAATTTCCTTTTGCTTACTCTTGCAAGTGAAGAGTTAATTCCAGAAGAGCCAATGAATTTCTGCATGTAAAGCTACTGTAAGTCAGAGATATTGATTTAGGGAATTTATAGATGAGTTAAAAAAAAATGTGAAGAAAGTTTAAGTATATTATTCCTTCTCCCCCTCTTCTTACTAGAAATAGTTAAAGATATAGCAGGGAGAGAAATTGGTCTGTGGTCTTACTCACAAATGTTTGGGGCCAGGTAATTCACTCCCATCTGAAGTAATTAATACCAGTGAAAATTTGCATACATATAATCAATATTTTTTTTAATGGTGTTCCTTATTGGAATGCAGAATAATTATGGAAAAATAGAAAATAAACCTAAAGGGATGCATGGACATCCTAGGGATTATCCCTTGTACCCAGGCAAAATAAACAATAACTAAAATATCTAAAAGTAATTTTGAGAGTTCTCATTGTCTGTGATATTCTTATAAGATGGACAAAGCACGAGAAAAAGTATATTACAGGGCCCAATTCTTCATGCTTGAGTTATAAAGATCCAGAAACTTCTCTATTTTGCAATCATGTCATAATTTATGGCTTGCAGGGATGGCGATAACATCACTGCCACATATAAAGACAATAACAAATTTCTTCCTGATATTCTTAGAGCGAATAGGGCAGACTTAAAATTAACTCCTGATTTAAACCTCAGTTAGATGTAGGATTTTTATTTATTTATAAATACAAGTGTGTATTTATACAGGTATAGAGTGTAGGTTTATATTTATATATATCTTCAGGGAGATTAATCTGCCTGTTTAAGGTACATGTAGAAGAAAAATTAGGAAGCACACAAAACACACTTAATTTATAACCTAAATGAGAAATCTCATTCCTGTGAGCAGAAGGCTCAGCTGCTGTAATATACCACTAGAAATTTTCTTTATCAGTTCTCAATCTGGAAGAATAAGGATAAAAAAATAAGGAATTCTGGTCTCTCCTGCATGAAGACAATCATGGAATAGTCCTACTGACCGGGAGCTCTGTATTTAATTTTGTTCAAGCTTATTCAGTTATGATAACAGTGGGTTCTGGTTCAGGCAGGTCAACAGAGAAGGGGCAGAACTGTATCAACCATTTGGCTTTCTGGCCAAAAACCTGGAGCAGATTCAAGTCTTGGGAATAAAACATGTACAACAATCCTTCAGCACATTTTATTCATTGTTTGTGGTCATTATTTCAATCTGGCTTTGCTCTTGGCATATGGCTTAAGAATACCCATTATACACCCTCGTTATTGGTTTTTTTTCTCTCCTAAAGCATTTCTTTGTATGTTGACTTCTATGTCCAGTGATTTTTCCACTCAGATCCCGGTTAGTGACTCACTGATGGATTATTCTGACCTGGCCTTTTGTTTGGGTTGGGATTTCTAGTTGTGTTGTTTTACTCTGCTTCCTTCGATTTGTTTTCCTGCAAAGGACACAAACCAATCGATTCCAGCAACTGTGTGAGCAGGAAATGTATGGCTTGATTACCAAAAGTGCTCTGGAAGGCTGAAGTGGCTTTTAGGGTAATCAGAAAAGCAAGGAAAAGGATCAATAAGAAAAGCATCTGTAGGTGCTTGTCCACAAGATTCAAGTATCTGGTCTTGAAGAGGGAAAACTGCACCATCTAACTGATGTTGAATTATTTGGGTAGGGTTTCCATTTGGTTTACTCAAAAAAAAACCCCAAAACAAAACAAAAAAACCAAACCAAACCAACAAACCACAAACAAACACTCTACCAAAAAACCCAACCCAAACCCTATCAAAAAACCAAACAACCCAAAAAAACACAGGCAAAAAAACCCTACCAAAAAAAACCCCAAACAAAAAACTCTACCAAAAAAACCAACCCAAACACTATAAAAAAAACCCCCAAAACTTACCAAACAAAACACAAGCAAAAAAACCCTACAAAAAAACCCAAAGAAAACCCGAAGAAACCAGAACCCTACCAAAAAAATCCCCAAATGCTAAAAAAACCAAAAAGGCAAAAAATCAACCAGCCAAAAAAACAAGCAAAACACAAACAGAAAACCCTACCAAAAAAACCCCCCAAACAAATCCTACCAAAAAAAACCCCAAAAACCCCCAAAACCAAAACAAACACAAAGCCCTACAAAAGTAAAACCCGAAAACCTACCAAAAAACCCCAAACAAACCAACCAAACCAAACAAAATACAAACAAAAAACCCTGCCAAAAAAAACCCCAAACCCTAACAAAAAAACCCAAACAAACTAACAAAAAAACCCCAACAAAACAACATTAAAAAACCCCAAAACAGGAACAAATCAAAAGCCTTACCAAAAAAATTCCCCCTGAAAAAACCCCAAAGAAAACAAGCAAAAGAGAAACAAAAAACCCTACAAAAAAATCCCCAAAGCTTAACAAAAAAAAGCAAAAATAAAAACCCCCAAGAAAACAACAATAAAAAAATCCCAAACCATGAACAAACAAAAAACCCTACCAAAAAAATCCTTAAACCCTACCAAAACAACTCACAAAATAACAAAACAAAAAACACAATCAAAACACAAAACAATTAAAAAAACCCCCAAAACCCTAAAGAAAAACAAACTAAAAAGGGAAACAAAAAGACAAACAAAACAAAAAACCTACAAAAATCTACCAAAAGAAAGAAACATGAAGAAACAAAAAAAAAACTACAAAAAACCCCCCAAACCCTACCAAGAAAACAAACAACCAAAAAAAAAACAAATAAAAAACTCCACTAAAGGAAGACCCCAAACCTTACAAAGAAACAACAGAAATCCAAACAAACAAGCCAGACAAAACACAAAGAAAAAACTCTATCAAAAAACCCTAAATATTAAAAAAACCCCCAAAAATCCCATAGAACAGAATGAAACACAAGAACGCTACAAAAAACCCCCAAAACCTACAAAACCCCCCAACAAACAAACAGAATAAAGCACAAATAAAAAAAACCTACAAAACCCCTCAAACCATACAAAAAAAACCACAACAAAAAACCTCAACTAACCAAAACAAACACAAATAAGACAAAACACTACCAAAAAACCCCCCAAAAATCCAAAACAAGCCAAAAATCAATCAGCCAAAACAAACAAAACACAAACACAAAACCCTACCAAAAAAAAAATCCCCAAGCCCTACCAAAAAACCTCCAAAACCCCCAACAAATAAAAACAAACAAAACATAAACAAAAAACTTTACCAAAGAAAGACCAAACCCCAAGAAAAAAAAACAAGAAACAACAAAACAAACAAAACATAAACAAAAACCCTACTAAAAAATGCCCAAACCCCCAAAAGAACCAACACAAAACAACCAACCAAAGCAAAAAAAAAGACAAGCAAAAAAATCTTACCATAAAAACCCCAGGGCTTAAAAAAAACCAACAAAAAACCAACCAAATACAAACAAAAAACCCAACCAAAACCTAGCATAAAAACCCCCGAATCCTACAAAAAAACCCCCAAAACAACCCCCCAAAAAACCAAAGAAAACAAACAAAAAGACAAAAAAAAACCCTATTAAAAAACCTCCAAACCCTACCAAAAAAAAAAAAACAACAAAAAGGTCCAAAAAACCAAAACAAAAATCCTACCAAAAAATACGCCAAACCCTACAAAAATACAACAAAAAACCAACTAAACAAACAAAACAAAAAAAGTACAAAAAACCCCCCCAAGAAACCCTATATAAAATAAAGTAAACCCCCCAACAAAAAAAACAAACAAAACACAAACAAAACACTCTACAACCCCCCTCACCTTTTCAAATAAAAATCAACAAAATCTCAGCAAAACAAAATAACCCAAACAGAATAGAAACAAAAAACCCTACCAATAAGAAAACAAATCCTGCAAAAAGACCAAAAAAAACCAACCAACCAAAAGAAAAAAAATAAGAAAAGATCAAGAAACCCCAAATCCTACCAAAAAAACCCAAACAAAACCCAACATAACAGAAAATTAAAGAAAACACATACAAACAAAAAACCAACTGAAAACCTCCAGACCCTAAAAAACCAAACAAACCCTACCAAACCAACCAAACAAAACACAAACAAAACCCCTACTAACCCCCTGAAACCCTACAAAAAACAACCACTAAAAAACACCCAACAAAACACAAGCAAACAAAACACAAACAAAAAAACCCTACCAAAACCCCCATCAAATTGTACTAAAAGAAGCCCAGCAAAAATCTGACAAACCAAAAAAAACCAAACAAAACCCAAACAAAAAAAATCCCAATAAAAAAACCCCAAACACGGAAAAAAATACCGCCAAATAAAAAACAAAACCAAAAAAACCCTACCAAAAATACTTCAAACCCTAAAAAAAACCCAAGCCCTACCAAACCAACCAAACAAAACACAAACAAAAACCCTACTAATCCCCTGAAACCCTACAAAAACAACCCCTAACAAACACCCAACAAAACACAAGAAAACAAAACAGAAACAGAAAACCCCACCAAAAAAACCCACAAAATTACACTAAAAGACCCAAAAAACCCCTGACAAAACAAAAAACCCGAAACAAAACCCTAACAAAAAAAAAGCCTATGAAAAAACCCCAAACACTGAAAAAAATACCCCAAATAAAAAAAATAATAAAACAACCAAATAAAACAAACAAACAAAACACAATCAAACAAAAACCTCACCAAAAACCCAACCAATCAAACCCAAGAAAAAAAAACATGAACTAGAAAAGAAAATAATTGTATATGAACTCTGAGGAAAGAGGAATTCCAAGAATGGGAAGTGGAAGAGGCAGCTGAGCTCTTTGAGGTTATGGATACGCCCTCAGCGGGCTCAGTTTGCACGTTAAAGCACTTTAATTTAGGTTTTTTAATATGCAAACTGGGTGTAAATCCCTGTATCCATCACCTGGCCAAGGAGCCCTGGGAGCCCAGCCAGCTGATTTAGCCAGTGATTTCTGTGTCTAACACCCAGTGATGAAATTGTGCCCCAAGGAGCCCATTTTTTCCCTAAATCCAGAGCCCAGCACAGTTCCCTTCCCATGCTCCAAATGCCTGTGGAATTCCGTGGGAGTTGAGGTTGGATTTAGAGCACAGTTACACCCGGAGAAGGGAGAGAGCTGTTCCTGGTGCTGCAGCAGAACCTCCCTTTGCTGCCTGAATATTTGCTGCTCTTATCGGGCTGAAAAGTGTGTTTAGCTAAAGAATTTTAAAGATGTGGCTTGTTAGGGATCAAAACAAGCTATAAATATATTATTAGCTGGAATGTGAGTCTGTTTGGATGTTTCCACATGGCTTGAGGCTCGAAAATATCCGTGTTAAAAACAAAAATGCCTCTAAAATACGTGTTGACTGTGTGGTGCAACAGACAGGTAATTACTTTGCTTCATCTGTAAATCATTTATAAGACATTATCTATTCATTGAGCTGTCAGAATCACGAGTCTTCGTGGCATCCAGGAGCAAAATTCGGAATGAAAAAGAGAAAGAAAGAGCATTTATTTTAATTGAGATCAATTTGAAGCCTGGTTGGCAAGTTTTTTTTTTTTTAAATTCTGTTCCTTTCCAACTATTTTGCAGGAATAGTGGATATATTTGAAAAAAGAAATGGACTCCAATGTTTAATGTTCCTGTAGATATGAAATGAGGAAAAAACTGATCACACATCAATAAGGAAGAAGGTCTACTATCTTACTTCTGAAATATCTTAAATTAACATATTATCTTAAAATAGTTATAAAAGATGGGGTGCTCAAATCAACTTATTTTCCCTCTTTTTTCTTTCCTTTTTTTTTTTTTTTTTTTTTTGCCATGGAGGAGGAGCCTTTATGTCCACTTTGAGCAAACATTCTGCCTTCAGCCCCCTAAAGTGAGATTTATTTCACCTTTAAACTTAAGAGATATTGCTAAACTGTTCCTGCACCACAGAATAACCAATTTCTGTGGTGGAATTCATATTAGAAAATGAAATCTCAAGCTGGGAAGCAAAACAGCACAGGCCAAGTTAATTTGTTTTCTAGCATAGAGGGCAAAATTCTTCCCTCTGGAATGAAATATTAAGCTTTATGACCCCCCAAAGTAAAACATGAGAGGAGGAGTTTTTTCCTTCATTTTTTTTTACAAAAGGCTTCTTACTTTCCTGTTCCTCCTGTTTCATGTAAGGAGCTTGAGGAAGGAATTGCACATTTTCTTTCCCTCCCTTTTCATCAGGAGCAAATTAAGATATTTAAGGTGGAATCACAGAATGGTTTGGGTTGGAAGGGACCTAAAAGACCATTTAATTCCAGTTCTCCTGCCATGGGCATGTGAGATATGAACGGAAGTTACTTTGTGCTTCTACTTTTGGAGGTAAGTAAAACTGAATTACCTCATTTTGGCCACGGTGAGATGAGTATATACAGATATTTTTTCTACCACTTAGCAGGAGTATTTAATAACTTGTTATAGTGCTGTAACTTGCTCGTCCATCTGAAGATGATTTAACTTACTGTGCTTCAGTTTTATTTTGCTGAGGAAAAATCAATATGCAAAACCTGTCAGGAGTCCAAATTATTACACTTATTCGACTGCATGTATTATTGAGTAGGCAGCTCCCTGTAATGAAGTTCTTGGCTTAAGTTGGTGAGGTATATTAAGAAGCAGTGGATGTAGCTCAGAATAAGCTGCAACAAGAAATGAAATTGTACAGTTGGGCAGTTTTAATCACCGGCCACCTCTGTGAGAATGAAAATCTCACAGAGATTTTGATGAAATCTCATAAAAAAACAAAAAACATTTCATGGTAAACAACAGGCTAAGAAGACTCTCTTGAGCCTTTGGTCTAACAATACTTGATCCATGACTAGAGTTTTCCATGTATCCTAAAATACATGCAGATACAAAAAGCAGGGATTCTAAATATGCAAAGTGTAGGATGTCAGAATGTTCCTCCAGAAGTCCAAATGGTGGTGAAAAGGAAGTGATTTTTAGGTGGGTACAGAAATTCTTCCAGATGAAGTTTTTAACAGAAAGCCATTGGAATTTCTTCAAACTCATTCTTGTTCCCATCACGTTCCCTGTTCTCCCACAAGTGGTCTAAGTACAGGCAGCCATTCCCATTAATGAAATAAGCAACACCTGGAAAATATGCTTTCCAGGGTGGGATCCAACTGACTGATTGATGGCCAACATCTACATTTCAATAGCCCCCGAAAACTTTTGTGGGAATAGACAGAAACAGGCAATCCTAGGGAACAATGTCTCTCATTGGAAAGCAGATGTTTGAAATAGGTTTGGTGAGTCATTCCCTCAAAAAGCCAGCTTTTGTCCATTGGCTGGGAAGGCAGCTTTGGGACAACAGCCAAGACAGGAACACCTCTGGCACAGGAACATCAAGATCCAGGAGAAGAACTCCATGTTATCTCACTGCAAAAGAAAACCCCCAAAACCACCTCAATATGGTTCTCATCTTCATATCAGGGTACAGAATAAATAAGGAAGTTCAAACAATGCCTGATTATATCCCATAAAAGAAAAACCGACCAGTTCACTTCCTAAGCCTGTTAAATCTACCTCCAATGAGAGAGTGAATGAAGGATTAAATAGAAATGGAAGGAAACCACAGGATGTTTGGTGGCTGCCATTGTCACCTGTACAATGACAGACAGGGTGATCCCAGTCTCCATGTGGAAGTAAAAGGAGGATTCTGGAAACCCCAGGCTGGTGCATTGCTTCCCACACACACTTCTCTTGGAAAAGCTTTGTGCTTTCCATAAGTTCACAGCCCTGCCAGCTGTGAAAAAACAGTGTCACACCTTTGTCTCTGCTCTAGTGACTCCAATCCCTTTTGTGCTCCTTCCCAACACAAAGCCAGAAGGAATAAGGATCCTAATTTTCACCACCAGCGATGGGAAACATCATTCCAGGTGGGGAGCTATTGTGGGGTAGAATGGAAATGGGCTGGTTTATAGGAGATCCTTCATAATTCCAGGGTGATAAACATGTCCCTAACACAGGTAGGAATCTTTGTTTCAGTCCATAGTGCTAAATTCACTAATGAATTAATGAATTAATTAGCTACAGAAGCCCAAACCTGAGGAATTACGGAAAGGATCAACATTTGTATTTTGTCTATATTAACTATTAACAGGTACCAGTATCTTTTACACCCTTCTAGGCTTTCATAAGATCAAGCAAAAATCATAAATTATTTCTGTAATGTCCTTTCCTTGCCTTTGGGTAATAGGACTAAAACAACCAAGTTTTGTGGATGTGTGTGTGCAGTAATCTCGCAATTTATCTGCTAAAAACAACCAAACATGCCTGTGTTTGCCAGTGCTCAGAATAATTCACTTGAGTAATCTTTTTTTTTTTAATCCTTTGTGTCTACAGTCAATGTATTTTCCTCATAGGTCACTTAGAAGTCTTCTGTTTTCCTTCACTGATTATTCAGGGAGCTTGGGCGACAGGTTGAACACGGGATTTTAAGGAAGCTGCATCAGGAATTTCCACTACAAGGATTTAATTTATTTTTCCAAAAATAGGGGTTTAGTGCAATTTAAGATGCATTAAGATTGAGCTGCCAGTCTGGATAGACACAAATCTTCTGCAGGTCCCATGTCAGAGTGTCTCGATACCCTAAGGAATATGGGGACTCTCGTGTTTATGTGCACCTGCATCTGGTCCTAAAAATCTCCAAAGTAATTCCCTGTTTCTCTCACTTCAGGAGCTTATTGGACACTAGAAAGCAATACAGGCAAAGTCTAGGGTTCATCCAGGTTTCCTCTGAAATGTAGTCACTGTCAGTGAGGGGAAATTCAAAGACAATCAGTGCTGTCTGTCTTAATCCATGTTTCATCCCTGGGAATACAGATCCCAGAAACCAGTCGAGTGTGCCATTGATTCCACAAGAATCGAACTCACTCTCTCACTGCTGTGTTTTCTAACAACCTAAAGAAGCAATAAAACCTCACTCTGTCAGAAAATCCAGCAGCCAGCACAGAACATGCCACGGGAATAGGAACAAAAGAGCATTTTCACTGAATTACCTTTTAAAAGAATAGCCAGTTTTCTGACACCTGGCTCACTCATTCCTACAGGAGCAAAACATGCTTTTAGGATCTTTATGGAAACACTTTTTATTTTTTTTTTTCAGTACTGGAGAAGATTGTAGCAGGTGCCTGCTGGGATATGGCACCAGCACATGCTTTGAAAGGAGCTGACCATCAGAGATGGCCACTCAGTTATAATACAGATGATTTTAATAGTCTTTTGGGGATTTTTTTCCCCCATGGTACTACAGATATTTAAAAATTAGATGACTGCATGTTGTCACAACTTCCAGCAGTCCATGACCTTGGAGGTACTGACAGATGAAACCATCACTCATTTAACTGCATGAGTTTTGCTGCTGTTCATCATTCATTTTTTAACAGCAGTGACTTGGTATAACGTGATTGCAATTCCATGGGCTGCTCACAGTTGCAGCTTGGGGCAACAGGAATTAAAACAGTCCCCCTGCCAAGAGGTAAAATGATTTGCAAAGGTATCTGAAATCATGGAATCGTGGAATGGTTTGGGATGGAAGGGACCTCAAACTTCATCTCGTTCCACTCCCATCATGGGTAGGGACACTTTACACCAGGTTACATCTACTACACTTTGTATTTGAAAATGTTCATTAAAAAACAAACAAACAATAAACCCCAATCAAACAAAAATAAACCACAAAACCACAAACAAAAAAAAAGGCAAGTAAATAATATATGGGGCAAATTCTCATGCTTTAGTAGTCTCTTCATATACTGGAAAGAAACTGCCCCATTTTCTCTAGATCAGCTTCTCATTGCACATTATGTCCACCATGTAGTGGAAGGTAAAACTGATAATATTTAAGTCTGAACAAACAAAAAAAAGAGAGATGGTGTGGTTTAATGAACTATATGTCACCATAGAAACAAGGAACTCAAAAGTGGAACTGTGTAAATAACTGATATTTTATGTTTAAGCACACAAAACAAAAATACCATTCCAGTCAATTAAATGGGATTTTTACCTTGATTTTGTCTGACATGAAAACAGAGAGTTGGACAGAGAGACAGAAAATTTCATTTTTAGCTTTCTATCTTTAATTTTAACATTTCTTTCTTTTTTAACCATAATTCAATTTAAGTAGCAATACTTCTGAAACAATGTTCTGCCCAGAAAGGGCCGTATATTTTCATTTTCCAAACATGTTATTATTTTTCAGCCTTAATTATTTTTAAATTTAACCTTAACCTGCATTTTTCAATGACCAAACTGCTTGCAGAGAAATACTTTTATTCAATCTTGTTCCCAGAAACTTATCTTATCCAAGTCATTATGTTACCCAGTTGCCTGGACAAAGTCCAACCCATATTTTATTTTCTTTTCACTTCTGTTCCTTGGTTATTAAAGAAGGACTTCCTGGAAATTCTGGGGGTTACAAAAGTAATAGCTTTAAAAGAACTGGGTAGAAATCATCAGGATGAATATCCTATGGGATGGGGAAGTAGCTCCCACACGTGTTTCACAGTTAATGATGTTTTCAGAGCTGTAGGTGTAAAATTCCAGTACTTTTCCTCCTCTCCATTTCCCATCTGAATGGAAGTCCAGCAAATCATGAGGAGATGACTAAACTTGGGATTTATTAGCAGGGCTTGCAAGGGAGGAGTCCTCATTTAAACCACCAAAATGTTGTCGACAGAGATAATAGAAATTTCTGCTCCATTACAGTAAGTTTTGCATCTTTTCTCTGATTCATCTTCACTGGCCATCCCCAGGCTGAGCTTTAATTGCCTTAAACAGTTCATGTGGCTTAACTTGTCCTCTGGCTTCCCTCTGGAGCCAGTAGAGAGGAAAAGGCCATTCCAGATGTCAGGAGCCCAGAGCAGTTTGAAAGGAATGGCTTTAAGGAAGGGCCCACAGCTCCACAGGGGCTGCTTAGACTTGGTTTAGGTCAGAGAACTGAGGTTCAGTCACTGAAATCAAGAGAGACAAATCACATCCCTGGAGACAAAGCAGTGAATAAGAACTTGTAGGAACTGGAGGCTAAAATTCTAATGACAGAGAGTGAAGTGTCCATATCTGCCCTGTGTGCTGTGGAAAATCCATGGCAGATCTCTGCTCTGGTGATGCAGGAGGCACCTCCAGCCCCACACCACCCACACTGTGCCATGGCTTAGCACTGTCCTGTGGACAGCACAGGGCACTGAAGGGAAAGGGATAGTATACTAAGGAATGATTTTATTGAATTGAGACACATCAGTTACCAAAGACACTGTGATCCCTAATGATCCCTGGTACACAGATCCCCAGCCTGTTAATCCAGCTGGATCTGGAAGCAAAAGCTGTAGGGCTGCACAAGTACAGCAGTGCCCTGGAGAATATTTCTGCTCCCAGGGCCATGATCTCAGCTGAGAGTTCCAATGGCAAGAGAATATCCCTGCTCAGCTGCCATTAATGTCACGTCCAGGGTACAATGTGGATGTTTTTTTAATCCCTGTTACCAGGAATTCTTCTCAGTAAAATTACTGTTGTGCTATTTCTCTTCCCAGGCAGACCATCTATGCAGGTATAGCTGTGCTGTGTGTTATAGAGGGAGGAGAAAGAAACATTCCTTGGCTCTTCCAAGGAATGTACCAGTGGTTCACCCATTGGAGGTTTGTCCTGTCTGCAGCTGTGTCTACCAAAAACCCTTTCAGTAGATGATGCCAGTGCAGTTTGACTGTGACACAGCACCTTTCTTTCCCCTGCCAAAGCTGATCCTGAGTTTTTTCAATGGCACTTCCAGGCTTTCAGCTTCCCTGATGTGACTGAATTCACAGCAGGTCACCATCAACCCCTTTAGCTTTGGCTGCTTCATTTGGGGAAAAAGTTCTTTATGGAGCCTGCAGCTTGGTTATTCCTGGATTGGGAAGATTTTGGTCATTATTGTCAACAAAATTCATAGAACCTAACTTCAAACCTCCATAATGACTGATTTTATAGGCAATGGAGAGAAATGGGCACTTGTCACACAACCTTCTCAATATAAGATAGATGCTAAAATAGGGCAAGTTGAAGTTCTGTAAGTACTTGTAAGTGTAGCTCAGTTCTAAGTACTGATTTTAATCTGTTAACTATAAACACAGCTCAGAAAACTAACACTGATAAAGACCTCTCTACTTTATAAGTCTATATTTAAGTGGTTGATCCATTGTAATTAATGAACAAACAGTATCATAGGATCATGGAATGGTTTGGATTGGAAGAGACCTTAAAGATCATCTTGTTCCACCCCCTGCCATGGGCAGGGACACCTTCCACTAGCCCAGGTTGCTCCAAGCCCTGTCCAACCTGACCTTGGACACTTCCAGGGATCCAGGGGCAGCCACAGCTTCTCTGGGCAACCTGTGCCAGGGCCTCCTCACCCTCACAGGAAAGAATTTCTTCCCAGGATCAAATCTAATCCCACTCTTCTTCAAATTAAAGCCTTTACAAAAACTTCTAAAAAGCACATTGATAAAGTCAGGGATGTTCAGCAGAGAGCTAAAGAGTGAACCAGTGCCTGGAAAACAGAGATCAGAGAAACAGTTTTTCTTGTGTTTGCCTGAGAAAGAGCAAAGTTTGATCACAGTTTGGGTCCTGAGGGTTGCACAAGTGGCTTGGTCAGATAGAGACTCTAGAATAAGCACAGACCTTGTGTCTGTTACTGCATGGTTCCTAAATTCTCTCTTGAAATTCTTGCCAGTTCCTACCATCTCTGATATGAGGTTTGTAGAAGACACTTCATGCATTGTCACATGGATAAATCAGCAGTGCAAAAAAAGCGTCTATGACCAAAGGCAGATGTATTCTGGCAGATAAAAGGTCTGCATCCTGGATTAAAAAGCAGCCACACAGGAAACAGTCTTCCCTTCCTACTCTAAGAATTCATTAGCTTGAGTTCATTCCCAGTCCTGTTGCTCTTGTGCACCAGTGAGGGAGACACAGCACACAGACACAGGCACACAGTGAAGTAATGTCTTCCCAGTGGTGCCAAGGGAAATAACAGCAGATAATTCAAAGGCTCTGAAAGAACAAGAAGCTGATGAGACACTCAATAAAAACGTGAAACTGAAAAAAAAAAACTTGCTCCATCATCTTTGTGGGATGGAAACACAATTCAAAACCTCTCCTTGCATTACCACATCACCTCCTAACCACCATCTCCTACTCCCTTGGTGCCCTTTCCAGTTTCTCTCCTGTTGATTTACAGGGTAACTTGCTGAGAGGATTCCTCTTAACAAACATAAGGCATTGCATCCCTTCAAATCCTTATTTCTTTTGAATTCCTTGTTGTGTCTGTGAATGTTACTGCCCTTCCAGATTTTTCAGAGGAAGGACAGGAGGAGTGGGATTAGACAACAGGGGCTATAAATTAAAGATTATTTTGACAGTGAGTCACGAACCACAAAATCACCAAGGAGTCCTCAGCACTTCTCTTTCATTCAAATTCTTGTGCTGAGTTCACTGTTGTCATATCTTGGCTCACTCCAAATTACTACATTTTAAATTCTATGAACAGAGGCACAAACCTGCAGATCACTCAGGGAACTCCCTCACCATTTGAGACAGAGACACATTCAAGGGACAAGTCTGGGATATCTGGTTCCAACAGTGGAAAGCAAGAGAGGTGACAGGCTGGGAAAAGTCTGTCATCCCAATCTACAGCTGGAGATTCCACATTGCAGCAGCAGGGCTCTTTCCACCGTGGGATTTCTCTGAGTGGCAAGTTCCTGGCTGTGATCCTGTGAACCCCATGGGCAGTATCAGATCACAGATCAAGCCAGACAGGTGTGTCTGGCCCTTGAGGTGACAACTAGGAGAGGGACAATCCCACCAGGAAGCAGAAGACAGCCAGGAGATCCTCTCATCAGTGCATCCATGTGATGAGTGCGAATTTGGAGGCTGCTGAGCACCCCCCTGTATTTTGAGGTCATTGACTGCAAAACTTGCTCATCCAAGCCTGAGTAGATCCACTACATGGATGACATGAAGAATTCACCTACACATCAAAACGTACCATGGTAAAAACCCAGATTTTTGGGGTAATCCAGACCTCCAGCATGACCTAGTCAGTATGACAGAGCCAGAGGCTCAAGGTGGGATTTGTCCCATCAAATGCTGACCCCTACAGTGGGATTATTTAGGGCTGAGATGGTCATCTTTACTTCTCTGTATGTCCAGAGAGCACAAAAGGCATCATCTAATCTACATTGAGAGGGAAATTATTTATGTCTCAGGCTCAACACACTGGATATCCAGAGCTGCAAAATGAGGAAGGTGACTTGTTTATTTGCAGTGTAGATGCATTTGCAGGTATCAACATTTAATTAGGTAAATCCCATGCTGAAGGTACATAACCCAGGAAACTGTCATTAACATCTGAGTGACTCCTGTGTCATTCTTTCCCAGCCCCAGGCTTGGGAACAGGTCAGAAGAGTCTGAATGGAAAAAAATAAAAATGAAAATGGTGCATGTGGATCAGCAGTGAGATTTATCAGTTCTGATCTGGCAGAAAGCACCTTGAGGGCTGGTGACAGTTAGAGGAGGGTCCAGCATGAAATGGGGCAGTTCTACACTAGAACAAGAATAAAAGCTCAACCAAAGGAGATTGGAAACACTGATGTAAGAAATAGCCTGGCTCCACTGCCTGGAGAAGTTTGCTGCAAAGTAATCACTCCTCTCTTTCCTTCCTTGTCTGCCTTTGGATTTCATTATTTCCCTTTATCAGTTTACTTCCTTCTGCAGAGTGAAGGAGTCAGGTTCTGGGTCCTGCTGAGATTTCATTTCCTTCAAATTCTCTCTTTCATTCAGGCTGTAGGGGATGGCTGAACAGGAATGAACACACACGGTCAGCACACACCACTTATTCCTTTTCATATACATTCCTAAAAAATTTAAAGTATTTCAAGAGGAAGAAGACATCAGAAAACTAATGGGAAAAAAAAAAAGTTAAAGCAAACAGAAAATCTCAAGGCAATTATTGTCTTTGAAGCATTATAAGCACAGTAGAGGAGGAGAGAAAACAGTGGTGTGAGGAATAAAAGAGTAAAGAGAAGAACTTCTGGGCATGAGAGGTAGAGTGGGAGGGACAGGGGAACACACAGACTTTTCACGTCCTAGATCCAAGTTTTATATGTGACCATCTGACTTTTTGTCACCTGCCCCAGAAGAACAAGGACTGGTCTTGCTTGCAGAGGTCACTTGGTGGACTGTTTTTAAGTCACAGCAACTTGACCACGTTTCCAAGTCTCTAAGATTCCCTAAAAGCTCACAATCCCATTTTATACCCTGCAACCCCTCTGAGGAGAAAGAAATTCTCAGAAAAATGTGTATGTTGAATTGTTCTATGGAAATTTTCATGCAGGAATAATCAAAAAAAGGAAGAAACAGTTGTGTTCTTCTCCTTCCTCTTAAATAAACAGAAGTTTACTCACCAGTCAGGAGGAATTTTTTCTTTTTTTTTTTCAGCTATTTCTGACAAGCAAGAGAGTTATTTCCTGTGTTTTTCGCTCTTTGAAGGAAACAAGCTAATAACATATTTCTTCACTACCTGCCATCCTTAGTAAATCTTAGTGCTACAGCTGAATAACACACACACACACAAAAATGTCATCTAATTTTCATTTCTCCCAAGAGAAAAACAGGTTGTCTGCAGCAGGAGAAAATCAAGGGGAATCAACATACTGCACTTATGACTGCTTAGTTTATGAAGAGTTACAACATCTTCAGGGTGCTTTGGAGTGAAAATACTCTCCAAAAAATACAAACAGTAAGCAGGTGGTGGAGTTTTTGCTTTAACTATGGACATAAGGCTTTTTTGGGAATGAGGGTGGTGGGATCTGGCTTGAAATAAGTATCATGTAATGAAAGGTGAGTCTAGAGGTCAGGACTTAAAGGAGGTAGAGTGGAATGCTGTAGTCCCAGAGGTCAAATGAGATATATTCAAGACATGTCTACAACAATTAAAAAAAAATATTTTAAAAGTAGAAAAAAAGGTCAACAAAAAAAAAATATTTTAAAAGTAGAAAAAAAGGTCAACAAGCAGGATCCATGGAATGAAACAATTCTCAAACAAGAAATACAGCAGAGTTCTTCACTGGGAGATTAATGACTATGAGGGGATATGGTTTCTTTATCCAAAGCCACATAAACTGTGGAACTCGTTGCCATAGGATGTGGTGAACAACTAAAAGATGCTCAATGAGCCTGGGAAAAAAATCTTCCCAGTGATTCAGTCTGCAAATACTGGGGGAGCAGGATAAAGAGCAGCTGGGTTCTGCTCTGAGGGACAGCTTGAAAGGATCCAGTCCCTGCCTGCCTGAGTGGGTGATACAATTTAATCACATTGAGATGCAAAAGCCTTTCCAATGGTTCTGGACTTCCTCTATCTCTGAGCTGTGCTCTTTGAATTTGGAACAGGCAGGGGGAGGAGCTGGGTCTCAATAGTCCACCAGCTGTCAGGGTTATTCTGGATTTGAGGGATAAAGACCAAACTGGCTGGTGAAATGGCTTCTTTTCACCTGGGGAAATCTATGAATTCCTGAGTCCAAACAATAGTCATTGCATAAGCATAAGGAGTAGGGCTCATGGTCAGCTTCTGACATCATTCTGGGGGTAGGGGATGGGAAACAGGTTTTTTTTCCCCTTTTGTCCTTGCTTTTAGCACTTCTGGATTGGGAAAGCTTTGGGAGGCTCTGCTGTAGAGCACAAAGGGTGTCTCAAAACCACCTCCCTGGGGGTGAAATGAACTGCCTGAGGTACAAGCTTTCCTCAAATCCACCAAAATTTCCTCATTTGCCCAAAGCTGGGAAGCACAACAAGAATCAGTTTTATATATGAGATGAATAAGAGGACTCTGATAGAAATATACCTTGGAATGGTTTGCTTCAGAGGACACTCTGGTAACACAGATTTCTGCATCCCACCCTCCTTTACTTCTGGGCTAAAATATGTGCCCAGGAAAATGGAGGAGAAAACCCCCCTCTTTTATCAGGCACAATGTGGTTTTATCTGCTCTTCTCTGCGGTTTTATCAATTCCAGTCACAGCAGAAGCAGCTTGGACAGGACTCAGAAAATGGACCCTGATTTCCAATTAGTTTCTTTGTCATTCTTTGCCCTTCTCTCCTTGGTGCTGGGCACAGGCAGCTCCTGCTGCAGTCAGTAGGAAATAAGGCAGGATATTAAACTATAAATTTCTTCTTTGCTGGCTGCCTCAGTTTCTTATCTCAGCAGCAGCACAAGTATCCTTCATCAAGATTACAACCATCACAACCTTAATCCCTGTAAAGGTCTTCAGATCATGTGAGAGATGCACAAATTATTACTGAGCTGATGAGGGGAAAAGAGCTGCTACAGAGCAGACAGATGATGCTTTTAGTCTTATGTCCAGTCCCCAGGAACTGCTGTCACCTGCCCCAGCAGAAGTTCATCCAGGCACACTGCTTCTTTTTAATTTTCTTTTTTTTTTTTTTGGAGGGGATTAGTTTTGTAGACAGATGTCCCTCCGTGACCTAAGGTAAAGAAACAAATTCCTGACCTCTGTAATAACCACGAATGGTTCTGGTACATCCCCATTGATCGAATTTTTGTCCTTCTGATGTTCCTCTAAGCTCATTCAGCAGCGGTGATGCACCTCTTACCATCAAGTGTTTGCTGAAAACCCCTGCAGGCATCACAGGAAATGTTTAAAACCCATCAGTTCAACGTCCATGGTCTGAAACTCACCCGGAGAAGAGTCATTGAAAGGGTTCAGGGCAGCTGCCCTCCGGATCTTCTCCAGACAAGTCTCTTGCTCCTTTTTAATGATGCAGTTGGAGTGGGTTGCTGCAACCTGAAATATGGGAGAAAACGTGAATAAAGGACAGATAAAAAATTAAAATAGGGAGTTTATCAGGAAGCATCAGTAAATTTTAAGGTCCTGTTGCAAAAAAAAAAAAAAAAGGAAAAAGAAATAAAAAGACCATTAGAGGCTGAGAGAAAATGAAAACAAACTTTGTTTTCTTTCCCCTTTTTTTCCCCCTTTCTTTCTTTTCTTTTCTTTTCTTTTACTCTTCTTTTTTCTTCTTGTAGTACATTTAAGGCCAAACTAAGGAATTAAAATTCTCATATATTATTTGGGGGGTTTATATTGTTGCCCCTGTCAAGGGAATTTCTAACGTCTTTGCTTTATTTTATTGAATTCCTTCTTCATATAAAGTTAGAACAAGGGTATCTCTAAATAGAGAAATCATTTAAAGAGGAATCAGAAATCAATTTAGGCTCAGTTTGATCTTCCACCTGTTTCTTACGAGTCTTTGCACAGTCCATTAACCCCATTCCGGATTCTAAACTAAATTAAAAGCTGTTTCTCTCAGATTTTCACTCTGTTTATTCCCTATTTTTCCTTCTTCATTTACTCCCAGAGCACACCAAGCAAATTCTTTTGCCTGAAGAGAATGCAATGCCAATTAAACCAAGATGACTTGATCCAAATATTTTTTCTCTTTTTTTTTGTTGTTGTGTTTTTGTTTGTTTTTTCTATTTTCTATCTTGGAAGACCTAAGCCCACTATATTAAAAAAAAAAAGGGGGGGGGGGGAGTGTACCTGGCAGGGGATCCCTTTTCCCCTTACCTGCTAAGTAGGAACAAGCAAGCAGGGAATATAAGACCGGAATTCAACGTGCTGTGGTTTGTTTTGGACCCTCATGTGCACAGTTCAGCTTTTTTTCCCTTACATCCAAGGAGTGAACACTTTGGGTCATTGATGCACCAAAGTGCCACCCCACTCTCAATGCACACTTGGAGCAAATCCCAGGGCAAGTGCAATCCCTTCAGGAGTTAAAGGGGCTTATAAAAAAGAGAGAAACTTTTACACGGGCAGACAGTCCAGGACAAGGGGGAATGGTTTTAAACTAAAAGAGGGGAGATTTAGATCAGGTGTTAGGAAGAAATTCTTCCCTGTGAGGGTGGGGAGGCCCCGGTACAGGTTGCCCAGAGAAGCTGTGGATGCCCCTGGATCCCTGGAAGTGTCCAAGGCCAGGTTGGATGGGGCTTGGAGCAACCTGGGCTAGTGGAAGGTGTCCCTGCCCGTGGTAGGGGGTGGAACTGGATGATCTTTAAGGTCCTTTCCAACCCAAACCACTCACTGAGTCCCTGATAATCCCAGTCTGATGGTGCCTGTGTGATGCTGCACGGAGCCATTTGAACCCTTTTGACCCTGTAAATGTTCTAAGCCACCACCTCTATTTCAAGGACAGAGAGGGTCTCCTGATGTACCTCTCCTGAAAAGCTTTTCCCACCATTTGTGGGCGCTGGAAATGCTACACAGCTTCATCTCCAAGATCCCAGTGATACATTCCAGCTGGGAATGTATTCCAGTGTATTCCAGCGGGGATACACCAGGCACAACCATATTAGATTTGTCTTCAAAACAAACACGGTTCTGTTCTAAGGGCTCCCAAGTGCCTGGAAAAGATATATTGTCACACATCTCTAGGATCTCCCAAGAACTTAAGGGCTTTTGTTACATCATCCCCTCAGCCTCACTGAAGAGAGAGAAAATTGCATTGCCTGACATTCAAGATTTAAGAATATCTTTTAAAAGGATAAAAGAGAAATAGCAAGAAAACCAGGGTTCTGCTGTTAGTGCTGGGTCACTCTCCACAGCTGCCCAGGTCTGAAAGGGGTGTCCAGGGGTTGTCTCAATACATAAATGTGGCAGTTTCTATACAGCTCACCATATACTGATTAGAAAAGATGTCATTTAATAATACTATTATTATTATTAATATTAATAATAATACATTGTCTACGCAAGCAGGATGTGACTAAACAGAAGGAAATATTTCTTCACACACTTATTGTTAATTTGCAGAACTCTTTTCAGCTTGAAACTGTGTGTGTTAAATATCACAAGAATTATATTATGGATATATTCATGCAAAGTCCATCATATGACAGAAGTTAGTGAGACACTAGAACAGGTTGCCCAGAGAAGCTGTGAATTCCCCATCCTGGAATGTTCAAGGTCAGGTTGATGGGGTTTGAAGTGAACTGGTCTAGTGGAAGATGTCCCTGCCCATGGCAGGGGGTGGCACTGGATGGTCTTTAAGGTCCCTTCCAACCCAAACCATTCTGAGATTCTATGAATTTCTGAAAGAATACCAAGAAAACCACCATGCTCATGTCCTAGGGGATAATCAGAGACATTTGAAAAGGTTTAGATTCGATCTATAGTGAAAAGACAAAAGAACGTGATTTATCCTCTCTATTCTTGGCATCTCCTTTGCCAGAGGTATATCAAAGCCAGGACTTGATTGATTCTGAAGACAGCCTAAGTTTAAAAGCTCAGATGTTACAGGCACATCTGGTCAGATGGCTCTGACTGAACTGACTGCATTTAGTCCATTGTATCTGAGTAAGTTCTGGCTCAGGAGGTTCAGACTGGTGGGCACAGAGAGAGCACCAGAGCCACGTGATTCACCTGTCCCTGGAGCCTTCCTTAAGCTCTCACTGCTGCCAGAATGTTTTGATGTGACTTTCCATAATGATCTCTGTGTCATTTTGTACCACTTCATCAACAGATTTAAAAAGAAAATAATATTGGGGAACATAGAAATGGAGTGAGAAAGCAAAGAAGGGGAGGAAACATTAACCTCAGTGTCAGAGGAGGGAATAGGAGCTGCCTGTCACCTCTGCTAATGAGCTATTCCATACCTGAGAAAATACAAAAAGGTTTGGATTGTTAACAAGAAAAGGTTTCTCTGTGGAATGCAGAGGTGCTTTAATGCTCGTTCTCCTGAAAGGATCCCTGGGTTTGGTGTTTCTCCATTGTCTATGCACTGGTAGAGTCTTTAATCTGTCAAGTCAGTCTGCAACAACTGAACAGCAGAGCCCAGTTCAAATGGAAGTGGAAGCTTGAACTCCAGGGCCTCCTCATTTCATTCCTTTTGCCTCAAGCACATTTGCAATTTCCTGTGTTCAGCAGAGACAGTGTGGTTTCAGTGTCCCAGAAGACATCAGTGATATGAGCAGTAAAAGATTATTTTGACACATGCTAGAAAAATCAAGAAACCAAGTGGATGGTGCATGAAATTCATGTTTTTGAAAAAAATTACTGCTCTCCATGGAGTGAAAGATTTTGACTCACACCAGTTTAGAAAAGGCCTTTATTTGTTTAGATAAAAAGAAAGCAAAAATAATCAATGTCTGTTTAGTTCTGAGAGAACACAAAAAGACAAGAGCAACTGGCTGGGACACTACAGATATACAACAAATTCAGAGCTTTCATTTTTCTTCCTTTGTTTTTATTAAGGTGGCCACTAAAAAAATAAACTGGTATATGCTGTGTGTAATTTGTAGTACTTAACTCTTCACTGTTCCCTTGACATTATGGTAATGTTAATAACAATCATGTTAAATTACAATCTATATATTACATTGACTTTATTGCACTCTCAAGGTTCTGCTTTATTGTGATCTGTTCCATTAAGAAAGCCATTGTCAGGACATAAACCCGAGCAGAGAAGCAGGTGAACACATCTGTGCTGCTTCCAGCCCTGCCCTGGTTATATGTGTAAACCAGATCACCAAATTTTAGAATCATGTGTTTCAGTAAAGCATTGATCAGTTATATGGATGGTCCAAGAAAGGAACCATGTGGGAGAAATTGTGCAGATCAGAAGAGACCCATACACCTCCCTGCTCGTGGAAATAAATACATGTTGCCACTTCATTCATGCTGGAAACTTAAATAAGCTTTCTCTCGTTTTGTTTCCAGCGTTTCAAACTTAGCAAAGAGGGAGAGAATATTCCTGGTAGTGCAGCCAAAGAGCACAAAGCCAGGCTGTGAGCTGACAGCAGAGACAGCAGGACTGGACCACGTTAGGAAGATGCTTCCTAAGCACTTGTACAAAGGAAGAAGGGATAGGAACTAAAACTGAACACCCTGTAGCTGCCCTGACATATGCACTGTGTATATGACATTAACATCCAGCTAAATCCAGAGTGAGCAGGACAGAAATCTAAGACATTTGTCCAGACTCTTTGAAGTGCCTTAGGGTATCTCACTTGAGCTCCAGTTGCTGCTTCTTGCATGAGCCTTCCTGTTTGCCCATGTCAGGATGTTTTGGGTGCTGTAGGGTGTCAGACATAAATGTAGACACTTATGTTTCACCACCTGGATCATTTGTTCAGGGATATCAAGTGGTACAAGCCTTCTCAGTGATAAACCAGGATGATCTCTATGAATGGGACGTTATCCCTGTGCCACAGTCACAGCCATTGATAAAGACTTGTGAAAGGAGGGGTGGTTGTGTGGCTGGAGGGACGTGGGAAATTTTTAACATACCAAAGCTGGGCATTTAAAGAGGTCTCAGTGTTATCAAAATTAATAATCCTGTGAGCCAACAGCACAGGACAGTCCAGCCAAGAAACCTGAACCGTCTTTGACAACACTGAGTTATTCAAGAAATATTGATTTGCTCATTTTATCCTCAATAAGAACATTCATGACTTCTATAAAACATGATTTCTCTACACAGGTTAATTCAGTGGATCTAGAGAAGTGAGAAAAGTCAGCAGTATTCTTGAGAAACTCCAGGATCAGAAAACATGCTTTAAAATCATAGTAATGATGTGATAGTGAACAGGGCATTCACTTGGCATTTTCATTTCTACAAAGACCAAATCAAATGCAGCAATTTAGGCTGTTCTTTCCTCTTCTGTATTTCTGTGTTAAGTCTGTAAAATGTTGATTTTTTTTTTTTTGGTAAAGTGAATGGGAGTATTTCTCTCCATTCAGGATTTGTAATATCAGATACTGTGAAAATGAGAGGGATAAAGAAGAAAAGATAAGAAACAACAACAAAACTTCATTAAATCCTTCATGGAGGCTGGTTTACATCAACATAGAGTCTGATTCACCTGTTGTCTAAGTGTTGTCTCTAAAGTAATGAGAGAGAGGAGTTTAACCCACTGGGTGTATTAGATCACTCACTGCAAGCTGAATTACACATTTTACTAATTCTATTATGACTTTCACTTTTGGAAAGTTAGCTTAAAAAAATGGTACATTATCCTGTGAGCACTGCCAAAAGAAGCTGACTTTGTCATGGCAACAGCAATGCCAGATTTAATCCCTGTTCTTACCAAGCAATGATTCAACTGGTCAAACCAGGGCCAAGACTCGCAAAATGTTGTGTTAAAAATAGAGGTGTTTGGGAAGGAGCTCTGATTATCTGGATTTTTTTCAGAACTGATTTGCATCACTGCTAGGGCCCACAGCACTGGCTTGGCAGCCAAACAAATTGTTGTCCCCAGAAAGGTCTTGGGTTGTCACTTGATTGCGTTTTTGTCTTCCTGTGTAAATGGCACCCAAACCACTGTAATATCCAAACACTTCAGACTAAGTGAAAGGGTAAAGTGATTAGGAACTTATTCAAACCCAGGCACAGTTGTACAATCTGCTGCATGGTTTTGGACACCAAGCTTTAAGCAAATTTTGCAGGAAAAAAACCCCACCAACAGAACACACTGCCAAGAAAAGGCACTGATCCCTTTGAAAGTGGCTGACACGAATTTAAGATATGGTTACCCACCAAATCTGATGGCTCCTGGAGAGGAGCAAGGCTCACTGCAGAATAAAATAGTGGCAGAATAATCAGCATTTTCCTTTCCTCAGTGGATGCTTCTGAAGTGAATGCTGGACAAAAGATGTGTTACACAATGTGGGGTAAACCTTGTGGCAAAACCTGGTTTAGAGTTTGCCTTAAATGGCTTTTTGTAGTCATAGAGTTATTAAATGGTTTGGATTAGAAGGGAACTTAAAGATCATCCAGTTCCACTTCCCTGCCATGGGCAGGGACACCTTCCATGTTCTCCTCTCCTACAGTCCCCAGAGGATTTTTGGGAAAGGCACACCTTTTCCACTCTTTAGGTAGTACTGATAATACAGGAATGTCCTTTGTTTCAAGTAGACCTGAAAATCAACCTTCTACTGGAAAGAGGGTCAGAATGAAGACTGCACAACCTCTGTGCAACTCACTCCACTGCTCACCTGTCCTCAGGGTAAAAGAGGTTTCTTTTTAGTATGAACCTTACTTGTTTCAGCACATGCCCATAGTCTTGTTGTTCTCCTGCCACACACCACGATGAAAAGCCTGGCTCTTTCCTCCCAGTGATCTCCTCATAGATACTGTGAGGCTGCTACTACGTTGCCCCAAAAGTTTCTCCAGGTAAAAAAAGCCCAATTTCCTCACCTTCTCCTCACAGGCCATCTCCCTCCCTTGAACCTGCTACAGTTGATTAACATATTTTATATTTTGAGGAGCCTAAAACTGGATGTAATAGCCTAGAAGTAGTAGATTTAGATTAGATATTAGAAAGAAATTCTTGCCTGTGAGGGTGGTGAGGCCCCTGGCACAGGTTGCCCAGAGAAGCTGTGGCTGTCCCTGAATCCCTGGAAGTGTCCAAGGCCAGGTTGGCCAGGGCTTGGAGCAACCTGGGCTAGTGGAAGGTGTCCCTGTCCATGGCAGGAGGTGGAACTGGATGGTCTTTAAGGTTCCTTCCAACCCAAACCATTCCAGGATTCTGTGATTCTATAAGTGGTCCAGCAAGTGCTGAGTAGGGAGGGGTAAACACTTCCCTGTATCTACTGACTATATCCTGATTAATACAGTCCAGGGCACTGCTGGCCCTGTCTGCTTTCCTCAGGACCTGTGCAAAGTGTGCAGAGTCAAGGCTGCTAAGAATTCTTGAGTGATTTTCTACAATGAAAAGACGTTTTCATGAGACTCACTGAGTGAAGGCTGAGGGAATCTGTGCTGACGCAGGACCTCTCTCACTGCGGGGACGTCGGGAAGCAGAGCAGCTTTTTGGAGTTCTGCAGTTGTCGTGCTGCTGGGTGCCACATTCATTTGCAAAGCAGGGCCCTTGTTATTACTCGTTATTATTTGCCCATTTATACTTCATTACGTTTAAACAAAACCCTGAAGAGAAAAGGTCTCAGACAGGAAATTTGTTTTGTGCCGGCTCCCAGCAAGTTCAACAGAAACCCCATCTGAGTCACACTTGGAACAGAAGCGCGTGGTGAACAGCTACAGGAGCCTGCAGAAACACTTATACACACACACACATATACCCTACCCAAGGGAGAAAGCTTTAATTAATCTACTAATTAAATTAAAGCTATTTGCCCTCAACTATTACACACGTTCTTCCCTTTCTCTCCTCCCCGCCGGCGGCTCCAGCAAGTGCTTCGTGCTCCAGCTCTTACTCTAATATTCCCCAAAGGGGCTCTGGGAGTGGGGAGAACACTGAAGAATAGAGGCAAAAAGCTCATTACAACAGTGGTAATTGGGAGTGCTTGAACTTATTCTCAATTTCCCTCCTCGTCCTTTCAGCGCTCAGAGACATTGGTTTAGATATTGTGCCAAAGTGGAGCAGAAAAAGAAAAAGACTCACAACTGAAAAAAACTCCACTCAAATCCCAAAGGAATCAAATCTTTGCTCAAAAGGCTGTGCCTAGAGTTGCTTTCTCAACAAACCCCTCTTTCTCCTTCTCATCTCTGGAGGGTTTTGTGACCATTTTGCTGTAAAAACTCGAGGAGAGGAAGAAAGTATATATTGATGTTAGAATAGTTTTGTCACTGTTTCACAGCAAAGACTCAAAGAAAGGAATAAAGTACATATTCCCTAAGGAAAGAAGGGAACTGGGTGGTGTGTCAGAGCACTGACACAGTGAGAGGAGCCAGTGTGGAACTCAGCAGAAGGGAATAGGAAGGAAGGGAGACAATGAAGAAAAACTTTCTAATGATGAAAAATGATGCCACAGACAGAATAAAACTCACCACCATCACCAATAAAGTACCAGAGAAAGAGAAGAGTCATCTGAAGAGGCATTTGTGACCAGCTCTGGTTGTCCTTGGGCTATGGACACTGCCTGGGAGGAGGAGGAAAGCACAGCAGTGGCTGGAAGGTGGTTGCTGGCAGAGTCACAGGGCATGAACTGCCTTGGTCCTCTCACATCCCAACTTGTGACTGCAAAGAGTGTGATATGGAGCTCTTTTTCCATGTGTGTGCCACATTCCCAACCATTTAACAATGATACAAATACAAAATATGCTATCAAATGAAGCACTGATCAGTTGAAGAATCATAGGATCATAGAATCCTGGAATGATTTGAGTTGGAGAGGACCTTAACAAATCATCCTGTTCCAATCCCCTGCCACGGACAGGGACACCTTCCACTAAACCAGGTTGATCCAAGCCTCATTCAATTTGGTCTTGAAAAATTCCAGTGATGGGACAACCACAATGTCTCTGGAAAACCTGTTCCAGGGCCTCACCACCCTCACAGGGAAGAATTTTTTCCTAATATTCAATCTAAACCTGCCCTCTGGCAGTTTGAAGCCACTCCCCCTTGTCACTCAATGCCCTTGTCAAAAGTCCCTCCTCAGCTTTGTTTAAGATCCCTTTAGGTGTCATTCAATAATCCAGTTTAGGGGTAAGGAAAACTTTTTCCTTGCCCAAAGATGTCAGTGTGAAATATTTCACTATTTTGGAATTAAAGTTTTGAAAGTTGATGGGAGGAGGAAGAGGAGGAAGAAGAAGAGGAGGGAGAGGGAGAGGGAGAGGGAGGGGGAGAGGGAGAAAGAAGAGAAGAGAAGAGAAGAGAAGAGAAGAGAAGAGAAGAGAAGAGAAGAGAAGAGAAGAGAAGAGAAGAGAAGAGAAGAGAAGAGAAGAGAAGAGAAGAGAAGAGAAGAGAAGAGAAGAGAAGAGAAGAGAAGAGAAGAGAAGAGAAGAGAAGAGAAGAGAAGAGAAGAGAAGAGAAGAGAAGAGAAGAGAAGAGAAGAGAAGAGAGAAGAGAAGATATATAAAAATATTCCTGTAGGATGTTGAAAGATATTGAAACAACTGAGTTTTCCACACAATAAAAAATTCCATTTTTTTCCAATATAAAGTTATTAGACAGTATGATCCTTCAGACTGAGTTTATACCACAGAGAGTGATACTAATGCTGCTTTTATTAGGTGATCTAACTAAACAGAAGTTCCTATTTTTATGATTGTCTGCCTATGGATGGGCACCTTATCTCCCTATTTAGGATTGTATCAATGGGGTGCTGCCAAGAAGCATCAGCAGGCAACTCCTCTCACAGCCACTTAATATTTTGGACACTGGGTGTTGACCAACATTTATGGTTTAAATTATCAGGGTGAAAAAAAATAATGTGGAGAGAGACTTGCAGTGTCAGTGTTTGTTTCTTGCTAGAAACAAAAATGAGAGCCCAAGGTGACTTGTGTGGCTGTAAATGTGGCACTGATGAATCCCAGCCTTATCCTACTTCTTGGAAATTCTTATCTGTGCCTTGCTTTTCCACCTTAAGCACCCCAGATGGGCCAGCAGGGGTATTGAGCTGTCACAGGGCATGGGATTTAACCGTGGGTGATCAGAGTATTTAAATATCTGGCAATAACTCTTTAACAGAAACATTTCAATGTAGTTCTCAGCACACATAGTCCCTGGTGATGTACAGTTATATCATGAGTGAATAACTAAGCTCTGGGATAAATCACTGCCAGAGGGATGATCAGTACCACCAATAATTCCCTGCACTGGTGCAGTAGAGGGTATTTGGTATGTTTGTAATTTATTGTAATTTAACCACATGTAATATTTCTGTCTTGGGCATTTGTAAGCTTAATAATTATACCTGTTTAACAGTGCTCTGGATATCACTGAATGTAAGAAGACACATCAGCTGTTGTATAATATTTGTGTCATAAAATTATTCAATTCCTTTAGTAGTTTATATTGACAACTGTGACTTACAATGGCAGAATTATCTTTAAACCTATAACTTGTATTTATATTATTTATATTTATACATAAACTATATATATTGCATTTTCAGAACCTGAGAACATGCAGCTCTGAACCAGGATAATGCCTTGTGATTTGAATGCAGCAGAAATGTGCCCCACTCAGGGACATGCAGTGAACAGGTGATGGAGAGCAATTTTGGACCTCAATTCCCCATCCCTGATATTTCAAAGGAACAATAAAAACACATAATTCTTTCGAAGATGCCATAAAAGAGAAGCACATGCCCAGACTCACAGTCAACAGGGAGCCATGTATTAGCCACAATAAAAATGAAACAGCAATAATTGGCATTTTCATGGGAGCTCGAGAGAAAGGGGAAACAAAATCACACCCAGTTCTGTTCTTCAATCGCAAGAACTGAGTTTCACAACATCTCAGATGAGGTGTGACATGTAGAGGGGTTTTCTTTTTACACACTAGAAAAAATGCAGACCCATCTCAATCTGTTTTCTGAGGAATCAAGAGCAAGAACTATATGGAAGGAGACCAAAGAAAGGAATCAGCAATGCTGGATGAAGCCTCAGGTCCACAGCACTGGGCAGGATATTCAGCCATAAATACCTACAAACAGTGGGCCAACTGTAGCCTTCTGACACCCTAGAGAATCTTCCCCGTGAGAAACCAGCCCTGAAAACTCCTGATTTTTAATTTTATTTTGTTTTCACGGTGCTGTGGGGTGGGATCCCCAAAAGTAGAGGTTTTGGAAGGGCAACACACTGTATAAAGAAGTTGGACTGGCACAGAACAGCATATTTGAGAGCAGTTCCAGCTGCAGGTGTGTTACACATACAGCTCCCTCTTTCTCCTTTCCAAAGTTTCTTCTGTTGCTTTTTTTTACCTTTTCTAACATTTAATGTATTAATATTATTATTTACTAGTTGCTGTAACAAGCAGACCCTGCCATTAAAAACCACAACCCAAAGTTTTATGAACCATGATGTAAGAATGCAGATTATTACTTAATCCTGCAAAAAAGTGGGTTTCCTATCCCTGTGTGTGACTCCTTACCTAAATGCTTTGCTTCATGTGGTGTGAGGACAGATAAGATATAGAGACTGTCTGTAAAATAACCACAGGGTAGGAGGCAGGAGGGACCCCTCTCTGTGGGCAGCATAAAATGTGTGCAGTAATTAATTTATCACACATGCACTGCTCACGAGGCCCTCTTGGAATGTCCTCCCAGAGACCAAACGACATGTCATGAACCTCAAGTGGGTTTCAAGAAGATCATAAATACAAAGGTGCTAAAAAATAACTGCAAAATTACTAGAAAACAAACTGAAGCAACCAAACACAGAGCCAGATTGCACAAGGGATCTCAAATTCCTGTTTTACTCTTATATCACCGCAGGGGAGGATTTGATTTAAGGAGGGACGACACGCAGGGACAGAGATGGTCTCCTGCTTCCAACAGATCTCCCCCTTAAAGGGTGACTTCATTCCAAACAAACCAGCAGGACCTGGATGCATTTCAGACCCCGACAGATAAGCCACAGGTCTCACTTTCAGAGTCTTGTCATGACCCAGATTCGGCTCCAGCATTTTCTACTCCACTGCTCTACAGAAATTTGCTCAGATAAGGGGTTTATTACCAAACAAGGGCAAATTCAGGATGCATTTCATTATCCTGATGGTACCACTCCTGTTGATCTCAGCTCCCCCAAGATGCAGCAGGCACCTGAAGAGTTAAGCCAGTCACTTCAGCTGGCAGGTACAAGGGCATCCCTGATGCAGAGCTGGTGGCACAGGAGCTCTGTCCCAGGGTAACAGATGCCTCACCTGTGCTGTTTGCAGCTGGTTGCAAGTCACAGGCTTCTGGACTCAGAATCTTCTGCATGTTTAAATGGGGGACAATTTTTCTTTTTCAAGAAAAAAAGAAAAAAAAGAAACAAAGGCCTTAGAGCCCAAGCATGCCTGGTTAGAATTCTGTACTACAGATAATAAGTCCTGGCTAATACATTCAAGCCTCTCTTCCCAAATTTAATGTGATGAATGTGTAGAAGTGCCAATTAAAGCATCCTGGAGAAATAAGTGAGTGTTCTGCTAGGGTGTTTGTGCATTCCATTTTAATGGGGTCTTGTCTGTTAACTAAGAGAGCCTAATTTTAAGTATTTCAGCTTGAAAATGCTGGGTCCTACTTCATCTGTGACACTGGATCATAGATCACAGAATATTCTGAGTTGGGAGGGACTCAAAAGGATCACCCAGTCCAACTCCTGGCCCTGCACAGGACAGAGCCAAAAATCCCATCCTGTGCCTGAGAGTGGTGTCCAAACACTTCTTGAACACTGGCAGACTTGGTACCAAGACCACTTCCCTGGGAAACCTATTCCAGTGCCCAACCACCTTCTGGGTGAGGAACCCTTTCCTAATATCCAACCACATCACAGCCTCATTGATACCTGGTTCTGAAATCTTCAACCATCCTGGATTCCCACATGTCTCAATGTCTCCTGACACAGTGTTCACCCCAGTAGGAAACCCAAATTTTGCCTCTTTGGCAGTGGTGGCTGGTGAGAGTCACACAGTGACTGCAACACAACCTCAGAAACCTGCCTTGCTTGGCATGATAACCATGAGTTCGTGCCTGTGTCTTTCCCTTGATGCTATTCCTGGTAAACCAAAGGCCTCAGAAAAGGTTGTTGCTCAGTTCCAGCTGAATTTCTCCACATGAATGCCTTCCCAGGACCTGAAGTGGCCAGGGTTTCTCAGTTATTAACCTTAACAGCTTTATTTTCACCTCCCTGCTCATATCCAGACATTAATTTCTCTTCTGCTGTTGCACTTCCAGTTACAGAAAGAAAAGCTGGTTCCACCACGGACACTGTTTTCACTTTTCAGGGAGTTTAGGTCCAAGCTGAGGGAGCTGGGGTTGTTTAGCCTGGAAAGTGAAGGCTTCAATGAGATCTCAGTAATCTTAGGAGGTCTTCCAGTGCCTAAAGGGACTCCAAGGGAGTTGAAGAGGGACTTTGGACAAGAGCCTGGAGTGACAGGATGAGGGGGAATGGTTTCAAAGTGAAAGAGGGCAGGTTAAATATTAGGAAGAAATTCTTGGCTGTGAGAGTGGTGAGGCCCTGGCACAGGTTGCCCAGAGAAGCTGTGGCTGCCCCAGCCCTGGAAGAGTCCAAGGCTGGGTTTGATGGGGCTTGGAGCAACCTGGGCTAGTGGAAGGTGTCCCCGCCCATGGCAGGGGATGGGACTGGATGGTCTTTAAGGTCCCTTCCAACCCAAACCATTCCATGATTCTATGACTGTGTGATTATTGTTCATCCCAGAGCCATCCACGTGCAATGGAATAAAAACATGCAAAATCCTCTCCACTTATTTCTGAATTGTAACATGCCCCCCCCCCCCAAAAAATATAATTTGAACCCTTGAAATGGTAACATTAAATTGCAGTAATGTTCTAATTTGGTTCAGGTTGAAGTTAATAGAAAGGAGGCTGTTTCATTTTCCTTGGAGAACGATAAGATCAGAAATGGGAGCAGCTATTTTGGGTGCTTTGATTTCCCTGTTATCAGAAGGAAACATTAACACATGTAAATACTCTGTGTATTATACAAGGTGAAGAGAGAAACAGAAGGCATTCCTCTGCCAGGAGAGTAAATTACTGTCATACTTAAGCTAAACAAAGATTTGAAAGCAAAATTGGCGAAACCTCTTTTATGTTGTCCCTCACGGGTTGTGCTGGGTGATTCCAATATATGTTATCTGACATTTATTTGATCCTCAGGATTACTGTGTTCAGAATTTTTACATTACACCTTTGACAACAGATAAATATTACACATATTCACACATAAAACCCCCCTCAGAACAAAAATCAGTGGTCCAAAATGCAAAAAATCAGTAGTGAGAACACAATTTTTAGATTAAAGTCATTCATGCACATCCCTGTCAAATCTTTTTTTTTTCCCCTGTATATTGCATTAAACCGGATTTAATTCTTCCCCTTTTTTAACTGTGTTATTTTACGATGACTTCTGGCTTCTACCAGCTTCTGCAGCTGTCTGGTGTTTGGCTTTTTTCCCAAACCCATGAACACAGCTGGAAGGTTTCCACTTCCCATTGCTCAACAACCCCAAGCCTCCCTTTGGAAGCAGTGGGAGCCGCCCTCAGTACAGGATGACCTGCCCTTCAAACACTGACTGTCACTCACAAGGTGTTATTTTGGATTTCATTAGCAGAGATGTGGGAAAAATCCATGGATTCAAAGGGGAAAAGAAGCTGAATTTCCATCTTTGCGGCCCCTAATTAAGTAGTTGCAGAATTAATGTTGTAAAGAGTGTGAAAACCAAAGGAAAATATCATTTCTGGTACCCATCTATGGTTTAAATTCACAGAAAAAAAATCCCTAAAATGTTAAAATAAAGCTGCCCGGCTGTTGGATGAGTAGAACAAATAAACTGCTGTGAAGTACAGGAGGAATAATAATGTCAGTGCAGTGCAAAAGTGAAGGCATTCATCTGATAGAGACTTGGGTGTTACAAATATCCACGTTAGAAAATCAGGAGACGCTGTGTCATTCCTGGGCCATCCCCATCTGTGCTTTTCCAAAACACCCAGGGGTGTTCTCAGCTGCTATAGCAGGTGCTGTTCATGAACATGGATTTTATAGGTGTGAATAATTCAGATACCAGGTCGTGTTCGAAGAAGTGTGAAAGAAAAGGCAGAAAAACAGAATGTTTGATCATCAGTTCAGCACAATGAAGTGATGGCCTAAAGGCACCTTTCCCTCAGATCTCACTGATGAAATTTTCTATGGTTTGAGCTGCAAAATAGATGGAATATACCACCCAACATTTTTTTTTTCAGGTTAGCTGAAGGTACGAAGCTCAGAATGCCTGAAAGCCAAGTGTCCCACAGAGCTCCTTAACCCTGGGCAGATCTCCAGGCAGCTCAGAACCAGGTGCTTCTCCAAAAGAAGAGGTAAACCCAGCTTCTCATATCTCACACATCTGCATTTCTAACCATCACTAACACCTGACCATCCTTAGCATTAAGTGGATTCATCTTTTCCACACCTTTTAGGGACAGGTCAGTGCAGTCTTTGACACAAACAGAACTGAGACACAAGAAGCTGCAGCTGCTCAAATCGAGCACTAAACAGGGTCAATAAGAACATTTCCCCCTCCAGCTCCCATGCCTTAGGTTACTGCTAAAACTGTGATTCAGTGATCCTGAATTGCCAGACATCTGCATTAGCTGTTAGATTAAAAAAGTAAAAATAAAGCTGCTGTGTTTTTTGAGCAGTAGCATAAGTCTTTAGCCATTGACCACATGGAGCAGTGTCCCCCAGATCACAGAATTGTAGAATGGTTTGGGTTGGAAGGGACCTTAAAAAACAGCTCATTCCAACCCTGCCATGGGCAGGGACACCTTCCACTAGCCCAGGTTACTCCAAGCCCTGTCCTACTTCGCCTTGGACACTTCCAGGGCTGGGGCAGCCACAGTTTCTCTGGGCAACCTGTGCCAGAGGCTCCCCATCCTCACAGGGAAGAATTTCTTCCTAATATCTAATCCTAAACTGCCCTGTTTCAGTTTAAGGCCATTCCCTCTTTTCCTATCCTTACAAGCCCTTGTCCTAATATGAGCTCTGGTTTGGACTCTGCTGTCTAACACAGCTTGAGATTTATGTTGAAGTTCTTATTTTTCTGTAGGGGATCAACAAAATCCCTTCATTTGCCTAAACATTCACACGAAACCGTTAGAAAATTAATTTGTCTGAGGATATGGACCTTCTGTCAAATTTAGCAGAAACCACCCACAGCATTCAGGTTTTAGGGGGAGACAGACGACACGGAGGAGTAGAAAAATAAACATATAGGCATAGATGTGATGCATTTGGGCATTAAAGGCCCTTCAGAGTGTTGCAAGCCATCCCCATTAATACTGCCTGTCTGTATAAAATTCCTGACTCTCCCATAGCTGCTCTGCAAATGGAGTGCACCTGGGAATGCTACAGCTACAGCCAGTTTTGAGGTCAAACTTTTTAAACTGAAAATATTCAGTGAGAGCCAACAGTTATTTTAAATTAGCCTGCAGTTTGTTCACCTGGTGCTTCTTCATTAGTTCAGACATAAAATACAGCATATGATGCAAAAAAGGTTTAGATTTCCCCCATCCATGTTGCTGGAAGAGGAACTAAAATGGACTGGCTTGCAGTGAAACAGCATGAGAATTTAATTTCTACTGCTGTGCAAACATGTCAAGTGTTTTGTTATGTTTTCTAAGTAATGGAGGAAATTATCATAAGTGGTTAACAGAGATCTAATAACTAAAACCAGCTCAGCCAGGGGGCAGCAGGAAAAAAAAAAAACAAAACATTTTAATATCTGTGGGGAAGTAAAAACAACTTTATACCCTTGAGCTTTAGTGTATCTCTAATCTTATCCAAGATACATTTTGCATAAGTTATCTTGCAAACCAGAAAGCCAAAGTAAAGGTCCAAAATAGTTTTAAGATAAACGTGTGATATGCTCAGGTGTGGCTATCAGGGAAAAATAATTAAAAATAAATTAAAATCTCTGTACTTTGCCTTCCCAAAAGTGCACATATCAGTAGCTCAAATTATTGACAAATTGTTTCAGGGGTCTTCAAACCAAATCAACAGCCTGCATTTAGCCTAAATAACCCCTGCATAAAACACTTTGGCCACAGATGTTGAGATGAAGAGAGACTGTGGGACCAAAATCATTCCAAAAGAGTGAGTACAAAGCAGCTGAAGTGTTTTCTTCTTATTTTCTAAAGCTCTCGGAGAATTAATAAGAATTTTGCACTCCAAAAGATGCCTACTGAGCAAGAAAAGAACATTGCAGAAATGTGTAATTGGGAAGTTCAGGAACAGTAAAAAACTTCATCACTTTGAAATCCTCAACAGAATTTTTCAGTGTGCAGATATAAAATATATTGGAATAGGGAAGTTGGGCACTGAACATGTATGAAATCACTAAATTCCCCAACAAAAATAAAATGTGCATGGAAGGCGTTCATTGAGACTATTTTCACTCAAAATATTGATTATATTTACAGTCTAAGATGTATTGATACCAAAAATCTCCCACAAGCAGCTGTAATTTGTTCATTTTTTAAAAAATGGGAGGAGTTATAAAGTGCTCCTTTTCCATATTGTGTCTTGTTTGAAAAAAATATTTAGAAATTTTACATTGTACAAAAAAAAAAGGGTTAAAATTGAGATTGGATTCTTTGAACTTGACTAGAAATAACAATTCTATCAAAAGTACTACAAAGTATTTTTAACATGTTATTCTGTGGGGAACACATTTTTCCTGTTTTCTTTAAAAGGGATCTTTTTTCCTTTTTTTTTTTTTTTAAAGATCCTAAAGTATTTAATGGATGCATTTGTCATTATTTTTAACTACAGATATGAAGATCCATTGGCATCTGCTCTCATCCATAAAAGAACATATATTCAACACTGGATTTTAAAAATGTCTTCCAGGAAAGGCAGTAAACAGCATTCTTTGTGATAACCTTACAAACCACCCTCCAAAGATGAGTCAGAAGATATTGAAAATACAAGACAATCAACTGGGCAAAAGTGACTTTCTGTCATCGGTTCATGATCCACATAACATTCACAGAATGCCCCATACAGCTCAATTAACGTGAGGTTTCTAAAAGCTAAAGAAGCCAAAATCTAGTCTGAGACAGTTTTTGGGACACTGCAGTAAGGAGAGAGTTAGGGGGATTTAGGATGGGTTAATCCAATCTCTAGAGGTGTCTTTCCCTGGCCACTGAGTACAGAAGAATCATGATTATATGATAATACAGGTAAATATATCAATCTGAGGCACTGGCACAGGTTGCCCAGAGAAACTGTGGGTTCTCCATCCCTGGAAGTGTTCAAGGCCGGGTTGGACAGGGCTTGGAGCAACCTGGGCTAGTGGAAGGTAAACCTGTTGGAACTGGAGGATCTTTAAGGTCCCTTCCAACCCAAACCATTCCATGATTCTACAGTTCTAACCTGGACATCCAGCATTTAGGTGGCTAAATACTGCCCTAAGTACTTTTCCTGACTTATTTAGGGCACAGCTCAGCTCCAACATGCACAGGAAAGAGCAGAGGCCCATCCCATTCAGTCACATTCTCAGTTTAGGGTAAAACTTGCATTATATGGTATGGAATAAACATAGCACAGAGATCATCGTGTTTTAGCACAGAAGGGATTCCGTATCTCCCAAATCCACACTTCCAAGTGATTTCCACATGGAGAAAATAAACCTGAGAGGACTTTTCAGGATCTTGAGCACAGACTACCCTGGAGTGAGGCGTTCACCCTTTGCCCAGGGAGCCAGGGAGGGGTTTGATGGGTTGGGTTCTGTGCCCTTGGGCACTGCAGCACTTCGGCTTTAGGGTTGAAAAATGCTTTTTAAAGGGTCTCAGAGGCTTTGATTAAACAGCCATGTGTCCACTGCTTTGGAAAAGAAGCCCTGGAAGCCACTTTAGGCACGGTATGCTCTGCCTTGGATCAACTTTCCAACTGCTGGATGGTTCACCTGGAGGGGTTTGTGGTGTGCAACCCTGAGGCAAACATCGACCCCATATCCTCCCCCAGACAGGCTTTCAGCATTTGGATCCTCAGGGACGCCCCAATTCTTGCCATAGGATGTACATTCTCTTTTTTGGGATTGGGAAAAAACTGTTTATTGCAGCTATGACCAGAGGGATAGGAGGCCATGTAAAAGACCAAATCCCTTGTAGTGGAACAGTACAGTAGATGTGGGATTTTTAGATATTTTCCCCCTCTCTTCCTGCTTTTTTTCTCCCATTTCCTCCTTCTTTGTATGTAGCTTTGGTTCTGCATCACAGTTATCTCTTCAAGCTGACTCCACAGGAAATCCTCTTGGGCTGCTGAGTCAGCAAATCCAAGGCAGAGCAGCCCAGCAGCACATTTGCTGGAGACATGAATAATATCCCTCCAGGAGCGGGATCTTAATAGCTGAGCAACATGAAAAAAACCTCTGATTCTAATTTTACCTCTTTTTTTTTTTTTTTTCCCCAGGCTCCTTTTTAAAGAAATCTTTTTATTTCCCAATTTGTTGTTTGGCTGCTCATCCAACCCTCCTCCAAGCTCATGAATACAAAACCAGTAGGGAAAAAAAAATCATATTAATGTCCTTAAATCAGTGCTGTTGTCGTGTTCTTGGCCTGTCACAGAAATTATTGCCACTACCAGAGGGCAAAAAGTTGAACACATTTATGGAATGTAGGGTAACTATTTTCTGCTTTGTCACCTGCTGCCTTGCATTTCCAAAACCTACACAACTTGCCTGCCTGAAGAAGGAAAGTTGCAGGTTTGTGTTTGTGCACAGAACCACGTGTTGGTAGAATATTGTATTTCCAGAGTGGAGGTTTTTGGCTGTCATTCATCTTTTGTGCTTAATAAGCTAAGAAACTTTCAAGACCAGGTTGGGTGGAGCTCTGAGCAACCTGGCCTAGTGGAAGGTGTTCCTGCCTGTGGCAGGGGGTTGGAATGGGATGGTCTTTAGGGTTCCTTCCAACTCAAACCATTCTCTGATTCTATGAAAAACGTTTTAAGCAGGTGTCTTTCTTTATCTCCTGCAATAACCTGATGTGCCCAGGGTGAGATTACAAGTTCCACAGAGCACCAACACCACATCAAGGTCTCCCATCACCTTCGGGCATCTTAGACAGGAGTGTAAACACGTAGACCCGTAGATATTTCAGGTGGAGATCTCACCCTGAGGGATGTGTCACTCTCTCCCTCTCTGTAAGTACCTGTCCCACCCAGCTGACAGGATAAGGAGCATCTGGAGCCTCAGATCCTAATTTTTGTGCCTCTGAAATGCACTTGCAGTTGGTGGGTGTCGAGACCCTGCGGTTCTGCGACGCTGATTGTCTCAGATGCTTTTTGTGATGCACCAAAAATTCTGAGCCTTCTCTTTGAAACTACTTTACCCACCATTAGACATTCTGAGACTTTGTTTTTCTATTTTAAACAAGGCTTTTAAGAGGTTGCCATATTCTGCTGATTGCTCCTCATATTAAAAAGGAAAAGCTATGACAGTATTAATATCTTGGTTAGCTGAGTTTTTATCTCCTATGGAGAACATTCCCAGCAGTTCCCTGACTATATTTGTACATATTTATATTTTCATTACATAAATAACAAGGAAGTTCCATCTAACTGTGCACTGTGTTAGAGACACCTACAGTCCTACAGAGAACTTGACTTCTCCAATAGGGTTATGAGATGCTACAAATCACCAGTCAGATAAACTCATTAAAAGCTCTCTCATTAAGTCCTGTATGGAAAAAATAGTTTCCTTAAAGAGCAGGGACCAACCCAGACATTTCTGTTGGAGCCTGAGAAGCCTCACATTTGGGCTGCAGCAGGAAATGCATTAAAAAACATTGCAGGGTTGGAAAGGAACTAGTAGAATATTGTGTCTGAATACACCGTTTCATCTTTTAAAAATGACAGAGGCTGAAATGTGGATATTTGAACGTAGTCTGGCACTGCAAGTGACAGCTACAGATGAATAACAGAGAGTTCTCAGCTCTGCAGCCCATACACACCCTTAAAAGACTGAGAAATATCACCCCCTTCAGCAAACAGGGGCTGAGCAAACAGATCTACTTTCTCTCCTCACCTCTTCATGAATTGCTTAAACATAATCAGATCGAGGTTTCATTCTCTGCTCTGTGAGATGCTGCCTGGGCACACAAATCTGGATTTGCCCATCTGACTGTCACACACGGATCACACTTCCACTTTGGTACACAAGAGGCATCACTTACACCTTTGCTTTTCTCTCTCTCTCTCTTTTTTTTTTAAGGAAGTCAGTGAACACGTTTCCCAGTTAATGAAGTGTTACAAAGAATATTCTGCCATTTAAGCTTAACCATATTAAAAATGAATCCACAAGAAATTCCAAATATTAGGTGAAGAAATACGTGTGATTGAATTATCCAGACAGTTAAAACACCTGCATTGCAGTTACATTTAAAATTCAGTTCATACACTAAGCCAACTTTGTGAGTCATGAAATTCATTGTTTCTCAAGTACATTTGGAACCAGACAAAGGAATGATGGTTTAGGATCCTTTCTCCTCAATAATTTTATGATGACTTTTGTTATATTTTCCAATAAAAAAAACCCCAAACCCACTGTTATCACAGATGAAGGGAATGTAAAATCAATCAAAATGACAGTGAAAATGGGTTCAGGAGCAAAATAAGCAGGGTGAAGAAAACTGATGTGCAAATGAAAAGAGATCCCAGAACGATGGAATCCTGGAATGGTTTGGGTTGGAAGGGACCTTAAGGACTATCTCATTCCAATCCCCCTACCCTGGGCAGGGACACCTTCCACTGGACCAGGTTGCTCAGAGCTTCATCCAAACCAAAGAAAAGAATGAGAGTGACTGAGAAGAGGTGGCCCAGCTAACAAAAATGGATTAAAGTCAGCTAAAATAGCAACATCGGCATTTAAATCTGGGAAAACACTTAAAATGGGGGAAAAAAAATAAAGCTCAAGAATTCCTCTAAGAGGCCTAGGAGCTGTTTTCAGTCCCAAGTGATTCATAAAGTGGAATACATTTAATAGGCCAATACAGAACCTGTTAAACACATGAAAAATCAACCCACCCTTAGACTCTGACAGTCAGAATTGCCTTAACATGCACATTCCTAAATATGTCTTGGCATTTTATTTTCTTGTTGTCTGTTCTGAGTCTATATTTGAAGCCACCTAGAATTTCCCTGTAATACTTTGTCCCCTTTTAGCTTTTTCTTGCCCTGTTTGTGGGTGTGGACATCAGTCTGGGGGGCTTTGGTTTCCTGGGGGTAAAATGGGGACTGTGGGTAAATCCAAAACCTGCACAGGCAGATTCAGGAGCTATTGCAACCACTTTGAGGAATGGAGACATGTGCCACAAAATGAGGATCAATCCCAACATCTAAGAACAGGAGCTCTCCTTGAGGATGACTGGAGATTCCTGGAGTACCAGATGAGTTTAGAGGAAAGCAATATAAAAGTAGTTATTTTCAGGAACTTTTGAGGGTTAGGATGACATTCGAATTTATTCTATTCAGATTTATTCTAATTTTTTTTTTTTAAATTTATGTCCACTCCCTTGGTAGAAAATCTGAAAATCTGCATGACAGGAAAGTACCAATTTGAGGTCGTTGGCACAGCACGTTAGAGGTGGTTTGAAGAGAAAATGAGTGTCCCAGTGGAGAGAAATGTGTTGCCACAAGCATTGCAAAAGAGCCGCAGCAAGGGAAGAATCATAAATAACATTATATCATTCCTGAAATTTGGTCTGTCAAAAGAAATGTAGGGAATCACTAATTGCATAATTTTGCACACAAATTATGGTGCAGTCTCTGCCATTGGCTTAAGTCTGACCAAAAAATATGTGTGCAAAGACACAAATTCACGTGTGGTAAAAGCTTAACTTTAGTGTCTGGATTCCTGCAAAAGACTGGAATAAAATCATATAAATAAGATCAGAAACACTGTAGACACACCACATATATAAAAGCACATTTCTTCTCATTAACTCTGATTTGCTCCACGGTATTTCATTAAAGAACTGTTCTTTCCAAAAGCTGGAGCTGATCACTAATTATCCAGCTCAGCAACCACAGCTATGTCCTGAAATACTAACAATTTTGGAAACTTGCTGTCCTTCTACATCTGCCAGGAAGGTCGTGCCTATGAAAGTTCCGGAGATATGTTCATTTATTTCCTTTAATTAAAAACTGCTTCCCTCTAAATAAGAAGACACCTTTTGGCTGTCTCAAGCTGGGCACCAAAACTCTTGAAATATTCAAGGTCTCTGATCCTTGAACAAAAATGTCTTTTTGCTTTTCCATTCACGTGACCGTGTGAGTAATTTTGTTCCAGTCTGAAAAACACGCTTGGGAAACCCAGGAATTCAACTTTCCAGTTTCTCCCAGGGCAGGATGCAGCTCACCAGCACTCACATGTGAGGAAACACTGAGGCTGTGCCAGGCTTAGCTGTTAAGATGGGAACTCCTGAGAGACTGACACACAACAGTTGTTATTTCTGGGTCTCAAACCAGAAGCAACAAGGTGTGTTTAAATAATCTGATGTATGTTAAAAAAAAAACAAACCACAAACCAGCATCTGAATTTCAGTAACTTTTTACAGTCAGGACTTTCATATGGGAATTATATTATTTATTATTTGGATGAGCACAAGTATACTACCAGTTCCAACCATGTTCTACAGAGTTTAGCTGAATTATGTTACATTTCAGATTTTCAGTTAAATAGATTTGACTTAAATAAGACCTCAAAAGGAAAAATAGCATATTTTTGTGTGCCAAAGTACAGACAAGCCCTGTATGGTGACATTATAAAAGACAGGTCACACAATGGATACACACGAGCAGGAAACTGCAAAAACTCCTAAAAGATGCTCTGGTCTCATCACTACCATATTAAATTGTTGTTAATTAAAAATAAAACAAAATAATTGTCAAAAATGCTTTCAAATACCTGACTAATAAAGTGCAATAACATGAGAATATCTGTATATTAAGCAATTTTAAAGCACTTGCATGGAAATTGGGGGAGATAAGTAATAAAAATGAGATGGAGGATTTGAATCCTGGTGCTATTTGTCACGGGATCCCTCTGAGCAGAGTTTTTTGAGAAGTGATGAAAAGCACATTTATGATCAATGGTCTAGCAAAGAAGAGAGTTGAAATGCGAAATGAGTTCATTATAAGGGTTATGTGCTGTTCCTCAGAGCTACAAAGGGAGAAAAAACATCTTTATTCAGTGTTTTTATGGCTGTTATGTGAGGTCAGATACAGCCACAATGTGTAGGGGGGCAATGGAGAAGAACAGTTACAATCCCCAGACGTGTTAAGACTGAGTTATTAATGGAACAGTGAGTTACTCAGTAAGTAAAGACTTCTGGGGAAAATTAATCCCTGTCATCTTCAGAAAGAGTTGAATATCTTCAGAAACGTGATAAATGACTCTGAATGCCTTTAGTATCTTTAGAGGAGGGCCATTTGTATTGTTTCTTAAAATCAGTCCTCTGAAAATGGAGGCATCCAAAAGCACTGCCTGAAACATCTCAAGGTTTAGGTTTCACAGGGCTGATAGGAATCTCTAATTTTATCCCCTCTGTCAGGAAAAAAAATACTCTTAAGCCCATGGATTTGAAAGAGAACCCCCCCCCCTTTTTTTTTTTTTAATTATTACTTTGTTTTATTTTTATTCTTGGAGAAAAACAGTGAACAAGTGCCCTTAAGGAAGGGACTTACCCTTCTCAGGATGAGCAGTGACCACAGTCCTATTGCATTAACAAGGGAGGTTGGAAAACCTTAACCCAACATAGGAAAGACCCACATAGAAAAAGCCAAAATTGGTGTCAGCAGAAGATTCTTCACTCCTGACCATCAGAACATGTATTTATATCAGGACAATACAAATAAAAATGTTTTTTACTTACCATGGGAAGCAACATGAGAGTGAAGAGGCAGATCTTCCTGGTGAGGGCCATCTTCTCTCTTAATTAACTTCAGTCAAGTTTTTCCTCGTTAACACTGTGATTAGGGCTGAAGCACAGGCTCTCTGCAGGTATTTGGGTCGAGGTCCTCACCTCAAGGCTCAGATCTCTGCAATGAAAGAGGAAAAGTGTTAAAAATATGGAAACCATGAAGAGAATGAAAAAGAGATGGACCAAAAACAAGAGAACCCAACACTCGAACTCCGAGTTGCACATATTAGAGATCAGCCATCCCTGTCTGCATTGCAGCTGTTATAGATGCTTTTGGACACCTAATTTAAAGCCAAAGGACATCCAAAGTCTGTCTGATCAGTAACTTGTCTCAAAGAAACTACTGGAACAGTCTCTGTAGATGCAAAGATCTAAACTGTACCCAAAGGAGAAGGTAGGATGGATTGTTTTGAGCCAGAAAAAGGACCTGTCTGCTTAATTTCTGAAGCTGTGATTCATCCTTCATGATTTTCAGCAGTCTTTTAAAAGCACAACTGTCTGGGGGCTTTTTAGGAGTGTGGAGGACATGATGATTTACTCCTGGAGATCATTTGTCCAGGTAACAAAATCCATGACCAGAGTTGTTAAAAGCCCACAGCTCTTTGAGAACTCAGAAATAGAAGTGCAGAGGAATGAATTGCAGTCTTAAAGATTCATCCACATAATAAGACATTGATTTATAACTTCATTGCTTGGCCTCTGCCAAGGAGCTGAGCAGGTGGTCAGGACCTGACATTAGTTCTGTCCTTGCCCCTCCTGCCATAACCCAGGGCTTAAAAATGCCCACTCATCCCAAATCACAAAGATTTCTCAAACAGTTTCTCATTCATGACAACCTCTCTGTTTCAGACTCCAGCTGGATCCAAACCTCATTTAAAACACAATCCTCCCTCAAATCCTGATACCTTGGTGACACAGCAGTCTCATTTCACCTACAGTCAGGTTTTTAGCACGGAGATAAACTTTCATAGTCATTCTCTTTCTTTCCACAGTTGTCCCTGACCTCAAGTAGATCCCCTTGTATTGGATTCGGGAGTCAAAATTAATCAAAAAAGAAGGGTGAAGAGAAGGGGGAAGGTGTTTTAAGATTTGGATTTATTTTTTTCATTATCCTGCTTTGATTTGTAAAGAACTGAGCTGTAAAAGAACATTTACAATAAAAGGACACTCAATTTTTATACTGACTGCGACATACTGCCAGGATATTGGAATTTAGAAAGGAGAGAGTCTTTCAATTAAAAAATAAAAAAGGAAAATTAATCTCTCCTTAAAATTTTTGGAGAACAATGGTTCATAAAATTCACTCTAAACTGATCTGTTTTCCTCCATTCTCACTGGATCAGTCACTCCTGCTCTGCTCTGGCACTGAATTTAATTACTGAACTGTGTTTCTGATGGTTTATCAAATAATGAGGGACTGATAAGATCTCAGCTGAGGAGGACAGCAAACATCCATGGTGACATTCAGCCGTGAGCACTGGGAAAAGAAAGTCACTCCATTAACACAGGCAAGAGAAAACCAGACAGAGGCATCAGTAGACGTTGGATTTGAAATTGTTTCTTGATTATTTGCACTCCTGTGTGCAGGCCAGTCCAGGAAGGCCAGAGAGGGATGTGGAGGTTGAATTACGTCCTTGCATTCTGTCACTGTAGTGCATCAGAAATTTGAATTATTTGAATTCTTTAAATGCAATGAAAGGGTGGGAGATGCCTAACTAAAGGTGGACAAACACCCAGGGGGAAGGTGGGAACCTTTAGAATCCACTTTTTCCGTTTTTTGAAGACCCAGTTCTACTTTAACCTGGCCTTCACCAGGTTTAAAAAGCAAAGAGGTTTTCCATCTCCTGTTTCATCCGAGTTTCAAAGGAACTTTTCTAAAAGAGACAACAGGAACATCTGCAAACCATTTCACTGCTTCCCTTTCACATATTGCAGGGAAAAATAAAAGAATCTACTTCATTTTTTTCCCTTCAAGGTAGCCATGGAAACCTGCATCAAATGCTGAGCTGAGGCCTTCATGTCATCCACAGAGACTCAAGTGTTTATTAGGTAATAACAACTCCCAGTTCTGTGAACTTATGACCTGAACCTGCAGCAGAACCTGTGTTTATTATTTAGCAATTCCCAGCATGCATGATATACATACATGCACAGTCCACCTATTGCCAATTAAAGGCTAATTATCTCTATTACTAATTAAAGCCTAGTTATCTGTATTACCAGTTAGATCCTAGTTATCTCTATTACCAATTAAATCCTAGTTATCTCCCAGACAGGTGCTATCAGCTATGTTTTACTAGAAAAATAGACTTATTTAAAAATACAGGCAATGTTGATAAAGCATTACCATTCAGTATTGAGAAAAATAATTAAATATATTAATATAGGATTTGGAAGGGAAACTTGAATGATCATATTTTCTTCTGATGTCATTGGTAGCCAAATCCTGTAATTTCATTAGGAAATTAGAGATACTGATGCTTCATGTTGCTGTTTTAGGTGCTTCTGTCACTAATTAAAATTAGTGAAGTCAGAGTAGCCAACACACCTTTCAGTTATGGACGTATAGATCCACAAAATAATCTTCAATTATCTCTGGTGAAATAGAAGGGCTTTTGAAGTGTCTGAGAATCTGAAAACCAGTTGATTGTTACTAAAATGGAATGGGCTTCAGGACATTATTTCAAGCATGGCTGAAATACAGAAAGAAGAATTTAAAAAAAAAAAAAAAGCCTTGTTTTGGTCAACTAACGACTTAGGAAAATAATTCTTCACCTATGAAGATGAATTCATTTGTCCACTGTAAACACTGCTGTGGACTCTTTATGGAAGTATCCTGGATGCTTCAAGGGCAGGTTGGAAAAGCTCTGGCAAAACCTGTTCTGCTGCAAGTGCCCATTTCTTTCCCCTGTCTAAAAAGGGACTCTGGGGACTGATGAGGACAATTGCTCCATGAGAAGCCCACAAGTGTCAAGTGCACAACATGATGTCACTCATCAACAGAACCAGACAGTGGGTCTTTTCCAAGTGTGATGTGTCTACTGCCAGGGAGCCATAAAAAACGTAATAAATCACTCCCTAAAAGAATAAAAAGTCACCATATCAAATAATGAGTAAAACTGTTACACAGCATCAGGTTGGATGAATGAAAGAGGATTTTCAGTGACTTTATAAGGCAGTTGTGAGCTGTTATTGAGAGCTCACCCAAAATAAAACCTCTGGTCTGGGCTCCTTGTTGTGGTCCTCCGGGATGTGTGCCAGTGGTTTGGAAGGAAACCAATACACTGCAAAGCTGACCCACAATGGTTTAGACCACTGATGATCAAAGGGTAATTTAGCACTTAATTCATCTTCCTTCAGTGTCTACTCAGGGCCTCCCACCACATCCTTTTCCTGCACCATGACCAAGGTACTACAGGAGTGTGGAAGTCAGAAAGATTCTGACAATGTGAAGCATCAATGGAGTTTTTGCAGGCTGAATATATTTCAGAAAAGTCAACCACTCCATGCACAGTTATTCCAGTACTTCCTAAAGACATGAAGGACATTTCCCCAGGAAGAATAAACATGGGTGGAAAATTGCTGGGTACAAAAGTGCTGAGGGGAATACCCCAGATGTCACCAGTTGGTCTGGCCCACAGAACACTCTCGTCATGCCCATTTTCTCCCCAGGAAATGGAATTCCAGAACTGTTTATGGCACAGGGTTTGATAAATGGTCATTTTAGCTTATATATGAACAGGTTAATTATCACAAAATCATCAAATGGTTTGGATTGGAAGGGACCTTAAAGATCATCGTGTTCCACCCCCTGCCATGGGCAGGGACACCTTCCACTAGCCCAGGTTGCTCCAAGCCCTGTCCAACCTGGCCTTGGACACTTCCAGGGATGGGGTAGCCACAGCTTCTCTGGGTAACCTGTGCCAGGGCCTCCCCACCCTGGCAGAGAAGAATTTATTCCTAAAATCTAATCTCGATCTGCCCTCCTTCTGCTTAAGACCATTTCCCCTTGGACTTTCACTCCATGCCCTTGTGAAAAGTCCCTCTCCAGCTCCTCTGTAAGCCCCCTCTAGGCACTGGAAGGTGCTCTCAGGTTGCCCCAGAGTCTTTTACCCTTCTCCAGGATGAGCAGACCCAACTCTTTCAGCCTGAAGTCACAGGAGAGGTGTTCCAGCCTTCTGATCAACTCGGTGGCTCCCCTGAATTATCACAGGGCTGGAACACCTTCCATTATGCAACTGATTCTTTATCTGTGTTCTTCAGGCTCTCAATACAAGGTGTGAAACCCAGTGCATTTTATTGTTTCCCTCCTAAAACTTCCCAAATGTAGCAAGCCAGCTACATAATGTGGTGAACTGGGCATGGTGCACCTTCCTCATGTCAACTGAGAGACACTTGCCAGCAACAAGCAGAGCTGGGAAATCAACCCTCCAGTGACCTAAGACACGTCACCTACTTTTAGAAACCCAGGAGACACATGAGCTCATTGTCAAGTCTCTTTATATAGTCAACAGAGAGAAGCAGACATATGAAGAAAGAGTTTTGTCTGACCTATTTTAACTGTCTACTTTCAGCTTTCGACTTCTCTCCCCCGGAGTGTAAAGCAATTCTTGACATCCACATTGTGGAGACCTAAATTTGGGCAGAATGATCCCACCTCCAGTCTCTTCTGAAGTATATGGATCAGCAAGATGAAACACAAAGCAGCAAAGTTCAACACTCCACGAAGGCTTGAGAAGGAATTTGGTTGTTTAGGGTGTCAAGAAATTAATGTTGATACATTTAAGGCAACAGAAAAGCTAAAAGAAGGTTTAACTGAATACCAGACAGCAAGAGCTCTGAAGTTTCCCATGGAAAATAGTCCATAAAGAGCAATCCTGTCAAGGCAGAGAAAAAGAACATCATGGTCTTTCCACTACCTCTAAGAGAGCACTTACTATTTCTTGGAGTTTAAATATTTTGGGTTGTTCTCATTTACTTAATTAGTGAATTCACTGAAATTAAAGTTTCTTCATGCATCACAGCATCTGAGCATCTGACTCTACTTTCTTTTAAAAACCAAGAGGTCCCTTTACATGTTTAACTGGAAAAGTCCCCCAAGTCCTTGTTTCCATTGCTCACGTCTGTTGTCAGTGAAAAAACAGGATTCAAAGGGTAATTATTTTAGGAGGTCTGAGAGGTGGATTTTGTCCTACAAGTGACAAAACCCTTTCCAGCTGCACGTGAATGTTTCAAGGCTCTCAGGCAGAAATGCTACACCTTTTCCTGAAAGAGCTGTCAAACAACAAGCTGGATTTTTTTTCCCAGGATAGTCCACAAGGATGGATGGAGGCTGCAGGACACCCAGCCAAGGTTCTAATGAACTGATGTGGGGATCATACCTGAAAACCATCCACTAACGAATGATACATTCAGGCAGACTCTCCTAATATCCAGTGTTTCCACTGCTCAGGAAAATTGTTGCTTCTGACTTTAGGAAACTTAAAGGGGAGCTGATCCAATGCTAGTGGCAATTTAACATGGAAATAATAGTTGAAAGAAATATATTCAGCTGCTGCCTGGCTTAAGCATTTCAGTGTTAATGAAGAACCAAGTGTCTCAGCAGTAATCTTTTTTCTGTCTGGAGGAATAGCTTTTTGATTTTTTTCCTTGCCTAAAATTCAGAAAACACCTGTGAATTTCACTACAACTCCCTCTCTAAAAATGAAGATAAAAGTGTGATTAAAGTAGGAAACGGTAAATTGCAGGTGTTGTGACTCCCCTATGCAAATCAAGCCTTAGTGTTAAAATATTTTTACAGAAAGTGGGATTATCAACTTCATTTACTTCCACGAGGATTTGTGTGGGAAAGAAATCCAAGCAGTGTGGGTTTGCAAGAAGAATAACTGATAAAAGCATTCACAGAACTGGGGGTTGGAAGGACCTCTGGAGATTGTTCAGTCCAACTTCCCTGCTCAAAGCATGGTCAGCTACAGTGGGTAACAGGTTATTCAAAACTCATTTTCAACCAATTTCTGAAGATCTCCAATGTTGAGGCTCTCCACAACCTGTACTTGACCATTCTAACAATAATAAAGTGTTATTTATAGTTGAATTTCCTGTATATCTATGTGAGCTTGTTGCCTCTTGTCAGCACTGAGAGGAGCCTGAGTCTGCCTCCTTTACATCCTTCCATCAAATATTCCTACACGTTGAGACCCCTCAAATCTTCTCTTATCTAGTCTAAACAGACATAGGTCCCTCAGTCTCTCCTTGTAATTCCTTATCCATCTTTGTGGCTCTTCCCAGGGCTCCCTGCAGTGTGTTTGTGTCCTCAGCAGCCCAGCCCTGGACGTGGAGCTCCAGATGTGTCTCCCCAGGGCTGAGAGGACATCCCTTGAGATGCTGCCAACGCTTTTCCTCGTGCAGTTGATGATGCTTTTGGACTTCCCTGCTGCCAGGGCACTTTGCTGGCTCAGGATCCACTTCATGTCCACCCAGAGCTTCAGGTCCTTCTCTGCAAAGGGGCTTTCCAGCCAGCTGATCCCCAGCCTGCCCTCGTGCACAGGATTCTTCCTCTCCCAGTGCAGGACTTTGCGTGTCTCCTTCTTGAACTTCTTGAGGTTCCCCTCTCCCTGTTTCTCAAGCCTGTCCAGTTCCCTCTGGATAACAGCAAACCCAACCACTTGGTCTATCAACCACTGCTCTTTAATCTGTGTAACCTTCAACCTTCCTGAAGGTGTCCCCTGTCTCATTATCCAGGTCATTAATGAGGACATTAAACAGCATTGCCACATCCAAATGTCAGAGCTTTATAGTTCAGTCCGATCTACCCAGACTGTCTTTACAGTCAGTGGAGAACATGGATCCTCAGGGAGCAATTTCTATACCCTAAAGCTTGATTCCTTAAGAGCAGGTTGGATCTTCCACCTGATCTAGTGGAAGGTATCCCTGCCCATGACAGAGGATTGGACTAAATGACCTTTAAAAGGTCCTTTCTAACTCAAATTATTCTGTGATTCCGTGACATGCCTAATTTTGGACAAAGTGAATTACTCCTCTGAAAGAGTAATTTTTTCCCCCTCTGTTTACTCAGGCTGATGAGGGCAAACAAAGAAAATTCCATTCCCAAAGTTTGAGACACCAAAGCACTATTGTGAGTAAAACAGAGCTCTGATTTCCCTCTTTGTCACAGCCTTTTCCCACTTTCAGTACTATCTTTATTCCTTTTAACACAGCCTAGTAACTTCCATGTATGTTTTACTTCAGCTGTCCCCAACTACAATTTTGGTGGAATAGGGTTTTTTTATTTTCTTTTGAGTGGTTTCAATTAAATTGAAATTCCCTGAAGATGTAAGAGCACTATAATTTCTCCTTACAAAGTACACCCCTTATCACTTCTGTTTAACCTGACAGCTCTTGTATTTCCTATTTCCTAGCATCTCAAAAAAAAAAAAAATCTAAAATTATTCTAAAATGAATTTTAATAAGTGTTGCTCAGTCAATTCAAGAAAGATATCCAAATTTGCACTTTCTGAAGATCTGATTAATTTCTTGATTATCTGCAAATTTTGCTATCATACTGTTCATTTGCAGACCTTACCCAAGATTGGGCTGGTGTAGCTCCTTCTGGTACTCTCCATTATTTTGGAGGAAGAATCACATACTCCTGGTCTTCTGTTTTGTGTTTGTTTAGGGGTTAGACACACAAAAAAATTTTACAGCTTACAAACTACTTACGTCACAGCTGATACCCAGTAAATACACATGTACCTCTTGGTTCCCATCAAATTCATGGTTATAAGGTTGAATTTTGGTTTAGTTTTGTGTTCAAGCTGTTTCATTGCAGTCACCACCAGTCACAGAGCACACACAACAAGCTGCCATAAGCCAGTAGGTGTGGAAGCTTTTTAAATTAAGGTAAATCTGTCATGTTTGGCCCACTCAGCTCTTGTGATCTCAGCTGATGCCTGCTTTTCCTCAAGGTAGAGTCTTTCTTTAGTAAAGGCAGATTTAGAAACTATTTGAAAGTCCAAATCCACTATATCCTATCCCTTCATACATGTGATCATAAAGCCCAGACTTTCCTGAGCCCTGAAAGTTTGTGCTCCTCTGGGACATAGTGTATAAAACTAAACAACTCTTCATTTTTTTTAAACAAACTCCAGTTAAAATGCCTGACTTTTATAAGTAATAAAAAATCATCATGATATAACAACTCCTCTCCTTCTTATTTTGCTGCTTCACCCATACAGCTATGATGAAACATTGAAGGTTAATGACATCTAGATTTTGGATATCTGGGTATTTTGACATTGAATGCCTGTTGGAACTGTTCCTTCAGGCTCTCTGAAAATTCAGATGGACACAAGTGGATCAATCATCTAGAGGTCAAGATTTTCTAGCTTATCTTTGCAACTAGAGCAGCTACAGACTCGTGAGAGCAGAAACTATGGAATACAATTCATAACTCCCTGGGCACAGGATTGCTGTTCTTGGCAGGTTTCCCACATAACATCACCGATAAAATCCTTGCTTTGATTGACATTATTTTCCCTGTTCACTTATCTATCAGATTTATTGTGCCCTTATGTTGTTTGTGTCCCCAGAGACCCGGGGAAATGACCTGACTTTGTGACTGAAGACCGTGGACACTCAGCTGCAGGGAAATAATTGCAAATTACCACACACTTAGGAAGCATTAGGCAAAGTAAAAAAAATTACATAAGAAGTTTCCACCTTTGCAGCAGATCAATTATCCTTTGGAAGCATCTGCAGTATATGTGATGCTTCATAGCTAATATGAAACTAATATGGGATCATAAAGGTAACGAGGTACTGCTCCATTCCAGCAGAGCTTTAAGTGCTGCTTGGCAAGGTCCTTCAAAATTATTACTCCACAACCAGTAAAATGTGTTCTCTATCTGGCATATCAATGTTTTGCAAGAGCTACTTGTTTGATTTGCTCCCCTTGACTGGTGGTCTGGGTTTTCTGCCCTGGCTGTAGGTGTAAATATTGGGTTTTATGATTCATAGGGGTTTGTAAGCACTCTAAGATGTCCATCAACATGGCCATCAGTCCCTGCTCTGAACCTGCTCAGCACATGTTGGAGCAGACATCTATCACAGGCACAGGAAAGGGGAAGAGCAGGAAAATGCAGCTCTGGACCACAGCCTTTTATTCCCATTGTCTCTGAAGATCATCCCAAGAGCAGCACTTCTATGGTACTTTCTAACCCACTCCTTAACTCAAAATATTATGTTTACTGGAATGTGGTGCCACTCTTAACACCCTTAATTAACTCTCTTGATGTGCTGAGCTGATTATCTTGGGATCAAGCTGTCATTGCTCCCCAGACACAAGCCAGTCTCTGTGCAAGGTGCTCTCAGCTGGAAGGAAACACCAAGGGGATCTTTAACAAGACATTCCACTATTTAGGACAGGCAGACTCCAGAGGAGTGTCCCTGGAGCTGGTGATGGACCCAGGGCCAAGACACAGTCTCTGAGCTCCAGCAACAGCACAAGCACCTCTTATCACCCCTGGGAAACAAGTCTACCCTTCCTGTCTGAAAGCAGGACAAAAGTAATAAAATAAGCAATGAAAGGGATTTATCTGTTGATTTGGAAGGTGAGAAATATAACGAGCAGCTGCCTGATGCCAAATGAATAAATATGTGATGGTGTGAAGAAAACAGCCTGATATAACCTTGCTATTGAGAAAAGAATGCTTGGAAGAGTGGGAAAATTGCCAAGGTAATCTGAGAGGATGATCAAATGATCTTTCTTTGCCTCATATGTATAATTCCTTATTTTCCAAGGCAAAGTCAGAGACATTCTGAATACAACAACTCATACTTCCCTGAGCATTCTGAGTTGGCAACCTGTGCTATGTCCCAGATGAATATCCACCATCCTCCTCCATACTTCTAACCAACAACATAGAAAGCTTTCATGGGCCAAACTTCAGCCCATCTTGATTAAAAAAAAAAAAGAACAATATAACATGTTTCTCAATTTCTTACTGGGTAGAGGAAAAGATACCCCTGTTATTGTGATTCCCCAAGTGCATATTGTCCAATTCTCAAGGAAATGTATCCCACGACAGACCAGGCACTACAATCCTGTCTCTTCCATCTTTAGGGAGGTGAAAATCACTTTTTCTTTGTTTTCCTTTTTTTATGACAATGCCTTTTTTTTAACAGTTTCACTCTATTACATTGAAAGATAAAGCTAGGTCAGTGCACGGGCACTAGGAAATTGCATAATTCCTTTTTTTTTCTCCATGTTCCTTTCCTATTTTCCTCCTTTTCTGTTGCATCTCTTCCAGCCTGAGCTCCCCCAGCTGTGTTCCATCTCGTGGTTAATGAACTCATTACATTTGGACAATATTAGGACCTTCCACAGCACGTGTTCTTGCAGCAGCAGGGATGGAAATTCAAGTCACATAAATTTGGCTGTCTGAAAGTGAAACATCTCTATCCAAGCTATTTTCTCTCAGCTCCATCCACAGTGAAGGAATAATGAGCAAGTCACCCCAGCAGCACATGGCTTTGCCTTGCTCTGGGACAAAGTGCTACTCATCTTGGCAAAGCAAGAGCTAATAAAGTAGAAAACAGTTTGATTAGCTCAGGAGAGTCTGTGTTGAGTAGGCACAGCCCTGAGAATAGCAGAAGTATTAAAAAAAAGGAGGAAGAAAAGCAGTTGAAATCAAAATCAGCTTTGGGACAAGACGTTAAGCTGGGAATTAGAAGAAAACTTTGAACTCTCAGAAGAACAAAAGCCCTGAAAATGCCTCCCAGAGAGAGGAGGATGGTAAAAAAACACTTAGAATTTTGAGAGGACGTGAATATTTTGTAAACTGATTCCTCTGACACGTGGAATTTTGCAGTGCTAATAGTTAGAGGTTTCCAACCACATGGGCTCTGACTCGGAGCTGGATCCCATCCAGGCACCTTAAAGCACGGAGTAAACTCGTGTCTCTGCAAGGAGGAAAAGTGCATTGAGGAAAGTGGAATATGTTCTTGACCCTTCCTGCTCCCAGTAATCTGGAGGCTGTGAAGGTTCCAGAGCTTTTCTTGGTGATGGAGGATGGCAGTGATGGCAGCTGAGACACGTGGACAGGCAGGAGGAGTTCAGGCCTCAGTAGAAAAGCTCTGAACTCCCAGGTAATAAGTGACAGGACCAGAGAAATGGCCCCAGGCTGTGACACAGGAGATTTAGACTGGATATTAGGAAAAATGTCTTCAGTGAAAGGGTGGTCAGGCATTGGAACAGGCTGCCCAGGGCAGTGGTGGAATCACCATCCCTGGAGGTGTTCCAAAGGTGTGGGGATGTGGCACCTGAGGATGGGGTTTAGTGGTGAATGGGGTGGCACTGAGTTCATGGTTGGACTCGATGGTCTTGGAGGTCTTTCCCAACCCAAATAATTCTATGATTCTGATAGTTCCTACTCACGCAAAAGACAGTCCAAATTTCCTTCTTTTGGTCTGACATAGAAAAAAAATGAGTCTAGAAAAAATATTGTGTGACTCTTTCTTTCTTTCTTCCTTTCTTTCTTCTTTTTTCTTTCTTTCTTTCTTTCTTTTTTTTTCTTTCTTTCTTTCTTTCTTTCTTTCTTTCTTTCTTTCTTTCTTTCTTTCTTTCTTTCTTTCTTTCTTTCTTTCTTTCTTTCTTTCTTTCTTTCTTTCTTTCTTTCTTTCTTTCTTTCTTTCTTTCTTTCTTTCTTTCTTTCTTTCTTTCTTTCTTTCTTTCTCCCTTTCTTTCTTTCTTTCTCCCTTTCTTCCTTTCTTTCTCCCTACCCTTCTTTTTTCCTTTCTTCCTTCCTTCCTTTCTTCTTTCTTTCTCTTTTTCCTTTTCTTTCTTTCTTTCCTTCTTTCCTTCCTCCTTCCTTCCTTCCTTTCCTTCCTTTCAGTAGGTTTTAGTTTGTCTCTAGGTAGTTTGTTTTATGAAAAATCTGGAACTCCAAATAACTCTGGAAGCATTGCAAAATTATTTCACATTATAAAACTAAGTTTTAGGTTACCACAGTTCAGAACACTGATGATGTCTTAGCTGAGGTCATATTTTGGGGTGCCCAGTACCTTAAAAGAGTGTGAATGCCCACGACTTACAGCTGTGAAGCCTCATATGGTGATTGCATTGCTTTTTAAAACCCAAAATCTAGATAATGTAAATATTCACCTTAATTCATAAACCACTGCTTCACTGTCACTCTAAATTAAGAAGCTCCACTACTTCTAGAAAAGAAAAGCAAATATAAATGAACTGAAGTGATTAGTTCCCACAGAATCATCTTTTCACCCTGTGATTAAAAGTTGTTATTTCTATAGTCATCTTCATGATCTGCTCATGGATTTCCAGATGAGAGTTCTAGAAGATAAGCTGGCACAAGGGCACCCTATATGGTGGCAAAATATGTTCCTAAGGGAATACTTGGGAAGGTCAGAGCAATGCAGGATCAAAACTGTTTAATATAAACATACAAGCACATGCAAAATTTGAGATATTGTGTGTTCTCTTATTTTATTAATTTGAGAGGTGTCAAAAAAACCCAGAACTAAACCCATCAAAACACAACTAGAAGAGATCAGTTGTATCCATTACAACACAATATAATTAATTCTGTGGAACTCAAATTTCCTTCAATCTTATCTACAGCAGTTCTGTGACCAGGAGTCAATGGGAACTATAAAAAGGGGGTAATTTTCCTCTGTTGGATGTGGCTGTTGAGGTGAAACCTGGAAATCCTGATTATGGGTATTAAGATGTTTGATGATGAAGTTTATAAGTTGACAGGATGGTCACTGGATCAGATGCAGCCCAACTTGGGATGATTCACATTTTCCTTTAGGAATCATGTGGAACTGGAATATCCCTTGTGGCCCAGAAAACAACCAAAATGTTATTCCTCTCCACTGGATAGCTTTGTCATTTTGTCATCATGTATTCCCAGTAAAACCTAGGATTCTAAAGATGTAAATTCAATCAACCTGAAATCCTCCTCTTCTCCAAAATGCCCACTGCTCTGTTTTAATTGGGTTGACTCATGTTTCAAAGACACAGTGAAAATCCTCTCTCCCCACGGGTGGTCCTTCAGAGCCTTGGGTGAGAGTTCTCTCATTAAAATTGTACTTCTAAAACTGAGTTAATTTCTACAGATTCCTTGGATAGTCCCTGAGACACAATCAGCACAACCCACAGAGTTCAGAGCATATGTTAGATTATCCTAAATTATGTTTTTCAAAGCAGCAGATTAATTATGCCCTATTTCTCTATATTTTCCATCAGGAAGGAGGGAGGGAATGAGGGGAAAAAAAGTGATAGAGTTGAGACAGACAGCATTAGAAGGTTCAGTCCAAACAAACTTTGCCAAAGCCACACTCAGCTGATTAGCAGCATCTTATAGTGGGCAGCACATTAAGGTCATATCATATGAAGTGTGTAGCAAGAGGTTTTTTATTGCTGCTGGAACCTCCTCCCTTTACTTTCCTCACATCAGATCAAGTCTAAATTCTGTTCAGGTCTTCATTCACACCCATCCTGTTTTAATATGCAATTGAAGCTCAGCTGAAATGACACTGAAAAAACACCATCACCATCATGTGCCTTTCAAACACTTTGGGGATGAAGTTCTGACCCTCTAGAAACCCTTTAGGACAAAGGATTTTGCCCCAAGATTTCACAATTTCACCAGAGTGTATAATAGCATTCTATTATTTTATTCTATTCTATTATTATAAATTCTCCAATATTCCCCTACTTCCTTGGATACTCTATGGAGAGGATTTATCCTAAGCTTTTAAAATACTTACAAGAACAGTGCTGCAGGCACAGCTTCACAAGTTGGTTTCTCACAGAAACACAGGATCTTCCCATCCTGGTCAGCCTTTGAGAAAAACTTTTGAAAACAATGGGAACATTTCCTAATATCAAATCTAAAGAAAAGCTAGCTAAGAAAGACAAAGCTTTATTGATCTCCAGCACTGGGAGATCCAGCTCAGCAGCCTCCAGAGGATGGAATCTATTAAGACAAGAAGTAAAGGTGTTCCAAAGCCTTCATTTCTGCAGGGCTGCATTATTAATGACCCTCATGGCTGCAGGTGGCCCAGAGCTACATGCAAGGAGCCTCTCTGGGTTTTCTCATCCCAAAAGACAATTAAAGAGAGGATTAAAGGTGAACCAGGACAACAAAATAAGAGACCACCAATGGTACATGAGATTCAGCAAAACTTGGGGCAAAGTTTAATGGTTCATCTGTGCATTGGTAACCTTGGAGACATCCATGGTTTTAAACACAAAAGCAATCCTAGGAGCTGGTAGCACAGAATAACTGAGTTATCTTCACATAATTCCTGGCTCATCCCAGTCTGGTGACCTGGCATCTCAAAGTCTTTTGTGTTGTCCCTTGGGAATGTATTCTGCACCCACGACCAGCTTTTCGTTGGAGGCACCGGCCAAAAAAAACACCACCAAAAAATAAACCCTATAAAAACCAAACCCTCTGCACGCAGTAGAAAAGGTGAATTCACATTTTATGCTATTTCTTTCCTCATGTCCCAGAGTTCATGTCTGTCCCTGGGGTTTGTTGCCAGCTGGAGTCGATGAGGCATGGGATGAGTTTGTGTGTTTTTCTGAAACCTGTGTCTCACTGGGGAGATCAGGGCAGGGACACAAAGGAAAGGAAGGGAATGATCTTCCCTCAGTAAATAAAACTAAATGTCTGATAACCTGAAATCAGCACAGTGTGAGGCTGTTTTGGGCTGGTAGAATAAATTTTGTGATGGAGTCTGGGTAGGTTGGTACACAGAGGACTCTCCAGGGCACAGCTTGGCTGCCATTAACATGCCCAAAGAACTGGATATTTTGTTGAGCATTGTTTTATTCGGGAACAGCCATGAAATGAAAACTCTGCGTGAGGCAGAGAACAATTTTTTCCAAAAATATTTTGCACATTTTGGGTGTGTGCAGGTCTCCCACTTAGACAAAACCAAAAGTTTGTGGCATGGATTCAGATGTCCTTTGGGTTGTTTAATTTCATCTAGTATTGCTTGACTCTAAGTGTTTACAAAATCTTCCTTGATGGGCCATAACCACAGGTTTTACAGGAATAATTCTGACTCATATTCTGCACAGGAGTGGTGGTATTCTGTGTTATCTACGAGACAGCAATGGAAATAAACATAATTTTAAATCAAAATAATTTTAAATCAAGATAACATGAAAATTACTCTTCTAAAAAAACAAAACAAAACAAAACATAACAAAAAAAATCCCAAACCCAACCCAAACATTAAGGCTTACAGGTCATAAATTTGTAGGTGAATAAATCCTAATAGTTATTCAGTGACAGTCATCCAGCTCCAATCCAAAAGACCATCACCAGCATCTCTCTAAAATGCAAATTCATCTGTTTTTCTTTTTCCCTTGCCTTTTTGATGTGTTTTCCAAAGCAAACCAAATTCCCCAGTTTGCTCACACATGTAGGGACCTCCTGAAGACAATCTACATCTCTGAAGACAAAAGTAGCAGCTTCTGCTGAGTGACTTGAGTGAGAAATGAGGACACTGAGTACTTCCCATCTAGGTGGCTTCAGTATTACAGGCACACACAGGATTAATTTAGCTCTGAGTACCAACTGTACCTCCTCTTATCACTATTATAAGGAATAACACAACATTCTCTTTTTTACTCTTTCAGGATGCTTTCCTTTCAACTCTTTTAAGTTATTAGTGCTTGCTTGCATTAGCTGAGAGGTAGTTGAAATTTCTGCATGTAAGAACATGTGAATTCCTTCCTTGTGCTGACCCTCTGGAGAAATGAGTTGTCCAGCACTGTAAATAAACCCACGGGAGTGCTCTGAAAGACTGCCAGTTCTTCACACCTGTATTAGGCTGTGGACATCTCTCTCCCCAGCTGTAGCCATGCTGAAAAGAACATTAATCCCAGTCAGCTTGGAGACACTAATCCTTGCTGCTCTGCCTCCCATCTGCCCGACGCAGGAGCATTGCCTAACCCGATTTACTCCAGATAAATTGGATTAGCTTCAATATTGGGCAAATTTAGATTAGGTATTAGGAAGGAATTCTTCCCTGTGAGGGTGGTGAAGCCCTGGCACAGGTTGCCCAGAGAAGCTGTGGCTGCCCCATCCCTGGAAGTGTCCAAGATCAGCTTGGATGGGGCTTGGAGCAACCTGGGCTAGTGGAAGGTGTCCCTGCCGTGACGAGGGCATTGGAACGAGATGATCTTTAAAGTCCATTCCAACCCAAACCACTCTTTGTTTCTCCAGTTCTGTGACTCTGTGATAAAATAAGGCTTTGCTAACAGGGCCAGTGGGATACAATTGGATTTAGGGAATACTCTCCCTAAACCTGAATCTTCCCAAACTTGAATCTGCTCAGCGGCAGATTCAGGAGGTGGTGATGAGATGATGGGGTTGGTTGGAGTGATGGTGTCTTCAGGCAACTTCAGGGTTGCAAAACAACTGCACAGACTCCAGACTTCAAAACTCATAAGCCCAAGGTTTACGACACAACTGTTTGGGTTTTTTCCCTTTTTCTTCTAAGGACTATCCCTTATTTCTGATGTTCAGAATTTTAACCACCAAATGGTAGATTCATTTTGCCATTCTTGACAGAGCAGGTGAAAATTTGCCTTAGTAATGCACACATTCTAATTTTCTGACTAGAAACATTTTTCAGGGGGAAAAAAAAATGGAACAAATTCTCCTGCTACTTCATTTGCCATTTAATTGATATGTTGGTATCACACAAACAGTGCACTGTCAGTTCAATTTGTTCAACTCTTGTTGTGCTACTTGTTTTCACCCCTCCTTACTTCCCCCTTCCCCAATACATAACCAGTATATCATTTTGCATCCCATGTGGGATTTCTCTGCTCTAACCTAGTAAATCTTTTCATTCCTAATTTGCTATTCTGCTCTAATAGATTCACCCATGAAAGAGCCTGGAAGGCTGAAGCTGAGAAAAATCACTTTCATTTTCTCAGCTACTTCTGAGTGGTTTAAATGTAAAATACACATGCAGTGCACAGTTTGGGATCTCAGATTTTTATCATCCAAGCGTTGCAGAACCGAGTCAAACCTGATCAGGTTTTTGATGAAAGGATAAAGATTCAAGTCTAGGCTAGAACCACTTAATAATGGTGAGATACTGAAAAAAAAGTAGTTGCATAACAGCAAGGAACAGTTCACGAGAGAGGCTGAAATTTGGCTCCAAATCACTGCTGGGAAATGTGGATATCAGCACAACTTGTCCAAAGCAGGGCTTAGAGATTAATTAACCTTGCTGTTTAGTTATCAGGGATTGCCATTTGAATTACTGATTCAATTTAAAGTGCTAAAATAGCAAATGGACAATCTATATTTAATCATAAATGCTATTTGTGTTTGTCATTTACATTTTTAGCTTTCCGCCCCCCCCAGAAGAAAGGTTGATTGACAAATGATTTGGGACACAGGGTTCGGAAATTCTTTTTTATAACTGGGGAATGTATTTCAGGAAGATTTTAAATGGATACATATATCCTAATTTCTTTTTTTAAGTTCATTTTGCCATATTGGTCCAAGCCATATGGTTCATTCTGATTTACTTTTTAGCAATTCATAATTTAATTATGAATTACTGTCTAAGAATTGAGGAGGAATTAAAAACACATTTGGAAATGCACACAGAGAATGCTTTAAGCCCCTCAGCCCTGCATGAGGAAGGAAAAACAAAGTTCCTCGTGACATTGAATTTTATTTATAATTATGTGATGTCCTGAACAAGGGAAGTATCATGTGGTGTTACTGAACTGACTGTACTGCTCCTGGTCAAAGAGTTCTTCCCAGCTAATTATTAGCATTTAAATTATAAGCAGAGATATTTTAATCTCTTTCTGCTGTTAATAAAAAAAGCCTGACACCCCCATTGCATGAATCATATTTTGACTTCAGTCACTTATTTGGTTAAAGAGGAAGCTTATAGTAACTGCTCTCCTAATTCAGATATGATAATAGAGTTTGCAATTTTTTTTCCATTAGCACATTGTGACCTCTAAAGGTTCTCCCAGCTTCCAAACTGCACATTATTTGGGATGGTTTCACTCAGCCTTGTTTTCCTGGAAATCAAAGCTGAATTCCTCTGATTGTGCTCAGGGGCTTTGTCAGGATGCAGAGTGGGTGTTCATCCTACAGGGTTTCTTCAGCAAAGACTAAAAAAATTAGTCTTGTTGCTACAGCAGTCCCAACCTGCAGCTAATTCCAGGTCATCCCCTTGAAGGGATGTCCCATCCCTGGAAGTGTTCAAGACCTGGCTGGAATGGGGCTCTGAGCTACCTGGAAGTTGTCCCTGCCCATGACAGGGGGTTGGAACAAGATGTTCTTTGAGGTCCCCTCCAACCCATTCTCTAGGATTCTATGATAATTTCCGCTTTCCCCACAAATCAGGTTTCAAAGTTTCTTTTCAGAATTTACTGTGAATGGTGACAAATATGGAGGCTGAAGACTTTTGAGAGATTTGTCTCTCAAGCATATTTTCGAGTTTTGGTTGGTTTGTTTTTGGTTTGTTTTGTTTTTTTTTTTTTTATTTTTTTTTGGTTTTGGTTTTGGGGTTTTTTTGGGGTTTTTTGTTGGTTTTTTTTGTTGGTTTGTTTGTTTGTTTGTTTGTTTTTTGTTTTTTGTTTTTTCCATTTCACTTCCCAAATCTCTCCTGTTACAAGCCTAATTTTGGGGTTGGCGAGTACCTTCCACGGGAGTTGGATTGGCTTTAAGGTGTACCCACCCTCCCTGCCCCACAGCAGGGAGAACCTCTCAGCTTGCTACCATTTACTAGACACATTAAGAATCCTCCAAGATCTCTTCCTTCGGCTCCCACAGTGTCTGTGGATTTAAAAATGCCAACAGCACTAAGACAGACAGACCCTTATTATAAAAAAATAAATCTGATGTGCCAATGTGAGCTACAAAAGAGAGAAGAAAACAACTCAGAAAGGAAAAAACCCTTCTGAAGAGAAGTGCCAGTTGTACTCTGACTTCTGAACATCTCTCGAGCACTGAAAACAGACATGAAGAAAATGCTCTAAAATTGTTCCTGTTGTTATTGTCACTAAGGAAACAACTTCCCAGGAATCTGCAAGTTGAGTGTACAGACACTTTGATGTGCAGCCAACTCTCTCTTCCAACACACTTCCCAGCTCTCTGGTGAGGCAGGTCTGTCCACCAAGGGAGATCTCTCCTCTCTCCCTCAGCTGAGTCCTGACTTCACGTGGGGATTGAACTCTGATGCTCCAGAAAAGCCCTAATCCAGACTTGCCACAACATGAGGTATCAAAGCACAGAGTCATGACTAAGCCAAGGGATTTTGCCTTAAGATACTCCTCTCTGAATCCAACAGTGCTGCCAGGGGAGCTAGAATAGCACAGGAGCTTGGGAATGTGGGAGGCACGAGGCAGAATTCTCTCTCTCTGTTTGCTTGTGGAGCTTTTTTTCAGCCACACACACACACACACCCCACACACAATAATTGAGATGTGTGCTGGGTTTGGATTGAGGCAAACAGGGTGTGTACAAGTTGTTTAACCTCTTCAGCCCTTCAAATAGAGTGACCACCTGCAAACTGCCTATTGGGAATGATGCATGAGATTTGGTAACCCCTGCATTGGGCCCAGGCATTGTTAAGAAGAAGACTAGTTGACCTGTCTGCAAACCCATTCAAAATGCCACACAAGTAGTTTAACATTCATTTAGTAATAATTTAATAACAGGTTGGTGACCAAATTCCAGAAGTCCAGGATGTTCTCTAGCGGTGCAGTTCTCTGCCTGAGCACAGCCAATGTATTCCACAGTTACAGGGTCCCTTATGCCACAAAGAACTTGATAAATAACATCTTCTGCTGAAAAACATTCAAACAGGAGCATGCCTGCAGATATCCTCTGTCTGCAGTTCTGCTGCAGACTAAGAAGCAGAGAGTGGCTAAATAAATAGAAAAGAGACACAGCACAGAACAGGCAGCGACTAAGGAGCAGAAGTATTTGTTTAATTGCTGGAGACTAAGCCAAGGCTGAAAGAAAAGGGGCCAAAAAGAGTACATGGAGAGGTTTTACTGATATAAAATCATTTCAGAGCATTTGAGCTTTGAAAATATTTTCTTATTATCATGGAAAGGTGTCCACATCAGATTCGATTTCCTAAGGCTCCTTGGGAGTGCCAAGGAGGGCTTATGTACTTTTATCCAAGAACCAGAACATCAGAACATCTCCCCGTAGACAAGTTTATTCCTGGTATGTCCCTAACTCTGTGCAGGATACTTCTATTTCCCATCCCCTTGTGTAAAAGGCAATCTGGCCCTCTGTAACTCTCCTTTGTGAGGCCTCTAGACCAAAAATGCTTAAAAGGTCTAAAAGTAAAGCTGTTCTGTCCAAGTAAACAGCTGGACTATGGTGAATCCATCTGTCAATGGCACCAATTCAATAACCAGGGAGCAATCCTCTCCCAAGGAAAAAAATCTCTGTGTCCAGCCAGCCAGGAGCCTTTGCTTTTATGTTAAATCCATCACCCACCTTTGGATCAGAAGTGATTTCTCAGCTACTTGTTTGTCAGCAAGAAGGAGCTCAGGGCAGTGAGCTGAGCAGCCAACAACCATCAGTGGTTGTTTCATAGAGGGGACAAGGAAAAGAAATGGTTTTAAAGTTATAAAACACATCAGGTCTTGGACCTTCCTTGGCCTTGAGGTCAAGTCACATGTGATCACTTTTACTCACTGTGCTGAACTGTTCACCACCAGTTAGATTAGCCTCATCCAAACTGCCTGTGAGATCAATCTCTGGGCTCTGATGTTCCCTGAGAGTTGGTTGCAACTGTCCCATTTGCCTTATTCATTAAATATTTACCTTATTTATTAAATATTGCAGAGAGAGCAACACTTCTGGAAATCAGATTCTCCCAGGTTACTGCAGATTGTTGCTGTTCCCCTCCCTTTGGAGCAGTGTAAATGATTATCTGCCTTCCCAACCATTCCCAGCCTCATTGGTATTCCTGACAGAGCCAAGGAAATGCACCACTGCCGAAGAGATCTCAGTGAAAACGCTTCCTTCCCATCCAGGGAGATTCACTTTATCTCGAAAAGACAACAAAAATTTCTGTCACTGTGTGTTGCAGAGATAAAAAGGCACATTGCAGACAGAACCCAAGCAGTTCATAAATGTTTGATGACGAGTCTGTGCCTGTCAGAGCACACGAGAACTCTGACGTGAGCTTTCCTCAGATAATTCCTTAACTACCAATTTAGGATAATGACAGCGATACTTTTAAGAAACCCCTTTGGGAGTAGAGTAAGTATTCTCTTTTAAATCCTATAAATCTGTGAGGGAAATATTTTGATCGTTTATTTTTTGCTTTCAATCTATTAACTGCAGTGTCCCATCCTCGCCATGGAAGGCCTTTGTTTTGTGAAGGAGAGTTAGGAGAGTGTTTTACAAATCAAAGTGGATCTTCTTCCAGTAACTTCAGAGAGATACTTTGTGAACATTCATAGATAACCAACTCATCCCAGAATCCTGTAATGAATAGTGGAGGAAAAAAAAAGCTATTTTGGGGCACAAGACATCTGAATTATTTAAAATTTCTCCCTCAGGGAAAAAAAAATTGAACTTTATCTTCTCATATTCCTTAGATATATTGTAGAAATTTGTGTAGATATGATGGAGAGAGTCTGTTTACAAGGGCATGTAGTGACAGGACAAGGGAGAATGGTTTAAACTGGAAGAGAGTAGGTTTAGACTGAAAATTAGGAAGAAATTCTTCCCTGTGAGGGTGGTGAGGCCCTGGCACAGGTTGCCCAGAGAAGCTGTGGCTGCCCCAGCCCTGGAAGTGTCCAAAGTCAGGTTGGACAGGGCTTGGAGCAACCTGGGCTAGTGGAAGGTGTCCCTGCCCATGGCAGGGGGGTGAGATGAGCTGATCTTTAAGGTCCCTTCAAATCCAGGCCACTCTATGATTCTATGATATAAATATCTTACAGAAACCTATCCAAACTGTAACTCTCCAGGTGTCTTGTGCAGGATGTTGTGCTTTTGCAATGGAACTTCATTGGTGTTGAAGGCACACGTTGAGTAAATCAGCAAATGAACAAACAAGTTTCAGTATTTAGACTGATTCCTCCAAATTATTTATTTTTTAAAAGTTCAAAGAACGTTGGTAGAACATTTGCTAAGAGACATATTGAGAAATCAGGGTCATGTCTCGTTTATTCAATGGTACTGCAGCAAGGCCAAGTTGCAACAAGCAGGAAGAATATACCTGACAAACATTTCAGCATTGCTGACACAAATAACACCATTCCTTCCCTCACCTCATTGCCCAGCACTGCACAGGAGCTCTTCCAAAGCTGCTCACAGGAAATTAAAAGGGAAAACTCAAAACAGCAGGTGGAGCAAGGTGCAGGTCACACTGCTTAGTATTGTAACTCCTGGGTCACTGAAGACAGCAGTCCACTGATAGAGACTATAAAGAATAAGGTGTGGGATCATATAGAGCATTTTGTAAAGCCAGGCATGAAAATACAGAGCTGCCAGTCATGGAGCTCATTTTAATGTTGGAAGAGTCTTAATCCCTACTGGACTAAGAGGAAGCACAGCAAAGAAGGATACTTAATGATAACAGCACATGGGGGAGTGGAAAGTACATGGAGGAATGTGCATTCACTCTTTTGCCCATTGGATTATTAAATGGACTGTCAAATCACTATGGATTATTTTGCTGAGAGTGAAAGAGTTTATATCTTAGAGATGAGAACTTTATGGAAGGCTGAGGGCAGCTTTAGGTGATGTCACTACTCTACTGGGTTCAATTCAGAACTCATTAGATTTTTATTTGTTCATGTTCCCTGACATCAGTAATTTTTCTTAGCCTTATTTATCTTAGAGGAGCAAAAATTGCCACAAAGGTTAATACAATCCTCAGAAGTGCTGAAAATCAAGGCAGGAGGATGTTGGGAAAACATTCTGGTCTGGGTATCTCCACCAGCCAAGGAAGCAAAGTCTTGAGATGCATTTTGAGGAAAGATGGAGATTATTATTTTCTTTAGTAAGAAAAGAAATTCTTGGAGATTATTACCTTCTTTTATCAGAGGGTGGTGAGGCCCTGGAACAAGTTGCCCAGAGAAGCTGTGGCTGCCCCATCTCTGCAAGTGTCCAAGGCCAGGTTGGATGGGGTTTGGAGCCACCTGGGATAGCAGAAGGTGTCCCTGCCCATGGCAGGGGGTTGGAATGGGCCCTTTGTAACTCAAACCATTCTGTGACTCCATGATTCCATGATTCTATGATTCTGTGTTGAGGACACTTGCAGAGATGTGAAACAAGGGAGGCTCAGCCATCTCCAAGTCTTTCCTCTTCCTTTTTGTCATTCCTGATGCAAATGCTCTTTCTGGACTTTTCTGTACAGACTGGGATCTCTGGTCTGTTCTTCTACCTGTTGCAGGCTAAAATAGACACTGGGATCCCAAAGCTGGTGATTTTTCCGTCACACAGAACCAGCAGCACAGCAGGATGATGCATTTTGGACACAGCAGAGGTTATAGAAAAATTCTGCACGTTGGAACCAGCCTGCGAATCACAACCTGTAACGTTTTGGGTTAAAGCTCTCAGAGCTGATTTAAAAAATGCAAGTTTGAACAAGCTGCTAAAGAGAGTGATATGGATTAGCTTGGCCATGCTCTGAGACACACCTGCATATTCCTTCCAATCTGGCCAGTTTACGTGGAATGGGGAGATCTGTTCATTGTTTTTTCACATCATCATGTCTGGCTGTCCTGGCTCTTCCACAGCACTCACTGCCCAGAATTCCCCCATAGTTAATGTAGGTAAAAAGGATGTCCAATTCACGTGAATTATTTTAGAAACCTAGTCTGGGATCAAAATAATTGAAATCTGGATTCCACAGATTTCATTGCTGTAAAGGCAACATTCAATAAATGCCTTTTAATCCCACCCAGAAATCTGCACACATAAAAACGTTGTATTTTAGAGCAAGTACTTAGAGGAGAAACAAAAGGGAAATTATATAAAATTATATATGATTGTCAGAAAATTCAGACAACCTCTGTTTAAATGAAAGTGTTTTTCAATTTAGACATTTTGGTATATGACATGCAGCAGGAAATAATCTGTCAGTTCATGAAGAATAATATCAAGTGAGAGTTTCTCGAGCCAGTGAAGAAATGAACAGTGTGTCAATGTTCAGGTGAACTTCTTTCTCACCTTTTAAGAAAATAGCCATGAGTTCCAAATTATCTAAGTTGTCCAGTTGAGCTTTCCCCTTGTTGTTTTAATACCCACATTTTTAATGACATTTCACACACTGATCTGTGTGTGAATAGATTTGACAATCTGTCTGTGAATAGATTTGGCAACGGGTCACATCCATGGTGCTGCATAATGCAGCAGTGGTGGACATGAAACCACTGCAAAATATGCATAATCTATTTATTGAAGTTTGTCTCAGAAGGTCTTTGGAAATAGTGAAGCAGTTAATTATGCCCTTGTTGTTCTAATTCAGTAGGGACAGTGGGAAGGAAAGCAAGAGGTCAATTTAGTGAGACAATAAAGTCAAAAGGGAGACTCTTAGTCTGGACAATCCATTTTTATCTTTGCTAGGAAGATGTGAGATTTGTTTTGCCAGATGAAGATGCTACAGGTAAAGTGGATTCTGGAAAGTAAACAGAAACTTTTTTCTTTCAGGGAGAGTTTCATCAGAGGTGTTTCCAAACTGATGCACACAAATCTCCCCAGAAGAGTTTGAGATGCTCCATCTATAAGAATGACATTAAACCCTGGTGCTTTGAAACTCTAAATAGGTCATGTTTTGCTTTAATCACCTTGGAGCCACCTCTATGATTTGTGGAGACAGAGAAAATGCCAGAAAAATGAAAGCAGATGAAAGCAACACAAACCTTCACCAAAGAAAGTGCGTGGTTGACATTCTTCATTCAAAAAAGGAGAATTTGGAGAAACTGAAACGATCAAATTGTAAAGGCAACGGCACTTTGGGATCTGGACAAAAGGTCTTTTTGCATTAAAAATGCTAAATTCCAGGGAACCTACATCTCAAGGAAGCTGGGAAAAGGACTCTCAAGGAAAAACTCCAGACTGAAGCTGGTGAATCACAAACATTCAAAGAATCCAGAAATTCTTCCTCTTCCTAGAAGGAGAGAGCGAGCTGAGCAACAAAAGAACTGTGTCTTGGACATCAAAAATATCAGGATGAAGTCAGAATATTCAGCCAAGCTGTCAGAGGAAACTGAAGCCAGATCATAGGTGTGAATCCAGCACATCTGCTGTGGATTGGCCTTTTCCTCTGCTTAAGATTAAGATGACAGTGATGCACAGATGAAGGGAGAATGGTGAGGTATCAGGGCAGAGCCAGCACGGACCAGTGAGTTGTGCAAGGAAACAGGCTGAGAACAATTCAGTGTGAATTAAATAGGGAGAAACACACCCTCTGGATTATTCAAGCACAGGATAACCAGGAGCTGCCTGTGGCAGCTGAATCTGGAGAAAGGCAAATGCAGTCTCAAGGTTGTCTCAGGAAATGTCCAAGAATGATTTGCAGCCAAATAGATATACATGCAGTGTAGTAATTCAGTAATTCTTCTCTGGCCAAGTATCTTTCCTGTGATCCCAAGACAGCAACACAGAAGGGTATTTCCAAGCCCTGCACATATAAAAATCAAATAACTCTTTGTGTGTGTGGTAAGAGCACCGTGTCCAAGATTTGATCAGTCTCATTCTAAACCATCAGGAGGGATCAGAAACCCAGGACAGAATTCAGACTGCAGATTAAACCATCTTAGTGGTATTTATTGAAGACTTGTTAGGTTAAAGAGCTACAGAGCTCAGTCTATAATAGATAAATGTATTTATCTGTATTGACTGGGCACTGGCCAGGGGCCAGAATCAGTAGCCTAAACGCTGGTGTTTGGTGCACCAATACCCCAGGGGATTTACCTGCCCTCACACAGAGGGGAAGTGATGTGCTGTAGATAAACATCATGCCTACAGATCCCTAATGGGTGTTAGATACCCCAGAGGATCTCAAAAGACACTTAACACCTATGTTTAAGTGACTGAATCTCGTCTTAAATCTCCTTTTACTATAACAGGAGTTTCTGTACTCGGGTACAGGTAGACACATCAAAACCCACACCTATCTTTAGATGTCTTGATGTGTGAGCTGAATCCCATTTCTGGTCAGCTTGATAGAAAAATATCTTAGCAAAAGAGACCTGCAAGTCTTCCATACAGAGGAAAGGGAATGAGCTGAATACCAGAGGTGAATATCTGTCAGGGGCACACTTGCTGGGGGAACCACAAAGGCCCTGACATGCTTTTCTTCTCCTCTTCTGAATAAAACTCAGACTCTGGTAGCCTGTGAAGGCTCTTTGCCATCACCATTGTTACAACATCCAGCTGTGGTACAAAGAACAAGTCAGAGAACAAAAAGCTGGAGAATACAGAGCAGTGTCCAGAGGCTTGAACACTGCAGAGAAACAACTTCCACATGGCTGATATTGGCTTTTCATGCTGCTCTCTCTGCAGCCACCAAGAGCTGCTCTGTAATGAAGTTTGTTCCAGCTGTTCACCCACTGCCTGTAATCATCTCTAACTGACCCATTCAGCAGCACAAAAACCCCATCCAAGCTGTCAAACTCCACACAACCCCAGTGAATGAGTGTGGCTTGTGGCATCCGAGGCTGCAGTGGCAGCTGTGACACATTCCCAGCCTTAGTCATGAAGAGCTTGAGCATCTGCAGTATTTCGGATGCTCTCTCATCTCCTCTGCATCTTAAGCTGGAGCACAAAACTCCTGGAAGGGATCCAAAGATCCAGCTCTCTAAACCACAGGAAATGAGTAACTTTACTAACTTTAACTTGGGTCTTTATATAATGCACTTGTGCTGGCTTCTTTAGAGAGTTTGTTTCTAGGCCAAGAGAGAAAGTTCTGTTGTGTGTCCAAAATCTTAGATGCACACTAAGCCCAAGCTCCTATTTGGCTTTTGGTACTAATTATATCAATTTAAGAATTTAGATACGTATAAAATGCCATTATAAAAATATTTCTTTTTAAAAGGAAATGCTTTATACTTATGGCCATGAACATGCCGTTTTATATTTTTACTAGAAATAAAAAAAAAACTTCTGTAAACCTACTGCAAAAATGGGACAATAAGAACAGAAACAAAAATGTTGTGACTTAATAAAGTCTTTCCATTCCAGGAAAAGGAATTAATAGTTAAGGATCTCTTAGCTATTTTCAACTCCCTTTCCAAATATATATAATTTCTTTCTGCTGCAGGGAAATGTATCTCTGACTGCTACAACTTTAACTCCAGCCTACATATCACTGTGTTCGGAGAGGTTCATGTTTTTATTTTTTTTTTTACATTATTTGGATTTCAGTAAACAACTTTAAAGGCCATAATTAAGGAGGAAGGTGTTAATTAAATCTATTTATCAGTGGACTTTTGTTAGCTTAGGACAGAGGGTGAATGGGTTAAAATAAAAAAAGCATTTAGCCATTGATATATGGCAAAAAGCTGGCTTTTAGGTCACCTAGTTCTAAGCATCACAAGTGCTCCAAACTGGTTAAAATGTATTTCACAAGGTGCCAACCCTAAGCTAATGAGGTCTGGTCAGCATTCATCTCCATCTTCGTATAACTTCCAGTCCCCCATTCATAAGCAGGGGATATTAGATGAGATCTGGAGCTTTGCACAGCTCCTGGCTGGCTCAGAGAACAGGCAGAGGGGGTTAGCATCTGCCTGCAGAAAATCCTGTGGCTGTCCTGGATGTCTCCCCGGGGTGATGCTTCCCCACCTGTTCACAAAATTACACATGAGCTTCAGTTGGCAAATCCCTCTTAGTAATTGGACAGAAGGAGGAAGGGTCGATACACTAAGGAAGCCTCTGAGGTTTAAAAAAATCAATGAATCATTTAAAAAAAAAAAAAAAAAGACAACTAGATAGGAGGTTGCCTGGGACATGTGGCATGAATTCTCCAGCAGCTGAGTCTGCCCTTCATTGAGTAAAGGGAAGATGTGGGTGAGGAAGATGTGGGGTCCACCACAGAGATCTTGAGCTTTTCTCAAAACTCACCACCTATCACAGTTTGCTATTCCCATGAGCTGGTAAAATATAACCAGCCCTCCCCTCTGAGCAAAGATGGGAGCAAGAGAGGAATCCCACTCCATGGAGATGCCTCTGAGACACCATGGAAGGATCCACCTCACTGGCTGTGGATGTGTCTCTGAGTCAGCTGCTGCAGGAACATCCATGGGGTGACTCATCTGACCCACTTCAGGCTGGGATGAACCCCCCTCCTCACTTCCAGTATAGGGAATTAGGGGGATTGGTTTGGATGTGACCATTTAGTTTTCAGATGCCCAAGTGAGAGTAGATGAACATTATCCAGGCAGCCAAACACTCCTGAGTGAGAAAGCCTTCCTCCTCATGAAGCGAACAATAGTTTTGCCAAGGACCATTGAGGGCCAAGTTTTCACTTTGAGAAAGAGGAAATTTTTACCCCTCCACTACTCAAAGATGGACCTGATGATACACCTACTGCCCAGCAATTAAAAGCTTCATCCAGTCAGATTTCCCTTCAATAAAGAGTTTTTCCTAAATAATCTTCACAGAATCAGATGGGATAATATACTCTTGCTTACAGTGAGAGAAAGAATCAAAACATGCCTCATTCTGAGGAACAAATGAATAAAAATAAAAAATCTGGGCTATTAACCCACCACACAGATTAAAACAGCTCTTCCTGCCCTAACCCTCAGCTCCATTTAGCAAACCAACAAATCATAGATAACAGACTATAATTATCCTTCCATTTGCAGCTCCTGAGCAATCGTGACCCAGTCATCTCTAATGGGGTGCAAAAGCCACTGTGGCTGAGGCTTCTTGGGAAATGCCTCAACACTGGATGGACAAACCTACAAACAGATGTGGCAGATGTTTAATGCTGTATGTTCAGTAAGGAACTCTTGGGCTTCAATATCCCCAATGTGTTTTAAAATAAATTATTATTGCTGTTGCCATAACTATTATTAAGAAGAATTCGACCATATACATATTTATCCCCCTTTCTGTCAGTTTTAGAGTGAACTATGAATTGCATTAACAAAAACTAGAATTGTTGAGTTAATTTGTTGGGTTTTGGTGTTTGTTCTCTTTTTTAAAAAGGGCATTAAGCAGAGGTCACACCTTTAAAAACTTGTTTTAAAATAACATGGTAATTAAATAGATCAGAGCAGTTTCAGAGCATAATCCTACCTTAAGCCATCCAAGAGTAAAATATGACACCTGAATGAGCAGGGATGAGACTTTCAGGATGTCTCCAGGGCAGATTAATGTCAGATGCAAATCAGCTTATTCCATGGGGTGATTATCTCAGAAGAATTTGTATTCAGCAGTAGCCCGGAACCAGAGCAGCAACCGAGTCCCTGCAACTGCATCCGTGTACTTCTGCAGGACCCTTCCCAAGGGAATATTCCTCAGCACAACAGGCATGTCAGCTTTAAATGCTCTGTGTGATGACGCTCCTGCCTTTTCTTTAGAAGATGGAACAGTTTGTCATAAGAAGTTCAACCCTGAAATTACTAATCCTGCTCTAGAGGTGAGCCCACCAGTTTGCACGGGAACACAGTCAATGAGCTGCAGTGAGTTACATAAACAAGGCTGGAACAATCCAGCGAGCTTTATACACATTCCTGATTTGTTTTGTGGGGGTAAAAAGTCAAGGCTAAGGAGACAGATCAATAAACTGACAGAGCAAAAGGTGGGTAGAGAATCAAACACCGGCAAAGCAATGGGGTGAGGACATTCTGCTGTGAAGCTTCTGAAAAAAAAAATCTGCTTCTCTTCCCATGTATTTGTGCCCACTCAATTACAATCCAAACAGCGTCTCAGCAGCCACAGCAGACACGTGAATCCCAGTACTTGTGGAAAACTACCAAATACCTTTCTGTATGCAAAGCATTTCTTAAGAACAGAACAAGTTCAGCACACCAAGGGAACTGGGAAAGTGGCTCATCAGGGATGCTGTGTACTGGGAAGCAGGAATACTCTGAAACAGCTTGTTTCAGCGGTGCTGCAGCTAACCCTGATGATACAGGAACAGCAAAGATGACTTGTAAGTTGTGGATGGGAAAAAAGAGGGATTTGCTCACTCCTGCATTTACATCCCTTTTAGTAGAGTTGTTCCACTTCTGTCCTGATGTGGAAAACTCACCCCAAAATCCCGCTGTTTGTGGTATGTACCAAATCACAGGTGGTATGGGATGGCTGGAGGTGAAAGGAGAAGAGGGATTGGAAACCAAGGAACATGAGCCAACAAAAAAATTCACTTCATTGACTTAAAGGTTGTGGTTGCACCCCCTGGGCCAAGGAACAGGGTGAAATAAAATCCAGTATCTCCTCTGACTTCTATGTCCTTGCATCAGTTTAACTCTCCTGAAAACAGTGCCAAATGAATAACCCCTCTGTTAAATCAGAACTAACTGTTACAGACCTGATATCTCTGCAGGTCTCTCTGCCAGAGATGCATTAGAACATGATCCTGTCCTGAGTTTGCTTTTTCTCAGTGATTCTTCACTCAAATACTCTGCTTTCATTTAAAGATAATTTTAGGAAATAGACTGTTTGTACTAAGTGTGCTCAGAGAGGAAGGAAAGGAAAACAAAATCTGCTACATTGGAATGAATCAGCTTGGGGACACAGGTCTCAACTTCTCAAAGGCATAGGCACATATGGAACTCAACCCCGGAAAAAAATATCTCCAGGATGCCAGCTCAGTCAGCCAAATGAAGAGAGATGTGATGCACAAAGGTCTGAGTGTGATCAACAGCACAGCCCACAATCTCAGAAGTCTCTGGTTCGCTCTCCCTGGTATCATCCCACAGCAAAGCTCCTGCCTTGGTGTTTGTGAGCTTCCCAAACACACCGACAGCAGATCGGGACAGATCCGTGTGGCTTTGGCCCCACCGTGCAAACAACAGACATCCTAAACCTTCAGGGAGGAAAGAGCCCTCCAATTCCTCACAGGGACCCCAAGGAATGATGGAAGGCTAAAGCCAAGGAGCCATCACAAGGCTAATTCTCTGTTTAAAGAGAAATAAGTGTATTTATCACACAGAAAGCCCCCCCTGACCTTTGAGCCCGTGCAGTGTCAGTGGTTATCCTTCCAGTCATGTGCACATGCCTCCGACTGGAGAAAACAAAACCACCAGAAACCTTCCACTCCTGGATGAGATGAACTGCCTGGACAATAACAGATGCTATTGCCTGGACAATAACAGATAACTGGAGCTGTCTTGAATGACAACAAAGCAGCAACCACTGCCTGCAGCACAGAGGGACAGGAGGGGATAAAGGTACAAGACCACAACCCAAAACTGTAACAACAAGGACAACAAGCAGACATATCAACTTTAATCCAACTCCCATTATTGCACTGTCCAGTATTCCTTAATTATCCACCAAATTGCAGCAGCGTTGCCTTACCCACCCCACAGAACAACTTCTTCTGAGCCACCTCCAGCGTGCTTTGCATTGGCCAAAGGCAGATGCTTGTATAACACGTTCCTTCTCTGCAGCTACACCAGCAGCACTTTAAGGAGTTTGCCTTCCTTCTGTCCTTAGCCTCAAGTAACCAAACATTCTCTTTGATCAGCCACGGGAATGTTTCCCTGCTGTACCTGACCAGCGCTGCATAGGCTGAACAGAGAAGTGAGGTGTCTGTGCACCCAAAGAACAGCAAAGGAAAACCTCTTTGTTGTTTGTTGACTCCAACAGATTAAATAAAAATATCCCAAAAGCTCCTTCACTTCCATGTTGTCTTATCAGTCCAGCACTTGCACCGTAATTAACAGGCACCAGAGGGATGGTAACTGATAATACCCTGGGAAAGAATCAGGTCACTTTGCTGCCTTTTTCACTTTAGTTAATATTTCCTTCTTATTATAGTTCCCTCCTGTGCTACTCCAATATATCCTTCAAGCTAAAGGCCAGATTCTGTTTACCTGCAGATCAGATGCAGAGGAAATCCACTGACTTCCAGGGAGTTCTTCCAGACCTGCTTCTACGTGAGTGGGATGATTGTCTGGTGATAAACACACTAACCAAATCCCCCCTTTTTTTCCAGGCATTTTCCAGTTCTGAACAACATGCTGCATTATCTCATTATCTTAACCCTCCTGGCTGCAAACTCCTCAGATTCCAACACACACCTGAAGGGTTCACGTCCTAAATTCTCAGCACATCGGAAAAGAGCCTGTCCTGTGAGCCACCCCCCGACTTGAGATGTGCTTTGCATGAAGATGGTCTTATCGGAACCAGCTGTTCAAACCCTGATAAGGAGAAGTGCCCGGAGGCAAGCAGAGGTCAAAGGCACACTGACCGCAGCCTCTCCTGCTACCCCGCAGGAAAAGCGGGGATGTCCCGGTGCTCTGCTCGGAGGGTGAATCAGAGTTTCTGCGGCAGGTGAAGATGCAGAACTGCAAAGGGAGCCGGGGGCTCGGAAATGCCGCCAGCAGCAGCGGGGGCCGTTTAGCAATCACATTTTATTTACCAGCCATATTGTGTTAAAACCAGACGTGATTCCCATACCGAGCGCCTTAACCTGTCACCACTCGCGAAGGGAGATTGATTTGTTCGGGAAGAGCCAAACCTATCTGGAGGACGCATCCTCCGAGCCTACAGTTGTGCCGGAGGCAGGAAGCCTGCGTGCTAAAGAAGTATTCCCAGGACCTGGGGGAGCGGAGGGAAGAGCCGGTAAATCAATGTCGAGACGAGCCGGCGGGTCCTTCTCGCTTTGCCGCTTTGGCGTCCCCGGGGTCTGGGGATGGGGCAGCGCCGGGGGGAGCCGGGGAAGGAAGGAGAGGACTTACCATTGCAGCAGGGATCCGTCCCGGCGCTGGAGATGCCGCATCCCCGTGGTGCGGGGCGGGGCGGGGGCCGCGGGGGGACAGCGGCCGGTCCAGCCCCGCCGGCTCCGCGCTCCCCCCCGGCCGGAGGAGGGGTCGGCGCCTCCGAAGGGAATCCAAATTCCTCCTCCTGCCTCGCCTGCCGGTCATGTCCGAGCTGCCTTTGCTCAGGGGATGGGCCAGCTCCTGGCCGTGAAGGAATTTGCCATCGCTAAAATATTAAAAAAAGGCAAACAACCACCTAACCAAAAAAAAAAAAAAAATTAAAAAAAAAATAGAAACCAAAGGGGGAGGCGGGATATTTGCAAACTTTGGGGGTTTTTCTCTCTTTTTTTTTTTTTTTTTTCTCTTTTCTTAGGGGAGGCTGTTGGCGCTCAGGGAGGGGCAAGGGACTGAAAGGGTGCTCAGGCTGGCTGAGATGCTCTGCCCGAGTGAGATGCTCCGGTGCGCTCGCCCCTGTCCCTGTGCCTGTGTGTGATTCTCATACCCAGACAATGCTCTGCAAAGCGAGCTGGTCCTGCGGAGAAATGCAAACACCTCCTCCCCCGAGTGCCTGAGGAAAGGGAAAGCGATAGGGAACCAATAGCTTCTCCTTGGCTGCTCTCATTAATATGGAGGAGAAAAGAAACCAATGAGGAGGAGCAGGAGGAGGGATTTATTCAAATCAAGTTTTTTAAATCAACCCTTTTCCCCTTTTTTTTTCCTCTCTTCCCATCTCCCCCAAGTCGTTCTTCTCCGTGTCACCTCAGCCCCATTTCTCAGAGATTTTTATTTCTTATTTAATTAGTGTGCCAGGGTCAGCAGCAGACGGCGATGGGAGGGAGGGAGGATGGCATCGCTGCTGGGAGGCAGAGGGGCTGTGGGAGGGAGGATGAAGGGAGAGCCAATTTCCCTCTGAGCTGCAGAGAGTTGATTGCAAAGAAAAGTGATAAAGTAGCTGGAGTTGAGGGAAACTGAGGGGAAGCAGGGCAGGAGTTTCAGCTGGAAGCACCATTTTGCAGATGGTATTTGCAGATGGGCAGGTGGCCTGTGTCCAGGATGAGTCCTCTGAGCTTGGAAAAGCAGACACACACCCAGGAAGAGAAGGGACTGCACGGGAACAGCAGCATCTGCACTGTCCTGCATTGCCTCAAAGCTGCACAGCAACAGCATCCCTGCACCACCAGTGCAGGAGTCGAACCTGTTACTGGAAAACCAGTGGAGTGGAGCTGTGGAAAGTGCTGAGGTGGTTGGTGATGAAGGGAAGGGCTGTCCAGCTGACTCCTGTGATTAGCACTAGGAGAACAGCAGGGTGGCACATGTTCCCTGCAAGGTACATACATAAAAGCATCCAGTCACTGACTCCCTTCTGCAGAACAGCCTTCCAGGGAAAGCTCTCCAGACCTGGAAAATGTTCCCTAAAGGAGCCTGGGCATCTATAGCAGCCTTAGAGGAGCCTCTGACAGCACATCCCATGGAGACACTGGTACCACACTGCTGCCAGCCACACTGCTCTCAGCCACACAGATCCGTGCAAAGAATTTGAGGTGCTGAATGCCCAAATCCTCACCCAAATCCCATGAGGCCTGTGCTGTAAGAGCAGCTGCCTGCTAATGAGGTTCTTCTAATTACCCTGAAATTTCATGATACCTGTGTACCTTTCCTCTTACCTGTCCAAAGAATCACCAACTCATTGAGGTTGGAAAAGACCTCCAAGATCATCAAGTCCCAACTTTGACCAAACACCACCATGTCAGCTAAACCACAGCATTGAGGTCAGTCATTTCTTGAACACTTCCAGGGAAGGTGACTCCTCCACCTCCCTGGGCAGCCCCTTCCAATGCTTGACAACCCTTTCAGTGAGGAAATTCTTCCTGATGTCCAACCTGAAGCTCCTCTGATGGAGCTTGAGACCATGTCCTCTTGTCCAGGGGCTAGTTGCTGGGGGGAAGAGGCTGAACCTCACCTACAACCCCCTTTCAGGTAGTTGTTGTGAAAAGGTCTCCCCTAGGCCTCCTTTTCTTCAAGTTTTTACCACTTCCACTTCATTTTCTGCATCTCCCACCTTCTATTTCCCTTAGCACGTAAATTAATTTCAAATTGACGTTGCCTTTACTCTGCCCCCAGATTTTAAAAAAGGAGAACAAAAAAAGCAACGTGGTTTTAAAAACAACCAAATCCATTACCTGTCCAGTGTGAAAATCCCTGACAGAGTTGCTTACTTGTACACTGTAGCCCCTGTGGGTCTCAGCCCTGGTGCAGGAGCCTGGGTGGGACACAGCTCCACAACAGGAGCACAGCCAGCCCTGCTCCCGCTGCCTTGGCACAGGAACAGCCCCACGGCTGCACAGATGCCTTCCCTGGAGAAAGGCAGGCACAGACACATTGGGAGTGCCTTCAGCTCTGGGTTTGATCCAGCACCGTGAAGCAGAGCAAAGAATCAACTAGACTTTTTCAAAGATTTCTTTTTCTCCAGTTCTGACATCTCCTCTGGTCACGTCTCACAGCTCTTGGTAACTTCACTGCACACGAGGGGAAAAAAGAAAGCAAATTAAAGAGCACAGAATCATGGAATGGTTTGAGTTGGAAGGGACCTTAAAGATCATCTGGTTCCAAGCTCCCTGTTATGGGCAGGGACACCTTCCACTAGATCAAGTTATTCAAAGCCCCATCCAACCTGGCCTTGAACACTTCCAGGGATGGAGCATCCACAACTTCTCTGGGCAACCTGTGCCAGGCCCTCACCACTCTCTTAGGGAAGAATTTTCTCCTTATATCTAATCTAACTCTGCCCTCTGCCAGTTTGAAGCCATTCCCCCTTGTCCTTCACTCCAGCTCCTTGTCCCAAGTCCCTCTCCAGCTCTCTTGGAGCCCCTTTAGGCACTGGAAGGGGCTCTCAGGTCTCCCTGGAGCCTTCTCTTCTGCAGGTGAACCCCCCCAGCTCTCCCAGCCTGGCTCCAGAGCAGAGGGGCTCCAGCCCTTGGAGCATTTTCATGGTCTCCTCTGGACTTGCTCCAGCAGCTCCATACCCTTCCTATTTTGGAGGCCCCAGAAGTGAACTCAGCACTGCAGGTGGGGTCTCACAAGAACAGAGTGAAGGGGCAGAACCCCCTCCCTCATCCTGCTGCCCACATTTCTTCAGATGCAGCCCAGGACAGGTTTGGCTTTCTGGGCTGTGAGCACACATTGCCAGGTCATGTCCAGCCTCTCATCCACCAACACCCCCAAGTCCTTCTCCTCAGGGCTTCTCTCAACCCCTTCTCTGCCCAGCCGGTGTTTGCTCTTGGGATTGCCCCAACCCAGGTGCAGCACCTTGCACTTGGAGTTGTTGAGCTTCCTGAGGTTGGCACACCCCATCTCTCAAGCATGTCCAGGTCCCTCTGAATGGCATTCCTTCCCTCCAGCATGTCAGACACATCACAGCTTGGTTCTGTCAGCAAACTTACTGAGGGTGCACCAGACAATGAAGGACATTAGATGATGCAGGACAAAAAAAACCCTCCACAGCAAAATGTTTGTTCTTCCCATAAAATAAAATAAAATCTATATTCACTCTTAACTTGAAGGTCTTTCCCCATTCCAAAAAAACCCCACAGAAAACGAATCAAAACCTTAACTGTGTTCCCTCAAAACTTACAGAATTTATGGCAGTCCTACCTCAAAAATCAGAAGGCCCACAGTGAAATGTTGCCTTGGGTTGCTAAGCATGAAAGAAGACTCCCAGCTGTTCAGTTTTTGTGTGCTGCTCCAACATCTGCTCCCTATCTTTCCCAGGAGAAGGGCAGCAGGCCAAGAGAATCATCTAGTGGCCCATATCCAGCAGCAGTTGGACTGCCTGAGATGGTCTCAGCTGATATTGGTGTCAGGTTTCTCACTGAAGTAGTGAGGAGAGTCTATCTAAGAACTTTGTTCTCTGAAGACCATTTTCTTTAGGAGGAAGCAACTAAGCCATTCACAGGCAAATGGTGCTTTACTGTTTATCCTCCTGAGCAGTCTATTAAATAGGTCTTCATTATTTAAGCATGTGCAAAGCATGATAACCATTCTCTTGGCCAGCATGAGAGACTGGTAGGGGCAGGAGAAGGCTTCTGAGAGCAAAGAATGAGTTACTACTAATGACCTCGACAGCCATCCATCTGTCATCCTACACAGGGGTGAGCTGTTTGCGGGAATGTTTGCTGAGATTGGGTTGAAGGTATTTTATTAGAAAGTCCTTGTCCTTTTATTTGGACACCCTAGGTGTGATTTAGTTAGCTGGACAACTGGGTCTGAGCTGGTCAGCCATCTCTCCCTTCATATTAAGGTCAAATTTTATCTGTGTAGATACTGGAATATGAGGAATCTCAGCCCATGGAGATATTGGAAGCAGCTCAGAGGAACCATGTCCCAAATGTGCCTGTTTCCACTGATGTCAGACACACTGGGAACACCAGCCCAGCTTGTCAACACCCACAAAGTAGACCTCTAAAGTTTAATGAGATGAATCCCTCTTTCACTATCAGGTTTGACAAGACTTGGCTTGTTCTGTTCTGCCAGGACAGGAACTACCCCCAGTTGGTGCCACAGCCTCCCACCCACCCTAAAATCCCACCTGAATCACCTTATTGACCTGAAGATGCTCTGATGTGATGACAACTGTGCTGGGCATCCAAAGGAGACCCAGAAGAAAAGAAAGTTCTCCTGTGCTGCAGCTACAGAGTGAGGTTGAGAAATACCTCCGATTTCTGATGACAGATGCGACCCTCTGGTCTGAATATCCCTCAGTCACTTCCCACCAACTAGAAGATTTCTAACAGTCAGAAAGAGGCATCTCCTGGTTCCTGAGGACAAGATCTGGTGGAGGTAGAGAGTGGGAGGGAACAGCTATTTATGCAGACAACGACTGTCATTTGTTCCCTTTCTAGTTATGTAAATGAGCTGCACTGTTTTAAGACTTCTCTACTCATGGAACTGTGTCCACAGCCAGGGAGATGCAGTATCCTAAATCCCTCACCTGCTATAATCAGCTGGGACATACCTGGTGTGCAGGCAAAGGTAAAACTCGCAGGTAAAACTCAAACCATGAACTTAAAGGTCTGTGGGTATCGTGTTGTGTGACAACTCTTACCTTTCAGTAAATGCATTAAGGGATAGATTAGCCCAGAGGGAGGTACCTCAGGATGCTGGGATGTGTCATAGCAGCCACCAGTGAGAAGCTGAGGTGCTGTAAATTCCATCCCAGCTGGCTGGACAGGAAGATGTTGAACTCAACATCCTCAAATGGAATTTATTTGAAACAAACCCCTTGATTCCTGTGTGTAACCAGGAGTCTCCTGCAGCTCCTCTGTTGTATCTTCGGGCCTCCAGGGAATGTTTTAGATGCACAGAGGGAATAGCTCAGGTGAGCAGTGCAAGGCTCCAATATCCTACTACTCTTGAAGTCAAGAGTGCAGTTACCCATAAATTCAGAGTTCTTTTCCCTATCTGACCTACCTCCTCCATCTGGAGCTCCAGCTCCATTTGGCGTGAGGACAGAATTTGTTCTTTCCCCTTCTCAGGTAAATAAGCTAAAGATGCCCTCTGACAACCCCTTATGATTCAGGATCAGCTGTTTAAAGAAATTATTTTGCGTGAATCATCCTTCCAAGTGGAAGTTACATCCCCACTGAAGGGAGTCAGCAGGAGAGAATGTGTGTGAGCTTCCTTGATGGAGAGAAAATGGGCAAAGGAGTAATGAACAAGACACAACAGGAAGTCATCAAGGGAATTACGTCTATGGAATGAATTAACTATAAGAACTGCTCTAGTTTAGGAGCATTCAGCTTTCACTAGAGACTACTGAGGCAGAAAATGATGGAGATCTATAAAAAGTGGTATTGAGAAGGTAAGAAAAAAAATCCACTTTCCTTCCTAATGCAAGGACAGAAGGATGCCAAAAAAAAAAAAAATCAGTGAGGCCTGCTTCAAAACAACAAAAAAGTCTTTACCTAAAATGTTATGTGTCCTGAAGGATGCTGGAAGCTTCCAAGGATTCAAAACAACTCCATGGAGGAAAAGTCCCTAATGGCAATTAAATCCCATGAGACTACTTCTGGCTCAGAAAGTCTCTGAAAAAAGTTTTCAGTAGATGCTGAGAGATAATTTAAGACACTTCTACCTTAATGTTTGCCTCTTGCTAATACTCTTTCTAGAAATGTGGAAGACTGAATGTGATTTCTGGTCTGAGTGCAGAAATTCTTACATTTTCTGTTGTCACACCTTGTCATCCACCAGCATCCCCGAGTCCTTCTCAGCAGTGCTGTTCCCAATCCATTCTTCTCCCAGCCTCTATTGATACCAGGAGCTGCCCTGAACCACATGAGGACCTTATACCTGTCAGTCCCACTGTCTGTGCCATTAATGAAGCTGTTCCTCAGTCCTGATCCCAACACAGACCCCGAGGGGACACCACTTGTCACTGGTGTCCAAGGGAACATGGAGCCATTCACAACTGACCCTCTGGGTATGACCATCCAGCCAACTCCTTATCCACTGACCAGCCCATCCATCAAATCCACCTCTCTCAGATTTAGAGAGAAGGATGTTGGGGGAGAGGGTGTCAAAGGCCTTACAGAATTCCAGACAGACATCTGCAGCCCTTCCCTTCTCTACTGATGGAGTCACTCCATCATAGAAGGCCACGGGGTTGGTCAAAAAGGACTCATCCTTCATGGGGCCTTGCTGGCTGTCCTGAATCACCTCCCTGTCCTCCATGTGCCTCAGCACAGTTCCTGGGAGGATCTGCTCCATGATTTTCCCAGGCTCAGGGGTGAGGCTGACAGGTCACAGGGTCCTCCTTCCTACACTCTATTTGAAAAAGGGTTGCAAACTTCCCCATTTCCCCGTCAGTGGGCACTTTACCTGACTGCCATATAAATAGGTGATTTACTGAAATAAATTTTACAAATATATCTTTAAATAAATGTTATGTAATTCATTATATAAATTGCTATTTCGATCTGCACTGAAAGCTGCAGCACTCTTGCAGTTCTACTTATAACTTCTCTATTGCTACGTGGCCAAGATTCGTCCTACTACATTTTAGACATTTAGATGGATGAATTTTCTAGGACTTTCTCTGTTCTATGTCCTCTGTTTCTAGAGACAGAACCCTCCTGTGACTATCAGGGTACTTCTGAAACATCTGGGAGTTTCTCTCCTTCCCAAACCTGTATAAAACTGGAATTGGAAGAAAGACCAGCATGTTTACACTGTGTCTTCATACTTGGCACTCACTAAAGAAAATATATATCATCTCTTGAGGGCACCTCTTTATCAGAGGGCAGGAGGAATAGATATACAATGCCCCAAAGAGCACAGAGAGATGAATTACTTCTTACAGAAAACAAAGCTGCTCATGAGAACTTCCAGTACAAGAAATGCGTATAAAGAGCCTGTTGTTCAAACTGCACTGGGGTCTGGATTTTGTCATGATGAGCCTCATGTTTTATATCCAAAGTGATACTCAATCTCACATGGAAGACAAGAGCTGATATTCCCAGTGCTCACCTGGGATGAGAGCCAGTCCACTGATTTCTCTCTGTTTACTTTGTTCCTGTAAGTCTGGGAATTCTGGCTCTCGGACCATTTACATCCAAGAACAAATAATCACAGATTAATGAAGTTTCCTGCCTTCTAGAAATCATAGAATCATCAAGGTTGGACAAGATCACCGAGTCCAGCTCTCAACCCAGCACCACCACCACGTTCACCACTAAACCACGTCCTCAGCTGCCACATCCACATGTTTTTTGAACACTTCCAGGAATGGTGACTCCACCACTTCCCTGGGCAGCCTGTAGGAAAGAAGATGGGCTGGGTATTGGTAGCTCTGGTCAGAAATGGAAAACAGCAACAAAGTGCTGAGAAACTCTTAGGGAAAAACCTCTGAGCTGTGACTTCTGTCCTGCCCAAGCACATCGTGGAGCAATTAGTGCAGGAGAAGTTCTCTGTGGAGACAGGGAAGGGATCACCAGGTCTGTGAAGGCTCTTTTTGGGGTCACAGTCCTGAGAACACTCACTCATGTCCTTCACTTTGCTGCCATGAGCTTTAGCACGGATTTAGTGAGTTTGATCAACAATCCATGAGGGTCAGCAGGAGGTTTAGAAGAGAAAATTGCTATTTTCATGCAAATATTCTTGTTACCTTGGGTTTTTTTGCTGTGTGGTGGTTGCTGGAAGAGTGGTGAGATGGTATCATAAAAGCCTGGTCTTTAAGTAGAACCAGAATTCAATGATTTTTGTCAGGTATTTTTTTTTTCAATTGCCAAAACAGATATAAGAAATAAACTCAAAATTTAACAATGTATTTATTATTTCTCAAAACTGAAATTCAGAAACTATTTTTCACTAAAAGAGTTACTGCACAGATTTACTTCCAGACCAAAGTTTTTGACAGTCTGTAAAAAAAAAATGGAAAAAGCAGCATTATTACAGCAAAGCATATAAATCTGTGCCTTGTCTCATAATCCAGAAATCAATAGCTAGTGGTCTGCAGAAAGATTAATTGATAAGTCTCTCTAAATTTCCACTTACAAGTATAAAAAAGCTCAGTATACACAAAGCTTTTGTATTTAATAAGAATTTGTGACTGTTCATAAAGAAATTGTGGAACCATAAAGAAACAAGGTCTAAGGAATGTTCCTTATCAGTATCAATCTGAGAATGGTGGATATTGATTGTAGTGAGATGAGGAACCTGAACTGAAAATGTTTGAAGAAATAAGTGTCATCTGAAGGCTGAAAGTTGTCTGTAGTTCCTGCTTGTCAATGATTATGGAAAGAATCCTCCACAAGAGTTCAGACCTTCATGGACATTTATCTGAATGTGACTGATAAGCAGAAGTCTCCTTTCAGGGCTTCTTGCTCTGTTCAAAGAGTGTGGGTATTTGTCAGAATTTATGAAATGTTTCCTTAAAAACCACCTGAGAAAATTTACTCTTTGACCTTCAAATCATGAAATGGTTGAAAGCGAGTCCACACGAGAATTTTTGTGCTGCAGATTGATGCTTTGAGGATTTGTGGCCTAAGCCCTGGCCTGAACAATTTCTCCTTAATTAAAGCGCAATGAAGTCTCTAGTGAAGCAGATTTGAGGAAGAAGTCACTGATCTATCCAGCTCCCATCTCCAGCTGACGCACACACCTTCTTTCATCTTCCAGTCTTTTTCAGCAGCTGAAAGACGTGTTACATCCTCCTTAGACAGTTCTTTCTGGAATTATTAATGACCAACTCGTGGCTGAATTCAAAGGTCACACTCCCCATCTGAACTATCTTGATTTATAAGCTGGTTTTGTCACTTGGGATGATTCTGCCTTCCTTTATCTTGAGGCACAGACAGATTGCTCCCCTAACCCTGCAGTCAAGTCTTTTTCTTCTAATTTATCTGACAGGATGCCCTGAGTTAAATTCCCTACAGGTCTCCTCTTTGTGAGTTGAGGATCATCCAACAGTGCTCAATGACTCTGATTCTGGCACCCAAAATAACTTCAACCCAATATCTTTCTTCTCTTCTTGTATGAAACACCTTTGGAGGGAGATTCTTTTCTGCTGTTCAAGGAGGACAACTGGAAAAAATTTCAGCTATGGAAGATCAACAACTCTCTTTTCCTTCAAAAGAAGAGAAAATAGAAGCTAATAACCCTATAGTGAGGACTGAGAAGGTCCATGATTACCCTGAGCATCAAATCTGTGTTGGCCAAACCACCATGAAAAGGTTTTATTGCTACATCTGCAAATGGCACTCCTGGAGTTTTCTCTTGAGGATCTGATGCTGCTGCCTGTTTTACCTGTTGCAATTCCTTATGTGGAATCAGGAAATCATCTTTTATCTAGAGAGTAATTTTTTTTGTTGTTTTTGTTTCATATTTCTCTCAGAACTTCTTTACTGTCTCAATTTCTCACTCTCTTTATTACATATACTTGTTTTTTTCTTAATACGCTGTCTTGTTTCCTGAGTGCTGCATAGCACTTGTAGGTGAAATAGTACCTTTCAAGATAAGTCAGGGATCAAAGATGCAACTTTAACCATTATAAAGTATCTGTTACTTGTGCTTGCACAAAGGGAATAGCTGTGACTGTTGCTAGTAGTAGTTTGTCATCATTTAGTGAGCCAGGCTGTGAAATAATGGCTGTGCTTTGTCACTGGAGCACAGCTGCTAATTGCATTCAGAAATGCTCTTTTTTTTCCCCTCACTATTTTTCCCCTGTATTTTTTTTTTATTTTCTGCGTAAATTTTCTTCCTCTGCATTTGGCTGAAAGCCAGTTTTCTTAAATCAACACGAAAAAGCTAAAAGTCTTTTCCCTTTGAATTCTGGTAGCTCTCTCTTCTGCTGTCCCCACGCTTCACAAAACCCTTTGCAGTGCAGAGCACATCGACAGGAAACCTCATCTCCTACAGGAGACTGAACCCTCCCTGACAACCCACCTTCCTCCTCTGAGCATGAAAATCACAGAATCAGAGGATTACAAAATGTTTTGGGTTGGAAGGGACCTTAAAGCTCATCCAGTTCCAACCCCCTGCCATGGGCAGGGACACCTTCCACTAGCCCAGGTTGCCCCAAGCCCTGTCCAACCTGGCCTTGGACACTTCCAGGGATGGGGGAGCCACAAAATACTGTGCAAAAAATCAAAGACAGGTTCATCCAAAATTTCTGTCTTCATCTCCTGTAACATGAGCATATGAAAACCTTTAATTAGTTTAAATATTCACAACAAGAGTACACTTTCTCCTCGAGTTTGTCAAAACTAGCAGAGAAAAGAAAAAGCAGTGAATGTAAGCAAAAGCCACACAAATGCATTTCAGAAATAATAAAAAAATGCTCTCTTTAAATAAGTAGCAAAGTAACCACTGCAATAATGTACCAGAGAAAGAGGAAGGCTTTTAATATTTGAGGGATTAATCTAATCAAAGGTTAGATATATCTGCACTGTGGATGCCTGTAGCTGAGCTAATCCTTGTTTCCCTTTCTAGTCATAGAAATCTAGTTCATACCATCACCAGAAACCAGAGCATGAATCACATCAACCTAAGGGGGGCATGTAAAATAAATGAGAAAAATCATATCCTAAAAGTGCTGGTTCCCTCCTCTACCTTTAAAGGAATCTGTGTTGTCAACATCTAAAGGTGGATGTGATGAATCCCACTCTTGTCTTCAAGACAAGTCCTTTTGTCACTCTAAGGAGATGCTTTATCCAAACATAAATCACTGACTTCAATAACTGAATAAATTTTAGTGTCTTCTGATGCCAGATGAATGGAAAGGTGTGAAACTTAATCCTGATAAAAGGAAATACTTTTTCAGACGAGCTTTCAGTGATGGAACACATTTCCATAAAAAATGATAGAGGGCAAGAGTACAGTTTGGAATGGAAAGAATTAGAAAATAAAATAAAGAAAAAAACAAACAAGATTATCCAGAGGAAGCATTAACAATGATGAAATAAATTGAGTAGGATCTGTTACGGCTTTAAAGTTGCAATAAGTCCATAATTACTAAAGGTCAAGCAAAAAAACCCCCAAAATATATTACCCTAAACATCAGATTCTTCTACTTCCACGTAATATACCTTACCTGGGCAAAGTGAAGACTGGGTTAGACAGACAAAGAATCAAGAAATCTCTATATTCTCAAAATATCCTGGAAAAGAAAACCATTCATGTTATTTTCTGAGATAATTAATAATATCTATAAAAAAAAAAAAGAAAATGAAAACAAAACCGAAACCAAAACCACCAGCCTCTGTTCTTATTTGGATCTGGATTTCTAATCTGTGATGGGATTTCTCACTTTGCTGTTTGAATTTGTTATGTTTTCTTTAAATAGGTGATGGATTTCCTGATTTTGTCAGTTCCCTTTCAGCAGGAACAAGGATTGTTGTTAGGGTTACACAGGGAAATACATGTTGCAGAAAGCAAAGCAGAGAGTGAGTTAATTACGAAAATCAAAGTCATGGAGAACAAAAGGCCTCATATATCAAGTAGCAGAAAGACATGGTGGAATGTCACTTCAGGGAAAAGCTCCTCAAAGTGATTTTTTAACACTCTCTTTTATCTCTGAGCTGTCTCACTTCCATTTTTATTAATCATTTATATTTGCTCTACATAGTCGTAGAATAAACAGTGCATAAAGGCAATAGGTTTAATACAACTTCTTTTGTGTTTCTGTCATAGCAATACCATCTCAGAATTTAGAGTGACTCTGCATATATTTTAAATTTGAAATAGAGAGTTCCCCACATGCTGCTTATTTTAAATACCACCTTTGTTTCTGCTCTCTGTTCAATCAAAGCATTGTCTGATTGCAACCTTCTGACACAACAGAAGGTGGATATAACACATTCTCATCCGAAAAAATTGGTAGCTTATGAGGTTTTTTTTTCCCCTGCAACAGCAAGATTAGAAAGAATCAGTTGTTACCTCTGCCCAGGGCAAATACATTCTGTCTTTTTTTTTCATCAACATATTATGAATTCACTAAATGTCTGCCTTTACAGCCCAATTCCTTTCTAACTCAGTTTAGTCTAAACCGTTGTATAAAGGTTAAAGCATCCTTTCTTCAGTCAGTTCTGATCTTTGCCCTTTATCCAATTGTAGCTGTTTTGCATCTATTTCTCATTCTTGTGGCTTCTGTCCTCCAGTGTTGCTGCTTTAAAGATGCTGCTTTTCTCATTTCATTAGGGAGAGATTTTATACAGGGAGACTGATAGGTCAAGGGGGAATGATTTTAAACAGAAAGAGAAGACATTTAGCTTAGATATTAGGAAGAAATCCTTCCCTGTGAGGGTGGGGAGGCCCCTGGCACAGGTTGCCCAGAGAAGCTGTGGATGCCCCAGCCCTGGAAGTGTCCAAGACCAGCTTGGACGGGGTTTGGAGCAACCTGGACTAGTGGAAGGTGTCCCTGCCCATGGTAGGGGTTGGAACTGGATGATGTTTAAGGTCCCTTCCAACTCAAACCTTTCTATGTTTCTGTGTTTCTATGTTTCTATGATTCTGTGATATCCGAGTGTCTCACAACCCTCAGGATCAAACCTACCACCACCCTTGCAAGAAGTGGTGAATGAAGGGTTTTTGAAATGCTGGCAAAGATACAAGTCTAGAATTCAAACCATTTTCTCTCAGTGAAGAGATGCTTAAAATAGTTCATCTGCACTGAAAGCAAAAGTATAAGATGAGTTTATTCCACCAAGTGAAGATGTCTCCAGTATAAATGTTTACACATATAAATGTGAAGGGACTATCACTTCAGCCTCCTCTTCCATATGTACACATCCTCAGTGCAAATAAGGTCAATAATTTCTGTTATAATACACGTTGCTCATGCTGATTTCAAGTGCTTTTACAGCCAAAGATAAAGTACATCCCTCAGATGTCTCCCATGATATCCTTGGCTTTTCCCCAAGTACGTGCAGACTTAATACCATTAGATCTCCAGGCAATATAAATTCACATATTGCAAATTGCTGTAGCACCATTTAACCTTTCAAAACAACTTCTCCACGTATTTCTTTTTTTTTTTTTTAAGTAATAAATATACCTCCTGCAAATGCATTAAGAATTAAGCTGAGGTTATTCTTCCTCTGAAATGATGGCTATATCTGATGTATAGAAGGCCTGAGCTGAAGTTGTGTCAGTGACTGTGTTGTCCTGTTTCTCCTTCTCTTCCTCATTTTCCCCATTTAAAAATGGCAATCACGAGTCTGGTCTCCCATGGAGAACACCAACAACACAACTATGAATTATAGAGTATTTTTCCTTCATCTCATGGAAGCACATCATCACACACACACACCCCCTTGAGTTAGAAATGCAGAACCCCTGGATCCAGCTGTTTTCTCTGGGCACTTCAGCCCAGAGTAACCCACATCCTATTAAATCTTTGCCATCAGCGTGAAAAGGCCAAAATGAAAGTTGGTTTTCTGCACATTTGTGACTACAACAACTAATTTTGAAGCATCTAGTCTGCTGATAAATATTTCAATGAACCGTGGAGCCAGTAACATCACAGCATTATGCAGTTTTCTGCAATAAGTAGGAAAACACAATCCAGCTGCAGTGCCTCTAACTCTGAATGTTCCTTTTATTCATTCCTAGTTCTTTTTTATGAGCAATAAAGCACATCAGCCTATGAATTCTGCTCTTTTACACTTAGGACCATAATGAAATACTCTGAATGAACACGGATTGGAAATCTAGAAAAGAAAAAGAAACCCAAACCAAAATGTCATCACCAGCAATAAAGACTTAATAAGCTTTAGAGCTGCAATTTTTGTGGACTGGTTTTTTTTTTCTTTTTCAAAGAGCTTTCCAAATCATGACAGGAGAGCAGGCTGGCTTAACACAATCATTTCGATTGCACAGAATTGTCTCCAAGTAAAATTGCCAGTGATCGTTCCCATTTGAAGCACTTCAGAGCATCTCCGAGGGAATCAGGGGCAGAAATTTGCAACAGGAATCAGAATTAGCTCTGTAAGGGAAGCAAAGAGCCTGGGGATTCCTGAAAAACAAACAGAGTGTTGGGGAAATAATAATTATCCTCGGTGGTTCACCACAGAGCCCTGCAGGGCCCTCGGGAAGAGAGAACAGGGTTTGTGTTCTGCATCCCTGAAAAGCTGAGTCTGGGAAGAGAAGCACGGGACCTGCAAGCAGCACAACTCCCCCTGGATAATTCAGTGTTGCAGAAGGGATAGATGGTCACAGGGGTGCTTAGGCAGCCTCATGACTTATTTCCTTTGGGTTTAGAGTCATTCCAAACATAAAAGTGCTTTTCCTGCATAGGTATAAATGTGTATAAATGTTGACGTGTTAAGAGAACAAAAATAACAGGAAAGGAGAGTGTTTTATAGATTTGACATTGCTGGTGGTCAGAAAAGGATTTTAAAGAATCACAGAGTAGAATCAGAGAATCATTAAGTTGGAAAAGACCTACAAAATCATTGAGTCCAACCTCTGGCTGAACAACACCTTGTCAACTAAACCACAGCACTGAGTGCCACCTCCAGTTGTTTCCTGCACAATTCCAGGATGGGGACTCCACCACCTCCCTGGGCAGCCCATTCCAATGCCTGACCACCTTTTCACTGAAGAAATACTTCCTGATATCCATCCTGAAGCTCCTCTGACACAATTTGAGGCCATTTCCTCTTGGAAAAGGCATTTAGGTGCCTGCATTTCCTCCAGGCAGCTACATAAGCAGCCTGGCCTTGGAAACCAGAAGTAGTATTGCCCAGTTTTCATCATAAATGAGCCAAGAAAACCCAATTAAGCAGTATGTCAATTTTCTTGTTTCCTTCAAATCTAAAGCAGTGATTTCCAGTACCTTCTCATCTGTTAACCCCTGGGTTTTTGTCCCTCTCTGGTGCTATACAGCAAATTTAAGCCTACAAACATCTCAGTTGTGTAATTATCACAATCAGGGAAAATGGGGGAAATATCATTCTGGAGTAATCCAAAATTATGACTTTCCAGGTCACTGAAAAATTAAAGAGATAGGAAAGGAAGAGTGCAATGTCACCAACCCCACCTTCAGGGCAGGGAGTGCCAACAAAGCAGAGGTGGATTTCAGCCTGTTCAAAAGCAAAGTCACATTTTGTGTGGAACTGAGGAAAAACACATTCATGGCTGCACAAGGCAGCACAGAGAGTGGAAGAAGCAGTAATTTAATAAGTGGAAAATTAAAATTCGGAAGAAAATTAGGAAGAGATAAAGACTAGACCAGAATATGATGGTGTCAGCCCCTTGGAAGGTCTCTCAGCTCCACCTGCATGGTAAACACACCTTCAGCTGCAGAATTGTGGACAGACCAGATTGACACAGAGACATTTGCTGCAGCTTGGCTGTAAAAGGCACCTTTGGTTCTGATGGTGCTCTTGGGACTTCCACCTTTGGAGGTTTGTACTGTACCTTGCACAATGTTGCTTTGCTCTTATTTTCTCAGCAGGGTGCTGCTCTCCCTCAGTCTTGTACAGCTGAGTACAATTTTTATCCAAGGGAAATATTAAAAGGAAAGGACAGGAAAGGAGGGAGGAAGAATGCCTGGTTTTGGGTGGGGGTTTTTTTGCCCCAGATAACAAGGGGATAGTATTCACCAAGAGATTTGGTGTAGAGTCACCTCCCTTGGTTTCCAGGAGTCAGACATGGTTTGTAACTCCAAACTGGAGTCAGCAATCTCAGCCATCCCCCTGATGCAGAGCTGAGGAGAAAAAGTCCTGTACAGGCTTGTCCTGCTCAGCATGTGGCCAGCTTTGGTCCTCCAAATGGATATACCTGGGCTCAAATAATCTCCTTCTGGACCAGAGGTGACCCTGAAGGCACAGTCACTGCCTTCTTCCTGGATCCATGCTAACAAATCCACTGGGCTCAAATGGTCTCTGTACATCACAGTGTTTATGGCCAGGGTGTCCAAGGGACAATTAAGCCACATTCCCAAATGAATCACACTCAGACTGTGAGGAAGGAGGAACATAATCTGAACATTAGCTAATTAAAGGTGGTGGTGGTGGGGAGAACACTCCAGAACCCAGGTCATTGAGAGGATCTGATATAAATTTGAGAAGGCTTTTTAGCACAGCAGGTTTTCTCTGGGGAACAAAGGTCTTATCATGCAAAATTTGCCCAGTAGTGTAACTCAGAGACCCAACTTTACCTCTTCATCCACAAAACAGCTACTTCCAGTCATATTTTCATACAACCTCTGCTTTCTGAAGTCTGGGTACCACTTTCAGGCTGTTCAGAACACCACTGATCTCAAAGAAGTGTTAAACAAATAGGATTAATTTGCCAGCATGCAAATAAACTAAGGGGGTTGTAGAGAGGTGGGGTTTGGTCTCTTCTCTCAGGTGACAGGGTGAGAGGAAACGGCCTCAAGTTGCATCAGGGGAGGTTTACACTGGATATCAAGACAAATTTCTTCAGAAAAAGGATAGTCAGGCATAGGAAGAGGCTGCACAGGGACGTGGTGAAGTCACCATCCCTGGAAGTGTTTAAAAGGCTTGTGGATGTCCCCTGTGGGGACAGAGTTTAGGAATGAACACAGTGGTGTTGGGTTAATGGTCGGACTCCATGATCTCAGGGGTCTTTTCCAACCTTAATGTTTCTGTGATTCTGTGATTCTAAACTTCCTCTCACCGTGGCAAGTGTCATTTCAAGGAGTGGAGGTTTGTTTCTTAGCCAAGGGTCTCCCAGTCAGGGCCTGAGAATCTTCACCTCTTCCCAGTAAGATTTTATTTTGCAGGATCACTCGTTACATCCAGCTGGGCAATATTCATCCACAGCTACACCTCTCCTGAGGTGGGACTACAAACCAAGGACATAAATGTGCACCTGCATCAGCATCAAGGGAATATGAAAGATATCCAGTTGTCCTCCAAGGACTGTGTAAACACATCCAACATCATGTAAACATGTCCAATACTCAGTTCCTTTATCTCAGGCAGCTGATGGATGAAGAAAGAATGATAGAATCACAGAATTGTTTGGGTTGGAAGGGACCTCTAAAGCTCATCTTGTCCAACCCCCTGCCATGGGCAGGGACATCTTCCACTATCCCAGGTTGCTCCAAGCCCTGTTCAACCAGGCTTTGAACACCTCCAAGGATGGGGCAGCCACAGCTTCTCTGGGCAACCTGTGCCAGGGCCCCACCACCCACACTGTAAAAAATGTCATCCTTAGGATGAGGGAATGATCCCTGTGATCCCTCTGGAACAGCAAACAACTCTGACACGCAGCAGAAGGAAGCTGGGCTGCCTCTGAACGCCTGGGGTTTGTTACAGAATGTTTTGCTTGTCTGGTTTCTGGCAGGTTTAGAGCTGGGCTTGTTATCTCTGCCTTGCCACGTCCCTGAGCTGCACATCCTGAGCCTGAGTAGAGCAACACGAGGAAGGGCAAAGCAATAGTGGCTCAAAAGTGCTGCCTGGGATCCTGAGACAGGTTTGGTTTGTGAGTTTGGTGTTCTTTTTTTTTCCTTTTCCACCTCACTCAGGAGCAGTAGCAGCATTTCCTTGCTGTGTACAGAGGTCCAGTGATGTAAAGGTGACGTGTGGAAGGAATCAAAGACGTCATTCCCATTAAAGCCAAATGGGGAGGCTTTTCTATCTATAATAAAGAGTAATAATAAAATACTGCAACTGTCTGTCTCTAACTGGCAACAGGCAGCCTTAAAAATCTATTAAAGGAGATTAAGGATCTGGAAAGCTTTTCAGTTCATAAGCCAATGAATATAAGAGCTCTAAAAGGGAGAGTTGGAAGCTGACTCTGAGGTCCTTCTCCTATCACTGATGATAAATGTAAACATGATTTCAAACAGTGCAGAGGGAACCTCTTGAGTCTCACACAAAGGGATTGATTAGGGAGGGAGCTCAGGACTGTAACACAAAATGCACACTCTTCACTTGTAAACAGAAGTGTTTTCTGAAGGCCAAATCTTCCTTTAATCCTCAGTGCAGATATCACACGAGCCAGCAGTTCTGGGTCTATTTTTCCTTGCAGATAATGAGGTTAATTGACAGCTGCAGCATCCTGATAAGGCCTGCTTGGAAGATGAAATGCAGGCCCAGAGATAGATGGAACAAGATAACTCTAATGACCAGCATTAACAGGGATGCTGCCCATGATTAAATCTGTGCTTTCATGGAAAGAGGGGGGGAAAAGTCACTTCTATATGTGGTTTCTTTTCCAGCACATAATCCAATAACAGCAAATGAGGCACTTAAATCCAAGAGGACCAGTGCAATGATTTCTTGTGATTTGGAGAATTACACACCTGAGAATCAGGAATGGAAGAACAGGAGGGGGGTGTGTGTGTGTGTGTTTTGACAAGCAGTTATTTTGAAAAGGTTGTAGAGGGAGAGAAGATAAGATTCAATGTGATCCTCTTCGTCTGTCTGTGCAAAAGTAAGAGTGGGAGTAGTTACTGGCTGTATAAAGAGGAGAATAATGTGTTATTTTTGCTCTCTATACTGTTTCTGTGGAATTCATCCAGGGAAATTTCACATCCATGTGCACTGCTGCTGAAAAAAAAAATTAAAATTATTAAAGCTTTCAGAAAATGCTTGACATTATTTATCTGCTAAGCTGACATTTGCTGCTGAGCAGGTCAGACCCAGCACATTTTATAGTCAGTGGGAAGGAATAGGCACTTTTCAGGTGCAAGTCACATGGCAAACTTCAGATATTTATTTTAGGGTGAGATAAATCGTGGCCTGGTTTCCACTGACTGTTTTCACTGGCTCTGCAGTGACTGCCAAGAGTCAAGAGGAAATCCCACCAGTAGAGATATTGCTATTGAAATTGTGTTTAATTGTATGAATCACAGTCTGAAAAACAAAAAAAAAAGTGCCAAACCAAACAAAAAAAAATAATTCTGGTTTGGTTATCACAAAATGACTTAGATTAGACTTATAATGGTCATATAATATATGAATATAATATTTTGGAAGGAAATAAGGCCTTCTGATAAGCTTTTTAACCTAATTGTGTAAGATAAAGGAGGAGGGGCTAGAATTTGAAGTCAGGTTATTTCATATTAGAAATAAAGCCTGGTTTTAATATTCAGTAAACAACTCTAAGTCAAGCCATGATGTCTCCAAATGAAAATAAGATGTCATTCTGGAAGAGGTGCTTTGACCAGGACAAATCATTGAGCACAGGCTCAGTGTGGGCTGAATATCATAGAATTTGTGGGCTGAATATCATAGAATTATAGAATTATTTGGTTTTAAGAAGACCCTTAAGATCACTGAGTGTAAACATGAACTTAACAGTGCCAAGCCCATCACTGAACCATGTCTCCAAGTACCCCATACACACGTCTTTCACATCCCTCCTGGGATGAGGATTCCATCACTGCCCTGAGGAGCCTTTTCCAATGCTTGACAACTCTTTCCATGAAGGAATTTTTCCTAATATCCAAATTAAACTTCAGCTGGTGCAACTTGGGGCCATTTGCTCTTGTTGTCTGGGAGAAGAGACCAACTCCCACCTGGCTCCATCCTCCTGTCAAGCAATAAGGTCCCCCTTGAACCCTCTTTTCTCCATTGTTCTCCTGTAGTCAAGGTTAAAAATCAAAGTGTTACATTTACTCTTTAATTTATCTCTAACTCTGTCAAATACAGATAATTTAATCTTTCTTTTTCTTTCCATCTCTCACTCTTATCCTGTTTCTCTCTCTCTTTATTTACATAATGTGCAACAGAAGTGGGTCAAATAATTTTGCTTATTCATAGAAAACATTTTCTCCTGACATACAAGAAGTTTTCCTTACAAACAGTGTTTCAGTTGTTTTATTTTTGTCTTTGTTGATTTTTTGTGATTTTTTTTTTAACTATCTGTAACAAACTGTGGGATTTAACAGTGCTCAGAAGGAACTAAAACCAATTAAAAGGTTTTATAGGGATTGAGTGAACTCGATCTCTTTGCTTCAGTGAACCTACACGATTCAGAGGGTCAAACATTTTGAAAGGATGATACACAATATGAACCTCATAAATCTCATATATAGTGATTGACACAAACTCTGGTAAAATTTTAGGGATTGTTGTTCTGATCAGAGCCAAAGTCTTCACTGGGTCTGGGCAAGCAGCTCATATTCTACATCTACCCTGAGCTAAGGAAAGGAACTTAAATACTGCACATAACTCAGTATGGCCCATTTATCCTCAGAGACTGTGCAGAGATTCACAGAGTATTTCAGGCTAATTAAACCATCCACTTTGGGTCATATCCATCCTCCTTACACACATCTCAATGTCTCAGTTTAAGATCCAGTATGTGTAGCCTGGCTTCTCCCTTCTGTCACTATCTGCTTTATTAAATCTCCTATAACCTGCAATAAATTATTAATTAGGAAAACAACCTCATGTCTGACAAGGCTGTTTTTTGCCAATTTTGTCAAACCCATTAACCTTGTTAGAGGTATGTGCTTGTTTCATCCCATTATCCAGCAAACTGTGACATCAGTATAAACAAGGTTATCTGGCTCTTGCCTGCAGGAATACTTTACTTTTTTTTTTACTTTTTTTTTTTCCTCACCACTGGTGAGAGCTGAGTCTTTCCTGAAAGTCTCATAAAAACAAGGGATTGCAGATTTAAGCTGTCTCTGCCTGGTCCTCTCAATTCTCATGTCACTGCTGTTTCAGGTCCCTTAGGTCATCAAAACATGACTTGAGATCATACAGAACAGTAACAAGTGCTGCTGGTTTAATATGAACTAATAAGAAGATATTTTAGCTGATTTTAACTCTTTTTTTTTTAATCATCTCTCCACTGACTGAAATGTTCTTCTGAACAAACCCAACTTTCATTTTAGGTCCTTAAAAATTAGTCTACCTGTGGAATACACCTGCAAGGAGAGAGGCCACATGACACAAACAGTGAAATACAGAGAAAATGTTACTGGTAAATAATTTAAGAATTAAAGAAGTTTCTAAGGAGGCTATTAGTCAATATTGCACGTCTGTAGCACAACTCATGATCCCCAGCTGACCAGACTAACAAAAGATTTACAGACCTGTATGAAAAGAAAATTTATAGCAAGATAATGAGATACTTTGGGTCCTTACAAGAACTTCTTTCCAACCACAAGGGAGAGCCAAAGCAAAAAATCACAGGGAAGACAACTTGAAAGCTTTTTGAATGTTCATCACTTCTGGGTGATGGTCTCCACATATGAATTTTGGAGATTGGAGTCACTCTTTTTCTTCAAAAACCAAAGTTTTGACTACCTTTGCAGAACAAATTGATATATCTTAAGATTTTATTGTCCCGGAATTTTGATTTATAATTATGACCATATAATAAGAACTCCTTCTCACATCCTTTCTCCTACTCCTCCCTTTTTACCCCTATTTTCACCAGTCCAGAAAAAATGTTTGGTCAGGGAATATTTTTTTGGTTTTTCATTCATTTTACTTTCGTGAAAAATTCAGATTGTGACCTAGAAAGGCAAGCAAAGAAATAATTCCTCCCTTCCCCCAGTTTTTGAGAAAAAGTGTTTCCAGGAAGGAAAAGGAAGCTGGTCAGAATTATAGCACTGACTAATTTTTCCATCAAAAATGGAATTCAAAATGCATTCTGTTATTTGGGTGAAAAAGCCTTTTCACTAAAAAAAAATCTAATTACCAGCTCTTCCAACATATTAATCACATTTGTCATTGTTAAAATTTCAGCTTGTTTCCCATGCCATTTAGGAAACCCTTTGAGAATGGAATGAAATAGCATCTTAAACAAGGAGCAATTGCTTTTTTTCCCCTCTGACAAAACAGGAATCTTATTCTAACCATGTGGGGACCAATTAAAGACACAGTTAGGACTGGGAGTGAATTAGTCCACATGGGTAAGATTTACTGTGCTGAACTTCAGGGGAGAGATTCATTTAGCTGTGTGGAAGTACCTTTTGGCATTGGGGATGCTCAGCTGTTGAGGATACCAGCAATTTTATTTAGGAATCAGAATCCTATCCTACATCTCCCTTGAGCAGACTCCTTTTTGGCTTTGGCCCTTTCAGTCTGTAGCATTTTCACAGAGAATAAAGACAGTTCACCTGTGAGTTCTTCACCTGAGGGAGCATTTGGCTGATGTGAAATAAAAGTACAGTGCTCTTATGCTTCTGTCTCTCTCCATTTCAGGAAGGAATTGTTACTTTCTCCTTTGTGGCCCAAGACAGAAGTGATGTGAGTTCATAGACTGAAAGAATTATTTAGGTTGGAAAAGGCCTATAAGACACTGAATCCAACTGTTAAACTGTGTCATGTTCAGCACTAAACCGTGTCCACAAGGGCCACATCTTCCCAGCTTTTAAATCCCTCCAGGGATGGTGACTCCATCACTTCTCTGGGAAGCCTGTTCCAATGTCTGACCACTCTTTCAGCAAGGAAAAGTTTCCTAATATCCAATCTAAATCTCCTCAGGTGCAACTTGAGGCCATTTCCTCTCATCCTGTTGCCTGAGAGAAGAGACCAAACCCCACCCCACAACAACCTCCTCTCAGGCAGGTGAGGAACTGCCTTTTCAGCCCCAAAGTTATTCTTTATGGCTTTAGTTGGGCCTCCAACTGCCTTTGAGAGCTACATCCAGATGGGAAAAGATAAAAAAATGCCCAGAAATCCTCTAATCTTCACCGCCAGCAATATCCACAACACGTCCTGCTGCTTTCAGGTAAATATTTGGACCATGAAAGGTGAGCTGAACAACGTGGCACTGACAGACAAAGCCACTTCACACCATGTTCTGTCAAGCACAGATTCAGCTGCTCAGTAGGGACTAAACAGACAAGCAAAATTAGCTTCTGTTGTGCTGTGTGCAGTGTCAATCCATTTTACAAGCCCCACTGTGGTGACCTGAAAGAAACCTATGGTTTGCTGCACACAATTTTTCTTCCATCTGGCTTGTTTTAGGACTGGGAGAGGGGAAATGAGGCTGGATGGAAGGGCTGGAGTGAATACATGCAGTCCTGAGTGTTTTCAATAGAGCATTAATTGAAATGTTGTAGATACTCTTCGCCTCAGCTGTAGCTGTTCATAATAATTATGTTGATGTATTCAGAGAGGAACAAAAAAATATCTCTCTTCTCAGAGAGAAAGAAATTTAAGCACTGGGTTGGGCATTTGGGAGCCTGGTAAACTCCTGGTCCTGGTAAATTGGACATGTACAAGTCCTGGAGGCAGATGGGATGTATCCAGCAGGGAGCTGGTTGACAAAACACTGCCAGTCTCCATCTCTGTCGAAAGTTTGCAGTGATTAAGAGATCTCCCCAATGAAAATAAAGTAAAATAAAATAAAATAAAACAAGCTATGTTAATCCTTACAGAAAGACAAGGAGGGTGCAGAGAGCTACATGGCACTTACCTTATCACAATCCCTGGGAGTGAAGCAAAGCCCCACAGGGTCACCCACACAGGGAAGAAGTTCTTCCTCATATTCAGATGGAACTTCCTGGGCACCAGTGTCTGCCTGTGGCCTCTTGTGCCATTGCTGGGCCCCTCCCAAGCAGAGCCTGGTCCATCCTCTGACCCCTCCCTGCAGATTCTGGTAGACATTGATAAGTTCCCCTCTCAGTTGTCTCTTCTTGAGACCCAAGTCTTTCATCCTTTCCTTGTAAGAGGGATGCTGCTCCAGTCCCTTCATCATCTTTGTAGCCTCTTCTGGACCTGCTGAGAAGCTCCATGTCTCTAATTTACCACTTTCCTCCTGGGAAATTCTTGTTTCTCTGAGTTTTCCTGTCTCAAAATATGCACAGACTGCAAACCCCACCTGATTTGTGATCAAAAGAGACAAAATGTTGCCACCTGATCGATGCTTTATTGCACTGGGCAACCCCAGCACTGAGGGAACCTGATTCTCTTCCTCAACATTCTCGGTTTCTTTCTCCTTGACCTCACTATATTGAAGGTTTTGAATGTTATGTAATTAACTACACCTTGCCTTCACTCTGCCAAACCTTCTACAGCTACTCAGGAGGGGTGTGGGATTCCCAAAGGTCATTTTCTCAATCTGTCAAGCTCATGAAGTTGCCTTGGTAATAACATGGGTGGAAAGTGTGGGAGCTGAGGAATGAGCACATCCCATTCTCTGAGGAGTGTGGTCTGTGGTCACAGATCTTCCCCAAATATGGGCTGATGAGTTACCCTTCACAGCCGGAATGTGAATGTGGGAGATGGGTGCACCCCTAATTCCTGGAAATTCAAGTTAAAATGGGACCTCATCACTGACATGGCTGATTTTGGCTGCAGGTTGATGGAGTAACAGCAGGCACACAGTCAGCTGTGACACTGTGGCAAAACCCACAGTGACTTCTCTAAACACAGTCACCCGTGATCCTCTGGCTGTACCTTAAAGCAGATGATCCAAGATCCCTGTATGTGCAATTCCAAGCTGGGCAAAGCTCCAGGAAAGCCTCATCTCAGGAGCTGTTTATTTAATTGGCCACTGCCATGACCACAACTGTACAAGGACAGTTAATAGCTTTTCCTGGCAAAAGAGGTGAAGCCTTTAGCCTTTATGTGTTGTGTCACTTGTGTCCCCAGCCAGGTCACCTGATGGACAGGAAGGCACCCCAGCAAACTGAGCCCCTGTGAGAAGCCTGAAGGTCAAAAATAGGGTTTCCTCCAGTGACAATGGAATTTCATCCAGTGACAGTGGGGTCCACCCAACACCACCAGTGTGGGAGGTCTCCCTTCAGCTGCTCCACCAGCTCCATGCAGAGCTGATCACTCAGACCTGCTGTAACAGGGGCATGTTGGATGAGCATTTGGAGTCTGAAGACAGTCAGTACTTTCTGACTCAGATGTCTAAACACGTTGGCACAGAATTGTTCAGTTTTGAAAAGACCCCTAAGGTCATCAAATCCAACCATTCACTCAGCACTGGCAAAGCTATCACCAAACCATGTCCCCAGGTGCCACATCTACACATTTTTGGAACACTTCCAGGGATGGTGACTCCACATCTGGCCACCATTGCAGTGAAAAAATTTTTCCTAATATCCAATCTAAAACTCCCCTGGCTCAACTTGAAGCCATTTCCTCTTGTCCTCTGTCACCTCTTACTTGGGATATGGTTACCTGAGAAGCCTCACAGGAGGTCAGTGGTCCCCTTTGGCCACCTGGATCTCAAAAATTGCCTTGTGAGATCTGGAAGGGAAGTCGTGGATTCAAACTAGATCCAGAGAACTGCCAGCCAAGGTGTGAGTGCTCCACCTCACAGCCTCGTGGGGTTTTACTGTGAAATGTCACCTGGGTGGAGAGTCACAGTTTTCCACTGCAGGAACACTGACTTAGCAGTTGCACCCAAAGCTCTTGGAATGACAACAACCTTTTACTGGGACACCCCCACCCAAACTCACCACTGAAATAAACAATAAAACCTCCAATATTCCTTTTAATTTGCTTCTTGATTTCTATGGAGACATTGTGACGTGTTTTTAAAGCCCTTCTGTGCCGATCAGGAAAGGTGGACACTTGGATTTTTCTTTTCAGTTACAGTTAAGTTTTTTCTCTAATCATGTTGACACGGGAACTGGGGCTTTAAGGAAAATAAATTAATTTGGAGGTTCATTTAAATTTAACTTTCACCTTACAGAGTGATTTTATATTAGATACAAGGTGTCCAGGCAAAACCACACCTCGGACATGTTATTTTTCTTTCACTGACCATGGAGGGAGCTGAGGCAGGTGCTTGGGATGGTTTTATATAGCTCAGTGAAATGAGTTTCACTCTCTTTTCTAAGACATAAAATAAATATCATGACAACTGGGAGCATCCCGGTTCCTTCATATATGGTAAGTAGTACTTTTTCCCTCACTGTCATTCTGGTGAAATGTTAGAATGATATATTTTCCTTTCATCTCTAATAAATGTTAGGCACCAACTTCACAACTTGCCCCTTCCTGACCATAACAGAAAATAAAGAATTCCATACTGATGGCAGATTATATTTAGATTTTTTGTTTGTTTGAGTAAGACCACATTTAAATTTCAAGTTAATATTTTAGGATTCCAGTGATTTTTTTTTCAGTGTCTACTGAATTACTGATTTTTAGCAGCAAGGATATGTGAGAAAACATCTCTGCTCTCAAGCTGACACTGGAGTCCTATCTTTTGAATAAAACAGGACAAGGGATGCTCAAAACCTCTGTAAAGCAGACAGACAGTACCTCTCTGCTACAGTCATGTACCTGCTTCTGCTGCTTATTTTTCAGCTGAAATAATAAGCTTTTTTTTTCTTTTTTTTTTTTGAGAATCCCCAATAGTTTCTGTGGAAATAATGATGAGTCCAGGGAAAAAAAAAAAAGAGAAAAAAAGAGGCAATTCTAGGTGAGGATATGGAAAGAGGAGATAAATTCCCAGAGCAACAGAGAGAAATTCCCAGAGAAACAGAGAGAAATTCCCAGAGTGACAAAGATCTTGTGTACAGATTTTTTAATAATTTAAAAAAAAAAAAAAGAGGGAGAAAGATAAAAAAAACAAAGAAGCAAACAGAAAGTTCTGGGCTAAAAAGCTGATTTTAAATATCTGTGTGATTAAAAATAAGACGTCTCACAAAGGATTTACCTTTACTATTCATAAGCACATGCAAAATAGGCATTTCTGCCTGAGCTTGTCCTCCTGGGGCTCCTTCAGAAGGTCCAATCAATTCAGTCAATGGATGGGAAGCTTCAGCTCCTCTCATGCTCAGTTAGACAACCAGCATGGATGAGAAGAACCCTGGTTTTGTCCATTGATGGTCAGAGAAGCCTGGGGGGAAGAAACTCACACTCAGCTCTGCTCTGCAGACATCTGGTGAGAGGTGAAGGAAGTCTCACCCTTGGGAAGGGCAGCAGAGCTGGTAAATCCAACACTTTAAATGACAGGGTTGTCCAATGTCACCTCTCCTTACGCCTCATGTTTCACAGAATCACAGAATGGTTTGGTTGGGTGGGATCTTCACAATCATCCAGTTCCAACCCCCTGCCATGGACAGGGACCCCTTCCACTGGACCAGGTTGCTCAGAGCTCCATCCACCCTGGCCTTGGACACTTCCAGGGGTGGGGCAGCCTGTAGTGGATTTCCATGGCTGGGTTTTGGTAGTGGGGGGGTTACAGGAGTGGCCTCTGTTAGAAGCTGCTGGAAGCTTCCCTTGTCCTGTGGAGCCAATGCCAGCCGGCTCCAGGATGGACTTCCCACCGCTGGCCAAGGCTGAGCCAGTCAGGAGTGACAGTAACACCTCTGGGATAACATATTTAGGAACAGAAGGTTGTGGCACAGAAGGAATTCCAGCCAGGGAAGAGCAGAGTGAGAACATGGGAATAACAATGTAGACACCAAGGGCAGCGCAGAAGGAGGGGCAGGAGGTGCTCCAGGAGCTGGAGCTGAGGCCCTGGAGCCCATGGTGCAGAGCAGGGTGGGACAGCTGTGACCCTGCAGCCCATGGAGGACCATCAGGGTGCAGAGACCCCTCTGCAGCCCAGGGAGGACCATCAGGGTGCAGAGACCCCTCTGCAGCCCATGGAGGATCATCGGGGTGCAGAGACCCCCCTGCAGCCCATGGAGGCTCCCATGCTGGAGCAGGTGGATGCAGGAATGAGGCTGTGACCCCATGGGAGGCCCAGGATGGAGCAAGGTGCTGACAGAGACCTGTAGCCCATGGAGAGGTGTTGGATTCCAAATTTTGGATATGAGAAAAAGAAAAACTGGTAAGTTTAAACAAAAGCCTTGGGCTGATAGAGACTGGGAAAAAAACCTTCATCTAGAGTCCAGACAAGGATCCATTTATGTCACGGGTTTGGAATATCCTGCCCAAGCCCGGACAAACCATGTCCTGATCTCATCAAACCTATGCAGAAGATCTTTTTGTGTTTTATCTCTCCCTTTTTGTTACCTGTTCCCCCCCCTGTAAAATCCCGTAGGATAAAATGGGTTTTTCCCATGAGGTAATTCCTAAGACCCCAAAAATGTGTTAACCTGGGTTTTCCCCTTATGTCATCCCTGTGAAAGCCCCCAGTTTTAATTGAATGAATATGTAAACCCCCTGTTGAATATGTAAACCCTAAACCCTTTAAATATGAAGCTTTCAGTTTAAAGCCATTCCCTCTTGTCCCATCCCTATCTACCCACAAGAAAAAATCACTCTCCTTTTTTGCAAACTCCCCATAAATACTGGAAGGCCACAATAAGGTCTCCCTGGAGCCTTCTCTTCTCCAGGCTGAACAACCCTAACTCTCCCAGTTCTCAGCTCTTCATCAGCCCAACTGCCCTTTCCAGGTTTAGAAGGAGCTGAGAAAGATAAAGACAGTTTCCAGAGAAGAGTGTACCAGGAAAAAGGTCAAGACCTCTTTGGACATTTGGAATTGTGTTACATTTGTCAGCTTCAGATTTTCTTGCACTTTTGAGTGAAATATTTGATTCTGAGCATTACAGCACATACCAAGCTGAGCAGATTTAGTACAACTATGGACCAAGATAATCTTCCAGTTGTAGAGAGAGTGTGCTCTGGTTTTTATCAGCCATTGGGAATTTATTTGATATGTATCAGCTGAATTCTTCTGAAGTTACAATTTTTTTTTTCCACAGAACCAGTGAGCAATTTGTAGCTCTGTAAAGTCATTCCCTGGTGACCTCAGTCAAGCCTAAACACTTGCATTAGGAAGCAAAACCTGACACATTAACCTTTGTTGCCTTGACTGTCAGCAAACAACAGGGTTTAATAAGCTGTGAAAGAACATATTTAATTAAAAAAAAAAAAAAGCCAAGGCAACAACCAAGTAACCACAAACTACAGGAAGAAGAAAAAATCAGGGCAGGCCCAATTCTCAAATATAGCAAATTGGTGTGATTCCAGTAAAGTCAGCAATCCTGGGTCAAATTATGCTCCTTGTGGATCTGGCCCCAGGAGGATGAGTACGTGATAGCACTGCTGAATCAAAGACAGATGAAAACACTGCTAAACTGAACTGAGTATTCCCATCTCCCGACAGCATAAAGAAGACAAGGAAAAGCAGGTCATGTTTCTGCTGTCTTTCCACAGCTTCCAAAATAATAATTTTGTATATGCTGCTGGATTTTAGTGCTATGAACCGCTTTGTTTACGCACACACATCCTCATACACACAGCACCATTTTAATCCACATTTTTCTCTTCTTTCCATTATCACAAATTAAATTATAGCCCTGGTGGCCCTGGGTAATGCACAGTGAAAATACTCTCCTTGAGCTATGATTCTAAATCCCCAAATGTATTTGTATAAATAAACTGCTGAGGTACCATTCCTCAGTCATTTGATATATTAAGAATTAGGATATATTTTTTCCTCTGTGCTCCTCCATAGCAGGAAATAATTTTCTTTTTCCTTTGCTGTACCACAATCAAAGTTTGTAGGCAGTAGTTTAGCTTAATCATACTTATGCAATTACTGTCAGAGTATGACATTTTCCTTTCACCTTTACTATTCCCAGCAGATTAAGCTATCAACCCTTCAAGATCATTACAGTTGTTTACATGCAGGTAGCAAAAAAGAGTCTCAAACAGCAGGAAATCTTGATCTCTGGCTATGGCATGAACCAAACTCTCTGTATTTTGGGGATTTTTGATTTAGTGGCATGGAAGCTCTAACCACACTTGAGAAATGGACTAACCAGGGAAAGACAAATGTTTCTCTCGAAGAAGTTTGAAAAACCACTATAGAAATTTTAATGGAAAGATTGTTCCACAAACATCCCAGGATGTGTGTTTATGTGCTGAATGATGGGAACCATCTGGATATCAGATGATACTTTCAGATTCCTTCCCCTATTAATCTGACACACTTAGGTTGACATGGTTGCTGCACTGAGAGAAAACTTTGCAGAAGTGTCAGGTAGCTGAGGAGGGGGAAAGAGCAGCAGATGGGACTGACAGGTTTTGATTCTCCACTCTTCTTTCGATGCCAATCAAACAGAACCTTCTGCAGGTGTCCCTGCCCCTGGGGAGGCTGCACAGAGCAGCTGCTCTGAGGTTGACCAGCACCGATGCTGCGTGAGGTTCTGAAATGTCAAGTTTTGAAAACAGCAGCTGTTTTTGCAAAGCTCACATGGCTCAAAGGAGGTGGCAGACACTTCCAAAATCTGTCTGGTTTCCCAGCTGTCCCCTCACTTGGCCTTTAGGAAACAGTTCTTGCTCAGGTGAGATATTCTTGCAGACACACAGCTCTAGAAAGTCTCTGGACTTCCATGTGTGTATCTGCTTATAAGCAGAGACATATCATAGAACCACAGGAATGGTTTGGGTTGGAAGGGACCTTAAACAGCACCCAGATCCAAACCCCTGCCATGGGCAGAGACACCCTCCACTAGACCAGGTCACCAGTCTGGCCCTGGACAATTTCAGAGATGGGAATATGATATTATCCACCTCTTTCCCCTTAAATGCCACAGCAAAATCTGCTTTCAGTTCCATTTTGACCTGTCCACCACCACTGACTTACAAATTGCAAGGCACAAAAGAAGTCTTCATCATTTTTTAAATGATTTCTTTAGGAAAGGAAGGTTCTGCAACCCCACTGCAGGTCTGCCAGTCCCCACTCTTCATTAACACATTGGCCAGTTTCAATCATCATTAGACAAGAGGCCTGTGTTTCAAGGATATTAAGTCTGCTAAGGATAGTTGGGAAGAAAGAGGAGATGGGCTGCAGCTGGTGTTGCAATTAAAAGAATTGGATATTCAGGATTTTAATCATAATATTTGACACCAGAGAATCTGGAGAATGGAAAAGAAACCAGATTTTGGAAGGCCTTCTGCTAATGAAGATCTTTACTCTTTTCTTTCCGAATCCCTTGGGCAACCAACACACTGGTGAACATTTGAATGGTCAACCTTATTTCTGTTGATATTCATTTTATATAAATATGATTATCTGTTTAATTACTCTGTTCCCTCCAGTTGTTAAAACTACATCAAGTTAATTTTCATTTCTCAGTATATTATATTCTGCATTTCATTAAATAGAAGCAGTTACTTAAAGCTTACAGTGTTCACATTTGGCTCTTGATTTTCAGCTGGGGTTAAATTACTCCAGTGTAGACACAGAAATCAGAATTACCCAAAGGGTTCTCCCTATTTCTATCACTATATAATCTTCTTTTTATTTACAACTCAGGACTAAGTCCTCTACAATTGTTATGGAATATTTAAAGCTCATTCAAAATGCTTTCAAAGTTGGTTTTAAAGACATTTGGAATGAAAATCATTAAAAAAGCCATTGTTGGAAATTGCATGAACTCCATTTCTTCCTGGAATTTATATTTTAGTTTGAAAGGTAATAGTATAGCCATCTAAGTAAAAATTACCATAAATTTAATGGACTGCATTGCTTAAAGTAATAGAAAAACTATGTGTTAAACAGGGGATTTCTTCCTTTAAAAAGAAAGATGGTGATAGTGCCTTCTTTTAACTGCTCTTTCCAGTGACAAAAATGCAGCAAACATTTCACTTGGCTGAATCAGGGAGTTAAATGATGAAGGCATTGCTTCCCACCCATGATCCAGCAGAGAACCACAACCTGCGTGCAGCCCCAAGCAATGCAGCACTAGATTTAGGCATATACTCCTTAGATTATTATTATTTCTTGAACTAGAGTCCCCCATGTTCAGTTCTGTGCAGTTTTCAACCTCTTCTTGCAGCTGAACTCCAAGCACAGCACAGTTTCCACTTAGAAATCCCACTAGATAATTAATGTCTTGCAGGCTTTCATTAAGCAACCCTTGATATATCAAGGGTGGATGGGCTTTCAAGATTTGATACTTCTCCCGTGGAGATACAGGGGGCCAATGGACAGAAATAATCCTTTCCAAGCAGTAATGAATAGCTGTGCTAAGTGGGATGAATAATAAAGAAGTGCAGCAGCAATTTACTCCCTCTCTGATTTGTATTTGCTCACCATGTCACAGAAGAGGGAGGCAGACACAGATAACAGTGCTCTATCAGTTAAATACATGTGTTTTTTCGGCTCCTTTGCACAAATGTTACTTATTCACTTTGACTGCAAGGACTATAAATTTCAGGTTGCACTTCGCCCCTTGCTGTGCAACACCTTGTAAAGATTCAAGGCATCCACTGTCAGCAACAAACCAGCATGAATCTCAAGGACATTCCTAGCAGAAATAGCTCATTTGAGGATCTTTCATTAATTAAAGGCAGGAATCAGGACCTGCCTGTCTGATAAACTTCCAGGGGTGTCATACTCTGAAAGTCACGATAGTAAGAACTTTTGCAGTACTCAAGACATGAATCTTTGGGCTTAATTTTTGGGCTCTTATTTTGTAAAATCTTATGTAAAATCATTCTAAATAAGTGTACTCATTTCCTGTTTAATTACTGCCTTTTTGGCTTCTGGCTCTGTACAATAATACGTTAAAGAATTTGTCCTGAGGACCAAGAACTGTTTTATAAAGAGATTAAAAAGCACAGGCAAAATTATCATGAGCAATGTGTTGAGTAGACTCAGTCCAGTTCCCAAAGGGCTCTAACACTGCATTAGGCAAAATATTTGTTCAACTTACAGAGTACTGAACAAGAATAGAAAAACCATGAACTTCCTTTGATCTTTCCTAAGGGCAAAGATAAAAGGATGCTTCTAAAGGTATGGGAAATCTCAACTTTCTGTTGCCAATGTCTTGTAAGTCACAGGTTGTATCTCCATTTTTCATTGTAGTCCTTGTGCTTTACATTTCCTGAACACTCATCTGTAATAGATTTTTCTCAAAATAATGGTTTTGGGTTTTTTTTCTTAGAATACAGCTCACAGGAAACAGATGGCATCCAAGTAATTCCTCCTCCAAACTAAACAAGACAAATATCAAACCAGAATAATGACTCAATGATTTACCTTGGTCGAGTTATCTCAGGTTGCTACTTTAGTATTAAATACTTCTTTAAATACATTTATAGTAAGAGTAGTTTCTAAAGGAAACCCTGTAGGGTGATTTGGAAAAATGTTGATTTTTTTCTCCTAGTTTTGTCTTTAACTTCCCATGGTATGCACAGTGAGACATCTGAGCTCGATGCCCCATATATCAAGTGAATCATTAAGGTTGGAAAAGGCCTCTAAGATCATAGAAGGGTAGAAAGGTTTAAGTTGAAAGGAACCTTGAAGATCACATAATTCCAACTCCCTACCATGGGCAGGGACACCTTCCCCTATCCCAAGTTGCTCCAAACCCCGTCCAACCTGGCCTTGGACACTTCCAGGGATGAGGCAGCCACAGCTTCCCTGGGCAACCTGTGCCAGGGTCTCCCCACCCTCACAGGGAAGAATTTCTTCCTAAAGTCTAATCTAAAGTTGTCCTCTTTCCATCTAAAACCATTCCCCCTTTTCCTGTCACAATCAGCCCGTATAAAATGTCCCTCTCCCTCCTTTTTATAAGCCTCCTTAAGGCACTGGAAGGCCACAGTAACATCCCCCTGGAGCCTTCTCTTCTCAGGTTGAGCACCCCCAGCTCTCCCAGCCTACCTGCAGAGCAGAGGTGCTCCAGCTCTCAGAGCACCTCTGTGGTCTCCTCTTGACTTGCTCCAGCAGATCCACGTCTTTCTTGTGCTGAGGACCCCAGAGGTGGAGGCAGCACTGCAGGTGGAGTCTCATGAGTGCAGAGTAGAGGGGCAGAATCACCTCCCTTGAGCTGCTGGTCACCCCTCTTTTCATGCAGCCCAGGATCATCGAGGCCAGCGATCAAACCACCCGGTCCATCACTCAACCATGGGCCCAAGTGCCACATCCACACATTCTTTGAATGCTTACAAGGATGGTGGTGACCCCACCACTTCCCTGGCCAGCCTGTTCCAATGCTTCACAACCCTTTTGTTGAAGAAATTTTTCCTAATATCTGATCTAAACCTCCCCTGGTGCAACTCGAGGCCATTTCCTATTTCACTTCACGTGACTAACACTCTGCATCCCTTAATTTGTGTTCCATGAATCCATCTGCTCCTGAGCCTTAGACCAAGCCTGATCCATGGCTTAGAAAGACAAGGGATGGGACTCCTCTGGCCAGACACAGATCTCTACATTTGATCCAGTGATTCCTCTATCATTGAAAGGAAGTAGAAGACAGTCTGGGGGTATATAATGTCTATAATATGGAATATGAATTATTCTCTTAAAGTGTGGGTTAGAAGGAGAGCCTGGGATGATGAGTGCAGGTCTGAATGCCAACATGTTGGTTATCAAAAGCTGTGTGACACCAATGCCACCTGAGCTAATAATTTTTTTCTCCCTTTCACAACTCTGAGGGATGGATTTGGCATGTAACTACTTTGAAGGGCGAGTGAAAGCAAAGAAATGAAGTGCAGTGATGTGTTTATAAATATATATGACCACATTTGTAGATGTGGCACTTAAAAACACAGATTAGTGGTGGGCCTGGATGTGTGAGGTCAGTGGTTGGAGTCAGTGATCTTGGAGGTCTTTTCCAACCTTAATTGTTCTAGGATTCAATGATTCTCTGCACAACACATAAACTTATGTCCATATATGTAAAAATGTATTTTTTATGTATATACTTTCAGGATATGTTAAAGGTTTAATTTTCATACCATACCTGGTACCTGAGAGACTGGCAGGATAGATAGCTAATGTCCTGTGGTAAGTGGTGCAGATATATGACAGTTGAGGTGATCTCCTAACCATCATCACCTCAAAATCCTCAATCACAAGCTGTCCAGGATGTGCAGTCTGACTCTTGCCTTCAGTGCAAATTAATAATGTAAGAATTGAGTGGCTTTATCAAAGTTATACAGGGAGCAAAGTCGCTTTCCTAAGATCCCATGAAGCAGAATCAATGTCTGAATTAATTTGATCAGGCACAATATAATTTTATGCAACAAGACCAGTCTTCCTTCCCAAACATCCGAGCTGAAGTGGGCTCTCCACATTCGTAGCTGTAAGTACACTGTGCTCTGCCTGGTTATAAATTATCCTTTCACATCCCCAAGTAAAATTGTAGAGGTCCTTTGCTAGGAAAATACTCAAGCAGGCACAATAAATGGGCATTTTAAGCAGAGATAACCTGTGCCTTGTTCCTGAAAATGAACAGCCAGGCTGCTGGCAATTATCTGTAATTACAGCTGGTACAAAAGGGTTTTTCATAATGCATTTTTGTACAATGTGCAACCCTGAGATGAGGTCCCAAGGCTGAAACATTTGTTCCCCTTTTCCATTAAGTGCTTTTTAAAAAATAATAATTAGAAGATCGTTCAGGAGGAAAGATAACACTCTGACATGGCCACTTAGTAAATACATAAGGCTTATTATTTGCCTCTCAAGAGGCTTGATCCCGTCCCAGTGATTTAATATGAACCATGATATAACCAGTTAATTACCAGAACTGAAAGAAGAGAGAGAAGAAAAGCATCATTAAACCCATTGTCCAGATAAGGAAACCTAAAAAGTTCTTTGCATACATTCAGCATCAAAGCTGAGAAACTTGTCAGTCAGCAAACTCCCAGACCAAGAGTGATCAGTAGAATTCAAATAACTTGGAATTTGTTAAAAAGTATCTCTCCATATATCATATATCTCTCCAGTCCCAGTTATAGTTTTTCTGATTATTTTTTTGGCTTAGGATGCTGCTTTGCCCGTGTTGTGGTGATTGACTGTGGAGCAAAGAGCTCAGTACACCTCGATGAGGTAGCAAAGGATATTCTTCCTCCAGTGCTTGGAACACAAATGTTAGTTTGGTCTTGTCAAACAGATCCTACCACAAGACCTGTCCAGATGTTTATAGTTTTGCCAATCCATTAATCATTCCAACCATTTCTCGGTCTGCTTTCTTGTGCTGAGCTCTGTTGGTAAACAACTATTTCTGAGAGAATTTTGAGATTAAAATGCTGCCTTTCCTTCCACACCATTGATAGGGACATAAGGGGAGCTGAGTTGAAAAAGAAAAATAGGCCTTTATTTATGTACTGGATAAAACATGAGCTGTTTGGTGCCTGTCTCCTCATGTTACCACAGGTACCATGAAACCCCCAGTATTTACTGAATCATTCAGCTGACCCCCTGCATTTACTGTGTTTAGAAAAAAGATTGCTTGGAATACTCTGCTGAAAGTAATTACTGGGGACAACAGATACCAAGATTTTAATTGCAGTCCTTGTATCTCTTTGTTCTTAGAACTTAATTCAAACGTCCTTTTGGTTAGCCAAAATAAAAGAGAAATAGAAAAAATAAAAATGTTAGTTGTCTGTAAGTCTCTCATCTCAGGAATCTGTCTAAATACTTTCTGAATAATCAAAGTCACAAAAATCCCTCTGAAGCAAATGAGCTTCAGCACATCAGTCTTGCACCATTCCATAATTTGAAGGGTCTGATTCTGTGCAGGGCTGGTTGTGCTTTCTTACCTTTAAAATCAAAAGTATTTGGTGTCCATTCTCATCTTCAATGAGCAAAAGATCCTCCTGAGTAATTATGTTAGTTAGTCTCATAGATAACACTCAATTAAAATAGAATACTTCATTTATACTTGCAAAATGCCTGAGATCCACAGATGAAGGCACTTGTATGCATTGCCCAGAGAAGCTGTGGATGCTCCATTTCTGGAAGTGATAAGGGCAGGTTGGATGGGTTCTGAGCAACCTGGTCTAGTGGAAGGTGTTCCTGCCCATGACAGGGGATTAGAAATAAATGATCTTTAAGGTCCCTTCCAACCCAAACCATTCCATGATTCTATAAAGGTTATTTCAAATTAATTTGATTATTGACAACAAGTACAAGACTATATCACAGAGGACAGAGTTGAAGGAGAACAGCTGAAGCAATGCTGGAAAACTGATCATTTCAGAGAACAGATTGTGCAGGTTACCCCAGAGAACTGTGAAAGCACAGATGACAGAGACTGTGTCTGCTCTGCTCTTCATTGTCCCGTTTGCAAACCAATGAGCACCACGATATGTTGGGTCTGATCTTCAGCTTTTGTCAGCTGCAGCTCTGGACACTGGAGGTAGGTTGAATCTAGAGAGTTTGCTAAGTTTTATGGACAAAAAAAAATAATAAACAAGAAACAATTAAAAAGAAACTTTTCTTTCTTTTTTTGTTTTTTAAACATACTATTTTTTAACAATTTTAGGTGAATATGAGGTTGCCCTTCGGGTCCAAAACAGAATATCTTTTTAAATGGAAATTTTTGTGGAACAGGAGGATGTGTGTGCTTCTTGTCTTGCCTCAGCAGCAGATATGTTGCCTTAGAAACACAGCAAAGAATATTTTTGATAAAGCAGTCTCTGTTGTACAAATTAGCTGTTTCCACTGGGGTCCTATGTGGTGTACTGGCCATGTCAATAAATTTCAGGAATCTCCCACTCATCCCAGTTTGGGAAATTTAAAAAATATTCCGATCTGTGCTTTTCAAACACATCAGGGATCAATTCTGCTGAAGACTGGATTAGTCTGTCACTGAGACCTTGTGAGTCCATCACGAGAGGAACACTCTGTACCCCCACATCGAAGGTCAGCAGATGGTCTTGTGCCAGTACCTGTGGTATCAGTAGATCACAGAATCATAGAATTGTTCAGGTTGGAAAAGACCTTTCAGAACACCAAATCCAGCTGATAACCCAGCACTGCCAAATCCACCACTACACCATCTCCCTCAGAGCCACATCCACACGTTGTTTAAATCCCCCCAGGGATGGTGACTCTACCACTTCCCTGAACACCCTGTTCCAGTGTCTGATCACCCTTTTGGTGAAGATATTTTTTCCTACTATCCTGTCTAAACCTCCCCTGGTGCAACTTGAGGCTGTTCCCTCTTGTCCTGTTGCTTGTTCCCTGGGAGAAGAGACTGATGCCCCCCTGGCTACAACCTCCTTTCAGGGAGTCGTAGAGAGTGATGAGATTCTGGTGGCTGGCACGGTGCTGTCTGTGTGCTCACCCTGAAAAGAACCAGCTCCAAGTAGAAGTCTTGGAAGCTGCCCTCTGTGGCATCATCTCCCAGCAGCACCTGCTCCTTTTCGACCCCACAAATGGAAGCTGGAGCAGTTATTGGTCAGGCAGCTGCTGTGATCATGGATTTGAATGGAAGGATGGAGGTTCCAGAGTTGTGGGGTGGGTATGTTTCTCTCCAAAGAAAATATTAAGGAAGAAACTCTTCTCACTGAGAGAGTTTAGCAAGTTTTCTTTTGATCAAAATTACAAATGTAATTTGTCAAATGCGCTGTCATGAGCAAAAATTAAGTTTGGGCTCACAGGGAGACAGTACATCTCACTGTTCTGAAGCTGCCCAAATATAGGACATGACCCCAACAGAGATTTCCTAATTCAGCTACCAACCATTATCCTGCTTTCTCATGATCAGTATTCTTTCCTTTCCCCCCATATTTCTCAGGCCTAAGGATGGCAGTGATGCACCTTCCCTGTTCCTCCACAGAGCAAAGGCTCCTCTCTCTCCAAGCTGTCTCTCTGACACGAGCCTGTGAAGTTTCTCCATATCTCTGAGCCCCAGCCCCAAAAAGTTCACTGGGAAATACACTAAAGATGTGTTTTCAGAGGACTTCACACTTCATTCCAAGTCTAATTACTTTCAGTTAAGTAGCATAATAGATAATTTTTTGCCAGGAATTGGCATTTTCCTGCCTTAGATTCCTCATCAGTATGAGCAGTTCTTCAAACAATTCTCAGTCTCTTCTCTGCTCTGAACCAGCCTTCCTCTTATTCTCTCCCTCCTCTTTTTCCTTGCTTCAAGTCAATATTATTTGATTTTTTCTCTTCTTACCTTAAAAAAAAACCTTCTCTTTTAAGGCTTTTTTCTGCTTAATGTACTCTGCACAGTGACTGACAAGAAACTTTTCCTTTTATTATCTCCACTCATAGACTCAGGTGACTCTCTGATTAACCACCTTGGTGGTCAAAGTGCCCTTTTAATTATGTGTTGCTATGATACCAAAGGTGAGATAGAACTATTGTAACATGGACTCTCAAAAGGCACAGCTGGTCTTTCTTGACTCCCTTTTAATCAATAAAAGGAGATATGTAAGATATCTGAAAGCCTATTGGTGTCTATCTTGGATACTTGGGTTAGCATGACCTGGATTAGTCTGTTGGCAATTATTTAACTGTAAGATGATTCTGTCATACTCAAAAGTTTAATATTTATACTTATATCTTACTTATATCCAGTATTATGACTGAGGGTTGATGGAATGCATCTCCAGAGATGAACCCATGTCCTGTTTATGTCTTTCAGTGCAATAATTTTGATGATCGTTTCTAGTACCACTATTGGAAAAAAATAATTTGAGAAGGTTACTAAAGATTCATCCACACCACACTTCAATCAGAAATTCTGAAAGCACAAAATGTCTCTGGAATCACAGTGATAATGCTGATAGATGTTTCTATGATAACCAGTTATTGACAGGCTTACTTGTTAACTTATTTTGCAGGGGGAAAAACAGACAGCAAACACTTGAACATTAGAATTTTCTTTGATTCTTTGGATTCCTTACAGTTTCAAGACACAGCCAAAGGGGAATTATATTATCTTCACTGAAAATGCATTTTTTAGAGTATAGACATGGGAAGGTCACTCAGCCTGTGAATTGCAGAATTCAAACAATATATAACTGCTTTTCTTGTCTAAAAATTCACACCAACTTCCCTAAATAGCTGAAAGAACACTCAAGGCAAGGACAAGGTTATATTTGCCCTGGGTCTTTTAAACTTTGTCAGACACGATGCTGAGTTAGGTGGAACTTCCATCTGAGCAGAGCAAATATCCTTACAGTGCCTCAAACAAGCCCTTAAACACAGGTGTCAGTGACAAAAGGCCAGGGAAACCCTTTAGTTGTTTTATAGGTCATGGATTTAGGATGAGATGTGGGTTAGGACGAGATGTGACTAATGTGGGGGTCAAAAACTCTGACAAAGCCTTTACTTACACATTTTCTACCTGTACAGGTTTTTCAGTCTCCTCTTCTAAGCCCATCACAGAAAAACACTGTTGCACAACTGCTTTATGGCACCTTTAAATACTACATATAATCTAATATCATATAATTTAGAATATTTTGTAGAGATTTAGGTTTGGTGAACCAAAAATTAATCTCTCTGGTTAGTAAAAAAGTAAAAACACGCGTCCCTTATCATAATCATTTTATGATCCAATAGACAAAACTAATAAAGGTCTGAAGTAAGACCATACTGTGCCATTATTTACCAGTGCTTTGAAATTTCACTAAGCATGTTATTGATTTTTTTAACCAAACAGATTATTTTTTATTTCACTCATACTAAGATTCTGCTGGCAGTAAATGCTGGGAAGTGCAGTGGGATTCCAATTTTTCTTGTGCAGTTTTTTTTTCCAGAAAAGCTTTCAGCACCAGATGCTCAAAGGTTAAAAAAAACCACCTGTCATGGACTTGACAGGCTGCAGACACCCAATTTTCTTTTTTGGAATGTGACTCTCTTTCAGTCACCACCAAAAGAATGACAGGTGCTAAAGAGGAAAACCAATCCTGAAGCAGGTAGTGACATTAGGGCAGCTGAACCATTCCCTAGACTCCTCTAATGAGGGTGTAGGTTATTTATTCACGCAGTCAGGCAGCAGCTTTTGTGACTGGGGTGGCTGAGATACCCACACAGAGGTGGCAGAGGTGACACCACGGGTGTGGGACATCCATGTCCTCTTGAAACGAAAGCAAAATTTAGGCAGGATAATGTGGTATTGCAAACAGGCAAAAAAAATGTGAGCAATTAAAGCACATCGAGATACCTACGGGACACAGAGAGGATTGAAACACACACCTGATTATCAAATTTAATACTGAAAGTTAAGCTGAAAGTTAAATTTGTCTGATCTTCAGCTGGATCCCACTCCACGTGCTGTGCCCGTAGGTAGAGTCACGCAGGCAGATCCGAGCAGGACACACTCCACAGCTCCCAAGGCTGGATTTCTTTTGAACAAAGCCATTCCTTAACTCAGTGACATGCATGGCAAATAAGGAAGGCAATATTTGTGCCTCCCAGAGAGGCCTGTGTGGATATCACCAGTTTTCTGCAGCATTGCTAAGAGACGCCTGTCCATTGTAGAGGTGGCCGTGTATGGTGGCTGGGGAAACAAAACCACCCAAACAAACACAAAAACAGCCCCTGCCTTGCAGGAGAGAGGGGACATGGACAGAATGGCAATCAAACAGAGCAGCTGTAGGAGAGATCTTAACACAGAAAACCCAGCAAAGCCACGGGGAGGGTGCTGGAGCAAAGTTAATCCTATTATAAATTAGCTTGTGCTTCCTGCTCTGAATGCTTGGGTTACCCTCTTTGTTTCCAGAAAGCACGATTTAGGGAGCTTAGCCTGCACAAAAACCCAAGTCAAGAAGTCCTGTGGCTCCAGGAAAGAAACAGGACAGCTCTGGTTTGTGCTGATTCATGGCTATTTACTCAAGGTGTATGGTCAGAGATCACCAAAATTTAAATTCCTCTTTGAAAAGACAAGCTTTGAATTAATTAGTTAATAAAGTTGTTCCTCTCTAGCCTCTCTCATGGCTTAGTAGATTACCTATATGTAAAACATACATCAGAACTGAGGACTCCAGTTTAATAAAAAAGAGGTTCTGATGCTCATAGACCTTCCTCCTACTTGTGATCTGATTGAAGGATTCATTCAACTTTCTAACTTGTAGAAAAAGCAAATAAACCCTAAAAATAAGTGAGGATAGTTTATCACATCTGGGACTGGCTACAGTCAAAACACAATTAAGGTGCAAAGCCTGCATCCTATTTGTGCTAATAATTAATTTGCCCTTTATTTTTTTAAGCATATGTGCTTGAACTCTCTGATACTTGTGGTTGAGATATAAAGTATTCTTTATAAAAGGACATATCTGCCTGTTTCATGGAAATCTTATGGTGCTTAATAGACAGCAGTGAAATTCTGAAACACTCAGACCTTGCCCACATACTTGTAGTTGTAACATTATGCATGTTCTTAGGTAATAAGGAGATAGATAATTTCTGACTTCATCCATTTACCACAGGCATAAAGACTTAGACATGAACAACTGTGTAATCCTCATGTAGAGAATAGACAAATTTAGGTTTCAAAGAAACCACAAATTTACTCGTTAAAGAAGAACACAGTGGTAACTACCAGGAAACTAAAACAGGAGGGCAAAACATGAGATATGAGCACTCTATTTATCACTGTGTGATTTTGCTCACCTATAGATTATATAACCCCCAAAACATAGAATTCTGCTCACCGTTTGATGGCCCAAAAATACTTCAGGGGTTCAGTTTCCTTTACTTTTTGTATTGGGCACTAATCTTCCAGGGATAAATGACTGAAAGTTTATCTTACTTAGCTGCTTTTCTTTCCCTCCAGTCCTATGGAGACTCAGAGGCATTTTTCAGACCCAGCCTGCAGGATGATTTGAAAGAAGGCCAGATATTGATCTGTGGATCAGCAGAGGAGAAACAGTCACCTTTATTTTTGACTGATCCCTGACATTGCCTCCTGTATTTAGAGTTTGCCTCTCCAAATGGGAATTCCATTCGAGGTGGTTTATCCTGTTCAGGTGATTACAAGGAAAAACTCTGGCTTGCTCTCCGTGCTCCTTAAAAATTCCTTCAGAGGGCAATTTTTGGAGGATTCAAAGAGGAAAAGTTTGTCACCTCCTTGTCCCTAAATGGTGGTGGATGTACCTCAATCCTGTGGCTGGAAGCTCACACACCACACATGCTGTGTAAGTGGGTAGGGAGAGCTACTGAGATCGCTTTAGTCAGACTCAGTATCAATAAATTAATTTTCTTAAGTAAACCCCAGCTAAATTATAATAGATAAAGAGTGGGTGCTTCATATCTGTCTGACAATTCTATTCTTCTCTTCAAAAGTTATGATTGTTTTCTTTTAAAGAAAGGTTTTTCCTGTTCAGCACCAATTTAATAAGGCAGTTTTACATTAGGTGAGTATTAAATAATTGCTAAATGAGATCTTCAGGCATGAGAAGCAAATAAGAGCTTAATCTGTGTGCTATATAATTATCTTAAAATTATACATGCAGCAATGTGTAATTAAAACTATTCTTACAATTTAAAAATAAGAATTCAAACATGAGAGCCACAGCTATCCTTAGAAAAAAAAAATTATTCACCATTAACCTGTTTAATATATTCATTTCTACAGGCTTTAATGAATTTAAGTGAATTCTTAAGCACTGAAAGAGAAAAGAAAGTATTTTTGAGTCTTGACGTAAAATGTTTTGGGGAAAAACTCCCTCAGGCCAGATCTTAAAGCTTTAAGTGATCATTGAATTAAGAGAATTGTAGACATTACACCTCTACAGTCTTGGAGTACATTCTACACCCACAGAAAGAGAAAAAGCTACACTTAGAGGTGCTATCTACAATTACCTAACTAGCTGAAATAACCATTTTAATTCTGGAGAGCCGTAGCATATTTAAACTTTATACCAGTAGCATGACTGAATTCAGATAGGAATTTTTAGATCACAAACTTTAGATCTGAATGAAAAAAAACATTTCAAGTATGTACAAGGACCTGTCAGCATGAATTCTGGTTTTTTCCTTCTGCCAAAGTATCTGTGATGTCTTTTGCATCATGTTCTAGACGTGATTCCTTAGTTTTATTGTCGCATGCATCAGGTTTTCATGCTCCAGTGCTGTCCTAGCTTGGAACAAGTGGAAAAGGTCAGACAGTATCTCAAAGGAAGCAGAGGATGTGAGAATATTTTTGTCTAGACTCTGTAAAACCGGCATCAAAATCATTGATTTTTTTACAAAGTGTGAAATATATCAGATTCAGCTGATTCTTCATCCCTGGAAGTGTTCAAAGAGATTTAACATGCAGGTAAATAAATAGGATGAATGAAGTTGTCAGGGACTTCTAGAGAATATCCAGTCAAACCCCTCTCCTCAGAGAAAAGTTGTCCAGGATTTTGTCTGGTAGGATTTTGAGCATCTCCATGGGTGAAGGCTACACAACCTCTCTGGACAAGCTGTTCCTGTGCTTGAACACTTTGAGAGTAAATATGCTATGGAAAAAAGTTCAAATGGGATTTATTCCGCTTCAGATTGCACCCACTGCCTCTTGTCTTTTCCCTTGGTGCTGTTGAGAGTACCCTGGATATGTCTTTGCTCTCTCCTGTCAGGTTCAACAGGGCTGAGTGCCAGGTCCTGCACTTTGGTCACAACAACCCCCTGCAGCACTACAGGCTGGGGACAGAGTGGCTGGAGAGCAGCCAGGCAGAAAGGGATGTGGGAGTTTGGATTGACAGGAAGCTGAACATGAATCAGAATGTGCCCAGGTGGCCAAGAGGGCCAATGGATCCTGGCCTGGCTCAGGAACAGGGTGGCAGCAGGACCAGGGCAGTGATTCTGCCCCTGGACTCAGCACTGGGGAGGCCACCCCTGGAGTGCTGTGTCCAGTTCTGGGCCCTCAGCTCAGGAAGGACATGGAGGGGCTGGAGCAGGTCCAGGGAAGAGCAACAAGGCTGGTGAAGGGACTGGAGCACAAGTGCTGTGAGGAGAGGCTGAGGGAGCTGGGGGGGCTCAGCCTGGAGAAGAGGAGGCTCAGGGGAGACCTCCTCACTCTCTGCAACTCCCTGCCAGGAGGGGGGAGCCGGGGGGGGTTGGTCTCTTTTCCCAGGAACCATCAGCAAGCAAGAGGGCTGGGTCTTCAACTGTGCCAGGGGAGGTTTAGATTGCATATTAGGAAGAAATTCTTTAGAGAGAGGGTAATCAGCCATTGGAATGGGCTGCCCAGGGAGGGAGTGGATTCTCCATCCCTGGAAGTTTTTAAGATGAGACTGGATGTGGCATCAGTGCCATGGGCTGGGAACCACAGCAGTAGTGGATCAAGGATTGGACTTGATGATGTCGGAGGTCCTTTCCAAACTGGCTGATTCTATGATTCTGTGATTCTTATAGCCATTGATAAGTTCTTTCTCTTCTCTTCTTCATGCTGAAATGTCCCAGCTCTCTCAACCTCTCTCTGATATTTTAATCACCCTTGTGACACTGCAGGAGGCTCACTGGAGTACCCAGCACTGGACACAAACCCCCAGATCCATCTCACTGGGGCTGTGTAGAGGAAGATTCCCTCTCCCAACCTGCTGCTGATGCTGTTCAGCCCAAGATGCTTTTAATTTACTTTGCTCTGAGGGCACACTGCTGTTTCATGGTCAGCTTGGTGTCCACTGGGACCCCCCAGGTCTTCTCTGCAAAGCTGCTTTCCAGCCCATCAGTCCATACTGGTGCACTGGCTTATTTTTCTCCAGCTGCAGGATTAGCATTTCCCTTTATTGACCTCCATAGGAATCTTCTCTTCCCATTTTCCCAGATCAACAGGGTTCTCTGAATGACAAAACAACCATCTGGTCACTCCCCCTGAATTTTTACTGTCTCCAAACATGCAGATGTCCCAGTCATCTATGTCATCTGCATATAGCATCAGTCCCAGTATCATCACCTGTGGTACTGCATTACTGACTTGCCTCTTGTTGCACATTCCTTTGATCTCAGTATTCCAGCCTGTTTTCAGTCCAAGTCACCTGTATTTTTGTTGCATAGTCATATGATCATAATCCATCCATCATTATTTCCTGATTTACTTGTGGATCTGATTAGCTGTCCCAAAAATTACATGTCATGAGATAATAGAATCACAGAATGATTTGGGCTAGAAGGGACCTTAAACATCAGGCAGTTCCAACACCCCTGCCATAGGTAGGGAATCTTCCACTAGTCCAGGTTGTCTCATCCATCCTGGCCTTGAACATTTCCAGGGATGGGTCAACCACAACTTGGGCAACCTGTTCTAGTGTATCAAGAGAAAATATATTAATCCAGACTTTCCAGAGCTAAGGATGAACACAGTGATCCCAGTGCCACAAGTACACAGCTCCTGTTGAGCATTTAAAGCACCGTAGTGAGCTGTGAGTCAGTCTGCCAGTCACCCGAGTGCAGCTGATGCTGGGACTCATCTAATTTAATTTTAGCTGCCAAGAAGTTTGCTGTCTGTTCTAAGCCAGTCTTTTAGGCTGACTCTGTTGTCAACACACAGAGACAAGCAACCCCAGAGGGCGATTCATTCAACCCCTCTGCCATCGACTCCAGAGACACATGATGACTGGCTTAGATCAGATGCCTAATTATTGGATGGTGAAGGTTAGGGAAGATGAATCCCATTAGAAAAAAAAACAGGTTGTAGGAAACATTCTGCAGGCCCTGTGCCAGCTGAGGGCTCCTCTCTGCAGTGACACTTGGCAGTATTCCAGCTCCTTTTCTCTTCTAAGCAGTGTGCCAGGGAAGAAGCAGAAGAAGGGAACAACTTGACTTCTATATTCCTGGAGCAGTGTTTTTATTCTGCTTGTCCCTGTGATGAATTGAGGAGGAGGAGGTACTCTTTGGAGTGACATGGGGTGATTAGACTGGGGTCAGTGTGCCCAGGTTTGTTTGCTCTTCCCCACACTGCTATTTTCTGCTGTTATCCTGCTCTGCTGGTTTCTTGCATGGAGACAGATTGCATTCTCCTGCTTAACAAGGCATTTGTGGTGCTGAAATAGCACGGAGAGCATATCCAGAGAGCAAAGGGAATGTAAGCCCAGTTTCTGGATGAACAGCACGAGCAGGCTGACTTAGGCCCCAGGGTAAATAAAGCCTAAATCATGCCCATGCTGTGTTAACACATGTGATCGAATCACTTGAGCCACTGAGACTGATATCTGGATTATGGACCATATCACAATTACTGTCTAAGCAGATTGTCCCTTCAACTTTGGTTTCTCTCTCCAAAATAAAGTCTTCTAGTTTTGTTTCCAGACCCACAACCATTCTTTGTGGTGTCCAAAGTGAACAAGGGATTCAATTTCTTTTCCAGCATGGTGTCTTAGTGTTGGTATGATCCATTTACCTTTTTTCTTTTCTGTCATTGTAACAATAATAATACAAAGAGAAATTCCTACTGCAACTGCAATTGTGAGGCATTATACAGAAATTTAGCTAAGGGATGAAAAATTGGAATAGACTGGGGAAGAAACACTTGATGTGTTAAGCATGCCCTGAAGGCATATCAGATATGGCACCAGATGTCCATCAATCTTGTGTTCTGTTGCCCACAGTAAGATCAGCCTTCACACACACGATGAGAAAGTGTGGAAACAAAAACATTACCTTTTAGGATCTGCCATTAGACCCAAAAGCCACTGAGCCAGAGGTTAAGGCACGGCTGAAGCCACAAAGAGATCAAAAAGATGCCCTTGGAGCTTCTCTAAAAGGCAGATCTCAGAGACCTGGTTCTCTCCCCCCCCCTTTCAGATCCCTGTAGTTTGATGGAGATGCTCCTCCCTGGCCTTCCCTGAATTCACTGCAGCAAATGGGTGGCTTATCCAGTAATTTTGTTATTTGTGCCCTTGCTGGATGCAATGCTTTTCTTCAAACCCTTGTCTGTGGGAATCATTCCCAAATCATGTGCAGCATTTCTCAGTCCTAACTTGGGTGGTCTTTCCCAAGCCCTTGCTCTGCACATCCCATCTAGCCTGCAAACACATTCAGGATCCAAACATAACGTTGGCTTAGATTACAGTACTTCTTTAGCAGTATCACATATCAAACATTTATAAGGATGTTTACAATGCTAATTCCTTTACAAGACAAACTTATCTTTCACGAATATCAAAAGATGTTTTCCCAGAGGAATCTTTCTTTAGCTGACAGTGCACGAGTGGATGAGAAAAGCAAATCTACTAAGCCCTTTCCATTGGAGTTAGATAAACACATACAAAGATGTACAAAGGGAGAGAAACCTCTTAACTTTCAGTCTGTACCTTTGCTTTGAGGAGTACTTAAATGGTACTGAGGCAATTCCCAGCCATGCTTTGATGCATTAATCATAGTAAGATCTGTGATTACAAACAAACCTTTTATTTCAGGCATTTTCAACGTGGGTGTCAGACGCAGAACCTTCAGTTTGCAAATGACTTATAAATTACTTTAAATCAGAGAAAAGAAAGAAGGCAAGGATATTTATGGTATGCTCCAGGAAATGGACTTAAAAACTCAAGAGACATTAAATTCAGTGAAAAACATACACGGAAATGGCACCAAGAAACACTGTCTACCCATTGCCTCTTTTCCTTTTGCCATTTACTTCCAAGAAGAGCCTGTTTCTTCTTTCTCTGTAGCCTCCAATAAGGCAACTGGAGACAGCAAGAATTCCCTCCAAAGCCTTCTCTCCTCCAGGCTCCAGTTTCCTCTAGGACACTCTAGAACCAGTTAATCACTGCTGGGGGACAGTATCTTCTTTGAGAAACCTTCCTGCTCACTGTCTGTGGGGAAATGTGATGTCCAGAAACCATTTATGTTCATCTCCTTTAGTCCTTCTCTGTGACTACAGGGTGGATGTGCCAAAAAACTGGAAATGCCCTACCCAGTTCTTGGAGAATCAAGGAAAAGTGATGTTGTGATGTTTTGCAATTATAATAATTCTGTCTGAAAGGGTACTATGATCCCATAGGTCTCATATTTGAACCTGTCTCATCTGTCAGACTAATGCAGACATTAATGATAATCCATCCCTCTTTGCCACAATCTGCAGTGACCCTGGTTCACTGATTCACTGATTCTTTTCCCATGGAAAAGAACTGCCATAAACAGTGTGAAGAAAACAACCTTTCCTGAGTTCTTTAAGAGCTCCTTTAGCAGTTCAGCAGGAGTAAAAAATCCCAAGATCCCTGTAAAAATATGAATGAATACACCAAAACTGTTCCAGGAACAGTAATTCTCACTCCAAACTTCTTTTGCCGGTAGACTGATCATCATCAGTTTAATCTTAGCTGGTTGTACAAAAACATCTGTAGTTGCACAAAAGCATCAACAGTGATTTAAAAATATTTAACAATACTTATAAATATTTTGGTCTAGGGCTGGCATTGCTGCTCTGCATGTGACTGCATGGAAAGAGTGATTGTTTTATTGCCTAAGAGAGGTTAAGACCATCCCAAGCCTGTTCTTAGCTTTATGAGTCAGAATCAATGGATGGGACAGTTACACACAAGTTTAAGTGCTGGTTTAGGTGCTGTACACTGGTCCTCCCTGACATCTGCCTTCCATTAAAAAAGTTTTGACTATCCCTTAAATCCTGCATTATATATACATTATACACGAACAACACAGTTTAGAAATCCATACTGCTGTCTTGAACTAAATATTTAGGTGTCTGTGACAGGCTGTACAACCCCCACACTGTCAGGAGTCAGAGGACAAAACAAGCATTTTGGGGGAGCAGCTCATCAGATTTTGGATGCCTGCTCTGAAACGAGCTGAAGAACCATCTGGGAGGTACCTGTTGCCTGGAACTGATGGACCGTTCAAGAAACAGGTGAACAATTTTTGGACATTTAAAATGTGATTAATTCAGTCTCTACCACAATTTAGTTAAACTCATTTTTGACCTTTTTTTTTTTTTTTTTTTTGGTCTCTTTAAAGGAGAAGAAAATCTCTACTTAACCCTTTGGAGTGTGCCAGCTTAAGTGAGCACTTCAAAAGGTGGGCAAACAAACACACATTAAAAGCCACATCACGTTACTGTTAAGGAACCTGAAGTTAGGGAGATCTACATTCACTCAGGTGATTCCCAGTAAGGAGTTGCTGCATCCCTAAGTTTGATGTCACACATTTCCCTGGTCTTTCTTGCACATCCTTTGGGCATAGTTACCAGCTTTAAGGACACAGAAGTGTTTAGTGGGATGCTGGATGGACAATCCTTCCAGGCAGACCCTTCATTTATTTAAAGAGCATCTTCATCTTCTCATTTGTGTCACGTGGGAGGGGATAAACCTTTACTCCCTAAGAAACACAGGCAGCACATGTGTGCCCTGCTCATTCCCATTTCTCACTGCACAACTAACCAACAATTGCCTGGGTTGGTTCTCTTTGATGGGTGTAACTATTAATAGTAACTCAGGAATAATATTTAAAGCAGGAAACAGCCTGATAATTTGGTACAGCAACATGTCTATGTGAAAGCTATTGATCCACAACGCCTTTAAAAATAAAGATACAGTTTGCAACTCTTGATTTTTTATAATTTTTTTTTACATTTATTTTTGTTGGTTTATTTTAAAAATTTATCAAGTTATTAATTTATAAATATGTTGATGTATTTTAATCTTGCATATTGCACATAACGCTCCTTGCCAAGAATAAGCAATGAAGCAGCAAACTACTGAGCATCACTACAGGAAGAGAAATGTTGAGAGCATCATTAGAGTTTGTGGATCTTATTCCATGTTCATACACAGAGAAGAAAGAAATTGCTCAAATTTTCCTTCCTCTACTGTGTTATTCCTTAAATAGATGGGGACACAGAGTTTTGGTCTGCAGAAGGAGTAGATAAAACTATGATCACCTTTGGTTGGAAACGGGGATGAACAAAAAGCACATGTGTCTCCACTGCCTACCAAAAAGGTTTTAAACAAAAAAGGTTTTCATCCACAGGTGACATTTTTTCACATATCTTTCCTGAAGGATTCAGATATGACCATCAAGGAAAACTAATAGCATAGGTAACTTATTAATCTTTAAAAAATTGTTCACCACAGACTTATTTTACAGTCACTGGAAGAAATAGTTACCTCTAGAGTTGATTTGGTTGACTTCTCCAAAATCACCTGTGTTAGAATAAGAGAAACTGCCTTCTCTGACTCTACAGTGAGCTTAAAAATTGACATTTACATTTTAAGTTCCTAAATTTGGGACAAATGGGTTCCACCCTACGTGTCTCCCAAACAGAACACCGAGCTCAAGAGTTGTGAGAGCTTCTAGGCAGCTTCTGAGTGAAAGAAGAGCCCAGCAGGTGTTGTGGCACAGCACTGGATTTTCAGTTAGCAGAGTAAATGACTTTGCTGTGCCTGCAGTCAGGCAGGAGGTCATTAATCAGTGCCTAGAAAGCCATCAGCTGATCCAGCCCAACCCGAGCAGGCACCTTGTAGAGGCAGAAATGAAAACAGCAGCAGGGAGAAAGGGACAGGGTATAAAGCTGAGTTCAAGATTTTGCCTCAGCCAGGAATTTCACATGAATTTGGTTCACCTCTCTGTTGGTTTGACTCATCAGCCCAGTGGTGGTGTCTCAAGGTAAAAATAGAAATGGTGGTGATGTCACCAGGGGTCTGAAGCTGCCCACATTGATTGGTAATAAGTCCTGCCCACTACCAAACTCTTTGGGAGAAGTAGAGTACAGAGAAACATTAATTCTGCTTTAAGCAGGGCATCACCTCAAACAAAATGAGTTGATTTCTTGCAGGTATATCTCCTGCCTGGGACTGCATTTCCAAGGACTTTTCTCAGAAATCCTGATCCCAGAGTCAGTCTCTGTCTTATCCACCTTATCTGGCAAACAAGTACAGAGCTAATTAGGCAGCTGGGCTTGAGGACCCCTGAGTCCCTTCCAGCTCAGCATGTTATCCTGTGATAAGTACCAAGCCTTTGTGTCAGTAAGAAAAAGAAGTTTCTAGAAGATCATAAATCATTTTTTATCTGCTCTACTAACTGCAAGTGTGTGAAGATCTGGTTATTTCTTGCCTTTGTCACTCAGCAGTGAAAGCAATGGAAAGTCAAACACAGAAAGGGAACTGAGTCTGATTCCCTTATTAGTTGTTCAAGCAACACAAACAACAGAAATAATTTTGATTATCCCTCCCAGTTTTGGAAGCAAAGGTAAAAATAAGGTCTGGTGCTCATTTAGTGCACAGGGCAGAGCTTCCAAAACTTGCCAAGGAAGATCTGAACTCATGACAGAGACTGGCAGAGATTTCAGAAAACAGAAAAGGTAACTTTGAAAATCTGGATTTTTCAGTTGGGGCTGTTCAACCTGGAGAAGTGAAGGAAGAGGAGCGACCTCAGAGCACCTTCCAGTGCCTAAAGGGGATCCAATAGAGCTGGAGAGGGACTTTTCATGAGGACATGGAGTGATAAGAAAAGGAGGAATGGCTTCACCCTGTGACAGGGGGCAGGGTTAGATCAGATATTAGGAAGAAATTCTTCACTGTGAGGGTGGCTGGGCTCTGGCACAGGTTGCCAGAGAAGCTGTGGCTGCCCCAAACCTGGAAGTGTTCCAGGTTGGACAGGGCTTGGAGCAACACAGGACAGTGGAAGGTGTCCCTGCCCATGGCAGGGGGTTGGAACTGGATGATCTTTAAGGTCCCTTCTAACCCAAACCATTCTGGAATTTTCAATGCTTCTATGATTAGTGGTTAAAAACTGTAATTTTCAGGCCCTGACCCTGAAATTACTTTCCCACAGCTAAAAACAGAAGCACTCTCTTACAGTTTCATTAGGAGGATGTAGCATACAAGGCATTTTGATGTAACACTTATGTATAAATTCCACTACCTTCCTGCCAAATACAAGGAGTAGTCTTGAAACAGTCAGAAGAAAAAAAACCTCCTTGTGTTTGAATTTTCCCATCAACTCCACTGATGGAGGAAAATTCTTTAATTGCTGCTCCTCCGTTTGATTCTCTTCAGATCAGTAAAAATTCTCTTTAAATGAAAATTAACACACAGAAAAGTAAGGAAATATATGATATCAAAGGAAGGATAACTTACACATTATATGTTGAAGTGGGGGTTATTGTGGTGTTACCACAAACTCTTGCTTGGCAGGAAAACTGTACTTCAAAGAAACAACTACCTCAAGATCAGTTAAAACATTCAGTTGCAGCCCACAGGCACTTAAGAAAAATCTGGTTTTTCTCTACCATTCCCATGTTTGCTGGTTTTCCAGTTGGCAGCTGCAGTCTATAAATAGCTGGAAAGATGATTAGTCTGAGAGATGAGATGAAATGATTCACAAATGAAATAATTACAGCACATCTGTGCAGAGCTCTGCAGCTCAAATTGTGACACCAGCACAGGGGTTGTTGGGCACAGAAGGGGAGGTACCAAAGACAAGATCCAGACGTGTTTTACATCACCATGACAATGAAGTGGATCATATTCCATGGTTACTGATTTTAAGGATCTGATCTCAAACACACTGTCTTCTAAAAAGCTCAGGACCTGGTTCAGCATTCTCCTACCAGCCTCGCTTTTTAATGTGTGTTTCCAGAAACTCAGCAGCAGGAGTAGAAACACAATTTGATTCCATTAGGTGGAAAATGCCATCTCTTCATGTACTGCTCACACACCACCCTGTCGTCTCAAATAATATTGTTGTTGGCCTTGCTTGGATAACTGAGTCAGAAAAAATTTGCTGTTGGTTTTCACACTGACTCTTGTATTGATTTCTCTCCTGTGGTTTGTAAAACATGCTCCTTTTCACTGGTTCCCAGGATTACTTCCCTGCAGGAAGCAGGGCTCTATTGCAAAGGCCTCTCTGTATTTCTGTGAAATGCCTCCACTTGGCATTGGCTTTTCAGAAACTTTTCTCTCTGCTTTCTGAAGACCCACAATGAGCTTTAGTTTCAATAACACACTCACAAAATTTTCTTAAAGAAGAAAAAAGAGAATAAAAGAATTATTTTACAAGATCAAGATCATGTTGCTTGGAAAGTTAGTAAGAGCCAACTGTACACTGAAGTGTATTTATTTGGATGTCTCATAAATAAAAACAGAGAAGCCCTGGTGTTGCGAGATGAGATGATCTTCACCAAACTCAGAATAATTCAGAATTGCCTTTAGAGGTTATTAAATTCCTGTCTGAGTTATTAAATTCCACTACCATTCCTTCTGGTCTTGCCTCAGTGAGATTTCAGAGATTTTTAGCACATCTAAAAATTCAAGACAACATCACGACTCAATCACGACAGAAGTACCAAGTTGCATCATGTGAATGAAGGAGGGTAAATTTAGATTGGATATTAGAAAGAAATTCTTCCCTGTGAGGGTGGTGAGGCCCTGGCACAGGTTGCCCAGAGAAGCTGTGGCTACCCCTGGATCCCTGGAAGTGTCCAAGGCCAGGTTGGACAGGGCTTGGAGCCACCTGGGCTAGTGGAAGGTGTCCCTGCCCATGGCAGGGGATGGGACTGGATGAGCTTTAAGTTCCCTTCCAAACCAAACTATTCCATGATTTGCCATCTCATTCTTCTTCAAGACTGTTGTGGAACAAAGGGCACACCACAGGAGAAGTGGCAATGACAGTGGATCATGTAGAAGATAGAGAACATGACCTGGCTGAGAACAAGAGGGTCATGCACCCACCTGAGCCAGGAGTTCAGAGCCTGAGTGCTCCATTCCTTCCACGATCAAGATTCCTTCTCTATCTGTCTAAATCAAAGTTTATGAATCTTCTGTTGTTATTATGGATGAGAAAGCTGGGTTCACTTCCCATTATTTTAGCCATGCAAAATCCAGCTTGATCTAATTCTCTGTATTTCTTTTGTAACAGAAAAAGAGATAAGCAGTTTTAGAGAGAAAATCATCACACATGGTTTGGCATTTAAAATAAAGGAAGTCCATGAATGTGAGTGTTTAGAAGATTGGGTACTTGGTTGTTTTTTATCTTCAGGGAAGTACCACCCCAAGAAAAGCTTGAATCCTACAATTAACTCTGTGGGACACCAGGGAATTTTCATTGAAATAAATCCTACACACAGATCTCATATTTTGACAGCAAAGGAGTCAGATATTTTGTGCCAGCCAGCCCTTAATTAACTGCCATTGAGTAAGGTCATTCCTAAGACAGCACTCAGAGTAGTCTCTTAACACTCTGTGACAGCTGTGAAATAAAGCCATCTCCATCCTAAATATTGAAAGCTGATTTGAGATAATACCTCTGCAATGTGACTGCTGGGTAATGTTCTGTTCTTTAACATCTCTGGTTTTTCCCTTTTGGACATGCCCAAAATAGTAAATCTGATCCACCCAAAGGATGAGTGAGACAGTCTGTGAGGATCATGTTCTCACATATAAACATAAAAAAACCCAAAAAGAAATTAAACAAGCAAACAACTCAATTTACTGAGGCCATATTGAACTGTTTGCAAATCACTCTATAAAGAGTAAAATCCTCAAAAATCAGGGATGGAGTTACTTACTGAGCTTTCCCTCAGTTGTGATATCACTACCCTGAAATATTTCTCAGGATGAATTAGATGCTGATGAAAATGTTGCTTCAAATACAAAAAGTCATTCCCTTTATCAGTCACCAAAGGGAAAAGAGCAAGAGAAGTCTAATCCTAAAGAATTCTCACTTCTTTTTTTAGGATACAACTCAAAATAAACTTGAAAGGGGTTTGGGAGCAACACCAATACATGGCAATAGGTAGAACAAACATTAACCACTTATACAGATTGTATAGGAAACCTGTATATCATGAAATAGGCCATTAGCATTCTCTTTATCTCACAGTAATTTGAAATGTGTCAGTGAAGTTTCCATACCAAGGAGATTCCTATTGGGAAAAACGACAGCAGTAAATGTGGAATATTCTGCACTACAGCATCTACCTCTTGTGATTCCTGATTTCCAGCCAAAAAGGAGAGATGGTCCATCCACCATCCCATTGTCAGGGAGCAGCATTAGCAGGGGAACCCCACAAAGGAAGGTGGGCCAGGAACTGAGGGTGGCAGAAAGGCAGGCAAGGTGTTGCCCTCCCCAAAAATACAGTCCCTCATTGAGCAAGGAGAGCAAAACAGGTCCAATAACAACAGTCATCACCATCCAAGCACCTGGATGAGCTGGGAAACCTGTAGGGATGTGGCAGAGTCAAGATCAAGACAGGAAGATGTAGCAAAGCAAGGTCAGGATCAACAGGGCACAAAGCTGGGCACAAGGTTTTGAATCTCGAGGATGTAGGACAAGGAACTGACCTTAAATTCAGCTCCTACACATCCCCAGGGAGGTTTCTCACAAACATAAAGTTTTCTAGTAACCCCAGAACCGTCTCTTTCCAAGGAGCAAATGTCACCTTCCTGGAGAAAGTGCCTTAAGGAAATTGGATGCTGAAGTTTATCAGGTTGGATTTATTACTGTATTGTTACAGTGTGTTAAAAGGAAACCTGAGGCTGGTCTTGCCTTCTGACTAAATCTGTGAGATAAATCCATCAGGCTCTTGTCATGCTCATCCTGCACAGTGAGAATTGAAGATCTGCAGAGGTTGCAGAGCTACATTGCTGCAGGATTGCCAGCTGTGGCCATGGAGCTGGGAGAAATTATCATCACCCACAGCATTCCTTTTCACTTGGTGTCCATCCAGGCCTGCCAGACAGTGACCTGACCTCATTGTGGGAGAAATGCAAACATGGGGGTCATGGATGAGTGAAAACTCAAGCAGCATGTCGTGGTATGGCATTACTTCTAGATACACCCTGGGAAAAATAACCACCACAAAACAACCCTATGAAACAGCAGAGTGGAGTCAAACATTCAAAATGAGAAAAGGAACTTTCCAGTGGAGTGGAATGTCAGCTGACAAAAAGCAGCAGTGTTGATCAACAATATATATTGGAAATTAAGATTGAGATGAGTGAGACTCTACACGAGGCACAGAGCACAGGCAGAGGTACTTGCAAGAAATTGGTGCAGCACTGAAGCAGGATCTAGGAAATCACTCTGGAAGAAGCAGCTACCCAATTAGAGAAAAAAGGAACAAAGGAAATTGGAGGTGATAGGGCTTGTCTGGGCATGTAAGATATGAGTTAATGACACCAAAACATGACAGAGGGGCACGTGGAGGAATAGGTGAATGAATAATGACTTGGTCTGATGGAAAGGCAGCCTGAGTAAAACAATTCTACCAATGTTAGAACCTTTCATATGTGAGTGTAAAAGAGGTATTACCATAAAAAGGCAGCAGATTCTAAAGTCCAGCTCAGTACCACAGGGCAGTTGTCACAAATGTCAGGAGAAAATAAAAGTTAGTGATTGAAGGCTGCTCATACATCCTTCTCATATAATCACACGCATCTGCTTGTGGCAAGAAGGGAATTTGTTGAACATGTTGGTAGTAGACTTGTCAACAGAATTGGGAATTACTGAATAGTGATTAAATACCTCAGCCAGAGCAAATAAAATGGGACAGAAAGGGAATTACCTTTAGCAGACAGATGGGATGTTCCTCACAAAGAACATGCAACCAAATGCAGCTGAGAGAGATGATGTCTCGTTCTCCTGCACCAGGGAGTACAACAACCAATTTAAGACCAACAAAGATTGCATCAAGACATGTCCTCCCTTGAGTCAAACTGCTTTCTATTTCAATTTACAGTAACAGGATGGTTTAAGATTTCCAGCAGCAAGAGTCATTTGGAGCCCCTCTAGTCAAAAATATCATTTAAGCCTTGATTTGAAATGGAATGAATTTAAGGCAGAGGAAGAAAGAGTCTAGAACATAGCACAGTTAATAAATAGATCATAAGAGCAATGAAAGAAATTAAATAAGAAAGAAACTTATGATTTTTATATGTTCCCAGAGTTCTTTGTGTGCTACCTACAGAATATATGGCCCAAGAGACAAAGGAAAGAATCAACCCTTGTAAATAAATACAACATCTTGTGGTGGAGGCAAAATCATGGTTCTGTGAGAAAATGCACAACTCTTCCAATGCCATGAGACATGCTAATAGTTTAATAGAACTTCAGGTAAAAATGGAGTGCAAACTTGTTAATTTGTCAATGAGATATTTTTCACCATGATCTCATTTGTCCTTGCCCTGAGTCACCACCAAAATCACATTTGCTTATACATGCAGCTTTTGGATAATTCATCACCTCTTAAGCCCTAATTCACAATTTCCCAGAGTACATGCACCCTAAATCATTACTGAAATCTCTCCTGCCAGGTTGCTGACATACAAACCCAACACATCAGCTTTGTCTTTAATTTGCTCTCTGAGGCTATTTTGTGTATTTACAGAAAGCTCTCCTGAGTGGCCCCATTATGCCATGTCTGAAGGTGTCAGCAGCATCAGTCACAGCTCAAGACTCAACACTGACAGCACTAACCACTAACTAGGGTAAGCAAAGCCCATCCAAGCAGAACAAACCTCATGTTGAAAGTAAGCAGATGTTAATAACTCACTGTGCATTCATGAGGCACTTTCAAGAAGTGACTGGAAAATGAAGAGACAATAGCAGCACAATGCAGCAGCCCACATTGTGTCTGATTGAGAGGAAACACCTTCAGCCCCAAATGTCAATGTGAAATCTTGCTTTTCACAGTGCCTGTGACAAACTCATGCAAACATTCAGGCTGATGGTCCTTGACTAGAAAGCAAAGCTCTTAAGGTTGTTGAGCAACTGTGCAGTCTGGATTTTCACCCCTGAAAAATGGCATTTCTCTGAAATCTGAAGTGTGGAAGGAATAACAACCTGCAGGGCATTCGACTATTAGAAAAGAGGCCTTATTTCAGAATCTTGAAAGCAGATCAAGTAATTTCATAGAATCATGATCATAGAATGGTTTTGGTTGGAAGGGACCTTAAAGATCATCCAGTTCCAACCCAGGGACACCTTCCACTAGCCCAGGCTGCTCCAAGCCCTGTCTTGCCTGGCTTTGGACACTTCCAGGGATCCAGGGGCAGCCACAGCTTCTCTGGACAATCTGTGCCAGGGCCTCACCACCCTCACAGGGAAGAATTTCTTTCTAACATCCAATCTAAACCTGTCCTCTATCAGTTTAAAGCCTGACCTTTTTCCATTGGAACGCACGACCAGAAGCAGGCAGAGTTCTGATTAAAATGTACATGGATAAATGTTTTCACTTCCTGAAAACCAAAATCTGACAGGTATAATGTGACACCCATTGAACTCACAAAATGAGTGTTCAGTCTGGTGCACCAGGGCACGTGCAGACAAAGTAAGAAATAGTTTCTTATATTTAAAAGCCATTTCCAGTATTTCTATTTGTATCCATTACATCTTGTCCTGCCACTGGATTCCTCTGGGAAGAGCCCGGCTCCATCTCCTTCCCTTCCTCCCATCAGGAATAAGTACACATTCAATCTGAAAGGTAATTTCAGAACAAATATTAGAACATATTGCATCAACATTTCTGCTTCAAGGGGTTGATTGAGTACACAGGCCTGCAAACAGACACTGTCAGCCTGGGAATTCAAATTCATAGAGTAATACATCGGTATTATATTTGAACATAATATTTTATTTATATACAACCAATATAAATGGTAACAGGCCTTGGATTTGTTGTAGCCCCTCATTGGGGGTTTGCTGGTTGTTTTTAGGGTTGTTTTTTTTTTTTGCTAATAAATAGGACAAATGGCAAGTCTTACCAGAAAAACACACAGAAGCTTTGGAGCTTAATTGGCTTCTACATTTGGGTCAGCAAATGTTCCTGCTACAAAGCCAGGGAGTGATTCTTGCAACCTATTCATGTTTCTCACCAGCACAACAGCAGCTAAAAAGATAGGCAACCATGGCTACCGTGGTGGGATCAGCAAACTTCTTTTCACAGCTGTAAATATTTGTGGTGGAGCCAATTAGAGGCAGTGTGGTTTTGTCAGCATTGCCTGGGAGACATCAACAGCTCCTCCAAAGAATCCCCCACCTCTCCTTATCCTGCTGGCAGTGACTGAACCGTGGTGTCAGCTCTGGTGGCTGATGGTGCCTCCTGCACACACAGTGTTGGAATCTCTGCTTGTATGAGGTGGGACACTGGCTCTGACAAGGAACTGAGCTGCTTCTGGAAGCACTGAGAACCAGGGTTCCTGCTCCTCAGCTCTCCAGTGGGACTGTAAAACCAGGAGGTGAAATATTCCAGGCAGTGAGCTTCGTTGTAAACCAACTGAAAGACTTCAGGGTCCTTTTATGCAGCTCTTTGTATCAAAATCCCTGTTCTGAGCAAACACCTTTCAAGGGCGTTTGGGCACCGATGCATCTGCTCCTGGGGGAATTCCATAGGCAAGAGAGCCACATCTATACAAGTCATAGATAAAATGCTGCTTCCTTTCACTCAGAGTGTAAAGCAAATATAACCTCATAAATCTGGGAAACATTTAGAGAACAATCACCATGTGTTTTGGGACACCTTGTATAGGAGGATGTAACTGTATAAGATATCCCAAAACACAAGGCACCTACATGCAGCACACCTCTGCTACAAGTTTTTGAAAATAAAGGGATCTGTGTGTCCTGTCAGTTTTATGGGCTCTTTACCATGTCTGAACATCCTTGGCTTGCAGTTGTCGAGCACTTCACTGACATTCAGGACAAAATGCAATTCGTGTTAAGAAAAGGTAAAGGTGTAGCACAAGGAGTAGGTCAGATAGTAATCCCAAAACTGATTATAGAACCATAAAATCAGAAAAGCCTTCTAGGACCATCAAGTCCAGCTGTTAACTCAGCAGTGCCCTGTTCACCACTGAACCATGTCCCCAAGTGCCACATCCAGATGCCTTTTGAACACTTCCAGGGAAGTTATGTGCTATGTGGATGAAAGGACATTTGAAAAACTTCCTATTAGCTGCACATTAATATGTCCTCTCTGATTTTAAGAAGCTCTCCTGCTGATTCCCAAGATCTACAGCACAGTTTATCCGGGCAAACCACTTTAAGATGAAGTATGGCTGCAAGCACATCAATCACCTTGAGCAGCTCTCTCTGTGCTTCATCTCAGCTCTTAGTATTTCTTCTGGTTTCCTAATTTAAAGAAAACATCAGTCCTACAAGCTGCCAGGTGATCAGAGAAACAGGGTTGTGGTTCCACAGAGGAACCATGTGGTCTTGGATGCATCATGAGAATTCCTGCACTGTTCTTGCCCAAGGGAAGGGCAGCTGAACCCAAGGTGAGCACAGTCCAAAGGTGTGATGATTCTCCCCTGCCACAGGAAGCTTTAATTCCAGGCATTTCCCACTGCCCTGAGCATCCATGCAGGCAGCAATACTGCAGCTCCTCAGCAGACAGTCAAAGAGGCAAGACAAGTATGGCATGAAAGAAAGGGAGCATGAAAAAGTGAGTTAAACCCCCCATTTAGAAAAAAAAAAACACCAGCCCTAAAGCCTTTCCTACTTTTGAGTGAAGAGAGACAAATGGAGGAGAGGTGTCAAATGGATCATTTCTTCTGCAAGCATTTTGGAAGCTCTTTAGTATCTTTTCCTGCCCTTTTTACTGATGCATTGATTGAAATTTTGCAGTTTTCCAGTCGGAAGCAGCAGGCAGCAACCACAACAGCAGCAGAGGTGCTAAGCTATCAGTGTCAGGGGGTGAAGGAGCAGGAGTCACAGGCACCCTACTAACAGATCCCAACGTGTCTGCTTTCCCAGAGAAGTGGTGCAGTTGTTTACTGTCAGCTGGGATAACGGGATCATCGCTCAGGCGCTCCAGGATGCAAACATCATCGACTGCCACGAACAGAAAGGTGACAGCTCACGCTGTGATAACTACCATGCTACCTCATTTCTCATGCTGTTATATAAATCCTCGGGAGAATAATGGTCAACAGACTCGTTCAAAAGGCTGAAAAGATTCTGGGATGTCAATGCATCAAGATTAGGTTAATATAATTCTGTAGCTGGGCAGATTCAGACAGAACGGCAAGAAATATGCCCTCAGACTTACTGGCCTGACTAAAGGCTTGATGCTGTTAGAAATCTCCTGCACATTTATGTCTGTGCAGGTGATCTGGGAACTCCCAGTTAATTATCATAGAAGAGCAGGTGTCCTGGAACATAATGATGGATGAAACATAACCTCCTTTAGCTGCCAAAACCAGTACCGAGCAATGCCGGGTCTTTGCAAGGCTCTTGTCTAAAAACTTGATAAACCAATGTTGGTTTGGATCACAAAGAGAAAACAATCTTGTACAGTAGCATTTTGTTGACAGCAGCGTATCCAACTACATAATAGTAAAGCCATTGTCAAATTAGAGGTGAGAGAACTGCCAGTCTATTAATTCTGTAAGGAATTGAACTCTGCACACTGGAGCTCATTGCAGATCATGATTCTGTGTTATCAAATGGCTCAATTTTAATTTAATATCTCCTCTTTGATTTTAAGAAGCTGTCCTGCTGATTTCCAAGATCTACAGCACAGTTTATCATGGCAAACCACTTTAGTAGGAAGTATGGCTTTCTATAAAGAAAACGGAGACCCTATTTCAGTATCTTCAGCCATTTGGAAAACATGCAGGTAGCAGTTTATACCAAAGGTAACATCCCAAACCATGGGCAAATGCCCAAATAGTTGAAGTACTGCAGAGTAGGTGGAAGGTGGGAGAACTTGATTTGTAGGGTTATCATCCTTTTGAGGATCACCACAGACTTCTCTCACTCTGTCCAGGCACCAGGAACTTAAAAGCAGTGACTGAGGGAAGAAATTGGATAGTTTACAATCTAATCCCATCTTTTTGTTGATTTCCATTCTGTTTGCTATACTTGCAGTGGGAGTTTGTGCCACAAAGGTTATTTCCCAAATGTTCCCTGGGATTTGGGTGTTCTCTGTAGGTCCCTCTCATCTCTTCCCTACTGACATAGACTGTCCCATGAGAAAGGGCTGATGCTCCTCCTCTCATCAGAGTCCATGATCACAGCACTAACAATGCAAGGAGCTCTTGGGAAGGTGAGTCATCGAATCACAGAATTATTTATGTTGAAAAAGACCCTTGAAATCATCAAGTTTAAACTTTAACCTACCACTACCAAGTCCACTACTAAACCTTGTCCCTAAGCACCACATCTACATGTCTCTTAGGTATTTCCAGGGATAGTGAGTGGTTCTATCTCTCTGTAGCACCCAACCCAGTTTGTTTCTCTCACACATACAGGATCATCATAACTAGGAGATCAAACACTATCACTGAGCAGTGAGTGCAACATTATTTCATTTATTTCTTTCAAAGACATTTATTTTTTAATCAGGGATTCCACAATTCTTATCACTCCATCTTCAGCACCTCCAGCTTAGAGTCAAAAAAAAACCCCACAGCAAACTTTCTCTGTGCTGCTGTTTGGATGTTGCAACTTCCATATCATCCATTTTTTCTTACTGTAGGAAAATACCTATCTGCCTTGTAATAAGTCAGACTGTTTAGAGAATGGGGAGACAGCCTGTGGATCACAGCAGGATCCAGCTGGACCTGGGGAAAATGTTCTATAGGACATGAACTCAACTACAGCCTGAGGAAACCACTGAGGTGACATCACTGCAGAACCAAAGCCACCAGGGATGTGAAGATCTGACAAGAAGTTAAAGAGGGATGAAAGGAGAGAGACAACAGATAAATTAAGAGAGTGCTCTAAGTCTGCATGGAAGGAGATTAAAAGCTTGTTATTGTGTGATGTTCAAGGTGGCTCCTACCACATACAGGGGATTCAGCAAGTGCACAGGTCACACTGAGCCACTGCACAGTACCCTTCCTACTCCATGCTCAGCACCAGCTCTGTGTGCCCAGCCTCTCCTAAATGCCATTCAGCAGATTTTATTTCTATTTGCTTGTAAAATGTGATTTATTTCCTATTTGAATCTGCCATGTATTTTTTATAATGTAAGATTTAATGCCTCCTATGTGGTCTTTCTTTGTGGTAAGAAACAGGACTAGTAAGACTGAGGGTCAACAGAATCAGGGAATCACTAGGGTTGGAAAAGACCTCTAAGATCATCAAGTCCAACCGTTAACCCAGCACTGCCAAGCCCACCACCAAACCACATCCCTAAAACATGCAGTGACTGTGAATGTTGCCTTTGTATGACAAGCACAGTTCAGTTTGTGCTTTAGGCAAAACCCATTTCCTTTGTGTTCTCCTCAGCTGGCCCAGCCCTGCACCTTCCTGCAGGAGGGTGCAAGGACAGGTGTCACCAGTTCAGGAATCAGATGTTTTACCAAGTGAGCCCACTGTTACCTTCTCCTTCCCCTACAGAAACCGTGTCCTTGTGCCCAGACCATGAACACACCACTGAGCTGTTCAGCCACCAGCAACACACACTTTTCCTTCCTCCCTCCTCTTCCTTCCTTCTCCTTTTGACCTTTCCACCGTGACCCAAACAAGGGTTAACAGAACATTCTCATTTGTTGGTGAACCTGCCATCCCTGTCTGCACATCACATCAGCACATATACTTCAAAGGAGAAGCCAGATCCTCTCAGGTATCGGCAACAACCATTCTAGGGTATTTTATGTAAAATGCACCTCTTGCTTCATCCATTTCCTGTGCATTTCTGAAGTAAAGGGAGAGAAAAGTAGGCTTCATGCTGTAACAGCAGTGCCCTTTGCAAAAATACATCCCACCTCCTTCTGTGAATGCCTGGTCTGTCCTTAGAGCAGCAGTTTGTGACACAACAAATCCCCCCCAAGTCTACTCGCTTTTCAAAGCTAAAGGCTCCATTTCCCAACCTCTCAGGTCCCTCATCCTCAAGAACTCATCTTCTATAATCAGTCCATTTGCAGACTTTTATCTTCTTAAAATAATAGGCAGAAATATCATAGATGCTCTTACAAGCCTTTTTTCCCCTTGTAATTTTGAAATCTGAGTTTCATTTTTCAAAGACTTATAAAAAATTTCTGGCTCTGGGTAAAATGATGTGACCTGCTGTATATAAGAGGACAGACTAGTGGCTGTTAATTCTCCCCCTCAGGCCTTAAAAATATTGAATACCTGGAGCAAATTCAGAAGCTGGCTAATGATTTAATTTTAGGCTTCTTGAGGACTGGTTCATGGATTGAAATTTGAATTTACATCAGGTCTATTCTTTAGGGAATCAAGAGGCAGTTTCTCTACTATTTTGAAGCGAAATGAACAAATGACACAAATATTTTTGTAACAAGCTACTTCAGTTTTGACTATATTTAATTCTTTGTTAAGAAGAACTATAAGAATAAAGACCACTTTGGACACACCATCTTGCTGAGTCCTGGTGCAGTTTGATTTCTTTGCTCCCTGCTGTAACACTCTAACCCTGGAGCTGTGGGTTCGTGGGCTCAACCAGGAGTTTAACTTTATATATGTATATATATATATTTTTATATATATATATATATATATGGTTCTTTAATACCTTGAGATACCATTAAGAAAATAAACCAAAGGCTTGTTACCAAGAGGTATCTTTATTAATTTAGGGGAGAAAATAAGGGAACTTGCTGGATCTCATCTTCACTCAACACAACAAATTACAAGCTGAAGTCATTTTCTCCACCAGTCGTGTCCCACAAGTAGTTTCTGAAAGATAGTTTTCAAACAGTAGGATAATAAATGTTCCTTCCACAGAATGTAGTCATCAAATTCCTGCTACCAAAGGCTTTGTGTGTCCACACCAATGTGGATATAACACCATGGGTCCTGCCAGAAGGCAGTAAATACTGGTGCAAAAGTTGTCTCCCAAATCCCCTCTCTGTCATTCAACAACTTTGTCCTCCAAGGTATGTTTTGACTCTCCTGTAAGCCTTTTCCAGAGCTGCAATGTCAGGATAAGTGCACAATTCAGTAACAGGTTATGCATAACTCAGTTATAAGTGCAACTTGTTCTCCTCCATGAATCTGGACTCAATAAAATTAGTGTTTCAGAGGCCACTGATGAGGATGATGGTTCCCACTCTTTGCATTCCTTGGGAGGCAGTGAAACCAAGCCATGATTCTTCTCTTCTCAAACCAATTTTGATTTGTATATTGGTTCACAGCCTTCAGACATGGAAATTCACATTCCTGTGGATAAGGACTACGAGGTTCCGCAGGGTAATAGAGCAGGTCCAGGAATTACACCTGCCTGAATTTATTCTACCCAACACAGTGACCAGCAAAAGAAAAATTTACTAATTTTTGGGGTCCTACATATACCTATATATATACATTTATACATGGTGTGATTCTTGAGGCTGTGCTCTGTAGGGCCTGGAGTTGGGCCTCGATGTTCCTTGTAGATTTATTCCAACTTGGGTTATTCTATAATTGTATGGTCCATAGAACACAGTGGACCAAAGAGAGGGGGTTCTTATAAGCAGGAGGATGATCCTCCCATGAACCTGCATTTCATGTTCTCTGCTCACCAGAAACTGCTTATACATTATTGCAGATCCAGAAAAGACTTGTCTGCTCCATGGAATCTTCTTCTTTAACTGTTAGAAAGCCTTGAGAACAACACTGCAGCCAGCCAGAAATCATTTCCTGTAAAATTACACTGCAGATATTCCTCCAGTATTTTTATTTTTCGTCAGCTCCATTTGAAACTTTGCAATGTACTGTAATAGCTTTCATGGTTCATTGTTCCATCCAGTTGTACAGCACAATGAGTCTGATAATAACAACTCCCAACACTTAAAAATCTGCTTGCTCTCCGTGTCGTGTCTGACAGCTTATTTAGAGTACTGGTTAATAATAATCTTAAGCAGTAGCTTAAACATCCTCACTAAAAGAAAAAAAAACTAGCAAAAAGAGCAGGTTTTTATTCCATGCTCACTTTTCAGACTGCATCCTTGTTCCCCCCGGTGAATTCCAGGCATTTGAAGTTTACTGACCCCGTTAGCACAACTCTGTTGGGAGCCACACTTTAAAACTGAAAATATCTGACTGCACATATCGATTCAGCTGCCCACGGGTCTTCTGAAAAGCTGAATTACCTTTGGGGGAAAGTTAACCTTGTCACTGCACAGTGACAAAGCAAAAACTTGCCAGTGAAGCTCAGCACAGTCCCTGTCATCCTCCTGTAACTGGGGAAGTCAGAGGCTGTCAGCTGGGAAAGTGGAAGAAAATTACAGTGACGAGGAGAAGGAGAAGCTGAATGACAACCAAATGAGAGCTGAGCAGTAGTCCAGGATGAGAACAGTGGACTATGGAAAGAAAGTGGGAAAGATTTAAAGTGAGTTTTAGAGAGGAGGAAAACTGGAATAAACTGCGTGGCAATGGAGTTTGGAATTTGCAGAGACTGATCAATAACCAACATCTGAGATGATTCTTGTGAGATACAAACCTCTGAAAAGAGCAAGTGGTGCAGACACTGCCAGCAGATTTTCCTCTGCATATGTTGCTTTTTGGTGGCTGAGGCTGCCAGCTCAAGATAGTGTTGTGAGATGAAGCTTTCTCTACTTTCCTCACTTTAGAGGCAAGGGAAGAAACTGTGGAAAATTCCTCTGGGCGCAGAAATGGCCGTTGTCAAAGTTGGAATTAGGTTTACTGCCCACCTGGCTCTCACCCCCTCAGTTCTGTCTCATTCTTTCTCTCATGCTGTGCCCCACATATCCACAGGCTTGCCAAAAACACCCAGTCACCGTTGCCACAGGAATAATCTGCAGTCCATCAAGGTTGATCTGGAAGAATGGCATTTATAAGGTACTGTTTATAACATTTATAACTGGTTCAATGAGCCCAGGGAAGAATAGGGAAGAAGAAATAGATGGTTTGTAAAAGCTGGTTTCTGAAAGACAAAAATTAAACTAAATAAAAATAGTAAAATAAAATCAAGTCACTCTGAAAACCCAAAACACTAATGTCAAATGGAAAGGGCATGTTCAGACACACCTTTGACTCCTAGGGCTGCATTTCTGCCTTTGAAGTACCTTTGGGCTGGTAACGAAACTGTTCTCAGCAGGAAGAAGTTAAAACCACAGTTTCTCAAGAAATGGAAAAGCTTTTTCCTCTCAGAGTGGTGAGCAGAGCCAGTGAAATGAAATGAAGGATGAAATGAAACTCTACCATGTTTTCTTTGTGAGGGGCTCCGTGGTGATACTTCAAACACAGGAGATGACACGACTTTGTCCCCAGGATCACGCACATCTCTCGAGCAACGATCCCTCTCGAGAAGTCACATCAGTACCTGCATCCTGAAAAACACTGGAGAATGTGCTGGTTTAGCTGGGTACAGCTTATTTTCTTCACAGTAGCTCATCTGGGGCTATGTTTTGGATTTGTGCTGGAAATGGTGTTGATGATTCTGGGATGTTTTAGTTACTGCATTACAGGGCTCACGCAGAGTCAAGGCGTTTTCTGCCTCTCACCCCACTCCACCCTGAGTAGGCTGAGGGTGCACAGAGGGTTGGGAGGGGGTACAACTGGGACAGCTGACTCTAAATGATCCAAGGGATATTCCAGACCATATGATGTCCTGCTCAACATGTAAAACTTGGGAAAAGTTGGCTGGGGATGAAGCAGTGGGGACTACCTGGGTATTGGATGCTTGATGGTGAGAAATTGTGTGTAACATAATTTTGGTACTTGTGTTGCAGACTGTGAGGTCTCACTGGCCACATTCAGTGTTTCATAAACAAAGTAGTCTTCTGTGTGAAAGTTTCCTTGTTTCTATGATCTATTGTTTACTTCACCTTGGACTCAATGATCCTTGTGGGTCTCTTCCAACTCTGCATATTCTGTGATTCAGGGATTTGAGAAATGTAATCCTGTTGAAAGAGTCTGGCACATGGAAGTTGCAGTCTACAACTTCCTTTTGAGGGGAAGAAGAGGGACAGGCACTGATCTCTGCTCTGTAGTGAGCAGTGACAGGACCTGAGGGAATGGTCTGGAGTTGTGTCAGGGGAAGTTTAGGTTGAATATTAGGGAAACATTTTTCCCCCAGAGGGTGGTTGGGCACTGAACAGGCTCCCCAGGGCAGTAGGCACAGCACCAAGACTGGTAGAGCTCAAGGAGCATTTGGATGATCCTCGGGGGCACAGAGTGTGACTCTTGGGGATGTTTCTGTGCAGGGCCAGGAGCTGGACTTGGTGATCCTTGTAGGTCCCTTCCAACTTGGCATATTCTGGGATTCTGGGATTCTATAGGAGAAAGATGATGCTGCCTCAAAGCGTTAAAAGAGAGGAAGGGACAGTGATAAACAGCAATATCCAGACATGACAGAGACATAAAACATGTCTTACTATGTAGTTGGATGAATAAGATTTTATATGTGGACCACAGTTCCGTTCCCTGCAGGACAGAGAGTGAAAATGTCACTGTAAATTCTAATTGAAGTGACAGCTGCAGTTAAACCACAGGTTCTGCATTAGCAGGTGTGAAAAATACAGGAACTAATACTCACACTAGGTTTGTGACAAGTGCAACATACACAACATATGTAGCATGGGGTGTCCATACAGGAATTACCTTTAAAGGTGTTGGATGTTGTACAAATGTACACCACTGAAATACAGACACCTTTTCAAGCAGCCCAAGAACTGAAGAGAGATTTCCTTCATTCCTCTGACTCATTTCCACTGCCCAGAGTAAACAGTGAGTCTGTACCTAATCACAGGACCATAGAATCATGGAATAGTTCGGGTTGGAAGGGACCTTAAAGATCACCTCATTCCCATCCCCTGCCATGGGCAGGGATGCCACACACTAGATCAGGCTGCTCAGAGCCCCATCCAAACTGGCCTTGAACACTTCCAGGGATGGGGCATCCACAGTATCTATAGGCAGCATGTTACAGTGCCTCACCACCCTCATATTCAAGAATTTATTGCTTATATCTAACCTAAGGTATGAGGAAAGGACAAAGGTGTCACTGAAGTCTCTGACTTGCAGATCTGACAGCAAATTCCCAAGGAAACCCAGAGCTCTCTCTGATGCAAAGAGATTTAAAGTTCTTCGACTCAAATGAACGTCCCCCAAAACTGTTATCAGGCCAAGTCCCTTTTCAAGCTCCAGCACTAAAATCCCCTGGTGTGTGAACTGTCATGCCTTGCACCCATGTCCCCTCAGCCTCCTTCTGCTGAATGTTGAGGTAACCACCCTGAACATGACCTGATTGTCAAAGGCTCACCATTATAAGGAGATGATCCTTGATGTATAAGGACATTTCTGAAGAATGACTGTTTTATTGTGAATGTGCAAATTTCCGTAACGTTCTAGAGCTCCGTAACTTTTCTTAGCCATGTGTATGGAAATGTGTGTGAATGACACAGGAAGAAATTTTAGGAAGATGTTAGGAAGAACTTCTTCACCGTGAGGGTGGGGAGGCCCTGGCACAGGTTTCCCAGAGAAGCTGTGGCTGCCCCATCCCTGGAAGTGTCCAAGGCCAGGTTGGACGGGGTTTGGAGCAACCTGGGCTAGTGGAAGGTGTCCCTGACCGTGGCAGAGGGTTGGAAAGAGATGATCTTTGAAGTCCTTTCCTCCCCAGACCTTTCCATGATCCTATAATACTGTCCACCCACTACCTGGCTGCTGAGTCTGAAGTTGTATCCATGTTTTTCAGACACAAGACACTGCACCACATTGCTACTAAAGTGAAGGGAAACAGCTCAGACATCTGGCAGATTTTGCCATCTGATTTTCATGGCACAATTCCCTTTGCAAACAAGAGGAAATACACTGGCAATGTCTGCAGAACTTTATGTTTTGTTAAGACCTTCATGATTTTTGGAGGGGAAAAGCAACTGAGGTAATGATGTGAATATACATTCAAACTTCTCCATCAGGCTGCAGCCTCGCAACAACAGCAACCCAAAATAAAAAAGTCTCCTATTCAGTGTGCTGGTTAGTACAGCAAGTCAGACACCAGGGCAAACTGTGAGGCTGGTGTCAGCTAAGTTTTTCTGTAAATTAGTTTTGATAACATCTTTTGAAACCCAAATCCAGGAAGGAGGAGAAGAGCCTCTCACAAAGCTGCAAGGAGGTTTATTATTTATCACTACACTGCTGCACTCGTGGAGTAAAGACACGAAGGAGGACTTTTTTTGCTGACAATTCTTTGCCCTTGGAGCAGTATCTCTATCACTGGAAACTCCAGACTGGAGAGAGAAACTACCCAAAATTTTTGGCAGGGAATTTCTAGTGGCAGAACACAGGCTCCTTAAAATTAAAGTCCAGAAACCTGAAGAAAAAATACCCCCTTTCCTTTTTTCCTTTCCTGGACTTCCAGGTGGCTGGATTAGCAGACTGGAAAGGGAGGCATCAGCAGTTCAAAGTCTAACTGGTAACTGGTTCTGAGCAGTGTTCCTTGGGGGTGACACCTGTCCCACTAGATTAAAATAGGAGTTGAGTACTTTGACCATCAAAGTTTTAGAGCATGGTGGGCATTGTGGTATTTGGTTGAAGGTTGGACTTGATCTTGAAGGTCTTTTCCAACCTTAATGATTCTTTACTTCTGTATTTGGGCCTTGTATCACAACCCAACACAAGCAGCTGGCCAAGGTCTTGCCAGCAGGTCCTTTAACATCATTTTTTTGACATCATCAGGCACAGGTAGTAATGTCAACATAAACAGTAGCTGTGCTTCTTGCTTTGGAGGAGCAGAGTGATGTCTCATGAAGTCCTGTCCTGTCTCTTCCCTCCCAGCAGAGCAGAGCCTGTCTCACCAGCAAAACCCCACTGGCAGTCACAGAAATTAGCAAATCAGGAAAATTCTGTCCATGGTTGGTTGGTGCTACTTGCTTTCCCATCAGATGGCTTCTCCATACTTGATAGGACATCATGGATTTGATGTTACTTCCAGCTGTTTGGATGGTGAGACAGCCCGAGGAAAGATGGGTTTGTGTCATCACTTTAAATTAACTTGTATTCCATGAGGGCAGAATCACAGAATATCCTCATTTGGAAGGGACCCACAAAGATCATCAAGTCCAGCTCCTGGTCCTGCACAGGACAGCCCCAAGAGAGCGTTGTCCAAATATTTTTGAGCTCTGTCAGCCTTGGTGCTGTGCCCACTGCCCTGGGGAGCCTGTTTAGTGCCCAATCATCCTCTGGGGGAAAAATGTTTTCCTAATATTCAACTTAAACCTCCCCTGAGACTTCATCCCATTCCCTTGGGTCCTGTCCCTGGTCAGGGAGCAGAGATCAGTGCCTGCCCCTCCTCCTGCCCTCACGAGGGAGCCTTGGACCACCATGAGCAACATAAACCTCCTCTGGTTTAGGCTGATTTAGTACAAGACTCAGCACAAACCAGTCCCCACAGGTAAAACAGGAAACTGTGCCCATGAATATCTTCTGCCTCCCGTTTAGAAAGAGCATTAAGATCCACAGAGAGAACTACCCAAGAGATGGGCAACAGCCCCATGCAATTACAACAGCAACTTCAGGAGAAAAACAAGACCCAGATGCAAACATGTGCTCACAATAAAAGCTGACACAGTACATTTTATGTGTTGCACAAAACATAATCAAGATTCAATCTGCCAGTTTTATTCTCAGCCTTGTTAAAAATTCAAAGTGCATTTTCCTGTACATGACCATGTTGTTTCAGAATCATCTGCCTTTCAGCCATTTGTACTCAAATGGGTGTATTTCCCACCAAAAAGATTCTGTTACTCTTGTCATCCTTTAGAAAGGGTGATGTAAAAAGATAAACTGAATAAAGTGACATTTTGAAATATTGGCAACTCTTCATTAGCTTATGGGCCACTGTTCTTCTTCTTCACTGACCTCACAACACTAGAAACTGGAGGACCAACATAAAACTCTCTTCCCCTAATGCAAGAAGATGGTGCAGTGCCAAAAGAAAATACAAATAAACAAAATTCCCTTTTAGGAATTCACCTGACAGATTTAGTTATGCTAAAGACAGCTCGAGGATATTTTTGTTATTCAAAATGATCAGAATGGATGTTAAGAGTAAGAGGAAGGAAAAAGTAAATGAAACAATGCTTTCTAAGCCATGAAAGCAAATAACATGCAGGTGAAACTTAAAGTAAAATGAAGATTATATTCTATGCATTTAATATGCCTTGAAAAAAACCCCAATAACTTTAATAAACATAATGAGGGAATTATAAAAAAATTAAAAACAAAGTAAAATTGATAAATGGGATGATTGCACAGTCTTGATGCTTCCTGTAGGTGTAAGGTCCTACACCTGGGGAGAAAAAAGCCCAGGCATTAAGACAGGTGAGGAGCTCACCTGATGGAAATCTGGAGGAGGACCTGGGGGTCATGATGACCAAGAACTTAACCATGATCCAGTAATGTGTAGCCAGGAAAGCCAATGGTACCCCAGGGTGTATCAGGAAGAGTGGGACCAGGAGGTTGAGGTGAGTGATCCTTCCCATCTATTTAGCCCTGGTGAGGCCACATCTGGAATGCTGTGCCCAATTTCTGGGCTCCCCATTTCAAGACACACAAGGAACTGCTGGAGTGGGTCCAGTTGAGGGCTAAGATGGTGATTGGGGGACTGGAGCATCTCTCTATTCTCCCTGTGAAACAAACACATGAAGGGAACTAAGGCAAAGCCTCCCTGTTTTCTGTGCTCTGGACAGTGTGTTCCCTTTTTCAGAGCGTTGCTGTGAGTGACAGAAAAAGAGGGATCTTAATAAGGAACGTTGATTGCACGTGAAAGGAAGTAGCCTCAGGATTTCCAAGGTCATTTTTCAGCAGAGTGGAAGGATAGAAGCTCTACCTGGGAAGGCACAGGATGGAACATCTCTTCTTGAGCCCTCCAAACACACGAGAAGGGAAAGAGAAAAGGAACAGAAAAGAACATCATAATATGGCTCAAAAATGCAGTAGGAGTCTCAGTCAAGGACGGAAAAAAAAGTGAGTGTTTTCATCAGAAATGAGCTTGTTTGTTGTTGGAAAAGAAAAAAGGAGCTTTTACAGCAGCAAAGAACAAAGTCAACTCCATGTCCCCAACAAGGCAATATCCTGTGGGTAAGCTCAGAATCTGCTTGATCGAAACTACTGAAGTAGAGATAAAATTCCAAGATGGCACTTTGAATCAGGAAGTCTGTAATGTCTGGTGATTCCAGAGATTACATATGTCCTCCAGGGCACATTGTGAACATCAAGAAAGTTCCCAGGAGTTCAGTGTGAAGACTGAAGTGACAGTAAAAAGCTGGTGGTGGTTAATTTTTGCTGCGGCGAAGAAAATTATAAGCATCGAAAACATTAAATTAGCATTTTCCTCATGGCCAGGATGTTTAGAGGCTGAAACTCAGGAGCACAATAATTATGTTTGTCACTTCCTTTTACACTTCCTTCTTCCCAACACAACTTTTTCAACATTTCCCTGTGTCTGAACTCCTGGCTGCTTTATAAGGAGCCTTCATTTTGATTTTTTATATTCAAAGAGCTTTTATATTTCAAACAGGTTTCTTTTTCCTTACTTCTCATTAAAAATTATTATGTGAAAAAAAATCATTTTGATATATTACATAGACATTTTATGAAGAAAAGGATTAAAGGAGAAAGTGGCTGGGACCACAGTAAAATATTTTACTGAAAGGTACAGATAAGCATTAATTAAATAACTAGGGAATCCACATGAATAATTTTACAGAAGGAAAAGTCTTATTTCAAACAGCAGCAGAAAAATAGGCAGGAAAATTCCTTCATCTTTCAGGAGATTATGTGGAGTTCTGTCGTTAAAGATGGGGTTTAAGGTGATTTTTTTACATGAATTTTGAATCAGAGTTTCTCTCTAGAACAAAATAGTTCAACCAGGAGTTGAGCAACTATAAGCAAACACTATTCAAATGAGCACACAGTTCTCAGAAGCAGTTACTGAAGGAAGCAACCTCTGCATATATAAAACAGATAAGATGAAAGATTTATAATCCTCTAGTGTCAGAAAAATGTGATGTGTCAACCTCACATCAAATCCCTCCTGTCTTTGGGTGGGAATGATGTTTGTCTGCTATTGAGTCATCTGAAGAAACTTTGTGAAGAGCAAACGTGGACTAAAGCTTGTTATTAGAAGTAGGTCAGGAAAATAAAAACCACCAAGGGGGAAGAAGGATGGAAAAAGCATTGTAGGAAAGAACAGGAATAGTGGGAAATGAATGAAGAGGAAAATGGAAATAAAAAAAAAGGTAAAAATGAAGACCAACAGAAAAGCACAGGAGGAAATGGAGGCATTTGATGGAAGTTTATTGTTCTAATTCAGGAATTGAAAGACTGAAGCCTGAAATGCCAACATTTCCTTGGTATCAATATACAAAATATGATATATTACTATTTTTACAGAACTCAGTACTCAGTGAGGGTGGGGATATTTAACTGTCAGCAGAAAATGTCCATATTTACAGAAAATGCAAGTCAACAGAATAATAATTACAGTTATTAGGATGAGCTGAAAATTGGTAAATGACATGGAAGTCAGTGAAGGACAGAGTTACAATAGATGTTAAAAATGAGATTAAAATAGATGGGCAAGATCTTCCAAAATAATTGGGGAAAAAGAGTTAGAGTAACAATGTCAGTATTGTAAGAAAATAGTAGGTGTTATCTCAAAAGAGAAATAAGAGGTTTTGGACAAATTACAGATTTTTCTACCTTTAATTTATGCAAAAGATAAAAGAAATTAATCAGATTCTAAAGAACTACCCTTGTCTCAACTAGAAAATACCCGTATTGTTTCCATTTTCCCTTTGTAAAAGGAACTATATTTAAAAATATAGTGACAAAGTCCAGAAACATTTATGATCTAATTTTATGAAGCTCTTAAAAACTGTATGAAATTTTGTATTCTCAGAATTATTAACTTCATCATGAAAGGCAAACATATTCCTCTCTCCAGAAAGAAAACAATGATGACAATCGTGGAAGAAAATCATCAAATAATGTACTGTGTATTATTTAACATTATTTAACTGTTATTTAACATTAAAGATTTTAGCAAAAGCATTTGCAGACTAGGTGGATACCTTGGAGCTATGTTATCATAGATAAATGAGGGTTTTTTTTTTCCTGAAAGCTAGAAACAATGTGGGAAGGAGGCAGGGACTGAGTTCATATTATTTTATTAATGCAGACACACAGACATGATGTTTTCACATCCAGGCATAATTTATTACATCCTTTGGGCACAAAGAAATTCACTTGTCTGAAAAGAGAGGGGAATTTCTCCAGATGCCATTTTGGGAGAAAATTGGCTTCAGTGTTAAATTCGAGATGTAAATGTTTGTTTTCCATGAAGATCCTTGAGTTTCTGTACTCATTAATGGAACTTCCTTAACTTAGCATCTAAAACAAGCAGGAGTGATCACTGTGGATGCTGAAGGCTGTCTGAGCCACGAAACTTCTGGATGTTTCCACGAGGCTCAGATACAAAAGAAACCAGACTGATCAGGCAATGAACACATACAAGTGTTCAATCCATGATGGCAACGCTGCTCCCGTGCTGTGTCCTCTCTGAAAGCACTGCTTCTAAATATGTAGGTAATGTTCCATCTCTAGGTACAAAATCAATCAGAAAACATTAATCAAAGAGAAGAGTTAGTAATTCAGAGAGGGTTAAGTAGGGTTTATATGTACATGTAGTTTGGGTGGGTTACAAGGCACGATTTATTCTGGAGAAGAGTGAGGCAAGGGCTTAATTTTCCACAAATAGTGGTTATATGAAATTGCTGACATATTTTCAACTGGGACAATCAGAACAAATAGGCTTGTGAACGTGGCTGTGGCATTTCCAAGGTCTGCAAAACCTGATGTTTCAGATGTTATCCTCCAACTTCTCACCCTGTTGTGACACCAGATTTTCTCATCAATGTCCCTCCGGTTCCATTGTCTGAATAAACCTTCAGTTCATCCCATCTCTGGGCTTTCCCTTTGTATGAACTCTTCCCACACTTCATTTTGCACAGACTGGCTGACAACAACCACTGGATATGAAGTCTTTGGAAAGCTGAAATAGCATCTTCCTCACAGAGTTCTTGAGTATTTCATAATTTAGAGGAATTTTGATTATTTCTTAATTGTTTTAATGCAATCTTAACATCAATATATAATATAATATTACCAAAATGAAATACAAAGTCACAGGTTTGGGTTTGGTTTTTTTTTTTTTAATCAAAAAGTTTATGATTCTCTTCAGAGATGAAGAATTAGACAAAAATTATATTTTTTCTGATAAAAAAAAAAAAATTAAATCTCCGGGCATCCTCTATAGTCATATTGCATTTTGGTTTGGGTATTCATCCATAGAGGTGTCACATCTTCAAGATTAGAAACTTTTTTCCCCCAGAAGGAGAAAGCAAGGAATTGTAGTGAGAGTACAAGGCATCATTTATATGTTGTTTTTTTAACATAAACCAAATTTACCTCCATCCCATCGTGGGTTGGAGAGCGATGGAGGGATTGAATGTACAGATATTATAGACTAAACTTGAACCAGATTTTGAGGTTATCACAGCAGAGAGATAAGAAGCATCTTGAAAGACATGGAAGGAAAGCTCCAAACATGCAGAGGTGTGTGTTTAGCACTGTAGGTAGAATAGTCAAAGCAGAACAAGAAAGAAGCATCACTGGTGGTCTCTGACCACCTGGAGGGAAGCTGATTCCTTATTTCAAGATACATGGACTGACATGCACAATCCTGACAGGAATCACTGGGAATTTTTGCAGTTGTGTTATTAAAATCCCCAGAATTTCCATTCAGCTACAACTGCCCTGGGATTTAACACCAAAACCAAAGTATTCACCTACTTGTCCCTGCCACTAGAAGATAAACGGGTCAAAAGCTTGGCAATTCCTATGCTGGAGTCCCAGGGAGTGAAAAGGAGAACTGTGCATTGTGCACTGTTTGTTACATCAGCCCAACATTTCCTTAGTCCTGCTCCAAAGGGATCCCATCAATGAATTCGGGATCTGCCTTTTGTTTCCTTCACATCCGCTCGATGCCTCAGAGATTCCTAAGGGATGAATCCAAGTCCTTTTCAGGGAAAAGAACAAACACAAAATACTGAGAATGTATTCCCAGTATGTGTTCATTGTCATTTTCAAGCCAATTTTGTTTCAAATACCTTTATTGGGGAAAAAAAAAAGGCCATTAGGAAGACAGAAGTTTTAACATCCCCAAACTGCCCTGGGTCACATTTTTTTTCCAGCTTTCAGGAGAAGGAGCAAATTTTCTCAGCCTAACTCTTGGTTTTATGATACTATCTTGTGTCTCTATTAATTTTCACAGGGTAGGTAGGTAGGTAGAGAAACCATTCCCACCGTAAGCAACTGGAAATTATTGGTACAGGCACCAAAAATGTGTCGTCTATCACATTCACTGTTCATTTCCCAGCCACTTCTAGGCCACTTCCTTCACCTACACCATAACTGAAAAGTTCACCCCAATGTCCAGAAGCTCAGTTTTTGACAGTGGAATATCCCCCTCACACAAGAGGATTTGGATGGTGGTTTCAGGACCGATCAGTGACCCAAGGTCCTTGTGCCCTGTTTTCATCCCTGTTCAGAAACACAACAGGTCTTTTCTGCAGCTCCTTCCAAAATCCTCCTGAAGTTAAGGAGAAAGTAGTCTTTCTTCTCAGTGCTCTGTGCCTAAGATTTACTTGGAATTATGACTCCCTATGTGGTAGTGGAAACACCCAAGATCCTGACAGCAGCTGGTCCAGCCTCCTCTCAATCCTAACTCAGTTTTGCCACACAGAGGCAGCCTTTCTCCCAGTTTCAGGAGGTACCAAGGGACAGAAGATGAGCACAGGTCTTGAACAGCAAAGAATATTTCCTCTCCTATGAAACACAGCCTACACAAGCCTTCCCTTATTCAGAAACTCAGCTATAGTGGCTACAACGTGTTACCATCCTTATTTTCTGGTAGGCTAGAAAGACACAGAGCAATGCAGTGGTGTGTTGGATACTTGGTTAGGTTTAGACTCTTGTCTCCATGTCATTGCAGAAAACAAAGACCAGAAGAGATCAGGAGAAATTGGATAAAACATCTGGAGATTTGCTCCATCTGAACCAAGTTTACAGATTATATTGACCACAAGCTGCTTCTTAGTGTTTCTGTGCCTACACAATACAGTCTTTACATGAAAAGAGAATATCCATTCTATAACTTTCCAAAGATTAAATTATTAGCAATAGCTAATATAGGTACTTTTGCCTGAATATCTTTTACCTTCTCCTATTCAATTAAAAACAAAAATAAAAACAAACAAACCCACCAAACTAATCACCAAACTCGCCCCAACTTTCTGACACTCACTTCTGCTGAAAAATAATAAGGCATACATTTGAAAACTTTTGTTCTCTCCAATCCTGTTCACATTGGATGCTGTTTTACTCCAGCATAGGAAATGCAGATAATGTCCAGCCTGCCAACATGCTTTTCATGCTGTCAGAGTAGATCAGAGGAGCTCTCATCACACAGATTTGCTGCAACACCTCAAACGCTGCATCTGCTCTTGCAAACATCGAAGGAATTAGAAAGATAATTCTTCTGCTCATGCACAAACCCCCAGCAGGCAAAATGCTCAGCAGTGCCTTTCAGAGCTTGGGGAATGGATGCAAAATCAACCTATTGCAGCCTCAAAGCAGCAGCAGAATAATCCTTGGGCCACACACTTGCATCAGAGGTGATGCTGAACTCTCCCACCCTTCCTACAAGAGCAAACAGCAGCTTTATGCTTCAGATAACGTGATTCTTCTCATGGCAGGCTGAGTAACACTGTACATCTGCCTCCCAGTGAATCCCTTCCGAGGTGTTCCATATGCTCAGGCATCTCCAGAGTGTTTAAGACGATGCAAAAAAGCACAAAGAGACAATTTTCACAAGCACACCCACGCAGCAACAATTAAAACCCCAGAGCAAACGGCTTTACTGGTGAAGAGGAACAATTTATCAGCCATTCCCACGTTCATCAACACACACAATTACAGGCTCTCGTGTTACCTACAACAGTTAAACATAGTGGAAAATTGCCAATAAGAAAATTTAAATGTCTGCAGTTAGGGGGAAGAACTTTTGCTCTAAGACTTGTCTCAAAATACATCATGAAATATTTCAGTGTTTTGACTCAAGCCACGAATTTTACCACTTTTATAATCTCTGTATAAAAGGTACAACTGAGATAACTGAGGAAAACATCTCAAAAATGATGTGTCTGGGTTTTTTTAGTTCCCAAAGCTACTTTAATAAGTTGTGTGAGGCAGAGAAGATAAAGAGATAGATTTGCTTCTGTTTTGAAAACAGAAGCTTTAAAATCATGGAAAATCATGAAAATATAGTGATAAGGAAACCACCTTTTTTTTGTTTATGTATAAACAAAAATGTGTATAAACAAAAATGTATATATATGTATATAATTTCATATATATTTAGATTTCTTGTATATATATATATATATATATGATATAGATATAGATCAGGTTCCCTCTTTCTCCAATATCCTCCTTGTCAAGCACTTTTTCACACACCAGCAGCTCAACACGATTTATTTGCAGCATTATCAGAGTCCTCAAAACTTCTCTCATGATCTTTTTCAAAGAAACCAGAAGTCAAGGCAGCGAATGGTAAAAAACCCTCGCTAAAATCTTGCATTAAAATCAAAACTTCCAGGCTAGATACAGTTTGTTGTGAGTCTGGCCAGGTTTTCTGTGAAGCAGGAGCACATGAGCACTGGGTCCTCTTGAGATAATTGCTCTGGTGTTTCTGGAGAGAAGGTTTTACCCTCCGTGCCCTTCACCAGCAAAAGGACAAGGCTGTCAGCTCAGGGACAGCATGTGAAGGATTGTCCTGGGTTGAGCATCTCCCCCCACCCTGGGGGGGTCCCTGAGTTAGAAATGGTTAGTTGAGGTTGAGTTTCCAGCCAGGGGGACCAACAGCAGCCGTTCTTTTTTTCGCTCCTGTGAAATTAGATATCAACAACCACTGGAAGCGAGTTGGCAGAGTTGGCAGAGTCAGTCTGCTGCTGTGTCTGGGGGTGTGTGTGTGAGGGCCTAGGGGTGGTCAGAGCCCCCTTCCCTCTCTTCCCGGGGAAGAGGGGCCCTGGGCCCCACAGCTCTGGCCAAGCTGGGGCTGAAGGCAACATGCAAGAGTGAGTGAGTGTTGTGAGGGAAGAGACTCACAACAGCTGGTAAGAGGGAGTGAGAAAGGCAGGCCTTCAGCCAAGCCCTCCTTCTCCTCCCCATTTTGCAGCCAGGCTGTGGACAGCTTGGGATGGTTATAACTGGACTGAACACCTGTGGTGAAAGCAGAGTGGGGGCTTTTCCCTCTTGCTGCAGGTGGGAGTGGATGTAAGGTTTAGTATTTTGAAGCTGAGCCCAAAAATGAGACGGGCTGAAATGTAAGCTCGGTGCCAGGAGAAGAATAACTTCAGGCAAAAATTGGAGACGGGCCGAGCAGGTTTGGAGGTGCTCTGTGTCGGCTTCGGATGGGGACTGCCAAAATTGGAAGCTGCAGCAGCTGCAGAAGAGTGAGAGTGCCAACTAGCAGCAAGTGAGTCCGAGGTAAAGATTCAGAACAGCATCTAACCCTGGGAGGAAACCTCCACAGACCAAAGAGGACAGACTCAGAATTATCTCTTTGGACCTCGTGAGGAAGAGGAGGCTTCAGCACGGAGCTGGCACTGGTGGTGAGGGGTGGATCAGAGAAACCCTTCTCCCTGACACCCCAATGAGAGAAAGACTGTTTACCTATCATAGAATCATAGAATCATAGAATCATAGAATCATAGAATCATAGAATCATAGAATCAGCTGAGTTGGAAGAGACCTCAGAGATCATCAAGTCCAACCCTTGATCCACGACCGCTGTGGTTCCCAGACCATGGTACTGATGTCACATCCAGTCTCTTTTTAAAAATCTCCAGAGATGGAGAATCCACCACTTCCCTGGGCAGCCCATTCCAATGGCTGAGCACCCTCTCTGTAATGAAATTCTAATATCTAACCTAAACCTCCCCTGGCACAACTTGAGACCATGCCCTCTTGTCTTGCTGATAGTTGCCTGGGAAGCCTAGGGGCTTCTCCTGAACTGATTGTGGGAGGGGCTGGGAGGGATGATAGAAGTGTATTAATATTGTATATATAGAGTTGCTTTTAGTTTGCACAGTATTTATTTGTATAAAATAAATGTATATATTTCCCTTCCCCCATACAGGGGTGTACCTGCCTGAAAATTTCTCTTCGGTGCTGAGGTGAATTGTGGGGGAGGTGGGGGAAGCTTGGAGATTGGTCAAACCACCACAAGGATGTTGTTCCTCTTGGGCAGCTGAACTCATCAAAAGGGATTCAAGAGAGCCTGGCAGGGACAGTCTTTGCTCCCCTTTGATCTCAGCCTGGCTTTGAAGATCCTGCCTGCCATTAGCAGGAGCTCACTGAGCACAGCACATCCCTCACACTGCAAATCCCAGGTACATTGGGAAGATTCACAAGGACCCAGTCTGGGGAAAAAAAAGAATCTTGGGGAAAAATTGTATCTGAGCAGGTAAATCAGCTTCAGCAGCAAGAGAGTTAATACTAATTTAAAGAAAAAGAAAGTAACCAATTAAAAGAAATTAAGGGATATCTAGACAAGTCCACCTCTACCCAGGACATGGTTCCCACTTATCTGAACTGAAAATGAAGACTGACAATAAAAAGACACTTTTACTAAGTATTTGCTCCCTACAGTCTTAATTATGGATGGAATCTGGAAGAAAACCAGCTTCCTTTGTGCTTCTACGTACAAGAGCAACACAATTCCATGTTTTCAACCCAAGCAGTGCCTCAGGTTGTGTTCAACACAATAATAGAAGTACAGACAGGTGGAATTACCTGTACAGGTCCTGACAGATGCCAGGGGAAATATGGAATCCATTGCAGCATTTAGGGTAGAAAAGGATGAGAAGGAAAATAGAAAACAGGTGCTCAAAGTACACTGAAAGTCCAACTAGAAGGTCTTAACTAGAGAGTAAAAGCTTTGAAAATACTGACAAAAATATTCACAAGTAGTTTTGCATCAAGAAAGCCAGTATACTTCAAGACTGATGGACTGAAATCTATAACTGTAATAACTTTTGATCCCCAAACAGCCCCTCAGCAGGAAAAAAGTCCCAAATGCTCATTTATTTGCAGAAAAGTGTGTGTGTGGGTTGTTTGTTTTGGGAATGCCTACAGATGTAAATATTATTCTATTCCTTTCCCATTCCTCTTCCCCTCCCTCCTCTAATAAAGTACTGTTTGCAAAGCCAAATTAAGTCAGTTGTTTAAACTGACAATTTAAATTAAATTGACACACAATTTGAATAATTAAAGCACTGTAAAGCACAGAACACATCACAGTCACCTGCTCAGCACTGACTGAGCTTATCAAGCACAGAAGCCGTGACAGGGCATTCTTTTGCCTGCAGCCAAAAAACACCAAGACTTTTGAGCTGCACATGTTTCCACTCAGTTTCTAAACACAGTTCTGCCAGATCTCAGTAGTTCACAACATTTTTTCCCCTCTTTTTTCTAATTAAACTGTAAAAATGGCAATACTTTATTTCTCTCAAGCAGACTTCTCTTCTTACTTTGTTCCTCAGCTGGCAACTGAAGAAATAACTGCATCTGGATCAGGTTTTTGTCTATTCAAAAGTACAGTTTGACTTGCAGACACCAGTAATACCATAAAAAGATTAACAGGACCATGGACAGAGCTTGAGGGAAATAAGCTGCAGACACAAGGTTGCCGAAGACTCACAATTTAATTGAAAGTGACTTTCTTACAAAAGAAATTAGTGACACTGTATCCTGTAGCTGTGGGTTTCAGAGTGATTTACTCAGTTTTCACGGAAATAAAAGAAATCTGAGCAAAAATCACACTTAAAACCCCTCCTAATTAATTTTTATCAATTATACAAATGATGATAGAGGTGAAAAAGATCATTTAAGCCATCTAAGCAATTCTCTTAAGAAACAAACTAATTAGTAAGACTGTGTGTATTCAATACCTGCTTTCTCATCCAGATGAGCCACAGCAGAGTGTTATTTTTTCAGGCTGTGGAATTTCCTGTGAAGGTGCTCTTGCACTGGCTATGCCAAGGACTTCTACCTTTGTTCCCAGCGCTGTTTCCAGCCAGTGAAAGGATCACCTCAGATTCATCAGCCACGTGGCAAGTGAGAAATTCTGAAAGGTGCTTGAGCAGCTGAACAAGCTGAGCAAGTTTTCTCCTCCTCCACAGTATAAAGGGCGAGTACTTGGACTGTTTGAAGTATCATCACCCACAAGTGGCACTCAGCCCTTGTGTCTCCCAAAGGGAAAGTCGTAGGCTGAAAGGGCTGGAATTCCTGGTTTTTCCTTGGAGGGTGGCAGTGGGCTCATGCTGTCACCAGCAGGCTTGAAAAGTGGAAAAAGTAGCAGTTATGTAATTTACTTAATTTACTCAGAGGTAGGGCCTTCCCCCTTCCTTGCTGAGATGTTCTCACTTACCTGTGATAACTCTGAGAGCAAGAAATCAGCCCAGTGCTTCTGGAATGCTCCCTTTGAAAGCAGAAGAACAGAGGTGCTTCTGGGTGCTTTCATCTGCAGTGAAAGCTCTAAGTAATTTTCTTTCTTTTTTTCTTTCCCCCCTGGACTGATGACAGGAATTCAGTTCAGGAGAAGATTAATCTAGTCCAAGTATTCAAAGGCAACATGAAAAGTTCAGTGAAAACTTCATCATCAAATCTGCTGATTATAGAAGAGGGCAATCCCACATTTGCTCTCTGAAGAGTTGGAAAGTTTTTAAGGCAGGCATTCTTTTATAACCACAGCTCTTCACTTCACTGCTTCGTTTTTAATTTAATTGCCAGTATCTCTCTTGACATGTTTGCTCTATGTCTACTTTAACAAGTCCTGCAGCCCTGGAGCAGCTTTGTTGAGCAAAATAATTACTGTTGAAGAGACAGTGTCCACACTGTGCACTCTTCAGAAGATTTTATTTTGAACCATCCCATCCTTTTGTCCACTGGCATTTTACATGTTTGTCAGAAATGCATCTTCCAGTCAATTTGCACCCAAAAGGAATTCAGCTGATTTATTCTGACATCTCTCCATGATGCAAAACACAGCATGGAAACCATGGAGAATTAGGAGAGCCACTTTTAGAGTGCACTTCTAATCTAAAGTAATAGTTGTTAAAACTGAGGCAGACAAAATCTGTCACTTTTCAAGATGAAATTGTTTTCCCCAAGTTAATTCAGATCCACATGATACATGTGGATCCACATGATCATTCTGACCAACTTGACATCAAAAAGGCAACTCTCTGCAACAATTTTCTGCCACCCAGCAGAAGGGAAAAAGTCTGGAAACAAACAGAAGACATTCGTCTTCCTCAGTTACAGTTATTACATCAAGCCAAAAAAGAAAACAAAGACCAACTTTATTCCCTGATGAAAAACCTGGTGTAATATTAAAATTCCCATTCTGTTATTGCTGTGCACTCACTTCAAGGAAGTCAGCACACTTCCCAGGTGAAGGCTGGAATTTTCTCATGCAATTCTCATTTTTTCAGTTGCTGAACTCTGGGGTCTTTTTTTGTCCCTGCAGCTGAACGGTGCAGTGATCATGACTTGTGAGAAGCACAAAGCCTGGCTGCTCACAGATAGCAAAAGTCACATTTAATTTTTAAAGCTGCACTTATGAAATACACTTTTACCCTTTAAAAAAAGAAGACCAGCCTATGCAGATTATCAGCTGAACTTCCAAGAGCTAATATGGCTCCTATAAATTTTTCTGGAGGAATTACCCTGAGAGTGATAGCACAGCCTCATCTACATTTTTAGTTATCCTTCTTTTTCCTTTGACTGGATTAGTGTGTCTTCAGAACCCCAATCTTAAGTTATTCAAGAGCCATAAGACCTCACCAAATGATGAGGTTCCCAGGAACAAGGGATACCTGAATATTCCCTGGTAGCCTCATTCATTAGAGCACCAACAGCAAAAAAGGCCAAAATCACAAACTGCAGAGGCTCAGAAGGTGAACACATGGACAGCCCAGGAAGACAGACTTTCTCTCAGCTCCCCTGCAATTCTGTCTGCAAGAGTAAAAATTTGCTTATCCCTTCTGAAATATTTGAGAGCACACAGAGGATCTCACTGCAACGATGTGGGTACAGGTTAAGTTGCTGTACTGGCTAACCTCACCTGTGTCTATCACTAAAGAGTCACACTACCCAAATGTTGGAGCCTCCAGCCTAGACAGCAAGTAAATTTTGAGAAAAGATGGTTCTGGGAGAGCTTTCTGGGAAGGGAAGAGCCTTTTCCAGGAAGCCTCTTTTTTTCTGGGAAGGATTCTCTGCCTGTTAAAGAGCATTTTGTTTCTTGTCAAGTCACTCTGTCGAAAGGGGTTCATCCATCCAAAGACAGACCAGAAAAGACAGAGTCAGACTCAAGAAGCAAAGCAGCAAACAGACAACACCCAGGACTGGCAGTAAATGTAATGGAAGATGTGACTGGTGACAAACCCACCCAGTGGGACACTGAGGTGCCAACTGTGATTTGTGAGAGTTATCAGGAGATAAAACAATAATCAAGCCCAACAACCAGGGGTTGAAAATCTCCTGAACAGTAACAACTTAGATATTTGAAGATGAAATAAGCTTCAAAGTTCCAGAAACAAATTATCACTGGTTTGTGAGATGAACAGGATCTTAACCCAAACACAGGGAATTCATATGTTTGACCCAAACCTTTACTGAATTCTCTCTGCCCCACCTAGTCATGGAGAAGATACTTTACTGGCTCACTAAACTCACTGAGACTTGCTCAAGAAACAGACTGTGAAGTATTTTTTTCTTCTCTACAAGGTTGTCTGGTCATAATAGGAAACCTAATAATCCTAAAACTCCTTTAGTCCACCCTTCAGAATTGTTTTTTCTCAGTCACTTTGGACAGCACCATCCTTTCATCTCAAAAATGACTTCTTTTTCCCTTCCAACCTGATTTAGTTTTGTTGGCCTTTTCTGCACGATAATTCTAACACCTCCACCTTCTTTTTAATTTGCACAGAACAAAAGCTATAACTCAGATTTCTCCTTCTTGTACCTCAGGAATTTCAAAAGCCTTCTCCCTGGCTGGACCAAACTGTGCTTTGCTCACAGTGATCAGAAATATAATTTTCTTTATTTGTTGGGGTTCCACATTATCTGAACTGACACCATCTTCTCTTTCTGCAGGATCCTTCCCATTCTATCAAATACCAGTCACTCATCTTCTCCAGTGTCAATAAATAAGCAAGGTAGAGCAGGGAAAAGTAGTTTGAGTGGGAAGTTTGATACAGAGATAGGCAGGAATGGAATGTTTAAAAAAAAATAATAAAAATTTGAACTCATACCTCAGAGTCTTCTAAACAAAAGCAAAGGACTTCAGTTGTAGAGGCTCAGAAGAATTGCTGATGTGATTTTTCTCTCTGCTATAGGAGCAGGCAGCTGTCTGGAGGCACAGCCTTCTGGTTTTCCCATGCATCTGACTTCTCTCTAACAAGATGGTCCTAATCAAGCATCCTTCCTCTGATTATGCTTAATGGATTCATTAAATGATTGAGTAGCAACTGACACCTTTAATTAGCAAACAGGGTTTTCAAAGTTCAGCTTCAACTTCCAGCAGACTCCTGCATCCCCATTGCCTGGGGTGGTCCCAAGAAAATTTACTGGCAATTCTGGCTCATAAACCTGGAGACTTACCTTTTTTTTCCTTCCAATTCCCACTAAATCCCCCACACTGCTGATCTCAGGTAGCTTTGTCAGCCATATCCCATCACTGTGACAACCAGCCATTTTCCTCATTTTCCCTGTGCCTGCCCACTCACCAGTGTCCCTTCTCTGTCTGCTTTTTGTCACCACACACAATTCCCAAGGAGAGAGTCTATTTTTAATTCTGGGCTCGCACAGCAGGGTCACAAAACCCTGCTGAGGGTTCACAGGCATTACAATAATCGATGGCAACAATAACAAACCTGTATTTCTGGTGTGTGAGTCAACCAGAGTGTGTCCTCACGGTGGTATTTTCCATGCAAAAGGAAAAGCTTAATGGATCAGAAAAGGCATCCAGATTAAGAGTGTCAAAAGCAAGCTGATGCTTACATGGGATCCAAAACCATACCATATTTGACTTTGAAAAGGTTAAATTCATCCTCTAACCATCAAAGCTTGCAACAGACCCCACGCTGCCCCTGGGAGCACGTTGTCAATTTGCTGTTCTGACAGATGATGGTGAAGAGGAGGAAATGATCCAGAAAAGTGGCATTGATTTTGAAGAGCAGAGGAATTTGCCACTCATTGCTTGTTGCTAAGCTGCAAAAAAAGGGAAAAAAAAAAAAAAAAAAGAAAAAAAAGCCTCCATCAGCTCTCAGTGTGTCACTCACAAATATCAATGAGGCAACGTGGTATTTACAGCGTTTGTGGAAAGCCCAGCAACAATTTAGGCTGCATCCTGCACTTAGAGCAATTTGGATGAGGCCTTAAATACCAGCGACTTCTTCACTTGGTTTCACAAAATGAGCTCTTTTCTTTGGGCAATTGGTGCTTTTCATCTACAGGCTGTGATCCTTTCATAAAAAATGCAGGACAGATATTTTAGAGGAAGGGAAAACTCTATGGCTTAAACAAGTCTGCAACAAGCAGGTGTTTCTCAGATCCTCGTCTTAGAAATCACATGCCCTTTAGAGCATTAAATCTCAACTCCCAGCCTGGAATTTGTTAACAAGGCCTGGACAGTAAGCTGCAGCCAGAATAAACAATTTTTTTATGGCAAGCCTGTGCAAAGGACCAGCCTAAATAGTCTGTTCTTTCCTCCTTGCCCTAAATGTTGTGCATCTGTGACAAAACCCAGCTGATGGCTTTTCCCCATGCTTTTTGTGTCCTCAGAAAATCTGGCTTGAGACACACACACACGCTCACCACGAATTTCAACGCAGAAAATTTCCACTTGTTTTTTATCCAGGGGCAGGAGAAAGCTGGTTGTCCTGTGGGCACCAAACTTTTAACCCTTTCACAGAAAAATCCTTGGGTGGTAGCAGGGAAGATTTCAGAGCCAATGGTGCACAGCTCCTTTAGTGGCCATGCATTTGCCCAGCTCTGCAGGCAATACCTGACATCAACAAGTGATCTGCTGGTATAATAATACTAATTACATAAATAATATGAATACTATAATATGAATAAACATGTAAATCCACAGGTAGAAGATGTTGCTTTGGACACAGACCTCATAAAAACATGGTACTGTGTTAATATATATATATTAAGTACTATGTATTGAGACTAATGATTTGCAGATGCAATTTGAAGCATAAAGCTCAGAGCACTGACATAAAGAGTTCCCTGCACCCCTTTTTTTCTTTCATACCTCTTACCCCTAGGCTTATCTAGAGTATTTTTTCACAGATATCAACAGTATCTGTAAACAAGATATAGAGAATGGAGAACTGAGGTAAAAAACTCTCAGGTGATTAAACAGATCAGAGGCTGCAGAGACTATGAGATGATAAAGTATTGTTTTCAGATGCCCTAACATTCAGTCAAGAGCCCTTTCCTTCCTGATTTCATTCTGAAGTTTTTTTTCTTGCTTACTTTCCAAAGCTGCCAGGTGGAGTGCTTATGGAGTCATAAGCACTCAGCTTCCTGATTTGCTTCATTTATAAACACCCTCTTTAAAAAAATGGGAGCTTCTATTATATGCCAAAGGCCTCCCTTAGAAATCATGGTTTCAGAGACCCACTTGGCTTGGAAAAGACCTCTAAGATCATCAAGTCCAGCCATTAACCCAGCACTGCCAAAGCCACCACTAATCCATGTCCCCAGATGCCACATCCACACACCTTTTAAACACCTCCAGGGATGGTGACTCCACCACTGCCCTGGGCAGCCTCTTCCAATATTTGACAACCCTTTTGGTGAGAAATGTTTTATAGTATCCATTTTCTGTTTCCTCTGGTCCTGTCACTTGTTATCTGGGAGAAGAGACCAAACCCTACCCAGCTACAACCTTCTATCAGGGAGTTATAGAGAATGACAAATAACAGGGAGGAAGAGGACAGAGACCCACACAGACATTATAGACATAATTTGATCTCTAGCCAGCCTAGATCTCCATGTAGAAATGAATACATCTTGAAAGGGAAGCAACAGCAAAAAACCAACCCAAAATACAGAGGATGAAATCAAACTACCTAAAGAAAGAGCATGACAAGCCTAAAGCAAATGTCATGCATTACCAATAGAGATTTAAAATCCTCTCTTCCCTTCCTTCCAGGTATCCCATTTGCCTGCACAGGGCATTTTGCCACATATTTGCTTTAAAAGCAAGAGCAAGAAGTCAGGGAAGTGAGTGTGCCCCTGAAATTTGCATTGACGAGGCTGCACCTTGAATCCTGTGCTCAGTTTTGGGCACCCCATGACAAGAAAGACATTGAGGTGCTGGAGCTTGTCCAGGGAAGGGAACAGAGCTGGGGAAGGGTCTGGAGCCCAAGTCTGATGAGGAGCAGCTGAGGGAGCTGGAGGGGCTCAGCCTGGAAAAAAGGAGGCTCGGAGGGGACCTGATGACTCTTTACAAGTCCTTGAAAAGAGGCTGTACCCAGGTGGGGGTTGGTCTCTTCTCCGAGGTAACAGGTGGCAGGATGAAAGTTGCTTCAAGGAAGGTTTAGACTGGATATTAGAAAACAATTTCTTCTCCAAAAGGGTGGTCAGGCCTTGGAACAGGCTGCAAAGGGACGTGGTGGAAACACTATCCTTGAAAGTGTTCAAAAAAATGTGTGGATGTGGCACCTGGGGACATGGTTGAGTGGTGAACAAGGTCAGTGGTTGGACACAATGATCTCAGTGGTATTTTCCCACCTTAATGATTCTGTGATTATGTAATTCTGTGTTCCTGTGAACTGGAGACAATTTTTTTTCAGAGGAGCACTGAATGGGGTCCACTAAGAACTGCCCCAACTCCTTCACCTGTTTTTCTCTTCCAGCCAAAGCTGGATTGTCTTGTCCTTGTCTGCCTTTCCTCATTCCCTCCCGTCTCTCCACATCCACTGAATAACTCCAAGTGTAGAGACAGAGCAGGAGGGAGAGGTGATGAAGCAAATCAAAGCTCTCAGTTGAGCTCACCAATAAAAGTTGCATGAACTTAGAGCCAGACCTTTTGTTTTGCTTGAAACCAGGAAGGGAAGAGGGACTGAACTCTCCCTCCTTGTTTTTTTTTATTGCTGCTCAGAGAGCCAGAAATGTCCACACACCAGTGGAGTTAAAAGGGAACATTGTAAGAACCAGATGTTGTGATATTTTTGGATGCAATCACGGGTCAGGCCACAGTGCTTAACAGCTCCTGTCCCAAGCTAATTTTTGAGGGAGCAGAACTCACACCACACACTTGTTTGCTGGTTCTGTGCAGGGCAGGAAACAGGAGCTTTTCTCAAACTGATTTGGCCGCTTCAGTTTTCTTAGTTTAAATCCTCACATTGAAGTTCACAGCAAATTACATTCTTACTGCAGAATTATACCAAAAAAGCCTGCAAAGGAAATCATTTTAGCTACACAGGAGGTCGATTTCTCAGTTTTGTTCAGTGATTGGTTTTATTTTTCACAGAGATTACCACCAGCTTATTTTCTCTCCCGCGCTCTGAAGTTTTTAAGATGTTTTCACGTAGGGATAACATTCCTGCTGTTATTTTTGCTTTCCTTCTTGGAGATGAAAGTGGCATAAAGGACATAATGTATCCCTCATTTCATTCATGAGAAATCACAGCAAATTCACCTGTGGGATCCAACCTTCTTGGAAACTCAGAAGTCATGTTGTCACGTGGAGACAGATGCACTAGGAGCAGTTTTACAATTGATTTTATATTTCCTGTACACTTTATAGCAAAAATTCACCTAGGAAGGGCCTCAAGGATGTGGAATATGGGGAGTTTTCCCTGACTTTAGTAAGAAGGAGCAGACACATCTCTAGGTATTACTGTCTTAGGAGTCGTAGGTTTGGAAAAAGAGAGGAGAGAACTAGAATCAAGGCCGGGTTGAATGGGGCTTGAGCAACCTGGTTTAGTGGAAGGTGTCCCTGACCATGGCAGGGGTTTGTAACAGGATGATCCCTTCCAACCTAAACCATTCTGGGATTCTACAAAAGAACAACTTCCTCACAAATGGAACCATTTCTGGATGGTCCAAGGTACCCTGAGCATTGCTGGGTGAAATCAGTCTCCTGTAGAAGTCCTGACCCCTTTATCGTGTCTTGAACAACTCAGAAATGTTTTCTGAATAACTTGCCTTATTTATCTACCAGTTATTTATCTATCAGTTGTTCAGTCCAGCAGCAAACAGCCACCAAAAATCCCCTGAAATGTTCAACAGTTTGCATTTCCAGACCTCAGTTATCATTGATTCTTGTCCTCCAAGATCTCATATCATCAGAAGATAAACTTTTCTGCTTCAAGTTTCACTGTGCCCTCTTCTCTTTTTCATTTATTTATTTATTTATGCTATTTCCCCCCCGCATGCTGTTTTAGTGAAATTCCTTTTAACATCCATGCAGTCACTGAAGGCTTGGTTTTCACATCTCACATTGGAGAGCCCCCACCCAGCAGAGCCTGTCAGAACCACACTGAGGAGATGACTGCCTGCAGATGATTAAACTGAACAGAAGTTAAAGCCTTCAAAATGTAAATCATTGAGCCATTATAACACCAACTGTTGGGCAGCAATTAATGAGCCAGGGTCTAATTTGACATTGATAGAACTGCCAAAAGTTGTAGCCATGCTATTTTAGTGGTATCCTGAGCAAAGACATAAAAGATAGCCTGTTACAAGAGTCTTTCTTCTTAATGCATTTATTCATAAAGTGACTTGCTAACTGATTTAAGAGCACACAATCAAACTTTTGCAAACAAATTTAAGATCAGACTGAGCCATTATAAACTCTACAAGGAGAGATAGTTGATAGAAGACCTAATAATCTATTTAATTTCAGGCACTATTTTGCTTGCATTAAAGACCTCAGCATCTTTCAGAGTCAAGAGAATGAGGCAGTTGCCTCCAAAGACAAATGCAAATATTGCCCCTGCCTGATTTATATAACATAACAACCCTGACATACTCTTACCTTACAGTCATGAAAAGATTCTCCACTTCCCCACTATTTGTCTTCCACCCAAATATGAGATTTGGGTCCCTCATCACTACCAGTTCCATCACTGGTCACACTCTGAAATTAAAAACACACACTAATGAAATTTTTCCCTGAAATTACAATAAACAAAAAATCAAATAAATAAATAAATAAATAGATAGATAGATAGATAGATAGATAGATAGATAGATAGATAGATAGATAAATAAATAAATAAATAAATAAATAAATCGGTCTTTTCCTCACAAAAGTAGTTTTCTCACTATTCTGAGTTAAATGATCCAGGTTAAATGAGGCAAGAGATATGAATGTGTGAAGCCCCACCAAAATCCCAAAGCTGCCCTAGAAAAGGCTAAAGATCAGACCCTTAGTACCTCAGTCAGCACGAAGAGGGCAAACAAAGCAGTTGCTCCTGAAATAGAGATTATAAATGAAGGTTTTGTACCAATGAGAGCTCCCATTCAAAAGCACAAGTGAACATCAGAACCTGCTCAAATAGCATTAAAGGATGTGAAATCTGTATCTATGTGATAAATTAGTGACACAGAGGATCCCCTAGCCCTGCAGCTCCTCTGCTTCCAGGTTTCCCATTGGATTTGTATAATAACACAAGTATCTTCCCTCTGCACCAGTGCTCCCAGGCAGCCTTCACAGACATGTCATATGGCTCCCAAACATGTTGTGACTGGAAAGATCTTTATTTTGGCAGGATGGACCTGGGCAGGGGAGAAGATGCTGCTGAAAAACGGAATCCAACCCGTTCTCCTGTCAATACACTAATTAACAATTGGCAAGATTATGCTAAACACTACAGATCTTTAATTTTAACAAGATGTTCTTCATTAAGCAGGCTAATCAAACACGAGCAGCACCACCACAGAAAGCACAGACAACCAAAGTGACACAGCCATCTTCCCCTTCTCTCTTTCCTTTGCCAAGGAGATGCCAATCTTCAGCCCCTGGGGATGATGAATTCCCCTCTCCTTGCAGTGTGTCAGATAATAGGGAAGGAAAAGTACAGGAAAGCCATGATAACTAAACAAGGGAACAGATTTATGCAGATTTAGTGGGGAATTTATTGCTTGCAAAGGGATTTGTGGGGGGGGAAAAAAAGCAGAAAAAAGACTATTTGTCAGTATTTGCAAAATCTCAAGCACAAAAATAATTTTTTACTCCATTTTTGCCATTTCAAAGCAAGAAAGGAAAAGAAACAACTCATCCTGAAACAGAAAACTTGTTCTTTTAAGTTCAGTACAAACCTATCATTTAGGTTTCAAGCTCTTTCAGGTTTTTTTTAAGGTCTTTGAATGAAACAAGAAAAATAACAAAGGATTTATTTGATAAACGCATTTGAATTAAAATGTATTTAATGTCTTTGTAGTTTGAGTCATGAGACTTCAGACTGAGTGCAAATAGTTCTGTGAAACAGATAAATTACTGCTTTTGCTTGAAGGGAAAGAAGTGACCAAAGTAGAAATATGTGGGGATGGTGGGCTTGAACCAGGAGACTGACCCTGCATGTTCATCAGCTCACTGACAATTTACAGCAGAAAGAAGGTCTTAAAAGGAATTTATAGTTCAGAATTTCGTGAGAAGTCTACTGTAGTTAATAAAAAGAAATATTACTACAATATTCAATGGATATAATATCCAGGTGCCCTTTTTCAAGTCTCTCTGGATTTCTCTCTTGAAATTGTTACTACAGGATAGCTGAGACTGTGAATGATGTCAGGATGGCTCCACTCCAACCTCTTGCTCAAAGCAAGGTCAACCCTGAGGTCAGAACAAGTTACTCAAGGTTTTACCCAGTTGGGTCTTGAAAACTTCCAAGCCTGAGACTGCTCAACCTCTCTGGGCAGTTAATTTAACTCCTTGATTGCTCTCATGGGTAAAATGTTTCCCTTTATGTCCAGTCAGAATCTTCCTTGCTTTAATTCCCATAGGTTTTCTCTCCTCCTTCAATCAGCACCAGTTTTTTCATCATTAATATTTATTTCTGTGTCCTCCTGCATTTCACTCAGAATTTCTGGTGTCAAAAGGACACAAATGGTCAAGCCAGAGCTGCACTGAAGTTCAAGCCATGCCTGCACCAAGGGGAAAAATTAAATAATAAGCCAGGATTCTTCAAAACTCAGCCATAAGTCAGAGTAAACTTTATGCTGAATCTCAGTTTCTAACTTTGAGTGAGGAAAGAAAGCCTGCAGTTGAGATTCTGTCTCTGAGGTTATCAAGAAGTGGGACTGAGATGTGTGAAGGTCACAGCTGTGAAGGGTGGCAATAGGAGAGAAAATGCAGCATAGAAGTCATAAATCCAAACAATTATGGAGCTCCCCATTGAGCTTCCAGAGCTCAGCTCACCCTTACATTGCCAGATAGTTGAGACAATCAAATTATAGCAAGTAGAGACGTGGTTTTGCATCTTCTATTTACAAAATTCAACATGCACAAGCATTACTGGATGCCTAAAGGGATTTATCTCCCCTCCTGCATGGAATTGTGGATGTATATTGGAAGCTTTTCACACATCAGATCCCTACTCCATAAATTGTACTATGTGATGACTGGTTTTTCTATCTAAGCACAAGTTTGCCAAGACTACAGAGGAGAAAGCAGAAAAATATCATTAATTTACTGTCAGGCCTGGAAGCACCAGACTGACTATTTTTCACACTTAAAAAAAAATAAATAATATGACAAACTGTTAACAGAGATGCAAGTGTGGATTCCCATCTGGTGTCTTTTTGAAAAGGACAGTCATCTCCAGAGAGGAGCAGAGGAAACAGCTGAGGACAACTCAAATTCCAAGTTTATATTGTGCTTCAACCAATGCTTGAGGTCATCCAGCCCTGTCTGGAGGGTCATTACACCTCCCTGCTTCCCAGGAGCATTGTGACACTTGGAGTGATCTCACTGGGACTTCATGGCCATGGAGGTCTCCAGTGCTTCCAAACATCTGGCAAGAAACTCCTGAACTTTGTGCAGCACTTCCAAGTCTTGCTCTACAAAATGGTGCAGAAACACCCAGCATTGAACCAGGTGGGTACAGGGGGAACCTCCTTGCAGTGAATGTCTCGTTAAGGAGGTTTTACAGAGCTCAGCTGGAGGAGAATGAGCAGAGAATAATCCTTAATTTATGAATTTTTGCTCATGGCAAAGCAGCTCCCCGTTGAAACCAAGCTTTTCATAGTCTGCTTTCCAATCCACGACTTCAGAACCTGGTGGCAATTTCAGCTGCTGTTCTACACAAGCGTCCCTTAAATAATCTATCATGATATTTGCACATCTAGAATGAATGACAGGCTTTCAGAGGAGGAACAGGGAGCTTTAAAAAGCCCTGATTACAGAGTGCTCAGCACCAGCTTTATTCTCTTTGCTTTGTCTCTGTCCCATTCCACCACAAGTGAGCAGCATCCATTATTGATGCATCTCTTTGGAGGCAGTCCCTGTGTGTCTGTGTCCTCCATTTGATTAGCCATCTGGGAAACGATGATTTCCTGACAGATTTAAAACATTTTCCTTTAAGCTCCAAGGTTTTTCACATGCAGAGAGCACGTCTGACATGCTGAAGGCTTCAGTAAAGGCTTCTGGTAGCACGTGGCAAAAAAACATATGCACAGTGATTAAAAAAAGCCCAACAAATCAAAACAGAAAACCCCACCAGAACAACAGAAACAACAACAAACAAACAAAATAATAAACAAACAAAAAAACCCCAAAACCCCTAAAACTAACAAACAAAAATGTCCCAACAACTACAAAACCATGAAAGGGATGATTTCCAGTTACATGATAGTTCTAATCCCAGGTTGTTCTACCTTGATTTCAAGCTCCTATCAAGCCATAACTTAAGAAAACTGAAGCACTAGAATTAAGACAAAATGAGGGATAAAAGCACTGGAATTGGTCATATGGAAATTTATATAAGTAGTCATTTGTGGGGCAGAGGGAGCTGAGGCAGAAGGAGTTTGTTTTTGTCATCCATCAGTCAGTACTTGTACAGCTTTTAGTTAATACTATGATTTAGCCAAGAGAAAATCTTAGCTACAGGTATTTGCTTCCATGATAACAGCTTTAGCCAAAGTTGAAAAGACTCTTTAAACTGAGAAGGAAATTAAATTGCATATTAGAGCTTCATGTAGGAAGTGGTGACACCTCAGTGTTGTTCTTTTCTTGGAAAAGAAAAGGTGCCAAGAACATGATATTTTGGATAATCTGAGAGAAAGAAATTTAGAGTGGGTTTGTCTTTGATTAAAAAAAAAAAAAAAGTTGTTTCTTAAAAATATAAGATAAGATGAAAATTGACCAATGGAAAAAACAATCTGGAATATTAAATTATATCAAGCTATGATATAAAGAGAATTATTGAATTATTTTCTATTTAATATGCAGTTTAGCTCAAGGTGTACAAAACTTTACTTAAAGCAAGTGACATCTCTCTGAAGTGCAAGCTCTGACAACAATCTTGATATTCTCATCCTTTAAAAAAATCTACAGATTTCAATATTATTTATGCACTAATAAAAAAATTTCCTGTTTACTCTCAAGTATAAAGGTAAGTCCACCAGGGAAAACAAGTTGAAAAGTAAACCAGCTGAGTTTGCATTCATCTCCTCTCTCCTAAAGAACCAGCAAGGCAAGCACTGCAGACCCCCTTTAAGCCAGTGCAAAGGAGAAAGAAGGAAAGAAACAGAAAAATAGGCATGTTTTTTAACCTTTGCCCATAATAGAAGGACAATTTGACGACGAGGATTCTAACTTAGGCTTCAGCTGAATGCCTGGAGTTTGATAGGATGTGTCTAAAATTAGGTGCTTATGTCCAAATGGGGAGAAAAGACACAGCAGATGGAAAGTGAGATGGGTGGAGGTTTTGGCAAGACACTTGTGTTGTGCTTCATGGCAGAAGCATATTTTAAAGAGGGACAAAAACGTCCACACAGAGAATTTCAGGCATGTGGAAGAGACTATGTGTGAGACTGCAGAGAGCCAGAGATGAGATGAGAGGCAGACACAGCAAGGATCACATCGTGCTTCTTGTTGAAAATTCTGTGGAAATAGAAAGCAGCAGCTCAGTGATTATGAGCTCTCAGAGATAAAAACATGTTAACATGGCTCCTTTTTTATTTTGTCATTGTTTTAAAAGATGCAAGGACTAACTTTCAATATCAATATCAATATCAGGCTTCATTCTTGGTAAAAACATGAAAGGTTTGAGATGTTCTATGAGAACCAAATTTCCTCAGGAGGGGTCTGAGGATCAATGCCTGGAAGTGTTGTAAAATGTGGGAAATTATCATTTTTAGGAAGTAAAACACCAACAAAATAGCACAAAGGGAATTGTAGAGTCATAAAATCACAGAATAATTTGGGTTGGGAGGGACTTTAAAGATCGTCTTGTTCCAAAGCCCTGCCATGGGCAGGCACACCTTCCCCTATCCCAGGTTTCTCCAAGCTCAAACTTGGCCTTGAAAAATTCCAGGAATCCACACCTTCTCTGGGCAAACTGTGCCAAGGCTTCAACACCTTCTGACTAAAGAATTTCTTCCTAAAACCGAATCTAAGCCTGCCCTCTGTCAGTTTAAAACACTTGACCTTTGTCCTGTCACTATCTGCCCTTTTTATAAGCCTGGAAACATCCTTGGAAACATTCAAGGTCAGGCTGGATGGGGCTCTGAGTAACCTGGTCTAGCTGAAGATGTCCCTGCTTATTGAAGGATGACCTTTCAAGGATGGTTTGGATGACCTTTGAAGGTCCCAAACTGCTTTGTGATTTTGGGAAGACTCATTTTGAACCTGCCTTTGGTCCAGCACAGGTAAGACAGCACTGTCCTGGATCCCCTGTGTTCACACTGGGTGTGCACCCCCACACAGGCAGCAAGAACCTCCAGGGAACAGGAATTGTGGAGTGAAACCTCTCAATGAGTGGTACAACCATCAGAGGGAATCAGTTGGATGTACCAGCTGTGAGAGATGCAGGAAAGAAAGAACTGTTTCACAGTTTTCAGGCACATTTCAGACTTAAAGAAGGCACAGACAAGTCTTGCCCTGCATTACATTCATATGAGTTTATATCTCAGCTCAGATGAATTTATTTTTGTTTATTAAAACACTGCCCTAAAATGCTCAGTCACATGTCTACAATTTTGGTTCAACCTATCCACTATAGCATTGTTGACTTTGTGACTTAAATACTCTTTCACCTTCTGTGAAGCTCTAAGCCTGGTTCCAACTTTAAGACATTTCTCTAATTGAAAAAAAATTTCTCATTTCCTTGTCATTTTGGAGACTCAAAGCAGATGCCTATCTAGAAATGTATGGAAATGTCTAAATGTATCCACGCACATTCAGCTGGGATTTTCAACCAAAAATAGTCACAGTATTTTAGCACAGCATTTTTATTTAAGATCAGTCTGAGATATATAAAAAAACCCATGCTGTAGCATCACTAAAACCAGCCAGCAGGTGATGGCTGGGCAAGACAGACACTGGGTTGATGGAAAGAAAGGTTTATTCAAAACATATTGCAAAGGGGAAGAGAAGGGGGGAAAAAAACAAACTGAAGAGGAAAAAGAACCTTTTATTCAACAACCTAAATCTACATAGTAGTTTAAAATTGACTAGGCAACTCAGTTATTACTCTGCTAAAAGCTAAAAGGAGGGGTATCTCAAGCTGCTATTTTAGGTCAGAGCTTTCACCTGGCACTAAGAGGCCCCATATTCTTTCTATTTATTTCAGTTGGATTCACTTTATACTTTTATACAGCGGTGGAAAACTCACTCAGACACTTAATCTAAAGAACTGTATTTTTTCAAGACAAATCACAGCCACCTGAGCAGATGTAACAGCCCATTTCTTTGTGCTCTTCAGTAAATTCAGCTGCTCCCTTTCTCACAGAAAAGGAGGATGGGAAAGAATAGCAGCGCTGAGAAATCAGGGAATATATATTCCAGCAGAAAATCAATGGGCATTTCTAACCCCCTAAAGCAAGAAGCATTGAGGCCATGTATTAGAGGCTGCTTCCTTACTACCAAATATTCCTGTCCTATCCAACCCTGAATCAGTTGGGAAGTGAAATAGCATACTTTTCTCTACTGTAATATATATTTTGAGGAAAACAAAAGGTGTTGGGTGCTTGGACATTTCAGGCTACATGGCCCCAAGCCATAGTTAAAAAAAAAAAAAAATAGACTTCTACAGGGATATGTTTATGGAGAAGAGGGGCACTGAAAGGAGTTCAGCACCTCTTCTCTTAAATTATCACTATATTGAGAAGCACAGAAATGAAATTAAATGTGAATAAGGTTGTGAAACTTTCAGAACAGAGCCTTGGGCTAAAACTTGCTCAGAGTTCCTGCCCAGCAAGACACCTCACTGTTGGTTTGGATGGCTTTAGCCAGGAAATTTTACTGCTGGTGGCTGGTGAAGTCACCTGGTGAAATATGTCCCGTTGCTGAGGTGGTTCTTCCAGAGCTCCCACACATCTCATAAAATTTGACCCCATCCCCAGTTCACAGATGCACTGCACACACACAGTGTTGCTGTTTTCTGACCCCCAGTAAGGGGCAGGGAGGTCAGAACATCTGAGACAACATCCACATCCAGCACCAGAGAGCAAATCAAACAGCTCCTGTCCAGATTATCCAAAGCATCACTGAGTGCATAGGGAGGTAGGACCTGGTTACTCTGGATTGGAGGGGTTCAAACTGTACACCACTGGTTATATTGATTATTAATTAGTTACTAGTATCTATTTCACTTTTAAATAGCACTGTAAGGGGTCAAAAGCCATGGAGTGACTGAGTAGGCACCCTGCTGAGGCAGTAGGATGCTCATAATCCTACAGTCCACACAGAAATAAAGACACCTGCAGAAGGGCTTCAGTTCACCTGGAGGTCTTACATCTACACTGGGAATTAATCTGAGTCTCCTCAGCTTTGAGTTTCACTTGCAGATTTTCATATTGATCAATGTAATGAAGAATCTCATTTCATTTTAATTCTCCTGGGTAAATGCTGCCTCAGGAGGAAGCTGTCACTTCCAGCAATAACCCTTCCAAACTCTCCAGGTATATGTAGGATGAAGTGGAGCTTAGACAGTGTTTAATAAAAAAGTCAAATTACTGGTGAGGTATCAAATCAGTACTTTGCTTTGTTAAAATCAACTGTGACAAATGCTTTAAAAGTGTTCCTTTCATGCAGGTGCAGGGAAAGCCTGACAACATCCCAGTCATAAAGAGCAGAAAGCTCCCAACAGACTTTCAATTCCACGCTCAGCCAAAGGGTACAGATTTTCTGTTCTCCACATCTCTGGGACTCTGTTCTGACAAACACTATTGATGTTTTCAGCTGAGCTGAGTAATTGCTCCTGAATTCCCAGGGTTTTTTCCCTTCTCAGGTTGGCTCCATTCTCTGGGCTCAGTTCAGCAGCTGGGGTGGAGCAGTTTCTACAGGTGAAGGCTGGAGCACTTTCTCTTTGTTGGAGGGGTTGCTACTTTACTTTCCCATCATTTTTTTCTACTCCTTGCCCTTTGTAAATCTTCATGTAGTTTTGTCAAGGACTGAATTTCAATCTTCTCTCAAATAAATATTGTTATGTATAAGAACTGAATTGCCATCCCTATTTGGTTGCCTATGGGGTCCCAGACCAGGGGAATTCCTCAAAATGCTTTCCCTCTTTCCTGTTGAAACCAGTCCTCTGTATCTCCCTGATTCCTTTTCCAGCCCATTTTACTCATCAGTTAGAAAGACTTAGAAAGTTTCATTTCTCTTCTTGCATTGAACTTTATCAAAAGGAGGAAGAAATAAGGCAGCAGGTCATGTTGTGATGCCATTTCCTTCTCTGCCAACTTAGACATTCATGTATAGTGTTCATGTTGCCCAGAGGACTCAGGACATTTAGGATCTCATTTTTCTATGCACAGTATTCACAAAAAGAGTGAAATATGTGCTCCTAACCCTCTCCTTACCCTTTTCTAAGTTGGTAAATGCTGCCTAACCCACTTAGCACTTTGTTTGTATTTTAATTTAAGGTTTGTAATCTGGTAAATTTGCAAAAGGGACACAGAGGGTAGACATGGAGGGTAATGGGGGGACAATAGGAATTCAGAAAGCCACAGGAGATTTACTTGTGCTAAATGTTCTTTCACAGAATCATAGAATCACAGAATGGTTTGGGTAGCAAGGAACCTTAAAAACCATCCAGTTCCAACCCCCTGCCATGGGCAGAGACACCTTCCACTAGCCCAGGTTGCTCCAAGCCCTGTCCAATCTGTTGGACACTTCCAGGTTTGGGGCAGCCCCAGCTTCCCTGGGCAACCTGTACCAGGGCCTCCCTACCCTCACAGCCAAGAATTCCTTCCAAATATCCAACCTAAATCTGCTCTCCTTCACTTTGCCTTATTTTCTATTTTACTGCTCAAGGCTCATGCAGGCTTTGGCTGGCTTTTAAACAACCAGATTTAGTTACTTCACTGAGGGAGCTTTTACAGAAAAACTACAGCATTACAAGGTTATCCTTTCACAAGTGCTCACCCAAAGGTTTGATTCACCCAGTTCAGCTCGTTCTCACTCTCTTAACAAATGTTTTAATGAAGTAGTGGCAGGGAAAACTGCTTATATAACAAATTGTATAATGGATCTTATCATTGCTTCAGAAAAGTTAGGTTTCAGCAGACATCTGGGAAATAAAAGCCTGAATCATCTGCCATACATACACACACATACATACATACATACATATATATATATATAAAATATATGCACTTGCACATTTGGCTCTTACACGAATCACATACAAAACTCTACTAAAATGCAATGCCAGCTGAAATCTTCTCCCAAAGCTGTAATTTCTGAATGAAAGTTATCCCCTTCCATGAATGATGCATTTGAGCCATTATAGATATGCAAAGACATCTTGTTTCCAGTGCAGAGAATCTTTCAGCACTCAACAAAGCTTTAATTACTCATCTCCTGTGCTGCTTCAGCATATGACTCAGAGAAGGTGTCATCAGGACCAGGGAAGAGGAAAATGGGGGAAAAAAGTGTCTCTTTGAAGGGGCAGATTCGTGCCCATTCTCCACTGCATGTGTAATGATGTCATTCTGCTCTGGAGGGCAGGACACACTGCACCAAAAGGTGACAATTATAAATTCTGTCACTGCCATAATTTCGTAGGACTTTGAGACAAATACTTGTTGTCTCCTAAATGAAAACAAGGTGTAAATGAGAACTCAAACAGAGGCTTAATCACAGCTACACTGTAGCCAACAAGGTTCCTTTTGCAGTAAAGTGTTACCAGATTGCTCATCAAAACATATTTTATATGACCCAGGTGTGGGAGCACACTTGTATTTCTTTCAAATTAATTAACAAACCCTCCCATGATTCAGTAGTTACAGCAACTACTGTCTTAAAAACAGAATGGTATCTGCTGAAGGGTACAAATGACATTTGATTTGACCTCCAGAGTGTCAGGACATATTGCCCTGTTATTTTGCTCACTCTGTTTTTGGAACAAATTTGAAGTGAGTGTATGGGAGTTGAGTTTTTTGCTTTGTGAGGTTATGGCTGTTTTGATTTGCTAAGATGCCTCTCATTAATAATTATTTAATGTTAAATGGAATGTTAAATTTCCCTTACAAACCTTACACCTATAGTATAAAATTTAACATAAGTAATTTAATATAAAATAACTGCATTGTGTGTGTAGAAAAATAGTATATTAATAATAATAATATAAAAATATTAGATATTGTGAATTGTTGGACACTTGGCATTGCCAATAAAAGTAGGAGCAGTGATTAATCAGTCCCTCTTCTGAAAGAAAATAGAATCTTTCTCCACAATTAATGCAGAAATGCTGACAAAAGAGGTGAGAGGAAGCTCTTCCTTTTACAGTGCTCTTCAAGGAAATGTGGATATCTATGTAAATTTTGGATCAACAATTCAGAACTTTCTCCAATTACAATTTAAATGCTTAAATATTTCATCTGAGAGAGATGTGAACGGGGTAAAAAAATTTTGGGAAAATAGTCATATTTTCCTTATCTGATTCATTCCCATATTATGAAAACTGTAACCTTTTAGGCTCTATTCATTGTGGATTTTTACACACCAACAGCTTGGGTCAAACATCTATTAAACAGATTGCCAGAGAAATGACTAATCCTGAATAAAAGAGGACATAATTTTGTTAAAAAGTTAAACAAAACATTGGAAATTAAGATCGAAATAAACAATTATTCCTCCCAATGGATGACATTCCCAATGGGATCCTTCTGAGTGCCCTGCTGTAACTTAGGATGGTCAAAATATTTGGAGCTGATTTAGAAAGGAAAAGGGCGAATGGTGACGTGACATTTTGCTGATGACAGTATTTTGATTGAGTAAAGAAAAAGTGCTGCTGTGGGGGATTACAGAAGGGTATTTTGATACCAGCTGACTTTTGATTGAGCAGGAGATGAGAAAAAATGTGGCATCAATAATAACCAACAGAATCTAAACTTGAGGACTATTTGGAAAATAATAGAGAGCAAAATCGAAAGTATCAGCATGGTGCAATATAAATCCACCTTTTGGTGTTAAGTTCTGATTGTCCACCTCCAAAATGTACAGGGAAAAAGAACAGGAGGAGAGGAGAGGAGAGGAGGGGAGTGGAGGGGAAATGCTGAATTACGTTTGTGTAAGCAAAAGCCAAGTATGTAAGGATGGTTCAGTTCAGAAAATAAAACAGCTGATGAAGGATATGCTAAAAGTACATGAAGCCATGAGAAGCCTGTAGAGGTGGATTGAGGCAGTAACTGAAGATGGGAGGAAATATCTTCAAAACAGATTTCAAAAAAAGCCAACCAACCAAAAAAAAAACCAAAAACCAAACCACAAAACCAAACCAAACAAACAAAAAACCCAACCCAAGCAAAACAAACAAACAAAAAGCCAAACCAAAACCCCACAAACCATAAATCAAACCCCAAGACAATTCTTCGTGCAAAATCCTACTAGTTATGGAACTCCTCACCAACGGATATTTGGGGTGCTAAACATTTTCCTGGGTCCGAGGGCCAACTGTGAAGTTCACAGAAGATGAAAACAGGGGATACATTCCACACTAACCATTCCTGATCCTGGAATAGTAGGAGTCTGGAGAGAGCAGTACAACCAAGGTATACAGTGCCCATTTGTTTGCTCTTTTCCAGTACCCCTGTGCAGACATTCAACCACCACTGGAGAGAACTTCCCAGGCTGGACAAACCCTCTGGCATCATCCACTGCATCTGCTTTTATGTTTCTAGTATTTTCCAACCCCAGCCAAGAGGAAGAAAAAATTAATCAAGAATTTCATTTTTTTTTTTTTTGACAGATGATTGTGATGGCAACTTCACGGAACAGACTGAAAACCATTGTCTTTGTGCTTCAGAATGATTCACAGGTTATGAAAAGCAAGAATACAGGATAAGATCATAATAAGGAAATACTTGATTAACTTTTCAAAGAATGGAAATTATTTACAGTCGCTTCCTCAGACCAGATAAAATGTATAATATTATGTATTTCTATTGCAATGCATAATTCTGTGAAAAAAAAATTAAAGTTTTAATCCATGCATGTTTCTTAAATAACTTGCTGTTTCCTTCAGCATTGATAATGTAAAATGCACAAGTGATTTTATCACTACAGTTTCATAAAAAAATATTACATATGTCATCTTGTACTTAACTGTAACCTACTTGCAAGGAAAAAAGCCTAACACTCAAAATATCTTTTCCAAACATTGCTATCTTTTGCATTTTTGGCAACATTCCCAGCAAGAAATAGAGGATTGGAAGAACCTGAATATAATATCCAAAAATTATTGCCTGGAGTTCTCCCAAGTTTTCTCTCATTAGCAATAAACTCAGTTGCTTTAACCAACAAGAAAAAAAATCTAAATCTGGTGTTAGAAAGATTCTGAAAAATACTGAACAAGGGTAAATGAGGGGTTGCTACTATAAGTGGTGGAGGCAGAAGTCTCCAAGGGTTTGTTTTCCTTTATGACCTGTTGTCTATTCAAGGTGGTTCATCAATATTGAAATTAGACTCATAGCTAACCAAACTTATCATATTTGATTCAAACATTGAGCATCTTGCATTGAAAACACAAGTGTATCCTGTTCCAGAGAGGAATTAAAAGAAGAAACAGGCTGAGAGACTTGGGGTTGTTCAGTCTGGAGAAAAGATGGCTCTGGGGAGACCTTAGATCCTCTTTCAGTGCCTAAAAGGGGCTACAAGAGGGATGGAGAGGGATTTTGGACAAGGAAATGGAGTAATTGGACAAAGAGGAATGGCTTTAAACTGCAGAAGGATAGATTTAGATTGGATATAAGCAAGTAATTCTCAACTGTGAGGGTGGTGAGGTCCTGGTACAGGTTGCCCAGAGAAACTGTGGATGTCCCACCCCTGGAAGTGTCCAAGGCCAGGTTGGATGGGGCTTGGAGCAACCTGGGCTAGTGGAAGGTGTCCCTGCCCATGGCAGGGGGTTGAAATTAGATGATCCTTAATGTCCCTTCCAACCCAAACCATTCCAGGATTCTATGGCAAAACAGCTCCTCATAAGCTACATCCCAGTGTTTTCTGTGCCTTAATTCATTAGAACATTGTGGTTTCTACATTATTTAGGATTTGCAAGATACATCCAGAAATCCCGCCCCTAGACACACTTTAACCACTTGCAATTTAAGGGGGAAAGTGTGCAGGCAAAAATATTTCCAAGTTGTTTGAAAAGACATCATGATACAGGCTGTGAGATCCCAATTTGGATCAGTAGAAACAAAGCTGAACAGAGCCATTTATTTTCTCCTGGGACACAAACAGAGGAGAAGAAGGGGAGAGATCAATACAATTTTTCTCCTCCCACAAAGTAATTGGAATTATATCTTTTTTTTCACTTTGGTTTTCTACTCTTTCAGTCCTTTAAATGCCAATGTCAGAACCGTAATCAACGGGGCATGTGACATGGGAAAAAGATTGACTTACATCTAGGCAAGAGTCCAGCTCTCCAGTAGCATTCTGCCAATTATGTGCACTTTATATTAAAGGATTTTCTTCTCCTCCTCAGTGGACTTGAGAGATTTTTGACTCCCAGTTAGTAGTCATTCAGGCTGCATTTCATACAGACACAGCATATGAGGAAAACGAAAATAACACAGGGGTTTTTGAAGTGAAAAACTTGTTTTTGTTGTGAAGGCTTTTTCCACTCCTTTCATGACTGCTGAAGCCTCAGATGAAGAAGTCCTTGGGCAGCACATTCCCAGACTCCAACATCAAAGCCACCCCCACACCACGTAGCAGGATGTTTCACACAGGTTCCAGCAGGCATCAGGCCATGGAACACTTTAACATGGCAGGAAAAAAAAAACAAAAACATTGTCCAATGTGGTTATTGGTTATTGACAAAGCTGTGGGATTGATTGGGGGGGTTTAGCAAGTTGTTTGCCTTCAACAGGTCACGGTCACAGGATGATACTGTAAAGATAGAAGCACTAATTATTTAAATCACTACCAGCCCTATTTATTTATTTTCAATTGTGGAGATGCTGAAATTGGAGTCCGAGCCTTTGGGGTTGCCATGACAACGGAACACTTTGATGGGTGATTATACTTGTACCATTTTGGCATCAGGCATGAACTTTGATTGCCATGGCAACGTCACAGACATAACTCCTGCTTTTATTCAGCTCATACTTTGTTCTCGAGGAGCCCCTTTGCTTGTGGTTTGTGAGGAAGCTGAGAACTGTGTCAGCTGCACCGGAGAGGAGCTGTGAGGAGCAACACCAAGTGGGCTTTCCCAGTTTAAAGAATACTCCACGTCAAGAACAGATCACTCAGTGCTCTCATTATCCTCTGAGCTTCTTGGCTGACGTAAATAGAGGTGGCTCCATTAAGGGCAGTAAAGTCTCTTGAATCCAAATTGAGCACTAGGGAAAAACCACACTTCCCTGGTTGAATATGCACTGCTGGAGGTAAAGAATCGCTTACTTGTCCAGTTTGGCATTCAAAGAGGGGAAGACAATGTACAGGAAATTGTAGGGGTGACAAAGGTCAGAGGGAGAGAGGAAGATTTAAAAACAAAAAGCAAATAAACAAACAAAACCCCAGAAAAACAAGTTTACCAAACTTGGCTTAACTTTTTGAAATTCATCCCGGCTTAGAAATAAAAAAGAAATTCATCATTCTTTATAGAGATTTGGTATTAGAAAATTCATTCAGGTTTCTCTGGGTACAATAGCAGGAAGTTCACCTGAACTGTGAGAATAGTAGAGAGATTCTGAAAGACTGTTGGTTCTTACAGCCAGTATAGAAGTGATTTTCTTTGTGATTCATGCAGAACAAGCAAAAGGACACATTTCTTCATATAACTTCCATTTAAATTGTTACTCTTCACCAAATGATACTCTAGAGGGAAAACATTTTCATGTACAGAAAGCTCTGAAGAAATTCAGGATGGCAGAGTACCTTGAGGATTATTAATATAACAATTAATATAAAGACACCTAACTTGGGCTGGAAGGGACCTTAAAGACCACCTCATTCCAACCCCCATGGCAGGGGCACCTTTCACTAGACCAGGTTACTCAGAGTTGCACCCAACCTGGCCTTGAACACTTCCACAGATGGTATATCCACAACTTCTCAGGGTGACCTGTTCCAGTGACTCACCACTCTCATAATAAAAAAATCCTTTAATATGTCAAATGTAAACCCATCTTATTTCAGTTTAAAACCATTTCTTCATGTCCTGTCACTGTGGACCTTGGTAAAAATCCTCTCTTTTTCTCCTTAGCTCCCCTTGATATATAGAAAAGCTGGAATAAATTCTCCCTAGAGCCTTTTCTTCTCCAGGCTGAACAACCCCAACTATCTCAGCCTGTCTCCACATCAGAGGTGCCCCAGCTCTCTGAGCATCTTTGTGTCTTTTCTCTGGACCTGCTGTAACAGATCCATGCCTTTCTTGTACTGGGGACCCAGAGCTGGAGGTAGTGCTCAGCATTCAGTGAAGCATCCAGAATTTGATGCTTAACTAGAGGGACAGTTATACCCTGTGAAGCAGGAGTGACAATCTGTAGTTCCTGGAGGTGGCACATCTTACAACCAGTTCTGCTCCTTCTGACATCTATCTTGCAGCATTAACTAAATGCACTGACACACAGATTTTGCTAAAAAATGAAATAACAAAAAATGATTAGTTGGAAATAATTATTATCCTTAAAAAACTACTCAGACTTTCTTAATTTATTACATCAATTCCAGTTTGCACTGTTCAGGAAAAATGTCTTAACTCATTAGAGAAGAGCAGGACTTTCCATGAGTTGCGAAAGAGGAAAAAAAATATGATAATTTAACAGGCTTATAATGTTACTCATCTGTACCTCAGTGTAGCTATTTCTGGAACTGAACTCACCTCCCCTGGTACAAGTATGTGAATAAATTCTACCTTCATATAAATAAATAAAGAGATGGCAGCACTGTGTGGGCCACAGCAAAGGATTATTCATCTATCACACAGCGTCTACCAGATGCTTTGGAGTATCACATCAACCTGTGTATTTTAGAATCCAAGGTCTTAATGTTTACATGGCAACAGGATTTAATCTGTTCTGCTCGCCTCAGTCTCACACTCCAGTGTTCAACACCAACACCTGAAGTGATCTGGAGACATGAAGCTGCTCATTATGTCAAACAAAAGGTCACCAGTCCAACCTGAATGGTGCTGGGTTTCACATGAAATCTTTAGTTCAACGAGTGATTGCACAGGAAAGGTGATGGATGTGCTGCCAAGGTGTATTTATGTTCTAGGACTCAGCCCCCCAACCTGCTCCTTCCCAAACCCCACTGGCACCGAAAGGATTGGTCACAGACACCTGTGGGTGTTGTAGCACCCATAACCCACAACCTCCACAGCCTCACAAGGAACACCTTCAAGCCCTAGATCTAGTCCTCACTGATTTAGGAGCTTTTCCAAGCGCTGGGAAAGGAAGAAAACCAGTGCTACTGAAAAAACATGCATCTGTTAAGCACAGAAAGAAGAGAACACTTGGTAGAAGGTCCAGCAGAAGGACAAAAATAAGTATTCATGAATATAATCTTTGTTAAAAAAAAAAAAACAAACAAAAAAAACCCCAAACAAATAAATCCCTAACAAAAAAAAAAAAAAAAAGAGAAACAAACCAATCAAACAAACAAAAAAACCACCCCCCCCCCCCAAAAAAAAAATCACACCGAAAGCACAAAGTAAGCAAAACATCAACTCCCAAACCATTATGACTATTTAGACTTCCTGGAATTCATCTTTTAATAAAACAGGCCTTTTCTGTGGGAGAAAGTTTGTAGACATCCTATTTATATCTTCTGCTCTGTATTTTATCCCAGCTGAAACTGAAACTGAAGCTTATGATGCCAATGTTCTACCACATGGAAATTACAGAAAACCTCAAAGTGGTTCCTGAACTGCTGCTTTCCAGCCAGTTTAAGATCCACACTCTCAGATGTTGCTTAAAACCATCCAGCAATATCTTTTTTTTTTTTGCACTTCCAAACACACAGGATCATCAATCCATAGTTACATTCTCTCAGACACAGATTTACTCTTAAATCAAATTTTGCATCTAGAGGCTATGAAAAATTATCTCATTCATGAGATTTTTTTTGTTTATTAAAAGATCATCCCTGATGTTCCTTTTAGGAGGTTTTTAGTGCAGGTAACTCTCTTTCTGATCTATTTTTCAGGTCTCACTGAGCTCACCATTTCCATCAGTTTTCTTTTTCAAAACATCAGCACAGACTGAGAATTTTTCTCAGGCCTTTAAATCCTGTTCAGACACATCCATTTGCCTCAAAAATCTGGGTTTTACTTTATCATGACACTGAATTTGGTCAACCAGTCCTGTAAGTGATAGTTAAACTTGTGTATCTGAGGAAGAAATCTGTGAAGGCTCTTTGAGAGGCTCTAGAAGTCCTGTGCAGAGTCAATTAAATGCAGACAATATTTCCAGGCAGGGTGCAGTCATTAAAAGCTGAGAGAAGTTTGTGGAAATTTTATTTGTTCAACGGAACTGGGTAATTTCCAGCTAAAAAAGCAAATCTCATGTCAGGCAGAAATGGGAACTTCCATCTTCTCTATCAGCATAAAAATGTACCTGATGGATCACAGAAATAACCCAATGACTTTTTTTTTTTTTCTGAGTATGAACACTGGTTGGAGAAAAAGTGCACAACTCTTCATGTTAAGCAGATGTTGCACTTCATAACCCAAACTATCTCTTTTGAGCAATAAAAGATAAAGGTTAGCTTAATCTTTAGAATCTGACAATTTTACAGCATTTCTGTGTAAGTTTATAATTTGTTTTAGATTCAAATATTCTTTTTAACCCTCTAGTCATCACGTTTGTCCTGGAATCTTACTCAGCTTTTAGTGACATTATCCACTTCACACAACAGTAAGATCCACAGTTCATTTTTGAAATAAGAGAAGCAGTTACGTGTACTACTTTTCATTTTATCTTTTTATTATTATTATTATTTATTATTATTTTAGAAGGTGAAAATATTTCTCTCTCCTTGTTTCAAACAACCTTAAGTCAGAACCCCAAATTTTATTTATCTAGCCTTTATTATCAATGAAGAGAAAGTCGTTATCAGAGTGTGGTTTGTCTCCCAGATACTTTGAAGAAGTTGAAACAGTGACTCTCCAGAGTTTTCTGTGTTTATTCATCAAGTTTAAACAGAGCCCAGGGTGACTATCTCAGGTCTGGCTACTCAGAGATACCTTGGTATGAGTAATCTGCACCCTGGATATGTGTGACAAAGCAAGGACAGAGCTACAGTGAACATGACTTTTATTATTGTATTCCTTCACCTTCTTGCAGAGGTGAATAATCCCAGTCTTTTTCATCCCTATATATGACAAGTTTTCTGTGCCTTCCCTTATCTTGTGACCCTTCTATGGTATTTCTTCAGCTCTGGCTGTACATTTTTTCCTTCAAACCATGAGAACTGGACACACATTTCCATTGAAGCTGCTCTGTCGAGGTGCCACACAAAGGTAATTTACTCCAGCATAAATTGTTTTTACTGTTCCATGTGTAATCTAATTTATGATTGGCATTTTTATTGCCTATCAACATTAGGAAGAGCTTCAGTTGGGCTGTTTTTGTTGCTGCCCTGGCCCTTTACAGCATCAATATTATATTTGACATTACAGGTGAAGAAATACTTTCCATCTGTCTGTGGATACCTGCAGTGGGTTTATGCAGCTGAGCTACTCATTTTAACCTCTCTTTACTGTCAGCACTGTTAGGATTTGATGATCTGGTCTATATTAGATGTAAAGTTTGGGGTTATTTGAATTATTCTTTAGACTCAGTTGTTTTTATGACTGAATCTTCCTAGTTCATCACAGAAGGATTATTTTAGAATGAGATCTGGTGTATTGCCATATGTACTCTGACAAATATGAGCACTTCAGTGGAAAGATCCAAGACTACTGAGATTGATTTTTTTATTTTACTTTATTTTATTTTAATTATTTTTATTTTATTTTATTTTTTATTATTTCCATCTTTCTTTCCTGTAATGGACAAGAACCAAAGGCACTGAAGCTCACAGTATTTTCCAAGTATTTGAAGTTTCAGCCCTGGTTCAGTCCCGTTTTTCAGTTCCAGTGATGGAAGTTGAACAGTAGCTGGGGACTGGAAGTACAGCTTCCTTCCAGGAAAGCCAAAGAAGCTTTAATCACTGATATCATAATGCTGTGAACTCTTGTCCCCAGCACAGAGACTGTCATTAGACACACAGGCTCTTTCTCTGGCTCGGGTCAAAGGCTGTTGCTTGATGCTCATCAGTTACTTCACCTCCATGAACTTCAGTCTTCCAGTTGTGATAATGTGAGTGAGAGAGAGTATCCACTGTGCTTTTGGATCCCCTGAGGAGAAGCAGGGTGGAATGCCCATGTGTTATTCATAGGCTTTATGTTTTATGCATGGGAAGAGTTGTCTGTGTTTTCTACTCCTTTACCGGGGTAAAAGAGGTTGATTTCCTTCCTTTCACTTTAAAATGCAGGTTTTCAAAGTGACATATGGCCTTGCTATTGTCAATTGTCAGAGGCTTTTTATCACCAGTGAAGCAGAAAAGATGTGTAATGGATTTTATCAGGTGTGCTCTAAAAAGCCCCAGCACGGCAAGACTTTTTGATTGAAAGCACAAAGCAAAATATCACTTTCTTTGGACTGCACATGTGACTCTTCGTGTGCATGAAAAATGTGGGTTGTTCTGCACAATCAACTTGATCAAGAGGGGCACAGATTTGCAGGGTTGATGCATGCTATTGAAGATTATGAAGTGTCAATCAAAACAAAATTTCACCTAAAGAGACTTCCATGTAGGAGAAAAACTCCTGATTCAGTCATTCCTGCAAGTATTCATAGAATCATAGAATCCTAGAATGGCTTGGGTTGGAAGGACCTTAAAGATCACTCCCCCTGCCATGGGCAGGGACACCTTCCACTAGCCCAGGTTACTCCAAGCCCCGTCCAACCTGGCCTTGGACACTTCCAGGGGTGGGACATCCACAGCTTCTCTAGGCAACCTGTACCAGGGCCTCCCCACCCTCACAGGGAAGAATTTCTTTCTCATTTCTAATCTAAACCTACTTTCAGTTTAAAGCTATTACAACCATTACTTCATTTATTTAATTAATTTTTAAATAAGGCAAGACTGGTATGGGAAGCTGAGTAGGGTTTTGTTCTGGCTTTAGGCAGAATGGGACAGACCTTTTCCTATTTGGAGTTGTTTGAACTTCAGTTCTGCCAGATTTTCCTCTGCAGTTAGTCTGTCTTGCTCACTGCCATGTCCCTTCACCAGTGTTCCAGCTGCTTCCAGCTGGAGGTTCTGGAATGGTTTGTAAAACATTCCCATAAAATCTATGCATTCAGTGAGACAACAATTATCAAAACTCACTGCAAATGATGGGCTGGGAGAAGATGTGTAGATCCCTTTCAAACAAATGTGTAAAGAGCCATCTCTGCTGAAGGATAAGTGGAGTTATTGAGTGAAACAGAATATCCCATTCTTTGCTCTGACCTTTCCAAATCAATTGATGTGCACGATGCTGATGTTTGGCATGAGACTGCAACCATCCCCCAAATCCCAGCTCGTGGATGGAATGCCTTGCTTAGGTATTTTCTATCACCAATAAATACATTGTCTGAGCATCAAGGAGTTCAAAGTAGACAGCAAATATTTATTGGCTGGCACACACTGGGGAGAGCAAGGATCTGTACTCTACTGAAAGTCTGATGTGGGCATGACCCTAAATGTGACACCCAGAGCACCTCTGCTGGCCAGGGCTCTTTGCCCCTTGGTGCAGCTGCTTCCCTGTCCTCTTGAGGTGCCATTTTCAGTTCTCTGTTTCTTTCCCTAATGGTTTTAATACCTTCTCAAGTTGATGCTTTTCAGTCCTTGAATACCTATCTCAATAATTTCACTTTTCTCACATGGCTTTAGCACACAGAGTTCCTCAGAGCTGAAAATTATCTTCCCAGCAAAACTGAGCCAAGATCACTCTGCTGTGCAGCACCAAACTGGGCCAAGTGGGATCACACAGATACAACCATGGGCTGTGGTTTACAGGGATTCTGGAAGAGAAGTGTTGTGGGGAGTATATCTAGACTTGGCACAGCTCTTTGACTGAGAAATCAAGTTTCAGCATTTGCTACATATTGGAAGAAGATAAATGCTGACTGGTGTTCATCAAGTGTATAAATTATCAGAATCTACATAAAATGGTCTTCAGAAGGTTAAAGTTAGTCAGGCATAAACAGTTCATCAGAGGAACACATATTTTAAAGCAAGGAAGGAATCTTGATCATCTCCTAAGGACTACAAACCAAAATGAAACAACTAAAAAAAAAAAAAAAGATGCAGGTCAGGAAGAAGAGGGTATTAGTAATTCTCAAAAAGCCAGTTCACTCTCCCCTGAATCTTAAAATTACTGCAATCAGAATAACCCCTGATGATGTAACAGTTAAGCAATGACCAGCTCATGTGATTAATTATCTCAGGTTTATAGGCAGGACAGTTACCTGAGCACTGACTTGACATGTCCAGGCTCCTTCTGATTGCAGAACTCTTGAGCTCAAACATTACTGTGATGCCATTTTATCATTTGAGCCCAAATCTCTTTGATTCCCTGTCCAACACAGCAAAAACTTTATTTCCTTTATTTCTGTACACTCATTTTTTTCCCTGTCAGTTAAATCACCAGAGACCCTCACTGACTACTCTCAGTAGACCTTCCAAAGATGAAAGGCTTGTACAGTTTTGCAGTAATGTGTCTATTTGTCTTCCAGAAATGAAGAACTTATGCCTAAAACTTACTGGAGGGTTAACAACCTACACAATGAAGCACTTTCTCTCTGAAAATTGTGATTTCTTTTACCTGCAGATGCTGAATGGGGAAGAGCAAAATCCATAACAGACTGGAACATGGGAGAAAAAATTGCAAGAAATTATTTGGATCAAAGTAGGAAAAAGAGAACTTATTTATCCTACTCTACAGCTCATAAAAATAAACAGGGAATGCTGTCAGGCAGCAGAATAAATTGGGAGGAAACCAACATGAAAAGAGAGAGGAGGGAAAGTTCCATAAGGGCACTGAGGGTTTGGTTGGACTTGATGAACCTAAAGGTCTTTTCCAACCCAAATGATTCCATGACCCTGTGATTCTGTGGCTTACTAAGGACTTTGGTGAAATTAATTTGGGATACACTTTGAAACAACTTTCATTATGTTTAGATTGATACAATAGTGACCTAGTTTGCATAGGTCATCAAAATTATACCAAAATGATGGTAATAATAATCCCTTAACTACAAATTCAGTCACATAAAATTATTTTCCAGATGGGAAGGATGAAACAGGTTGGATAAACATTGAAAAACACAAACACATTTGTAATACTTGAACTGTTTTTCATCAATATTCAGGATTACCTTTCTTTTCCTGTATGGCAACTTTTAATAAATTTATTAATGTATTTAAAAACAGATATTTTAACATGTAAGTGGATGTATAATGCTGCAAAATCTTACCCACCAAAAAATCAGACTACAGAGGAAACTGTCTAAACAAATTAGCAAAACCAAAGGAGAATGACTGAGGACTTTCAAAAACAAGGATTTGCAAGCACTAAATGAACCCTGTTATAAGACAAATATGTCTTCTACTTATTCTATTTTCTTTCTGCTATTATTTCATGATTAGTACATGCTTTTCTTGTTTGTTTTTCTTTTTGAAAGTAATTCATGCATTTTACCAAACATTCCATGCCCACACAGAGCATCCCATGTGCTTGGGCATCATTCTCTTTAGGCAATGGACAGAAAAGAATTCTTTTCTCTCTACTTGGAAAAAAAAAACAGTTGAACTTAAAGAAATTATGAGGAACTAAAATAAGAAATCAATTTAAAGAAGGTAAAAAAAAAGGGTCATATTCTCAGCTGTTTTAAACCACTGTGGCTCCACTGGCTGGATATTCCAGAAGATCATTTCCTGCTTCTTCCTATAGGTAGACCCTGCTTAAAAAACTACCACCCTGGAGCCTGTTGCTATAATTTGTCTGCCAAAAGTTGCTTATCTATAGCAGAATCAACAGTGATAACACCTTCACAGTTGCTCCAGTGCAGATTTTGATATCTTAGCTCAAGGTTGCCTCATCAGGAACTTATTTGTGGCTGCCTGATTGCTGGGCCAGAGCAGAATGCTGTCTGCTGATAAGCAGACCACAGTGGATAAAAACCTCCAGGAAAAGATGGGGGGGTAAAGAACTCCTTGTTTTGAACCAGCTCAATGGACAAAAAGAACAAATGAAAAAAAAAAAAAAAAAAAGAAGAAAACAGTGGGATTTGAATAAATTTATTTGAATAAATGTAACCACTTTACACTGGAGAGGTTGTCATCTTAGAATCATGGAATAGCTTGGGTTGGAAGGGACCTTAAGAATGCCTAGGGATGAGAATCTACAGTGATCCAGCTTGTGATACTGATGGTAACAGTCATCCCAATTTACATCAGATTAATCATAAAATCAAGTGGCTGCTCTGCTAAAGGAATGACAGGAGCCCAGGTGGCTGCACTGCAGCTGGAAACTTCCAGGCTGTGGCCACCTGAAGTTACAGGAGATGAATCTGAGCCTTAATGTCCTGACTGTGTAGCACAGCATAATGTGGCTTCCAATCCTGAACAGACAAGTGAAGTGTTTTTCCCAGGCTGTCAGGGGAATAATGAACCTCAAGAGGCTGCCCTGATGAAGAGGAGTGCTCAGGGATGGCTGTGCACAGTTGCCCTGATATTTGTGTGCTCAGTTGATAAATAGAAGCTCTGTGCATCAGCGGGGACAACATCTCAGCTCCAGCTGTGCTGCTGAGCTGCAGAGATAGAACAGCTAATCTATTCCTGGGGATTTTCGTAATTCTCTCAGAAATATCAGATAAAGAGAAACAGGCTAAACCAGAAACATTGCTGTTGCCTTTGGGGATTTCTTGTTGGGGATTCTGGAGAGTTTAGGAGTATGGACACATCTGAGGGGTGTCTGAGGGACAAAAGGGGATGTCTAGTACATTTTACTTATCAATATAATGTAACCCTAAAGTTTTCAGATAGATGTCCATGTTTCAAGTATGGGGCAGTGAATCCACATCTTGCTATTAAATGATTTCTGAAAAGATTCTTCCCCTCTGAGTGTCTCACTCTGGCCTCCTATGGAGCATCCAACATTGAAAAATGTTCTTTACCTCAAAATCCTTCTGCTTTGGTGCCAGCAGCCCTAAAACCACACACACACACACAGAATCTGCACAGTTCTCCTGGATGTGCCATTTCATTCAGTCCTGCCTCCAAGAAGGTCAAAATTTTTCCTGCTTCTAGAGAAAATGAGAAATTTGGGAAGGTGCTTGTTGGAGATGTTGATCTTGAATGACAACATCTTGTCTGATATAAATATTCCTAAAATACTACAGGAAGTTTGGGAGGTAAATTAGAAAACTCACATCCTTTGTAAGTCCCAGAATAATAGGGCTTGGTGTAGTGTGTCGCAATATTTGCTGAAATCTGAATACTTTTTTCAACACATCTTGTATTTCTGTGTGGAGTTCACATATATTTGTTCTCCTATAAATTCTCTGTAATTCTCTTCATCATCTTCCACTTCTCTACCTTTCTATTTCTTTATTCTTCTCTAAGGAGTCTCAGATAGCAACATCCTGGAGGTTCTTTAAGCCTAAGGCAATGTTTTATGAGTAAAACCCCCACGTAATACATAAAATCAGTGATATAAAACAAAAACCTTGGAGATAAATCTGTTTGGAAAAACAGAAAGAAAGACACGTGGTTCTCACTCGATGTTGGGTTTCATTTGGGAAGTGTGAAGCTGATCAAAAAGTTGTCCAGATCTAAACCAAACCATCAGCAAACCACACATGCCCTCTAAACACCTGCTACCAGACTCACTGGGTAAACAGTTTTCAAGCTGAGAAGCAGAAGTTGAATTCAGAGATTAACAACTGCAGATGAACTTCAGGAAAAAATGAACTTGCATAATGCAAACTACTCCACAATTGTTCTGTAATGCTGGTATTGCTACACTATGTTTGTTTCTGGAATTTGTTATTTTAGTGCTGGCTTTCACTACCCTGTATTTCCCAATCTATTTCTACCCCGCATCTCTTTCAGTTCTGACACATTTTTCTTGTCTGTTCCTCAACATCTAAATATGTTTCCTTTCCAGTTGTTATGTTCTATGTTTTCCCCAACTTTTAAGGTCCATTTTTCCCCTTTAACCTTCTGCTCTGACATTGAGGATGTCTTTTGTGCAATTCCTGAGCCGGCCTTCCTGTGAGTAAACAACAGCACGAAATAAAGGTCAGGGCAGTGTTTCTGAGACACAGGTTCCTCTTCTCCTCAGAGAGCTGTCTGGTCTGATGAAGATTCCCTCCAGGATGATGTATCCACTTCAGGTGTAGTGCTGGAGATGTTAGAATCAGCAGCTCTTCCTGCATTACTAACACCCATTGTAATCCTCCCTGGGAAGAACATCTTTCATTAGTGCAGTCAGGGCTGAGCTGGCCATCACCTCCTCAGGGATGCAGCATTTATCCCAAATGCAAGAAGCAGGATCAGTGCTGAATAGCTGAGCCAGGAAGAACAGGATGTTCATCCCTTTTGCTTGTATTCTCACGTGGACTTACAGTTTATGCCATCAGCTCTGGAGTTGGACACTGTTGGAGAGAGTCCAGAGAAGGCACCAAGATGATCAGAGGGATGGAGCAGCCCTGCTGTGAGGAAAGGTTGGGAGAGTTGGGATTGTGCATCCAGGGACAGAAAAGGCTTGAAGTTGATCTGATTGCAACCTTCCAGTAGCCGGAGGCACAGGAAAGACAGAAACAATTTACAAGGACATGTGGTGACAGGACAACAGGGAATGGCTTCAAGCTGAAAGAGAGTAGATTTTGACTGGATATTTGAAAAGGTTGGATGGACTTTGAACAACCTGGTCTAGTGGAAGGTGTCTGTGCCCGTGGCAGGGTTGGAATTGAATGAGCTTTAAGGTCCCTTCCAACCCAAACCATTCTTTGATTCTATGATTCTAGTATCACCCCTCTTAAAAATTCCTTAGGGTAGTTCTAGAAGAAATGCAATAAGTGGATTTTGCACAGGGCTCTGTCACGTCAAAGTGTTTTTTCTGTCCCAAAATACAAGGTAAAGGATATAAAAATTATCAGTAGTACTGTGCTCTTATATACCTATATTTATGTACCAATCACCCTCTGGGTGAAGAACCTTCCCCTAATATCCAGACCAAACTTCCACTTGCATAGTTCATACCATTCCATGTGAAATATATGGATAAATACAGGCAGATTTCTGACACTCACTGGTAATTTTCATCCTCCCTTTACATTTATAAGTGCATCTTTATTGTTCTTTCTTGCTTCATATATAGATATGTACCTTTGATTTCTCTGTTCCACTCCATGATGTAAAGGAAGCACTTGGGGGAGAAGCAAGGACACACCATATTTTTTTTTTCCTGTTTCTCTTTTTTCCTCTGTTTGGTCCAGATGGAGAATTTCATAGCAACCCTAAATGACATGGGAAACAGCCCTGTCTGATTGACTCAGTCTATGCATAACAGGAGCTGTACTGGGAATCTGGCACTTTAGTGCATGATTGTGATAATACAAAGCAAGGAATTCTTAGCAATATGTATTTTCTTGTGTATGAAATACACTTGAAGCAGTTGATTCACTTAGAATTGCTTCATGCACCATCTGTATCCATCTGTACATGCTTGAAAACCGTTTAAAAATCTCTCTTGATCACCAGGACATTAGATAGAAGTGGTATTTTCTGTTAATAGAGGATATTAATAAAGCTCAAATAATAACCCACTTCATTCAGCCCTATCAAATACATTCAATGTATGATTAGTTTAAAATTAGAGAAGTCTCAGTTAACATATGTTAATGCTTCAACCTTCAACTCTCATCAGTCTCACTAAAATTATTGCACAGAGACTTATTTTGAAAGAAATCAAAAAGAAGCAGTTACAACCTTTATGATTAAAAGCTCAGAGCATTTTTAGAAAGAAGAATGTAAGGAAATTTTTCTACCTTTTTTATACACCTTCCTTGCCTGACAGGAAATTTGACCAACAGGTTTGAAAGTTGTCTCAAAACACCACACAGAAACAATCTCCAAACAGAACCCTTCTAACCTGAAGAATCATTGCCTGAGTGCAATGTCCAAGAGTTCTCGAGCTCTGTCAGGTTTGGTGTTCTGACCACTGCCCCAGGGAGCCTGTTCAGTGCCCAGCCATCCTCTGAGGGAAGAACATTTTCCTAACATCCAACCTAAACCTCCCCTGACACAACTTCATGCCGTTACAGGTTCTCTTCTCCCACTGATTATCATTTCCTTGCCACTGAACGTCACTGCCTGGGAATTTGTTGGGAACATAATGGCCTTAAAAATCATTGTAAATGCAGAATTATTTCAAAATAGTCCATCCTAAAAGAGATCCTCACAGCTCCTCTGGCATCTCATATAGAATCATAGAATTATGGTGCTGAGACATTGGAACAGTTTCCTGTGGATAATGTGGATGGCCCATCCCTGGAAGTGTTCAAGGCCAGGTTGGATGGGGTTTGGAGCAACCAGGTCTAGTAGAAGGTGCCCCTGCCCATGGCAGGGGGGTTTGGAATGAGGTGATCTTTAAAATTTCCCTTTCAATCCAAGCTATTCTATCATGTCATCCATTAGCCCAACATGGATATCCGGACACCCCCGAGCATCTGGAATGACACCAGAGGACTATCTGAGGACAACTGAATCAAGTTCCTTGTGGAAAAGTCCAATGCTCACCTAAATACACATACCTATGATGAGCTGAATCACTCCTTGAATTCCACAGGCAGCCAAGAGCAGCTCTCCCCTGGCTGTAATGGGATGCAGCAGCTTCCCTTGCTCACAGAGCTGCGTGAGGAGTCCCACTCCTGACGTCTTACTCCGTCAACTGACCTTCATCCAGAGACACAAAGGTGACAGCTAATGAACATGACTCAGAACTATGAGTTTAAGCCATTAAGTTCAGCAGAAGTTATTTATCTGGACCATTTTTAATGATGGACTCATTTTACTGAATCTTAAATCCAGATAAAATCAGATAATAAAAAAATATGGACATAATGGGTTTACTACCCAACACAATTCCCTGCCTTCTCAGACATAAGCTAAGGGTGACTCCAGCTGAATATTTTAACGGGATTCCTCAGATGTATATTTCATTAGCTACATAATTTCACTCCCTAATTCTGAATTTGGAATTTCTCCTTGGCACATTGAGCTCTCAATCCACACCACACCGCGTTTCACTGAGCTGCCTCCTTCTCAGGAGAGTTCATTTCCCAACAACACCAATTACTGTCACCTACTTTTACTTGACATTAATGGCAAGACAAGCAGAACTAGCTGTACTTAGGCCTGCCAAGCTGCTCTGCAACTGATTTAACAGCTGCATTTACACTGATGTTCGGTGCAGCAGCACAGAAAACAGCTGTGGTGCTTTTAGTTCTGGGAAAAACAAAAAAAGCCTTTATTGGCTATTTTATTTTAAATAATCTCATTTAAGGCAATTTTTTAAAGAATCCTGCCTAAGACAAAACATTCCTTGGGAAGTACAGGCAGCATCTCTCATGTAAGCACTTAATCAGTAGATTTTGGGGGGGGTTGGTTTTTTGCTTGAGTATATTAATCCCATGGAAACTGAAAAACTCCAAGTAAGCTACTTCAGTCAGAACATGTTTATAGGGAGGGAAAGGGAGGAGCAATCAACCATTTTATCCAGTCTTTAATTTTAAAAAAAAATTAGTTCTGTTATCTTTTGCTTAGTTTTGAGAAGGCAAGAACTAAAACATTGTACACAGACTAATGATCCTGTAATTTCTATATATGTTTGTACACGCATTCAGTCCCAAGACAGAACCGTCCTCATCCTGTTGATTGCCAAAGGATCAGCAAGTCTTAGGAGATTGTTTTTGTTTAAAAAAATAGATTTACTTTTACACTGTAAGCAGGAGATGTATCCATGTATCTGGAATCTCTGGCTCTGCTCAGACACAGAGCAACATCCCTCTGTGTGTGCCTCTGTCTCTCCTCTGTCTCTTGGTTAATCAGGGGTTTAGTAGCACATACACCACACTATTTTAATACATTCAAACATTTTCATGGGAGTAACATCCAGGCATTTCCTCAAGGGGTAGGGAGTGGGAGCAGGCTCTGTTTTTAATTACAGTAATTGAGTTCATTATCCATAGCTATCTTTTGAGCATACATAGGGCAGGAAGGCAATATGACCTCATGGGAGAGGGAAGCTCCAGGAGTCTGATGTCTGCACTGCTTTTGTCCCTGATCTGCTTCAAAAAAAAAAGGCTCTTCACCTCTGACATCCTTTATCTTGTCATCTCATTTCATGTATTTTTGTGCTAAAACAAGATCTGTCCTTCGCTGTATTTTTATATAATACTTAAGATGATGTGTTTCCCTTTTGAACTGGAATACCTCTATAGTACTGATACATAAGACCAGGCTGTGATTCCATACTATGACAGGGGTTTTCCCACTTGATTGTCTAGTTCTAGTATTTAGATATGAATTTCTCATATAAGTACCTAGGACCCATTAATTCCAAAAAGGTACTCACTCACATGGTTGTGTTTGGGTTTCTTCCAGGACACAGGGAAGAAGAGGTAGAGAATAAGGAATAAAGTTCAGCCTGGGAAGGAGTGAGGGATGGAGGAGAGCTGGTTTTAGGATTTGTTTTACTTCTCATTCTCCTGCTCTGATTTTGATTGGTAATAAATTCAACTAATTTCCCTGAGTCCACTTTGTCCATGACAGTAACGGGTGAGTGATCTCTCCCTGCCCTTATCTCAGCTCATGAGCTTTAAATTACACATTCTCTCTCCTGTCCAGCTGAGGAGGAGAGTGAAAGAGCATCTTTGGTGGGCACCCAGCATCCAGCCCAGCTCGTACCACCACAACCATCCCTGAGAAGTTCTCTGGACAAAACCAATTTCAGCGGCCACCAGCAACTGCAATGCAGGTATCTGTGAACCATTTGCAATCAGAAAGAGACAGACCCTTTTAAGAGTGGTTCCTCTGAGGTATTTGTAATGTCCATCTTCCTGATGAGTGGATCTGCTCCCAGAAAAGCTAATTTCTCTCTTCTGATGCTGAGGAGAATCTCAGCTGACGATGATGTCTACACTGCAGATGTCTGTAAATGGTCAGGCACCAGCTTAGATTTGCAATTTGGATTTTCACCAACTGATTCAGTCTGAAACACGAGACCTCCTGGTAATCAAAGTTCATCTTATGAAATTAGAATAACATGTAAACTGTATTGTTTGTAGTCAGGCAAGGGAAAGTCTTAAAGATACTCCTTCAGTCTGGAGACACTGAACAAAATAACGTGCTCCTAGAGAACCACTGCTGCCTCTGTCTTAGGAATATTGTGACTACATTTGTGAAGGAGAAAATGAGACACTGTTTCCTGGATATTTTTTCCTGGTTTAAGTCATTTCAGCCCACTGAATTACCTAATTTCAGCTTTTCTTCATATATCAGTTCTTCCCCGTTTACAGCCCACCCAGAGATGCACATCTATCTCTCAGTGCATACAGCCAAATGAATAGGATTTTAATATCAGCAGGGGGAAGTACTATAAACCCAAACAAGATTATGGTACAGAAATTAAATCAGATTACATCTCAGCTACCAAAGTCGATGGGAGAATGGAGGAATGGACTGTATTAATTAAAAAAAGATGATGTTTAGACGTGCATTCGTGTCCACATAAAGTCTGGTACAGGCCATTTTCTGAGGCTACCACTGAGCTGACTGCTGAGGGTGGAAGGTGAGGTGTAACTTTGAAAGGTTAGAAAATTCTCTCCTCTGGGTTTGGCTTGAAAAGAGGAGGTGCTGCCTGAGAATACCTAATCCTGCAAAACCTTAACCCTGATACCTCTCCAGTCTCCTCAATAAAGCAAATCATGTAAAGTTTGCATGATTTCCTGTCAGAAAAAAAAAAATATTATGGACCTCCAACCTCCTGATCCTCCTGGTAAACTTATATCTGGCAAAGGAAAATCAAAGAAGAAAGAGAGAGAGGACTTTTTAACAGGAATACTCCCTCAAATCAGCCTGAAAGCACATTTAGCTGCCTGTAGCATTTCATTTTGACAAAGAAAAAAGTAATAATCATCCCCAGCTGTGTCCTTAGCAATAAACACATTCCTATTGTCATTCTCAGGCCATAAACCCACAGTTTCTCTGCTGGAAACAAAGAATCATTCAGGTGCCAAGCGTGAAGGGCTGTTATTTGTACAAAAAAGCTGCACTTTTAGGGGAAGTTCACAATCACTGCAAGAAGTACATGTGCTCTCAAGCAGTGTGAATCCACCATTCCCAGCAGCCTTCATATCATCTAGTTTATGTTGACTTCTTTCCAGCCAGAGAAGACATAGAGTTTAAAATATTACTGTGCTCTTCCAATTCAATTTACCATCTTATGCCTTAGATGGCTCACCTGCTGTGGACCTAATTCTGCTTCCAGTTATACAAGGGGAAATCAGCAGGATAAACTCTCCCCAGCCCTGAGTTACATTGGAGGGAGGAAAAAAAGAGCCATAAAGGTTCCCTTCAACACGAAGGCTGTACAATAGCACCAAATCTCCTAAGATCTAAAGAAAGGGGTTCCAAGAAATCCTGACAATAATACACATTTTTTTCTTTGACTTTGGTCTACTAAGCCCTAGAAGGGGACTTACACAGGAAATTTATTAGGTATTTCATTATTCATTCCTCTTAATTTTGAAGAATAGCAGTCATTCTTATGATAATGTTATTATGACCCGGAATATCAACTGATTTTAGAGAACAAAGAACTGTCTGAAAAGAGCTAAGAATCGTCTGAAAGGATATGATTTATCCAGAAGTACTGTGTGGATGTCTGCACCGTGGTTGTTTCTCCCTACTCTTTCAGAATCACTGCAAAGAAATAAGGATTTGCTGGGTATGATTATCCTTGTGTGGAAATGAGTGTCTGAAATAAAGGAATCATCTGTTTCTCTGCATTACTCACAGCCAGACTTCCAGCTACAGCTCTGCTACAGCTGAGCTAAATTCACCAGCAATGCAGATATCTCCCTTCCTGTGAGATGTTTAATTGTGGGCTTCTACAAAGGGAAAAATCATTTATGTTTTGATGGGAGATTTCTATCCTTTAAATGCAGCTACTCACACAAGTTGTGTGACTAATGTTCACCAGCATTATTTGCTCATCTTGAGGGTTTCTATGGGGTGATGGGAATGGACACAGTGATCAAGCACACAAAGATAGAGAGTCAGGAAAGTGTTTGCCAAGTCTGAGTTTCACCCACCTCTGCTTACTGTGAAAATTATCCTACAAATTATTGCTCTTCCTGTGAACAGTAGTTCTGCCACCCAGGGAATTCTGCATCTCTTTGAGGGACAAAATTGCAGTTTCACTGCATTTCTACAGCTGTGGAGGCTGACTGGAAGGAGTGGATGGTGCAGGATTCACTTTGACCTGTACGCAGCTTATTTACAGTTCACTTATGTCCTACCATCCAAATCCCATTGGAAACCCCCAAAGTCAGTATTTTCCATGGTTCCTGATGGGTTACCCTGGCTTTCTTCTCTCTTTACTTGGTGCTGAAAATCCAGAGCAGTGAAAATAATGTTTTCTTTCCTTCTTGTTCATGTGCTCAGTGCAGATCCCTGCCCTTTGCACTGTGCTTGACTCTAAGGAAGAGCACACAGCCCTTAAGCTTTAGGCATACTGTCAAAAACCATTGTATCTTCTAGACTTCTTAATGCAGGAAAGACAGGTTGGTTAAAAGAAAAAGAAAAAAAAAACAACAAAGAAAGAAAAAAGACCATATTTTTAGAGTATATTTCAAGAAGATGCTTTATCTTTAGGATTCAGACATGTTATATAATGGAATAATAAAAGAAGACAACACCACATGGGGGTTTATGGCTTTTTTCCCTTTTTTAATGTTTTTCTACAGTTGTTAGTAGAGTTCTGCAGACCTGCTCAGCAATAATTAGGGGATATTTTGTATGGATTTCTTTGTCTGTCCTGAAACCTGGGGAGCGAGCAGGATGCATAGCAGAGAGCACAGGACTTGACAGGAACAACACCTTTCCCCCTGAATACTCCTCTCCCCACTCTGTATGCTCTAATATTTCATGTTCACCTCCTTCTATCCACTATCCTCTGTTCTTGACTTTCAAGTTCAAGGCTCAAAACCAGTGAAGACCAGTATTAGCATCTCATTTTATGATACAGACTGGCAGCATCTGTTATTTCTTACAGAAGGGGTAGGCCAAGAAACTGGAGGGCTCCACAACTCTGGAGAATATTCCTTCAGCACCTGAAGTCCATTTGTTGCAAAACTGCAACAACACCTTTTATACCCTCCTATAAACCAGCTCTTTTTTCCATACCCTGCTGCCCCAACAAGCTTTTCTGCTTCAAGCAGTGAAAGCAAGTTGAAACAATACCTGGGCTGTATGCTCTGTACACTTATCAGGGAAGATGACAGACACATCACCCTTTCCTAAAACCCTCCTTCATCTTTCCCTAACCCTGCTCATTGTGTGCAGTTAATTATCTTTCCTGAGAAGCTCTTTAATTCCAGTGGAGGGCATAAAAGCTGGCTGTAATAATGCAGCACATCCCCATAAAGGCAGGAAGAGAAACAGAGAGAGAGATTTCAGTTCCTCAGTAATTCCAGCTTCATAGTGGGTGACAAATCACTCAGTCAATTCTTGGCTGCCAGCTGATGGGATTATCCTAAATAGGCTCTGTGAGGCAGCGTTTTTATGCACACACTCGTCCAAATTAAGTGATAATCTTGTTGGTGCTTGAATTAAATAATAATGTGGGGATATCAGGCACTGATCACTTCAAACAACAACAAATACCAATCTGGTATCTTATTAATCATTAAAATTAGCCCTGTGAAAACAGCAGATCCTCAGCTGTTATGAACTGGCATTTCTCCCCTGAAATCAGTGGCATTGGATGAATTTTCTGCTGCTGGGGGGGCAATTTGACCCAGTATGTTTTTATATTATTGTTAAATGTTACATTAGGGCTGGCACTGTGTTTAGCCTTTGTAGAGAGAGATGTGCATCAAAGAAAATTATCATTATGATGGATTTCATTGTGAACTCACTTCCTTTTTGTGGTGTTTCAGTTAATTTTTAACATTATTCATTCAAAAGTGGAACATACCTGGGACAGAGAGAGGTACAAAGCACAGTATGGTGTTGTAAGAAATGTATTCTCTAATTCTCTGATTCTATGATATGTGACAGTTATTCTCTCTTAGGCACCCATACATTACAGGAAAGGGTAAAACTCCCCTGTGTTTCTCAGTCATACTATGAAGCAGAAAATAATATTACCCATGGAGGCCTCCATTATAAAACAAACCCTTAAAGAGCAAAGAAATTATTTCCTCTTAAGGATTCCGCTTTGGGTTCTAATTATCACAAGTTGGCAAGTTAACTAAGTTCTTTTAATGGCCCATATTGCACAACAGAAGCCTGCAGGAAACATTAATGCACAATAACTGAACTATTTTATATGGATGTTTGGCCTTTTCATAAGTGCTAAGTAAAGGAACTTAGCTTAAAATTATTTCAAGGAGTTTAAGTTACCACACAGTGCATTCCAAGCACCTCTGGGCATCTGATCAGCAGCCACTGTTCACCTCATGATACAGTAATTTTAATTGGGTCATTAATTTGAACCTTCAGCTGGTACATTGTAAGTCAAATTTTCCTCGCCTGGCTCAGGTGCACAGTTCTTTCCAAACTGAAAGAAACAATTCTTGCCAGCACAGGAGGGAAAATTTCTTCTCCTATTAATTCAATGCAAAATGGGATTTTCTCTTTTCTGCACACCCCAGCACTGTCTGCCCCAGGTCACATCAGGCTCTTCACTGCAACAAGCTGTCACCATCCCCTCTGTTTTGTGAGCCAAAAGCAGAGATGCTGCTCCTGCAGAACAACCTCTGTAACAGCACAAAATTAATTTTTCCCATCCAGTGATTAGTCTCAAAACAACATCGATTCAAAGATGCTCTCAATGAAGATTTTACTAACAATCCCTGCTTTACAACATGTTCCCATTTCTGGTTTCATTTGTCTAGCTTTAATTTCCTCTTAGTGTCTTCTGTTTTCCCATTCTTTGCCAAACTGTAAGGTTGCCAGAGTCAGAAATTATGTCTCCTATAGGTACTTAGATACAGGACATAAGGTGATAAACATGGTCCATTATATAATTCCTTTCCTTTCAGTGTTTTAAAAAGTTATTAATGTATAAATTTTTATAGTGTCGACTGCTGGTTCTTTTCATTATCCTTTTTATGCCATAAAAAAAGCTGCATAAATCTCTCAGTTAATTCACAACACCCATGAATTAATACTAGCAGCCCACTCTGTTTTATTTGGCTTCCTGACTAGCTAGACTGTTGGGTCTGCTATAAATTCAATTATGCAAATTACCCATTGAGTTCACAAGCAAGGAGATGTCCTGGTGCATATGCACCATATTGATGGAGAGCACAGAAGGTGTTACCCACACTGGGTGTCTTTTCACATTGGTACTTGGAGCTTTCAGCTCGGCTGCCCAAACTATAAAGCTTAACCAATGTGATGTTGTGTCTGGGCTAATTAATCCTGTTTCTCTGTGGAGCTAATTAGTTGGGTTCTCTGATGTGGTGGCTGAGTTATTGTATCACGTTCTGGTTTCTATCTTGATTTCCTCCAGCTTAGGGATCTCCGTGCCTTTCTTTCAACCATGATATACACACACAGCTAAACATGAAGAAGACCCTGGATAGATATCAGAAAATACATCAGCCATGACCATTAATTAGGGTAGCAGGGACTTCTCACTAAACATTTCTGAATGCACAGGAAAACCTTTCTATGTCAAGATCTTAGAAATTTTAACCAGTTCCCCCCGTCTAAATCAGTGGCAAAACCAGACTCTAACAGAAAAACAAACAAACAAAAACCAAATCAAACCACTAAAAAACAGGTCATGTAACCAGAAAGAAAAGAGCTGGCAGAAGTTCTGGGAAGTGGCTGGATCATTAATCCCAGTCATGGCTAATTACCTGAAGACCATCACGAGCAGTTAACTTGATGAAGCTTCCTCAGTTCTTTACCCCCAGATTAGAAAGACAAAAGAGTGGGAGAGTTTTAGGAAGAGGACTGGAGGATAAGAGCATCATACTCCTGAAGAATCTTCACTCCTTGCTGGTCAGTGTGAGAAGAAAGGGGAGGAGATTTCCAAGGGCCAACTTTCCTTCAGACAGATAATCTCCTTGGGTATCTTCTGCAGGCAAGAGAAAGAGGACTATTATTTTTTTCCACGAGAAAACTGAAAGAGATGAAAAAAGCTCCTGCTTTCCATCAGGCTCTGGAGAATCCACCTGCCTTTCTGGACTAGAGTATGAAGATAAAAAGCCCCAAATCTCTGTGCTAAATATTCTCCTTGCTGAAACAACACGGTGTGAATGTTTGACACAGGTCTCATTGGGAACAGGAGCCACTCTCATTGCACTGCTACCCAAAGCTCTGGCCCTCCTGGCTCAGGAGCTGTCCCATGCAGCTGCCATGGGATTTAGATTGACCAGCTTCACAGTCCTCACATGATATAACCTTCTTATCTATTGGTGTATGAGCGCAGCTTGTTCCTAATTTAAGAAAGGAAGAGGAGTAAAAGGTCTGAAGACACTCTGGAATGCTCTGAACCTCCAAACCCTCACTGAGGAGAAGACTCGGGAGAGGTTTCATTATTGACAGGGAAAAAAAGGAGCATTGAGTGAAAGAATTGTGATAAACTGAGAAAATGATTCGAGCTAATTAAGAGAAAACAGTGTAAGGTCAATATGACCTGGAGAGAAAAGAAAAACAAGTCGTAAAACTTAACTGGGCCCCTATAAAGAGATAAAACAAGTTACCTCCCTTTTACCTTGTGTAGGATTTATAATGAGAGAATTTTGTTTAGTTAGCTAGATAATAGCACCTTTCTTAAAATTTATAACTTTGTATAGATAACAAGCAAACATCTGCTGAAAGTCTGATTTAACAATATATTATGGATGCTTATAGATAACATTCTTGTTAAGAAATATCTGTGGAATGTCTGACCTAACAATGTGTAATGTTTATACTCATGTACCTAACAATGTGCAATGTTTATACTCACTTACCTAACAATGTGTAATGTTTATACTTATGTATAATGAATATTCATGTAGTAGCTGGAAATAAGTGTAGAACAAATGTCTTCTTTGGATGTGACAGGCATTGGGAGTTGTTGAACCCCTTCCCTGATCACCCAGCTCTGAATTTGCTTTTATCATATAATAAATTCTGATTGGAAATTGCCCGACTGGGTTTCTATTTCTCACAGAACCTTTAATATTTTCTTTTTTCTTTTTTTTTTTAATCCCTGTTCTCCAAGCATCCAAAATAACAGAAACTGTCACTGCAAGCTTCAAAACTTCAGCTGACCTGAAGGGATGATGCATTTGCCCAAAGAAGCCTTGCAAAGCACCTGACATCCCCCTGTCACTCAGAAGTGACAGTATCTTTGACAGCTGCACAAATCCCCTTCACACCTCCAGTGCTACACCCTTCTGAGCTGCTTTCAAGGCCCAGGACTCTGGTGAAGGGTGTATTTGTCTGGAAAATGGAAACGACCTGCCATGAACGTTTGGTTTTGGGAAGCTACACATGTCATCCTGACAGTAGATTGAAAGAGATCCCTGTTGAGTTTTGGATTCACGAGGTTGTGGTTTCCTTGAAGCACTTTATATCTGGGTAAAAACACAACTCCCCTGAAGTAAAGTGCAAAATACTTGAACTAGTTGGAGTTGTCATGTCTGGATAAAAGTTTGTTTCCTAGCAGATGCTCTTTGGGGTAGATTCTGATGGCAAGACAACTTTTTTAATTGATGTTTGGAGAGGAATCTGGAATGATTTGCTGGATGACTTGCTGGGATGACTCATGTCCAGCAGGAAACAAGGCAGTGATAAACTCAGATGATGCTGTGGGAGGCAACATGCTAAAACCTCATTATGAACATCATTCTTTTAACCAGTTTTATGATGCAGAACAGAATACAAATTATTGCAATCATTTTTCAGGGAAGGGCAAATAAGGATCAGGGCAGGATGTGCTTTCAGGCAAAATCCCCTTCCCTATGTAGAAAACCTGAGGAGTCATTTTAAAAGAACCTGAACTCAGAGCAATCCAGTTCTTGTCTACATCTGTAGTGTTCTGGAAACCTTAAAAAGAATTAGTCAGTTGGCCCTTCTTATTATTATTATTTGAAGTGGTTGGTGGTCTATGAGGTGTCAGTTTTAATGTGACTTACATTCAAGAGAGATGAAATACAGACAAACTGCTATCATTAACAGGGACAGGAAAAGTCCAAATCCATGACCAACCCGTGAAGGGAAGGACCCCAAGAATCCTTGTGTTTAGTTCCCTACCTTTCACATTCATGAGGACCTGTGGAGGTTGATTTTTGATGGATTTCAGATGCCCACCAAGCCACTCTATCACTCAGCAGGGTGGGGAGGGGGAGAAAATAAGATAGAATAAAAAACATGGATTTCTTTCCACTTGGGGGTGAAAGTTGCATTGGGTTTGGCTGAGATGGATTTAATCTTCCCCACAGCAGCCCCCCAGTGCTGTGCTGTGTGTGTGTAAATAGAAAGGTGTTGGAATCACACTAGTTGTGGAGCTGTTGCTGAGCAGTGCTGGCACAGCTTCCAGGCTGTCCCTCCAACATTCCCACCTCACTAGCAAGCTGGGGTTTGGCAAGATCTTGGGAAGAGGCATAACCAGGACAGATGACCCAAAGGGATGCTCCAAAATGTTTGACATGAGCTCAGCAATAAAATCTAAGAAAGGAGGAGGAGGGGTCATGCTCCTTACTATGACCTTTGTCTTCTGGAGCAGCACCTACATTTATGAAGCCCCCAGGAGGAGACTGGACATCTGCTGGTGGGAAGTAGATAATAAAATCTTCCATTTTCCTTTGCATCCACACCCAACCTTTGCTTTTGATTTATTAAACAGCTTTTATCTTGGCCCACAAGTTTTATTCCATCTTATTTTCTCCTCTCCATCCTGCTGAGGAGGGGAGTGACAGAGTGCCTTGGTGGGCACTGGTATCCAACCAGTGTCACCCCACCACAAGATTATTATCAGCTTCTCCTCTGGTTTAATTTCCTCAAGGCTAAACCACAGCTCCATCCATCTTTGCTCTTTGACTGTGCAGTTTTCTCCCTGATTAAGGAGTGTTGGACTCACAGTTATTAGATAATCAATGAAAGAGATGTTTATAAGCTATGATTTACATAACGTATTTTGTGCATCTCCTTGGAGTTTAGATCACTAATTAGAAATTAGATTCAGCTCCTTGACCATGAATGGATGGGAGCTACTCCTGCTGGAAAACAAAATCCCTCATTATATCAAATAAATCCTATCTATGTTCTTCTGAATTCTGTCTTTATTCCACTATAAATTATGGATTACCTGAGTGGGGATACAAGAAGGATCTACATTTTTGCATCACCAGTTGACTCACATCCTATTCATTTATTTGCCATTCCTGCTGTTATATATATATATATATATATATATATATATATATATATATATATGGAAAATTTTAGAGGTGTCAATATTACTCATGGTATCTTTTAATAATCATGGTGTCCTTTGTTTGAAAAACGGGGTTTCTTACTGAAGAAAACAATTCTGTAGGGGGAAAAAAGTGAGAAGAAACCTTATTAGATACCTGTAATTTGTTCAATTTTATGACAGTTCTGCCTTTCTAATTTTCGTACACAGGCTCTTGTTCACCAGATAGCTGTGTCCTTGATATATGTAAAATTAGCAGCAAGATATGCATAGGAAATTCTTTAAAAGTACTCATTAGGCAGTCATTGCTCCCCAATTATGCTAATGAATCAGTAGAAATGTGAACTTATAAATGAGGACTGCACTTTTAGGTGAAGCTGCCAGAAGTTCTGGGCTGGGGGGGGACATTTTAAGGCAGGGAAAAAGCGATGGAAGAACTGTAGGAGTGTGGTGATGTTTAAGGCATGCTGTATTTTAGCAATAAAAACTAAGACACTTGTTTGCTTAGGAAATTAAATCAGGTAATTTCAGTAGGAAATTGGTTAAATAGAGTGCAATGGAACTGTCCCCAGTAGTGGGGATTGTGGGTGTAACACGATGCTGGTGGTTATATTTATAGAGGTTTTAATGGGACCTTGTAAAAACAGAAGGAGGTGGAAAACAAGCCACAGACAAATATATTGAGGAGAATTTTGCTGCCTTTAGCTATCCAAAATTTAGATGACTAGTCTAAACTAGGCTCTTAGGCACCCTCAATCAACTGTGAAGAGAGACAGATAACTTGCAGAGAGTGATTCATTCCATCTTAAAAGGGTTGTTTAAATTATCTACACAAAAATGCCTTCCAGACATACCTAGAAGTACCTTTCTCTTTCCACTGCCAGTAAAAGGAACCTTATCAACTAGATCAGACTACATATTTAGGCTCTGAACAGCCATCCTTAGATTTTAAGTGCTGTTTGGAATCTACCTTCAAACCTGAGCAGGGCTGTGATTTAAGGTCTCAGAAATACTTCCAAGTTGTTCTTCTCATGATGAGTATTTGATTGGAGAAGGTTGGAAATTTCCCAAGAGGATTTTCTTCCTCTTCAGATGCATAAGAGGAACATGGTTCACAAAAAAAAAAAAAAAGATTTTTATGAGGGCAGTATCTAAATAAAGAATATATACTCTTAGCCTTATCTTGAAATACACTTTAAAAAAGAATTCATGCGGAGAAGAGCACAAGGTTTGGCCATAAATCGGTCTGTTGCCTCTTTATTTGCATTCTGCTCTCTATATACTTTTTTTTCACAGGTGTAACAACATAAACCTGCATCCTGATGCAGGGAGAAGAATAGGAATTACCTCCAGCCAGGTGTGAGAGTTTTCATTTATCTTCTTTCTAGTCTAATATCTGGGTCCCTCGGGTTGTGCTGCTTCGATGCAATTGCCCTAACACAACACTGACTCTCTGTATTTCTGTCTCTCTTATAGACTGAGTAACCCTCCATGGATTCCTCTCTGAGTGGGATTTCACTGTTCCAGTGTGTAACTAAAGCAGCCAGCCCAGGCTGCCAGTGAAATCAAAGGTGATTAAATCAATATAATCAGTGTGTATGGTGGTAAGACCTGCGCTGCTGTGGAAGGGACTTCCTTAAAAAAAAGGAAATATGCTCCATAGTTTTAATAGAAGGAGGAAAAAAGTATTTGGGGAAAACAAGCAGTCTGCAAATGTTTGTTATTGTTCTTTCTTTCTTCATTCTAGGGCACCTGCCTTATGAACTGTAGTTTAAGCTCTCAAATTACCTCTGATGAATAAATTCAATTTCTTTTAGGAGTCTGTGAGCTTAGAAGTGCAACTTCCCGGCCCAAGTCCCCACCAAACTCCCCCTTCCCAAACAGAGAAGATGCAAAGGGGGTACAGGAGGTTTCTTACTTTTAACTGTGATCAGGGAATCCCAGAATGGTTTGGGTTGGAAGGGATCTTAAAGATCATCCAGTTCCAACCCCCTGCCATGGGCAGGGACACCTTCCACTAGCCCAGGTTGATTCATGCCCCGTCCAACCTGGCCTTGGGCTCTTCCAGGGATGGGAATTCCACAACCTTTTGACCTCTCTCATGATATAACCTACTCCAAAAAAACCTCAAACAAAGCACAGTTGTCTAAAAATATCCATAGTACAGAAAAACAATACAGAGCCAAAGATTTTGGAGACCACTGGATATGTTCATTCAAAAAAAGTATCTTCGCAGTTTTCTGATAGAATATCCATGAAGAAATTTTTTTGTATGAGTTTTGGGAAAAAACTTTGTTTTTAATCTGTGAAAGCTCTGTACAGAGGCTCAAGTGTTGAGCCTTTCGTAATCTGCAATTTTCCACCATTATCTGCCTGAACAATTGAAGAGAAATGGCTATTTTTATCAAGCAATTGTCAAAAGAATATATGTATTATTTTAATCATATGTAGTACGTGTTTATTGCTGAGATGAACAAGCTTCAAACGTTCCTGGTAAAACCTCTTTAAATGGCATGTTTGAGGATGGCAGCTCTTTACTAGCTGACACAAATCAGAAGGGAAAATAAAAAGTATAAGAATTTTTCAACAAAATAGAGGGTGGAAAATCCATATTTTACATCATCATCTAGCTGAAAAAATGATAGTATGGCCTAGCACAAAATAGCATAATAGTGCCCCAATTTTTGCTCTAATATTTTATCTTTAATGTATTGTTAACTACAGCTAATGGTTTAATCTGAATGTAGAATAAAGAGGGAAAAAAGAGAAAGTAGGACTTCTTTCAGGCCACTTCTGAAAATGAAGGAAAATTGATTCTTTAAGTTGATCTTATTACATGAGGTACAGTAAAAAGGGGGATAAAAAGAATTTAGGAGGATGTGTTTAGTTCTGACATGGAAACTTTCCCATTAAAATTCGTACTTATTTCATCAGCTGGTCAAGACAAGGATTAATGAACAAAAACTGGCTCTGCCTTCTGTGCCTGAATCTGTGAGAAGTGCTTTGTACCACCAATGAGGGTGTTGTTAGGGGAAAAAAAATATTTAATCCAACACTGAGTGTTAGTGCTGGCATTTGGATGCACTTCCCTGCTCTGGGACAGAGTCTTATCTTGCCAAGAAGGTGTCACAGAGCTCCAGCCACTATTTACAGCTGTTCACAGGCAGGAGCCACCACCAAGCTGGTTGGGTCGGACTCACTTCACACACATTCCAGGGTTTGCAGAACAGGGGCAGGAATCACATCCAAGTGCAGGTGAGTAAATGGGAGGCTGAGGGTCAGGTTCTGTATAAAGACAGCACAGTTTGGCAGCTCTATTCCAGTTCCTCATGCTGTGACCACTGAGAATCATGGAATGGTTTAGGTTGGAAGGGATCTTAAAGATCATCTCATTCCATCTTCCTGCCATGGGCAGGGACACCTTCCACTAGCCCAGGTTGCTCCAAGCCCCGTCCAACCTGACCCGGGACACTTCCAGGGATGGGACAGCCACAGCTTCTCTGGGCAACCTGTGCCAGGGCCTCCCCACCCTCACAGGGAAGAATTTCTTCCAAACATCTAATATAAATCTACTCTCTTTCAATTTGAAGCTACTCCCCCTTGTCCCATCACTAAAGTTCCTGAGGATCTAGTGGGGCTGAAGTTGTCCTGAGGTGTCTTCCAGTTATGGCACTGGATCCACAGAATATCCTTGCCAAACCAGCACTGGGTAGGTTGACCCAAGCCATGGAATAATTGTACATCTGGATAACAGTGTTTAGCTCCAGGTGTTCACTAACTGCAACAGGAGCTATACAGGGGGGCCCAGCTCACACAGGAAAACTTACACAGACAATAAACTATATAGGAAACTAAATTTATAGAGGAATATTTCAATTCTAGGAGGTGGATTTAGCCTCCAGGGCATTGACAATCTCAATTCTGATTCCTAAAGACACTAGGACATCCCATAGCTTAATTAATTAAGCAGATTAATCTGGTACAGCAGACCTGTCCCCCTCTGCAGAGGCAACTGGAAGCCAACCTAGAGTTGACAACACATTTAAAATTGCACAGGGTATTTATGTTTAAGCATCTAAATTATATGTTAAATGGTTAAGGATTTAAATATTTCCAAAGATTTGGGGTTTATGTCTTGATTCAGCTGGGCAAGCACAGGATTATGGCACAGCCTGAGATGCCAGTCTTTTATTGAGTGGACTTCAGTATCTCCTGGCATCATTACCCTGCAGGGACACAAACAATGTGCTCTTAAGTGCAGATGATGTTATTTAACTTGAAGAAAAAAAATCATGGTGACTAGAGGCTTGATATCATGACCTTTCTTTGATTCAGTTTTAGTAAATTGCCTCCTAAACCCTCTTTTTCAAAATATTTTTCAGCTAGGGGAAAAAACCGGCCAAAAAAAATTGTCAATTTTCACATTCTTGTTTTTACTGAAGAACAAGAAAATAAAAGCAATAAAAGCCTTTAAGGAGTTCTCTAAACATTATCAGAAAAGATCAAAATGCTGGGACTCACTGATTATCCCTGAGATCCAGAGTCAGTTTTCTTTCCTACATTTTAAAAAATTCTCTACTCAGGTGTTGGTTTTTTTTCTGTAAATAATAATGTTGTTTTGGAATGGTACATTCTTTTCTTCCAGATTTTATATTCACAGCCTCTGAGAAAGCCATGGGAATCTACAAAGAACAGAAAAATCTGATAAAGAACATTGAAGACCATTGAATAGTCTTTTTTCCCGTTATTATACATTAAATCAATGTCATGGTACCCTGATGCTCTTCACTGTCATTGAAAACTGGAAATAAACTCTTCCACTCTTTGAAAGTTAAACTTATCCCATATAAATATCCATATTCTTTGGTTTTTCAGTGGCAAGTTACTTTAAAATGAGATTTGCAGAAAGGAATCTGCTTATAAGAATCTGGTTGGAATTGGACAGCAAATATCCAGGTTGTTTTCTTTGGCTAAAAAATTCCCATTTATGTGGCTCTGTGTATGTTCACCTCCTCACAACCACTTTCTACAACACTGCTATGGCTGCATAAATTTTTTTTCCCCCTCTTATTCCAATATTTCCTCTGAGGAACTTTTCCAGCTCCTAAGAGAGAAATGTTATTGGTTTCCAGAATTCCTTTGAGCATCACTGAAGGACCCTGCCTCGATTATTCCCATGTTGATCCCGCTTGGCTCGAGCAGAGCTGTGCAATCCACATCTGTGTATAAATTATTCAGAGCCTCTTTATTGCTTCATGAGGTAAATGTGAGAACATCAGTTGGCAGAGATCAGCTGAACTCAGTTTGTTCAGGAGCTGTATTAAAAACGATATTTCAGTGCTAAACCATCACAAGACTTTCACAACACAATCTTTAAACTCCGTCAGCAGCAACAAATGCAAAACTTCTCCGTAATTAATGGTATGGGGAAAGTTTGGAGATGCAAAATTTAATTACCTGCACTAAATTTAGCTGGGAAATCAGGTTAATTACCCTATTTTAAGGTACCTTGGAGAATAAAATGCAAATGATTGTTAAATAACACAGAATGGTAACTAAAATTAAAGTCCTGTGAAAAGTTCAGCTGTGTTTAATGGCCAGGTCCTGAGTTCACACCCTTTGTGAAGGCCATTCCAGCTCCACTGGGAGCTTTCACTTCCTGCTGGGGAGCTTATTTTTATTAATATTTTTATTGCTACTGTAAGAGTTCTTCACCTCAGTTAGATACCACAGCTGATGTGGAAGATAAGTAGTGAAAAACTTGGTTTGGTTTGGTTTTTTACCCACCTCTCCCTCAAAAATACAACATTCATTAAGGACAAACCGAACAGTTTGTCCTCTATGTAATTAATTTTCTTTTCCAGCAATAAGACTGAGACCTCACTTATTAGTCCAGGTTTCACCCTGGTGCTGGCCAAATTCAAATCCCAATGGTGAGAGATTTAAGTGGGTCCTTTAAAGGTTATAGATGGATTTTCTGAGAGCACAAATTACCTGAGCCTTGGATTTTGGTTAAGTCTTCCTGTAGTAATTAAAAGCTGCTGCCTTGAGAGTGTGTCTTGCCCAAGAGGGATAAAGGCAAGTGAAAAAAAACAACAAAACAAAACAAAACAAAAGGAAAAAAAAACACAAAAGAAAAAAAACACACTAATTTTTCCTGCCTTTTGGGTAACAAATGGAGATAAAAGCAGTAAGAAAACAAAAAACAAACAAACAAACAAACACAAAAAACCCACAAAAAAACCAAACAAAAAACCAAACCAAACCAAACCAAACAAAAAAAAAACCAAAAAACCCCAAACAAACAAACAAACAAAAACAAAACCAAAAAAACAAAATACAAAACCAACACACCAAGCAATGTTTCTGACCTATTGTTTCTGATCTGTTGTTTGTCAATGCACACTGTGCTCCTAGAACTTGGGGAAATTATCACAGCAGGGGACACACTTTTTCAACAGAAAAGAAAGGGAAAAGTGACATTTTGAAGTTGCAGGAAGAGAAATCAAAAAAAAAAAGGGATTTTTTTAAGGTATCAGAGTTCTTGGATTTTAGGGATGAGGCAACACTTGCAGCTTCATGAGCTTCCTGTAAAGCACCAAAAACACAAGTACAAGAGTTACATTAAAAACCAATTCCATTGACTAGTAATTAAGAAATTTAATTAGGAAGGGAGGCTCCTATTATTTGCCCTTCCACATTTACAGGTAATAGGAGGAGGTGCACTAATCCAGATTACTGAAAGGGTAAGGAATGCTTTTCCATCCAGAAAACAGTGGGGTCGTGATGATTAATGAGCTGAAATGTAAGATCCGAGCACTCCACTGCCCATATGACTTTATAGCCAGGTATTTTCCCATCAGCAGGCACTTCCAGGCTGCCACAAGTCTTGAGGAGCAGCAGAGAGGATATTTTAGGAAGTGATTGATGGGCTTGGAAATCTAAAGTGGTACCCATTGCTTACAGCCTCCTGTACACACACTGATCACACTGGAAGGAGAAAAGAAAAAAGGCAATTTTGAAGCTCTAAGTAAATTTTATTTACTTTGCTTGCTCACTTTTTCCCATTGAAGTTTTATTTATTAATTTGAAAGGAGAAGGGTCTCTAACAGCACTAAAGGACTGGAATATCTTGCAAAACAGTTGATCTGTGTATGCTGAAAATAGGAATCCCTGTGATTTTAAGAGGTCATTCTTAGTGCTGTGCAGATGCAACCCTATTAGAAGACTCTAAAGTGTCACCAGCAATGGATTTGAAAACTGTGCACTCTGAGGATTATGATGACAAAAAAGAGTTCATTTTTTAGAAGAGAATGCCTTGACTGTGCTTAAATGAAATTATTGTAAAATATTTCATCATGCCTACCTGTAGATAAACACAAGGTAAAAAAAGACCTTTCTCTTTTAGGATTGTTGACAATTGCAAAAGAAAACTTATTGCTTGTCTTGAATCTCCCTTCTGCTTTCTTCTGCCTTTAATTTTCATTTTTCCCAAGAGATCATTAGCTGTTTGGCACCGGTGCAGGAGGTTATATCTGGGAGAATATATCTCCCAGTAAGAGCTTTTACAAATCTGAGGATCCATTTCAGGAGGCAAAGCTTTCCCTTAACTGTAATAACTCGTGTTAGCAGGCTCAGGGAAGGGGTGGAGATGGTGTTAAAAATGATAATCAATGACTCGAGGGAGAGCCACAAATTACTTGGCACATTACAGGGAAAGTGAAGCTCAGAAACATCTTCTTTGATAATGGAGGCATAAACAGGCAATAAGGACAGGGAAGGTTTGGGAAGGGAAAGTTTGGGAAGGTCTGGAAAGGGAAGGTTTGGGAAGGAAATGGGGAGAGGGAAAGGGGAAGGGAAAAGTAAAGGGAAGGGGAAGGGGGAAGGTTTGGGAAGGTTTGGGAAGGTTTGGGAAGGGAAGGTTTGGGAAGGGAAGGCTTGGGAAGGGAAGGTTTGGGAAGGGAAGGGAAAGGGAAGGAAAAAAGGAAAGGAAAAGAAAAGAAAAGAAAAGAAAAGAAAAGAAAAGAAAAGAAAAGAAAAGAAAAGAAAAGAAAAGAAAAGAAAAGAAAAGAAAAGAAAAGAAAAGAAAAGAAAAGAAAAGAAAAGAAAAGAAAAGAAAAGAAAAGAAAAGAAAAGAAAAGAAAAGAAAAGAAAAGAAAAGAAAAGAAAAGAAAAGAAAAGAAAAGAAAAGAAAAGAAAAGAAAAGAAAAGAAAAGAAAAGAAAAGAAAAGAAAAGAAAAGAAAAGAAAAGAAAAGAAAAGAAAAGAAAAGAAAAGAAAAGAAAAGAAAAGAAAAGAAAAGAAAAGAAAAGAAAAGAAAAGAAAAGAAAAGAAAAGAAAAGAAAAGAAAAGAAAAGAAAAGAAAAGAAAAGAAAAGAAAAGAAAAGAAAAGAAAAGAAAAGAAGAGACTGCTGGTATTTGGCAATGTGGCCAATGTTCAGATCACTGGGATTAAAGACATATTCATATTCAGGGGCCATAGAAGGTGGAACATATTTACACACAGCTGTAAACACCTGCTACAGGTGGACATCTGCCAGGTATGTTGCAAGGAGAAGAACATGAAATGAGAACAGATCCTACCAAAATCAGGAAATGTTTATTCCTCTTAATGAGCTTCCTGTAATTCAGATATACTGTATTACTTAGCCAAAACTGTAGCTAGAAGGCTTATTAATTGTTTTTTTTTAAAAAAAAACTTGTTGCACACCTCCATTTCTTACATCCCTTGGCCTCTGTTCAGGATCAGGATGTATCATATGATGTCTGTGACCTAAACATCACTTCATATCACTATTATACAGGTGCACACCAAGAATATGCTGATGAAGGGTTATTTAGGACCATTTCCCCCTTCAGCCAGTTGCCAGCATTTATAGCTACCAAATCCAGCCCTTGAAACTCAGTATAAAGGACACCAGACAGAATTTTGCTGGCCTGGCCATGCACTGGGGGTTGCTCATTGCCACAGTGCAGATGCACCAGTCTTAAATCATTATCATCTTGAGAGTGAAACACTCATGTCTCTCCAGGCACCCTGAAGCTTTTCTTAAGACATCAGCCCTTTAAATAAGAGAAAAATGAGATTATTTCAATTCTGCACGCAAAGCGTCGAGAAACAGTTTAGAGGCAGAGAAGCATAAATAAAAGATTATCAAAGCTTCTAAAAACCTGCATAAATAAAATTCATAAACTAAACAATGGGCTTGGTTCTAATGCAGAGGATCAGCCTCTTTTTTCATCCTGAGGAGAAAAAGGCTGTCAGAAAGATTATTCAACTCATCTAATTGATGTCTAGTCTTCAAGCAGTACCCTCATCCAAGCTATTGCCCCCATTGAGTAAATCATGATCTGAGGCCACTGCTCATATATTCATTTATATAAATTTTCAATATCTCCAGAATTCCTGGTCATATTACAAACCTTTGGCAAACATCTTGGATTTATTCTGCTTATAATGACCTAAATGTCTCTGAGAGGACTAGAGGTTGGCAGACCACATCTGGAATAGTAAATCAAACAGCCAGAGCAGTGACCAAGGCAGGACCTTGCAATCATCTAATCACCTAAGTGTAACCCCTCTCCCTGGCATAGTTCTGTCCTGAATCAATATATATTCCCAACTAATTCCTAGGCATGATGCAGAAGTTAGCACAGGCAAAGGAGCATTCCCAGTGAAGTCAAAGATTTACTTGATTCCAATTTGAAATTTTTCACAGACCAGAGCTGGAAAATGGTCTCTGGCCCAGTTCAATTATTAAAATAGTTTTAGCCCTGCTGTGGAGCCTCTGATGTGCTGGTGTCCTATCAGTGGGCTGGGTGCAGCCATCAAACAAGGAGGCAGCAAACAAATGTTGCTTCTGCCAAGCACAGAGATGGGCAGAGTTCTGGCTTTGGCTGTAGAAATCCCACATCTGTGTGAATGCTGAATCTCCCACAGGCTGACAGGGAACAGTTGGTGTTTAGAAAACTGTGTGCAATGAAAGTTATACTAAAAACTATTTGTCACATAAAGAAGACTCATGGAAAAGGTTTGGGTTTGGATACTTATAGTAGAGACAACCCCAACAAAATTAATTAATTGGGAATGGCAGCAGCCAAATTAATTATTGATGAATAACCCTCTCTGTCTAGTTCTCAGAATCATAGAATCCTGGAATGGTTGGGTTGGAAGGGATTTTAAAGCCCATCCAGTTCCAACTCCTCTGACATGATCTCCTCTGACACATTCCACTAGCCCAGGTTGCTCCAAGCCCTGTCCAACCTGGCCTTGGACACTTCCAGGGATGGGGCAGCCACAGTTTCTCTGGGCAACCTGTGCTGGGGCCTCCTCACCCTCACAGGGAAGAATTTCTCCCTTATGTCTAATCAAACCCTACTCTCTTTCAGTTTAAAGCCATTCCCCCTTGTCCTACCACATCAACATCAATTTTGAGATGGATGAACCTCTCTCTGTCTGGCTCTCAGAAGTCACAGAATGCCCTGATGCTCTTCCACAGACAACAAAAGCTTGTTCCAGGCACCACTTGCAAAACCTGACTATTTAGTACACCTCCCAGAGGCCAGTGGTGCCAGTTCAGGAGAGCTGGTGCATCAATCACTGTTGTTAAGTGTCACACACCAAAAGAAGGCCCAGAGCTGCCAATGAAAATAAATGATCACAATTTGTTATGCACCACATCTAAAAATAGGAACCTTTTCAATGGCAATCTGGTGATTCACTGGTGTGGTCAGAGGTGATGGGTTTATTTATTCCTAGATGGTGATTTACTGGGGTTCTCATTATTGTCTTAATTCTACCACTGAAGTCACTGATGTTATCACTAACTTCCCAGTCACAAATCTAAAATCAGAAGGCTTTTTAGATCATCTACTTTTATTTCCTGTAGGACATAGTACAGGGATTTCTCTAACTGGTCCTCCAACGGGTTCCTATTCAAAAATTTATGAAGAACATTCTGTACCAGTATCCTTCATTTAGGCACCCCAATAGGACTATTATTTATGCTTAATTTCTCACAATTTGTTTTAAAATAGTTAGGCAGTGGAAACCTCTTTAAATTCAGGTGAAAATTAATATTTGGCTTGTGTTTCCTTGAGGATGGGATTCAGCTTTATCTGAATTAAGGTGTCAACCTGCCTTCATCTGTGTGAATAAATTCCCAGTGCAGCCAACAAAGATCAGAGGCTTAGCAGAGCTGCCTGGATAGAGCTGAGTTTGCTGGCTGATGGGCTGGATCGTGCTGTGAGCTTCACTCATGGGTTTGGCCAGACCTCCATTGCCTGTAGCAAGAGCTGAAACATCTGGATTGTATCTGGGCACTTATGTTAGACACACAGATTTAAAATTCTTAAACTGGAACTGAATACAGCTCTAGGGTTTGCTTCAGTGGCCCACTAACAGTGTCCTGGTGCACCTTGTGAGGGATGGTTCATCTGCAGGTAGCTGGTGGGACGGGGTCCACAGGAGATCCTGATCTCCTGGAGCAGGTGCTGAAGGACAAGTGGGAAAAACATTCTGCCTAAAACATCACTAAAAACTTTGTTTAAGCAACTCAGTCCTGCGTTAAATACATGTCAAGTCCAACCTGTCTCAGATGCTGAGTACTGAAGGTGAAATATTTGATACTCTCCTTCTTCACCCAAGGAGTTGGGAAAAGGTTTTTAGTCACTGAGTAATGCTCAGATATCACTTGATATCCCATTCCTGGAAGTGTTCAGGGCCAGGTTGGACGGGACATGGAGCAACCTGGGATAGTGGAAGGTGTCCCAGCCCATGGCAGGGGGTTGGAACAGGACGGCCTTTAAGGTCCCTTCCAGGCCAAACCATTCTGGGATTCTGTGACTCTATGGAATATGAGGGGGCTTTGTCTCCTCTGTAAATGTCCCTGTCAGCACAAAGCTGCTGCTGTCCCATGCAGTGGAGATTCTGGGGGTTGGAGATATGCCCCTTTCTGCCCATAGGTTTGGTTAATTAACATGTTAATATATGAATGTGGTGCACAGAGATGGCTTTTAAGCTGAAATAGAATCCTGCACCCACCTGCATTACTGAGCTCATGGGCAGTAATATATTTTCTTGCTCTGTCCTGTGCATCACAAATACGAAGCACTGGAATAAATGGAGAACTCACTGGCTCCAGACCTGGAAAGTATAAATGTTACCATATAATTATAATATAATATATCAAACACTAAGTGATATTAATTTGCTGCTTGTTTTATATTTGCACCCATCCTACTCTCTGGACATAGTGTTGCATCCCAGGGTAATTTACTTTACATTGTCTACATCAGAGATAAAAAAGTTAGTGATTAAAACATACCTTAACAACCAAAAAACCTGTATTTTTTTGCAAGTAATTCATTTAAGTCTCTGTGCATGCAAACAATAAAATTATTCCTGCTTTTCAGTCGTTTTCATTTAATATTGTTATATTTTGTTCATTATTTTTATATTAAGTTATCCTTTTCTCATTATTTTTATATTAAACATTCACTGTAAATATGTTTTCCTCTTCAATCACCAAAAAATCTAACAGTTAATATTTACAAAAGGTTATAAATTATTTTAGACCTATCTTGTTCTCAGTACAAATTTGTCTTGTACATCTCACCAAGCACTAATTTAATATTTGACTTGCAGATGCCACTGAAGTCTATATTAAAAAATAAACACATCTCTGAATTCTGAAACTTTCCTCAGAGAACATGCAGCAGGAAATGTTGTTTGCTGTAGAGCAAAAACATTAGAGATTGAATACTCCATCACTTCTTGGATGTAAAACATCCCTCTTTGTTTCCCTCCTTCTCATTCCTGTTCCCCAGGGTTTAATTTTTTAACATAATTTGAAAAGCTTAAGGGTGTAATAAACAGTTTACAACATTATATCCTTTCAGATTTGAGGATGGAGTTTCTGACAATACATTCAGCCTGCAGAGAACACTACAAGTGAAAACAGCAGGTACAGCCGGTGAACAGACTATGGGATGAAGGAAAAGAGAAAAATAACAAGAGGGCTTTTTTTCCCCTTTCCCTTTCAGCCCACTGATTCTTAATATTTAATCTTTTATTTCTATCAACAAAAGAGATTTGGAGCTTGGGAGCTGTCAAAAGTTCTGTCATGTACTGTATGAAACAATAACAAAGGGCTTAATATATATAATATAATATATATAATATATATATAATGGCTATTAACTTTCTTCTAAATCCTTTAAGGGAAACAGTTGAGTTCAGAATACATCTCCAACCATTCTTGCTGAATTTTTTAGCAATCCATTTCCCCCCTTATTGTTCAAAGATGACAAATAGAAAATGAAATAAGAAGAGATCATGGGAGATGATCCAAGCCTCGGGTATACTGGGTGCTGGGTATCTCCCACCTGTATGTCTGCTTTACACTGCAGTTCAACTGTTGTTTGCTGTATTTGCTTGACCCCTGAATAAGAAATTCAGCATTTGCTTATGCCTGGTATTTTTATTTCTTCTCTATATTTGAAGCTTAACATTGATTAAAAATCACTTGGCCCTTGTACACTGTAATAAGTTGGAATTTTGATATTTGGGGTTACTTTTCATGTGTTTAGCACAGTTGGTACAGAATAAAGGAGTTTGGTCACCGTCTGATCAAAATCTAGTTGTGGTTTCAAAATTCTACCTGCTCTTACAGCTACTCAGAAGTACTTTACTTTTAGTTTGGAGAAGAGGAGGTTGAGAGGACACCTTATTGCTCTCTACAATTCCCCAGCAGGAGGTTGCAACCAGGTGGGGGTCGGTCTCTTCTCCCAAGTGACAAGAGGAAATGGCCTCAAGTTGTGCCAGCGAAGGTTTAGTTTGGTTATTAGTGAAAAATTCTTCATGGAAAGGGTTGTCAAACACTGGCACAGGATGCCCAGGAAGGTGCTGGACTCACCATCCCTGGAGGTGTTTAAAAGACATTCAGACGTGGCCCTTGGGGACGTGGTTTGGTGCTGGCCTTTGCAGGGCTGATTTAAGGCTGGACTCATAGGGGTCTTTTGCAACATAAATAATGCCATGGTTCTATGAGCCTATGAAATATTAAATAGGAGTTTTTTACTGTTTGCCAAAGAGAAACACCCAGGTGGCCACAGCCTCAATTATAACTCTGAAAGGGCTTTATTTTCTCTCAGCTGAATGACTCAGGTCTGTACCTGGATGTGAGTCCTGCCTGAGTGAGAACCAACAGTGTGAGGTACTTCCCTGTCTGCTGGCAGAAGGGCTGACACTGAGCAATTAGTGCATTAGCTTTGCCATTGTGTGTAATTTAGGATTCAGGCCCCCAGTGTTGTCCATTCATCTTGGTGGAGCCAAACTCTGTTATCTGATCAGCCCATGATCCCAGGTGAAAAACCCCCTTGGCAGCTTCCCTCTGCCCTCTCATTAATTCACACATCAATTCACCCTCCTATCAGACAGAAAACAGGGAATAAATCACAAGTATCTTAAAGACAGAGGCTTGAAAACTCTCAAAATAATTTTCACCTCATTTGGAGTGTCACTGATTTGTTTTGTATTTTTCCTCGCAGTAGCAAAACTGAGATATTTAAAAATTATCTGTTCTGTTTATTATTCCTCCCCTTCCCCAACATGTTTAAACACAATTTAGATGTCTTTGAAAATCCCAACCAGGAAAACAAAGTAAGAATAACAAAGTAAGCCAGGGATAAGCAGCTCTTAATGCTGATAGAGCTCAGAGGACTAATAATTGTCATCTGAGAGTAACTAAGCAAAGAAGTAAAAATCAGTGGATGTAAGCAATTTTCCAAGAAAATCTTGCTTTAAAAAGGTGGTAAGAAATTAGGGTGGGGAAATAATCTTGCTGCTGAATGTAGTTTTGCCTCTTAAGATGTAAGAATAAAACACCTCTTGGTAATGTGACCTCATAGCCACAACAACACTTTGATTTTAAGCTATTCCTGCTAAGATTTTAAAAGATAAGTAAATATTTCTTCTGCATTAAACCCTGTACTATTCAAATAAAGCTCTGTTTTGGGAGGCATATTCTCAGAGAGTCTGAGATTTATCTTAATTAATAATATACGTGGTTTTTTCCACTTTTTTACTTTTTTTATTCTTAGTAAAAAAGTGCAATGACAATATTTTGCTTGTTTTGTGAGATGAATCCAATGCAGTCAAACCTCTACCCAGCTTTGGGTTTTGTCCTTTGTGAAAGTTCCTACTGATTACATTCCATTATCTTTTATTTCATAACTTCCCTGCAGGAGAGAACGCAAATGTTAACATTCCTGACACCAAAAATGGAGCTTTTAAAAACAATGACTCTAAAATTCTTTCCTCTCAGTGAAGTAGATTCACGGTACCCCACATTGTTGCTTCCAGAGCTGCACTGGAAGTCCATGAAATAACCTAAAAGAACATTTTAAAAAATATAGATAAATTTGGAAAAGCATTTTCATAAGTGCTTCTTCAGGTAAGATATTCTTAATTAATTCAGAAACGTGCTCTATATTTACATTTAACATAATAAATACCTTCCTCTGGTATTTCGTCATCTGAGTCTCTGACTTAATATCTGTGTAGTGTGTGTAGACTGTACACTCTTTTCATGGACTAAGGTCAGTATTATTCTGATACCAGTGACTGTGAAGGACTGAATTTGGTACTTAATGACAAAATCCATTAAAAAATAGCTTTCTAAATCTGATCCTTCAGTGATAGCACCGTGTATCTTCACAGGAAGGATTTCCCCAGGCAAATTAAAACAGCTCGAGGGACCTTCCACATAATCACAGAGTGGCTGGGGCTGAACTCTGGAGATCACCTGGTCCAACCTCCCTGCTGAAGCAGGCTCACCTACAGCAGGTTGCACAGGGTGGGTTATGGTTGTCTCTCTCTCTCTCTTCCTCAAAACTCCTTCTTCAAACAAGTAATCTCAAGAGTGGGGGAAGAACTGGGTAAGTAACTGTGCACCACCAAGCTGCACAGTGAAGTTCACCATGAACAGAGACACTTCTGATCATCTTTGTTCTCACCCTGCAGGCTGCAGTCCGTAGACATTCCAAAGGAAAAGGAGAAAACAAGTGTTTGTAATTTATGTGCAGAAACACCCCCTTAGACATAAGTGCAGATGATCATAAAACTGATAGACTACAGACCCAGCAGCCTTTTTACTCTTGCTGTGATAGATGGTCCTAATTTTCCACCTGTGTGGGCTCATGATAGGTTTACTCACTGACTTCAAGCAGCTGTATAGCTGAGAGAGGAGAATCCTGTAGCTCAGGATTCTCTGATGTGTTACTCTTGTGTTTCTCCCATGCCTTGTGCTGGTTTTGATTGAGATAAGAGTTAATTTTCTTCACAGCAGCTAACTGTGTTTTAGATTTGTGCTGAAAACAGGATTGTCAGACTGTCAGGTAAGCACTAATTTTAATCAAACAATTATTTTGTAACCAGATGAATAGGGCTTATTTCCCCAAGACAGACCACGTTCCTAAAAAGGATCTGCCCACCAGGGGTAGCAAAAGGACAGTGGGAATTTGAGTGTTTCAAAAAGAAAGTTGATCTATTTGCTCACAGGAACTTTTCAGTGCTCAGGGAGTACAGCAGCCCCTCGACACTGTTGTTATGATGGAAGGTGTCCCCTCCCATGGCAGGGAGGGTGGAATGAGATGATCTTTAAGGTCCCTTCCAACCCAAACCATCCTATGATTCTGTGATTCCTAGATACCTCTGAAGGCATTGAAGGCCGTGATGGAGCAGGTGTACCTCAAATCAACTGTGACTGGGGATAAATACCCCCGGAGAGACTGAGGCTCACAGATCTTTTTCATCAGCACATTTAATCTCAAAGACAGTCCTGCAGAAGATGGCTGGGACGACAATACAAATGGCTTTGTTTTCCTCCTCTACACTGGAGCAGGGGCACTGGTGGCGATTGGTTTTGTCACTAAGGCAACTACAGGCAGGGAGGGGGAGGGAAGGGTTTTACAGAGCAATTTTCCTGTGGCAGCTTCGCAGCAGCTTCTCCTCTAACACACAGATCCTCTCTTTCCTTGGAGCTCAGGAACGGCTGGTTTACTGCCCGTGGAATTATTTACCCCTGCAGTATTAAAGGGCTGTGGGATGTAAAAGAGGTGAAGCTCTTTCCTGCGATGTGGTCTGGGCTCTGTTTCTCAGCCCAGGCATGCGTTTGATGAAGAAGAATCAGTTTAAGGCAAGGCAAGATGCCTCCCCTCCCACCTCCCCCGCTCACTCCCCCACCATAACACAAACCAGAAGCTCTACAGCGTGCCAGAATGAGAGAATCGATTGCATCTCTGCCTCTGAGGAAGAAGCAGAGCCTATAATGCAGATGTTTTTACAGCTGGGAGTACTGCTGATGATTTAGTGGTTTAGGATAATTGGTCCCGGGCATAGTTGTTTTTACAGACAAAGAGGAGGGAAAGGGTTTGGGTGGGGGGGGGAAAGGGAAGAGGGTGATAAATGCTACCAAAAAGGATGTGAGCTACCACTAAATGCATTTGCGTTTGACAAGAGGTAGCACTTAAAAATAATGTTTAACAGAGACAGTTTGGAGAGAGACCTCGCTCACAGAGCAGCAGCAATTCCAGCTCTTGCTGAGTCCTCACTGCCTCTGGAGCTGCTGCCCTACTCCATATGCTTCCATCTTTGCATAAATCCTTTGCTTTGCTCACAGCAGGCGACCAAAGGAGAATGGAGAATTGACTGAAACACAATTCACAGCTTTGTTTACTGCACCGGTAAATTGTTCTCCCCTCTAACCGCATTATCCAGACTGTCAGAGGCTCAGGTATTGATGTCTTTGGTGTGATACCAAGTCATGACACTTCTTGCCCCCATTATCCCATAATGAGGCAGCAAACAGCTGACCTTGGTGTTTGGGAGGTCAGTGTATATCATTTTTCCATCCAGATCATATTAGAGCCCGGTTTAAACAAGCAAATCCCAGTCCCAGGACACCGACACACGGTTTCTTTCTATCACATACATAATATTTAAGCCTGACTACAGTGACAGTAAAAAACCCCAGCTGATCATTTATTATCAATCTGAACAGATGTAACAGTTTTAAGGGCTAAACAATGACAGGAGGAGTGAGATAGTGGAATTCCCTGCCTCGGGGATTGCTTTAAATCAGGAGGGGGAACTCCATCATCTGAACAGAAGTGTCAGTACTATAAGAAGTGCCCCAGGTGATCTCACCTGGACTTCCAGTTGCCCCATGATCAAGGATTAGATCAGGTGCAGGTCCTGTGTCCCACCTACAAGCTCCACACAGATGTATGGGTTATGGCACAAGACCCATTATTTGGCAACACAACCCAAGTCTGTCTAAAAGAAAAATTCCAAACTGGAATAAATCAGTACCAGAACCAGTATTCCTGTATTGATCAGTCACACTGGTTCTTTGTAGCCTCAAAATCCAGGTTTACAGGTTTCCCAAATGTTTAGATCAGGTAGTTTGTGGATTTAATCTATTGCAAGTGGAAATAGTAATTGTTACTACCATTATTGATGTTTGATAAACAATAAAAATAGAGTCTTTCCTCCTGTCCTAGGACACTTATGTCTTGGAATATTGATCAAATGTAATCACTTTTTATTTTTAAATCTATCTTGACACATATATTCTCAGAATTACTTGGTATGGATGTTTCTTTGCTAATGATGTCAAACCCAGAGTAACTTCTACCAAAATATATCATCTAATTTTGGATACCATTCAGAAAAGTGGAGGTTATTTTAAACACAAAGAGACTAAAATTCACTTGTAGAGTCTGTGGGTGAGATTCACAGGTAGTGTAAATATTCCCAATGATTTCATCTGCATTTAAAGGCACTGTCAGATTCATTCCTGCTGAGATATGGGATCAGGAAGCAGAAATTCCAGTGTTGCTGATACCAGAATGTGTGTGGATTGGGTGTGTGTGGAGATGATTCATGGAAACACTGTCCAAGCATGTCACTTCTTCACAGACATGTTGACCCAGGTGATGTTCTCATCTGCATCTTCTCTCACTTGTCTGAAAGAGAAGACACCCAAGAGGTTTTAAATTGAAGCAGCTTATCCTCTTTGGCAACCTTAAATCAGGGAAAGGGGAGGGGACGTGGACCAAGATGGTCACATCTTCCCCAGGCTACTGAAATGAAGGTGGATGTTTTAACATTGAATAGGTGCTTCAAAACGTTCCTTTCTGAGGTGTGATATACACTCCAAGACTACATGGATCTAAGCTAAAAATTCCAGTTCAGTACTTTAAATACAAACCAGAAATTAACTGCTTAATTTGTCTTTATTTTCTGAAGCAAGTAAGAAAAATTTTCTATGAATTCTAGTTGCTGTAAAACCTCCTAATAGATCCTGAATGTTCTCCCCTCCAAAAGGTTTCAGGTGAGATCAAAATGGACATTAAACTCTGAAAGCATGTCTGTTTGTTGCATCAGTCGGAATCACAAAAAAACCCCAGACCTTTCCCTACAAACTTCACCGAACTTTTTTAGTCATAGACAGAAAATGGACAAATAAATAATAAAAGTTTGGAGAGCTCATGGGCCAAGTCAACTCCTGGTTTCAGGCCACTGCCTTCAGCTGAAGTTTGTTAGAATGTTGGGTCTTGATCCATTTTTTGATCTTGGAGAAATATAATCAAGACTTTTATTCATGATAAATTTAAACTGGTACAGACTTAAAAGAATCCTGTTTCTTGTAAATGTTGTTTATCTTGTGTTAGGTTTCTTTTAGACTTTTTTTGGGTAAGCCAACAACAGACTTGCACAAAGACTTTGTTCCTCAAGGAAGATAAAACAAATGGTCATCAGATTACCTTCAACATACAGGGAGTCTTTGTAGCAGCCAGTGTTAGAATCCAGCAGTTTCTGTCCTTGGGTTGTTTCCTGTGTGAAACAGAGAATTGCACAGCAGTGATTAGAAAGGTTGCAGCTGGACCTGTCTGAATGATCATCCCCAGATATAGCACATCAGTATGTTCCATCTGATTTCCTTCCAGCAAGCTGATGAAATCACAACAACCTACGAACACATCTTGGCAGACATCGGCCTACCAGCAGGTTAACGTTCCCTGCAAATGTAAAGCAGCTGTTCCATAAGGGAAATGTTTTACATCTGCCTCACCCTACTCTCAACCCTGGAAGGAAACACTGTGACAGAGAATAACTGAGTAGGAAACACAGGTTTCTTGAAAAGACCTGTACTTTAAATGCTTGTTCCTTTAATTCATGGAAAGTCAACCATAGCATTTGCACCTTGAGTGTGCACCAGCCATGCTGTTGGGTTCAAGGCAAGGTCCCTTCAGAGCCATATCCCCGGGCCATGATTCCAAGTACCTGCCCAGCACTTCACTCAAACACATTATATTGCTCTAGCACATCTCTGCCACAACAGGTTTTCTTTAGAAGAAAATGAATCATGCCCTGAATGTTGGCTCTGTGGACTCGATGTGCATCAACTACATGGGAGTGTAGGCTGGGTGAGTAATGGAAACGTTCACATTTAGCCAGCTCTGCTTCTGGAGAGGTGACATTCACTGCTTGGCTCTGCCCTGAGCTGCCAAAGAGCAACAAGAGACTTCAGAATACTCAAGAATAGACCAAGGACTTCGGTGTCAAAGGTGGAGGCTGCTGAAAAATATTTGTTCCCAGCGTTTCCCATTGCTGTTACTTCACGTGATCATATGAGAGAGACAGAGGGTCTTACAGATGGAAAGGAGGTGGGTGCTGGAGCAGGATGTGGGCAGATTTGTTGAATATTTTGAGACACTATAAAAATGGCCTCTGCAAAATACAACTACCCAGGAACAGATTATGGTCCTGTAATGAAGTAGAGACCACTTGTGGTCAGGGTAACAACACATGGAAAAGCTGAATTGTGGTTAAACTGAAGTTTATGTAAAATCTCTGTGGTAGTGAGGCAATAACTCCCTGATATTTCATGAAGAGACTTTAGTATTCTTTTCCAGAATTTGTGTGTGCAGCTTAAGCAAGAGTTTATAAACAACTCATGGTTAGGCTTGGATTTTACAGCAGGGTAGAAATACAGTGGTTTAAGTTAGAAAACCATGAACCTAAAGGCGTTTCAATGGACTTATTACTGGGTTAAATGTAAGGGAATTATGAGCATCCACTCACCCGACCATTTTCCAAGTCAACACAAAAAAGTAAAGGAATGAGAAAAAAAACCCACCATGCTTTGTAGAAACAGGAACAGGGAGCTGTATCCCAGAATATCAGGCAAGCACTAATTTAACCAAATAATCCTTTCATCTGAATTGGGTTTATTTCTCCAAGGCAGACCATGTTCCAAGAAGAAATGTGCCCAGGAGGGTTAGAAAATAGACTCCATCAGGAGTTCAAGTGTTTTTGAAAAGAAATTGGATGTATTTTCTCACAGGAACTTTTCAGGGCTCAGGGAAAGCAGCAGCCCCTTGACATTGTCTTTGCTGTCCTGGTGGAAGGTTGGAACAAGACATCCCCAGGAGCAATGTCTCCAATGTCACAGCCATATTTCTTGCCCTCTCCTTCTTTCTCATGCTTCCAAGTTCTCTTTTTTTTTCTTAAATCATTGTTTCCTTTTTCATGGACACGGAACAGTTTGGGATAGTGTTACCATTTCATCTCTTTTCCAGTAATAAGCTTTGGCCAAAGAGCACTCCAGCGTGTGGTTGTTATGATCTTTCTCAGATGTTTTGTGGGAGATAAAAAACAACAAGGAAAGAATGGAAAGAAAGGAGTAAACTGTCATCTCCATGTAAATAAGGATAACATGTTACTTTTCCCTAGGTGCATGAACAGAAATTGCTCCCAGGTTTTGGTGAACTTGCAAACAAGTGGCTTTGTTTTAATTTGTGCAGGGAGGATTTAATGAGTGTGAGCAGGGCTGTGGGTGGGTGGCAGCACCAGAGACTCCCTGGTGAGCACATGGTGAACACAGGCTGTAAGGGCAGTGCTACCACTGGGCATGGCTGGAAAATTAATCCCTCAAAAAGGCAGGGGAGGAACTGGAAAGGCACTCTGGTATTCTGCCTGCAGGCAAGTGTGCCTTGAGCTGGAAGGCAGATGAACTGCAAGTTAGGAGAGCAGGGTTGAGAGCTGTTGTGATCAACACTGTGCTTGGCTTAAAATGGAAACTTTTGGGGAGGTTTAACATACACAGAATCATAGAACAGTTTGGGTTGGAAGGGACCTTTAAAGGTGGTTTAGTCCAAGCCCCCTTGGGGTGGCTCAGAGCCCTGTCCAACCCGGCCTTGAAGATTTCCAGGGATGGGACATCCACCACCTCTCTGGGCAACCTGTGTCAGTGTTTTGCCACCCTCACTGTAAAAAGCTTCCTCCATTTATCCAGTCTGAATCTCCCCTCCTTTATTGTAAAGCCATTATCCCTTGTCCTACCACAGCAGGTCCTGTTAAAAAGTCTTTTCTCCTCTTTCTTATAGCCCCCCCTTAAGCGAATCAACAGAAACTGCTGATGCTCCTACAGATAGTGCAGAACTGCATTGACTTGTCTGGCTTGTCAGGGACAGAATACCTATTAGCACTTTAAAATCTTGGACTTGAGGATCTTAAAGGTCTCTTCCAAGCTTGATGATTCTATGATGTTTCTTTAAAAAGTTACTTGCCTTATGACACTTCTTCCCAGTTCTTGTCACTTGAGAGAACACAGACCTCCACTTGGCTACAACCTCCTTTCAGGGAGTTGTTGAGAGCAATAAGGTCCCCCAAAGCCACCTGTTTTCCAGGCTAAAGGAGCATTGGAAGTAAAGCAAGCATGAGATCTTTCAGGATGTGAGGCACTGGACACAAATTGAATTAAACAAAATTCACCCTAAGCATAAAATACCTTCTTTACTGTGAGGGTGATCAAATGCTGGGACAGGTTGCCCAGAGAGATTGTAGAGTTTCCATCCTTAGAGAAACGCAAGGATCTGTTAGAAACAGCCCTGGGCAGCCAGACCTTCTTGATTTTTTGGGGTCATTTGATTAGAGACCTCCAGAGATCCTTTCCATCCTGTTGTGTTTGATAAAGATAAATCTGGAGCCACAGAGGGCCAACAGGTATATTCACAGAATCATAAAGGCATCAAAATGATTTGGTTTCGAAGCAAAGAGCAGAAGGATGCACAACTCATTTTTAACTGCAAGGTTGTTTTCACAGAGGTTATTTTTCATTCTGACACATTCCATGTCTTGATAAAACTTGAAAGTTGGTGCCAACAATGGACAGAAACCCCACTATTGGTAGCAATGTTGTTTATGGACAGAAGCCACTCAAGTCCACAAAATTTCTAGTTGACTTGCAACAAATTTACAAGCCCAGATAGGATTTTTTCCTGTACAATATAAGTGATTGTATCCAGAAATTAACTTTTAGCTTCATCTTTTTTGAGCATGACCCTATTACCCTTCTGAACTAAAAGAGATAAGAATCCATTTATCTTATTTGCAGTGAAAAAGATTGTGTCTACCAACCCATCACTGTCCAACAGGATGGAAATTTCCTGACAAACAAAAATGCACTGAAATGTCAAAAATTATATTAGTTCTACTATGACAACAAATACAATTGCTGTTGATTTCCTGAATTTGTAGCTGTCTTTTGTTTTCTTGAAAAGCTTATTTGCAGGAAGGAACTGCAAAAAACCAAACACACACACACACACACACAACCAACAAAACAACAAACAAAAACTAAACAAAACCAAAACACCACTCAAACAAGGAAAACCCCCCAAAAAATAAACAAACAAACACCAAAAATCAGAAAAGAACCCCACGATACCCACAAAAATCCCCCAAAACACCACAAAACAAAACAAAAAAAAACCAATTTGAAATAGTGCTAATTATAAATGATATTTCACAATGTGCTGCATTAAACAAATTTTGGTATTGTACTGCACCAGTGTTTGAAATGTCAGACATGGATGATTTGGGGAATTATCTGCTGCAAAATTGCTGCAAGATTTTAAAGAATTATTGTAGTGACATGTTAAGAAAAGCCTATTCACAAACACTTGTACTTTGTCATATTTGAACAATGATCCATTAATAATGTTTCCATAAAATATTTTCATTTGCTTGGGGTTAAACACATGACAGAGTGAAATGAGAGATGATGTGTAGCTGTACCTTCATGTGCTTTCTGGAGTCCCACCATCTTTTTGGGCAGAGTTGTAAAAGACAGACACTGATTTTGGAAACCCTTGTATTGGGATCCAGAGATCCTTTCCAACACACCAACCTCTTAAAATCAGGTCTCTGTAAGAGAGTTCAAGTTCTGCAGCCAAAGACTGCAATGCCTGGAATGTCTTAAGGATATATTGGTCAGGATTCCTATACAGTTGTTATCTCTTTCTGATGGAAAGAAACAGGGAGCATTTGTGGGATGAATAACAATGTTTTCTACATCTGTACTGTAGCATATTCTCTCATGGTTTCATTTTGAAATGAATTTTCAAATATAGATCCCTCTGTTTACCTGAAATGAAAGGAAAGTACATGTAAAATGCAGTTTACCAGAGCAGAGTCATCTCCAGAAGGAAGCTTTTGAGTGGTTTTCATCCTTCCCAGATATGAACCTGTTGTTTGTAATTCTAATCCCCCACTTCTGTTGAGCTGGTAGCTCAAAATACCAGCCTGATGATTTGACTGACAAGGTTGCCACTGTACTTCCAACATTATGATCCCTCCTGGAGGAACAATCCTTAATTTAGAATCACAGAATAATCAAGGTTAAAAAAGACCTCTAAGATCATCGAGTCCAACCCTTAACCCAGCACTGCCAGATCCACCACTAAATCGTGTCCCTAAATACCACATCCATATGTTTTTTTAACACTTCCAGGAATGGTGATTCCATCACTTCCCTGGGCAGCCTGTTCCAATGATTGACAACCCTTCTGGTGAAGAAATTTGGAGGACAACTAATCTAAGAACAACATAGTTATGGTCAACTACTTGTCAACTAAATAAAATGTTAATGTTTATGAATAAAAAAATAAACATTTTTGATATTTACAGGAAAAAACCCTATTTACAATTATTATCATGTAAAACTTCATAGTCAGTGCTGTTTGTCCAGATGGTCAGCTCTTTTTTTGTAGTGCAGATATCACCAAGAAGCCTTGCTACAGGATGGAAAATAATGAGAGTAAACGTGCCAGGTAACATTTCATTATTATGATAAAAAAAAAAAATCCACTGTGCATCTGGATAAAGCCAAGACTTTTGACAAATGTTACACTAAAAGGTAAAAGAATAAGATCCATCTGAGAAAAGCCAGCAATGTGGTGGTTGTAACACCTACCCAGAAGCATCAAAAGGATTTTAGGAACTAAGACAAAAGTCAATCATTCCCCCTGGGTCACTTCTTAATTCTCAAGGTTATAGAGGAAGTCCATGGAAGAAACTGGAACTGGTCCTCAGATAATTTTGCTGTTATCAGCCACCCTACAAAGAACCATCCCTTGTCATGAGCTTGCAGCATTTCACTTCAATATGCTGAAATATGTGGCTGTGTGTAAACTGTTCATTAAAAATTTGTCTGGACTTGACTCCCTGAACTTTCATTTCTCCGAGTTTTCCTGCACAGGGTAAGATTTAGTCTTCACTGTGTGAAGGAAATGGATGCAAAGTCCTGTTTGATGGTCAAACTACCCACCCACTGCACAAAATATGCACTGACACCTTTTTTGAGACTGTGTGATTTAAAAAACAGAGGAGTTGTTACTGAACATGCGACTTAGAGGTTCATAAATCTTCATCGGCCAAAATTTGCTTTCTGACTCATGACTTGTGATTTATACATCAATGTATGCAGTTTGTCACGCAGGAGTTTGCTACAGAGAAATTGGAGATGTGAGAAAAGTTGAAATATGACATTCAGAACCAATCAAGAACATTTAGATAAATTACTCTGATTGACCACTTTGTTAGTTGACCAATAAAAACCCCAAAAACCCCAACAAAACCACCAACATTTTCCAGAAAAACAGTCTTTATTCAGAGTGGTTTCAGCTGGAAATGTCTGGCAAGCCCCATTTACCACTGCTCTGTTGTTAACTCAGGGCAGAGTCATCAATCTTACACATGAGCACCTCTTCATCCTGTGATGAAACACAGCCACCCACAGTTGAATTTCACATTATGAGTGCACCAACACGTGGAAAATACTTTGCAAATGTGAAAGGAGGTACAGGTGTCTAAATTCTCAGTCTTATAAACTGCTGATCCTCCTTTCTTCCCATGCAGTGCTAATGGTTCACCCTCAAATCCAATATTTAAAAACCTGCATGAACTTTCTAAAAACAGTGGGTATATATTCCCCTCCTGTTGTATCTACCTAACACTGATTCATCTGCTCACCTTTCCAAAATGATAATTTTATTCACATGCCTTTATAGACCTTTGAATGTTACTACCCCATGAGATGAATGGTGAGCCCAATTAAGAGAATTCACATTCCAGTCAGATGTTTCCCTCTCTTCCTTTGGTTGCTTGTTGTACTCTTAGAAGTTATACTCAGCATCTTGTAACACTGGGGTGTGCCCGGTCAGCTCTTTATTCATTCAACCAGGAGGAGTTTGCTGAAAGGATAACTGGACAGATAAGCTGTTTATATCTAGAGCAGGAGATTAAAAGCCACGACTGTACAAATTTGAATATCAATGTGCCTGCTGTTCTGCAGGAAGTGCCTTGCTCCACAGGAAGATTTTTACTGAATAAGGTTAAGTTCCGTCCAGAAAGGATGTCTGAGAGCCTACAACACATGTTAGGGATTCAAGAGTGCACTTTAAATCTCAGGATGCATTCCTAAAATTATTTCGCCCGATTGGAGTTATGTAATGTCTCCTCTTGTATTTATAGTTTATGTTGTCTGATGTATTTCCTGAGATCTTTAGGGTGCTCAAGGAGTGAGCAGGCAGTTTTCTGCAAGTATATTTTAAGTCCTGCTTTATCCCATCCTGATCACATTCAAAGCTGCTTCCATAGCAACACCTAAAAATATTAATTTCTAAAAATATGGAAGTCCTTTAGTTGCTTAACACATGCAATTCTCTTTTTGTGACAAACAGCGTAGTCACCTCTTGTATGAGCTCAACCTTGGAAATGTTGTCATCAGCTTTGAAGAGATTTAAGTAAATTCCTGGATAGTTCCACCAACAAAACTGTCCTTGAGCAGTGACAAGGGTCTTTTAATTCTGCTGGTGAGGGATGAGCTTGGGCTCTGCATGGTGGCATCACTCAGCACCTCTGGACAGTGATGGAGACTGTCTGAGTCAGCGTGCTTTTAAGCACACCCAAAACTCACTGTTAAGTCAGGGTGGTCTCTGGTTCTGCCTTCTTCATTCATTCCCCTCTGCTCGTGAACTGGGTCATCTTTGCAGCAGACACACAGTGCTGACTTCCCTCCATCCTTGAATCTCAGCCATGTGATGCCCTGCTTCAGCTTCTGCTGCTTCTTCCTTTCATCACAGCAGGTCCTGCATTCAGAGTTCAGAAGCCCACACACGTGTTTTTGAGGTGCCTGCATAGAGGAGAGGTTCAGCAGCTGCACCCCAAGGCTTGTGTCTCATCAGGGTCTCTAAGGATGGTGCCAGTGCCACTGGCTTGGGTTGCCTGAGTGTGGAAGGCAAGTCTGCCCTCAAGCACAGCCATGGAAGTCAGTCAGGATGACAGGCTGCCCCTGAAGCTGCCAAGTGTTGCTGTGAGGTTGGGGAGTGAATAAAAAACCATTGTGGCCACTTGTCCTGAAGCTTTTGCCAAAGCACGTGTAACTGTTCCCAAAGTACCCCTGCTTTTGGCACCCTGGCTGGTGTGGGTGCCTCGCTGAGGAGGCCCACATGTTGTGGGTGCTGCTGCTCCTTTACACACCCTGTGCTGTTCTCTCCCAAAAAAAAGCTCCTGGGCCTCTGTGTGTATACCTAATATGCATTTAATATTCCCATGCTGGGGTCAAAGAGAAGAGGTTTAGGTGGTCCCAAGCAGACAGAGCTTCCTGGACCATCTTCACACAGAATTCCAGCAGCACAGGCAGACACTGCCCCACAGAGAGGGCTGGGTATTCCACACCCTGCAGGGATGGTATCGGAGCTGCTGGAACCTGGAGGAGGGAGTTCTCTGCACAACTCTGAGAATGTAAATGTTTTTAAGTTCCAGACTTGAGATGGTGAATCTCTTGTCATCTGTCATGCCTTTATTAGGAATAATTTGGTGTTCTTGCAAAATTCGTAGTGCTGTGTCATTTGGTGATGGGAAGTGACAAGGTCCTGGTTGTCCAGGTGCAGTTTGCCCAGAAACAAGGGGATGTATCAGCAGCAAAGGATCAGGAGCCTCCACTGGGGGCTTCCCTTAATGACCATGGAATGCAGGACACACTGTAGGTGTGTTGGGAAGGCTGTAACCCCGGAGTACCTCAGCCAGAGGGGAAACAGGGTGGGATCTGCATTTGAGGCAAGGGGATAAAAGAGGCTGCAACCTTCATTAAGCAGGGAGAGCTCAGTGAGGATTGTCCAGTAAACTCTTTCTTTTATTCCAATAAAAGTTTTAGTTGGCTCCTCTGTCTCTTGGCTATTTTTGAGGCTCTTACTGGGGAGTCAATAGGGTAGAAACTGGAATACTTTATTGAACACAGAAACACAATTTAAGGGCCTTGGGGGTTGGACATGTTAATGAGGAGGGTGAGCTATGTTAATTAGGGAATTACACAAGTTTTTACAAAAGTTACCCAATGAGTTAATATTTCCCTCAACCAAGATCACATGGGGAGGGAGAGGATTAAATGGTTTAGACATGGTCTGATGCAATCATCTCAACATCCTTTCTTATTTTTGCTGCAGGAGCCAGGTTAATCCCCAAGTTTGAACTTTAACAGGTCTTGTGAGGAGGGTCCAGTCCTTCAGGTCATGGGACTCCTCTCAACCCCTATTTTCCAAGGTTTATGGCTCAGGCCCTCTAAGATCCTTTCTGCAGATATTACATTTTGGGATCCAACAGCTCTTAATATCAGAAACAATATATATTTTTCAGAAAAATATATATTGTTCCCCCCGTGAAGGACCAGAACAGAGAGGAGCCCAGACCTGGGGGGACCCAAGGAGCACCTCCTGTTGGGGCCATCATCCCACCCAGCTCTTGCCATGGCTGGGAGGGAGAAAGGCCCAATGGGATCAGCCAGAATGTGCTGGCCACCACTACCCCTCAGTACTGACTGGCAGAGGAACAATGCAAGTTAGAAAATACTGCTGAACTAAGGGGTTGTAGTTCCATTAAGAACACACATTAATGTGTGTCTGTGCTTTTTGATTGCACTTGATGCACTACAATCATCTTTAGAGTTGACAGCATTGACACTTGTGAGCTGTCAGTCAGCCCAGGATCCCATTGGGAAAAGGGAATTTGTCAGTGTGTTCAGGCAGAGAAGAACTTCCAGTAAGCAGCTGCAGTCCAACTTCCAAGAAACCTTGATAATTGGAGTATTTCCAGTAAATATTTCTAGCTCCTGAAGGTTCATTAAAAAACTTGATTTTCTTAGAGCAGCACACCTGGTCTAACACCTGTTCTGTTCATGGCTGGGAACTCAATAGCAATGTGTAAAAAACAAACAAACAAACAGCAGAAGACTGACGCTGCAATTTTGTTTAAAATACTGAATTTAGTGTTGAAATAATTTTTTTAAGCAGAGAAGCAACTGGTAATTCAGAGTAGGTGTCTTGACCCCTGGATGGTCAAGACACCTAAATTTAAGGCTGTAGATTGATGAGCCTCTCTGTGCCTCTCAGTGCTTTAGGTGTCTATTCAAAGGAGATTTAATCAATTAAACTAAATGGATATTAGCAAGTATAAATTCCCAGGGCCAAAACTGTGAATTCAGCACCTTCCTTGAGGTCCTGGGAAAGACAAGTCAACAGCATTACTCCCGGTGATGAGATCTAACAGGCAATACAGTAAATTCATTAACAATGTTCCAAAAACTCTTCAGGACATCAGCTGGTTTTGTTTGGGATCTAGTATTTGGAGATCTTTTTCTTATCAGTTTTCTAGATCTAATTATAAAGAACCTGAAGTTAATGATGGCAGTAGTTCATTTATGTCCCTGTCAACAACATCCTCAAAACACTTCTGGATTTTTACTCTGTCTGCACTTCTAAACGTTCTCCAAGCCTGACATTCCAAGCTGGAATGAACCTGTCAATTATGAAAATGGAAATGACAAAATGATTGTCCCTGGAACAGGCAATATTAATTATTTATATATTTTTTTATCCTACCAATTATTACCTGTATAACTGTATTTCTCATTGCTCCTGAAGCAGCTGAAGTGTTTCGTTGAATGATGTTGACAAAAAGCAGAAAACATAGGAAGGAACAGATGAAAGGAAAACACAGATGAGGTACAGAAAGGAGTGGCTGACAAGGTAAAACAACCTGCTTTTCTAGACAACAGACAGGAGGGAATGTGAGGAAACAGTCTAATATCTGAGGATTTTAGAATTATACAGCAAATTGTATGAAAGAGCACTACACTGTCAGACATGTGGACACGTATCTCCTAAAGACAATCCATCTCTGAGTACTGTGTTTGTCTGTTGGCCTTCTATGAACTCTCCCCAGCTTGTCAGCTTTTAGTGCCTTTTGCTCTCCAAGCTTTTAGAAGCAGGATCATGCAAACATTCATTTAAGCTTTGGTCAATAGTGCTGCAGTAGTTTATTGATGAAGCAAGATTTGGGCTCAGAGCCCGGGTCATCCAACACTTTGCAACTTTGCAGTGAGTTAATCCAGCTGGTGATTTTAGGATTTTAAGAGCAGGTTATGCAAATCTGCCAGGAATTACTTCGCTAGTTGTTCAACTTCTTGTGGTCTTCCTTGCCACAAAATAAAATAACAACAATTTTTTTTTGCTGCAGATGTTTTCCTCTTTCCCATATTAAAATAGCTTTATCTCCATGAAGTTTGGGTTCTTTTTGCTTTTGTATGGATTAAAACACAACATGAGATCCACACAAAATCCTCTTCATGCATCTACTCCACTAGAAACCACCCTAAAGCAACAAATCTTTGCTGTTACTGACTCAAAAGTGAAGCTGTTTTTGGAATTCAGCATACCTTGATTAACCATCACTCATGTCCCCAACACCTACAGAACAACTATTACGTACTCCCTGTTGGAGAAATGGGAGGAAAAACACCTAAAGAGCCCACAGTAGTTCAGTGCTTCTCTTGGCCCCAGTTTGCTTGGGATACAGTTGTTATAAATGCAAAAAAAAAAAATTGAGAATAACAATTACTCAGAGTGAAAAAAAAGGAAAAAGTGCAATCCAATTTCCAGAATGGCTATTTATCCCAGTATTTGAACTTATTTGTGTAAATTCAGTAAAGATATATCCAAACTTTTCCTTCCTTCTTCCTTCATCCAAAAAAGCCAAATTGGTCATTCATGCTCCTCTTACTAGTGTTTCTCTGGGTTTAACCAATGATCCCTTTGACTTTAAGCTGCTTTTGCACCATGGTTTTCTCCTTAGCAGTGAGAGAATTTCCCCTTTATTAAATTATCCTTTTTCTTAAAAAAATGTTAAAAAAAACAACCCATAGGATCCAACTTCATTTCCATTACTGTGTCCTTCTTGCATTGTCTGCAGCTGCCCTCTGGAGTTCATCTCCCAAAATTCCATTTTAGCCTCTTTCACCTCTGGTTTTTATTCCATGCTTATTTGTGACACCACTCTCACCACCATCTCTCATGTTTCTCTGACCAAAATTCCAAATATACATAATCCCCCCTCTCTTTTGATGTTATCCACCTGCACCAGAACTTCTGACACTTCAAGTTTTTCCTTCATAAATAAGATCCATGATTTTCTTTTCCTGTCCTCCTCTAATTTCTCTAGGCACTTCTCACATCTTTAAGAGGGTCTTTATTCCTTATTTGTCCACCATTTCTGGTGGTTATGCCCTCATTTCACCAGGTCACCCAGGGGGTTCAGGCAGGTCCCTGAACTCTGCAGTCTGGAGACCTGTATTCCAGGAATAAATGCAGTCAGATTAATCAAATCCTTTCTACATCTCTGTTTTCCAAGGAAATCTTACCTGATGCTTCAAACCAGAAGGGCTGCAGCAGAGTTCTTAGTCTTTTCACTTATTAGTCACATTATTTTCTTTGTCAAGCATTAAATAAGTACATCCACTGATCCATCAATCCACTGAGACAGGGATCAACTTTACATTTCACTTTTCTTTACCACACACCTCAATAACTGTGGTGACCGATGTTCCATCATTGATTCCTTCTGCTCTCTGTTTATCCATCTAATTCCAACTTTATTTTCAGGTACTAAGGGTTCTTTCAATAAGAGGTATTCTCTCCTATATTTTTCACTTCATTTCACTTCACACCTCAGTCTTACTCTCAGCAATCTATAGAAAAACTCGTCACGCTCCTGTGGAGTGAGGGGACACCTGAGGACATGAATTGGGAAGGCCATGTCCTCCCATTTATCATTTTATTTTTCAGAGAAAAATCTGTTACTTAATATTTTTCACATATTAATTGGATTGACAAAGAAGAAAGAAGAAATGACTCTATCCCTGGAGCGGTTGAGTGATCCTGGACCTTCCACACAGAATTAGAAGGCATCAGATCCATTGTTTTCTCCTAAAATTACTATGGCATTTTTAAGATTTTCTTTCTAGTCTGGTCTGTTACGAGAGTCATGGCTTTTTCATAGCTACAACATTGGTAATGAAGTTTTTCAGCTACTAAATGGTTGTTCATCCTATCCTGATGTATCAATAAAGCTTCTTAGATACCTCCTGATTGCTCAAGTATTCACAGTTACCAAACAGCTAAAAAAAAAGTGAGATGCCCACTGAAACCTCCTTTTATCTCCATACTTGTTTTCTTATCTCTCTGTCCAAGAACTGATATTACAGATACTTCTTTTTCCTTCCCTTATCTATTCCCAAATAGCATATTTGCTAAATTATAGCTATTGAAGATTTTACAGTGTGAATCCTTTTTTGGGTTAGGAAATCCTAGGTTCTAGAGCACTTAAATTGGAGGGGCTCATCACAAACATTAAAATTTGTAATATTTTACTGCACTAACATGAAATTTTCTTATTGTCAGACATTTTGAAACCTCTGAGTGTGACATCAGTACAGACTTTTATGTGTCATCTCTGATGTCAGTCACCATTTGATAATCTGACTGGATCAGTCTGCAAATCTAAAAGATCATTTGTTACTCTTCGACAAAGATGGGATGAATACTGTGCTTGAAAACAAATCCTGTTCTTTTCTTTTATTATTACTTTTAAGAATCCTTCGCTAAAAAAGGTGTTTACCACTCCTCACAAACTCTTCCTCAGTCGTAACTACTAAATTAATTTAATGTACTCGTAAAAATATTGACCCAAATCTGGCAGGAATCAACATAAACACCATGGTGAGTTTTAGATCGAGCCCTTCTTTCAGTATTGGCTAAACTTATTCTTTAATCAATGTGCTAAAAACACAAACATGGATAAAACTGAATCTGGCACTGTGAGTCGGCTGATGTGGGAATAGAAGCCAATTTTCTTTACTTAATTACTTCCAAGTAGCAATAATTATTAGGAATCTCCCCAGTTAGATTATCAGTGCTGCTTCAGGTGCAGCTGTCGGTGGGAAGTCAGGCTGCACTGTTTCATTTCTCCCTGTCAGCACAAAATGTGTTCTGCAGGGCCTCTTGCAGAGCTGGCTGGTTTATTATTCCGTGCCAGTCTGTGCCACACCAGTAATGCCCACCCTGCAAGCAGCAGCAAGGGGCCAGAGGGAACTCTGGGCCAGTTTATTGCAGACATTAGCCCTGGAACACACAAATTTCATTTCCCTTTTGGGGTCACCAAATGATAAACCAACATTTTGGCAACCTGTAGTGACTGACATTGCTGTGACTGCCTTTCCTTCAGATATTTCACAGGGATTGCCCTTTAAAGGCTGTTCAATTTGTCTTTTTTTTTTCCACATTATATGGTATTACTCTTTAAATTCCATTTCTTTTCTTAAAATTCCTCTTTGTTGCTGTTCATTTTAATCTCAGCTTTTACAAGCTGCTCATGCTGAATATCATTGCTATGCATGATTTTAAAGCCAAACAAAAATGCAGGTTTATTTATTGGAACTATGCACATCTGCAAAAGAGGAAAACTTTTTGCTATGTTCCCAGGGGCAACATAAGCTTTCAGAAAAGGTAACAATAACAGGAGAGAAGAGATAAATTCACTCTGCTTCTAAATATAGTTGGACAAACATCAAATGTAAAATATCTGGCTGTTATAAAAAGCTGGTTTAATTCCATTCTTATTTGCAAAATAGAGTCAGTCAATGATTCTTTTTTGTAAAATGAACCTGCCACCATTCAAGAAGTGTTTGGACAACACTCTCAGGCACATGGTGTGATTTTTGGGGTGTTCTGTGCAGGGCCAGGAGTTGGACTCCTTGTTCCTTGTAGGTCCCTTCCAACTCAGGCTATCCTATTGTTTTATGGTTCTTTATGTGAGTTACTTCCCACGTGGTAGTGACACTGACATCCATCTTTCATTTTCAGCTGCCCACCAGCTCTGGTCAGGAAACAGAGGGTGTTTTACCCTTGAACATGTAGATCTAATAATAAAAGGGAGGAAAAAAAAATCTTTAAATGGGCTCAGTATCAAAATCTTTCTTTTAGAGGAATCCCCTGTCAGTAGCCATGAGTCTTTGATTCATGTTCCAGTACAAGGAATGTCAGCCTCAGAGAAATTCCTAGGAAATCCTTCATCTCAAACCAGATATTTCTGGTCCTCAAAATATATATTCCTCAAAATATGGGGATTCAGAAGAGGAAAGATTTCAGTGAGCTTGAACTCTCCCCTGAAATGATTTAGTCAGTGCTGATGGTCCCATAAGATGATTTCATTTAGCCAGTCTGGGTTTCATGACCTACAAGCCTGTAAAATACAGCAAACCCTGACCACATTTTCTGGGGGTGCCATTGCTCATGGAGAGTAGAGTGGAAATATAATGGGAGCAAAAATGTCATTGCACCTTCCAAACTCTTCCTTGACACCCCCAAACTCATGGGGCATCACTGCACTTCAACAGCAGGGACTGGCTCTGACTTTCACAAGAAAACATAAGCTCACATCTTTGAAAAGATCTTCAAAAGCTAAGAAATCAATAATATCAGCACAAAATAACCCCACGGTTACAGTTCTGCTTCTTCATCTTTCTTCACCAGTATGTGGTGACTGAACGTCTGATTTTTCGTGTTCAATGAAGAAAAGAGCTCCAGCTTCCACTGAATTGTTTCTCATTAATCTCCATGTAAGTATAAAAATGTTCTTAATTTAAGATCTGAAGCTCAAGAACTTGTTTAAATACGGTTGGATAATGTTTTGCTTAATGAGGCTGTGCTTTGGCCATGACATAGAAATACCAGAGGAGTCTAAAGAGATGGATCTTGATGGAAAAAGAAGGTACTTTTTTAGTTCCTGGATGATACACATGAATTACTTTTCCACATGGCAATGAAATAGTCCATGAAAGGAATGCAGAATTAATGCAACTTATTTCTAGAACTATAACTCTAAATTAATTTTCTTTCAGTTAAGGGAGAATTATACACTTTTATTCTCTCATTTCTGCAGAGCCCCAGTTCTTAAATGAGTTGATGTTTACAATACAGCTTTGAAATTATTTTAAGGATTTAAGATTATATCCAAATAGTGACTGCTAGAATTTCACCATGAAGTGGGCACTGCCTGCTGCAGTTGTGGGATGAGGTGGGAAAAGGAGATAAAAGCTAAGCTTTAATTACTTTTAGGAATGCTGTTTGTGCATATTTTCCCCTTACCTTTGAAGAAAAACAGCAAGGAGTGACTTCATGAGCCTGAATTTCTGCTACTCCTGTTAGTTTGGTAAATAGTAGTAATTCAGTAGAAAAATCAGAACTTTTCATTTACCATTTCAACTCCTTCATGAAATTAAAGTTCCCAGAAATCTAGGGGGGATTCAAAAAGTTCTGATTTTGCTATTTTTTCCTGCTACAGTGATAACAAAAAATCTGGTCTGAGGGCATCAAAAAGTTTAATGTCTACCTGGAGAATTCCAAGGTCTATTCCCATGGAAGATACCTGATGGGCTGAGCTGTGCAAGGGAAGCACAGCCTTGTCAGAGATGTCACTCAGCTGCAGTCATGGCTATTAGTTGTCTAATTTTCAGAAGCAACAAATTCACTAATGGTTTAAATTCATATATAAAATGCTGGAGTGCTGCCCTGACTCTTTTCCTTATCACCAGTTTTAGGGGCAGATGGGAAGGATGTGTTGGTTTCTAGGAGAAAAGAAGCAAATTGGTTTTCATGCATCACAAAGAGCATGAAAAAAGACAAGGGCATCTTGAAAATAAATATATACACTTACTGGAGAAACGGATATGAACTTTAGAGTATAAGAGCCCTTAGAGGAAAAAGAGAATTAGGCACAGAAAGTTGAAAGTAATATGATTTTTTTTTTTAATATAACAGATACCAAGCTATTAAAACCTGGATTGATAACCAAAACAGTACTGCCTCTTCCCCTATTTCTTATAATTCCACAAGGCAAATTACCTGGAGAAAAATCAAACCCAAAATCTCAGTATCTTAAATATGTAGAGACAGCTGGTTGCATTTTATTGCTGTAATAATAATAGGATGGTTCAAACTGAAGAATACAAAGCCTCAGACTCCAGCAGTTCTGTACCATGTTTAAGCAGGGGTTGTTTTGTTTTGGGGGTGAGGATGGTGGTGTCAGTTTTATTCCTCAGAATCTCTGATTTAACCAAAACAACTGAAAAGAGAATAATTCATTATGAACAGAAAAACTCAGAACATGAAGGTGGGATATAGCTTGGTCAGGGTTAGGACAAAATTACAACCTGATGAAGACTTGAATATTTATACCACCTTCTAAATGGATTAAGCCTTCTCTGGAGAATTCATTTCCCCTAATTTTAGGGATCTGCAACAGAATCCAGACTGTCTTACACAGAAATATGTATCTTAACTTATGATTCACCCAGAATATTTAAATCTCTGCCTTTGCAGGTATGAATCAGGCCGTGAGTCTCAGGGACTCTGTTGGTGAGACCTGCAAAGGGAGCTTTTGTTGAATAACTCAGACACTGACACAGAAAATTAAATCAACCATCCACCCCAAGGGTTTGGAATGTGATTGTCAGCTAAATAAACAGCTTGAATATCCATTTGCCCCTGTGCTTTGGAAATTCTCTCCCTGACTCCACAAGGAACATCTTTCCAGTTATTTATGGGGAATTGATGTTGGAAGAACAGCCTAGTTGCTGCAATGCCTTTGGGATGTGAGCAGCACGTCCCACATGGGCCAGCAGTGTTCCCTGAGAGCTGTAACTCCTGGCCTCTGGGAGGAAAAGGGTTGCCAGCAGGCCAAGGAACACGATCCTTCCCCTCTGCTCAGCACTGGTGAGGACATCCCTGGAGTCTCATGTTGAGTTCTGGGCTCCTCAGAACAAGGAGACACAAGGACTTACTGGAGAGAGATCAGTGAAGGGTCACAAAGGTGATTAAAGGGCTGGAGCATCTCTCCTGTGAGGGAAGAATGAGAGCTGGGATCGTTTGGCCTGGAGAAGAGAAGGCTCAGGGGGATTTATTGATGTATATAAATACCTGAAGTGAGGGTACAAAGAGGCTGGATCCAAGTTCTCTTCGGTGGTGCTGCTGACAGGACCAGAGGCACAAAGTGAGGCAGAGGAAGTTCCATCTGAACATCAGGAAACACTTTTTCACTGTGAGGATGAGAAGCATGGAAACAGGTTGCCCAGGGAGGTTGTGGAGTCTCCCTCTTTGGAGATATGTAAAAACTGGACACAGTGCTGGGCAAGGGGCTCAAAGTGGTCCTGTTTGGGCAGGGGGAGTTGGAGCAGATGACCTCCAGAGGTCCTTTCCAAGGTCAACAATTATTCTTTGATTATGGAATAGAGGAATAGTCTGAAATCAGCTAAATCTTCCCTTAACGATCAGACAACAGCTTAAAACCAAATGTGTCAAGGAGATGAACAAGCTGACCTCACACAAGAAGTGGAGGCAGTAAAAATACACCAAAGCTGCCTGAGTTCTGAGCCCCTCCAAAATTTACAATCAAGGCACAAGAGCAAGTGAGGACTGAAAGAGAAGACTGTCAGGGCAGGGGGACTGTGAGCAAACCACTCTAAGGTGCTCCAGTAACCATGAGACAGAGGCTGTTGCCAAATGCCCAGGGGTCCTGGTGGGATTGCCTAAAGCTGTGAGAAGTTATTATTCATGGAAAAGGGAAGATGAACATTCCTCAGCTGAAGGCCTCAGCTTCAGCACTTTACTTCTTTAGCTTTTGTCGTTACTCCAGAGTTCTTTTTCCTTGGAAAAAACAGAACAAAGGCATCTCGTGGCTGCACTAAGACTGTTGAAAGCACACCCACTCTCGGATCAAGGTCTCCACCACTGTCCCTTTTCCAGGATCCACAGAGCCTGGACATCACACCCCAACCATTTATTCATCCCTGGGACCAACACACTCATGTTTAATTCACAAGTTAATGTCTCTACTGATGAAAGTCACTACTTCTTAAGAATTAAGAATGAATTTATTTTTTTTTAGGGAACAATTCTCCCGAGTCAGAAAGATTTAATCAGAAAAAAAAATATGGATTTGTTTTGTTTTGCCCTAAAACTGTATCTCCTTGTCTTACTCCATACAGATCTCTTCCACCACTGCTCACTGCTTCTTTTTTTTTTCCAAAGTGAATAAAGAAAAAAAAATCATCATAGATCATTTTGAATTTTTAAAAGTAACCTCTATTTCCAACTCTTGTCCATGAGCTGCACACCACCAAATTTACAGACATTTATTTCCCCAGACAGAGGCTAAATCCTGAGCTGGTGATGCAGTTTGCAAGACTTATGAATATAAGTCTGAGCTGGGCAAGGCTTGATTTACCTTCTGTTTGTTGGTGTGTAGATTTAAATACATGGCAAATGAGTTACTGGAAGTACAAAATGTCATAGTCTGTTAAATGGAAATATATCCATTGTTTTGAGGATTTTTATGTTGTTCTGAAGCCTACTGAAATAAATCAGAGGGTTTCAAGCCCTGTCTTGGTTTTGCTTCAGGAAAAACAACTTATAAAACCCCTTTATAAACAGGCTATTGGTTTTTCCTTCACAAACTGGCTGACACACTTGAAAGGCTGCATTTTTTGTCATCTAATTACAGCACATCAGGGATAATGGAACATTTTTGAGAACTGATCCATAATTCTGATCATGTCTTATAAAACTGTCTCATAAAAGCCAGAAATAATCCTCTTATATGAATAAAAGAGAAATGACAATGTCTGAGGGGCATTAAATAAAAAACAAAAAAAAAAAGGATAAAAGGGGAATAGGGATGGATAATTGATGATGTTTGGAGAAATGATGGACTACATTTGTAACTCACAAAACCAGTTTTATTAGGAATAAAAGTTGTTTCAGTCTCTACTAAAATGACAAAAGGGTGTTTTTTTCCTTCCCCTCTGCAGGACAGCTGTACATCTGAGGGTCTGTATCAGTGTTTCATTTCATCTTTGCTCTTGATGGTAAAGGTTTCACCTCTTTCTTCTCAGCAGGGAGTTGACTTGGAGAGACTCCCACATTGTACTGGGGCAGGAATCCAAGGGTGGCCAGAGGATGGGCCAGGGGATTGCTCAGGGCACTGGGGCATTGCCATCAATGCTGGTTTTGCACATGCCAGGAGGGAACTGTGAGGAGGGGAAGCAGAATGTGCCATGAACAGTGCTGTACCTGCTGGAGAGGACACAAAGTGGAGACCTTCCCCAATTATTTAATCTTTAATGTAGCCTTACACACTCTTGTGATAAAATGAACACAGTTTCAGGATCTCTGGAAAGGAAAATGGATAAGAAAACAAATTAGTGGGGTTGTGTGTGTGTTTTAACTAGTTGCCTTCCCTCTCAGTGAGATGTCTGAAATCTGGTTTAATTTCAAGTTTGCTCATATCAAACCACTAAGGAGGCTCAACCAGATTTCCTCAGTCATGCCAGCACTTAACAGAAAAGTGAAAACTGCCAGAATGCTCCTGTTCCTGTTTGTTCCTAATGGAGAGTGAGGAAGCACCATCTGCTTTTTACTATTTTCAGGCATTGCCTGATAGTGGAAAAGCTTTGTCAGCACACGGATCTTGAAGTGTATGGGGTGGGATTGCTGGAGCTGTGCCAAGGTAGTCTGCTTTCTGAAAAATCAGGGTCTTCTGCATCAAGAAGGTGAACACATGGAGACACAAAATTGTCTGACAGTGTATTGGACCTCCTTCAAAACACGCTCATCTTGGCCACTGAGTGTTGTCTGTGAGAAACCAGGAAAAAGCACATCGTCCCTGGGCTGGGGGTTGATACCAAATTTGTTATGTGATGTATATTTACTGGAAGAACCTTTTTTGTATGTTCTGTGTTCATATTAACTTAGTCATAGTCATCAGCTACGTCTGTATTAATGCACTGCACCTCGAGGTAAAGGACACACTCTCACCACGACCATACTATTGAATTCTCCAGGCCTTCAGGAAGAGTGACTGTACTCAAACTGTGTGCTGAGTAGAGTCCCTGGACCAGCCTAACAACTAAACTGATCCAGAGAGTCCCAAATGATGCTGCCCCTAAGGGGTAGCAAAGAGAGTTGCAGCAATTTACTGGTGTCCAACCAGGATTTCAGTGCTTGGATTCTTCCCACGGCATCTTTAATTTGCTAACGTGAGTGTACCTGCACTGCTCACTCTCTGTAATTACCCTTACTCTAGAATAATTTTCATAATTTTTCTAATGAAAAATTTCCCCTTAAAGCAAATTTTTGTGCTAGAACCCAAGCCCAGGATCAAGAATCTTGTGCCACTCGTTATTCCATTGTCTGTTAACCCTTCTTCAGGGTATTCAAGCCATCTGAGGTGACTTTCCAGTTCCACACCATATTGAACATGCTTCTGAAAAATGCACCTTCAGGAACCGTCCACAGTGCAAATCTAATTTAGTGTGGCAAAATATTCAGTGAAACAGTTAATCACTGATTGCTCCGAGGCTGATCCATGAGTAGCAAGACTCCATTTGCTAATTCTCCTTCCACAACAACCAATTTCAATCAACTTTGTTCATTGACTGCCCATAATTCTACCAAAAAACAGCTGTTACCAAACTGTCTCATTGAGAATCTGCCCTTCTCATTTTTCCTAGCAGGAAAAATCACCCATGAGTTTTTCTTCACTCTGGTCAGGATGCTTTTGAGTGACACATTGTGACTTTGCCATTGGCAAAGGACCTGCTGGTGGAATTAATGGTTCTTTTTCGCAGTAATCCATCTCCAAACAACATGAATGCACACTTCCCCTCACAGACACCTTTTCCCCCAGCAAATCCCATTTTCTGTGCATATTCAATGCCTCTAGCCAATGATCCTTATTCCTCTGTGGCTCCAGATCATCACTTGTGCCATGGTATCATATGTTGCCTTTGTTCAAATGTATTTTTGCAGATGTCATTGCAGGAAGGGAGTCAACAAGATCAGGAAGAAGACATGGAAAGTGCAGGTAGAGTCACTGGTTAAAAATCAACTCCATGATTTAGTTTCACAGTTGCAGTTAGAGACCTAGATGAAATCAGATGCCTCCCTAGGACTTTCAAAACCACTTAAATACCTGCTAAACACTTCAGCTATTTTTCTGAAGCACATATTAATTTTACTTGAGAAGTGTTCGGGACCTCAGGATGGGTGAAGTGAACACTTTGTGAACTCCTTTGATGGAAGGTCAGAACTGAAGAAATTCTTCCCTGTGAGGGTGGGGAGGCCCTGGCACAGGTTGCCCAGAGAAGCTGTGGCTGCCCCATCCCTGGAAGTGTCCAAGGCCAGGTTGGATGGGGGTTGGAGCAACCTGGGCTAGTGGAAGGTGTCCCTGCCCATGGCAGGGTTGAACAGGGTGATCTTCAAGGTCCCTTCCAACCCAACCATTCTATGATTCTATGAACTTCACTCATCTGAAAGTTACTCCTCTAGTCTAACCTAGTGATCAAGGTCCTTCATAATCAATGGAAAGGCACAGATTGCACTTTACATGTTTATTTTACTACAGACTGACTCTGAAAAAATCTCTCTCTTGGGGAATTTACATGACTGGCCTAAGTTTCAATAGCTAACATCAGGTGGGATCAATCCTATTTTCCATATCAGTTCCACAGTTGCTTTCAGACATGGGAAATGGATCCTAAAGATCAACTTAGTTCTTCTGGTGAGACTGTGCTTTCACTGAAACTTTATCATTAGTCATCCCTTCAGCATCAAGATGCCTTGACAGGCAGTGAGACTGACAGAATATGTGAAGTAGAGAAGGTAAGGAAAACAATTTTTTGCCTAAGCATGTCATCAGCAAAGCTCAGAAATTTCTTCAGAGTAACAAGAAAGAAAATTTATGTAGGCCTGGCAAGAAATACTCTCACTCCAGTCACTAGAAAAAAAAGTAAGGATAACCAAGACAGTCCTTGTAAGGAGAAAAAAAAAAAAGAAAAGAAAACAGCAACAACAGAACCAAACAACCACACATCTCAAATGGAAAGAGATATCTCCCTAAGTAATTTTTCTACTTAAATTTCTCAACTTCCTATAATTTCTAATGATTTCAAACACCACTTTATTATCATTTTCCCTGCTGTAAAGATGGGCAACTAGAAAGCAAAAGAGTCAAGCCATGACAAAGGAAAGCTATGACAGGTTAGAGAATTAAGCAAGGTCCCTTGACTTCTGCTCTAAGGACATATTCAAAAATATCATCAGAGAAATGTAAAAAAAAATAAATAATGATAACCAAAACCTTCCCCCTCTTTTTTTTTTTTTACTATCACAAAACCTGAGTTGTGAAGAACATTTTTCACCAAAGGCTAAAGAAAAAGCCCCACAGGCTCGTTTTACAGAGCTGAGCCTCCCGAAGTGAGCAGTGATTTTGGAGAGCAGGCACAGCCCATGGAGTCACTCCTCAGCTGTGTGTGCCATGTTTTCACTCGTTCCTCAAACATGCAGGCACATTTTTTGACGACAGCTTTATGGAGGTGACAGCTTCTCTGTCAGCAATATGCTGCTCCACGCAGCAATTTGGTAACCAGAGAGTCCCTTTTACCGGAAAGACGGTGTGAGGTGATGGTATTTCTGTATAAAAATGTCTTCTTTTAGAGGGGGCTCTGACCAGTGCAAATACCTCCCCTGAGAAATATTTTAGGGCACATTTTTTTAACTGCTGAGGTTGTTCAGATCCTGCATTCTCTTAACCTTACACACCGTAGGTTGTAGATCAGCCTTTCACGTCTTTAACAGGCACAAGACAACACTATGAATTTTCTCCTTGCTTTGACACAGATTTGGATTTAAAGGTAGGATTTCTGTCAGGGGAGGTGTATCTGACCTACACAGGTGGAGGCAGCGTGGAAGAATGTAGGGATGACTCCACAGGGTGCTGCTCACACCTTTGGATAAGAACGGGTGGAGGAGTCACCAGCATGATGTTGGCAAGGAGGGGCAATTTTTTGTAACATATTTACAGGGCTGAGTTAGATCAGGGGTCTCTTTAGCTTTGTGGAGCAAACCCAGGAACAGAGCACTGCAAAAGTCATTTAAGCAAACTGAAAACTTTATTCTGTGATCTGCCTTGGGGCTGATGTGGGAGCCAGAACTCATCTCTTGCTCTAAAACCTGGGGAGGGGATCAGAGAGAGAAACAGTTGGTTAATGTGAGTGGATTCTCACATTGTGCAGGTCAGGTCATTCCCTGCACAGTAAACCCAAAGTAAAACAAACCCAAGCATATGTTCATCACAAGTGTGATGGACAAAGGGTGTGTAAGACAAGCTCAGTATCCTGTTTCAGGATACTGAATAACAACTTGATGACTTTTACTGTGTTTAATGCCTCTGACACCCTTTACATCCCATAACAGGGACTTTTACCAGTGTTTTAATGCCTCTGACACCATTTACATCCAAAACCAAGGACTTTTACCAGTGTTTTGTCATCAGTCACATGTAAAGGTGGAAGAATCATCACTGATGTTACTCCTGGCAGATGCATGCCTGATGCATTCCTGAAAGTTTCCTTTAAGAGGCATTCCTCCTTCATTTTGGGTAGCTGTCCCAGGTTTTAAGGGTCAGACTCATTTCACATAACTTTATACAAGTACAGCACAGACACTGGCAGCTCAGCCAGTCCTTCTGGATCCTTCTGGGTCCTTTGGGTCCATTTTATAATCAAGGAGAACAGAGATGTGGTGGACAAGATTCCTCTGACTTGCTTCAGATGTCTGTTCTGGTGTGGGATTAATCACATTCGTTCTTCATCTCCCCATGGAATAGAAGATGTTTCTATATGACCAGCTAAAATAGAGACAAATGTCTCTGTCAGTGGTTCATCATCCACACAGTGAAACATCTTTTCCCAGCACCTATTCTACATCTCCCAAAGCCAGACACTCTAACCCAAAGGACTTCATGGTATTGCTGGGCTACCACTTGCCTAAAATACATCCCAAAAATGAGATTTGCTTTTTTTAGCAGTGAAACCATCATGTTTTGAATTTATATCCAAGCTGAAATTCACTGTCACCTCCAGGTCCTCTTATACTTGTGATTAATGAGTTACTTGTCATTCAAATTGTGTATTGCATTTTAGTTTTAGATTATCCTTATTTATTTCACTTTTAAAATAAGGATTTCTGTATTACATTTTAGTTCTATTTTTCATGGTAGTAGTTTTTAATTTTAATTTGAATCAGACTAATTTATCCTTATAATCCAACTGCTATGTATGTGTGCACAACTATCTAAATGCAGAAACAACTATCCATGAAGATTCAGAAACACAGATCTAACATATGTGTAAATGTACACAAAACACATTTGTGTATATGTGAAGAAATGTAAATTAACAACCAAGCTGTACATTCATTTTTATTTGTTTTTCAATTTATTCAGTTCAAAGCTTGAAAATGAAGCTGGTATAGGAGACACCACATATAATATGTGGAGCAACAAGTCAATGTAAATTGTCCTGTCACTGCTGTCTCCTTGCTTACACCATTAATTTGGGAGCTACTTTCAGTCTTGATTGAAATATCTGTTCATTTTGAAAATGACAAATGAGTAGGAAAACATTTGCAGTGACATAGGGACATTTGTTTATTAGAATCCACAGCTACGAAAGCACTGGGTGGTCAAAATTAGGAAAAATTGTGTTCCATTTTCCCTGGGAGAGATGTATCTGAGGCTGCCCAATTCCTTTCTATGCACTGCAACATTTATTACTATAGTAACAACATACAGCTCCCTAATTTGCTTGATTGCAGGCTGAGAATCAGAGAGAAAAGCAGATTGGTGAAATTTTCAGTAAGATATGAATCTTTCTACTCAAAAAACTGTCCAAAAAGGAACATTCAGTTCTCTGCTGTTGCTATAGAGAAATGAAGCCATTTTATTTTTCCTTCTCAGCAAGACCTGATGGAAGGAAAAAACAAATTATTTCTGCTTTCTTTTGGTTTTTATTCGTTTCAGTTTGATCACTCTGAGTATAGAACTTTTAAAAAAAAACTTATTTATCATTTCCTGATATATCAGGTTTTCAGAGGAATCACTCCTTTCCCAGCATTGATGCCTTCCATCCACTGGTTTTTTTGGGTTTTTTTGGTTGATTGATTGGGATTTTGTTTGGGTTTTTTGTTTGTTTGGTTTGGTTTGGTTTGGTTTGTTGGGTTTTTTTGTTTGTTTGTTTTTTGGTTTTTTGGGGGGTTTTGTTTGTTTGTTTGTTTGGGTTTTGTTTGGTTTTTTTTGGTTTTGTTTTTGTTGTTGTTTGCCTTGTTTCTGGTTTTGTTTTGTTTTGTTTTGTTTGTTGGTGGGGTTTTTTTGTTTGTTTTATTTTACTTTATTGCAACACCAGTAGGCCTAAAATTCAAGGTCCCATTTAAATTTCCATGCACAGGAAATCAGAAATTTTCTTATTGCTATGATTTGGGGTCAACAGAAGTGGATTTACTGAGTTTTTGCCACATCCTTTGCTCTATTTTTAACCTTATATAGAACAAACACCATTTGTATATTTATTCTCCTGTGCTTTCAGAATGGTTGAGGGATCAGGTTTGTGCTGGCTAATCTGAACAGCCTGAATCCATATTTGCCAGGGCATCTTTTACTGTTTCCTGCTTACACTCATTTTCAGGCAAAACTCACCTTTTACATCTCCAAACATCTCGAAATACAGCCACTTCCCCCCTCACTTTAAAGCACAAGGAACATTTTTGCAGCACTAAAGCTCAAATCTGTTTTGGTGAATCTTTGCTATTCGGACTTCTTGAATCAGAAAGCCATTTTCTATGTTATTTTTCACTTGACTATAATACAAGCTGCTGTTATTCTGGGAATGTAAAGCAGGAAATGAATTGTATTTTGCTCGAGAAGAAAGTATTTGTGATAGAAAAAACAACTCACTCGCCTAGAGGTGTTATTATGTCTTCTGAAACCCAAGTGCTATTCAGTTACCCTTAAAGCAGCATAATATGCACACAGCAAAAATTATAAAGCAGAAACTCTGCAACTTACTCTCTAGTGTAATTCATTCACAGTATCCACCTCCTCCAAAGTCATTATACACTTGGTAATACAATACTCAAAACCAAACACAGAATATTTTTTTCTACAGCCTATTATGGCTGACATCAAAAGAGTCAGGAAAGCAGAGACCTCTTAAAATTTGAATAAACTAATTTGAATGCACTTCATCTGCCCAATGATCAAAACAACGTGTGGGATTGATGAGGCTTTTTTATTTTTTAGTTTCCCTTTTCACGCTTTCAGGGGTGATTTATGTTACAATTTCCATCCTAATGGCCACAGTTTGTGTTTTTTGAAGGAATTTGTAAAAGATTTAAGTGGAAAACAAGGAGACAAATATCAACATCTACACAAAAGTGCAGAGGTCATATATCTTCATGCTGAGCACAATGTATAAACCGAAACTCCATCAAAGAAAATGGCAACAGGCTCTGGAAAACTCCTATGGATGTAAAGATACCGTGTCATGGGGAAGAAGATCAGAGCTGCTGATGTACAGGATCCAGAAAATCAGAGAAATGCTGAATGATTTCAGTTGGAAGGGGCTTAAAAGATTATCTTGTTCAACCCCCTGCCATGGGCAGGGACACTTTCCACTAGCCAGGTTTCTCCAAGCCCTGTCCAACCTGGCCTTGGACACTTCCAGGGATGGGGCAGCCACAGCTTCTCTGGGCAACCTGTGCCAGGGCCTCACCACCCTCATGGAAAAAAACCTCCTCCTAAGATCTAATCTAAGTTTCTCCTCTTCAGTTTGAAGCCATTGCTCCTTGTCCTGTCCCTCCAGGCCCTTGTCCAAAGTCCCTCTCTGGCTCTCTTGTAGACCCTTTAGGCACTGGAAAGGGCTCTCAGGTTTCCCTGGAATCTTCACTTCTCCAGGCTGAACACCCCCAGCTGTCTCAGTTGTCTCCAGAGCAGAGGGGCTCCAGCCCCCTGAGCATCTTCATGGCCCTTCTCTGGACTCACTCCAGCAGCTCCACATCCTTATGTTGGGGGCCTCCTTCCCCTCATCCGACTTCACCAGGTCAAATAAACTTCCTCACCATTTTCTCCAGTTCTCGGGTTACCTGGTGCCAACAGATTGAGGACATGACTCAAAACCTGATAATTAATAACCTCCTGCTGTCCAACCATGATGCCTGGTTGTAACCATCGTGGTTACAGCAAACAGGATGAGGTACAGTCCCACAGACATGGCTTGGCCCCATCTGAAATGGATCCACCAGACAGTTCTGATGAACCTGTTGCCATCCTGGGCTGCACTACAAGGTTATATTGCACTATAGGACTATAGGATTATGCCAATGATATGGCTAAGGCACAAAATACTAAACAGATAAGGAGATGAAGTGGAATCAAGCCTTTCTTTGAAAAATAATTAAAATGAGTTCTCTAGCTTTAAACAAGTTCTCTAGTTTTAACCAATATTTGTGTGGTTTTGTTTGTTTGTTTGTTTGTTTTTGGTTTTCAGTTGCTTGATTTCTGATTTTTGTGGTGTATTTTTTCTTTTTAAGACCAAGCATACCCATTAAAAAGGTGAAAGAGCCCAGTTTGCATATGCAAATGCACAATGAAAGTGTGCACCTCAATGGATGCTCTGGGAAGGGTCAAACTCCCCTTAAATTATAACAGAAAGGAGAAGAATAGTTCAGGATATGACAGGTGTGTCCTAATTTAATCCTTCAAAGGGTAGATGTCTAATTTTGAGAGAGTTGCTCCCTTTGACATCCATAGAAGGAAATAAACCCTTCCAGGGAAACACACAAAAATTCATCAGGTGAGCAAGCTCTGGAGGAAGCTGCTTCCAGTGACAGAGAAGAGCAGGGGGTGAATTTGAGTCCTTTGGACTCTCTGACAGAGAAAACACAGAGGAAGGAGTTTAATATCTGTTCAATACCTTTTTCAAAAAAAAAAAAAAGTTACTTCCACCCGAATTTCATACACTCTCTCAAATTAATAGCAAAATGTCAGATAGTTTTTTACAGGAAGGCACAACCCAGGGCTAAGTAAAGCTGAGGAAAAATGTTCCTTTAGATGGATCTTGGAAAATGTCCTTCTAAGAGCACAGACCCACGTTTTCCTCTATAGTTACATTAAACATGAACTGCTCTGGTGCAGAAACAAATTAATAAGTGTGAACCACTCGGAAGAGATGCTCCTTTAATTTCAATTAGTTTCACATGGGTGACTGTAAATTTCTTAGTAAAGTGAATAATCGTGTTGGAGAAACAAAAATATGTGAGAGAGTAAACAAGCAGACTCTAACCTTCAGCTGAGAGGAAAGGAGAAGGACTTTCAGTGCAGGCAGCACAGCAAGTTAAAAATAAGCCATATGCCAGCTATTACCCCTTGATAGTTGCTTTGGATACAAAGGATCATTACTTTGTCTGTTTGTGCAATGTGAGAAAAGGAATTAAGATTTCATGAACATACTTTAATACCCAAGAGATGCTAATAAATATGCATAAGTTTGGAAAATTAGTTTTAATAAGGAAATTAATTTGATTACCTACAAGGTTTTTATCATATTTTTTAAAAAATCCAAGTGGCAACCTGTTACCAGTAAAGTGGTGTTGGCTGTTAAACCACAAATTATTTAGTTAGCACTGAAGCACCCATGTATTCTCATTGCCTTAAACAACAAACTACTTTGCTGAAGTGGTGACTATTAATAAATTTGATTTTCCTTGGCTTTGTTTTCGATGAGATCTTTAAAATACTTATATATTTATCCTGAATTAATTTTTTGGTAGGGGCAGACCCTTAGCTGGACATCACTATCTCTTTTCTACCCAGGGTATAGAGCTAAATGTGCTAATTTACTTTAGGTGAAAATTATGAATGTTTTAAAACAATTAAACTGCTGAAGACAAAACTACATCCTGAAAAGGGGCAGAATTGCAGGGCTGCTCTGCAGTTTCTCAATCTCCATGTTCAAAGAATTACCTATAGGTAAAGTCTCTTTTGAAGTTTCCCACATTAATCAGAAATCAGATTTCTAAAGAACAGAGCAGAGAGTTTCTGGAATACTCAGCCCAGTTGAAAATGATATCTTAGAAAGCATTAATGAATCTTCAGTATATCTCAAAAATAATCTAAGTACCCAAATTCTCTACACATAAATCTTTCAACTCTGCTTCTTTGCGTGGTAGATGTAAATTGTCCTATATGTGGGATTATGGAAATGTGTTGGGAGACTCCTGTTATCTACTCCCAGCATGTATCCAGCCTGAGCTGCCTCAGAAACTGCAAAGGGAAGGGGATCTCCAGAGGATGCTCATCCCTCCCACTCTGGGGTCTGTAGAATCAGAGAGTCTTTAAGGTTTGAAAAGACCTTTAAAAGCATTGAGGTCAACCATTCACCCAGCACTGCCAAGGCCACCACTAAAATGTGTCCCCAGGTGCCACAAGTACACGTCTTTTAAATCTCTCCTCCAGGGATGGTGACTCCACCACTGCCCTGGGCAGCCTGTTCCAGGGCTTGACAAACCTTTCCACGAAGAAATTGTTCCTACTATCCAATCTAAACCTTCCCTGGTGGAACTTGAGGCCCTTTCCTCTTGTCCTGTCACTTGTTATCTGGGAGAAGAGCCCGACTCCCACCTGGCTCCAGCTTCTTCTCAGGGAGTTGTAGAGAGTGAGAAGGTCCCCCCTGAGCCTCCTCTTCTCCAGGCTGAGACCCCCCCAGCTCCTTCAGCTGCTCCTCCTCAGACTTGTGCTCCAGACCCTTCCCCAGCTCCATTCTCTTCTCTTGAACACACCCCAGCACCTCAATGTCTTTCTTCTCATGAGGGGCCTGAATCTGAACCCAGGATTCGAGGTTTGGCCTGACCAGCACTGATTTCAGGGCAACAATTGCTTCCCCAAATACCTCACTTTCTCACACAGAAGTGTTTAGTGCCACCAGAGATGCCCTAAAGGGCCTTGTCTGGCCTTCCAGAAGACAGCAGGTTGCACAGGGGTTCTCTGCTGTATCTGCCAGCTCCATGTAGATATTTTGGATACCACGTGACAACTTGCATTGCAATGGGTGTCTGTGTATAGGCACCTGGAGAGGAGCTGAGGCACCCAACTCATGTATGGAGGTCCAGACTGCAACCCCCAAATTTGCTGTTCTGGGTCTGGAGCCTTAAGATAGAGGACATGAAATGCATCCCTGGAAATAGGCACCATGGCTCCTACAATTAGTGATCTGTCCCTCTTTTTCCATTAAGACATTTCCTTTCAGTCTCATTTAAATATCTTAAAATTTTAGAGTCTGAACAATTCAATCTTAGCTTTTAGAGGCTAAAAGAAGATAAAATTATGGTTTGGGAGATTTCCTTTAAAACTTTATTACATTCTATAACATCTGAGGGATGATGATTTAAACGAGCAGCTGATACAAAAATAATGGGCAAACCTATTCTGTATGTTGTGTTCATTTAATAAAATGTTGTGGCTTTTTTAGCTACACAGCATCTTCCACTACAGTTTTTGTCCATGGAGATTACTTGAAACCAGACAGTAGAACATTTTAATATGCACTCAGATTCAGAAGGGTAAGGTCTCTCCTCTTTTTTAAAAAATAGGCAAATGAATGTGGAGAAACATGCTGGTGACAGACTGTGTGAAAAGGAGTAGGAATATATCGAGGTCTTTAATTGAACTCCTTCACTCCTAAAATGAATAGCATGTAATAGCTCTTTGGTTGTAGCAGCTGGGCTGTTTTGAAGAGCTGTCTGACAGTAACCACAAGGCCTTATTAATTTTCCTGACACCTGAAAGCATCAGACCATCACATGATGGCTTAATACTCATTAAACTCCCTTCTAAACCACCTTAGGTATGCTGCAGGATTGCATAATAAAGAAGAAATAGATTTGGCCAAATTACTGTTCCTAATTTGTAGGACAGAAGTCTAAATTATCACTCTCTACAACTCCCCAGAAGAAGATTGTGGCAAGGGAGAGGTCGGCCTCTTCTCCCAGGAAATAAGTGACAGAATGAGAGGAAACAGCCTCAAGCTGTGCCAGGGGAGGTTCAGGTTGGACATCAAAAGGAATTTCTTCATGGAAAGGGTTGTTAAACATTGGAATGGGCTGCACAGGGAGGTGGTGGAATCACCATCACTGGAGGTGTTCAGGGATGGAACTGGACACTCAGTACCGTGGTCTAGTTGACAAGGTGATGATCAGTCAAAGGTTCAACTCAATGAACTTGTAGGTCTTCTCCAGTCTTAATGTTTATGTGATTCTGTGAATTCTGTTCCCCTGATCTTTTGTAACTTTTTTTTTTCCCCAAATACAATATCAGGGTGAATGAGTGTATGATACTGAAGTGGTGGTTGACCGTGTACAAGCTGCTTATCACTTGTGGTGTGAAGTGAAACAGTTGAGTTAATAAGATTTCAGAGTCCCTTGCAGTTTTCCCTCGAGGAGCAGCAGCTCCCTGCCACTCAGTGGTAACTCTTCATAGCATCCAAACTTGTTAGTGGCAACCACCTGCTGCTTCTATAATGTACTGACAAGTTCAAACCAGAACATTATGCAACTTCTAGGCTGAGACGTGGACGACAGCACCGTGTGCCAAAATATGGCCAAAATACCCTTCTGACTCTGAGTGCATATTAAAATGTTCTGCTGTCTGGTTTCAAGCAATCTCCATGGACGAAAACTGCAGTGGAAGATTCTGTGTGGCTAAAAAAGCCATGACATTTCATTAAATGAACACAATACGCAGGATAGGTTTGACCATTATTTTTGTATCAGCTGCTCATTTAAATCATTATCTCTCAGATGCTATAAAATGTAATAAAGTTTTAAAGGAATCCCCCATCCCCCTAGTAATTTTATCTTGCTGGGTAGTAGTGGTCAGAATCATAGAACATCCTGAGTTGGAAGGAACCCACAAAGGTCATTGAGTCCTGTCTCTGCACAGAACATCCCAAGAATCCCACCATGTGTCTGAGAACATTGTCCAAACTCTTATTGAGCTCTGTCAGGCTTGGTGCTGTGACAACTGCCCTGGGGAACCTGTTCCAGTGCCCAACCACTCTCTGGCTAAGGAACCTTTTCCTCATATCCAACCTAAACTTCCACTGAAGCCACATGAAAATTGTATTTTCTTTTTTAAAAGGCCTGTTTGTCTTCATAGTTAACAGAGAAAGAGAGAGAGTTATTTCAGAGCGTTTTATTTAATCTATTTTAGGTATTTATTTGGCAAGGACAAGGTTGGTCATACACTGGCTATATTGACTAAATCTTCACAGCCAGAGGGAGTCAAAGATGCTGGGTCGAATATAGATATTGAAGCTATAAATATCTACACTTTGCATATAAACCCCACATCCCACACTGAAAATCAGCCAGTCTTCTGGTTCACAAACACACAGGCTTTACAGCACAGGGAAAAGCATCAGGCAGCAACCAACATCAGCCTTCACATTACCAGAAACAGTTCCTTAAGTGATTGCACTTCCACCAGTCAGCTTCCATGAGCAGATAAATGCTTCCTTCGGGGCATGCCCAGAACCATGAACATTTGGATGGCACTGAGCAGCAAAGCATGTAATTCATATTTATGTGCTGTCAGGATTTAAAAACCAATCCTTCCTCTGAATCCACTGAAGAGACAGACAGAAAGCTTTTGCAGGAATTTTACGTTCAGCAATTCGAAGTATTTTCTTTTTTTTCCCTTTTATCAAGTAACTTGTGGGCAGAGATTTTAAGTTTGGCTCAGCCAAGGAGAGCTAAACCCACACAAACCTGTCCTAACCATTAGGCTGAATTCTGGTGGATTCTGTAATCCTCCTGCTGATTTTTTTTGGTTGTTGTTCCTGCTGATTACCAGTTACCCAAGCAGGGGAAGGGAATAGGATTTGTGGTTTGTTGATGCACCCAGGAGACAGGGAGCTGCATTTTCACCATGCTCTGATGAATGCATACATCACACATATTGATTAGCAGTGGGACTGAAGCCTTGCTCCCTCCCCTCCAGTAACTGACTGGCCTCAGGGGTTCAAAATTACATTTACTAATCTCTCTCTCTCTCTCTCAGTGGTCCAGTTCATGCTGAATTATTTCATGCAAAGTGGAGCAGCTTAAGGAGAGAGTGAAAACATCTGCTTCCCACACACCAGAGAAGTCCACGGGAGCTGGGAGCCTTTTGGCTCAAGTACCTTTTGCACACACAGAGGGCTCATCTCTGGAATTCCAGCAGGGTTCCTCACTATCAAAGGGGATGTTCCTCTCAGATAAAGAGTGGTAGCAGTTCCTCCATGGAAGGAAAGATTCTTCTGTGTTTTGGAAGGTTTCTTTTGTTTTGTTTGTGTGTTTATATTTTTGATGTAAAAAAGAGACAAACTTATTTAATTCCAGGGCCATACATAAAGCTGTGAATTCCTTATAAAGAGAAGGCAGCTCCCTGCAGTTCAGCATAAAATACTGAAATCTTCCAGAGTTTCATAATTCAAGACACAACTGCTCTTTAACATCACTTCTCATTCAGCTTGCACAGTTTCCTATGGACAAAACTGGTTGTTTCAGTTCTCCTCCTCCTGCAACTCCAGCTTGGATGCCTGTGGATTCTGCTCAGGAGCTTGGCACCTGAAGGCACTGTCACAAGTAGCATTGTGGCACATCATCCACCTCCACAGATCTGACCCAAAGTGATTTATTGACTCTCACACAAGAAGTGTATGGTGAATGCCTGTGTTGAACCCATTCCCTGAATCTTAATGTAATATCTTATCTCATGGATTATCCTTTCTCTGAAAATTTTGACAACCAGGTGCTTTTCAGTTGCATTCTAATGTCTCAGAATTGAGTCATGCACATATTGCTCGGGTCAAATTCTGATTTGTGGGATCAAAGCCAATTATTTTTCATTTTATGGTTCCTGGATAGGCAATTTGTAATGTGAAATGTAACTTAACTGTCCTCCTTGATGTATTGAGGTTTTTTCCTGCTTCAGCTGGAAAAGATTATTATTTTCCTAAAACATTTTTCATGTGCAATAAAATGGATACATTCCTTTCCTTTCTCCCCCCCCTTCTTTTTCTTGTTTTTGAACCATAACATACAAGGGACTTGTTATTCTGATTACTGAAGCTTGAAAGAGAAGAGCAGAACCTCCCACAAGGCTTGAGCCCTCCAGGGAAATAAAAGTAGCTGAGCAGGACCATTTGGAATGCCTAAAAACCCCAGTTTATGTGCATTATTAATTTTATTCTGTGTGGGAGGTTTTAGTCCTCAAGAATTAGGGACACTTTGCACCTAACAAGGGCTGGAACACCCTGCCTTTGAGGCAGAGTAACTGAGGTTCTTTTCAATAAATCCCTTGGGGTGAATCAGAATGAAATCTCACTGAATGATTGGTGTCTGTTTGAGGCAGGCTTATTTGAAAACAATTTGATTGCAGAAGAAAGGAGGTATGTGGTTCTTTTCTATAAAAATATCGTGAAGAATATATGGAAGGAAAAGAAAGAAAAAGAATTAAAGGACAAGAGTTGATAGTGGAGAGGAAAGATAACACCACCTGTGGATCCAGTGATGAGACTTGAACCTCATTTTGTGGATTAAAACACACAAATTTAATAGTCTGAACATAGATATCTACACGTGTGCAAAGTATTTCAGTGTTCATCGAGGTCAGTGAAGGACTGGTCAGTACTGTGGAGTCTTGAGAGCTGGTGGAAGATGGTACACACTGGGATGGACCTTCCAGCACCTCCCACAGCAGGTTGGTTTGGTTTCCTCTGGGTCCCTTGGGGCTGGCAGGGAGTCCCAGCCTGGATGGCTCAACCATGGGCATCTCCAGCACCACTTTGTGTCATCACAACTGAATCAGGAGTGGGGGCCTGGGCACGGCGGACACTGGGTACAAAAAAGGAGCTGTTGGATTGCAAAATTTGGATATGAGTAAAAGAGAACTGCTAGGTTTAAACAAAAACCATGGGCTAAGAAAAACCCTCTGCATTGTCCTCATCCCTGTGGATTCTTCCTGCCTTCTCCAGCAGAATGTGAAGAGACTCTTTGCATGGTGTTATCAAATGCCCTGCTCAAACCAGAGAAACCACACCCTGATCTCATCAAACCTGTGCAGAAGACCTATTGTGCCTTGTCTCTCCCTTTGTGTTCCCTGGATCCTTGCATTCTGTAAACCCAAATACCTTTTTTTCCCTTGCAGTTCCCCCAAGATAAAATGGGTTTTCCCTCCATGAGGTAATTGTAAGACCCCAAATTTGTTAACCTGGGTTTTTCCCTTATGTCATCCCCTATTTGTAATAAACTGTAATAGTTACAACCCCCTATTGAATATGTAGACCCTAACCCCTTTAAATATGAACTTATAAGTCCAATAAAGCATTCCAGTCTCTTGCCTCCCCGGGATCATCTTAGCTTTATCGACCTCCACAAGGAGTTCTTTGCAGAGAGAAAGACCAGAAGCTCAGCCTGTCTGCTTTCAGATGGGAAAATATTTGCAGACCATCAGCCTCTCTGGAGCTGAACAATTTCCTTCTCTAACAGAGCACAGAGAAAAGGTCACTCTGAGTTTGAGGTAATGACTGCTGTTACCTACAAGAGGGACAGGATGTGAGCACTGAAGGTCTTGCTTTGTGCATTCCAGACCATAACTCCCAGAGGGTACCTTGTTCTGAGAATCTACTGCAGTAAAGGCTACAAGATGTCTCTTCTCTAATGAGTGGTGAAGCAAGGCAGTGTAAGAGTTGAAAAAAAATCATGGAATCCCAGAATGGTTTGGGATGGAAGGGACCTTATGGACCATCTCATTCCAACACCCTACCATGGGCAACACCCTGCCACTAGCCCAGGTTGCTCCAAGCCCCGTCCAACCTGGCCTTGGACACTTCCAGGGATGGGGCAGCCACAGCTTTTCTGGGCAACCTGTACCAGGGCCTCCCTACCCTCACAACCAAGAATTTCTTCCTAATACTTAATCTAACCCTTCCCTCTGCCAGTTTAAAGCCATTTTCCCCTGCTCTATCACTCCATGCCTTTGTTAAAGCCCCTCTCAGCCCCCCTTTAGGCACTGGAAGGGGCTCTAAGGTCTCCCTGGAGCCTTCTCTTCTCCAGGCTGAACAAACCCAACTCTCAGCCTGTTCCCATAGGAGAGGTGCTCCAACCCTCTGAGCATCATGTTAGATAAATATTTGTCTCAAATATTAAGATGCTTAAAGATCATTTATCCTACTGTGCCAGTCACTTTCTAATTTTTACTTTTTGGTTTTGTTGGTTTTCTTTTTGGCAACTGCATCTGAAATCTTACAGTAGCATCTGTTAGCATCTCATCTCATCTCACTTCATCCTGCCTCACTCTTTTACTTTGGAGTAGCAACTAATCACAGCAGCAGGGATTTAAAATCCATTATGGCTCTGTGTTACAACAGGAGGACTCTCTGGAGAACTGGGTTGGATTCTTCCCTCCACCATTGAACTGTGGTGTGTTTTTGGGCAAATCCCCTTTTCACTTCTTCTTGGTTGGTTGAAAATTCTCATTAAATTTAATTTTGTTTGTGTCTGTATTTCTGTTTCTACTCTTGGGTGAGATTTATTTATGCAAGGTAGACAGGTTACCTGTGGAAGCCTGAACTAGCCATCATTTCAGATAAAAATTACCCTCTTAGGTGCCTATTTTTCCCCAGTGACTCTAAAAAATGGAAGAGTAGCACAAACTGAGAGATGTAACTTTTAAATATTTATAATTAGGGGAGGGGAATTACATGTTTTACAAGTGGGACCTGAGGCAAAAATACTTCCAATATGTTGCTTATTTGAGTGGTCTAAATGGAGAACTCTCATGATAAAATTAATTGTGATCAATTAACATATCAACCTAAATTATTCTCTAAAGTTGGAGGAAGCACAACAAATTGTGGTTTATATTTGGCAGCAACACTGAGAAGAAACAAAAAGATACAAATGTGAAAGTCTTGGGTTCTGTCAGCTTTATTTTCAATCACTTATGTGGTCAATTAACGAAGAAAAGCATAACACAAACATTTTTATTTGGTTTTTTTTGCTTTTAGATTTCAGCAGGAGCAGACTGTGTAAATACATAAAATAATTCTTTAGGCAAGCAGGGCCTCCCTTGGGCTTTCCAGCTGATTTTCTATGATCTTTTGGTTTTGTGCTAAGCTGCAATGAACAACTGGAGAGCGTGTCTGTCAGGACATGGTTTTCATTGAGAGAAAATTGAAGAAAACCAGGACACAGGCTGCACAGAGAGCTTCCAAAGAGCCAGCTGAGCTACTTGTTAGTGCTACATGACTCAAAAATGCACAGTGATAATTTTGGAGGTTCATTACAGCTCGAAATTTCATGTTTGTATGAGCTACCGAGCTCATGTTGTTATTCCTCCATTAGCCTCTTCAATCATTTAACAGCACAGAACAAATAAATTGGCTCTTTTTAGGCTACTTGGAAGATGCTCGACAGAGAAATGCTGGATTTCCTGGAGCAGTAAGTGCTGCAGATAAACAGGCAGGAAATGACTCCTTTCTCTCATGAAATAATAGCAGAGGGAAAAGCTTTGTTGGCATTCCAGGCTGTCGACAGTCATCAAGCTTTTCCCTCTGCTCTTTGGCCACCCTTACCCCCAGGGCAACCTTATTCCACAAAAGGAATTCTGGGAGGCATCAGGTCCAACAGGAGTGGCAGGAGAAATGTGGTAGGAAGGGTCCCTTCTGAGCAGAACTCCATCCACTTGATTAATGGGTAGAGAGATGATTTATGCAACTTGTTAACAGGAACAGCTGTTTGCAAAGGTATTTTTAGTGGCTGCATCTGCAATTAATCCCTGATCACAATAAAAATTAAGTGTTTAATAGCTAAAATCTTCTGGAGATGGAAAAAGGCAGAACACCTGTCCCACGCTGGGTTTTTGTTGTGCTTCTTTGGTTCAACTGTGCCTGATTCAGCTCATCTGAATGCGAATTGCTGTCATTTCCATCCAACTTTCACTCTGCAGAGAGGAAATAATCCTGGGCTGGTCCATCAGGGAAAGAAAACTGCTGGTATTCAGCTGGTTTGAACAGCTCTACTTTGCTGCCAGCTGAAAATGTGTCTTACAGAGCAGGGACTGTCAGATGATGGATAGATATTGCTGTCTAGAAGATATGAA